>NW_027442146.1:2632854-3949282 GCF_048569485.1 Anomaloglossus baeobatrachus | reverse complement strand
GTATGCGCGAAATGCCTTAAAAATGGCTTTAAAATGGATTTGGAGCATGGAGACGATTAATCTCGGGATTGCAAGATAACCAAACAAAACTTTTAGTGGATTTCTACTTATTTTATTAAATATCATCTCCACCAAACAGGACAAGCTTGCAATGTGTTATAGTTTTGGAGAAAAATGTGTTCATTTCATGTATGCGCAAAATGCCTTTGAAATGGCTTTAAAATGGATTTGGAGCATGGACACGATTATCTTAGGATGGCAATAAACAAACGAAACTTTTAGTAGATTTCTACTTATTTTATAAATATTATCTCCACCAAACAGGACAAGCTTGCATCTGTTATAGTTTTGGCAGAAAAATGTGTTCATTTCATGTATGCGCGAAATGCCTTAAAAATGGCTTTAAAATGGATTTGGAGCATGGAGACGATTATCTCGGGATTGCAAGATAACCCAAACTAAACTTTTAGTGGATTTCTACTTATTTTATTAATTATTCATCTCCACCAAACAGGACAAGCTTGCATCTGTTATAGTTTTGGAGAAAAATGTGTTCATTTCATGTATGCGCGAAATGCCTTAAAAATGGCTTTAAAATGGATTTGGAGCATGGAGACGATTATCTCGGGATTGCAAGATAACCAAACAAAACTTTTAGTGGGATTTCTACTTATTTTATTAAATATCATCTCCCACCAAACAGGACAAGCTTGCATCTGTTATAGTTTGGAGAAAAATGTGTTCATTTCATTTATGCGCGAAATGCCTTAGAAATGGGTTTTAATAGCATTTGAAGCATGGAGACGATTATCTCGAGATTGCAAGATAACCAAACAAAACTTTTAGTGGATTTCTACTTATTTTATAAATATCATCTCCACCAAACAGGACAAGCTTGCATCTGTTATAGTTTTGGAGAAAAATGTGTTCATTTCATGTATGCGCGAAATGCCTTAAAAATGGCTTTAAATGGATTTGGAGCATGGAGACGATTATCTCGGGATTGCAAGATAACCAAACAAAACTTTTAGTGGATTTCTACTTATTTTATTAAATATCATCTCCACCAAAACAGGACAAGCTTGCATCTGTTATAGTTTTGGAGAAAAATTGTGTTCATTTCATGTATGCGCGAAATGCCTTAAAAATGGCTTTAAAATGGTTTTGGAGCATGGAGACGATTATCTCGGGATTGCAAGATAACCAAACAAAACTTTTAGTGGATTTCTACTTATTTTATTAAATATCATCTCCACCAAACAGGACAAGCTTGCATCTGTTATAGTTTTGGAGAAAAATGTGTTCATTTCATGTATGCGCGAAATGCCTTAAAAATGGCTTTAAAAATGGATTTGGAGCATGAGAGACGATTATCTCGGGATTGCAAGATAACCAAACAAAACTTTTAGTGGATTTCTACTTATTTTATTAAATATCATCTCCACCAAACAGGACAAGCTTGCATCTGTTATAGTTTTGGAGAAAAATGTGTTCATTTCATGTATGCGCGAAATGCCTTAAAAATGGCTTTAAAATGGATTTGGAGCATGGAGACGATTATCTCGGGATTGCAAGATAACCAAACAAAACTTTTAGTGGATTTCTACTTATTTTATTAAATATCATCTCCACCAAACAGGACAAGCTTGCATCTGTTATAGTTTTGGAGAAAAATGTGTTCATTTCATGTATGCGCTAAATGCCTTAAAAATGGCTTTAAAATGGATTTGGAGCATGGAGACGATTATCTCGGGATTGCAAGATAACCAAACAAAACTTTTAGTGGATTTCTACTTATTTTATTAAATATCATCTCCACCAAACAGGACAAGCTTGCATCTGTTATAGTTTTGGAGAAAAATGTGTTCATTTCATGTATGCGCGAAATTGCCTTAAAAATGGCTTTAAAATGGATTTGGAGCATGGAGACGATTATCTCGGGATTGCAAGATAACCAAACAAAACTTTTAGTGGATTTCTACTTATTTTATTAAATATCATCTCCACCAAACTGGACAAGCTTGCATCTGTTATAGTTTTGGAGAAAAATGTGTTCATTTCATGTATGCGCGAAATGCCTTAAAAATGGCTTTAAAATGGATTTGGAGCATGGAGACGATTATCTCGGGATTGCAAGATAACCAACAATACTTTTAGTGGATTTCTACTTATTTTATTAAATATCATCTCCACCAAACAGGACAAGCTTGCATCTGTTATAGTTTTGGAGAAAAATGTGTTCATTTCATGTATGCGCGAAATGCCCTTAAAAATGGCTTTAAAATGGATTTGGAGCATGGAGACGATTATCTCGGGATTGCAAGATAACCAAACAAAACTTTTAGTGATTTCTACTTATTTTATTAAATATCATCTCCACCAAACAGGGACAAGCTTGCATTGTGTTATAGTTTTGGAGTAAAAATGTGTTCATTTCATGTATGCGCAAAATGCCTTTGAAATGGCTTTAAATGGATTTGGAGCATGGAGACGATTATCATCAGGATGGCAATATAAACAAACGAAACTTTTAGTAGATTTCTACTTATTTTATTAAATATTATCTCCACCAAACAGGACAAGCTTGCATCTGTTATAGTTTTGGAGAAAAATGTGTTCATTTCATGTATGCGCGAAATGCCTTAAAAATGGCTTTAAAAGGATTTGGAGCATGGAGACGATTATCTCGGGATTGCAAGATAACCAAACAAAACTTTTAGTGGATTTCTACTTATTTTATTAAATATCATTCTCCACCAAACAGGACAAGCTTGCATCTGTTATAGTTTTGGAGGAAAAATGTGTTCATTTCATGTATGCGCGAAATGCCTTAACAATGGCTTTAAAATGGATTTGGGAGCATGGAGACGATTATCTCGGGATTGCAAGATAACCAAGACAAAACTTTTAGTGGATTTTCTACTTATTTTATTAAATATCATCTCCACCAAACAGGACAAGCTTGCATGTGTTATAGTTTTTGGAGAAAAATGTGTTCATTTCATGTATGCGCAAAATGCTTTGAAATGGCTTTAAAATGGATTTGGAGCATGGAGACGATTATCTCAGGATGGCAATATAAACAAAACGAAACTTTTAGATTTCTACTTATTTTATTAAATATTATCTACCACCAAACAGGACAAGCTTGCATCTGTTATAGTTTTGGAGAAAAATGTGTTCATTTCATGTATGCGCGAAATGCCTTAAAAATGGCTTTAAAATGGATTTGGAGCATGGAGACGATTATCTCGGGATTGCAAGATAACCAAACAAAACTTTTAGTGGATTTCTACTTATTTTATTAAATATCATCTCCACCAAACAGGACAAGCTTGCATCTGTTATAGTTTTGGAGAAAAATGTGTTCATTTCATGTATGCGCGAAATGCCTTAAAAATGGCTTTAAAATGGATTTGGAGCATGGAGACGATTATCTCGGGATTGCAAGATAACCAAACAAAAAATTTAGTGGATTTTCTACTTATTTTAATTAAATATCAACTCCACCAAACAGGACAAGCTTGCATCTGTTATAGTTTTGGAGAAAAATGTGTTCATTTCATGTATGCGCGAATGCCTTAAAAATGGCTTTAAAATGGATTTGGAGCATGGAGACGATTATCTCGGGGATTGCAAGATAACCAAACAAAACTTTTAGTGGATTTCTACTTATTTTTATTAAATATCATCTCCACCAAACAGGTCAAGCTTGCATGTGTTATAGTTTTGGAGAAAAATGTGTTCATTTCATGTATGCGCAAAATGCCTTTGAAATGGCTTAAAATGGATTTGGAGCATGGAGACGATTATCTCAGGATGGCAATATAAACAAACGAAACTTTTAGTAGATTTCTACTTATTTTATTATATATTATCTCCACCAAACAGGACAAGCTTGCATCTGTTATAGTTTGTGAGAAAAATGTGTTCATTTGGTGGCTCAGTGGTTAGCACTGCACACCTTGCAGCGCTGGGGGTCCTGGGATTAAAATCCCACCAAGGACACCATCTGCAAGGAGTTTGTATGTTCTCCCCGGTGTTTGCGTGGGTTTCCTCCAGGGTACTCCGGTTTCCTCCCACACTCCAAAGGACATACAGATAGGGACTCTAGATTGTGAGCCCCAATGGGGACAGTGATGCCAATGTATGTAAAGCGCCTGTGGAATTAATAGCGCTATATAAATGAATAAAATTATTATTATTATTATTTCATGTATGCGCGAATGCCTTAAAAATGGCTTTAAAATGGATTTGGAGCATGGAGACGATTATCTCGGATTGCAAGATAACCAAACAAAACTTTTAGTGGATTTCTACTTATTTTATTAAATATCATCTCCACCAAACAGGACAAGCTTGCATGTGTTATAGTTTTGGAGAAAAATGTGTTCATTTTATGTATGCGCAAAATGCCTTTGAAATGGCTTTAAAATGGATTTGGAGCATGGAGACGATTATCTCAGGATGGCAATATAAACAAACGAAACTTTTAGTAGATTTCTACTTATTTTATTAAATATTATCTCACCAAACAGGACAAGCTTGCAATCTGTTATAGTTTTGGAGAAAAATGTGTTCATTTCATGTATGCGCGAAATGCCTTAAAAATGGCTTTAAAATGGATTTGGAGCATGGAGACGATTATCTCGGGATTGCAAGATAACCCAAACAAAACTTTTAGTGGATTTCTACTTATTTTATTAAACTATCATCTCCACCAAACAGGACAAGCTTGCATGTGTTTATAGTTTTGGAGAAAAAAGTGTTCATTTCATGTATGCGCAAAATGCCTTTGAAATGGCTTTAAAATGGATTTGGAGCATGGAGACGATTATCTCAGGATGGCAATATAAACAAACGAAACTTTTAGTAGATTTCTACTTATTTTATTAAATATTATCTCCACCAAACAGGACAAGCTTGCATCTGTTTATAGGTTTTGGAGAAAAATGTGTTCATTTCATGTATGCGCGAAATGCCTTAAAAATGGCTTTAAAATGGATTTGGAGCATGGAGACGATTATCTCGGGATTGCAAGATAACCAAACAAAACTTTTAGTGGATTTCTACTTATTTTATTAAAATATCATCTCCACCAAACAGGACAAGCTTGCATCTGTTATAGTTTTGGAGAAAAATGTGTTCATTTCATGTATGCGCGAAATGCCTTAAAAATGGCTTTAAAATGGATTTGGAGCATGGAGACGATTATCTCGGGATTGCAAGATAACCAAACAAAACTTTTAGTGGATTTCTACTTATTTTATTAAATATCATCTCCACCAAACAGGACAAGCTTGCATCTGTTATAGTTTTGGAGAAAAATGTATTCATTTCAGGTATGCGCGAAATGCCTTAAAAATGGCTTTAAAATGGATTTGGAGCATGGAGACGATTATCTCGGGATTGCAAGATAACCAAACAAAACTTTTAGTGGATTTCTACTTATTTTATTAAATATCATCTCCACCAAACAGGACAAGCTTGCATGTGTTATAGTTTTGGAGAAAAATGTGTTCATTTCATGTATGCGCAAAATGCCTTTGAAATGGCTTTAAAATGGATTTGGAGCATGGAGACGATTATCTCAGGATGGCAATATAAACAAACGAAACTTTTAGTAGATTTCTACTTATTTTATTAAATATTATCTCCACCAAACAGGACAAGCTTGCATCTGTTATAGTTTTGGAGAAAAATGTGTTCATTTCATGTATGCGCAAAATGCCTTAAAAATGGCTTTAAAATGGATTTGGAGCATGGAGACGATTATCTCGGGATTGCAAGATAACCAAACAAAACTTTTAGTGGATTTCTACTTATTTTATTAAATATCATCTCCACCAAACAGGACAAGCTTGCATCTGTTATAGTTTTGGAGAAAAATGTGTTCATTTCATGTATGCGCGAAATGCCTTAAAAATGGCTTTAAAATGGATTTGGAGCATGGAGACGATTATCTCGGGATTGCAAGATAACCAAACAAAACGTTTAGTGGATTTCTACTTATTTTATTAAATATCATCTCCACCAAACAGGACAAGCTTGCATCTGTTATAGTTTTGGAGAAAAATGTATTCATTTCATGTATGCGCGAAATGCCTTAAAAATGGCTTTAAAATGGATTTGGAGCATGGAGACGATTATCTCGGGATTGCAAGATAACCAAACAAAACTTTTAGTGGATTTCTACTTATTTTATTAAATATCATCTCCACCAAACAGGACAAGCTTGCATGTGTTATAGTTTTGGAGAAAAATGTGTTAATTTCATGTATGCGCAAAATGCCTTTGAAATGGCTTTAAAATGGATTTGGAGCATGGAGACGATTATCTCAGGATGGCAATATAAACAAACGAAACTTTTAGTAGATTTCTACTTATTTTATTAAATATTATCTCCACCAAACAGGACAAGCTTGCATCTGTTATAGTTTTGGAGAAAAATGTGTTCATTTCATGTATGCGCGAAATGCCTTAAAAATGGCTTTAAAATGGATTTGGAGCATGGAGACGATTATCTCGGGATTGCAAGATAACCAAACAAAACTTTTAGTGGATTTCTACTTATTTTATTAAATATCATCTCCACCAAACAGGACAAGCTTGCATCTGTTATAGTTTTGGAGAAAAATGTGTTCATTTCATTTATGCGCGAAATGCCTTAGAAATGGGTTTTAATAGCATTTGAAGCATGGAGACGATTATCTCGAGATTGCAAGATAACCAAACAAAACTTTTAGTGGATTTCTACTTATTTTATTAAATATCATCTCCACCAAACAGGACAAGCTTGCATCTGTTATAGTTTTGGAGAAAAATGTGTTCATTTCATGTATGCGCGAAATGCCTTAAAAATGGCATTAAAATGGATTTGGAGCATGGAGACGATTATCTCGGGATTGCAAGATAACCAAACAAAACTTTTAGTGGATTTCTACTTATTTTATTAAATATCATCTCCACCAAAAAGGACAAGCTTGCATCTGTTATAGTTTTGGAGAAAAATGTGTTCATTTCATTTATGCGCGAAATGCCTTAGAAATGGGTTTTAATAGCATTTGAAGCATGGAGACAATTATCTCGAGATTGCAAGATAACCAAACAAAACTTTTAGTGGATTTCTACTTACTTTATTAAATATCATCTCCACCAAACAGGACAAGCTTGCATCTGTTATAGTTTTGGAGAAAAATGTGTTCATTTCATGTATGCGCGAAATACCTTAAAAATGGCTTGAAAATGGATTTGGAGCATGGAGACGATTATCTCGGGATTGCAAGATAACCAAACAAAACTTTTAGTGGATTTCTACTTATTTTATTAAATATCATCTCCACCAAACAGGACAAGCTTGCATCTGTTATAGTTTTGGAGAAAAATGTGTTCATTTCATGTATGCGCAAAATGCCTTTGAAATGGCTTTAAAATGGATTTGGAGCATGGAGACGATTATCTCAGGATGGCAATATAAACAAACGAAACTTTTAGTAGATTTCTACTTATTTTATTAAATATTATCTCCACCAAACAGGACAAGCTTGCATCTGTTATAGTTTTGGAGAAAAATGTGTTCATTTCATGTATGCGCGAAATGCCTTAAAAATGGCTTTAAAATGGATTTGGAGCATGGAGACGATTATCTCGGGATTGCAAGATAACCAAACAAAACTTTTAGTGGATTTCTACTTATTTTATTAAATATCATCTCCACCAAACAGGACAAGCTTGCATCTGTATAGTTTTGGAGAAAAATGTGTTCATTTCATGTATGCGCGAAATGCCTTAAAAATGGCTTTAAAATGGATTTGGAGCATGGAGACGATTATCTCGGGATTGCAAGATAACCAAACAAAACTTTTAGTGGATTTCTACTTATTTTATTAAATATCATCTCCACCAAACAAGACAAGCTTGCATCTGTTATAGTTTTGGAGAAAAATGTGTTCATTTCATGTATGCGCAAAATGCCTTTGAAATGGCTTTAAAATGGATTTGGAGCATGGAGACGATTATCTCAGGATGGCAATATAAACAAACGAAACTTTTAGTAGATTTCTACTTATTTTATTAAATATTATCTCCACCAAACAGGACAAGCTTGCATCTGTTATAGTTTTGGAGAAAAATGTGTTCATTTCATGTATGCGCGAAATGCCTTAAAAATGGCTTTAAAATGGATTTGGAGCATGGAGACGATTATCTCGGGATTGCAAGATAACCAAACAAAACTTTTAGTGGATTTCTACTTATTTTATTAAATATCATCTCCACCAAACAGGACAAGCTTGCATCTGTTATAGTTTTAAAGAAAAATGTGTTCATTTCATTTATGCGCGAAATGCCTTAGAAATGGGTTTTAAGAGCATTTGAAGCATGGAGACGATTATCTCGAGATTGCAAGATAACCAAACAAAACTTTTAGTGGATTTCTACTTATTTTATTAAATATCATCTCCACCAAACAGGACAAGCTTGCATCTGTTATAGTTTTGGAGAAAAATGTGTTCATTTCATGTATGCGCGAAATGCCTTAAAAATGGCTTTAAAATGGATTTGGAGCATGGAGACGATTATCTCAGGATGGCAATATAAACAAACGAAACTTTTAGTAGATTTCTACTTATTTTATTAAATATTATCTCCACCAAACAGGACAAGCTTGCATCTGTTATAGTTTTGGAGAAAAATGTGTTCATTTCATGTATGCGCGAAATGCCTTAAAAATGGCTTTAAAATGGATTTGGAGCATGGAGACGATTATCTCGGGATTGCAAGATAACCAAACAAAACTTTTAGTGGATTTCTACTTATTTTATTAAATATCATCTCCACCAAACAGGACAAGCTTGCATCTGTTATAGTTTTGGAGAAAAATGTGTTCATTTCATTTATGCGCGAAATGCCTTAGAAATGGGTTTTAATAGCATTTGAAGCATGGAGACGATTATCTCGAGATTGCAAGATAACCAAACAAAACTTTTAGTGGATTTCTACTTATTTTATTAAATATCATCTCCACCAAACAGGACAAGCTTGCATCTGTTATAGTTTTGGAGAAAAATGTGTTCATTTCATGTATGCGCGAAATGCCTTAAAAATGGCTTTAAAATGGATTTGGAGCATGGAGACGATTATCTCGGGATTGCAAGATAACCAAACAAAACTTTTAGTGGATTTCTACTTATTTTATTAAATATCATCTCCACCAAACAGGACAAGCTTGCATGTGTTATAGTTTTGGAGAAAAATGTGTTCATTTCATGTATGCGCAAAATGCCTTTGAAATGGCTTTAAAATGGATTTGGAGCATGGACACGATTATCTTAGGATGGCAATAAACAAACGAAACTTTTAGTAGATTTCTACTTATTTTATTAAATATTATCTCCACCAAACAGGACAAGCTTGCATCTGTTATAGTTTTGGAGAAAAATGTGTTCATTTCATGTATGCGCGAAATGCCTTAAAAATGGCTTTAAAATGGATTTGGAGCATGGAGACGATTATCTCGGGATTGCAAGATAACCAAACTAAACTTTTAGCGGATTTCTACTTATTTTATTAAATATCATCTCCACCAAACAGGACAAGCTTGCATCTGTTATAGTTTTGGAGAAAAATGTGTTCATTTCATGTATGCGCGAAATGCCTTAAAAATGGCTTTAAAATGGATTTGGAGCATGGAGACGATTATCTCGGGATTGCAAGATAACCAAACAAAACTTTTAGTGGATTTCTACTTATTTTATTAAATATCATCTCCACCAAACAGGACAAGCTTGCATCTGTTATAGTTTTGGAGAAAAATGTGTTCATTTCATGTATGCGCAAAATGCCTTTGAAATGGCTTTAAAATGGATTTGGAGCATGGAGACGATTATCTCAGGATGGCAATATAAACAAACGAAACTTTTAGTAGATTTCTACTTATTTTATTAAATATTATCTCCACCAAACAGGACAAGCTTGCATCTGTTATAGTTTTGAAGAAAAATGTGTTCATTTCATGTATGCGCGAAATGCCTTAAAAATGGCTTTAAAATGGATTTGGAGCATGGAGACGATTATCTCGGGATTGCAAGATAACCAAACAAAACTTTTAGTGGATTTCTACTTATTTTATTAAATATCATCTCCACCAAACAGGACAAGCTTGCATCTGTTATAGTTTTAAAGAAAAATGTGTTCATTTCATTTATGCGCGAAATGCCTTAGAAATGGGTTTTAAGAGCATTTGAAGCATGGAGACGATTATCTCGAGATTGCAAGATAACCAAACAAAACTTTTAGTGGATTTCTACTTATTTTATTAAATATCATCTCCACCAAACAGGACAAGCTTGCATCTGTTATAGTTTTGGAGAAAAATGTGTTCATTTCATGTATGCGCGAAATGCCTTAAAAATGGCTTTAAAATGGATTTGGAGCATGGAGACGATTATCTCAGGATGGCAATATAAACAAACGAAACTTTTAGTAGATTTCTACTTATTTTATTAAATATTATCTCCACCAAACAGGACAAGCTTGCATCTGTTATAGTTTTGGAGAAAAATATGTTCATTTCATGTATGCGCGAAATGCCTTAAAAATGGCTTTAAAATGGATTTGGAGCATGGAGACGATTATCTCGGGATTGCAAGATAACCAAACAAAACTTTTAGTGGATTTCTACTTATTTTATTAAATATCATCTCCACCAAACAGGACAAGCTTGCATCTGTTATAGTTTTGGAGAAAAATGTGTTCATTTCATTTATGCGCGAAATGCCTTAGAAATGGGTTTTAATAGCATTTGAAGCATGGAGACGATTATCTCGAGATTGCAAGATAACCAAACAAAACTTTTAGTGGATTTCTACTTATTTTATTAAATATCATCTCCACCAAACAGGACAAGCTTGCATCTGTTATAGTTTTGGAGAAAAATGTGTTCATTTCATGTATGCGCGAAATGCCTTAAAAATGGCTTTAAAATGGATTTGGAGCATGGAGACGATTATCTCGGGATTGCAAGATAACCAAACAAAACTTTTAGTGGATTTCTACTTATTTTATTAAATATCATCTCCACCAAACAGGACAAGCTTGCATGTGTTATAGTTTTGGAGAAAAATGTGTTCATTTCATGTATGCGCAAAATGCCTTTGAAATGGCTTTAAAATGGATTTGGAGCATGGACACGATTATCTTAGGATGGCAATAAACAAACGAAACTTTTAGTAGATTTCTACTTATTTTATTAAATATTATCTCCACCAAACAGGACAAGCTTGCATCTGTTATAGTTTTGGAGAAAAATGTGTTCATTTCATGTATGCGCGAAATGCCTTAAAAATGGCTTTAAAATGGATTTGGAGCATGGAGACGATTATCTCGGGATTGCAAGATAACCAAACTAAACTTTTAGTGGATTTCTACTTATTTTATTAAATATCATCTCCACCAAACAGGACAAGCTTGCATCTGTTATAGTTTTGGAGAAAAATGTGTTCATTTCATGTATGCGCGAAATGCCTTAAAAATGGCTTTAAAATGGATTTGGAGCATGGAGACGATTATCTCGGGATTGCAAGATAACCAAACAAAACTTTTAGTGGATTTCTACTTATTTTATTAAATATCATCTCCACCAAACAGGACAAGCTTGCATCTGTTATAGTTTTGGAGAAAAATGTGTTCATTTCATGTATGCGCAAAATGCCTTTGAAATGGCTTTAAAATGGATTTGGAGCATGGAGACGATTATCTCAGGATGGCAATATAAACAAACGAAACTTTTAGTAGATTTCTACTTATTTTATTAAATATTATCTCCACCAAACAGGACAAGCTTGCATCTGTTATAGTTTTGAAGAAAAATGTGTTCATTTCATGTATGCGCGAAATGCCTTAAAAATGGCTTTAAAATGGATTTGGAGCATGGAGACGATTATCTCGGGATTGCAAGATAACCAAACAAAACTTTTAGTGGATTTCTACTTATTTTATTAAATATCATCTCCACCAAACAGGACAAGCTTGCATCTGTTATAGTTTTAAAGAAAAATGTGTTCATTTCATTTATGCGCGAAATGCCTTAGAAATGGGTTTTAAGAGCATTTGAAGCATGGAGACGATTATCTCGAGATTGCAAGATAACCAAACAAAACTTTTAGTGGATTTCTACTTATTTTATTAAATATCATCTCCACCAAACAGGACAAGCTTGCATCTGTTATAGTTTTGGAGAAAAATGTGTTCATTTCATGTATGCGCGAAATGCCTTAAAAATGGCTTTAAAATGGATTTGGAGCATGGAGACGATTATCTCGGGATTGCAAGATAACCAAACAAAACTTTTAGTGGATTTCTACTTATTTTATTAAATATCATCTCCACCAAACAGGACAAGCTTGCATCTGTTATAGTTTTGGAGAAAAATGTGTTCATTTAATTTATGCGCGAAATGCCTTAGAAATGGGTTTTAATAGCATTTGAAGCATGGAGACGATTATCTCGAGATTGCAAGATAACCAAACAAAACTTTTAGTGGATTTCTACTTATTTTATTAAATATCATCTCCACCAAACAGGACAAGCTTGCATCTGTTATAGTTTTGGAGAAAAATGTGTTCATTTCATGTATGCGCGAAATGCCTTAAAAATGGCTTTAAAATGGATTTGGAGCATGGAGACGATTATCTCGGGATTGCAAGATAACCAAACAAAACTTTTAGTGGATTTCTACTTATTTTATTAAATATCATCTCCACCAAACAGGACAAGCTTGCATGTGTTATAGTTTTGGAGAAAAATGTGTTCATTTCATGTATGCGCAAAATGCCTTTGAAATGGCTTTAAAATGGATTTGGAGCATGGAGACGATTATCTCAGGATGGCAATATAAACAAACGAAACTTTTAGTAGATTTCTACTTGTTTTATTAAATATTATCTCCACCAAACAGGACAAGCTTGCATCTGTTATAGTTTTGGAGAAAAATGTGTTCATTTCATGTATGCGCGAAATGCCTTAAAAATGGCTTTAAAATGGATTTGGAGCATGGAGACGATTATCTCGGGATTGCAAGATAACCAAACAAAACTTTTAGTGGATTTCTACTTATTTTATTAAATATCATCTCCACCAAACAGGACAAGCTTGCATCTGTTATAGTTTGGGAGAAAAATGTGTTCATTTCATGTATGCGCGAAATGCCTTAAAAATGGCTTTAAAATGGATTTGGAGCATGGAGACGATTATCTCGGGATTGCAAGATAACCAAACAAAACTTTTAGTGGATTTCTACTTATTTTATTAAATATCATCTCCACCAAACAGGACAAGCTTGCATCTGTTATAGTTTTGGAGAAAAATGTGTTCATTTCATGTATGCGCAAAATGCCTTTGAAATGGCTTTAAAATGGATTTGGAGCATGGAGACGATTATCTCAGGATGGCAATATAAACAAACGAAACTTTTAGTAGATTTCTACTTATTTTATTAAATATTATCTCCACTAAACAGGACAAGCTTGCATCTGTTATAGTTTTGGAGAAAAATGTGTTCATTTCATGTATGCGCGAAATGCCTTAAAAATGGCTTTAAAATGGATTTGGAGCATGGAGACGATTATCTCGGGATTGCAAGATAACCAAACAAAACTTTTAGTGGATTTCTACTTATTTTATTAAATATCATCTCCACCAAACAGGACAAGCTTGCATCTGTTATAAATTTAAAGAAAAATGTGTTCATTTCATTTATGCGCGAAATGCCTTAGAAATGGGTTTTAAGAGCATTTGAAGCATGGAGACGATTATCTCGAGATTGCAAGATAACCAAACAAAACTTTTAGTGGATTTCTACTTATTTTATTAAATATCATCTCCACCAAACAGGACAAGCTGGCATCTGTTATAGTTTTGGAGAAAAATGTGTTCATTTCATGTATGCGCGAAATGCCTTAAAAATGGCTTTAAAATGGATATGGAGCATGGAGACGATTATCTCGGGATTGCAAGATAACCAAACAAAACTTTTAGTGGATTTCTACTTATTTTATTAAATATCATCTCCACCAAACAGGACAAGCTTGCATCTGTTATAGTTTTGGAGAAAAATGTGTTCATTTCATTTATGCGCGAAATGCCTTAGAAATGGGTTTTAATAGCATTTGAAGCATGGAGACGATTATCTCGAGATTGCAAGATAACCAAACAAAACTTTTAGTGGATTTCTACTTATTTTATTAAATATCATCTCCACCAAACAGGACAAGCTTGCATCTGTTATAGTTTTGGAGAAAAATGTGTTCATTTCATGTATGCGCGAAATGCCTTAAAAATGGCTTTAAAATGGATTTGGAGCATGGAGACGATTATCTCGGGATTGCAAGATAACCAAACAAAACTTTTAGTGGATTTCTACTTATTTTATTAAATATCATCTCCACCAAACAGGACAAGCTTGCATCTGTTATAGTTTTGGAGAAAAATGTGTTCATTTCATGTATGCGCGAAATGCCTTAAAAATGGCTTTAAAATGGTTTTGGAGCATGGAGACGATTATCTCGGGATTGCAAGATAACCAAACAAAACTTTTAGTGGATTTCTACTTATTTTATTAAATATCATCTCCACCAAACAGGACAAGCTTGCATCTGTTATAGTTTTGGAGAAAAATGTGTTCATTTCATGTATGCGCGAAATGCCTTAAAAATGGCTTTAAAATGGATTTGGAGCATGGAGACGATTATCTCGGGATTGCAAGATAACCAAACAAAACTTTTAGTGGATTTCTACTTATTTTATTAAATATCATCTCCACCAAACAGGACAAGCTTGCATCTGTTATAGTTTTGGAGAAAAATGTGTTCATTTCATGTATGCGCGAAATGCCTTAAAAATGGCTTTAAAATGGATTTGGAGCATGGAGACGATTATCTCGGGATTGCAAGATAACCAAACAAAACTTTTAGTGGATTTCTACTTATTTTATTAAATATCATCTCCACCAAACAGGACAAGCTTGCATCTGTTATAGTTTTGGAGAAAAATGTGTTCATTTCATGTATGCGCTAAATGCCTTAAAAATGGCTTTAAAATGGATTTGGAGCATGGAGACGATTATCTCGGGATTGCAAGATAACCAAACAAAACTTTTAGTGGATTTCTACTTATTTTATTAAATATCATCTCCACCAAACAGGACAAGCTTGCATCTGTTATAGTTTTGGAGAAAAATGTGTTCATTTCATGTATGCGCGAAATGCCTTAAAAATGGCTTTAAAATGGATTTGGAGCATGGAGACGATTATCTCGGGATTGCAAGATAACCAAACAAAACTTTTAGTGGATTTCTACTTATTTTATTAAATATCATCTCCACCAAACAGGACAAGCTTGCATGTGTTATAGTTTTGGAGAAAAATGTGTTCATTTCATGTATGCGCAAAATGCCTTTGAAATGGCTTTAAAATGGATTTGGAGCATGGAGACGATTATCTCAGGATGGCAATATAAACAAACGAAACTTTTAGTAGATTTCTACTTATTTTATTAAATATTATCTCCACCAAACAGGACAAGCTTGCATCTGTTATAGTTTTGGAGAAAAATGTGTTCATTTCATGTATGCGCGAAATGCCTTAAAAATGGCTTTAAAATGGATTTGGAGCATGGAGACGATTATCTCGGGATTGCAAGATAACCAAACAAAACTTTTAGTGGATTTCTACTTATTTTATTAAATATCATCTCCACCAAACAGGACAAGCTTGCATCTGTTATAGTTTTGGAGAAAAATGTGTTCATTTCATGTATGCGCGAAATGCCTTAAAAATGGCTTTAAAATGGATTTGGAGCATGGAGACGATTATCTCGGGATTGCAAGATAACCAAACAATACTTTTAGTGGATTTCTACTTATTTTATTAAATATCATCTCCACCAAACAGGACAAGCTTGCATCTGTTATAGTTTTGGAGAAAAATGTGTTCATTTCATGTATGCGCGAAATGCCTTAAAAATGGCTTTAAAATGGATTTGGAGCATGGAGACGATTATCTCGGGATTGCAAGATAACCAAACAAAACTTTTAGTGGATTTCTACTTATTTTATTAAATATCATCTCCACCAAACAGGACAAGCTTGCATGTGTTATAGTTTTGGAGAAAAATGTGTTCATTTCATGTATGCGCAAAATGCCTTTGAAATGGCTTTAAAATGGATTTGGAGCATGGAGACGATTATCTCAGGATGGCAATATAAACAAACGAAACTTTTAGTAGATTTCTACTTATTTTATTAAATATTATCTCCACCAAACAGGACAAGCTTGCATCTGTTATAGTTTTGGAGAAAAATGTGTTCATTTCATGTATGCGCGAAATGCCTTAAAAATGGCTTTAAAATGGATTTGGAGCATAAAGACGATTATCTCGGGATTGCAAGATAACCAAACAAAACTTTTAGTGGATTTCTACTTATTTTATTAAATATCATCTCCACCAAACAGGACAAGCTTGCATCTGTTATAGTTTTGGAGAAAAATGTGTTCATTTCATGTATGCGCGAAATGCCTTAAAAATGGCTTTAAAATGGATTTGGAGCATGGAGACGATTATCTCGGGATTGCAAGATAACCAAACAAAACTTTTAGTGGATTTCTACTTATTTTATTAAATATCATCTCCACCAAACAGGACAAGCTTGCATGTGTTATAGTTTTGGAGAAAAATGTGTTCATTTCATGTATGCGCGAAATGCCTTAAAAATGGCTTTAAAATGGATTTGGAGCATGGAGACGATTATCTCGGGATTGCAAGATAACCAAACAAAACTTTTAGTGGATTTCTACTTATTTTATTAAATATCATCTCCACCAAACAGGACAAGCTTGCATGTGTTATAGTTTTGGAGAAAAATGTGTTCATTTCATGTATGCGCAAAATGCCTTTGAAATGGCTTTAAAATGGATTTGGAGCATGGAGACGATTATCTCAGGATGGCAATATAAACAAACGAAACTTTTAGTAGATTTCTACTTATTTTATTAAATATTATCTCCACCAAACAGGACAAGCTTGCATCTGTTATAGTTTTGGAGAAAAATGTGTTCATTTCATGTATGCGCGAAATGCCTTAAAAATGGCTTTAAAATGGATTTGGAGCATAAAGACGATTATCTCGGGATTGCAAGATAACCAAACAAAACTTTTAGTGGATTTCTACTTATTTTATTAAATATCATCTCCACCAAACAGGACAAGCTTGCATCTGTTATAGTTTTGGAGAAAAATGTGTTCATTTCATGTATGCGCGAAATGCCTTAAAAATGGCTTTAAAATGGATTTGGAGCATGGAGACGATTATCTCAGGATGGCAATATAAACAAACGAAACTTTTAGATTTCTACTTATTTTATTAAATATTATCTCCACCAAACAGGACAAGCTTGCATCTGTTATAGTTTTGGAGAAAAATGTGTTCATTTCATGTATGCGCGAAATGCCTTAAAAATGGCTTTAAAATGGATTTGGAGCATGGAGACGATTATCTCGGGATTGCAAGATAACCAAACAAAACTTTTAGTGGATTTCTACTTATTTTATTAAATATCATCTCCACCAAACAGGACAAGCTTGCATCTGTTATAGTTTTGGAGAAAAATGTGTTCATTTCATGTATGCGCGAAATGCCTTAAAAATGGCTTTAAAATGGATTTGGAGCATGGAGACGATTATCTCGGGATTGCAAGATAACCAAACAAAACTTTTAGTGGATTTCTACTTATTTTATTAAATATCATCTCCACCAAACAGGACAAGCTTGCATGTGTTATAGTTTTGGAGAAAAATGTGTTCATTTCATGTATGCGCAAAATGCCTTTGAAATGGCTTTAAAATGGATTTGGAGCATGGAGACGATTATCTCAGGATGGCAATATAAACAAACGAAACTTTTAGTAGATTTCTACTTATTTTATTAAATATTATCTCCACCAAACAGGACAAGCTTGCATCTGTTATAGTTTTGGAGAAAAATGTGTTCATTTCATGTATGCGCGAAATGCCTTAAAAATGGCTTTAAAATGGATTTGGAGCATGGAGACGATTATCTCGGGATTGCAAGATAACCAAACAAAACTTTTAGTGGATTTCTACTTATTTTATTAAATATCATCTCCACCAAACAGGACAAGCTTGCATCTGTTATAGTTTTGGAGAAAAATGTGTTCATTTCATGTATGCGCGAAATGCCTTAAAAATGGCTTTAAAATGGATTTGGAGCATGGAGACGATTATCTCGGGATTGCAAGATAACCAAACAATACTTTTAGTGGATTTCTACTTATTTTATTAAATATCATCTCCACCAAACAGGACAAGCTTGCATCTGTTATAGTTTTGGAGAAAAATGTGTTCATTTCATGTATGCGCGAAATGCCTTAAAAATGGCTTTAAAATGGATTTGGAGCATGGAGACGATTATCTCGGGATTGCAAGATAACCAAACAAAACTTTTAGTGGATTTCTACTTATTTTATTAAATATCATCTCCACCAAACAGGACAAGCTTGCATGTGTTATAGTTTTGGAGAAAAATGTGTTCATTTCATGTATGCGCAAAATGCCTTTGAAATGGCTTTAAAATGGATTTGGAGCATGGAGACGATTATCTCAGGATGGCAATATAAACAAACGAAACTTTTAGTAGATTTCTACTTATTTTATTAAATATTATCTCCACCAAACAGGACAAGCTTGCATCTGTTATAGTTTTGGAGAAAAATGTGTTCATTTCATGTATGCGCGAAATGCCTTAAAAATGGCTTTAAAATGGATTTGGAGCATAAAGACGATTATCTCGGGATTGCAAGATAACCAAACAAAACTTTTAGTGGATTTCTACTTATTTTATTAAATATCATCTCCACCAAACAGGACAAGCTTGCATCTGTTATAGTTTTGGAGAAAAATGTGTTCATTTCATGTATGCGCGAAATGCCTTAAAAATGGCTTTAAAATGGATTTGGAGCATGGAGACGATTATCTCGGGATTGCAAGATAACCAAACAAAACTTTTAGTGGATTTCTACTTATTTTATTAAATATCATCTCCACCAAACAGGACAAGCTTGCATGTGTTATAGTTTTGGAGAAAAATGTGTTCATTTCATGTATGCGCAAAATGCCTTTGAGATGGCTTTAAAATGGATTTGGAGCATGGAGACGATTATCTCAGGATGGCAATATAAACAAACGAAACTTTTAGATTTCTACTTATTTTATTAAATATTATCTCCACCAAACAGGACAAGCTTGCATCTGTTATAGTTTTGGAGAAAAATGTGTTCATTTCATGTATGCGCGAAATGCCTTAAAAATGGCTTTAAAATGGATTTGGAGCATGGAGACGATTATCTCGGGATTGCAAGATAACCAAACAAAACTTTTAGTGGATTTCTACTTATTTTATTAAATATCATCTCCACCAAACAGGACAAGCTTGCATCTGTTATAGTTTTGGAGAAAAATGTGTTCATTTCATGTATGCGCGAAATGCCTTAAAAATGGCTTTAAAATGGATTTGGAGCATGGAGACGATTATCTCGGGATTGCAAGATAACCAAACAAAACTTTTAGTGGATTTCTACTTATATTATTAAATATCATCTCCACCAAACAGGACAAGCTTGCATCTGTTATAGTTTTGGAGAAAAATGTGTTCATTTCATGTATGCGCGAAATGCCTTAAAAATGGCTTTAAAATGGATTTGGAGCATGGAGACGATTATCTCGGGATTGCAAGATAACCAAACAAAACTTTTAGTGGATTTCTACTTATTTTATTAAATATCATCTCCACCAAACAGGTCAAGCTTGCATGTGTTATAGTTTTGGAGAAAAATGTGTTCATTTCATGTATGCGCAAAATGCCTTTGAAATGGCTTTAAAATGGATTTGGAGCATGGAGACGATTATCTCAGGATGGCAATATAAACAAACGAAACTTTTAGTAGATTTCTACTTATTTTATTAAATATTATCTCCACCAAACAGGACAAGCTTGCATCTGTTATAGTTTTGGAGAAAAATGTGTTCATTTGGTGGCTCAGTGGTTAGCACTGCACCCTTGCAGCGCTGGGGTCCTGGATTAAAATCCCACCAAGGACACCATCTGCAAGGAGTTTTTATGTTCTCCCCGTGTTTGCGTGGGTTTCCTCCGGGTACTCCGGTTTCCTCCCACACTCCAAAGACATACAGATAGGGACTCTAGATTGTGAGCCCCAATGGGGACAGTGATGCCAATGTATGTAAAGCGCTGTGGAATTAATAGCGCTATATAAATGAATAAAATTATTATTATTATTATTTCATGTATGCGCGAAATGCCTTAAAAATGGCTTTAAAATGGATTTGGAGCATGGAGACGATTATCTCGGGATTGCAAGATAACCAAACAAAACTTTTAGTGGATTTCTACTTATTTTATTAAATATCATCTCCACCAAACAGGACAAGCTTGCATGTGTTATAGTTTTGGAGAAAAATGTGTTCATTTTATGTATGCGCAAAATGCCTTTGAAATGGCTTTAAAATGGATTTGGAGCATGGAGACGATTATCTCAGGATGGCAATATAAACAAACGAAACTTTTAGTAGATTTCTACTTATTTTATTAAATATTATCTCCACCAAACAGGACAAGCTTGCATCTGTTATAGTTTTGGAGAAAAATGTGTTCATTTCATGTATGCGCGAAATGCCTTAAAAATGGCTTTAAAATGGATTTGGAGCATGGAGACGATTATCTCGGGATTGCAAGATAACCAAACAAAACTTTTAGTGGATTTCTACTTATTTTATTAAATATCATCTCCACCAAACAGGACAAGCTTGCATGTGTTATAGTTTTGGAGAAAAATGTGTTCATTTCATGTATGCGCAAAATGCCTTTGAAATGGCTTTAAAATGGATTTGGAGCATGGAGACGATTATCTCAGGATGGCAATATAAACAAACGAAACTTTTAGTAGATTTCTACTTATTTTATTAAATATTATCTCCACCAAACAGGACAAGCTTGCATCTGTTATAGTTTTGGAGAAAAATGTGTTCATTTCATGTATGCGCGAAATGCCTTAAAAATGGCTTTAAAATGGATTTGGAGCATGGAGACGATTATCTCGGGATTGCAAGATAACCAAACAAAACTTTTAGTGGATTTCTACTTATTTTATTAAATATCATCTCCACCAAACAGGACAAGCTTGCATCTGTTATAGTTTTGGAGAAAAATGTGTTCATTTCATGTATGCGCGAAATGCCTTAAAAATGGCTTTAAAATGGATTTGGAGCATGGAGACGATTATCTCGGGATTGCAAGATAACCAAACAAAACTTTTAGTGGATTTCTACTTATTTTATTAAATATCATCTCCACCAAACAGGACAAGCTTGCATCTGTTATAGTTTTGGAGAAAAATGTATTCATTTCATGTATGCGCGAAATGCCTTAAAAATGGCTTTAAAATGGATTTGGAGCATGGAGACGATTATCTCGGGATTGCAAGATAACCAAACAAAACTTTTAGTGGATTTCTACTTATTTTATTAAATATCATCTCCACCAAACAGGACAAGCTTGCATCTGTTATAGTTTTGGAGAAAAATGTGTTCATTTCATGTATGCGCGAAATGCCTTAAAAATGGCTTTAAAATGGATTTGGAGCATGGAGACGATTATCTCGGGATTGCAAGATAACCAAACAAAACTTTTAGTGGATTTCTACTTATATTATTAAATATCATCTCCACCAAACAGGACAAGCTTGCATCTGTTATAGTTTTGGAGAAAAATGTGTTCATTTCATGTATGCGCGAAATGCCTTAAAAATGGCTTTAAAATGGATTTGGAGCATGGAGACGATTATCTCGGGATTGCAAGATAACCAAACAAAACTTTTAGTGGATTTCTACTTATTTTATTAAATATCATCTCCACCAAACAGGTCAAGCTTGCATGTGTTATAGTTTTGGAGAAAAATGTGTTCATTTCATGTATGCGCAAAATGCCTTTGAAATGGCTTTAAAATGGATTTGGAGCATGGAGACGATTATCTCAGGATGGCAATATAAACAAACGAAACTTTTAGTAGATTTCTACTTATTTTATTAAATATTATCTCCACCAAACAGGACAAGCTTGCATCTGTTATAGTTTTGGAGAAAAATGTGTTCATTTGGTGGCTCAGTGGTTAGCACTGCACCCTTGCAGCGCTGGGGTCCTGGATTAAAATCCCACCAAGGACACCATCTGCAAGGAGTTTGTATGTTCTCCCCGTGTTTGCGTGGGTTTCCTCCGGGTACTCCGGTTTCCTCCCACACTCCAAAGACATACAGATAGGGACTCTAGATTGTGAGCCCCAATGGGGACAGTGATGCCAATGTATGTAAAGCGCTGTGGAATTAATAGCGCTATATAAATGAATAAAATTATTATTATTATTATTTCATGTATGCGCGAAATGCCTTAAAAATGGCTTTAAAATGGATTTGGAGCATGGAGACGATTATCTCGGGATTGCAAGATAACCAAACAAAACTTTTAGTGGATTTCTACTTATTTTATTAAATATCATCTCCACCAAACAGGACAAGCTTGCATGTGTTATAGTTTTGGAGAAAAATGTGTTCATTTTATGTATGCGCAAAATGCCTTTGAAATGGCTTTAAAATGGATTTGGAGCATGGAGACGATTATCTCAGGATGGCAATATAAACAAACGAAACTTTTAGTAGATTTCTACTTATTTTATTAAATATTATCTCCACCAAACAGGACAAGCTTGCATCTGTTATAGTTTTGGAGAAAAATGTGTTCATTTCATGTATGCGCGAAATGCCTTAAAAATGGCTTTAAAATGGATTTGGAGCATGGAGACGATTATCTCGGGATTGCAAGATAACCAAACAAAACTTTTAGTGGATTTCTACTTATTTTATTAAATATCATCTCCACCAAACAGGACAAGCTTGCATGTGTTATAGTTTTGGAGAAAAATGTGTTCATTTCATGTATGCGCAAAATGCCTTTGAAATGGCTTTAAAATGGATTTGGAGCATGGAGACGATTATCTCAGGATGGCAATATAAACAAACGAAACTTTTAGTAGATTTCTACTTATTTTATTAAATATTATCTCCACCAAACAGGACAAGCTTGCATCTGTTATAGTTTTGGAGAAAAATGTGTTCATTTCATGTATGCGCGAAATGCCTTAAAAATGGCTTTAAAATGGATTTGGAGCATGGAGACGATTATCTCGGGATTGCAAGATAACCAAACAAAACTTTTAGTGGATTTCTACTTATTTTATTAAATATCATCTCCACCAAACAGGACAAGCTTGCATCTGTTATAGTTTTGGAGAAAAATGTGTTCATTTCATGTATGCGCGAAATGCCTTAAAAATGGCTTTAAAATGGATTTGGAGCATGGAGACGATTATCTCGGGATTGCAAGATAACCAAACAAAACTTTTAGTGGATTTCTACTTATTTTATTAAATATCATCTCCACCAAACAGGACAAGCTTGCATCTGTTATAGTTTTGGAGAAAAATGTATTCATTTCAGGTATGCGCGAAATGCCTTAAAAATGGCTTTAAAATGGATTTGGAGCATGGAGACGATTATCTCGGGATTGCAAGATAACCAAACAAAACTTTTAGTGGATTTCTACTTATTTTATTAAATATCATCTCCACCAAACAGGACAAGCTTGCATGTGTTATAGTTTTGGAGAAAAATGTGTTCATTTCATGTATGCGCAAAATGCCTTTGAAATGGCTTTAAAATGGATTTGGAGCATGGAGACGATTATCTCAGGATGGCAATATAAACAAACGAAACTTTTAGTAGATTTCTACTTATTTTATTAAATATTATCTCCACCAAACAGGACAAGCTTGCATCTGTTATAGTTTTGGAGAAAAATGTGTTCATTTCATGTATGCGCAAAATGCCTTAAAAATGGCTTTAAAATGGATTTGGAGCATGGAGACGATTATCTCGGGATTGCAAGATAACCAAACAAAACTTTTAGTGGATTTCTACTTATTTTATTAAATATCATCTCCACCAAACAGGACAAGCTTGCATCTGTTATAGTTTTGGAGAAAAATGTGTTCATTTCATGTATGCGCGAAATGCCTTAAAAATGGCTTTAAAATGGATTTGGAGCATGGAGACGATTATCTCGGGATTGCAAGATAACCAAACAAAACGTTTAGTGGATTTCTACTTATTTTATTAAATATCATCTCCACCAAACAGGACAAGCTTGCATCTGTTATAGTTTTGGAGAAAAATGTATTCATTTCATGTATGCGCGAAATGCCTTAAAAATGGCTTTAAAATGGATTTGGAGCATGGAGACGATTATCTCGGGATTGCAAGATAACCAAACAAAACTTTTAGTGGATTTCTACTTATTTTATTAAATATCATCTCCACCAAACAGGACAAGCTTGCATGTGTTATAGTTTTGGAGAAAAATGTGTTCATTTCATGTATGCGCAAAATGCCTTTGAAATGGCTTTAAAATGGATTTGGAGCATGGAGACGATTATCTCAGGATGGCAATATAAACAAACGAAACTTTTAGTAGATTTCTACTTATTTTATTAAATATTATCTCCACCAAACAGGACAAGCTTGCATCTGTTATAGTTTTGGAGAAAAATGTGTTCATTTCATGTATGCGCGAAATGCCTTAAAAATGGCTTTAAAATGGATTTGGAGCATGGAGACGATTATCTCGGGATTGCAAGATAACCAAACAAAACTTTTAGTGGATTTCTACTTATTTTATTAAATATCATCTCCACCAAACAGGACAAGCTTGCATCTGTTATAGTTTTGGAGAAAAATGTGTTCATTTCATGTATGCGCGAAATGCCTTAAAAATGGCTTTAAAATGGATTTGGAGCATGGAGACGATTATCTCGGGATTGCAAGATAACCAAACAAAACTTTTAGTGGATTTCTACTTATTTTATTAAATATCATCTCCACCAAACAGGACAAGCTTGCATGTGTTATAGTTTTGGAGAAAAATGTGTTCATTTCATGTATGCGCAAAATGCCTTTGAAATGGCTTTAAAATGGATTTGGAGCATGGAGACGATTATCTCAGGATGGCAATATAAACAAACGAAACTTTTAGTAGATTTCTACTTATTTTATTAAATATTATCTCCACCAAACAGGACAAGCTTGCATCTGTTATAGTTTTGGAGAAAAATGTGTTCATTTCATGTATGCGCGAAATGCCTTAAAAATGGCTTTAAAATGGATTTGGAGCATGGAGACGATTATCTCGGGATTGCAAGATAACCAAACAGAACTTTTAGTGGATTTCTACTTATTTTATTAAATATCATCTCCACCAAACAGGACAAGCTTGCATCTGTTATAGTTTTGGAGAAAAATGTGTTCATTTCATGTATGCGCGAAATGCCTTAAAAATGGCTTTAAAATGGATTTGGAGCATGGAGACGATTATCTCGGGATTGCAAGATAACCAAACAAAACTTTTAGTGGATTTCTACTTATTTTATTAAATATCATCTCCACCAAACAGGACAAGCTTGCATCTGTTATAGTTTTGGAGAAAAATGTGTTCATTTCATGTATGCGCGAAATGCCTTAAAAATGGCTTTAAAATGGATTTGGAGCATGGAGACGATTATCTCGGGATTGCAAGATAACCAAACAAAACTTTTAGTGGATTTCTACTTATTTTATTAAATATCATCTCCACCAAACAGGACAAGCTTGCATCTGTTATAGTTTTGGAGAAAAATGTGTTCATTTCATGTATGCGCGAAATGCCTTAAAAATGGCTTTAAAATGGATTTGGAGCATGGAGACGATTATCTCGGGATTGCAAGATAACCAAACAAAACATTTAGTGGATTTCTACTTATTTTATTAAATATCATCTCCACCAAACAGGACAAGCTTGCATCTGTTATAGTTTTGGAGAAAAATGTGTTCATTTCATGTATGCGCGAAATGCCTTAAAAATGGCTTTAAAATGGATTTGGAGCATGGAGACGATTATCTCGGGATTGCAAGATAACCAAACAAAACTTTTAGTGGATTTCTACTTATTTTATTAAATATCATCTCCACCAAACAGGACAAGCTTGCATGTGTTATAGTTTTGGAGAAAAATGTGTTCATTTTATGTATGCGCAAAATGCCTTTGAAATGGCTTTAAAATGGATTTGGAGCATGGAGACGATTATCTCAGGATGGCAATATAAACAAACGAAACTTTTAGTAGATTTCTACTTATTTTATTAAATATTATCTCCACCAAACAGGACAAGCTTGCATCTGTTATAGTTTTGGAGAAAAATGTGTTCATTTCATGTATGCGCGAAATGCCTTAAAAATGGCTTTAAAATGGATTTGGAGCATGGAGACGATTATCTCGGGATTGCAAGATAACCAAACAAAACTTTTAGTGGATTTCTACTTATTTTATTAAATATCATCTCCACCAAACAGGACAAGCTTGCATCTGTTATAGTTTTGGAGAAAAATGTGTTCATTTCATGTATGCGCGAAATGCCTTAAAAATGGCTTTAAAATGGATTTGGAGCATGGAGACGATTATCTCGGGATTGCAAGATAACCAAACAAAACTTTTAGTGGATTTCTACTTATTTTATTAAATATCATCTCCACCAAACAGGACAAGCTTGCATGTGTTATAGTTTTGGAGAAAAATGTGTTCATTTCATGTATGCGCAAAATGCCTTTGAGATGGCTTTAAAATGGATTTGGAGCATGGAGTCGATTATCTCAGGATGGCAATATAAACAAACGAAACTTTTAGTAGATTTCTACTTATTTTATTAAATATTATCTCCACCAAACAGAACAAGCTTGCATCTGTTATAGTTTTGGAGAAAAATGTGTTCATTTCATGTATGCGCGAAATGCCTTAAAAATGGCTTTAAAATGGATTTGGAGCATGGAGACGATTATCTCGGGATTGCAAGATAACCAAACAAAACTTTTAGTGGATTTCTACTTATTTTATTAAATATCATCTCCACCAAACAGGACAAGCTTGCATCTGTTATAGTTTTGGAGAAAAATGTGTTCATTTCATGTATGCGCGAAATGCCTTAAAAATGGCTTTAAAATGGATTTGGAGCATGGAGACGATTATCTCGGGATTGCAAGATAACCAAACAAAACTTTTAGTGGATTTCTACTTATTTTATTAAATATCATCTCCACCAAACAGGACAAGCTTGCATGTGTTATAGTTTTGGAGAAAAATGTGTTCATTTTATGTATGCGCAAAATGCCTTTGAAATGGCTTTAAAATGGATTTGGAGCATGGAGACGATTATCTCAGGATGGCAATATAAACAAACGAAACTTTTAGTAGATTTCTACTTATTTTATTAAATATTATCTCCACCAAACAGGACAAGCTTGCATCTGTTATAGTTTTGGAGAAAAATGTGTTCATTTCATGTATGCGCGAAATGCCTTAAAAATGGCTTTAAAATGGATTTGGAGCATGGAGACGATTATCTCGGGATTGCAAGATAACCAAACAAAACTTTTAGTGGATTTCTACTTATTTTATTAAATATCATCTCCACCAAACAGGACAAGCTTGCATCTGTTATAGTTTTGGAGAAAAATGTGTTCATTTCATGTATGCGCGAAATGCCTTAAAAATGGCTTTAAAATGGATTTGGAGCATGGAGACGATTATCTCGGGATTGCAAGATAACCAAACAAAACTTTTAGTGGATTTCTACTTATTTTATTAAATATCATCTCCACCAAACAGGACAAGCTTGCATGTGTTATAGTTTTGGAGAAAAATGTGTTCATTTCATGTATGCGCAAAATGCCTTTGAGATGGCTTTAAAATGGATTTGGAGCATGGAGTCGATTATCTCAGGATGGCAATATAAACAAACGAAACTTTTAGTAGATTTCTACTTATTTTATTAAATATTATCTCCACCAAACAGAACAAGCTTGCATCTGTTATAGTTTTGGAGAAAAATGTGTTCATTTCATGTATGCGCGAAATGCCTTAAAAATGGCTTTAAAATGGATTTGGAGCATGGAGACGATTATCTCGGGATTGCAAGATAACCAAACAAAACTTTTAGTGGATTTCTACTTATTTTATTAAATATCATCTCCACCAAACAGGACAAGCTTGCATCTGTTATAGTTTTGGAGAAAAATGTGTTCATTTCATGTATGCGCGAAATGCCTTAAAAATGGCTTTAAAATGGATTTGGAGCATGGAGACGATTATCTCGGGATTGCAAGATAACCAAACAAAACTTTTAGTGGATTTCTACTTATTTTATTAAATATCATCTCCACCAAACAGGACAAGCTTGCATGTGTTATAGTTTTGGAGAAAAATGTGTTCATTTTATGTATGCGCAAAATGCCTTTGAAATGGCTTTAAAATGGATTTGGAGCATGGAGACGATTATCTCAGGATGGCAATATAAACAAACGAAACTTTTAGTAGATTTCTACTTATTTTATTAAATATTATCTCCACCAAACAGGACAAGCTTGCATCTGTTATAGTTTTGGAGAAAAATGTGTTCATTTCATGTATGCGCGAAATGCCTTAAAAATGGCTTTAAAATGGATTTGGAGCATGGAGACGATTATCTCGGGATTGCAAGATAACCAAACAAAACTTTTAGTGGATTTCTACTTATTTTATTAAATATCATCTCCACCAAACAGGACAAGCTTGCCTCTGTTATAGTTTTGGAGAAAAATGTGTTCATTTCATGTATGCGCGAAATGCCTTAAAAATGGCTTTAAAATGGATTTGGAGCATGGAGACGATTATCTCGGGATTGCAAGATAACCAAACAAAACTTTTAGTGGATTTCTACTTATTTTATTAAATATCATCTCCACCAAACAGGACAAGCTTGCATCTGTTATAGTTTTGGAGAAAAATGTGTTCATTTCATGTATGCGCGAAATGCCTTAAAAATGGCTTTAAAATGGATTTGGAGCATGGAGACGATTATCTCGGGATTGCAAGATAACCAAACAAAACTTTTAGTGGATTTCTACTTATTTTATTAAATATCATCTCCACCAAACAGGACAAGCTTGCATCTGTTATAGTTTTGGAGAAAAATGTGTTCATTTCATGTATGCGCGAAATGCCTTAAAAATGGCTTTAAAATGGATTTGGAGCATGGAGACGATTATCTCGGGATTGCAAGATAACCAAACAAAACTTTTAGTGGATTTCTACTTATTTTATTAAATATCATCTCCACCAAACAGGACAAGCTTGCATGTGTTATAGTTTTGGAGAAAAATGTGTTCATTTCATGTATGCGCAAAATGCCTTAAAAATGGCTTTAAAATGGATTTGGAGCATGGAGACGATTATCTCGGGATTGCAAGATAACCAAACAAAACTTTTAGTGGATTTCTACTTATTTTATTAAATATCATCTCCACCAAACAGGACAAGCTTGCATCTGTTATAGTTTTGGAGAAAAATGTGTTCATTTCATGTATGCGCGAAATGCCTTAAAAATGGCTTTAAAATGGATTTGGAGCATGGAGACGATGATCTCGGGATTGCAAGATAACCAAACAAAACTTTTAGTGGATTTCTACTTATTTTATTAAATATCATCTCCACCAAACAGGACAAGCTTGCATGTGTTATAGTTTTGGAGAAAAATGTGTTCATTTCATGTATGCGCAAAATGCCTTTGAAATGGCTTTAAAATGGATTTGGAGCATGGAGACGATTATCTCAGGATGGCAATATAAACAAACGAAACTTTTAGTAGATTTCTACTTATTTTATTAAATATTATCTCCACCAAACAGGACAAGCTTGCATCTGTTATAGTTTTGGAGAAAAATGTGTTCATTTCATGTATGCGCGAAATGCCTTAAAAATGGCTTTAAAATGGATTTGGAGCATGGAGACGATTATCTCGGGATTGCAAGATAACCAAACAAAACTTTTAGTGGATTTCTACTTATTTTATTAAATATCATCTCCACCAAACAGGACAAGCTTGCATCTGTTATAGTTTTGGAGAAAAATGTGTTCATTTCATGTATGCGCGAAATGCCTTAAAAATGGCTTTAAAATGGATTTGGAGCATGGAGACGATTATCTCGGGATTGCAAGATAACCAAACAAAACTTTTAGTGGATTTCTACTTATTTTATTAAATATCATCTCCACCAAACAGGACAAGCTTGCATGTGTTATAGTTTTGGAGAAAAATGTGTTCATTTCATGTATGCGCAAAATGCCTTTGAAATGGCTTTAAAATGGATTTGGAGCATGGAGACGATTATCTCGGGATTGCAAGATAACCAAACAAAACTTTTAGTGGATTTCTACTTATTTTATTAAATATCATCTCCACCAAACAGGACAAGCTTGCATCTGTTATAGTTTTGGAGAAAAATGTGTTCATTTCATGTATGCGCGAAATGCCTTAAAAATGGCTTTAAAATGGATTTGGAGCATGGAGACGATTATCTCGGGATTGCAAGATAACCAAACAAAACTTTTAGTGGATTTCTACTTATTTTATTAAATATCATCTCCACCAAACAGGACAAGCTTGCATCTGTTATAGTTTTGGAGAAAAATGTGTTCATTTCATGTATGCGCGAAATGCCTTAAAAATGGCTTTAAAATGGATTTGGAGCATGGAGACGATTATCTCGGGATTGCAAGATAACCAAACAAAACTTTTAGTGGATTTCTACTTATTTTATTAAATATCATCTCCACCAAACAGGACAAGCTTGCATCTGTTATAGTTTTGGAGAAAAATGTGTTCATTTCATGTATGCGCGAAATGCCTTAAAAATGGCTTTAAAATGGATTTGGAGCATGGAGACGATTATCTCGGGATTGCAAGATAACCAAACAAAACTTTTAGTGGATTTCTACTTATTTTATTAAATATCATCTCCACCAAACAGGACAAGCTTGCATCTGTTATAGTTTTGGAGAAAAATGTGTTCATTTCATGTATGCGCGAAATTCCTTAAAAATGGCTTTAAAATGGATTTGGAGCATGGAGACGATTATCTCAGGATGGCAATATAAACAAACGAAACTTTTAGTAGATTTCTACTTATTTTATTAAATATTATCTCCACCAAACAGGACAAGCTTGCATCTGTTATAGTTTTGGAGAAAAATGTGTTCATTTCATGTATGCGCGAAATGCCTTAAAAATGGCTTTAAAATGGATTTGGAGCATGGAGACGATTATCTCGGGATTGCAAGATAACCAAACAAAACTTTTAGTGGATTTCTACTTATTTTATTAAATATCATCTCCACCAAACAGGACAAGCTTGCATCTGTTATAGTTTTGGAGAAAAATGTGTTCATTTCATGTATGCGCGAAATGCCTTAAAAATGGCTTTAAAATGGATTTGGAGCATGGAGACGATTATCTCGGGATTGCAAGATAACCAAACAAAACTTTTAGTGGATTTCTACTTATTTTATTAAATATCATCTCAACCAAACAGGACAAGCTTGCATCTGTTATAGTTTTGGAGAAAAATGTGTTCATTTCATGTATGCGCGAAATGCCTTAAAAATGGCTTTAAAATGGATTTGGAGCATGGAGACGATTATCTCGGGATTGCAAGATAACCAAACAAAACTTTTAGTGGATTTCTACTTATTTTATTAAATATCATCTCCACCAAACAGGACAAGCTTGCATGTGTTATAGTTTTGGAGAAAAATGTGTTCATTTCATGTATGCGCAAAATGCCTTTGAAATGGCTTTAAAATGGATTTGGAGCATGCAGACGATTATCTCAGGATGGCAATATAAACAAACGAAACTTTTAGTAGATTTCTACTTATTTTATTAAATATTATCTCCACCAAACAGGACAAGCTTGCATCTGTTATAGTTTTGGAGAAAAATGTGTTCATTTCATGTATGCGCGAAATGCCTTAAAAATGGCTTTAAAATGGATTTGGAGCATGGAGACGATTATCTCGGGATTGCAAGATAACCAAACAAAACTTTTAGTGGATTTCTACTTATTTTATTAAATATCATCTCCACCAAACAGGACAAGCTTGCATCTGTTATAGTTTTGGAGAAAAATGTGTTCATTTCATGTATGCGCGAAATGCCTTAAAAATGGCTTTAAAATGGATTTGGAGCATGGAGACGATTATCTCGGGATTGCAAGATAACCAAACAAAACTTTTAGTGGATTTCTACTTATTTTATTAAATATCATCTCCACCAAACAGGACAAGCTTGCATGTGTTATAGTTTTGGAGAAAAATGTGTTCATTTTATGTATGCGCAAAATGCCTTTGAAATGGCTTTAAAATGGATTTGGAGCATGGAGACGATTATCTCAGGATGGCAATATAAACAAACGAAACTTTTAGTAGATTTCTACTTATTTTATTAAATATTATCTCCACCAAACAGGACAAGCTTGCATCTGTTATAGTTTTGGAGAAAAATGTGTTCATTTCATGTATGCGCGAAATGCCTTAAAAATGGCTTTAAATGGATTTGGAGCATGGAGACGATTATCTCGGGATTGCAAGATAACCAAACAAAACTTTTAGTGGATTTCTACTTATTTTATTAAATATCATCTCCACCAAACAGGACAAGCTTGCATCTGTTATAGTTTTGGAGAAAAATGTGTTCATTTCATGTATGCGCGAAATGCCTTAAAAATGGCTTTAAAATGGATTTGGAGCATGGAGACGATTATCTCGGGATTGCAAGATAACCAAACAAAACTTTTAGTGGATTTCTACTTATTTTATTAAATATCATCTCCACCAAACAGGACAAGCTTGCATCTGTTATAGTTTTGGAGAAAAATGTGTTCATTTCATGTATGCGCGAAATGCCTTAAAAATGGCTTTAAAATGGATTTGGAGCATGGAGACGATTATCTCGGGATTGCAAGATAACCAAACAAAACTTTTAGTGGATTTCTACTTATTTTATTAAATATCATCTCCACCAAACAGGACAAGCTTGCATCTGTTATAGTTTTGGAGAAAAATGTGTTCATTTCATGTATGCGCGAAATGCCTTAAAAATGGCTTTAAAATGGATTTGGAGCATGGAGACGATTATCTCGGGATTGCAAGATAACCAAACAAAACTTTTAGTGGATTTCTACTTATTTTATTAAATATCATCTCCACCAAACAGGACAAGCTTGCATCTGTTATAGTTTTGGAGAAAAATGTGTTCATTTCATGTATGCGCGAAATGCCTTAAAAATGGCTTTAAAATGGATTTGGAGCATGGAGACGATTATCTCGGGATTGCAAGATAACCAAACAAAACTTTTAGTGGATTTCTACTTATTTTATTAAATATCATCTCCACCAAACAGGACAAGCTTGCATGTGTTATAGTTTTGGAGAAAAATGTGTTCATTTCATGTATGCGCAAAATGCCTTAAAAATGGCTTTAAAATGGATTTGGAGCATGGAGACGATTATCTCGGGATTGCAAGATAACCAAACAAAACTTTTAGTGGATTTCTACTTATTTTATTAAATATCATCTCCACCAAACAGGACAAGCTTGCATCTGTTATAGTTTTGGAGAAAAATGTGTTCATTTCATGTATGCGCGAAATGCCTTAAAAATGGCTTTAAAATGGATTTGGAGCATGGAGACGATGATCTCGGGATTGCAAGATAACCAAACAAAACTTTTAGTGGATTTCTACTTATTTTATTAAATATCATCTCCACCAAACAGGACAAGCTTGCATGTGTTATAGTTTTGGAGAAAAATGTGTTCATTTCATGTATGCGCAAAATGCCTTTGAAATGGCTTTAAAATGGATTTGGAGCATGGAGACGATTATCTCAGGATGGCAATATAAACAAACGAAACTTTTAGTAGATTTCTACTTATTTTATTAAATATTATCTCCACCAAACAGGACAAGCTTGCATCTGTTATAGTTTTGGAGAAAAATGTGTTCATTTCATGTATGCGCGAAATGCCTTAAAAATGGCTTTAAAATGGATTTGGAGCATGGAGACGATTATCTCGGGATTGCAAGATAACCAAACAAAACTTTTAGTGGATTTCTACTTATTTTATTAAATATCATCTCCACCAAACAGGACAAGCTTGCATCTGTTATAGTTTTGGAGAAAAATGTGTTCATTTCATGTATGCGCGAAATGCCTTAAAAATGGCTTTAAAATGGATTTGGAGCATGGAGACGATTATCTCGGGATTGCAAGATAACCAAACAAAACTTTTAGTGGATTTCTACTTATTTTATTAAATATCATCTCCACCAAACAGGACAAGCTTGCATGTGTTATAGTTTTGGAGAAAAATGTGTTCATTTCATGTATGCGCAAAATGCCTTGGAAATGGCTTTAAAATGGATTTGGAGCATGGAGACGATTATCTCGGGATTGCAAGATAACCAAACAAAACTTTTAGTGGATTTCTACTTATTTTATTAAATATCATCTCCACCAAACAGGACAAGCTTGCATCTGTTATAGTTTTGGAGAAAAATGTGTTCATTTCATGTATGCGCGAAATGCCTTAAAAATGGCTTTAAAATGGATTTGGAGCATGGAGACGATTATCTCGGGATTGCAAGATAACCAAACAAAACTTTTAGTGGATTTCTACTTATTTTATTAAATATCATCTCCACCAAACAGGACAAGCTTGCATCTGTTATAGTTTTGGAGAAAAATGTGTTCATTTCATGTATGCGCGAAATGCCTTAAAAATGGCTTTAAAATGGATTTGGAGCATGGAGACGATTATCTCGGGATTGCAAGATAACCAAACAAAACTTTTAGTGGATTTCTACTTATTTTATTAAATATCATCTCCACCAAACAGGACAAGCTTGCATGTGTTATAGTTTTGGAGAAAAATGTGTTCATTTCATGTATGCGCAAAATGCCTTGGAAATGGCTTTAAAATGGATTTGGAGCATGGAGACGATTATCTCGGGATTGCAAGATAACCAAACAAAACTTTTAGTGGATTTCTACTTATTTTATTAAATATCATCTCCACCAAACAGGACAAGCTTGCATCTGTTATAGTTTTGGAGAAAAATGTGTTCATTTCATGTATGCGCGAAATGCCTTAAAAATGGCTTTAAAATGGATTTGGAGCATGGAGACGATTATCTCGGGATTGCAAGATAACCAAACAAAACTTTTAGTGGATTTCTACTTATTTTATTAAATATCATCTCCACCAAACAGGACAAGCTTGCATCTGTTATAGTTTTGGAGAAAAATGTGTTCATTTCATGTATGCGCGAAATGCCTTAAAAATGGCTTTAAAATGGATTTGGAGCATGGAGACGATTATCTCGGGATTGCAAGATAACCAAACAAAACTTTTAGTGGATTTCTACTTATTTTATTAAATATCATCTCCACCAAACAGGACAAGCTTGCATCTGTTATAGTTTTGGAGAAAAATGTGTTCATTTCATGTATGCGCGAAATGCCTTAAAAATGGCTTTAAAATGGATTTGTAGCATGGAGACGATTATCTCGGGATTGCAAGATAACCAAACAAAACTTTTAGTGGATTTCTACTTATTTTATTAAATATCATCTCCACCAAACAGGACAAGCTTGCATCTGTTATAGTTTTGGAGAAAAATGTGTTCATTTCATGTATGCGCGAAATGCCTTAAAAATGGCTTTAAAATGGATTTGGAGCATGGAGACGATTATCTCGGGATTGCAAGATAACCAAACAAAACTTTTAGTGGATTTCTACTTATTTTATTAAATATCATCTCCACCAAACAGGACAAGCTTGCATCTGTTATAGTTTTGGAGAAAAATGTGTTCATTTCATGTATGCGCGAAATGCCTTAAAAATGGCTTTAAAATGGATTTGGAGCATGGAGACGATTATCTCGGGATTGCAAGATAACCAAACAAAACTTTTAGTGGATTTCTACTTATTTTATTAAATATCATCTCCACCAAACAGGACAAGCTTGCATGTGTTATAGTTTTGGAGAAAAATGTGTTCATTTCATGTATGCGCAAAATGCCTTTGAAATGGCTTTAAAATGGATTTGGAGCATGGAGACGATTATCTCAGGATGGCAATATAAACAAACGAAACTTTTAGTAGATTTCTACTTATTTTATTAAATATTATCTCCACCAAACAGGACAAGCTTGCATCTGTTATAGTTTTGGAGAAAAATGTGTTCATTTCATGTATGCGCGAAATGCCTTAAAAATGGCTTTAAAATGGATTTGGAGCATGGAGACGATTATCTCGGGATTGCAAGATAACCAAACAAAACTTTTAGTGGATTTCTACTTATTTTATTAAATATCATCTCCACCAAACAGGACAAGCTTGCATCTGTTATAGTTTTGGAGAAAAATGTGTTCATTTCATGTATGCGCGAAATGCCTTAAAAATGGCTTTAAAATGGATTTGGAGCATGGAGACGATTATCTCGGGATTGCAAGATAACCAAACAAAACTTTTAGTGGATTTCTACTTATTTTATTAAATATCATCTCCACCAAACAGGACAAGCTTGCATCTGTTATAGTTTTGGAGAAAAATGTGTTCATTTCATGTATGCGCGAAATGCCTTAAAAATGGCTTTAAAATGGATTTGGAGCATGGAGACGATTATCTCGGGATTGCAAGATAACCAAACAAAACTTTTAGTGGATTTCTACTTATTTTATTAAATATCATCTCCACCAAACAGGACAAGCTTGCATCTGTTATAGTTTTGGAGAAAAATGTGTTCATTTCATTTATATGCGAAATGCCATCTTTTACGATGACAACAGCTCTCCATACCTGCAGTCCACCACAAGGACCACCCTCTCTAATCCCTGAAAAATGAAAACATCCTCAGTGACGAAGAGAGGGGGCTAAGCGCCCCCATGGTCTCAGAGCATTAACTCTTCTAAGAGTACTAAGAGTCCTGCTCACACTGATGGGGTGCAGCTGTGGGACCCTATTTTCAGAGATGATGTCCTCCACCCAACTCTCAAAAAGCTGAAAGGGTCTTCAGTAGAGATGGATAGTCGAGCTGGGCTATCAGACGGTCACCTCTGTAGCTGTAGTGTCATTTTTCCTATGGTCCAATGTGTAAATTAAACAAAAAAGTGCACGTTTGTTATGATGTCCAAGATGGGGACCAGGATGTGGACATAATAAAAAATTAGGGAACATGATAGGAGACATTTCTACAATACATATAATCATTCTTATCTATCTAATACGATGACAACAGCTCTACATACCTGCAGTCCACCACAAGGACCACCCTCTCTAATCCCTGAAAAATGAAATCATCCTCAGTGACGAAGAGAGGGGGCCAAGCGCCCCCCATGGTACCAGAGCATTGACTCTTCTAAGAGTCCTAAGAGTCCTGCTCACACTGATGGGGTGAAGCTGTGGGACCCTATTTTCAGAGATGATGTCCTCCACCCAACTCTCAAAAAGCTGAAAGGGTCTTCAGTAGAGATGGATAGTCGAGCTGGGCTATCAGACGGTCACCTCTGTAGCTGTAGTGTCATTTTTCCTATGGTCCAATGTGTAAATTAAACAAAAAAGTGCACGTTTGTTATGATGTCCAAGATGGGGACCAGGATGTGGACATAATAAAAAATTAGGGAACATGATAGGAGACATTTCTACAATACATATAATCATTCTTATCTATCTAATACGATGATAACAGCTCTCCATACCTGCAGTCCACCACAAGGACCACCCTCTCTAAACCCTGAAAAATGAAATCATCCTCAGTGACGAAGAGAGGGGGCTCAGTGCCCCCAATGGTCTCAGAGCATTGACTCTTCTAAGAGTCTTAAGAGTCCTGCTCACACTGATGGGGTGCAGCTGTGGGACCCTATTTTCAGAGATGATGTCCTCCACCCAACTCTCAAAATGCTGAAAGGGTCTTCAGTAGAGATGGATAGTCGAGCTGGGCTATCAGACGGTCACCTCTGTAGCTGTAGTGTCATTTTTCCTATGGTCCAATGTGTAAATTAAACAAAAAAGTGCACGTTTGTTATGATGTCCAAGATGGGGACCAGGATGTGGACATAATAAAAAATTAGGGAACATGATAGGAGACATTTCTACAATACATATAATCATTCTTATCTATCTAATACGATCACAACAGCTCTCCATACCTGCAGTCCACCACAAGGACCACTCTCTCTAATCCCTGAAAAATGAAATCATCCTCAGTGACGAAGAGAGGGGGCTAAGCGCCCCCCATGGTCTCAAAACATTGACTCTTCTAAGAGTCCTAAGAGTCCTGCTCACACTGATGGGGTGCAGCTGTGGGACCCTATTTTCAGAGATGATGTCCTCCACCCAACTCTCAAAAAGCTGAAAGGGTCTTCAGTAGAGATGGATAGTCGAGCTGGGCTACCAGACGGTCACCTCTGTAGCTGTAGTGTCATTTTTCCTATGGTCCAATGTGTAAATTAAACAAAAAAGTGCACGTTTGTTATGATGTCCAAGATGGGGACCAGGATGTGGACATAATAAAAAATTAGGGAACATGATAGGAGACATTTCTACAATACATATAATCATTCTTATCTATCTAATACGATCACAACAGCTCTCCATACCTGCAGTCCACCACAAGGACCACTCTCTCTAATCCCTGAAAAATGAAATCATCCTCAGTGACGAAGAGAGGGGGCTAAGCGCCCCCCATGGTCTCAAAACATTGACTCTTCTAAGAGTCCTAAGAGTCCTGCTCACACTGATGGGGTGCAGCTGTGGGACCCTATTTTCAGAGATGATGTCCTCCACCCAACTCTCAAAAAGCTGAAAGGGTCTTCAGTAGAGATGGATAGTCGAGCTGGGCTACCAGACGGTCACCTCTGTAGCTGTAGTGTCATTTTTCCTATGGTCCAATGTGTAAATTAAACAAAAAAGTGCACGTTTGTTATGATTTCCAAGATGGGGACCAGGATGTGGACATAATAAAAAATTAGGGAACATGATAGGAGACATTTCTACAATACATATAATCATTCTTATCTATCTAATACGATGACAACAGCTCTCCATACCTGCAGTCCACCACAAGGACCACCCTCTCTAATCCCTGAAAAATGAAATCATCCTCAGTGACGAAGAGAGGGGGCTAAGCGCCCCCATGGTCTCAGAGCATTAACTCTTCTAAGAGTCCTAAGAGTCCTGCTCACACTGATGGGGTGCAGCTGTGGGACCCTATTTTCAGAGATGATGTCCTCCACCCAACTCTCAAAAAGCTGAAAGGGTCTTCAGTAGAGATGGATAGTCGAGCTGGGCTATCAGACGGTCACCTCTGTAGCTGTAGTGTCATTTTTCCTATGGTCCAATGTGTAAATTAAACAAAAAAGTGCACGTTTGTTATGATGTCCAAGATGGGGACCAGGATGTGGACATAATAAAAAATTAGGGAACATGATAGGAGACATTTCTACAATACATATAATCATTCTTATCTATCTAATACGATGACAACAGCTCTACATACCTGCAGTCCACCACAAGGACCACCCTCTCTAATCCCTGAAAAATGAAATAATCCTCAGTGACGAAGAGAGGGGGCCAAGCGCCCCCCATGGTACCAGAGCATTGACTCTTCTAAGAGTCCTAAGAGTCCTGCTCACACTGATGGGGTGAAGCTGTGGGACCCTATTTTCAGAGATGATGTCCTCCACCCAACTCTCAAAAAGCTGAAAGGGTCTTCAGTAGAGATGGATAGTCGAGCTGGGCTATCAGACGGTCACCTCTGTAGCTGTAGTGTCATTTTTCCTATGGTCCAATGTGTAAATTAAACAAAAAAGTGCACGTTTGTTATGATGTCCAAGATGGGGACCAGGATGTGGACATAATAAAAAATTAGGGAACATGATAGGAGACATTTCTACAATACATATAATCATTCTTATCTATCTAATACGATGATAACAGCTCTCCATACCTGCAGTCCACCACAAGGACCACCCTCTCTAAACCCTGAAAAATGAAATCATCCTCAGTGACGAAGAGAGGGGGCTCAGTGCCCCCAATGGTCTCAGAGCATTGACTCTTCTAAGAGTCTTAAGAGTCCTGCTCACACTGATGGGGTGCAGCTGTGGGACCCTATTTTCAGAGATGATGTCCTCCACCCAACTCTCAAAATGCTGAAAGGGTCTTCAGTAGAGATGGATAGTCGAGCTGGGCTATCAGACGGTCACCTCTGTAGCTGTAGTGTCATTTTTCCTATGGTCCAATGTGTAAATTAAACAAAAAAGTGCACGTTTGTTATGATGTCCAAGATGGGGACCAGGATGTGGACATAATAAAAAATTAGGGAACATGATAGGAGACATTTCTACAATACATATAATCATTCTTATCTATCTAATACGATGACAACAGCTCTCCATACCTGCAGTCCACCACAAGGACCACCCTCTCTAATCCCTGAAAAATGAAATCATCCTCAGTGACGAAGAGAGGGGGCTAAGCGCCCCCATGGTCTCAGAGCATTAACTCTTCTAAGAGTCCTAAGAGTCCTGCTCACACTGATGGGGTGCAGCTGTGGGACCCTATTTTCAGAGATGATGTCCTCCACCCAACTCTCAAAAAGCTGAAAGGGTCTTCAGTAGAGATGGATAGTCGAGCTGGGCTATCAGACGGTCACCTCTGTAGCTGTAGTGTCATTTTTCCTATTGTCCAATTTGTAAATTAAACAAAAAAGTGCACGTTTGTTATGATTTCCAAGATGGGAACCAGGATGTGGACATAATAAAAAAATAGGGAACATGATAGGAGACATTTCTACAATACATATAATCATTCTTATCTATCTAATACGATGACAACAGCTCTCCATACCTGCAGTATACCACAAGGACCACCCTCTCTATTCCCTGAAAAGTGAAATCATCCTCAGTGACGAGGAGAGGGGGCTAAGCGCCCCCCATGGTCTCAGATCATTGACTCTTCTAAGAGTCCTAAGAGTCCTGCTCACACTGATGGGGTGCAGCTGTGGGACCCTATTTTCAGAGATGATGTTCTCCACCCAACTCTCAAAAAGCTGAAAGGGTCTTCAGTAGAGATGGATAGTCGAGCTGGGCTATCAGACGGTCACCTCTGTAGCTGTAGTGTCATTTTTCCTATGGTCCAATGTGTAAATTAAACAAAAAAGTGCACGTTTGTTATGATGTCCAAGATGGGGACCAGGATGTGGACATAATAAAAAATTAGGGAACATGATAGGAGACATTTCTACAATACATATAATCATTCTTATCTATTTAATACGATGACAACAGCTCTCCATACCTGCAGTCCACCACAAGGACCACCCTCTCTAATCCCTGAAAAATGAATCATCCTCAGTGACGAAGTATCTCTGAAATATCATCTCCACCAAACAGGACAAGCTTGCATCTGTTATAGTTTTGGAGAAAAATGTGTTCATTTCATGTATGCGCGAAATGCCTTAAAAATGGCTTTAAAATGGATTTGGAGCATGGAGACGATTATCTCGGGATTGCAAGATAACCAAACAAAACTTTTAGTGGATTTCTACTTATTTTATTAAATATCATCTCCACCAAACAGGACAAGCTTGCATCTGTTATAGTTTTGGAGAAAAATGTGTTCATTTCATGTATGCGCGAAATGCCTTAAAAATGGCTTTAAAATGGATTTGGAGCATGGAGACGATTATCTCGGGATTGCAAGATAACCAAACAAAACTTTTAGTGGATTTCTACTTATTTTATTAAATATCATCTCCACCAAACAGGACAAGCTTGCATCTGTTATAGTTTTGGAGAAAAATGTGTTCATTTCATTTATGCGCGAAATGCCTTAGAAATGGGTTTTAATAGCATTTGAAGCATGGAGACGATTATCTCGAGATTGCAAGATAACCAAACAAAACTTTTAGTGGATTTCTACTTATTTTATTAAATATCATCTCCACCAAACAGGACAAGCTTGCATCTGTTATAGTTTTGGAGAAAAATGTGTTCATTTCATGTATGCGCGAAATGCCTTAAAAATGGCTTTAAAATGGATTTGGAGCATGGAGACGATTATCTCGGGATTGCAAGATAACCAAACAAAACTTTTAGTGGATTTCTACTTATTTTATTAAATATCATCTCCACCAAACAGGACAAGCTTGCATCTGTTATAGTTTTGGAGAAAAATGTGTTCATTTCATGTATGCGCGAAATGCCTTAAAAATGGCTTTAAAATGGATTTGGAGCATGGAGACGATTATCTCGGGATTGCAAGATAACCAAACAAAACTTTTAGTGGATTTCTACTTATTTTATTAAATATCATCTCCACCAAACAGGACAAGCTTGCATCTGTTATAGTTTTGGAGAAAAATGTGTTCATTTCATGTATGCGCAAAATGCCTTTGAAATGGCTTTAAAATGGATTTGGAGCATGGAGACGATTATCTCAGGATGGCAATATAAACAAACGAAACTTTTAGTAGATTTCTACTTATTTTATTAAATATTATCTCCACCAAACAGGACAAGCTTGCATCTGTTATAGTTTTGGAGAAAAATGTGTTCATTTCATGTATGCGCGAAATGCCTTAAAAATGGCTTTAAAATGGATTTGGAGCATGGAGACGATTATCTCGGGATTGCAAGATAACCAAACAAAACTTTTAGTGGATTTCTACTTATTTTATTAAATATCATCTCCACCAAACAGGACAAGCTTGCATCTCTTAGAGTTTTAAAGAAAAATGTGTTCATTTCATTTATGCGCGAAATGCCTTAGAAATGGGTTTTAAGAGCATTTGAAGCATGGAGACGATTATCTCGAGATTGCAAGATAACCAAACAAAACTTTTAGTGGATTTCTACTGTCATTTTTCCTATGGTCCAATGTGTAAATTAAACAAAAAAGTGCACGTTTGTTATGATGTCCAAGATGGGGACCAGGATGTGGACATAATAAAAAATTAGGGAACATGATAGGAGACATTTCTACAATACATATAATCATTCTTATCTATCTAATACGATGACAACAGCTCTCCATACCTGCAGTCCACCACAAGGACCACCCTCTCTAATCCCTGAAAAATGAAATCATCCTCAGTGACGAAGAGAGGGGGCTAAGCGCCCCCATGGTCTCAGAGCATTAACTCTTCTAAGAGTCCTAAGAGTCCTGCTCACACTGATGGGGTGCAGCTGTGGGACCCTATTTTCAGAGATGATGTCCTCCACCCAACTCTCAAAAAGCTGAAAGGGTCTTCAGTAGAGATGGATAGTCGAGCTGGGCTATCAGACGGTCACCTCTGTAGCTGTAGTGTCATTTTTCCTATGGTCCAATGTGGAAATTAAACAAAAAAGTGCACGTTTGTTATGATGTCGAAGATGGGGACCAGGATGTGTACATAATAAAAAATTAGGGAACATGATAGGAGACATTTCTACAATACATATAATCATTCTTATCTATCTAATACGATGACAACAGCTCTCCATACCTGCAGTCCACCACAAGGACCACCCTCTCTAATCCCTGAAAAATGAAATCATCCTCAGTGACGAAGAGAGGGGGCCAAGCGCCCCCCATGGTACCAGAGCATTGACTCTTCTAAGAGTCCTAAGAGTCCTGCTCACACTGATGGGGTGCAGCTGTGGGACCCTATTTTCAGAGATGATGTCCTCCACCCAACTCTCAAAAAGCTGAAAGGGTCTTCAGTAGAGATGGATAGTCGAGCTGGGCTATCAGACGGTCACCTCTGTAGCTGTAGTGTCATTTTTCCTATTGTCCAATTTGTAAATTAAACAAAAAAGTGCACGTTTGTTATGATTTCCAAGATGGGAACCAGGATGTGGACATAATAAAAAAATAGGGAACATGATAGGAGACATTTCTACAATACATATAATCATTCTTATCTATCTAATACGATGACAACAGCTCTCCATACCTGCAGTCCACCACAAGGACCACCCTCTCTATTCCCTGAAAAGTGAAATCATCCTCAGTGACGAGGAGAGGGGGCTAAGCGCCCCCCATGGTCTCAGAGCATTGACTCTTCTAAGAGTCCTAAGAGTCCTGCTCACACTGATGGGGTGCAGCTGTGGGACCCTATTTTCAGAGATGATGTTCTCCACCCAACTCTCAAAAAGCTGAAAGGGTCTTCAGTAGAGATGGATAGTCGAGCTGAGCTATCAGACGGTCACCTCTGTAGCTGTAGTGTCATTTTTCCTATGGTCCAATGTGTAAATTAAACAAAAAAGTGCACGTTTGTTATGATGTCCAAGATGGGGACCAGGATGTGAACATAATAAAAAATTAGGGAACATGATAGGAGACATTTCTACAATACATATAATCATTCTTATCTATTTAATACGATGACAACAGCTCTCCATACCTGCAGTCCACCACAAGGACCACCCTCTCTAATCCCTGAAAAATGAAATCATCCTCAGTGACGAAGAGAGGGGGCTAAGCGCCCCCCATGGTCTCAGAGCATTGACTCTTCTAAGAGTCCTAAGAGTCCTGCTCACACTGATGGGGTGCAGCTGTGGGACCCTATTTTCAGAGATGATGTCCTCCACCCAACTCTCAAAAAGCTGAAAGGGTCTTCAGTAGAGATGGATAGTCGAGCTGGGCTATCAGACGGTCACCTCTGTAGCTGTAGTGTCATTTTTCCTATGGTCCAATGTGTAAATTAAACAAAAAAGTGCACGTTTGTTATGATGTCCAAGATGGGGACCAGGATGTGGACATAATAAAAAATTAGGGAACATGATAGGAGACATTTCTACAATACATATAATCATTCTTATCTATTTAATACGATGACAACAGCTCTCCATACCTGCAGTCCACCACAAGGACCACCCTCTCTAATCCCTGAAAAATGAAATCATCCTCAGTGACGAAGAGAGGGGGCTAAGCGCCCCCCATGGTCTCAGAGCACTGACTCTTCTAAGAGTCCTAAGAGTCCTGCTCACACTGATGGGGTGCAGCTGTGGGACCCTATTTTCAGAGATGATGTCCTCCACCCAACTCTCAAAAAGCTGAAAGGGTCTTCAGTAGAGATGGATAGTCGAGCTGGGCTATCAGACGGTCACCTCTGTAGCTGTAGTGTCATTTTTCCTATGGCCCAATGTGTAAATTAAACAAAAAAGTGCACGTTTGTTATGATGTCCAAGATGGGGACCAGGATGTGGACATAATAAAAAATTAGGGAACATGATAGGAGACATTTCTACAATACATATAATCATTCTTATCTATCTAATACGATGACAACATCTCTCCATACCTGCAGTCCACCACAAGGACCACCCTCTCTAATCCCTGAAAAATGAAATAATCCTCAGTGACGAAGAGAGGGGGCCAAGCGCCCCCCATGGTACCAGAGCATTGACTCTTCTAAGAGTCCTAAGAGTCCTGCTCACACTGATGGGGTGAAGCTGTGGGACCCTATTTTCAGAGATGATGTCCTCTCACCCAACTCTCAAAAAGCTGAAAGGGTCTTCAGTAGAGATGGATAGTCGAGCTGGGCTATCAGACGGTCACCTCTGTAGCTGTAGTGTCATTTTTCCTATGGTCCAATGTGTAAATTAAACAAAAAAGTGCACGTTTGTTATGATGTTCAAGATGGGGACCAGGATGTGGACATAATAAAAAATTAGGGAACATGATAGGAGACATTTCTACAATACATATAATCATTCTTATCTATCTAATACGATCACAACAGCTCTCCATACCTGCAGTCCACCACAAGGACCACTCTCTCTAATCCCTGAAAAATGAAATCATCCTCAGTGACGAAGAGAGGGGGCTAAGCGCCCCCCATGGTCTCAGATCATTGACTCTTCTAAGAGTCCTAAGATTCCTGCTCACACTGATGGGGTGCAGCTGTGGGACCCTATTTTCAGAGATGATGTCCTCCACCCAACTCTCAAAAAGCTGAAAGGGTCTTCAGTAGTGATGAGCGAGCATGCTTGTCACTACTCGGTACTCGCACGAGTATCACTGTACTCGGGCTGCTCGGCGGGGACCGAGTAATCTCGCGATACTCGTGCTTTACTCGTGGTCTTCATTTCTGCATGTTGGCGCTCTTTTGAGAGCCAGCCCTCATGCAGGGATTGGCTGGCAGACCACTGCAATGCCACAGCCCTGTTAGTTGTGGAATTGCAGTGATTGGCCGGCCTGCACAGCGTCACCGAGCCTTTATATCGGCCGGCGCGCTGTGCTCTGCTCACAGCTATTCTGACAGTGAGTGTAGGGAGAGTGTCGCTGATTCAGGGAAAGCTTTGCGGCCCTTTATAGCTTTTTCAGTTGCAGGGCTGCAAACAGTGTGACCAAAAGTCCTTCTCAGGACTATTCTAGTTGTATACAGGCAGGCAGGGTATAGCCAGGTCGGAGTACAGTAGCAGAGTCCTTCTCAGGACTATTGTTGCTATATACAGGCAGGGTATAGCCAGGTCTGAATACAGGCTAGTGACCAAAAGAGTCCTTGTCAGGACTATTGTAGCAGTATACAGGCAGGCAGGCAGGCAGGGTAGTGGTGACCGTATACCAGCCTTCATATCTGGGGCTGGTGTACACAGTGTAAAACAGTCCAGATAGTGTCTGACTTGTCTGTACTGTAATTGTCGCTCCCCAAAAAAACCTGTTAGTAGGTTATTATTGCGTCCGTGCTTGGTTTTTAAAACCGCACGTGTGTGCCTGTTGGTGGCAGCGTACAGGTGCACTGGTGTGCGTTTACCAAACTATTATATAACGCACAAGTGTAGTGTATAATACACGTCAGTCAGCAGTGGCTGATAGTGTCAGAGTTCTTAATTTTTGCTCCTAAAACCTGTGTTAGGTTATTATTGCGTCCGTGCTTGGTTTTTAAAACCGCACGTGTGTGCCTGTTGGTGGCAGCGTACAGGTGCACTGGTGTGCGTTTACCAAACTATTATATAACGCACAAGTGTAGTGTATAATACACGTCAGTCAGCAGTGGCTGATAGTGTCAGAGTTCTTAATTTTTGCTCCTAAAACCTGTGTTAGGTTATTATTGCGTCCGTGCTTGGTTTTTAAAACCGCACGTGTGTGCCTGTTGGTGGCAGCGTACAGGTGCACTGGTGTGCGTTTACCAAACTATTATATAACGCACAAGTGTAGTGTATAATACACGTCAGTCAGCAGTGGCTGATAGTGTCAGAGTTCTTAATTTTTGCTCCTAAAACCTGTGTTAGGTTATTATTGCGTCCGTGCTTGGTTTTTAAAACCGCACGTGTGTGCCTGTTGGTGGCAGCGTACAGGTGCACTGGTGTGCGTTTACCAAACTATTATATAACGCACAAGTGTAGTGTATAATACACGTCAGTCAGCAGTGGCTGATAGTGTCAGAGTTCTTAATTTTTGCTCCTAAAACCTGTGTTAGGTTATTATTGCGTCCGTGCTTGGTTTTTAAAACCGCACGTGTGTGCCTGTTGGTGGCAGCGTACAGGTGCACTGGTGTGCGTTTACCAAACTATTATATAACGCACAAGTGTAGTGTATAATACACGTCAGTCAGCAGTGGCTGATAGTGTCAGAGTTCTTAATTTTTGCTCCTAAAACCTGTGTTAGGTTATTATTGCGTCCGTGCTTGGTTTTTAAAACCGCACGTGTGTGCCTGTTGGTGGCAGCGTACAGGTGCACTGGTGTGCGTTTACCAAACTATTATATAACGCACAAGTAGTGAATATACACGTCAGCAGTGCACAGCATTGCAAAATGCGCAAGGGCATTGGCAAGGAACAAGGAAGTGGACGTGATGGTGGTGCAGGCAGAGGCCGAGGTCGTGGGCAAGCTCTAATTTCGCCACAACAAAGGGCCACATCTAGTCGCTCGCACGTCCTGTCCCAAATTCTTGGGGACCGCAGCAGTACACCGCTCTTGAACCAAGACCAGTGTCAACAGGTTGTTAGTTGGATAGCGGATAATGCTTCCAGTCAGATTGGCACCACCACAAACACTCTGTCTTCCACACGGTCAAGTGTCAGTAGCCGTGATACTGCACCGCACATTTCTGAACCTGATCCTCCTTCCTACCACCAGGCTGAGTACACGTCCTCCTCGGACATTAATGATCCCACACTTGGACACTCGGAAGAGCTGTTCACGTTTCCATTCACACATTCTGGCCTCTCGCCAGCTCATATTGAAGTGGGTCATGAGGAGATCGTCTGTACAGATAGCCAAATATTTGAGCAGCCACGTTCTCACGAAGTTGGCAACGTGTCTCAACAAGTGGTGGACGATGATGAGACACAATTGTCAGCAAGTCAGGAGGAGGAGCAGGGTGCGGAAGAGGAAGACGACGTGGTGGATGATCCAGTAACTGACCCAACCTGGCAGGAGGATATGCAGAGCGAGGACAGCAGTGCACAGGGGGAGGGAGGCGTAGCATCACAACAGGCAGTAAGAAGCAGGGTGGTGGCCCCAGGCAGAAGTCAGGCAACTGTTCCCCGTAACAACACGACGACACAAGGTGCCTGTACAAATGTTAGGTCTTCACGAGTCTGGCAGTTTTTTAAGTTGGATCCAGATGATTCAAAAAAGGCCATTTGCAACACCTGCCGTGCCAGCATCAGCAGGGGTACCAAAACTAGCAGCCTGACCACCACCAGCATGATCAGGCACATGTCAGCCAAGCACCCGACTTTGTGGGAAGTACAACAGAGTCGAGGAGCAGTGCTTGCTGATGTCACTGCTACGTCTTCGCTGGTTGTGCATGCGAGCCAATCCTCTGTCCATGCTGCCTGCGAACAAGCCTCCTCCACTCCTGCACCTGCAGTTGCCTACGCAGAAAGAACACCATCATCAAGCACGTCCTTGTCCCAGCGCAGCGTTCAGTTATCCATTCAGCAAACCTTTGAACGCAGGCGCAAATACACTGCCAACACCCCACATGCCACAGTTCTAAATGCTAACATTTCGCGACTGCTTGCGCTGGAAATGTTGCCTTTTAGGCTGGTGGAGACAGAAGCATTCCGTGACCTGATGGCGGCAGCTGTCCCACGTTACTCGGTCCCCAGCCGCCACTATTTCTCCCGGTGTGCCGTCCCCGCGTTGCATAACCACGTGTCACAAAACATCACACGTGCCCTGAACAACGCTGTTTCACCCAAAGTCCACCTAACCACAGACACGTGGACAAGTGCTTGTGGGCAAGGCCGCTACATCTCGTTGACGGCACACTGGGTTAATATTGTGGAAGCTGGGACCCAGTCTGAGCGAGGGACGGAACACGTCCTTCCCACACCAAGGTTTGCAGGCCCTACCTCAGTCAGTGTTTCACCCACACTCTACAGCTCCGGAATGTCATGCTCTTCAGCCTCCTCCTCCTCCTGCGCATCCTCATCCACTGTGCCCTCCACACCAGTCACAAGCTGGAAGCACTGCAGCACTGCCTCGGCGAAGCGGCAACAGGCTGTGCTGAAGCTAATCTGCATAGGTGACAAACCCCACAATGCAGAAGAGCTGTGGACAGCTCTGAAACAGCAGGCAGATCACTGGCTCACACCTCTGAACCTAAAGCCAGGAAAGGTCGTTTGTGACAATGGCCGGAACCTGGTGGCGGCTTTGAGGCGAGGCCAGCTGACACATGTTCCATGCGTGGCCCATGTGCTCAACCTCGTGGTTCAGCGGTTTATAAAGTCATACCCAGAGCTGTCTGATCTGCTGGTAAAAGTTCGCCGCCTGTCTGCACATTTTCGAAAGTCACCTACTGCTTCAGCCGGCCTTGCCGGCTTTCAGCGCCGTTTGCATCTTCCGGCTCACAGACTGGTGTGTGATGTCCCCACGCGTTGGAATTCAACTCTGCACATGTTGGTCAGGATATGTGAGCAGAAGAGGGCAGTTGTTGAGTACCTGCATCACCTAAGCCGTCGGGAAATGGGTCAAACTCCACACATAACACCTGAGGAGTGGAGATGGATGTCAGACCTATGTACCATCCTCCAAAACTTTGAGGACTCCACCAAGATGGTGAGTGGTGATGACGCCATTATTAGCGTCACCATACCGCTACTCTGCCTTCTAAAACGGTCCCTGCTGAAAAACAAACATGATGCATTGCAGGCGGAGCGCGATGAGTTGCAGCAAGAAACAGTAGTGGGTGTGGGTGATAACACACAGCCCAGCCTCGTCTCATCACAACGTGCAGTGGAGGACTATGACGAGGAGGAGGATGAAGACATGGAGCAACTCTCCGGCCAAATTGAGGATATGACATGCACACCAGTCATATCCTCGATTCAGCGTGGCTGGCCAGAGGACAGGGTAGATGAGGAGGAGGAGGAGGAGGAGGAGGAGGAGGAGGACAGCATGTTCAGTCATCTTGTTGGTCAGGCTACTGAAGTCCTGGCTGTTAAGAGTCTGGCGCACATGGCTGACTTTATGGTAAGCTGCCTGTCTCGTGACCCTCGCGTTAAGAACATCTTGGCCGACAATCATTACTGGTTGGTAACACTGTTAGACCCACGCTACAAGGAGAACTTTTTGTCTCTTATTCCCGTGGATGAGAGGTCAACCAAAATGCAGCAGTTTCGGAAGGCCATACTCACGGAAGTAGGCAAAGCATTCCCCTCACAAAACGCTAGCGGCATAGGTCAGGAATCAGTGGACAACCGAGGCGTACAGCCGAGAGAGGCACAAGTCCAATCCGCCAGAGGTAGGGGAACAGTCTTTAAGATGTGGGACAGTTTTCTCAGCCCCTCACGTACCACAGCCCCTGAGGTGCGGGGTAGTGCCACAAGAAATCCTAAGTTTGCCCAGATGCTGAAGGAGTACCTTGCAGATCGAACAACTGTACTCCGACATTCCTCTGTGCCTTACAATTATTGGGTATCCAAGCTGGACACGTGGCATGAATTGGCTCTCTACGCCTTGGAAGTCCTGGCCTGCCCTGCTGCTAGCGTTTTGTCAGAGCGTGTTTTTAGTGCCGCAGGTGGAATCATTACAGATAAACGCACCCGCCTGTCAACTGAAAATGCTGACAGGCTGACTCTGATAAAGATGAACAAGGGTTGGATTGGGCCAGACTTCACCACACCACCAGCAAATGAGAGCGGAATTTAAAGTTTGCCATGTACCTCCACTCACCCATGGGTACACTTCTCGACTTTGGATAATCGCTGGACTGCTCCTCCTTCTCCTCATGCGCCATCATGATGACCGTTACAATAGTTAGGTCTTTGTTTCAGGTATACCCCCAGTGGTAAATTTTTTCGCCCATTCTTTGCAGAATGGACATTACAACGACAGGAGACCCGCTCCTTTGCAATGGGAACAATGTTTTGAGGCCCTCATGCACGTCTCTACCCAGGGACAACGTGTAGCCTCCCAATTTTTGGCTGCCCTGCCTAAGGGCTATACTATAATACACCCACTTCCTTAAAATGGACACTTAATGTTTTGAGGCCCTCATGCACGTCTCTACCCAGGGACAATGTGGAGCCTCCCAATTTTTGGCTGCCCTGGCAAAGGGCTATACTGAAATAGACCCACTTCCTTACAATGGGCACTTCAGGTTTAAAGGCCATCATGCACGTCTCTATCCAGGGACAATGTGGAGCCTCCCAATTTTTGGCTGCCCTGCCTAAGGGCTATACTATAATACACCCACTTCCTTAAAATGGACACTTAATGTTTTGAGGCCCTCATGCACGTCTCTACCCAGGGACAATGTGGAGCCTCCCAATTTTTGGCTGCCCTGGCAAAGGGCTATACTGAAATAGACCCACTTCCTTACAATGGGCACTTCAGGTTTAAAGGCCATCATGCACGTCTCTATCCAGGGACAATGTGGAGCCTCCCAATTTTTGGCTGCCCTGCCTAAGGGCTATACTGAAATACACCCACTTCCTTAAAATGGACACTTAATGTTTTGAGGCCCTCATGCACGTCTCTACCCAGGGACAATGTGGAGCCTCCCAATTTTTGGCTGCCCTGGCAAAGGGCTATACTGAAATAGACCCACTTCCTTACAATGGGCACTTCAGGTTTAAAGGCCATCATGCACGTCTCTATCCAGGGACAATGTGGAGCCTCCCAATTTTTGGCTGCCCTGCCTAAGGGCTATACTATAATACACCCACTTCCTTAAAATGGACACTTAATGTTTTGAGGCCCTCATGCACGTCTCTACCCAGGGACAATGTGGAGCCTCCCAATTTTTGGCTGCCCTGGCAAAGGGCTATACTGAAATAGACCCACTTCCTTACAATGGGCACTTCAGGTTTAAAGGCCATCATGCACGTCTCTATCCAGGGACAATGTGGAGCCTCCCAATTTTTGGCTGCCCTGCCTAAGGGCTATACTGAAATACACCCACTTCCTTAAAATGGACACTTAATGTTTTGAGGCCCTCATGCACGTCTCTACCCAGGGACAATGTGGAGCCTCCCAATTTTTGGCTGCCCTGGCAAAGGGCTATACTGAAATAGACCCACTTCCTTACAATGGGCACTTCAGGTTTAAAGGCCATCATGCACGTCTCTATCCAGGGACAATGTGGAGCCTCCCAATTTTTGGCTGCCCTGCCTAAGGGCTATACTATAATACACCCACTTCCTTAAAATGGACACTTAATGTTTTGAGGCCCTCATGCACGTCTCTACCCAGGGACAATGTGGAGCCTCCCAATTTTTGGCTGCCCTGGCAAAGGGCTATACTGAAATAGACCCACTTCCTTACAATGGGCACTTCAGGTTTAAAGGCCATCATGCACGTCTCTATCCAGGGACAATGTGGAGCCTCCCAATTTTTGGCTGCCCTGCCTAAGGGCTATACTGAAATACACCCACTTCCTTAAAATGGACACTTAATGTTTTGAGGCCCTCATGCACGTCTCTACCCAGGGACAATGTGGAGCCTCCCAATTTTTGGCTGCCCTGCCTAAGGGCTATACTATAATACACCCACTTCCTGACAATGGACACTTAATGTTTTGAGGCCCTCATGCACGTCTGTATGCAGGGGCATTGGTGAACCTCACAATTTAGGACTGCCCTGGCAAAGGAAAATACTACAAAGACTCACTTCCTCAAAATGGGCACATTAGACTCAAGAGGCCTTCATGTACGTCTCTTCTCAGGGACATCGGAGTGCCACACAATGTTTTCACGTAAAATCTTTCAAGTATTGATCTCAAAAAGTAACATACACCTGCTCTATCTCACTATTGGGTATGTGCCCTTAACATTTCCGCCATGAAAAATCATTTTGGGGTCATTTTGGAAGGTTTTCTGGTGAGTCCGTAAAAATGGCGTAAAACGCGGACAAAATTGTTCACAGCTGTGACTTTTGAGTGATAAATGCTTCAAGGGGTCTTCCCCATGCTGTTGCCATGTCATTTGAGCACTCTTCTGAGACTTTTGTGACATTTTTAGGGTTTCTCCATGCTGCCGGGAGGTCATTTCACAAAAATACTCGGGTCTCCCATAGGATAACATTGGGCTCGTTGCTCGGGCCGAGTACACGAGTATCTTGGGAGGCTCGGCCCGAGCTTCGAGCACCCGAGCTTTTTAGTACTCGCTCATCACTAGTCTTCAGTAGAGATGGATAGTCGAGCTGGGCTATCAGACGGTCACCTCTGTAGCTGTAGTGTCATTTTTCCTATGGTCCAATGTGTAAATTAAACAAACAAGTGCACGTTTGTTATGATTTCCAAGATGGGGACCAGGATGTGGACATAATAAAAAAATAGGGAACATGATAGGAGACATTTCTACAATACATATAATCATTCTTATCTATCTAATACGATGACAACAGCTCTCCATACCTGCAGTCCACCACAAGGACCACCCTCTCTATTCCCTGAAAAGTGAAATCATCCTCAGTGACGAAGAGAGGGGGCTAAGCGCCCCCCATGGTCTCAGAGAATTGACTCTTCTAAGAGTCCTAAGAGTCCTGCTCACACTGATGGGGTGCAGCTGTGGGACCCTATTTTCAGAGATGATGTTCTCCACCCAACTCTCAAAAAGCTGAAAGGGTCTTCAGTAGAGATGGATAGTCGAGCTGGGCTATCAGACGGTCACCTCTGTAGCTGTAGTGTCATTTTTCCTATGGTCCAATGTGTAAATTAAACAAAAAAGTGCACGTTTGTTATGATGTCCAAGATGGGGACCAGGATGTGGACATAATAAAAAATTAGGGAACATGATAGGAGACATTTCTACAATACATATAATCATTCTTATCTATTTAATACGATGACAACAGCTCTCCATACCTGCAGTCCACCACAAGGACCACCCTCTCTAATCCCTGAAAAATGAAATCATCCTCAGTGACAAAGAGAGGGGGCTAAGCGCCCCCCATGGTCTCAGAGCATTGACTCTTCTAAGAGTCCTAAGAGTCCTGCTCACACTGATGGGGTGCAGCTGTGGGACCCTATTTTCAGAGATGATGTCCTCCACCCAACTCTCAAAAAGCTGAAAGGGTCTTCAGTAGAGATGGATAGTCGAGCTGGGCTATCAGACGGTCACCTCTGTAGCTGTAGTGTCATTTTTCCTATGGTCCAATGTGTAAATTAAACAAAAAAGTGCACTTTGTTATGATGTCCAAGATGGGGACCAGGATGTGGACATAATAAAAAATTAGGGAACATGATAGGAGACATTTCTACAATACATATAATCATTCTTATCTATCTAATACGATGATAACAGCTCTCCATATCTGCAGTCCACCACAAGGACCACCCTCTCTAATCCCTGAAAAATGAAATCATCCTCAGTGATGAAGAGAGGGGGCTAAGTGCCCCCAATGGTCTCAGAGCATTGACTCTTCTAAGAGTCCTAAGAGTCCTGCTCACACTGATGGGGTGCAGCTGTGGGACCCTATTTTCAGAGATGATGTCCTCCACCCAACTCTCAAAAAGCTGAAAGGGTCTTCAGTAGAGATGGATAGTCGAGCTGGGCTATCAGACGGTCACCTCTGTAGCTGTAGTGTCATTTTTCCTATGGTCCAATGTGTAAATTAAACAAAAAAGTGCACGTTTGTTATGATGTCCAAGATGGGGACCAGGATGTGGACATAATAAAAAATTAGGGAACATGATAGGAGACATTTCTACAATACATATAATCATTCTTATCTATCTAATACGATGACAACAGCTCTCCATACCTGCAGTCCACCACAAGGACCACCCTCTCTAATCCCTGAAAAATGAAATCATCCTCAGTGACGAAGAGAGGGGGCTAAGCGCCCCCATGGTCTCAGAGCATTAACTCTTCTAAGAGTCCTAAGAGTCCTGCTCACACTGATGGGGTGCAGCTGTGGGACCCTATTTTCAGAGATGATGTCCTCCACCCAACTCTCAAAAAGCTGAAAGGGTCTTCAGTAGAGATGGATAGTCGAGCTGGGCTATCAGACGGTCACCTCTGTAGCTGTAGTGTCATTTTTCCTATGGTCCAATGTGTAAATTAAACAAAAAAGTGCACGTTTGTTATGATGTCCAAGATGGGGACCAGGATGTGGACATAATAAAAAATTAGGGAACATGATAGGAGACATTTCTACAATACATATAATCATTCTTATCTATCTAATACGATGACAACAGCTCTCCATACCTGCAGTCCACCACAAGGACCACCCTCTCTAATCCCTGAAAAATGAAATCATCCTCAGTGACGAAGAGAGGGGGCCAAGCGCCCCCCATGGTACCAGAGCATTGACTCTTCTAAGAGTCCTAAGAGTCCTGCTCACACTGATGGGGTGAAGCTGTGGGACCCTATTTTCAGAGATGATGTCCTCCACCCAACTCTCAAAAAGCTGAAAGGGTCTTCAGTAGAGATGGGTAGTCGAGCTGGGCTATCAGACGGTCACCTCTGTAGCTGTAGTGTCATTTTTCCTATGGTCCAATGTGTAAATTAAACAAAAAAGTGCACGTTTGTTATGATGTCCAAGATGGGGACCAGGATGTGGACATAATAAGAAATTAGGGAACATGATAGGAGACATTTCTACAATACATATAATCATTCTTATCTATCTAATACGATGACAACAGCTCTCCATACCTGCAGTCCACCACAAGGACCACCCTCTCTAATCCCTGAAAAATGAAATCATCCTCAGGGACGAAGAGAGGGGGCTAAGCGCCCCCCATGGGTTTAGAGCATTGACTCTTCTAAGAGTCCTAAGAGTCCTGCTTACACTGATGGGGTGCAGCTGTGGGACCCTATTTTCAGAGATGATGTCCTCCACCCAACTCTCAAAAAGCTGAAAGGGTCTTCAGTAGAGATGGATAGTCGAGCTGGGCTATCAGACGGTCACCTCTGTAGCTGTAGTGTCATTTTTCCTATGGTCCAATGTGTAAATTAAACAAAAAAGTGCACGTTTGTTATGATGTCCAAGATGGGGAAAAGGATGTGGACATAATAAAAAATTAGGGAACATGATAGGAGACATTTCTACAATACATATAATCATTCTTATCTATCTAATACGATCACAACAGCTCTCCATACCTGCAGTCCACCACAAGGACCACTCTCTCTAATCCCTGAAAAATGAAATCATCCTCAGTGACGAAGAGAGGGGGCTAAGCGCCCCCCATGGTCTCAGAGCATTGACTCTTCTAAGAGTCCTAAGATTCCTGCTCACACTGATGGGGTGCAGCTGTGGGACCCTATTTTCAGAGATGATGTCCTCCACCCAACTCTCAAAAAGCTGAAAGGGTCTTCAGTAGAGATGGATAGTCGAGCTGGGCTATCAGACGGTCACCTCTGTAGCTGTAGTGTCATTTTTCCTATGGTCCAATGTGTAAATTAAACAAAAAAGTGCACGTTTGTTATGATGTCCAAGATGGGGACCAGGATGTGGACATAATAAAAAATTAGGGAACATGATAGGAGACATTTCTACAATACATATAATCATTCTTATCTATCTAATACGATGACAACAGCTCTCCATACCTGCAGTCCACCACAAGGACCACCCTCTCTAATCCCTGAAAAATGAAATCATCCTCAGGGACGAAGAGAGGGGGCTAAGCGCCCCCCATGGGTTTAGAGCATTGACTCTTCTAAGAGTCCTAAGAGTCCTGCTTACACTGATGGGGTGCAGCTGTGGGACCCTATTTTCAGAGATGATGTCCTCCACCCAACTCTCAAAAAGCTGAAAGGGTCTTCAGTAGAGATGGATAGTCGAGCTGGGCTATCAGACGGTCACCTCTGTAGCTGTAGTGTCATTTTTCCTATGGTCCAATGTGTAAATTAAACAAAAAAGTGCACGTTTGTTATGATGTCCAAGATGGGGAAAAGGATGTGGACATAATAAAAAATTAGGGAACATGATAGGAGACATTTCTACAATACATATAATCATTCTTATCTATCTAATACGATCACAACAGCTCTCCATACCTGCAGTCCACCACAAGGACCACTCTCTCTAATCCCTGAAAAATGAAATCATCCTCAGTGACGAAGAGAGGGGGCTAAGCGCCCCCCATGGTCTCAGAGCATTGACTCTTCTAAGAGTCCTAAGATTCCTGCTCACACTGATGGGGTGCAGCTGTGGGACCCTATTTTCAGAGATGATGTCCTCCACCCAACTCTCAAAAAGCTGAAAGGGTCTTCAGTAGAGATGGATAGTCGAGCTGGGCTATCAGACGGTCACCTCTGTAGCTGTAGTGTCATTTTTCCTATGGTCCAATGTGTAAATTAAACAAAAAAGTGCACGTTTGTTATGATGTCCAAGATGGGGACCAGGATGTGGACATAATAAAAAATTAGGGAACATGATAGGAGACATTTCTACAATACATATAATCATTCTTATCTATCTAATACGATCACAACAGCTCTCCATACCTGCAGTCCACCACAAGGACCACTCTCTCTAATCCCTGAAAAATGAAATCATCCTCAGTGACGAAGAGAGGGGGCTAAGCGCCCCCCATGGTCTCAGAGCATTGACTCTTCTAAGAGTCCTAAGATTCCTGCTCACACTGATGGGGTGCAGCTGTGGGACCCTATTTTCAGAGATGATGTCCTCCACCCAACTCTCAAAAAGCTGAAAGGGTCTTCAGTAGAGATGGATAGTCGAGCTGGGCTATCAGACGGTCACCTCTGTAGCTGTAGTGTCATTTTTCCTATGGTCCAATGTGTAAATTAAACAAAAAAGTGCACGTTTGTTATGATGTCCAAGATGGGGACCAGGATGTGGACATAATAAAAAATTAGGGAACATGATAGGAGACATTTCTACAATACATATAATCATTCTTATCTATTTAATACGATGACAACAGCTCTCCATACCTGCAGTCCACCACAAGGACCACCCTCTCTAATCCCTGAAAAATGAAATCATCCTCAGTGACGAAGAGAGGGGGCTAAGCGCCCCCCATGGTCTCAGAGCATTGACTCTTCTAAGAGTCCTAAGAGTCCTGCTCACACTGATGGGGTGCAGCTGTGGGACCCTATTTTCAGAGATGATGTCCTCCACCCAACTCTCAAAAAGCTGAAAGGGTCTTCAGTAGAGATGGATAGTCGAGCTGGGCTATCAGACGGTCACCTCTGTAGCTGTAGTGTCATTTTTCCTATGGTCCAATGTGTAAATTAAACAAAAAAGTGCACGTTTGTTATGATGTCCAAGATGGGGACCAGGATGTGGACATAATAAAAAATTAGGGAACATGATAGGAGACATTTCTACAATACATATAATCATTCTTATCTATCTAATACGATGACAACAGCTCTCCATACCGTATTTCATGGTCAATCCAGGTTTGTCAGTGATGGCACTGACATAATGTATGGCGTCTTTTTCGGGCGTTATCCTTTGCCTTTTCATTGTGAAAATCCAGTTGCCTATATCAAAGCAAATTCTACTACTTGTAAAGTATGCAGAAAATGAAATGTAGAACATATAACATCAACTGCTTAGGAACGCATCATAGGTTAGTACTTAAAAGGATATTGTCATGTTCTAGTCATAATGCAAGCTGGACATTTTTCATGTTACCCTGTAATCGCCGGCCTGTTCTAATGCTCAAAAGCAAAGATATATGCTCAGCTGCTAAGGCTTCCCTCTGCCTTCTGAATGAAAATTGAATATCTCTGGCTCACTGTGTATATAGCAGGTGCTCAGAAAAAATAAGAGTCAATTCAAAAGAAATAGCTCTGGTACACTATAGTGATTAATAACGTAAGAAAAGAACTCTTGGAATGCTGAAAATTCTTTATTTGTGCAAAAGGATAATTCATCCAACGTTTCGACCTTGTTTTTAGGTCTTTATCAAGGATAAAGTTATCTAAGATCATAAAGGGTTACAAAACCATATAAACACGTAATTAGTACATAGTACAACATAACAGTACAATATATTGCTACTTGAGAGTACAATGGGTCAAATGACCATGAGGCACATACAAAAAATTTTTCCAAAGCCATAGTGAAAACATTTGTACTGAGGAAAGAAAATTTCCTCATGACCTATCTGGAGAAACATTCTGGATCAAACAACCAAAAATAGTCAAGCAGGTAAATACACACCTATATTTCATAACAGGATGATATGTGTTCAATTGTATAGCGTCATTGCCATTAAGGTACAAATGGAAAACTTGCAATCCTATATAGTGAAGGAAATGAACACATATCATATCAAAGAACACAGGAACATGGGTGTGAGAAAAACCTCAATGTTTATACTTTGTTCTTTATAATGGTGTGAACATGTATATGTCTCAGTACCTTATGCACTTGAGAATTCTAGTGAGTAGATGATGAAAGCCTATTCCAGAACTGGAATCGGTAAATAATTGTAGGTGGAATCTAAATGAAAAGATGGTACAAGTGTTATCATGACACGTGGGCTATAACACAATGGACCGTGTGACAAAGAAGAAAGGAGAGAAAGAAGAGGAAGAAAATGGAACTACCTGTAACATTACGTGATAGTCACTGGTAAGTATCACTTGACAATTCAGGTGAAAAAGGATTCCTTTATTAAAGGGTTCTCAGTCGCCTCAGGATCATGAAATACTAGGGTAAATGATATGAGAATGGGTAAGAAGCACCACTAAAGGAAATATGAAATGCAGGACATATATCTATAAACCCCTGAACTACATGATAGAAATAAAAAGAAGAAAAAAGAAAAAAAAGAAGAAAGAAGAACACATAGAATGCGGAAAGAGAATGGGTACAACTACCTGAGTTACTGCAGGGAGGCCCCTGGTTGGTATTGTGAGGGTTAGTGGAATTCCTTCACTGAAGGGTTCTCAGTTGCCTCAGGTTCGTGAAAAATGCTATAGACAAATAATGCCCGGAGAAAAGGGGTTCATATACAGCGAATAATGGTAATACAAGGTACATGTGTCACATGTAATAGTATATATATATATATTGTACTAAGCTCTACACCAGAAATAGAAAGTAGTCCCTCTGCCTTCTGTCTAGGTGCCCTGAGTTATGTCCTGTAAACTGTCACAGCGACCCAGACACACATGTGTAGTAGGGGAATATCCCTGCTGAGATGCCAGTGCTAGAGCACTCGTTTGCTGTGGAGTTGAACGCTATGTGAGCAGTTCTTACCTTCAATGAGCAGAAGTCTCTTTTTTCAGATTTCAATATCTCTGTGGGTATCTGGCAGAAATATGGAATACTCTTTACTGCTAAGACCCTGTACACCACTCCCACTAAAGGGGGCTTTACACGCTGCGACATCGCTAATGCGGAGTCGTTGGGGTCACGGAATTTGTGACGCACATCCGGCCGCATTAGCGATGTTGCTGCGTGTGACACCGATGAGCGATTTTGCATCGTTGCAAAAACGTGCAAAATCGCTCATCGGTGACATGGGTCTCCATTCTCGATTATCGTTACTGCAGCAGTAACGATGTAGTTCGTCGCTCCTGCGGCAGCACACATCACTCCGTGTGACACCGCAGAAACGAGGAACCTCTCCTTACCTGCCTCCCAGCCGCTATGAGGAAGGAAGGAGGTGGGCGGGATGTTCCGGCCACTCATCTCCGCCCCTCCGCTGCTATTGGGCGGTCGCTCAGTGACGTCGCTGTGACGCCGCACGGACCGCCCCCTTAGAAAGGAGGCGGTTCGCCGGTCACAGCGACGTCGCCGGGCAGGTAAGTATGTGTGACGGGTCTGGTCGGTGTTGTGCGGCATGGGCAGCGATTTACCCGTGTCGCGCAACAGATGGGGGCGGGTACCCACACTAGCGATATCGGGACCGATATCGCAGTGTGTAAAGTAGCCTTTAGTCACATGACCAAGACTGTATCTGTGTCCCTACAACACACTTGAGACAAATGTGTGTGTGAGCCTGCATTGTGGGGTATATATAATATATTATAGAGCTGGGAAGGATCATTCTAAGCAGTGAGCTGTTCCAGTATTTGTAGGAAAATACCCAGTAGAAGCATCAAACACAGCACCAATACCTCCCATCAGTATCCCACCACAGTGCCATGTAACCCATGCCCTACACTCCCATCTACACCAATACTATACAGGCACAAACTAGTATATCTGACTAAAAGCCCCCAAAATATGAAGAACGGCCTATAGTTGAGTGTGGATATAAAATCTATGTGAGCAGAGCTAGAATAGAAATCACTGATCGCATTGAAGTCATTCTGACCATAAATCACCATGATATCAAGGTGAGGAGTTGTGTGTTACTGCTGGGAGGAAAGGGTTAACAGTGGAATATTAAGGTGCATTTCTGTGTGCAGTGTTACTAGTCAATGTAACAATTCAGTATGAGCTGCTCTTGGTGCCGGGGGAGGGAGATGCTCTCCTGAGCAAGATAGATGGGGAATGAACATAATATCTATATAGTGTAAGGCAGGGGGTCTCAAACTCGGCTGGGTGTATGGGCCGCACAGAGGAAAAAAATAATTTGGGGGGCTGCATTCTTTGCAAGACAAAGTGACATTTTTATTGGTACCATATATGTATATATTTTTTTCACACACCTTTGGATGACTGATTTTCAACATTTTTCACTTGTTTATTATAACAAATGTGCACATTCTTTGGTTAAATCTAAAAAAAATAAATGTGATGTTAAAAAAAAGTCATGCCTTATTTTGTTTTTTTTTTACATTTTATCCCTTTCTTTTAACTAATAGTGTTACAATTATGACGCTAGCGTTTTGTGAAGGGAATGCTTTGCCTACTTCCGTGACTATGGCCTTCCGGAACTGCTGCATTTTGGCTGACCTCTCCGCCTCGGGAATAAGAGACATAAAGTTCTCCTTGTAGCGTGGGTCTAACAGTGTTACCAACCAGTAATGATTGTCGGCCAAGATGTTCTTAACGCGAGGGTCACGAGACAGGCAGCTTACCATAAAGTCATCCATGTGCGCCAGACTCTTAACAGCCATCACTTCAGTATCCAGACCAACACGATGACTGAACATGCTGTCCTCCTCCTTCTCCTCCTCCTCCTCATCTACCCTGTCCTCTGGCCAGCCACGCTGAACTGAGCATATGACTGGTATGCATGTCATATCCTCAATTTGGCCGGAGAGTTGCTCCATGTCTTCATCTTCCTCCTCGTCATAGTCCTCCACTGCACGTTGTGATGAGACGAGGCTGGGCTATGTGTTATCACCCACACCCACTACTGTTTCTTGCTCCAACTCATCGTGTTCCGCCTGCAATGCATCATGTTTGGTTTTGAGCAGAGACCGTTTTAGAAGGCAGAGAAGCGGTATGGTGACGCTAATAATGGCGTCATCGCCGCTCACCATCTTGGTGGAGTCCTCAAAGTTTTGGAGGATGGTACATAGGTCGGACATCCATCTCCACTCCTCAGGTGTTATGTGTGGAGTTTGACCCATTTCCCGACGGCTTAGGTGATGCAGGTACTCAACAACTGCCCTCTTCTGCTCACATATCCTGATCAACATGTGCAGAGTTGAATTCCAACGCGTGGGGACATCACACACCAGTCTGTGAGCCGGAAGATGCAAACGACGCTGAAAGCCGGCAAGGCCGGCTGAAGCAGTAGGTGACTTTCGAAAATGTGCAGACAGGCGGCGAACTTTTACCAGCAGATCAGACAGCTCTGGGTATGACTTTAGAAACCGCTGAACCACGAGGTTGAGCACATGGGCCATGCATGGAACATGTGTCAGCTGGCCTCGCCTCAAAGCCGCCACTAGGTTCCGGCCATTGTCACACACAACCTTTCCTGGCTTTAGGTTCAGAGGTGTGAGCCAGTGATCTGCATGCTGTTTTAGAGCTGTCCACACCTCTTCTGCATTGTGGGATTTGTCACTTATGCAGATTAGCTGCAGCACAGCCTGTTGCCGCTTTGCCGAGGCAGTGCTGCAGTGCTTCCAGCTTGGGACTGGTGTGGAGGGTAAAGTGGATGAGGATGCGCAGGAGGAGGAGGAGGCTGAAGAGCATGACATTCCGGAGCTGTAGAGTGTGGGTGAAACCCTGACTAAGGTAGGGCCTGCAAACCTTGGTGTGGGAAGGACTTGTTCCGTTCCTCGCTCAAACTGGGTCCCAGCTGGGCTGGGCTGGGTAGGGCGTTGTGGGGGGTTTGTCTATCTCCGTTTGAGGTGAGTTTGTTTAAGTTAGCCTTTTCTTTGGCGTTTTTTGGAGCCCTGCGGGTTGGGGAGTTGGTATCGCCCAGTAAGGCGTTCCCCGGGGGCTTGGATTGGGGTGACATTATGTCAGTGGAAAACGGAGTTGAATTTTGGATTAGGAAATCGAAAACTGATCAGAGAGGTGTGGGTAGACTAGTCCGTTTGGGGATGGTTGTGGCATCTGATATGTGCCCGTTCAAGTGTCTCGGGAATTTTCAACAGATCCGTCCGAAGGTGGATGGCCCCTTATTATGTCACGAGGATGGGTCCTTTTTATCGAGATACCAATTTGTGAGTGTTTTTAGGGCATGTTTGAAGTCGTTGGGGTTAGATCCGAAGTCTTTCGGATTGGGGCAGCGACGGAGGCCTCTATATGCGGCCTACCGGAGGAGACAGTTAAGCAGATTGGTAGGTGGAAGTCGCAGCGCTTTAAGTCGTATGTACGTCCCTAGGTGGTTGTTGGCAATTGAGGGGAAAAGGGGGGGGGGTATTAGGGTAGCAATGGGGGGGGGTGAGAGTGTGTGTTTTTTGTCAATTTGGTTTGGTGAGGCAATAAAATGGTGTCGTCTGTACATTTTGTATTGCAGAAGCACCCCCTCTTCCTTCCCTGGTCTGGATCCTTGGCCACTCTTATGTGTATTGGGGAGCCCGACGAGCGGACGCGAGATGGAACGGGAGACAGCTAGGTTTTGAGAAGGACCTGGCTCTCGTGCGATGGCTCGGTGTTCGGGGGTTAGGGTGGAACAGGGTGTTGCAGGAGGTGCATAGATACGCCCGGTTGGACAGACCTCCTGACATCTTAGTGTTGCATGCCGGGGGAAATGATTTGGGTGGGCGTCCTTTTCGAATCTTGATAAAGGACATCAAACATGATTTGTTACGGTTATGGGTGTCGTTTCCAGGTCTAACGATAGTCTGGTCGGAGATAGTAGCGAGAAAGAGTTGGCAGAAAGCGCGGTCAGTTGACAGGTTGAACAAGGCGCGGGCGAAGGTTAATAGGGCGATCTCGAAGTTTGTTAGTCGGAACGGGGGTATAGCAATACGGCATGTTGAGTTGGAAAGGACGGAAGAGGAATTTTGGTTGGCTGACGGGGTACACCTTAATGCGGTGGGAACTGACTTATGGGCTCTTGGCTTGCAGGGAGGTATTGAGAGGGCCCTTTGGTTGCGGGGGGTCTCAGGCACTTGAAGGGTTTCAAGGTGCCTTCGTTGTGGTGTTGTTTATTGGTGGGTCCTTGAAGTTGGTTTAAAATTGGTTCGGGGATTCATCCGGGTATGGATCCCCTCATTGGCAGAATTGATGGTCCCCTGGTGATTTTGGGGGGGAACCCCGACGGGGTATGTCGGGGCCCCTGGGGGTGTGGTTGGGGTTGACGGAGGATTAACCCTTACCATTTGGTGCTCCTGAGCCAGTGTGGGTAACGGCTGGGAGCAAGTTGAGGTTTTTTATTGCTCGGTTATGGGAATCACCAGGGTTTTGGTAGCTTCAAGGACCTTACCACATTGCAAATTTTATTGGTTATGTATTCTTGTTAATAAAATGGCTGCTATGGCCAAAATTATCCAAAGATAAATTTGTGTCTGTGTAATTACTTTTAAATAAGAAATGGGAATGGAGGTGTGGGGTATGAAAGGAAGACCGGAGTCAACAATTCCAGGGTCAAGCATGTTTATTTGCGTAAGCTTCGTTCCAGGGTAGAAAGGGTAAGAGTGCCTTTCAGAATTCGAAGTGGTCGGACTGTACGGACCACCAAGAACTGCAGGAGAGCTTGAACATCTTCCCATGGATTTGCGACATCCTCCCTCATCAGTTACGTAGGTAAGCAGGTTCTCAGCATTGCAGCCCATTTGTTGTCTTAAGTTAGTTAAGCGGGGTTAACTAACCTGTCAGTTCAGCCTCAGGTCTAAAGCAGAGGCCTGGACTCCACTCCTTACTCCTCACTCCACAACTCTCCTTAAAAACAACTGACTCCTTTTTCCTGCCCCGGGGTCTCCAGACCCCTAGGTGGGCGTTTCCTTCCGTCTGGTCCTGCCCACTGGTGTGCCTGTCTTTCCCTGGGGGAGGTGACTAGGATTTTCTGGTTGGCTTTGTGTGACTTAGGTGAGGGAAGTTGTTATGCGGGGGCCTATGTGTGACTACCTGCAGTGTCAGGGCGTCACATATGTATGTGTGTATGTCTGCTAAAGGAATCCGCACCGTCATATTTACAAACACAAAATTTTGCAGACACCTCATGTGACTCAGGGAACGTCGTAGACTATGTTTTAACAGGAATATTTAACCCCGCGCTTTACAGTTACTCTCCAAAAAACCTGCCTCCATTAAACTGAATGGAGGTGGGAGCTGCAAGTTATTAATAGCAGCTGTGATTGGTTGCTATAGGAACAAAGGACATTCATAGTATAAGAAACTTATGTGTGAGATAATATGATGTCAGTGGGGAGACAGATAGAGAGAGACAGACACAGACTGAGAGAAAAACAGACAGAGACAGATAGGCATAGACAGACAGGGAAAGAGACAGAGACAAACAGACAGAGGCAGACAGGGAAAGAGACAGACAGAGATAGACAGGGAAAAAAGGCAGACAGACAGAGACAGAGAAAGAGACAGAGGCAGATAGGGAAACAGACAGAGACAAACATACAGAGACAGGCAGGAGAAAAGGCAGACCAACAGGGAAAGAGACAGACAGGGGAAGAGACAGACAGAGAGAGACAGACAGATAGAGACAGACAAAGAAATACAGAGATAGACAGGGAAAGAGACAAACGGGGAATGAGTCAGACAGAGAGAGACAAAGAGAGACAGGCAGAGAGAGACAGGGAAAGAGACAGACAGGGGAAGAGAAAGACAGAGACAGACAAAGAAATACAGAGACAGACAGGGGAAGAGACAGACAGGGGAAGAGACAGACAGGGGAAGAGACAGACAGACAGGGAAAGAGACAGACCTGGAAAAGAGACAGACCTGGAAAAGAGACAGGCCTGGAAAAGAGACAGACAGACATAGAAACAGACAGCCACAAAGAGAGAGAGAGACAGACAGACACAGAGAGACAGACAGAGATAGAGAGACAGACAGACATGGATAGAGATAGAGACACACAGAGACAGACAGATGACAGAGACTGGGAGAGAGACAGACAGAAGCATAAATCCCTAACTAAAACTTAACATTTAATGATAGTTTTAAAAGGTAAAAAAACACAAATCATGTAAATAGAATGACTCTCTTCTGTGCATAGAGTCAACATTTTGTGTTTGTAAATATGACGGTGCGGATTCCTTTAGCAGACATACACACATACATATGTGACGCCCTGACACTGCAGGTAGTCACACATAGGCCCCCGCATAACAACTTCCCTCACCTAAGTCACACAAAGCCAACCAGAAAACCCTAGTCACCTCCCCCAGGGAAAGACAGGCACACCAGTGGGCAGGACCAGACGGAAGGAAACGCCCACCTAGGGGTCTGGAGACCCCGGGGCAGGAAAAAGGAGTCAGTTGTTTTTAAGGAGAGTTGTGGAGTGAGGAGTAAGGAGTGGAGTCCAGGCCTCTGCTTTAGACCTGAGGCTGAACTGACAGGTTAGTTAACCCCGCTTAACTAACTTAAGATAACAAATGGGCTGCAATGCTGAGAACCTGCTTACCTACGTAACTGATGAGGGAGGATGTCGCAAATCCATGGGAAGATGTTCAAGCTCTCCTGCAGTTCTTGGTGGCCCGTACAGTCTGACCACTTCGAATTCTGAAAGGCACTCTTACCCTTTCTACCCTGGAACGAAGCTTAGGCAAATAAACATGCTTGACCCTGGAATTGTTGACTCCGGTCTTCCTTTCATACCCCACACCTCCATTCCCATTTCTTATTTAAAAGTAATTACACAGACACAAATTTATCTTTGGATAATTTTGGCCATAGCAGCCATTTTATTAACAAGAATACATAACCAATAAAATTTGCAATGTGGTAAGGTCCTTGAAGCTACCAAAACCCTGGTGATTCCCATAACCGAGCAATAAAAAACCTCAACTTGCTCCCAGCCGTTACCCACACTGGCTCAGGAGCACCAAATGGTAAGGGTTAATCCTCCGTCAACCCCAACCACACCCCCAGGGGCCCCGACATACCCCGTCGGGGTTCCCCCCCAAAATCACCAGGGGACCATCAATTCTGCCAATGAGGGGATCCATACCCGGATGAATCCCCGAACCAATTTTAAACCAACTTCAAGGACCCACCAATAAACAACACCACAACGAAGGCACCTTGAAACCCTTCAAGTGCCTGAGACCCCCCGCAACCAAAGGGCCCTCTCAATACCTCCCTGCAAGCCAAGAGCCCATAAGTCAGTTCCCACCGCATTAAGGTGTACCCCGTCAGCCAACCAAAATTCCTCTTCCGTCCTTTCCAACTCAACATGCCGTATTGCTATACCCCCGTTCCGACTAACAAACTTCGAGATCGCCCTATTAACCTTCGCCCGCGCCTTGTTCAACCTGTAAACTGACCGCGCTTTCTGCCAACTCTTTCTCGCTACTATCTCCGACCAGACTATCGTTAGACCTGGAAACGACACCCATAACCGTAACAAATCATGTTTGATGTCCTTTATCAAGATTCGAAAAGGACGCCCACCCAAATCATTCCCCCCGGCATGCAACACTAACATGTCAGGAGGTCTGTCCAACCGGGCATATCTATGCACCTCCTGCAACACCCTGTTCCACCCTAACCCCCGAACACCGAGCCATCGCACGAGAGCCAGGTCCTTCTCAAAACCTAGCTGTCTCCCGTTCCATCTCGCGTCCGCTCGTCGGGCTCCCCAATACACATAAGAGTGGCCAAGGATCCAGACCAGGGAAGGAAGAGGGGGTGCTTCTGCAATACAAAATGTACAGACGACACCATTTTATTGCCTCACCAAACCAAATTGACAAAAAACACACACTCTCACCCCCCCCATTGCTACCCTAATACCCCCCCCCTTTTCCCCTCAATTGCCAACAACCACCTGGAGACGTACATACGACTTAAAGCGCTGCGACTTCCACCTACCAATCTGCTTAACTGTCTCCTCCGGTAGGCCGCATATAGAGGCCTCCGTCGCTGCCCCAATCCGAAAGACTTCGGATCTAACCCCAACGACTTCAAACATGCCCTAAAAACACTCACAAATTGGTATCTCGATAAAAAGGACCCATCCTCGTGACATAATAAGGGGCCATCCACCTTCGGACGGATCTGTTGAAAATTCCCGAGACACTTGAACGGGCACATATCAGATGCCACAACCATCCCCAAACGGACTAGTCTACCCACACCTCTCTGATCAGTTTTCGATTTCCTAATCCAAAATTCAACTCCGTTTTCCACTGACATAATGTCACCCCAATCCAAGCCCCCGGGGAACGCCTTACTGGGCGATACCAACTCCCCAACCCGCAGGGCTCCAAAAAACGCCAAAGAAAAGGCTAACTTAAACAAACTCACCTCAAACGGAGATAGACAAACCCCCCACAACGCCCTACCCAGCCGGGTAGGGACCCAGCCCAGCCCAGCTGGGACCCAGTTTGAGCGAGGAACGGAACAAGTCCTTCCCACACCAAGGTTTGCAGGCCCTACCTCAGTCAGGGTTTCACCCACACTCTACAGCTCCGGAATGTCATGCTCTTCAGCCTCCTCCTCCTCCTGCGCATCCTCATCCACTTTACCCTCCACACCAGTCCCAAGCTGGAAGCACTGCAGCACTGCCTCGGCGAAGCGGCAACAGACTGTGCTGCAGCTAATCTGCATAGGTGAAAAACCCCACAATGCAGAAGAGGTGTGGACAGCTCTAAAACAGCATGCAGGTCACTGGCTCACACCTCTGAACCTAAAGCCAGGAAAGGTTGTGTGTGACAATGGCCGGAACCTGGTGGCGGCTTTGAGGCGAGGCCAGCTGACACATGTTCCATGCATGGCCCATGTGCTCAACCTCGTGGTTCAGCGGTTTCTAAAGTCATACCCAGAGCTGTCTGATCTGCTGGTAAAAGTTCGCCGCCTGTCTGCACATTTTCGAAAGTCACCTACTGCTTCAGCCGGCCTTGCCGGCTTTCAGCGTCGTTTGCATCTTCCGGCTCACAGACTGGTGTGTGATGTCCCCACGCGTTGGAATTCAACTCTGCACATGTTGATCAGGATATGTGAGCAGAAGAGGGCAGTTGTTGAGTACCTGCATCACCTAAGCCGTCGGGAAATGGGTCAAACTCCACACATAACACCTGAGGAGTGGAGATGGATGTCCGACCTATGTACCATCCTCCAAAACTTTGAGGACTCCACCAAGATGGTGAGCGGCGATGACGCCATTATTAGCGTCACCATACCGCTTCTCTGCCTTCTAAAATGGTCTCTGCTCAAAACCAAACATGATGCATTGCAGGCGGAACACGATGAGTTGGAGCAAGAAACAGTAGTGGGTGTGGGTGATAACACACAGCCCAGCCTCGTCTCATCACAACGTGCAGTGGAGGACTATGACGAGGAGGAGGATGAAGACATGGAGCAACTCTCCGGCCAAATTGAGGATATGACATGCATACCAGTCATATGCTCAGTTCAGCGTGGCTGGCCAGAGGACAGGGTAGATGATGAGGAGGAGGAGGAGGAGAAGGAGGAGGACAGCATGTTCAGTCATCGTGTTGGTCTGGATACTGAAGTGATGGCTGTTAAGAGTCTGGCGCACATGGATGACTTTATGGTAAGCTGCCTGTCTCGTGACCCTCGCGTTAAGAACATCTTGGCCGACAATCATTACTGGTTGGTAACACTGTTAGACCCACGCTACAAGGAGAACTTTATGTCTCTTATTCCCGAGGCGGAGAGGTCAGCCAAAATGCAGCAGTTCCGGAAGGCCATAGTCACGGAAGTAGGCAAAGCATTCCCTTCACAAAACGCTAGCGTCATAATTGTAACACTATTAGTTAAAAGAAAGGGATAAAATGTAAAAACAACCAAAATAAGGCATGACTTTTTTTTAACATCAAATTTTTTTTTTTAGATTTAACCAAAGAATGTGCACATTTGTTATAATAAACAAGTGAAAAATGTTGAAAATCAGTCATCCAAAGGTGTGTGAAAAAAATATATATATATGGTACCAATAAAAATGTCACTTTGTCCTGCAAAGAATGCAGCCCCCCAAATTATTTTTTTCCTCTGTGCGGCCCATACACCCAGCCGAGTTTGAGACCCCCTGCCTTACACTATATAGATATCATGTTCATTCCCCATCTATCTTGCTCAGGAGAGCATCTCCCTCCCCCGGCACCAAGAGCAGCTCATATTGAATTGTTACATTGACTAGTAACACTGCACACAGAAATGCACCTTAATATTCCACTGTTAACCCTTTCCTCCCAGCAGTAACACACAACTCCTCACCTTGATATCATGGTGATTTATGGTCAGAATGACTTCAATGCGATCAGTGATTTCTATTCTAGCTCTGCTCACATAGATTTTATATCCACACTCAACTATAGGCCGTTCTTCATATTTTGGGGGCTTTTAGTCAGATATACTAGTTTGTGCCTGTATAGTATTGGTGTAGATGGGAGTGTAGGGCATGGGTTACATGGCACTGTGGTGGGATACTGATGGGAGGTATTGGTGCTGTGTTTGATGCTTCTACTGGGTATTTTCCTACAAATACTGGAACAGCTCACTGCTTAGAATGATCCTTCCCAGCTCTATAATATATTATATATACCCCACAATGCAGGCTCACACACACATTTGTCTCAAGTGTGTTGTAGGGACACAGATACAGTCTTGGTCATGTGACTAAAGGCTACTTTACACACTGCGATATCGGTCCCGATATCGCTAGTGTGGGTACCCGCCCCATCTGTTGCGCGACACGGGCAAATCGCTGCCCATGCCGCACAACACCGACCAGACCCGTCACACATACTTACCTGACCGGCGACGTCGCTGTGACCGGCGAACCGCCTCCTTTCTAAGGGGGCGGTCCGTGCGGCGTCACAGCGACGTCACTGAGCGACCGCCCAATAGCAGCGGAGGGGCAGAGATGAGTGGCCGGAACATCCCGCCCACCTCCTTCCTTCCTCATAGCGGCTGGGAGGCAGGTAAGGAGAGGTTCCTCGTTTCTGCGGTGTCACACGGAGTGATGTGTGCTGCCGCAGGAGCGACGAACTACATCGTTACTGCTGCAGTAACGATAATCGAGAATGGAGACCCATGTCACCGATGAGCGATTTTGCACGTTTTTGCAACGATGCAAAATCGCTCATCGGTGTCACACGCAGCAACATCGCTAATGCGGCCGGATGTGCGTCACAAATTCCGTGACCCCAACGACTCCGCATTAGCGATGTCGCAGCGTGTAAAGCCCCCTTTAGTGGGAGTGGTGTACAGGGTCTTAGCAGTAAAGAGTATTCCATATTTCTGCCAGATACCCACAGAGATATTGAAATCTGAAAAAAGAGACTTCTGCTCATTGAAGGTAAGAACTGCTCACATAGCGTTCAACTCCACAGCAAACGAGTGCTCTAGCACTGGCATCTCAGCAGGGATATTCCCCTACTACACATGTGTGTCTGGGTCGCTGTGACAGTTTACAGGACATAACTCAAGGCACCTAGATAGAAGGCAGAGGTACTGGGATTGGTTGGTTTTTGGTGACGGAGGTGCAGGGGCTGGCGCCCATGTGCAGTGCTGGCTAAGGTATATTGATGATATTTTGATTTTTTGGCAGGGCACTGTGGAGCAGCTCGAGACATTTATGGAGGAACTTAATAACAACACCTTTAACATCAGATTGACACATAAGCATAGCAGCAGTTGCGTTGACTTCCTGGATATTAAAATTTCATTCGGTTCTGAGCGAATTGTTCAGACCGACGTCCATAGGAAGGAAACATCAGTCAACGCACTGCTGCATGCTTCTTCTGCTCATACCCCCTCCACCATCCGGGCCGTACCGACTGGCCAGTTCCTCAGGATGAAGCAAATTTGTTCGTCAGACACAGCTTTTGAACAACAGTCTGCCGACCTCCAGCGCCATAGGGGTGGCAAAGGCGGTCTTCCCCCGGTCTGCCTCAGCAACGGACACTAGCCAATAGTGACTAGTGAGATCAAGGGTAGAAAAATAATTTGCAGTTCTCAATGCAGCTAGCGATTCCTCAATACGGGGGAGTGGTGCCGTCCTTCTTCTTTAACAGGACCAACGGAGCTGCCCAAAGGCTACAACTGTCACGGATAACCGCAGCCGCCTTCATGTTGCTCAACATGTCCTTGGTACACTGGTAATGTGAAGGTGGTATTGGCTTATAGCTCTCTTTGATGGGTGGGTGTGCACCTGTGGGGATGTAGTGTTGGACCCCTTTTATTCCCCCAAAATCTAGCGGATGTTTGCTGAAGACTTGCTCGCTCGTATTCTTGCACTACCCTGTGGACCCGCTTCTTGTGATGTGAAGGTGTGGAGTCAGTGCCTACGTGTAATTCCTTACACCACTCCTCTGGCTGACTTGGTGAGCAGTCACTGACTGGGTGGGGTGCAGTAATAGTGGATGCTGCTACTTGGATAGCATGTGTATCTACTGTGAACAGCTTATCAATGGTGGCAAGTCGGGGCAGCTTAACCTCCTGCTCTCCGCAGTTTAACACTCTCACGGGCACTCTTCCCTTCCGCACTAATGAATAAAACTATGATGTAAATATCATATAGATACCCCACAATTGTAAATAAAGGTAGGTTATGGGAAAAGGGGGAACAGGGAAAGAGGAAAATAGTGTAATAAAGTATACCTTCTGGGGGTGAGAGGAAATGGCAGCACAGCCAGTGGAGGTGAAGCAAAAGGAAGCCTGCAACTAAAGAGTTGAGAGCGTTATCACATGGTGACTGAGCCTGATTGTAAAGGGAGCATAGAGTGGAGCATACTCTGGGCACGTTAGAACCCAAGTTCTTAAACCATGAATATGGACCCCTTTTATTCTCCCAAAGTCTAGCGGATGTTTGCTGAAGACTTGCTCGTATTCTTGCACTACCCTGTGGACCCGCTTCTTGTGATGTGAAGGTGTGGAGTCAGTGCCTACGTGTAATTCCTTACACCACTCCTCTGGTTGACTTGGTGAGCTGTCACTGAATGGGTGTGGTGAAGTAACGGTGGATGCTGTGGCTTGGATATCATATTAAATATAGGGACCCCCATACAGTAGTATGAGAAATTTTTTTGTATTCAATGATCGGTATTACCTTCAGGGGCGCGGCACGTGGACGTGCGTTCCATTAGCCTCACTGCATTCCACTCCCATACAGGAAGTGGGCGCAGCTATTACTACGGTCGCACATAAAAGAACCCACAGCCACCACTGCACACAGCTGACTCCACCACTGGAAACCCACTTCTACACCAACGCAGGTAAGACAGGATCGGCACCTCTATGCTCCCGTTACAATCAGGCTCAGTCACCATGTGATAATGCTCTCAACAATTTAGTTGCAGGCTTCCCCTTGCTTCACCTCCACTGGCTGTGCTGCCATTTCCTCTCCCCCCTGGAAGGTATACTTTATTACACTATTTTCCTGTTTCCCTCTTCTCCCTTTTCCCATAACCTACCTTTATCTGCATTTGTGGGGTATCTATATACTATTTATATCACAGTTTTATTCATTAATACGGAAGGGAAGAGTGCGCGTGAGAGTGTTGAACTGCGGAGAGCAAGAGGTTAAGCTGCCCCGATTTGCCACCATTGATAAGCTGTTCACAGTAGATACACATGCTATCCAAGCAGCAGCAGCATCCACCATTACTGCACCCCACCCAGTCAGTGACAGCTCACCAAGTCAGCCAGAGGAGTGGTGTCAGGAATTACACGTAGGCACTGACTACACACCTTCACATCACAAGAAGGGGGTGCAAGTGTGACGCCCTGGACTAGCCAGTTGGTCACAGACATAACACACACACACACCCCCTTTCCCGGATAGTTACACTAGTCAGACACAAAACCGTTGTTGCCTCCCTCCAGGGGCTGATGTCCACACCAGGTGGGGCGGAGCCAGGCGGTTGGCCCCACCCACCAAGGAGTTCACAGGCCTGGAGGTGGGAAAACCAGTTAGTTAGTTGAAGTTCAGTTAAGAGTTGAACCGTGGAGGTAGTGAGTTCAGTGAAGAGCCCAGTTTTGGGTAGGAGTGCAAAACTGCTAGTGTCTGGGTCAGATCCCAGGCACTATGGGGAGATAAGGTATGCACACCAGTGACTATGTAAGGGGAATACATGAAATAGCAGAAACTGCTGTGTGAATACTGACTTGAAAAATTCAATAGCTATATGCAAGAGTGAATATGTGAAAATTGAAATCTGCATTACTGCCATGAACATATGAATCAAGAGAAATTTAGCTACTGAATTGATCAATGCAATAGAGCCCCAACACTACGCCAAAGTATTTCTCTACGTTGGGGTCCCTAGCTTGTGTGTGTCCTCTCATGCAGTTAAAAAACCTACCGTGTATGGGAAGCTGAGACCCAGGCTATTTATGCGTATGATATGGATTGGCAATAGGTGTGGTTCGGGAGGGTTCACAAACGAAAAAATACTAACAAATAGGAATAACGTTTGGAACACCATTCTAAGTCCGAACTGGGTGCAAAAACCTAAAAAAACATCACTATGGGGAGATAAGGTATGCACACCAGTGACTATGTAAGGGGAATACATGAAATAGCAGAAACTGCTGTGTGAATACTGACTTGAAAAATCCAATAGCATTAATTCACATAATCCTAGTGACTGCGCACACAACATGGCCAAACGAAAACAAAAGACAGTACCTGGCCATTCAATCAAATGGAAACTCATAGGCAACACAGTCCATTAGACTAGGCAATTACATGCAGCCAAACAAAGTTCATGGGCCTTGCCTCAGAGTCGAACCCACAACCTCTTGGAGAACAAGCAAAGAGCCTACCACTAAACCAACTCAGTGAAGTTGGAAACCGACTCTACATTAATTAACATAATCCTAGTGACTGCGCACACAACATGGCCAAACAAAAGCAAAAGACAGTACCTGGCCTATCAATCCAATGGAAACTCATAGGTAACACAGTACATTGGACTAGGCAATTACATGCAGCCATACAAAGCCCATGGGTCTTGCCCCAGAGTCGAACCCACAACCTCTCGTAGCCAGGGCAAAGAGCCTACCACTACACCAACACAGAGAAGTAGGTTAATGACTCTACATTAATTCACATAATCCTAGTGACTGCGCACACAACATGGCCAAACAAATGCAAAAGACATTATCTGGCCTATCAATCCAAAGGAAACTCATAGGCAACACAGTCCATTAGACTAGGCACTTACATGCAGCCATGTAAAGTTCATGGGCATTGCCTCAGAGTCGAACCCACAACCTCTTGGAGAACAAGCAAAGAGCCTACCACTAAACCAACTCAGAGAAGTTGGAAACCGATTCTACATTAATTAACATAATCCTAGTGACTGCGCACACAACATGGCCAAACAAAAGCAAAAGACAGTAAGTGGCCTATCAATCCAACGGAAACTCATAGGTAACACAGTACATTGGACTAGGCAATTACATGCAGCCATACAAAGCCCATGGGCCTTGCCCCAGAGTCAAACCCACAACCTCTCATAGCCAAGGCAAAGAGCCTACCAATACACCAACACAGAGAAGTGGAAAACCATTTCTACATTAATTCACATAATCCTAGTGACTGCGCACACAACATGGCCAAACAAAAGCAAAAGACAGTACCTGGCCTATCAATCCAATGGAAACTCATAGGCAACACAGTCCATTGGACTAGACAATTACAAGGAGACATACAAAGTCCATGGGCCTTGCCTCAGAGTCAAAGCCACAACTTCTCGCAGCCAAGCAAAGAGCCTACCACTACACTAACACAGAGAAGTGGGAAACTGATTCTACATTAATTCACATAATCCTACCGACTGCGCACACAACATGGCCAAACAAAAGACAATACCTGGCCTATTCATTCAATGAAAACTCATAGGCAACACAGTCCATTGGACTAGGCAATTAAATTCAACCATACAAAGTCCATGGGCTTTGCCTCAAAGTCAAACCCACAACTTCTTGTAACCCAAGGAAAGAGCCTACCACTACACCAACACAGAGAAGAGAATGACTCTACATTAATTCACATAATCCTAGTGACTGCGCACACAACATGACCAAACGAAAACAAAAGACAGTCCCTGGCCTATCAATCCAATGGAAACTCATAGACAACATAGTCCATTGGACTACGCAATTACATGCAGCCATACAAAGTCCATGGGCCTTGCCTCAGAGTCATACCCACAATCTCTGGCAGAACAAGCAAAGAGCCTACAACTTCACCAACACAAAGAAGTAGGAAGCTGCGTCTACATTAATTCACATAATCCTAGTGACTGCGCACACAACATTGCCAAACAAAAGCAAAAGACAGTACCTGGCCTATCAATCCAATGGGAACTCATAGGCAACACAGTTAATTGAACTAGGCAATTACATGCAGCCATACAAACTCTATGGGCCTTGCCTCAGAGTCAAACCCACAACCTCTTGCAGCTAAGCAAAGAGCCTTCCACTACAGCAACACAGAGAACTGGGAAACTGATTCTACATTAATTCACATAATCCTACCGACTGCGCACACAACATAACCAAACAAAAGATAATACCTGGCCAATCAATCCAATGGAAACTCATAGGCAACACAGTCCATTGGACTAGGCAATTACACGCAGCCATATAAAGTCCATGGGCTTTGCCTCAGAGTCAAACCCACAATTTCTCGCAGCCCCAGCCAAGAGCCTACCACTACACCAAGACAGAGAAGTTGGAAACTGAGTTTACATTAGTTCACATAATCCTAGTGACTGCGCACACAACATGGCCAAACAAAAGCAAAAGACAGTACCTGGCCTATCAATCCAATGGGAACTCATAGGCAAAACAGTTACTTGAAATTGGCAATTAAATGCAGCCATACAAACTCCAGGGGCCTTGCCTCAGAGTCGAACCCACAACCTCTTGCAGCTTAAGCAAAGAGACTACCACTACACCAACACAGAGAAATGTAAACCTGACTCTACATTATTTCACATAATCCTAGTGACTGCGCACACAACATGGCCAAACGAAAACAAAAGACAGTACCTGGCCTATCAATCCAATAGAAACTCATAGGCAAAGCAATCAATTGGACTAGGCAATTACATGCAGCCATACAAAGTCCATGAGCCTTGCATTAGAGTCGAACCCACAACCTCTCGCAGGCCAAGCAAAGAGCCTACCACTACACCAACACAGAGAAGTGGGAAACTGACTCTACATTAATTCCCATAACCCTAGTGACTGCGCACACAACATGGTCAAACAAAAGCAAAAGGCAGTACCTGGCCTATCAATCCAATGGAAACTCATAGGCAACATAGTCCATTGGACTAGGCAATTACATGCAGCCATACAAAGTCCATGGGCCTTGCCTCAGAGTCAAACCCACAACCTCTGGCAGAACAAGCAAAGAGCCTACAACTACAAAAACACAAAGAAGTAGGAAGCTGCGTCTACATTAATTCACATAATCCTAGTGACTGCGCACACAACATGGCCAAACAAAAGCAGAAGACATTACCTAGCCTATGAAGCCAATGGAAACTCATAGGCAACACAGTCAATTGAACTAGGCGATTACATGCAGCCATACAAACTCCATGGGCCTTGCCTCAGAGTCGAACCCACAACCTCTCGCAGCCCAAGCAAAGAGCCTACAACTACACCAACACAGAGAAGTTGGAATCTGAGTTTACATTAGTTCACATAATCCTAGTGACTGCGCACACAACATGGCCAAACAAAAGCAAAAGACAGTACCTGGCCTATCAATCCGATGGGAACTCATAGGCAACACAGTCAATTGAACTAGGCGATTACATGCAGCCATACAAACTCTATGGGCCTTGCCTCAGAGTCGAACCCACAACCTCTCGCAGCTTAAGCAAAGAGACTACCACTACACCAACACAGAGAATTAGGTGAATGACTCTACATTAATTCACATAATCCTAGTGACTGCGCACACAACATGGCCAAACAAAAGCAAAAGACAGTACCTGGCCTATTAATCCAATGGAAACTCATAGGCAACGCAATCCTTTGGACTAGGCAATAACATGCAGACATACAAAGTCCATGGGCCTTGCCTCAGAGTCAAAACCACTACCTCTCAAAGCCCAAGCAAAGAGCCTACCACTACACCAACACAGAGAAGTGCGAAACTGACTCAACATAAATTCACATAATCCTAGTGACTGCGCACACAACATGGCCAAACAAAAGCAATAGACAGTCCCTGGCCTATCAATCCAATGGAAACTCATAGACAACATAGTCCATTGGACTAGGCAATTACATGCAGCCATACAAAGTCCATGGGCTTTGCCTCAGAGTCAAGCCGCAACTGCTCGCAGCCCAAGCAAAGAGCCTACCACTACACCAACACAGAGAAGTAGGAGAATGATTCTACATTAATTCACATAATCCTAGTGACTGCGCACACAACATGGCCAAACAAAAGCAAAAGACAGTACCTGGCCTATCATTCTAATTGAAACTCATAGGTAACATAGTCCATTGGACTAGGCAATAACATGCAGCCATACAAAGTCCATGGGCCTTGCCTCAGAGTCGAACTCACAACCTCTCGCAGCCCAAGAAAAAAGCCTACCACTACAGCAACACAGAGAAGTGTGAAACTGACTCTACATTAATTCACATAATCCTAGTGACTGCGCACACAACATGGCCAAACAAAAGCAAAAGACAGTACCTCGCCTATCATTCCAATTGAAACTCATAGGTAACATAGTCCATTTGACTAGGCAATAACATGCAGCTATACAAAGTCCATGGGCCTTGCCTCAAAGTTGAACTCACAACCTCTCGCAGCTCTAGCAAAGCTCTAGCAAAGAGCCTATAACTACACCAACACAGAGAAATGTGAACCTGACTCTACATTAATTCACATAATCCTATGTGAACACAACATTGCGAAACAAATGCAAAAGACATTATCTGGCCTATCAATCCAATGGAAACTCATAGGCAACACAGTCCATTAGACTAGGCAAATACATGCAGCCATACAAAGTTCATGGGCCTTACCTCAGAGTCGAACCCACAACCTCTTGGAGAACAAGCAAAGAGCCTACCACTAAACCAACACAGAGAAGTTGGAAACCGACTCTACATTAATTCACATAATCCTAGTGACTGCGCACACAACATGGCCAAACAAAAGCAAAAGACAGTACATGGCCTATCAATCCAATGGAAACTCATAGGCAACACAGTCCATTGGACTAGACAATTACATGGAGACATACAAAGTCCATGGGCCTTGCTTCAGAGTCAAACCCACAACCTCTCGCAGCCAAGCAAAGAGCCTACCACTACACCAACACAGAGAAATGTGAACCTGCCTCTACATTAATTCACATAATCCTAGTGACTGCGCACACAACATGGCCAAACGAAAGCAAAAGTCCATACCTGGCCTATCAATCCAATGGAAACTCATAGGCAACACAGTCCATTGGACTAGGCAATTACATGCAGCCATAAAAAGTCCATGGGCCTTGCCTCAGAGTCAAACCCACAACTTCTCGCAGCCCAAGCAAAGATCCTACCACTACACCAACACAGAGAAATGTGAAACTGACTCTACATTAATTCACATAATCCTAGTGACTGCGCACACAACATGGCCAAACGAAAGCAAAAGTCAATACCTGGCCTATCAATCCAATGGAAACTCATAGGCAACACAGTCCATTGGACTAGTCAATTACATGCAGTTATACAAAGTCCATGAACCTTGCATTAGAGTCAAACCCACAACTTCTCGCAGCCAAAGCAAAGAGCCTACCACTACACCAACACAGAGAAGTTTGAAACTGACTCTTCATTAACTCACATAATCCTAGTGACTGCGCACACAACATGGCCAAACGAAAGCAAAAGACAGTACCTGGCCTATCAATCCAATAGAAACTCGTAGGCAACACAGTCCATTAGACTAGGCAACTACATACAGCCATAATAAGTCCATGGGCCTTGCCCCAGAGTCAAACCCACAACATCTACGCAGCCCAAGCAAAGAGCCTACCACTACACCAACACAGAGATATGTGGAACTGACTCTACAAATTATTCACATAATCCTAGTGACTGTGCACACAACATGGCCAAACGAAAGCAAAAGTCGATACCTGGCCTATCAATCCAATGGAAACTCATAGGTAACACAGTCCATTGGACTATGCAATTACATGCAGCCATACAAAGTCCATGGGCCTTGCCTCAGAGTCAAACCCACAACCTCTAACAGCTCAAGCAAAAAGCCTACCACTACACCAACACAGAGAAGTGCGAAACTAATTGAACAAAAATTCACAATCCTAGTGACTGCGCACACAACATGGCCAAACGAAAGCAAAAGACAGTACCTGGCCTATCAATCCAATGGAAACTCATAGGTAACACAGTCCATTGGACTATGCAATTACATGCAGCCATACAAAGTCCATGGGCCTTGCCTCAGAGTTAAACCCACAACCTCTGGCAGAACAAGCAAAGAGCTTACAACTACACCAACACAAAAAAGTAGGAAGCTGCGTCTACATTAATTCACATATTCCTAGCGACTGCGCACACAACATGGCCAAACAAAAGCAAAAGACATTACCTGGCCTATCAAGCCAACGGAAACTCATAGGCAACACAGTCCATTGGACTAAACAATTACATGCAGCCATACAAAGTCCATGGGCTTTGCCTCAGAGTCAAACCCACAATTTCTCGCAGCCCAAGCAAAGAGCCTACCACTACACCAACACAGACAAGTTGGAAACTGAGTTTACATTAGTTCACATAATCCTAGTGACTGCGCACACAACATGGCTAAACAAAAGCAAAAGACAGTACCTGGCTTATCAATCCAATGGAAACTCATAGGCAACACAGTCCATTGGTCTAGGCAATAACATGCAGCCATAAACAGTCCATGGGCCTTGCTTCAAAGTCGAACTCACAACCTCTCGCAGCTCAAGCAAAGAGCCTACCACTACACCAACAAAGAGAAATGTGAACCTGCCTCTACATTAATTCACATAATCCTAGTGAGTGCGCACACAACATGGCCAAACGAAAACAAAAGACAGTACCTGGCCTATCAATCCAATGGAAACTCATAGGCAACACAGTGCATTGGACTAGGCAATTACATGCAGCCATAAAAAGTCCATGGGCCTTGCCTCAGAGTCAAACCCACAACCTCTCGCAGCCCAAGCAAAGAGCCTACCACTACACCAACACAGAGAAATGTGAAACTGACTCTACATTAATTCACATAATCCTAGTGACTGCGCACACAACATGGCCAAACGAAAGCAAAAGTCAATACCTGGCCTATCAATCCAATGGAAACTCATAGGCAACAAATTCTATTGGACTAGGCAATTACATGCAGCCATACAAAGTCCATGAGCCTTGCATTAGAGTCGAACCCACAACCTCGTGCGGCCCAAGCAAAGAGCCTACCACTACACCAACACAGAGAAGTCTGAAACTGACTCTACATTAATTCACATAATCCTAGTGACTGCGCACACAACATGGCTAAACGAAAGCAAAAGTCAATACCTGGCCTATCAATCCAATGGAAACTCATAGGCAACACAGTCCATTGGACTAGGCAATTACATGCAGCCATAAAAAGTCCATGGGCCTTGCCTCAGAGTCAAACCCACAACCTCTCACAACCCAAGCAAAGAGCCTACCACTACACCAACAAAGAGAAATGTGAAACTGACTCTACATTAATTCACATATTCCTAGTGACTGCGCACACAACATGGCCAAACAAAAGCAAAAGAAAGCACCTGGCCTATCAATCCAATGGAAACTCATAGGTAACGCAGTCCATTGGACTATGCAATTACATGCAGCCATACAAAGTCCATGGGCCTTGCCTCAGAGTCGAACTCACAACCTCTCGCAGCCCAACAAAAAAGCCTACCACTTCAGCAACACAGAGAAGTGTGAAACTGTCTCTACATTAACTCACATAATCCTAGTGACTGCGCACAAAACATGGCCAAACGAAAACAAAAGACAGTACCTGGCCTATCAATCCATTGGACTAGGCAATTACATGCAGCCATACAAAGTCCATGGGCCTTGCCTCAGAGTCAAACCCACAACCTCTCATAGCCCAAGCAAAGAGCCTACCACTACACCAACACAGAGAAGTGCGAAACTGACTCAACATAAATTCACATAATCCTAGTGACTGCGCACACAACATGGCCAAACAAAAGCTAAATACAGTCCCTTGTCTATCAATCCAATGGAAACTCATAGACAACATAGTCCATTGGAATAGGCAATTACATGCAGCCTCACAAAGTCCATGGGCCTTGCCTCAGAGTCAAACCCACAACCTCTCGCAGCCAAGCAAAGCAGCTTCCACTACACCAACACAGAGAAGTGGGAAACGGATTCTACATTAATTCACATAATCCTAGTGACTGCGCACACAACATGGCCAAACAAAAGCAAAAGACATTACCTGGCCTATCAAGCCAATGGAAACTCATAGGCAACACAGTCCATTGAACTAGACAATTACATGGAGACATACAAAGTCCATGGGCCTTGCCTCAGAGTCAAACCCACAACCTCTGGCAGAACAAGCAAAGAGCCTACAACTACACCAACACAAAGAAGTAGGAAGCTGCGTCTACATTAATTCACATAATCCTAGTGAATGTGCACACAACATGGCCAAACAAAAGCAAAATACATTACCTGGCGTATCAAGCCAATGGAAACTCATAGGCAACACAGTCCATTGAACTAGACAATTACATGGAGACATACAAAGTCCATGGGCCTTGCCTCAGAGTCAAACCCACAACCTCTCGCAGCCAAGCAAAGAGCCTACCACTACACCAACACAGATAAGTGGGAAAATGATTCTACATTAATTCACATAATCCTACCGACTGCGCACACAACATGGCCAAACAAAAGACAATACCTGGCCTATCAATCCAATGGAAACTCATAGGCAACACAGTCCATTAGACTAGGCAAATACATGGAGCCATACAAAGTTCATGGGCCTTGCCTCAGAGTCGAACCCACAACTTCTTGGAGAACAAGCAAAGAGCCTACCACTAAACCAACACAGAGAAGTTGGAAACCGACTCTACATTAATTCACATAATCCTAGTGACTGCGCACACAACATGGCCAAACAAAAGCAAAAGACAGTACCTGGCCTATCAATCCAATGGAAACTCATAGGTAACACAGTACATTAGACTAGGCAATTAAATGCAGCCATACAAAGCCCATGGGCCTTGCCCCAGAGTCGAACCCACAACCTCTCGTAGCCCAAGCAAAGAGCCTACCAATACACCAACACAGAGAAGTGAAAAACGGATTCTACATTAAGTCACATAATCCTAGTGACTGCGCACACAACATGGCCAAACAAAAGCAAAAGACAGTACCTGGCCTATCAATCCAATAGAAACTCATAGGCAAAGCAATCAATTGGACTAGGCAATTACATGCAGCCATACAAAGTCCATGGGCCTTGCCTCAGAGTCGAACCCACAACCTCTTGTAGCCCAAGCAAAGAGCCTACCACTACCCCAACACAGAGAAGAGCGAAACTGACTCAACATAAATTCACATAATCCTAGTGACTGCGCACACAACATGGCCAAACAAAAGCAAAAGACAGTCCCTGGCCTATCAATCCAATGGAAACTCATATACAACATAGTCCATTGGACTAGGCAATTACATGCAGCCATACAAAATCCATGGGCCTTGCCTCAGAGTCAAACCCACAACCTCTGGCAGAACAAGCAAAGAGCTTACAACTACACCAACACAAAAAAGTAGGAAGGTGCGTCTACATTAATTCACATATTCCTAGAGACTGCGCACACAACATGGCCAAACAAAAGCAAAAGACATTACCTGGCCTATCAAGCCAATAGAAACTCATAGGCAACACAGTCCATTGGACTAAACAATTACATGCAGCCATACAAAGTCCATGGGCTTTGCCTCTGAGTCAAACCCACAATTTCTCGCAGCCCAAGCAAAGAGCCTACCACTACACCAACACAGACAAGATGGAAACTGAGTTTACATTAGTTCACATAATCCTAGTGACTGTGCACACAACATTGCGAAACAAATGCAAAAGACATTATCTGGCCTATCAATCCAATGGAAACTCATAGGCAACACAGTCCATTAGACTAGGCAAATACATGCAGCCATACAAAGTTCATGGGCCTTGCCTCAGAGTCGAACCCACAACATCTTGTAGCCCAAGCAAAGAGCCTATCACTACACCAACACAGAGAAGAGCGAAACTGACTCAACATAAATTCACATAATCCTAGTGACTGCGCACACAACATGGCCAAACGAAAGCAAAAGTCCATACCTGGCCTATCAATCCAATGGAAACTCATAGGCAACACAGTCCATTGGACTAGGCAATTACATGCAGCCATAAAAAGTCCATGGGCCTTGCCTCAGAGTCAAACCCACAACTTCTCGCAGCCCAAGCAAAGATCCTACCACTACACCAACACAGAGAAATGTGAAACTGACTCTACATTAATTCACATAATCCTAGTGACTGCGCACACAACATGGCCAAACGAAAGCAAAAGTCAATACCTGGCCTATCAATCCAATGGAAACTCATAGGTAACACAGTCCATTGGACTATGCAATTACATGCAGCCATACAAAGTCCATGGGCCTTGCCTCAGAGTCAAACCCACAACCTCTAACAGCTCAAGCAAAAAGCCTACCACTACACCAACACAGAGAAGTGCGAAACTAATTGAACATAAATTCACATAATCCTAGTGACTGCGCACACAACATGGCCAAACGAAAGCAAAAGACAGTACCTGGCCTATCAATCCAATGGAAACTCATAGGTAACACAGTCCATTGGACTATGCAATTACATGCAGCCATACAAAGTCCATGGGCCTTGCCTCAGAGTCGAACTCACAACCTCTCGCAGCCCAAGAAAAAAGCCTACCACTAAACCAACACAGAGAAGTTGGAAACCGACTCTACATTAATTCACATAATCCTAGTGACTGCGCACACAACATGGCCAAACAAAAGCAAAAGACAGTACCTGGCCTATCAATCCAATGGAAACTCATAGGTAACACAGTACATTAGACTAGGCAATTAAATGCAGCAATACAAAGCCCATGGGCCTTGCCCCAGAGTCGAACCCACAACCTCTCGTAGCCCAAGCAAAGAGCCTACCAATACACCAACACAGAGAAGTGAAAAACTGATTCTACATTAAGTCACATAATCCTAGTGACTGCGCACACAACATGGCCAAACAAAAGCAAAAGACAGTACCTGGCCTATCAATCCAATAGAAACTCATAGGCAAAGCAATCAATTGGACTAGGCAATTACATGCAGCCATACAAAGTCCATGGGCCTTGCCTCAGAGTCGAACCCACAACCTCTTGTAGCCCAAGCAAAGAGCCTACCACTAGACCAACACAGAGAAAAGCAAAACTGACTCAACATAAATTCACATAATCCTAGTGACTGCGCACACAACATGGCCAAACAAAAGCAAAAGACAGTCCCTGGCCTATCAATCCAATGGAAACTCATATACAACATAGTCCATTGGACTAGGCAATTACATGCAGCCATACAAAGTCCATGGGCCTTGCCTCAGAGTCAAACCCACAACCTCTGGCAGAACAAGCAAAGAGCTTACAACTACACCAACACAAAAAAGTAGGAAGGTGCGTCTACATTAATTCACATATTCCTAGAGACTGCGCACACAACATGGCCAAACAAAAGCAAAAGACATTACCTGGCCTATCAAGCCAATAGAAACTCATAGGCAACACAGTCCATTGGACTAAACAATTACATGCAGCCATACAAAGTCCATGGGCTTTGCCTCTGAGTCAAACCCACAATTTCTCGCAGCCCAAGCAAAGAGCCTACCACTACACCAACACAGACAAGATGGAAACTGAGTTTACATTAGTTCACATAATCCTAGTGACTGTGCACACAACATTGCGAAACAAATGCAAAAGACATTATCTGGCCTATCAATCCAATGGAAACTCATAGGCAACACAGTCCATTAGACTAGGCAAATACATGCAGCCATACAAAGTTCATGGGCCTTACCTCAGAGTCGAACCCACAACCTCTCGCAGCGTAAGCAAAGAGCCTACCCCTAAACCAACACAGAGAAGTTGGAAACTGACTCTACATTAATTCACATAATCCTAGTGACTGCGCACACAACATGGCCAAACAAAAGCAAAAGACAGTACCTGGCCTATCAATCCAATGGAAACTCATAGGCAACACAGTCCATTGGACTAGACAATTACATGGAGACATACAAAGTCCATGGGCCTTGCCTCAGAGTCAAACCCACAACCTCTCGCAGCCAAGCAAAGAGCCTACTACTACACCAACACAGAAAAGTGGGAAACTGGTACTACATTAATTCACATAATCCTACCGACTGCGCACACAACATGGCAAAACAAAAGCAAAAGTCAGTACCTGGCTTATCAATCCAATGGAAACTCATAGGCAACACAGTCCATTGGACTAGAAAATTACATGGAGACATACAAAGTCCATGGGCCTTGCCTCAGAGTCAAACCCACAACCTCTCGCAGCCAAGCAAAGAGCCTACCACTACACCAACACAGAGAAGTGGGAAACTGATTCTACATTAATTCACATAATCCTACCGACTGCGCACACAACATGGCTAAACAAAAGACAATACCTGGCCTATCAATTCAATGGAAACTCATAGGCAACACAGTCCATTGGACTAGACAATTACATGGAGACATACAAAGTCCATGGGCCTTGCCTCAGAGTCAAACCCACAACCTCTCGCAGCCAAGCAAAGAGCCTACTACTACACCAACACAGAAAAGTGGGAAACTGGTACTACATTAATTCACATAATCCTACCGACTGCGCACACAACATGGCAAAACAAAAGCAAAAGTCAGTACCTGGCTTATCAATCCAATGGAAACTCATAGGCAACACAGTCCATTGGACTAGGCAATTACATGCAGCCATACAAAGTCCATGGGCTTTGCCTAAAAGTCAAACCCACAACTTCTCGCAGCCCAAGCAAAGAGCCTACCACTACACCAACACAGAGAAGTGGGAAACTGATTCTACATTAATTCACATAATCCTACCGACTGCGCACACAACATGGCCAAACAAAAGCAAAAGACATTACCTGGCCTATCAATCCAATGTAAACTCATAGGTAACACAGTACATTGGACTAGGCAATTGCATGCAGCCATACAAAGTTCATGGGCCTTGCCTCAGAGTCGAACCCACATCCTCTTGGAGAACAAGCAAAGAGCCTACCACTAAACCAACACAGAGAAGTTGGAAACTGACTCTACATTAATTCACATAATCCTAGTGACTGCGCACACAACATGGCCAAACAAAAGCAAAAGACATTACCTGGCCTATCAATCCAATGTAAACTCATAGGTAACACAGTACATTGGACTAGGCAATTGCATGCAGCCATACAAAGCCCATGGGCCTTGCCCCAGAGTCAAACCCGCAACCTCTCGTAGCCCAAGCAAAGAGCCTACCAATACACCAACACAGAGAAGTGGAAAACAGATTCTACATTAATTCACATAATCCTAGTGACTGCGCACACAACATGGCCAAACAAAAGCAAAAGACGGTACCTGGCCTATCAATCCAATGGAAACTCATAGGCAACGCAATCAATTGGACTAGGCAATTACATGCAGCCATACAAAGTCCATGGGCCTTGTCTCAGAGTCAAACCCACAACCTCTCTCAGCCCAAGCAAAGAGCCTACCACTACACCAACACAGAGAAGAGCGAAACTGACTCAACATAAATTCACATAATCCTAGTGACTGCGCACACAACATGGCCAAACAAAAGCAAAAGACAGTCCCTGGCCTATCAATCCAATGGAAACTCATAGACAACATAGTCCATTGGACTAGGCAATTACATGCAGCCATACAAAGTCCATGGGCCTTGCCTCAGAGTCAAACCCACAACCTCTGGCAGAACAAGCAAAGAGCTTACAACTACACCAACACAAAAAAGTAGGAAGCTGCGTCTACATTAATTCACATATTCCTAGTGACTGCGCACACAACATGGCCAAACAAAAGCAAAAGACATTACCTGGCCTATCAAACCAGTGGAAACTCATAGGCAACACAGTCCATTGGACTAGGCAATTACATGCAGCCATACAAAGTCCATGGGCTTTGCCTCAGAGTCAAACCCACAATTTCTCGCAGCCCAAGCAAAGAGCCTACCACTACACCAACACAGAGAAGTTGGTAACAGAGTTTACATTAGTTCACATAATCCTAGTGACTGTGCACACAACATGGCCAAACAAATGCAAAATACATTATCTGGCCTATCAATCCAATGGAAACTCATAGGCAACACAGTCCATTAGACTAGGCAAATACATGCAGCCATACAAAGTTCATGGGCCTTGCCTCAGAGTTGAACCCACAACCTCTTGGAGAAGAAGCAAAGAGCCTACCACTAAACCAACACAGAGAAGTAGGTGAATGACTCTACATTAATTCACATAATCCTAGTGACTGCGCACACAACATGGCCAAACAAAAGCAAAAGACAGTATCTGGCCTATCAATCCAATTGAAGCTCATAAGCAACATAGTCCATTGGACTAGGCAATAACATGCAGCCATACAATGTCCATGGGCTTTGCCTCAAAGTTGAACTCACAACCTCTCGCAGCTCAAGCAAAGAGCCTACTACTACACCAACACAGAGAAATGTGAACCTGACTCTACATTAATTCACATAAACCTAGTGACTGCGCACACAACATGGCCAAACAAAAGCAAAAGACAGTATCTGGCCTATCAATCCAATTGAAGCTCATAAGCAACATAGTCCATTGGACTAGGCAATTACATGCAGCCATACAAAGCCCATTGGCCTTGCCCCAGAGTCGAACCCACACCCTCTCGTAGCCCAAGGAAAGAGCCTACTAATACACCAACACAGAGAAGTGGAAAACCAATTCTTCATTAATTCACATAATCCTAGTGACTGCGCACATAACATGGCCAAACAAAAGCAAAAGACAGTACCTGGCCTATCAAACCAATGGAAACTCATAGGCAACACAGTCCATTGGACTAGACAATTACATGGAGACATACAAAGTCCATGGGCCTTGCATTTGAGTCGAACTCACAACCTCTCCCAGCCCAAGCAAAGAGCCTACCACTAAACCAACACAGAGAAGTGGGAAACTGACTCAACATTAATTCACATAATCCTAGTGACTGCGCACAAAACATGGCCAAACAAAAGCAAAAGAAGGCACCTGGCCTATCAATCCAATGGAATCTCATAGGTAACACAGTCCATTGGACTATGCAATTACATGCAGCCATAAAAAGTCCATGGGCCTTGCCTCAGAGTCGAACTCACAACCTCTCGCAGCCCAAGAAAAAAGCCTACCACTACAGCAACACGGAGAAGTGTGAAACCGACTCTACATTAACTCACATAATCCTAGTGACTGCGCACACAACATGGCCAAACAAAAGCAAAAGACAGTACCTGGCCTATCAATCCAATGGAAACTCAGAGGCAACCCCATCCATTGGACTAGGCAATTACATGCAGCCATACAGAGTCCATGGGCCTTGCCTCAGAGTCTATCCCACAACCTCTGGCAGAACAAGCAAAGAGCCTACAACCACTCCAACACAAAGAAGTAGGAAGCTGCATCTACATTAATTCACATAATCCTAGTGACTGCGCACACAACATGGCCAAACAGAAGCAAAAGACATTACCTGGCCTATCAAGCCAATGGAAACTCATAGGCAATACAGTCCATTGAACTAGGCAATTACATGCAGCCATACAAAGTCCATGGGCCTTGCCTCAGAGTCAAACCCACAACTTCTCGCAGCCAAGCAAAGCGCCTTCCACTACACCAACACAGAGAAGTGGGAAACTGATTCTACATTAATTCACATAATCCTACCGACTTCGCACACAACATAACCAAACAAAAGACAATACCTGGCCTATCAGTCCAATGAAAACTCATAGGCAACACAGTCCATTGGACTAGGCAATTACATGCAGCCATACAAAGTCTATGGGCTTTGCCTCAGAGTCAAACCCACATTTTCTCGCAGCCCAAGAAAAGAGCCTACCACTACACCAACACAGAGAAGTTGAAAACTGAGTTTACATTAGTTCACATAATCCTAGTGACTGCGCACACAACATGGCCAAACAAAAGCAAAAGGTAGTACCTGGCCTATCAATCCAATAGGAACTCATAGGTAACACAGTCAACTGAAATAGGCAATTACATGCATCCATACAAACTCCATGGGCCTTGCCTCAAAGTCGAACCAACAACCTTTCGCAGCTTAAGCAAAAAGACTACCACTACACCAACACAGAGAAGTAGGTAAAGGACTCTACATTAATTCACATAATCCTAGAGACAGCGCACACAACATGGCCAAACAAATGCAAAAGACATTATCTGGCCTATCAATCCAATGAAATCATAGGCAAAATAGTCCATTAGACTAAGCAAATATATGCAGCCATACAAAGTTAATGGGCCTTGCCTCAGAGTCGAACCCACAACCTCTTGGAGAACAAGCAAAGAGCCTACCACTAAACCAACACAGAGAAGTTGGAAACAAACTCTACATTAATTCACAGAATCCTAGTGACTGCGCACACAACATGGCAAAACAAAAGCAAAAGACAGCACCTGGCCTATCAATCCAATGGAAACTCAAAGCTAACACAGTACATTGGACTAGGCAATTACATGCAGCCATACAAAGCCCATTGGCCTTGCCCCAGAGTCGAACCCACACCCTCTCGTAGCCCAAGGAAAGAGCCTACTAATACACCAACACAGAGAAGTGGAAAACCAATTCTTCATTAATTCACATAATCCTAGTGACTGCGCACATAACATGGCCAAACAAAAGCAAAAGACAGTACCTGGCCTATCAAACCAATGGAAACTCATAGGCAACACAGTCCATTGGACTAGACAGTTACATGGAGACATACAAAGTCCATGGGCCTTGCATTTGAGTCGAACTCACAACCTCTCCCAGCCCAAGCAAAGAGCCTACCACTACACCAACACAGAGAAGTGGGAAACTGACTCAACATTAATTCACATAATCCTAGTGACTGCGCACAAAACATGGCCAAACAAAAGCAAAAGAAGGCACCTGGCCTATCAATCCAATGGAATCTCATAGGTAACACAGTCCATTGGACTATGCAATTACATGCAGCCATAAAAAGTCCATGGGCCTTGCCTCAGAGTCGAACTCACAACCTCTCGCAGCCCAAGAAAAAAGCCTACCACTACAGCAACACGGAGAAGTGTGAAACCGACTCTACATTAACTCACATAATCCTAGTGACTGCGCACACAACATGGCCAAACAAAAGCAAAAGACAGTACCTGGCCTATCAATCCAATGGAAACTCAGAGGCAACCCCATCCATTGGACTAGGCAATTACATGCAGCCATACAGAGTCCATGGGCCTTGCCTCAGAGTCTATCCCACAACCTCTGGCAGAACAAGCAAAGAGCCTACAACCACACCAACACAAAGAAGTAGGAAGCTGCATCTACATTAATTCACATAATCCTAGTGACTGCGCACACAACATGGCCAAACAGAAGCAAAAGACATTACCTGGCCTATCAAGCCAATGGAAACTCATAGGCAACACAGTCCATTGAACTAGGCAATTACATGCAGCCATACAAAGTCCATGGGCCTTGCCTCAGAGTCAAACCCACAACTTCTCGCAGCCAAGCAAAGCGCCTTCCACTACACCAACACAGAGAAGTGGGAAACTGATTCTACATTAATTCACATAATCCTACCGACTTCGCACACAACATAACCAAACAAAAGACAATACCTGGCCTATCAGTCCAATGAAAACTCATAGGCAACACAGTCCATTGGACTAGGCAATTACATGCAGCCATACAAAGTCTATGGGCTTTGCCTCAGAGTCAAACCCACATTTTCTCGCAGCCCAAGAAAAGAGCCTACCACTACACCAACACAGAGAAGTTGAAAACTGAGTTTACATTAGTTCACATAATCCTAGTGACTGCGCACACAACATGGCCAAACAAAAGCAAAAGGTAGTACCTGGCCTATCAATCCAATAGGAACTCATAGGTAACACAGTCAACTGAAATAGGCAATTACATGCATCCATACAAACTCCATGGGCCTTGCCTCAAAGTCGAACCAACAACCTTTCGCAGCTTAAGCAAAAAGACTACCACTACACCAACACAGAGAAGTAGGTAAAGGACTCTACATTAATTCACATAATCCTGGAGACTGCGCACACAACATGGCCAAACAAATGCAAAAGACATTATCTGGCCTATCAATCCAATGAAATCATAGGCAAAATAGTCCATTAGACTAAGCAAATATATGCAGCCATACAAAGTTAATGGGCCTTGCCTCAGAGTCGAACCCACAACCTCTTGGAGAACAAGCAAAGAGCCTACCACTAAACCAACACAGAGAAGTTGGAAACAAACTCTACATTAATTCACAGAATCCTAGTGACTGCGCACACAACATGGCAAAACAAAAGCAAAAGACAGCACCTGGCCTATCAATCCAATGGAAACTCAAAGCTAACACAGTACATTGGACTAGGCAATTACATGCAGCCATACAAAGCCCATTGGCCTTGCCCCAGAGTCGAACCCACACCCTCTCGTAGCCCAAGGAAAGAGCCTACTAATACACCAACACAGAGAAGTGGAAAACCAATTCTTCATTAATTCACATAATCCTAGTGACTGCGCACATAACATGGCCAAACAAAAGCAAAAGACAGTACCTGGCCTATCAAACCAATGGAAACTCATAGGCAACACAGTCCATTGGACTAGACAATTACATGGAGACATACAAAGTCCATGGGCCTTGCATTAGAGTCGAACCCACAACCTCTCGCAGCCCAAGCAAAGAGCCTACCACTACACCAACACAGAGAAGTGGGAAACTGATTCTACATTAATTCAAATAATCCTACCGACTGCGCACACAACATGGCCAAACAAAAGACAATACCTGGCCTATCAATTCAAAGGAAACTCTTAGGCAACACAGTCCATTGGACTTGGCAATTACAAGCAGCCATACAAAGTCCATGGGCTTTGCCTCAGAGTCAAACCCACAATTTCTCGCAGCCCAAGGAAATAGCCTACGATTACACCAACACAGAGAAGTTGGAAACTGAGTTTACATTAGTTCACATAATCCTAGTGACTGCGCACACAACATGGCCAAACAAAAGACAATACCTGGCCTATCAATTCAATGGAAACTCATAGGCAACACAGTCAATTGAACTAGGCAATTACATGCTGCCATACAAACTCCATGGGCTTTGCCTCAGAGTCGAACCCACAACCTCTCGCAGTTTAAGCAAAGAGACTACCACTTCACCAACACAGAGAAGTAGGTGAATGACTCTACATTAATTCACATAATCCTAGTGACTGCGCACATAACATGGCCAAACAAAAGCAAAAGACAGTACCTGGCCTATCAATCAAATTGAAACTCATAAGCAACAAAGAGACTACAACTACACCAACACAGAGAAGTAGGTGAATGACTCTACATTAATTCACATAATCTTAGTGACTGCGAACACAACATGGCCAAACAAAAGCAAAAGACAGTACCTGGCCTATCAAACCAATTGAAACTCATAGGCAACATAGTCCATTGGACTAGGCAATAACATGCAGCCATACAAAGTCCATGGGCCATGCCTCAAAGTCTAACTCACAACCTCTCGCAGCTCAAGCAAAGAGCCTACCACTACACCAACACAGAGAAATGTGAACCTGACTCTACATTAATTCACATAATCCTAGTAATGTACTGTGTTACCTATGAGTTTACATTGGATTGATAGGCCAGGTAATGTCTTTTGCTTTTGTTTGGCCATGTTGTGTGCGCAGTCACTAGGATTATGTGAATTAATGTAGAGTCGGTTTCCAACTTCTCTGTGTTGGTTTAGTGGTAGGCTCTTTGCTTGTTCTCCAAGAGGATGTGGGTTCGACTCTGAGGCAAGGCCCATGAACTTTATATGGCTGCATGTGTTTGCCTAGTCTAATGGACTGTGTTGCTTATGAGTTTCCATTGGATTGATAGGCCAGATATTGTCTTTTGTTTGGCCATGTTGTGTGCGCAGTCGGTAGGATTATGTGAATTAATGTAGAATCAGTTTCCCACTTCTCTGTGTTGGTGTAGTGGTAGGCTCTTTGCTTGGCTGCGAGAGGTTGTGGGTTTGACTCTGAGGAAAGGCCCATGGACTTTGTATGTCTCCATGTAATTGTCTAGTCCAATGGACTGTGTTGCCTATGATTTTCCATTGGATTGATAGGCCAGGTACTGTCTTTTGCTTTTGTTTGGCCATGTTGTGTGCGCAGTCACTAGGATTATGTGAATTAATGTAAACTCAGTTACCAACTTCTCTGTGTTGGTGTAGTGGTAGGCTCTTTGCTTGGGCTGCGAGAAGTTGTGGGTTTGACTTTTAGGCAAAGCCCATGGACTTTGTATGTCTCCATGTAATTGCCTAGTCCAATGGACTGTGTTGCCTATGAGTTTCCATTGAATTGATAGGCCAGGTATTGTCTTTTGTTTGGCCGTGTTGTGTGCGCAGTCGGTAGGATTATGTGAATTAATGTAGAATCAGTTTCCCACTTCTCTGTGTTGGTTTAGGGGTAGGCTCTTTGCTTAAGCTGCGAGAGGTTGTGGATTCGACTCTGAGGCAAGGCCCATGGAGTTTGTATGGCTGCATGTAATTGCGTAGTTCAATTGACTGTGTTGCCTATGAGTTCCCACTGAATTGATAGGCCAGGTACTGCCTTTTGCTTATGTTTGGCCATGTTGTGTTCGCAGTCACTAGGATTATGTGAATTAATGTAGAGTCAGGTTCACATTTCTCTGTGTTGGTGTAGTGGTAGGCTCTTTGCTTGAGCTGCGAGAGGTTGTGAGTTAGACTTTGAGGCAAGGCCCATGGACTTTGTATGGCTGCATGTTATTGCCTAGTCCAATGGACTATGTTGCCTATGAGTTTCAATTGGATTGATAGGCCAGGTACTGTCTTTTGCTTTTGTTTGGCCATGTTGTGTTCGCAGTCACTAGGATTATGTGAATTAATGTAGAGTCATTCACCTACTTCTCTGTGTTGGTGTAGTTGTAGTCTCTTTGCTTAAGCTGTGAGAGGTTGTGGGTTCGACTCTGAGGCAAAGCACATGGAGTTTGTATGGCAGCATGTAATTGCCTAGTTCAATTGACTGTGTTGCCTATGAGTAGAGTTGAGCGTGGTTCTCCAGTTCTAGGCTCGAGTGATTTTGGGGCATGTTCTAGATCGAACTAGAACTCGAGCTTTTTGCAAAAGCTCGATAGTTCTAGAAACGTTCGAGAACGGTTCTAGCAGCCAAAAAACAGCTAAATCATAGCTTGGTTTCTGCTGTAATAGTGTAAGTCACTCTGTGAATCAAACTATTATCACATTTCAGTGTATAGTGTGCGTGAACAGAGCCTTCAGATCACTGCTGTTTCTATAATGGCGATCGCCATTTTTTTTTTTTTTTTCTTGTCTTCCTTCCCTAAGCGCGCGCGTCTTGTGGGGCGGGCCAGCATGTCAGCCAATCACAGACACACACACAGCTAAGTGGACTTTGAGCCAGAGAAGCAACGGCATGTGTGATAGGATCTGCTTGTCACATGTCCCTGCATTATAAAACCGGACATTTTCCTCCAGGACACCATTATCTCTTCTGCGTCCTTGGTGTCAGACATCACTGTCGCAGCTCCTTCCTGAGTCCTATCGCTGATACAGCTGTATGCGCTCCATACACAGCGCTGGACAGCATAGGGATAGCACTTTCTAGCAGTCCTTTTAAGGGCTCAAACCGGCAGGGTCAGAGTTAAGGTGACAGGTCCTGAAAACAGCGTCAGCGTCTGTGCAGCCAAGGTCAGGGATTTCCTCCCTGCATTTCCCTATTAGGAGGGAATAGAAAGGCAGGCTTCCATTCCTTTACCCAGAGCACCACAATCCTGTCACTGTACCCTCTTGTCCTCTGCACACTCCAACTGATAACTAAGCCATTATACTAGCAAACACTCAGTGTACCTAGTTGCATCCTATCTGTGGCTATTGGACTTTGCTTTAGTCCCACTAGTGCCAAGACATTTGCAGAACGCATCTGCCTGCGTTGCACACTCCAACTAATTATAACTAAGCCATTATACTAGCACACACTCAGTGTACCTAGTGGCATCCTATACGTGGCTATTGGACTTTGCTATAGTCCCACTAGTGCCAAGACATTTGCAGAACGCATCTGCCTGCGTTGCACACTCCAACTAATTATAACTAAGCCATTATACTAGCAAACACTCAGTGTACCTAGTGGCATCCTATACGTGGCTATTGGACTTTGCTATAGTCCCACTAGTGCCAAGACATTTGCAGCACGTCTGCCTGCGTTGCATACTCCAACTAATTATAACTAAGCCATTATACTAGCAAACACTCAGTGTACCTAGTGGCATCCTATACGTGGCTATTGGACTTTGCTATAGTCCCACTAGTGCCAAGACATTTGCAGAGCGCATCTGCCTGCGTTGCACACTCCAACTAATTATAACTAAGCCATTATACTAGCAAACACTCAGTGTACCTAGTGGCATCCTATACGTGGCTATTGGACTTTGCTATAGTCACACTAGTGGCAAGACATTTGCAGAGCGCATCTGCCTGCGTTGCACACTCCAACTAATTATAACTAAGCCATTATACTAGCAAACACTCAGTGTACCTAGTGGCATCCTATACGTGGCTATTGGACTTTGCTATAGTCCCACTAGTGCCAAGACATTTGCAGAACGCATCTGCCTGCGTTGCACACTCCAACTAATTATAACTAAGCCATTATACTAGCACACACTCAGTGTACCTAGTGGCATCCTATACGTGGCTATTGGACTGTTGTTTAGTCCCACTAGTGCAAAGACATTTGCAGAGCGCGTCTGCCTGCATTGCACACTCCAACTCATTATAACTAAGCCATTTTACTAGCAAACACTCAGTGTACCTAGTGGCATCCTAAACGTGGCTATTGGACTTTGCTATAGTCACACTAGTGCAAAGACATTTGCAGCACCTCTACCTGCATTGCACACTCCAACTCATTATAACTAAGCCATTATACTAGCAAACACTCAGTGTACCTAGTGGCATCCTATACGTGGCTATTGGACTTTGCTATAGTCACACTAGTGCAAAGACATTTGCAGAGCGCGTCTGCCTGCATTGCACACTCCAACTCATTATAACTAAGCCATTATACTAGCAAACACTCAGTGTACCTAGTGGCATCCTATACGTGGCTATTGGACTTTGCTATAGTCCCACTAGTGCCAAGACATTTGCAGCACGTCTGCCTGCGTTGCACACTCCAACTAATTATAACTAAGCCATTATACTAGCAAACACTCAGTGTACCTAGTGGCATCCTATACGTGGCTATTGGACTTTGCTATAGTCCCACTAGTGCCAAGACATTTGCAGAGCGCATCTGCCTGCGTTGCACACTCCAACTAATTATAACTAAGCCATTATACTAGCAAACACTCAGTGTACCTAGTGGCATCCTATACGTGGCTATTGGACTTTGCTATAGTCACACTAGTGGCAAGACATTTGCAGAGCGCATCTGCCTGCGTTGCACACTCCAACTAATTATAACTAAGCCATTATACTAGCAAACACTCAGTGTACCTAGTGGCATCCTATACGTGGCTATTGGACTTTGCTATAGTCCCACTAGTGCCAAGACATTTGCAGAACGCATCTGCCTGCGTTGCACACTCCAACTAATTATAACTAAGCCATTATACTAGCACACACTCAGTGTACCTAGTGGCATCCTATACGTGGCTATTGGACTGTTGTTTAGTCCCACTAGTGCAAAGACATTTGCAGAGCGCGTCTGCCTGCATTGCACACTCCAACTCATTATAACTAAGCCATTTTACTAGCAAACACTCAGTGTACCTAGTGGCATCCTAAACGTGGCTATTGGACTTTGCTATAGTCACACTAGTGCAAAGACATTTGCAGCACCTCTACCTGCATTGCACACTCCAACTCATTATAACTAAGCCATTATACTAGCAAACACTCAGTGTACCTAGTGGCATCCTATACGTGGCTATTGGACTTTGCTATAGTCACACTAGTGCAAAGAAATTTGCAGAGCGCGTCTGCCTGCATTGCACACTCCAACTCATTATAACTAAGCCATTTTACTAGCAAACACTCAGTGTACCTAGTGGCATCCTAAACGTCGCTATTGGACTTTGCTATAGTCCCACTAGTGCCAAGACATTTGCAGAACGCATCTGCCTGCGTTGCACACTCCAACTAATTATAACTAAGCCATTATACTAGCACACACTCAGTGTACCTAGTGGCATCCTATACGTGGCTATTGGACTTTGCTATAGTCCCACTAGTGCCAAGACATTTGCAGCACGTCTGCCTGCGTTGCACACTCCAACTAATTATAACTAAGCCATTATACTAGCACACACTCAGTGTACCTAGTGGCATCCTATACGTGGCTATTGGACTTTGCTATAGTCCCACTAGTGCCAAGACATTTGCAGCACGTCTGCCTGCGTTGCACACTCCAACTAATTATAACTAAGCCATTATACTAGCACACACTCAGTGTACCTAGTGGCATCCTATACGTGGCTATTGGACTTTGCTATAGTCCCACTAGTGCCAAGACATTTGCAGCACGTCTGCCTGCGTTGCACACTCCAACTAATTATAACTAAGCCATTATACTAGCACACACTCAGTGTACCTAGTGGCATCCTATACGTGGCTATTGGACTTTGCTATAGTCCCACTAGTGCCAAGACATTTGCAGCACGTCTGCCTGCGTTGCACACTCCAACTAATTATAACTAAGCCATTATACTAGCACACACTCAGTGTACCTAGTGGCATCCTATACGTGGCTATTGGACTTTGCTATAGTCCCACTAGTGCCAAGACATTTGCAGCACGTCTGCCTGCGTTGCACACTCCAACTAATTATAACTAAGCCATTATACTAGCAAACACTCAGTGTACCTAGTGGCATCCTATACGTGGCTATTGGACTTTGCTTTAGTCCCACTAGTGCCAAGACATTTGCAGAACGCATCTGCCTGCGTTGCACACTCCAACTAATTATAACTAAGCCATTATACTAGCACACACTCAGTGTACCTAGTGGCATCCTATACGTGGCTATTGGACTTTGCTTTAGTCCCACTAGTGCCAAGACATTTGCAGAACGCATCTGCCTGCGTTGCACACTCCAACTAATTATAACTAAGCCATTATACTAGCACACACTCAGTGTACCTAGTGGCATCCTATACGTGGCTATTGGACTTTGCTATAGTCCCACTAGTGCCAAGACATTTGCAGAGCGCATCTGCCTGCGTTGCACACTCCAACTAATTATAACTAAGCCATTATACTAGCACACACTCAGTGTACCTAGTGGCATCCTATACGTGGCTATTGGACTTTGCTATAGTCCCACTAGTGCCAAGACATTTGCAGCACGTCTGCCTGCGTTGCACACTCCAACTAATTATAACTAAGCCATTATACTAGCACACACTCAGTGTACCTAGTGGCATCCTATACGTGGCTATTGGACTTTGCTATAGTCCCACTAGTGCCAAGACATTTGCAGCACGTCTGCCTGCGTTGCACACTCCAACTAATTATAACTAAGCCATTATACTAGCACACACTCAGTGTACCTAGTGGCATCCTATACGTGGCTATTGGACTTTGCTATAGTCCCACTAGTGCCAAGACATTTGCAGCACGTCTGCCTGCGTTGCACACTCCAACTAATTATAACTAAGCCATTATACTAGCACACACTCAGTGTACCTAGTGGCATCCTATACGTGGCTATTGGACTTTGCTATAGTCCCACTAGTGCCAAGACATTTGCAGCACGTCTGCCTGTGTTGCACACTCCAACTAATTATAACTAAGCCATTATACTAGCAAACACTCAGTGTACCTAGTGGCATCCTATACGTGGCTATTGGACTTTGCTATAGTCCCACTAGTGCCAAGACATTTGCAGCACGTCTGCCTGCGTTGCACACTCCAACTAATTATAACTAAGCCATTATACTAGCAAACACTCAGTGTACCTAGTGGCATCCTATACGTGGCTATTGGACTTTGCTTTAGTCCCACTAGTGCCAAGACATTTGCAGAACGCATCTGCCTGCGTTGCACACTCCAACTAATTATAACTAAGCCATTATACTAGCACACACTCAGTGTACCTAGTGGCATCCTATACGTGGCTATTGGACTTTGCTTTAGTCCCACTAGTGCCAAGACATTTGCAGAACGCATCTGCCTGCGTTGCACACTCCAACTAATTATAACTAAGCCATTATACTAGCACACACTCAGTGTACCTAGTGGCATCCTATACGTGGCTATTGGACTTTGCTATAGTCCCACTAGTGCCAAGACATTTGCAGCACGTCTGCCTGCGTTGCACACTCCAACTAATTATAACTAAGTTGCATTGTCAGGGATATTTATTCTTTATTATTCTGCTGTTAATAAAGCTAGACCACCACTGCAATCTTCACCACCTCTCAATTTTTACTACCACATTTTCAGTCCACAATCTTGTCGCAATCAACATGAGTGGCAAAATGACAGATGCTGGTGGAAAGGGGAAGAGGCGTGGTGGAAAAGGCAAAAAAGGTTTTGTCAGTGGGGAAGGTGGCAAAGCTCCATTATCATCTGCTGAAGATAGACCATCTACAAGCAAAAGTAAGATGTCTACTACTTATTGTGGACAATCCGATGTGCTCCCTTTTTTACGGACACGAACAAGAGGAACAAAGGTAGATGATGGGCAAAAAAGGAAAATGCTTGAATGGATCTCAAGTGGTCCAACAAGTGCCCTCTCAGCCACTTCAAGTACCGCATCCAAAAAACACCAGTCCTCTGAGTTGTCATCCCAATCACACTTGATTTCTCCCAGCTCTGAAGTCTCCATCAGCCCTGCACAGTATGGTGGAACTGAGATGGCTGAGTCTGCAGAGCTGTTCAGTCACACTATAGCCTGGGAATCAGAGGTCTGCTCCCAAGCTACAGTGAGTACAGAACAGGAAATGGTCTGCAGTGATGCCCAGAACCTTTGTGACTCAGATTCAGGCAGTGAGGACCAAGTTTCTGAGCATAATGTTGACCCTTTGTCACAAACTGTAACACCTGTGGTTATAGACAATGAGGAACATACTGATGAAGATGAGACGCAGATACCCGATTGGGATGACAACTTAAATATTCGGTCAGGGCAAGAAGAGGCTCGGTCTGAGGGGGAGGGGAGTGCAAACACAACAATTGATGATGACGTTCTAGATCCCACCTACTGTCAACCCCCAGTCAGGCACTCGAGGAGGTCAACAGAGGCGGTGGAGGAGGATGCAACCGACGACGAAGTTACCTTGCGCCTTCCTGGACAGAGTCGGAGCACTGGTAGCACGTCTACAACTGCATCCTCAGCCACCACTCTGCCTATGAGCATTATTCGGGGTGGATCAACAGGTCGCATGGCCTCTAAGCCTTGCCTAGCCTGGTCCTTTTTTCACATCGAAAAAGATCGCCCAACTCATGTGATATGTAACATTTGTCATGATTCTGTTAGTAGAGGTCAAAACCTCAGCAGTTTGACAACTTCTTCCATGAATCGTCACATGACTAAATATCATAAGTCCCGGTGGGAAGCTCACCGTGCTGCAATGCGGCCTAGCGGAGCGAACCATCCACCGCCCGCCCCTTCCAGTGCATCCGCGCGCTCTTCATCTTCTAGGACTGTGGGGACAGCTGTCACACCTGTTTTTCCACGCAAAACTTCCACCACTGTAACCGCAACAGGCAGTTTGCTTGTAAGGTCGTCAGTTGGTTTGGAAGGGGAAACAAGTGAGTGTGTACAGCTCTCTCAGACATCGATAGCACCAACGTTGGATGAAGGCAACATCATGTCTCCGCCTGCACTTTCCTCACAAACCTGCATTTTTCCAGGGACACCCTACTCAACACCGTCTACACACAGCAGCCAGATCTCTGTCCCTCAGATGTGGTCAAATAAAAGGCCACTTCCTCCGACCCATGACAAAGCTAAGAGGTTGACTCTATCCCTCTGTAAGCTGTTGGCTACCGAAATGCTGCCTTTCCGCCTAGTGGACACACAGGATTTTAGAGACCTTATGTCTGTCGCTGTGCCCCAGTACCAGATGCCTAGTCGCCACTACTTCTCTAAGAAAGGTGTGCCCGCGCTACACCAGCATGTCGCACACAACATCACCGCTTCCTTGAGAAACTCTGTGTGTGAACGGGTGCATTTCACCACCGATACTTGGACCAGTAAGCATGGACAGGGACGTTACATGTCGCTGACTGGGCACTGGGTAACTATGGTGATAGATGGTGAAGGGTCTGCTGCACAAGTCTTGCCGTCCCCACGACTTGTGTGTCAATCCTCTGTCTGTCCAAGTTCCGCCACTGCTTCTGCATCCTCCACCTCATCTGGGTCCTCCACCTCCGCCCCAAGCCTGCCTGGTCAGGCCACCAGCGTTCTCACTGCGCAGAAGGAATCACGCACCCCTCATTACTATGCTGGCAGCAGAGCGCAACGGCATCAGGCGGTCTTTAGCTTGACATGTCTTGGTAATAAGAGTCACACAGCTGAGGAGTTGTGGTCAGCTCTGCGGTCCGAGTTTAATAAATGGTTGTCTCCACTCAACCTGCAGCCTGGTAAGGCCGTGTGCGACAATGCTGCAAACCTGGGTGCGGCCCTTCGCCTGGGCAAGGTGACACACGTACCTTGTATGGCTCACGTGTTGAACCTTGTCGTGCAGCAATTTTTAACACACTATCCCGGCCTAGATGGCCTTCTGAACAGGGCACGAAAACTGTCTGCTCACTTCCGCCGTTCAAGCGCCGCAGCTGAGCGACTTGCATCGCTCCAGAAGTCTTTCGGCCTGCCGGTTCATCGCCTGAAATGCGATGTGGCGACACGCTGGAATTCAACTCTCCACATGTTACAGCGACTGTGGCAGCACCGCAGAGCCCTGGTGCAATACGTCATGACGTATAGCCTGGGCCAACGAGATGCAGAGGTGGGGCAGATCACCCTGATGGAGTGGTCTCAGATCAAGGACCTATGCACCCTTCTGCACAGTTTCGACATGGCGACGAATATGTTTAGCTCTGACAATGCCATTATCAGCATGACGATTCCAGTCATTTACATGCTGGAGCACACGCTAAACACTATTCGGAGTCAGGGGGTGGGACAACATGAAGGGGAGGAACTACAGGAGGATTCATATGCGCAAGGGACAACAACATCACCAAGGTCCAGACGTTCATCATCACCAACGCAGCAGGCATGGGACCATGGGGGACAGGGATCGACAAGGGCGCATAGTAGCAGGCGAAATGTTGAGCAAGGTGCAGGAGAACATGAAGAAATGGAGGACGAACTGTCCATGGACATGGAAGACTCAGCGGATGAGGGAGACCTTGGTCAAATTTCAGTTGAAAGAGGTTGGGGTCAGATGTCAGAGGAAGAAAGAACGGGTAGCACCTCTATGCCACAAACACAGCGTGGACTTGGTCCGCATGGCTGCGCAAGACACATGAGTGCCTTTTTGTTGCACTACCTCCAACATGACAGTCGTATTGTCAAAATTAGAAGTGATGATGACTACTGGATTGCCACACTATTAGATCCCCGGTACAAGTCCAAATTTTGTGACATAATTCCAGCCATAGAAAGGGACGCACGTATGCAGGAGTATCAGCAGAAGCTGTTACTAGATCTTAGCTCGGCTTTTCCACCAAACAACCGTGCAGGTGCAGGGAGTGAATCTCCCAGTTGTAACTTGACAAACATGGGACGGTCTCGTCATCTTCAACAGTCTACCCGTACCAGTAGGACCGTATCTGGTGCCGGTAACAGCAATTTTATGGAATCTTTTCATAATTTTTTTAGACCCTCTTTTGCAAGGCCACCAGAGACAACAAGTCTCACACATAGTCAACGGCTGGAGAGGATGATACAGGAGTATCTCCAAATGAACATCGATGCCATGACTGTGCAACTGGAGCCTTGCTCCTTTTGGGCTTCAAACCTAGAAAAATGGCCAGAGCTCGCAACTTACGCCTTGGAGATTTTGTCGTGTCCAGCTGCCAGCGTTGTCTCTGAACGTGTATTCAGTGCTGCTGGGTGTGTGCTGACAGATAAGCGCACGCGTCTGTCCAGTGACAATGTGGACAGACTGACGTTCATCAAAATGAACAAGTCATGGATCCAGAAGGAATTTACTACCCCTGTGTCATCCTGGGGAGAGTAAATGCTTGTTGATTTGGAATGTGCTTGATGCAAATCAAAACATCCTGTTTGCAACTAGGGCACAAGTGCTGCCACTGATAAGGTGTCTGTGTGGGGCCCAATTTTTGGAAAAAAAGGGAGACTCCACTTGGAGTAACCCTTGCTTGCTGTGTTTTTAAAAGAAGCCAAGATGAACAGAGCTGGGATCAGGAAAGACTTTGCTACCTACCCCGGTGTCATCCTGGGGACGGATAAGAATGGCGTATTTTGGAATGTGCTTGATGCAAATCTAGCTGTGAAGTGTACAACTGGGGCACAACTGCTGCCACTGAATGGGTGGGTGTGTGGGGCCCAATTTTTGGAAAAAAAGGGAGACTCCGCTTGGAGTAACCCTTGCTTACATTGTTTTTAAAAGAAGCCAAGATGAACAAGTCATGGGTCAGCAAAGACTTTGCTACCTACCCCGGTGTCATCCTGGGGACGGATAAGAATGGCGTATTTTGGAATGTGCTTGATGCAAATCTAGCTGTGAAGTGTACAACTGGGGCACAACTGCTGCCACTGAATGGGTGGGTGTGTGGGGCCCACTTTTTGGAAAAAAAGGGAGACTCCGCTTGGAGTAACCCTTGCTTGCTGTGTTTTTAAAAGAAGCCAAGATGAACAGAGCTGGGATCAGGAAAGACTTTGCTACCTACCCCGGTGTCATCCTGGGGACGGATAAGAATGGCGTATTTTGGAATGTGCTTGATGCAAATCTAGCTGTGAAGTGTACAACTGGGGCACAACTGCTGCCACTGAATGGGTGGGTGTGTGGGGCCCAATTTTTGGAAAAAAAGGGAGACTCCGCTTGGAGTAACCCTTGCTTGCTGTGTTTTTAAAAGAAGCCAAGATGAACAGAGCTGGGATCAGGAAAGACTTTGCTACCTACCCCGGTGTCATCCTGGGGACGGATAAGAATGGCGTATTTTTGAATGTGCTTGATGCAAATCAAAACATCCTGTTTGCAACTAGGGCCCAAGTGCTGCCACTGATGGGGTGGGTGTCTGTGTGGCCCAATTTTTGGAAAAAAGGGAGACTCCGCTTGGAGTAACCCTTGCTTGCTGTGTTTTTAAAAGAAGCCAAGATGAACAAGTCATGGGTCAGCAAAGACTTTGCTACCTACCCCGGTGTCATCCTGGAGACGGATAAGAATGGCGTATTTTTGAATGTGCTTGATGCAAATCTAGCTGTGAAGTGTACAACTGGGGCACAACTGCTGCCACTGAATGGGTGGGTGTGTGTGGGGCCCAATTTTTTGAAAAAAGGGAGACTCCGCTTGGAGTAACCCTTGCTTACATTGTTTTTAAAAGAAGCCAAGATGAACAAGTCATGGGTCAGCAAAGACTTTGCTACCTACCCCGGTGTCATCCTGGGGACGGATAAGAATGGCGTATTTTGGAATGTGCTTGATGCAAATCTAGCTGTGAAGTGTACAACTGGGGCACAACTGCTGCCACTGAATGGGTGGGTGTGTGGGGCCCAATTTTTGGAAAAAAAGGGAGACTCCGCTTGGAGTAACCCTTGCTTGCTGTGTTTTTAAAAGAAGCCAAGATGAACAGAGCTGGGATCAGGAAAGACTTTGCTACCTACCCCGGTGTCATCCTGGGGACGGATAAGAATGGCGTATTTTGGAATGTGCTTGATGCAAATCTAGCTGTGAAGTGTACAACTGGGGCCCAACTGCTGCCACTGAATGGGTGGGTGGGTGTGGGGCCCAATTTTTGGAAAAAAAGGGAGACTATGCTTGGAGTCACCTTGCGGTGTTTTACATGATTTTAGAATGGCGTGCCATGCCTATATCTGTGTGTCCTCCTCTTTTTCCTTGTCCAGCTGTTTTGTTTTCGCATGAGTATATGTCCTTGTCACTTTCCAATGTGTTTGAGTTGTTTGTCACCTTTAGGACACCTTTGAGGGTGTTTTCTAGGTGTTTTTCTGTGTTTGTGATTGCCTGCCATTGTTTCCTATGCAGTTCGAGTTCGGTTCGTCGAACCGAACTCGAACGGGAGGTCCGTTCGGCGAACCAACCTCGAGCCGAACCGCTACCGGTTCGCTCATCTCTACCTATGAGTTTCCATTGAATTGATAGGCCAGGTATTGTCTTTTGTTTGGCCATGTTGTGTGCGCAGTCACTAGGATTATGTGAACTAATGTAAACTCAGTTTCTAACTTCTCTGTGTTGGTGTAATCGTAGGCTATTTCCTTGGGCTGCGAGAAATTGTGGGTTTGACTCTGAGGCAAAGCCCATGGACTTTGTATGGCTGCATGTAATTGCCAAGTCCAATGGACTGTGTTGCCTATGAGTTTCCTTTGAATTGATAGGCCAGGTATTGTCTTTTGTTTGGCCATGTTGTGTGCGCAGTCAGTAGGATTATTTGAATTAATGTAGAATCAGTTTCCCACTTCTCTGTGTTGGTGTAGTGGTAGGCTCTTTGCTTGGGCTGCGAGAGGTTGTGGGTTCGACTCTAATGCAAGGCCCATGGACTTTGTATGTCTGCATGTAATTGTCTAGTCCAATGGACTGTGTTGCCTATGAGTTTCCATTGGTTTGATAGGCCAGGTACTGTCTTTTGCTTTTGTTTGGCCATGTTATGTGCGCAGTCACTAGGATTATGTGAATTAATGAAGAATCGGTTTTCCACTTCTCTGTGTTGGTGTATTAGTAGGCTCTTTCTTTGGGCTACGAGAGGGTGTGGGTTCGACTCTTGGGCAAGGCCAATGGGCTTTGTATGGCTGCATGTAATTGCCTATTTTAGTTGACTGTGTTACCTATGAGTTTCCATTGGATTAATAGGCCAGGTACTACCTTTTGCTTTTGTTTGGCCATGTTGTGTGCGCAGTCACTAGGATTATGTGAATTAATGTAGAATCAGTTTCCCACTTCTCTGTGTTGGTGTAGTGGTAGGCTCTTTGCTTGGGCTGCGAGAAGTTGTGGGTTTGACTTTTAGGCAAAGACCATGGACTTTGTATGGCTGCATGTAATTGCCTAGTCCAATGGACTGTGTTGCCTATGAGTTTCCATTGAATTGATAGGCCAGGTATTGTCTTTTGTTTAGCCATGTTGTGTGCGCAGTCGGTAGGATTATGTGAATTAATGTAGAATCAGTTTCTCACTTCTCTGTGTTGGTGTAGTGGTAGGCTCTTTGCTTGGCTGCGAGAGGTTGTGGGTTTGACTCTGAGGCAAGGCCCATGGACTTTGTATGTCTCCATGTAATTTTCTAGTCCAAAGGACTGTGTTGCCTATGAGTTTCCATTGTATTGATAAGCCAGGTACTGACTTTTGCTTTTGTTTGGCCATGTTGTGTGCGCAGTCGGTAGGATTATGTGAATTAATGTAGTACCAGTTTCCCACTTTTCTGTGTTGGTGTAGTAGTAGGCTCTTTGCTTGGCTGCGAGAGGTTGTGGGTTTGACTCTGAGGCAAGGCCCATGGACTTTGTATGGCTGCATGTAATTGCCTAGTCCAATGGATTGATAGGCCAGGTACTGTCTTTTGTTTTCGTTTGGCCATGTTTTGTGCGCAGTCACTAGGATTATGTGAGTTAATGTAGAGACAGTTTCACACTTCTCTGTGTTGCTGAAGTAGTAGGCTTTTTTGTTGGGCTGCGAGAGGTTGTGAGTTCGACTCTGAGGCAAGGCCCATGGACTTTGTATGGCTGCATGTAATTGCATAGTCCAATGGACTGCGTTACCTATGAGTTTCCATTGGATTGATAGGCCAGGTGCTTTCTTTTGCTTTTGTTTGGCCATGTTGTGTGCGCAGTCACTAGGATTATGTGAATTAATGTAGAGTCAGGTTCACATTTCTCTGTGTTGGTGTAGTGGTAGGCTCTTTGCTTGAGCTGCGAGAGGTTGTGAGTTCGACTTTGAGGCAAGGCCCATGGACGTTGTATGGCTGCATGTTATTGCCTAGTCCAATGGACTATGTTGCCTATGAGTTTTAATTGGAATGATAGGCCAGGTACTGTCTTTTGCTTTTGTTTGGCCATGTTGTGTGCGCAGTCACTAGGATTATGTGAATTAATGTAGAGTCAGTTTCACACTTCTCTGTGTTGCTGTAGTGGTAGGCTTTTTTCTTGGGCTGCGAGAGGTTGTCAGTTCGACTCTGAGGCAAGGCCTATGGACTTTGTATGGCTGCATGTAATTGCATAGTCCAATGGACTGTGTTACCTATGAGTTTCCATTGGATTGATAGGCCAGGTACTGTCTTTTGCTTTCGTTTGGCCATGTTGTGTGCGCAGTCACTAGGATTATGTGAATTTATGTTCAATTAGTTTCGCACTTCTCTGTGTTGGTGTAGTGGTAGGCTTTTTGCTTGAGCTGTTAGAGGTTGTGGGTTTGACTCTGAGGCAAGGCCCATGGACTTTGTATGGCTGCATGTAATTGCATAGTCCAATGGACTGTGTTACCTATGAGTTTCCATTGGATTGATAGGCCAGGTATTGACTTTTGCTTTCGTTTGGCCATGTTGTGTGCACAGTCACTAGGATTATGTGAATTAATGTAGAGTCAGTTTCACATTTCTCTGTGTTGGTGTAGTGGTTGGCTCTTTGCTTGGGCTGCGTAGATGTTGTGGGTTTGACTCTGGAGCAAGGCCCATGGACTTATTATGGCTGTATGTAATTGCCTAGTCTAATGGACTGTGTTGCCTATGAGTTTCCATTGGATTGATAGGCCAGGTACTGTCTTTTGCTTTCGTTTGGCCATGTTGTGTGCGCAGTCACTAGGATTATGTGAGTTAATGAAGAGTCAGTTTCAAACTTCTATGTGTTGGTGTAGTGGTAGGCTCTTTGCTTTGGCTGCGAGAAGTTGTGGGTTTGACTCTAATGCAATGTTCATGGACTTTGTATAACTGCATGTAATTGCCTAGTCCAATGGACTGTGTTGCCTATGAGTTTCCATTGGATTGATAGGCCAGGTATTGACTTTTGCTTTCGTTTGGCCATGTTGTGTGCGCAGTCACTAGGATTATGTGAATTAATGTAGACGCAGCTTCCTACTTCTTTGTGTTGGTGTAGTTGTAGGCTCTTTGCTTGTTCTGCCAGAGGTTGTGGGTTTGACTCTGAGGCAAGGCCCATGGACTTTGTGAGGCTGCATGTAATTGCCTATTCCAATGGACTATGTTGTCTATGAGTTTCCATTGGATTGATAGGCAAGGGACTGTCTTTTGCTTTTGTTTGGCCATGTTGTGTGCGCAGTCACTAGGATTATGTGAATTTATGTTGAGTCAGTTTCGCACTTCTCTGTGTTGGTGTAGTGGTAGGCTCTTTGCTTGGGCTGTGAGAGGTTGTGGGTTTGACTCTGAGGCAAGGCCCAGGGACTTTGTATGGCTGCATGTAATTGCCTAGTCCAATGGATTGATAGGCCAGGTACTGTCTTTTGTTTTCGTTTGGCCATGTTTTGTGCGCAGTCACTAGGATTATGTGAGTTAATGTAGAGACAGTTTCACACTTCTCTGTGTTGCTGAAGTAGTAGGCTTTTTTGTTGGGCTGCGAGAGGTTGTGAGTTCGACTCTGAGGCAAGGCCCATGGACTTTGTATGGCTGCATGTAATTGCATAGTCCAATGGACTGCGTTACCTATGAGTTTCCATTGGATTGATAGGCCAGGTGCTTTCTTTTGCTTTTGTTTGGCCATGTTGTGTGCGCAGTCACTAGGAATATGTGAATTAATGTAGAGTCAGTTTCACATTTCTCTTTGTAGGTGTAGTGGTAGGCTCTTAGCTTGGGCTGTGAGAGGTTGTGGGTTTGACTCTGAGGCAAGGCCCATGGACTTTTTATGGCTGCATGTAATTGCCTAGTCCAATGGACTGTGTTGCCTATGAGTTTCCATTGGATTGATAGGCCAGGTATTGACTTTTGCTTTCGTTTGGCCATGTTGTGTGCGCAGTCACTAGGATTATGTGAATTAATGTAGAGGCAGGTTCACATTTCTCTGTGTTGGTGTAGTGGTAGGCTCTTTGCTTGAGCTGCGAGAGGTTGTGAGTTCGACTTTGAGGCAAGGCCCATGGACTTTGTATGGCTGCATGTTATTGCCTAGTCCAATGGACTGTGTTGCCTATGAGTTTCCATTGGATTGATAAGCCAGGTACTGTCTTTTGCTTTCGTTTGGCCATGTTGTGTGCGCAGTCGGTAGGATTATGTGAATTAATGTAGAATCAGTTTCCCACTTCTCTGTATTGGTGTAGTGGTAGGCTCTTTGCTTGGCTGCGAGAGGTTGTGGGTTTGACTCTGAGGCAAGGCCCATGGACTCTGTATGTCTCCATGTAATTGTCTAGTCCAATGGACTGTGTTGCCTATGAGTTTCCATTGGATTGATAGGCCAGGTACTGTCTTTTGCTTTTGTTTGGCCATGTTGTGTGCGCAGTCACTAGGATTATGTGAATTAATGTAGAGTCGGTTTCCAACTTCTCTGTGTTGGTTTAGTGGTAGGCTCTTTGCTTGTTCTCCAAGAGGTTGTGGGTTCGACTCTGAGGCAAGGCCCATGAACTTTGTATGGCTGCATGTATTTGCCTAGTCTAATGGACTGTGTTGCCTATGAGTTTCCATTGGATTGATAGGCCAGATAATGTCTTTTGCATTTGTTTCGCCATGTTGTGTGCACAGTCACTAGGATTATGTGAACTAATGTAAACTCAGTTTCCGTCTTGTCTGTGTTGGTGTAGTGGTAGGCTCTTTGCTTGGGCTGCGAGAAATTGTGGGTTTGACTCTGAGGCAAAGCCCATGGACTTTGTATGGCTGCATGTAATTGTTTAGTCCAATGGACTGTGTTGCCTATGAGTTTCCATTGGCTTGATTGGCCAGGTAATGTCTTTTGCTTTTGTTTGGCCATGTTGTGTGCGCAGTCTCTAGGAATATGTGAATTAATGTAGACGCAGCTTCCTACTTTTTTGTGTTGGTGTAGTTGTAAGCTCTTTGCTTGTTCTGCCAGAGGTTGTGGGTTTGACTCTGAGGCAAGGCCCATGGACTTTGTATGGCTGCATGTAATTGCCTAGTCCAATGGACTATGTTGTATATGAGTTTCCATTGGATTGATAGGCCAGGGACTGTCTTTTGCTTTTGTTTGGCCATGTTGTGTGCGCAGTCACTAGGATTATGTGAATTTATGTTGAGTCAGTTTCGCTCTTCTCTGTGTTGGTGTAGTGATAGGCTCTTTGCTTGGGCTACAAGAGGTTGTGGGTTCGACTCTGAGGCAAGGCCCATGGACTTTGTATGGCTGCATTTAATTGCCTAGTCTAATGTACTGTGTTACCTTTGAGTTTCCATTGGATTGATAGGCCAGGTACTGTCTTTTGCTTTTGTTTGGCCATGTTGTGTGCGCAGTCACTAGGATTATGTGAATTAATGTAGAGTCGGTTTCCAACTTCTCTGTGTTGGTGTAGTGGTAGGCTCTTTGCTTGTTCTCCAAGAAGTTGTGGGTTCGACTCTGAGGCAAGGCCCATGAACTTTGTATGGCTGCATGTATTTGCGTAGTCTAATGGACTGTGTTGCCTATGAGTTTCCATTGGATTGATAGGCCAGGTATTTTCTTTTGTTTGGCCATGTTGTGTGCGCAGTCGGTAGGATTATGTGAATTAATGTAGAATCAGTTTCCCACTTCTCTGTGTTGGTGTAGTGGCAGGCTCTTTGCTTGGCTGCAAGAGATTGTGGGTTTGACTCTGAGGCAAGGCCCATGGACTTTGTATGTCTCCATGTAATTGTCTAGTTCAATGGACTGTGTTGCCTATGAGTTTCCATTGGCTTGATAGGCCAGGTACTGTCTTTTGCTTTTGTTTGGCCATGTTGTGTGCGCATTCACTAGGATTAAGTGAATTAATGTAGACGCAGCTTCCTACTTCTTTGTGTTGGTGTAGTTGTAGGCTCTTTGCTTGTTCTGCCAGAGGTTGTGGGTTTGACTCTGAGGCAAGGCCCATGGACTTTATATGGCTGCATGTAATTGCCAAGTCCAATGGACTGTGTTGCCTATGAGTTTTCATTGGATTGATAGGCCAGGTATTGTCTTTTGCTTTTGTTTGGCCATGTTGTGTGCGCAGTCACTAGGATTATGTGATTTAATGTAGAATCTGTTTCCCACTTCTCTGTGTTGGTGTAGTGGAAGCTGCTTTGCTTGGCTGCGAGAGGTTGTGGGTTTGACTCTGAGGCATGGCCCATGGACTTTGTATGGCTGCATGTAATTGCCTAGTTCAATGGACTGTGTTGCCTATGAGTTTCCATTGGCCTGATAGGCCAGGTAATGTCTTTTGCTTTTGTTTGGCCATGTTGTGTGCGCATTCACTAGGATTATGTGAATTAATGTAGACGCAGCTTCCTACTTCTTTGTGTTGGTGTAGTTGTAGGCTCTTTGCTTGTTCTGCCAGAGGTTGTGGGTTTGACTCTGAGGCAAGGCCCATTGACTTTGTGAGGCTGCATGTAATTGCCTATTCCAATGGACTATGTTGTCTATGAGTTTCCATTGGATTGATAGGCAAGGGACTGTCTTTAGCTTTTGTTTGGCCATGTTGTGTGCGCAGTCACTAGGATTTTGTGAATTTATGTTGAGTAAGTTTCGCACTTCTCTGTGTTGGTGTAGTGGTAGGCTCTTTGCTTGGGCTGTGAGAGGTTGTGGGTTTGACTCTGAGGCAAGGCCCATGGACTTTGTATGGCTGCATGTAATTGCCTAGTCCAATGGATTGATAGGCCAGGTACTGTCTTTTGTTTTCGTTTGGCCATGTTTTGTGCGCAGTCACTAGGATTATGTGAGTTAATGTAGAGACAGTTTCACACTTCTCTGTGTTGCTGAAGTGGTAGGCTTTTTTGTTGGGCTGCGAGAGGTTGTGAGTTCGACTCTGAGGCAAGGCCCATGGACTTTGTATGGCTGCATGTAATTGCATAGTCCAATGGACTGCGTTACCTATGAGTTTCCATTGGATTGATAGGCCAGGTGCTTTCTTTTGCTTTTGTTTGGCGATGTTGTGTGCGCAGTCACTAGGAATATGTGAATTAATGTAGAGTCATTCACCTACTTCTCTGTGTTGGTGTAGTGGTAGTCTATTTGCTTAAACTGCGAGAGGTTGTGGGTTCGACTCTGAGGCAAAGCCCATGGAATTTGTATGGCAGCATGTAATTGCCTAGTTCAATTGACTGTGTTGCCTATGAGTTTCCATTGAATTGATAGGCCAGGTATTGTCTTTTGTTTGGCCATGTTGTGTGCGCAGTCACTAGGATTATGTGAACTAATGTAAACTCTGTTTCCAACTTCTCTGTGTTGGTGTAATCGTAGGCTATTTCCTTGGGCTGCGAGAAATTGTGGGTTTGACTCTGAGGCAAAGCCCATGGACTTTGTATGGCTGCATGTAATTGCCAAGTCCAATGGACTGTGTTGCCTAAGAGTTTCCTTTGAATTGATAGGCCAGGTATTGTCTTTTGTTTGGCCATGTTGTGTGCGCAGTCGGTAGGATTATTTGAATTAATGTAGAATCAGTTTCCCACTTCTCTGTGTTGGTGTAGTGGTAGGCTCTTTGCTTGGGCTGCGAGAGGTTGTGGGTTCGACTCTAATGCAAGGCCCATGGACTTTGTATGTCTCCATGTAATTGTCTAGTCCAATGGACTGTGTTGCCTATGAGTTTCCATTGGTTTGATAGGCCAGGTACTGTCTTTTGCTTTTGTTTGGCCATGTTATGTGCGCAGTCACTAGGATTATGTGAATTAATGAAGAATTGGTTTTCCACTTCTCTGTGTTGGTGTATTAGTAGGCTCTTTCCTTGGGCTACGAGAGGGTGTGGGTTCGACTCTGGGGCAAGGCCAATGGGCTTTGTATGGCTGCATGTAATTGCCTAGTCCAATGTACTGTGTTAGCTTTGAGTTTCCATTGGATTGATAGGCCAGGTGTTGTCTTTTGCTTTTGTTTTGCCATGTTGTGTGCGCAGTCACTAGGATTCTGTGAATTAATGTAGAGTTTGTTTCCAACTTCTCTGTGTTGGTTTAGTGGTAGGCTCTTTGCTTGTTCTCCAAGAGGTTGTGGGTTCGACTCTGAGGCAAGGCCCATTAACTTTGTATGGCTGCATATATTTGCTTAGTCTAATGGACTATGTTGCCTATGATTTCATTGGATTGATAGGCCAGATAATGTCTTTTGCATTTGTTTGGCCATGTTGTGTGCGCAGTCTCTAGGATTATGTGAATTAATGTAGAGTCCTTTACCTACTTCTCTGTGTTGGTGTAGTGGTAGTCTTTTTGCTTAAGCTGCGAAAGGTTGTTGGTTCGACTTTGAGGCAAGGCCCATGGAGTTTGTATGGATGCATGTAATTGCCTATTTCAGTTGACTGTGTTACCTATGAGTTCCTATTGGATTGATAGGCCAGGTTCTACCTTTTGCTTTTGTTTGGCCATGTTGTGTGCGCAGTCACTAGGATTATGTGAACTAATGTAAACTCAGTTTTCAACTTCTCTGTGTTGGTGTAGTGGTAGGCTCTTTTCTTGGGCTGCGAGAAAATGTGGGTTTGACTCTGAGGCAAAGCCCATAGACTTTGTATGGCTGCATGTAATTGCCTAGTCCAATGGACTGTGTTGCCTATGAGTTTTCATTGGACTGATAGGCCAGGTATTGTCTTTTGTTTGGTTATGTTGTGTGCGAAGTCGGTAGGATTATGTGAATTAATGTAGAATCAGTTTCCCACTTCTCTGTGTTGGTGTAGTGGAAGGCGATTTGCTTGGCTGCGAGAAGTTGTGGGTTTGACTCTGAGGCAAGGCCCATGGACTTTGTTTGGCTGCATGTAATTGCCTAGTCCAATGGACTATGTTGTATATGAGTTTCCATTGGATTGATAGGCCAGGGACTGTCTTTTGCTTTTGTTTGGCCATGTTGTGTGCGCAGTCACTAGGAATATGTGAATTTATGTTGAGTCAGTTTCGCTCTTCTCTGTGTTGGTGTAGTGATAGGCTCTTTGCTTGGGCTACAAGAGGTTGTGGGTTCGACTCTGAGGCAAGGCCCATGGACTTTGTATGGCTGCATTTAATTGCCTAGTCTAATGTACTGTGTTACCTTTGAGTTTCCATTGGATTGATAGGCCAGGTACTGTCTTTTGCTTTTGTTTGGCCATGTTGTGTGCGCAGTCACTAGGATTATGTGAATTAATGTAGAGTCGGTTTCCAACTTCTCTGTGTTGGTGTAGTGGTAGGCTCTTTGCTTGTTCTCCAAGAAGTTGTGGGTTCGACTCTGAGGCAAGGCCCATGAACTTTGTATGGCTGCATGTATTTGCGTAGTCTAATGGACTGTGTTGCCTATGAGTTTCCATTGGATTGATAGGCCAGGTATTTTCTTTTGTTTGGCCATGTTGTGTGCGCAGTCGGTAGGATTATGTGAATTAATGTAGAATCAGTTTCCCACTTCTCTGTGTTGGTGTAGTGGCAGGCTCTTTGCTTGGCTGCAAGAGATTGTGGGTTTGACTCTGAGGCAAGGCCCATGGACTTTGTATGTCTCCATGTAATTGTCTAGTTCAATGGACTGTGTTGCCTATGAGTTTCCATTGGCTTGATAGGCCAGGTACTGTCTTTTGCTTTTGTTTGGCCATGTTGTGTGCGCATTCACTAGGATTAAGTGAATTAATGTAGACGCAGCTTCCTACTTCTTTGTGTTGGTGTAGTTGTAGGCTCTTTGCTTGTTCTGCCAGAGGTTGTGGGTTTGACTCTGAGGCAAGGCCCATGGACTTTATATGGCTGCATGTAATTGCCAAGTCCAATGGACTGTGTTGCCTATGAGTTTTCATTGGATTGATAGGCCAGGTATTGTCTTTTGCTTTTGTTTGGCCATGTTGTGTGCGCAGTCACTAGGATTATGTGATTTAATGTAGAATCTGTTTCCCACTTCTCTGTGTTGGTGTAGTGGAAGCTGCTTTGCTTGGCTGCGAGAGGTTGTGGGTTTGACTCTGAGGCATGGCCCATGGACTTTGTATGGCTGCATGTAATTGCCTAGTTCAATGGACTGTGTTGCCTATGAGTTTCCATTGGCCTGATAGGCCAGGTAATGTCTTTTGCTTTTGTTTGGCCATGTTGTGTGCGCATTCACTAGGATTATGTGAATTAATGTAGACGCAGCTTCCTACTTCTTTGTGTTGGTGTAGTTGTAGGCTCTTTGCTTGTTCTGCCAGAGGTTGTGGGTTTGACTCTGAGGCAAGGCCCATGGACTTTGTGAGGCTGCATGTAATTGCCTATTCCAATGGACTATGTTGTCTATGAGTTTCCATTGGATTGATAGGCAAGGCACTGTCTTTAGCTTTTGTTTGGCCATGTTGTGTGCGCAGTCACTAGGATTTTGTGAATTTATGTTGAGTAAGTTTCGCACTTCTCTGTGTTGGTGTAGTGGTAGGCTCTTTGCTTGGGCTGTGAGAGGTTGTGGGTTTGACTCTGAGGCAAGGCCCATGGACTTTGTATGGCTGCATGTAATTGCCTAGTCCAATGGATTGATAGGCCAGGTACTGTCTTTTGTTTTCGTTTGGCCATGTTTTGTGCGCAGTCACTAGGATTATGTGAGTTAATGTAGAGACAGTTTCACACTTCTCTGTGTTGCTGAAGTGGTAGGCTTTTTTGTTGGGCTGCGAGAGGTTGTGAGTTCGACTCTGAGGCAAGGCCCATGGACTTTGTATGGCTGCATGTAATTGCATAGTCCAATGGACTGCGTTACCTATGAGTTTCCATTGGATTGATAGGCCAGGTGCTTTCTTTTGCTTTTGTTTGGCCATGTTGTGTGCGCAGTCACTAGGAATATGTGAATTAATGTAGAGTCATTCACCTACTTCTCTGTGTTGGTGTAGTGGTAGTCTCTTTGCTTAAACTGCGAGAGGTTGTGGGTTCGACTCTGAGGCAAAGCCCATGGAGTTTGTATGGCAGCATGTAATTGCCTAGTTCAATTGACTGTGTTGCCTATGAGTTTCCATTGAATTGATAGGCCAGGTATTGTCTTTTGTTTGGCCATGTTGTGTGCGCAGTCACTAGGATTATGTGAACTAATGTAAACTCAGTTTCCAACTTCTCTGTGTTGGTGTAATCGTAGGCTATTTCCTTGGGCTGCGAGAAATTGTGGGTTTGACTCTGAGGCAAAGCCCATGGACTTTGTATGGCTGCATGTAATTGCCAAGTCCAATGGACTGTGTTGCCTAAGAGTTTCCTTTGAATTGATAGGCCAGGTATTGTCTTTTGTTTGGCCATGTTGTGTGCGCAGTCGGTAGGATTATTTGAATTAATGTAGAATCAGTTTCCCACTTCTCTGTGTTGGTGTAGTGGTAGGCTCTTTGCTTGGGCTGCGAGAGGTTGTGGGTTCGACTCTAATGCAAGGCCCATGGACTTTGTATGTCTCCATGTAATTGTCTAGTCTAATGGACTGTGTTGCCTATGAGTTTCCATTGGTTTGATAGGCCAGGTACTGTCTTTTGCTTTTGTTTGGCCATGTTATGTGCGCAGTCACTAGGATTATGTGAATTAATGAAGAATTGGTTTTCCACTTCTCTGTGTTGGTGTATTAGTAGGCTCTTTCCTTGGGCTACGAGAGGGTGTGGGTTCGACTCTGGGGCAAGGCCAATGGGCTTTGTATGGCTGCATGTAATTGCCTAGTCCAATGTACTGTGTTAGCTTTGAGTTTCCATTGGATTGATAGGCCAGGTGCTGTCTTTTGCTTTTGTTTTGCCATGTTGTGTGCGCAGTCACTAGGATTCTGTGAATTAATGTAGAGTTTGTTTCCAACTTCTCTGTGTTGGTTTAGTGGTAGGCTCTTTGCTTGTTCTCCAAGAGGTTGTGGGTTCGACTCTGAGGCAAGGCCCATTAACTTTGTATGGCTGCATATATTTGCTTAGTCTAATGGACTATGTTGCCTATGATTTCATTGGATTGATAGGCCAGATAATGTCTTTTGCATTTGTTTGGCCATGTTGTGTGCGCAGTCTCTAGGATTATGTGAATTAATGTAGAGTCCTTTACCTACTTCTCTGTGTTGGTGTAGTGGTAGTCTTTTTGCTTAAGCTGCGAAAGGTTGTTGGTTCGACTTTGAGGCAAGGCCCATGGAGTTTGTATGGATGCATGTAATTGCCTATTTCAGTTGACTGTGTTACCTATGAGTTCCTATTGGATTGATAGGCCAGGTACTACCTTTTGCTTTTGTTTGGCCATGTTGTGTGCGCAGTCACTAGGATTATGTGAACTAATGTAAACTCAGTTTTCAACTTCTCTGTGTTGGTGTAGTGGTAGGCTCTTTTCTTGGGCTGCGAGAAAATGTGGGTTTGACTCTGAGGCAAAGCCCATAGACTTTGTATGGCTGCATGTAATTGCCTAGTCCAATGGACTGTGTTGCCTATGAGTTTTCATTGGACTGATAGGCCAGGTATTGTCTTTTGTTTGGTTATGTTGTGTGCGAAGTCGGTAGGATTATGTGAATTAATGTAGAATCAGTTTCCCACTTCTCTGTGTTGGTGTAGTGGAAGGCGATTTGCTTGGCTGCGAGAAGTTGTGGGTTTGACTCTGAGGCAAGGCCCATGGACTTTGTTTGGCTGCATGTAATTGCCTAGTTCAATGGACTGTGTTGCCTATGAGTTTCCATTGGCTTGATAGGCCAGGTAATGTCTTTTGCTTCTGTTTGGCCATGTTGTGTGCGCAGTCACTAGGATTATGTGAATTAATGTAGATGCAGCTTCCTACTTCTTTGTGTTGGTGTGGTTGTAGGCTCTTTGCTTGTTCTGCCAGAGGTTGTGGGATAGACTCTGAGGCAAGGCCCATGGACTCTGTATGGCTGCATGTAATTGCCTAGTCCAATGGATGGGGTTGCCTCTGAGTTTCCATTGGATTGATAGGCCAGGTACTGTCTTTTGCTTTTGTTTGGCCATGTTGTGTGCGCAGTCACTAGGATTATGTGAGTTAATGTAGAGTCGGTTTCACACTTCTCCGTGTTGCTGTAGTGGTAGGCTTTTTTCTTGGGCTGCGAGAGGTTGTGAGTTTGACTCTGAGGCAAGGCTCATGGACTTTGTATGGCTGCATGTAATTGCCTAGTCCAAAGGACTGTGTTGCCTATGAGTTTCCATTGGATTGATAGGCCAGGTATTGACTTTTGCTTTCGTTTGGCCATGTTGTGTGCGCAGTCACTAGGATTATGTGAATTAATATAGAGTCAGTTTCACATTTCTCTGTGTTGGTGTAGTGGTAGGCTCTTTGCTTTAGCTGCGAGAGGTTGTGGATTTGACTCTGAGGCAAGGCCCTTGGACTTTTTATGGCTGCATGTAATTGCCTAGTATAATGGACTGTGTTGCCTATGAGTTTCCATTGGATTGATAGGCCAGGTATTGACTTTTGCTTTCGTTTGGCCATGTTGTGTGCGCAGTCACTAGGTTTATGTGCATTAATGTAGAGTCAGGTTCACATTTCTCTGTGTTGGTGTATTAGTAGGCTCTTTGCTTGAGCTGCGAGAGGTTGTGAGTTCAACTTTGAGGCAAGGCCCATGGACATTGTATGGCTGCATGTTATTGCCTAGTCCAATGGACTATGTTGCTTATGAGCTTCAATTGGATTGATAGGCCAGATACTGTCTTTTGCTTTTGTTTGGCCATGTTGTGTGCGCAGTCACTAGGATTATGTGAATTAATGTAGAGTCATTCACCTACTTCTCTGTGTTGGTTTAGTGGTAGGCTCTTTGCTTGTTCTCCAAGAGGTTGTTAGTTCGACTCTGAGGCAAGGCCCATGAACTTTGTATGGCTGCAGGTATTTGCCTAGTCTAATGGACTGTGTTGCCTATGAGTTTCCATTGGATTGATAGGCCAGATAATGTCTTTTGCATTTGTTTGGCCATGTTGTGTGCACAGTCACTAGGATTATGTGAACTAATGTAAACTCTGTTACCAACTTCTCTGTGTTGGTGTAGTGGTAGGCTCTTTGCTTGGGCTGCGAGAAATTGTGGGTTTGACTCTGAGGCAAAGCCCATGGACTTTGTATGGCTGCATGTAATTGCCTAGTCCAATGGACTGTGTTGCCTATGAGTTTCCACTGGTTTGATAGGCCAGGTAATGTCTTTTGCTTTTGTTTGGCCATGTTGTGTGCGCAGTCACTAGGAATATGTGAATTAATGTAGACGCAGCTTCCTACTTTTTTGTGTTGGTGTAGTTGTAAGCTCTTTGCTTGTTCTGCCAGAGGTTGTGGGTTTGACTCTGAGGCAAGGCCCATGGACTTTGTATGGCTGCATGTAATTGCCTAGTCCAATGGACTATGTTGTCTATGAGTTTCCATTGGATTGATAGGCCAGGGACTGTCTTTTGCTTTTGTTTGGCCATGTTGTGTGCGCAGTCACTAGGATTATGTGAATTTATGTTGAGTCAGTTTCGCTCTTCTCTGTGTTGGTGTAGTGGTAGGCTCTTTGCTTGGGCTGAGAGAGGTTGTGGGTTTGACTCTGAGACAAGGCCCATGGACTTTGTATGGCTGCATGTAATTGCCTAGTCTAATTGATTGCGTTGCCTATGAGTTTCCATTGGATTGATAGGCCAGGTACCGTCTTTTGCTTTTGTTTGGCCATGTTGTGTGCGCAGTCACTAGGATTATGTGAATTAATGTAGAATCTGTTTTCCACTTCTCTGTGTTGGTGTATTGGTAGGCTCTTTGCTTGGGCTACGAGAGGTTGCGGGTTTGACTCTGGGGCAAGGCCCATGGGCTTTGTATGGCTGCATGCAATTGCCTAGTCCAATGTACTGTGTTACCTATGAGTTTACATTGGATTGATAGGCCAGGTAATGTCTTTTGCTTTTGTTTGGCCATGTTGTGTGCGCAGTCACTAGGATTATGTGAATTAATGTAGAGTCAGTTCCCAACTTCTCTGTGTTGGTTTAGTGGTAGGCTCTTTGCTTGTTCTCCAAGAGGATGTGGGTTCGACTCTGAGGCAAGGCCCATGAACTTTGTATGGCTGCATGTATTTGACTAGTCTAATGGACTGTGTTGCCTATGAGTTTCCATTGGATTGATAGGCCAGGTATTGTTTTTTGTTTGGCCATGTTGTGTGCGCAGTCGGTAGGATTATGTGAATTAATGTAGAATCAGTTTCCCACTTCTCTGTGTTGGTGTAGTGGTAGGCTCTTTGCTTGGGCTGCGAGAAGTTGTGGGTTTGACTTTTAGGCAAAGCCCATGGACTTTGTATGGCTGCATGTAATTGCCTAGTCCAATGGACTGTGTTGCCTATGAGTTTCCATTGAATTGATAGGCCAGGTATTGTCTTTTGTTTAGCCATGTTGTGTGCGCAGTCGGTAGGATTATGTGAATTAATGTAGAATCAGTTTCTCACTTCTCTGTGTTGGTGTAGTGGTAGGCTCTTTGCTTGGCTGCGAGAGGTTGTGGGTTTGACTCTGAGGCAAGGCCCATGGACTTTGTATGTCTCCATGTAATTTTCTAGTCCAATGGACTGTGTTGCCTATCAGTTTCCATTGGATTGATAAGCCAGGTACTGACTTTTGCTTTTGTTTGGCCATGTTGTGTGCGCAGTCGGTAGGATTATGTGAATTAATGTAGTACCAGTTTCCCACTTTTCTGTGTTGGTGTAGTAGTAGGCTCTTTGCTTGGCTGCGAGAGGTTGTGGGTTTGACTCTGAGGCAAGGCCCATGGACTTTGTATGTCTCCATGTAATTGTCTAGTCCAATGGACTGTGTTGCCTATGAGTTTCCATTGGATTGATAGGCCAGGTACTGTCTTTTGCTTTTGTTTGGCCATGTTGTGTGCGCAGTCACTAGGATTATGTGAATTAATGTAGAGTCAGTTTCCAACTTCTCTGTGTTGGTTTAGGGGTAGGCTCTTTGCTTAAGCTGCGAGAGGTTGTGGGTTCGACTCTGAGGTAAGGCCCATGGAGTTTGTATGGCTGCATATAATTGCGTAGTTCAATTGACTGTGTTGCCTATGAGTTCCCATTGGATTGATAGGCCAGGTACTGCCTTTTGCTTTTGTTTGGCCATGTTGTGTGCGCAGTCACTAGGATTATGTGAATTAATGTAGAGTCAGGTTCACATTTCTCTGTGTTGGTGTAGTGGTAGGCTCTTTGCTTGAGCTGCGAGAGGTTGTGAGTTCGACTTTGAGGCAAGGCCCATGGACGTTGTATGGCTGCATGTTATTGCCTAGTCCAATGGACTATGTTGCCTATGAGTTTTAATTGGAATGATAGGCCAGGTACTGTCTTTTGCTTTTGTTTGGCCATGTTGTGTGCGCAGTCACTAGGATTATGTGAATTAATGTAGAGTCAGTTTCACACTACTCTGTGTTGCTGTAGTGGTTGGCTTTTTTCTTGGGCTGTGAGAGGTTGTGAGTTCGACTCTGAGGCAAGGCCCATGGACTTTGTATGGCTGCATGTAATTGCATAGTCCAATGGACTGTGTTACCTATGAGTTTCCATTGGATTGATAGGCCAGGTACTGTCTTTTGCTTTCGTTTGGCCATGTTGTGTGCGCAGTCACTAGGATTATGTGAATTTATGTTCAATCAGTTTCACACTTCTCTGTGTTGGTGTAGTGGTAGGCTTTTTGCTTGAGCTGTTAGAGGTTGTGGGTTTGACTCTGAGGCAAGGCCCATGGACTTTGTATGGCTGCATGTAATTGCATAGTCCAATGGACTGTGTTACCTATGAGTTTCCATTGGATTGATAGGCCAGGTATCGACTTTTGCTTTCGTTTGGCCATGTTGTGTGCACAGTCACTAGGATTATGTGAATAATTTGTAGAGTCAGTTTCACATATCTCTATGTTGGTGTAGTGGTAGGCTCTTTGCTTGGGCTGCGTAGATGTTGTGGGTTTGACTCTGGGGCAAGGCCCATGGAGTTATTATGGCTGTATGTAGTTGCCTAGTCTAATGGACTGTGTTGCCTATGAGTTTCCATTGGATTGATAGGCCAGGTACTGTCTTTTGCTTTTGTTTGGCCATGTTGTGTGCGCAGTCACTAGGATTATGTGAATTAATGTAGAGTCAGTTTCACACTTCTCTGTGTTGCTGTAGTGGTAGGCTTTTTTCTTGGGCTGCGAGAGGTTGTGAGTTCGACTCTGAGGCAAGGCCCATGGACTTTGTATGGCTGCATGTAATTGCATAGTCCAATGGACTGTGTTACCTATGAGTTTCCATTGGATTGATAGGCCAGGTATTGACTTTTGCTTTCGTTTGGCCATGTTGTGTGAATTAATGTAGAGTCAGTTTCACATTTCTCTGTGTTGGTGTAGTGGTAGGATCTTTGCTTGGGCTGCGAGAAGTTGTGGGTTTGACTCTGAGGCAAGGCCCATGGACTTTTTATGGCTGCATGTAATTGCCTAGTCCAATGGACTGTGTTGCCTATGAGTTTCCATTGGATTGATAGGCCAGGTATGGACTTTTGCTTTCGTTTGGCCATGTTGTGTGCGCAGTCACTAGGATTATGTGAATTAATGTAGAGGCAGGTTCACATTCCTCTGTGTTGGTGTAGTGGTAGGCTCTTTGCTTGAGCTGCGAGAGGTTGTGGGTTCGACTCAGAGGCAAGGCCCATGAACTTTGTATGGCTGCATGTATTTGCCTAGTCTAATGGACTGTGTTGCCTATGAGTTTCCATTGGATTGATAGGCCAGATAATGTCTTTTGCATTTGTTTCGCAATGTTGTGTGCACAGTCACTAGGATTATGTGAACTAATGTAAACTCAGCTTCCATCTTGTCTGTGTTGGTGTAGTGGTAGGCTCTTTGCTTGGGCTGCGAGAAATTGTGGGTTTGACTCAGAGGCAAAGCCCATGGACTTTGTATGGCTGCATGTAATTGTTTAGTCCAATGGACTGTGTTGCCTATGAGTTTCCATTGGCTTGATAGGCCAGGTAATGTCTTTTGCTTTTGTTTGGCCATGTTGTGTGCGCAGTCTCTAGGAATATGTGAATTAATGTAGACGCACCTTCCAACTTTTTTGTGTTGGTGTAGTTGTAAGCTCTTTGCTTGTTCTGCCAGAGGTTGTGGGTTTGACTCTGAGGCAAGGCCCATGGACTTTGTATGGCTGCATGTAATTGCCTAGTCCAATGGACTATGTTGTATATGAGTTTCCATTGGATTGATAGGCCAGGGACTGTCTTTTGCTTTTGTTTGGCCATGTTGTGTGCGCAGTCACTAGGATTATGTGAATTTATGTTGAGTCAGTTTCGCTCTTCTCTGTGTTGGTGTAGTGGTAGGCTCTTTGATTGGGCTACAAGAGGTTGTGGGTTCGACTCTGAGGCAAGGCCCATGGACTTTGTATGGCTGCATGTAATTGCCTAGTCCAATTGATTGCTTTGCCTATGCGTTTCTATTGGATTGATAGGCCAGGTACTGTCTTTTGCTTTTGTTTGGCCATGTTGTGTGCGCAGTCACTAGGATTATGTGACTTAATGTAGAATCAGTTTTTCACTTCTCTGTGTTGGTGTATTGGTAGGCTCTTTGCTTGGGCTATGAGAGGTTGTGGGTTCGACTCTGGGGCAAGGCCCATGGGCTTTGTATGGCTGCATTTAATTGCCTAGTCTAATGTACTGTGTTACCTATGAGTTTCCATTGGATTGATAGGCCAGGTACTGTCTTTTGCTTTTGTTTGGCCATGTTGTGTGCGCAGTCACTAGGATTATGTAAATTAATGTAGAGTCTGTTTCCAACTTCTCTGTGTTGGTTTAGTGGTAGGCTCTTTGCTTGTTCTCCAAGAAGTTGTGGGTTCGACTCTGAGGCAAGGCCCATGAACTTTGTATGGCTGCATGTATTTGCCTAGTCTAATGGACTGTGTTGCCTATGAGTTTCCATTGGATTGATAGGCCAGGTATTGTCTTTTGTTTGGCCATGTTGTGTGCGCAGTCGGTAGGATTATGTGAATTAATGTAGAGCCAGTTTCCCACTTATCTGTGTTGGTGTAGTGGTAGGCTCTTTGCTTGGCTGCGAGAGGTTGTGGGTTTGACTCTGAGGCAAGGCCCATGGACTTTGTATGTCTCCATGTAATTGTCTAGTTCAATGGACTGTGTTGCCTATGAGTTTACATTGGCTTGATAGGCCAGGTAATGTCTTTTGCTTTTGTTTGGCCATGTTGTGTGCACATTCACTAGGATTATGTGAATTAATGTAGACGCAGCTTCCTACTTCTTTGTGTTGGTGTAGTTGTAGGCTCTTTGCTTGTTCTGCCAGAGGTTGTGGGTTTGACTCTGAGGCAAGGCCCATGGACTTTGTATGGCTGCATGTAATTGCCAAGTCCAATGGACTGTGTTGCCTATGAGTTTCCATTGGATTGATAGGCCAGGTACTGTCTTTTGCTTTTGTTTGGCCATGTTGTGTGCGCAGTCACTAGGATTATGTGAATTAATGTAGAATCCGTTTCCCACTTCTCTGTGTTGGTGTAGTGGAAGCTGCTTTGCTTGGCTGCGAGAGGTTGTGGGTTTCACTCTGCGGCATGGCCCATGGACTTTATATGGCTGCATGTAATCGCCTAGTTCAATGGACTGTGTTGCCTATGAGTTTCCATTGGCCTGATAGGCCAGGTAATGTCTTTTGCTTTTGTTTGGCCATGTTGTGTGCGCATTCACTAGGATTATGTGAATTAATGTAGACGCAGCTTCCTACTTCTTTGTGTTGGTGTAGTTGTAGGCTCTTTGCTTGTTCTGCCAGAGGTTGTGGGTTTGACTCTGAGGCAAGGCCCATGGACTTTGTGAGGCTGCATGTAATTGCCTATTCCAATGGACTATGTTGTCTATGAGTTTCTATTGGATTGATAGGCAAGGGACTGTATTTAGCTTTTGTTTGGCCATGTTGTGTGCGCAGTCACTAGGATTATGTGAATTTATGTTGAGTCAGTTTCGCACTTCTCTGTGTTGGTGTAGTGGTAGGCTCTTTGCTTGGGCTGTGAGAGGGTGTGGGTTTGACTCTGAGGCAAGGCCCATGGACTTTGTATGGCTGCATGTAATTGCCTAGTCCAATGGATTGATAGGCCAGGTACTGTCTTTTGTTTTCGTTTGGCCATGTTTTGTGCGCAGTCACTAGGATTATGTGAGTTAATGTAGAGACAGTTTCACACTTCTCTGTGTTGCTGAAGTGGTAGGCTTTTTTGTTGGGCTGCGAGATGTTGTGAGTTCGACTCTGAGGCAAGGCCCATGGACTTTGTATGGCTGCATGTAATTGCATAGTCCAATGGACTGCGTTACCTATGAGTTTCCATTGGATTGATAGGCCAGGTGCTTTCTTTTGCTTTTGTTTGGCCATGTTGTGTGCGCAGTCACTAGGAATATGTGAATTAATGTAGAGTCAGTTTCACATTTCTCTTTGTTGGTGTAGTGGTAGGCTCTTTGCTTGGGTTGTGAGAGGTTGTGGGTTTGACTCTGAGGCAAGGCCCATGGACTTTTTATGGCTGCATGTAATTGCCTAGTCCAATGGACTGTGTTGCCTATGAGTTTCCATTGGATTGATAGGCCAGGTATTGACTTTTGCTTTCGTTTAGCCATGTTGTGTGCGCAGTCACTAGGATTATGTGAATTAATGTAAAGTCAGTTTCAGACTTCTCTGTGTTGGTGTAGTGGTAGGCTCTTTGCTTGGGCTGCAAGAGGTTGTGGGTTTGACTCTAATGCAAGGCTCATGGACTTTGTATGGCTGCATGTAATTGCCTAGTCCAATAGACTTTGTTGCCTATGAGTTTCCATTGGATTGATAGGCCAGGTATTGACTTTTGCTTTCGTTTGGCCATGTTGTGTGCGCAGTCACTAGGATTATGTGAATTAATGTAGAGTCAGTTTCACATTTCTCTTTGTTGGTGTAGTGGTAGGCTCTTTGCTTGGGTTGTGAGAGGTTGTGGGTTTGACTCTGAGGCAAGGCCCATGGACTTTTTATGGCTGCATGTAATTGCCTAGTCCAATGGACTGTGTTGCCTATGAGTTTCCATTGGATTGATAGGCCAGGTACTGTCTTTTGTTTTCGTTTGGCCATGTTGTGTGCGCACTCACTAGGATTATGTGAATTAATGTAGAGGCAGGTTCACATTTCTCTGTGTTGGTGTAGTGGTAGGCTCTTTGCTTGAGCTGCGAGAGGTTGTGAGTTCGACTTTGAAGCAAGGCCCATGGACTGTGTATGGCTGCATGTTATTGCCTAGTCCAATGGACTGTGTTGCCTATGAGTTTCCATTGGATTGATAAGCCAGGTACTGTCTTTTGCTTTTGTTTAGCCATGTTGTGTGCGCAGTCGGTAGGATTATGTGAATTAATGTAGAATCTGTTTCCCACTTCTCTGTATTGATGTAGTGGTAGTCTCTTTGCTTGGCTGCAAGAGGTTGTGGGTTTGACTCTGAAGCAAGGCCCATGGACTTTGTATGTCTCCATGTAATTGTCTAGTCCAATGGACTGTGTTGCCTATGAGTTTCCATTGGATTGATAGGCCAGGTACTGTCTTTTGCTTTTGTTTGGCCATGTTGTGTGCGCAGTCACTAGGATTATGTGAATTAATGTAGAGTCGGTTTCCAACTTCTCTGTGTTGGTTTAGTGGTAGGCTCTTTGCTTGTTCTCCAAGAGGTTGTGGGTTCGACTCTGAGGCAAGGCCCATGGACTTTGTATGTCTCCATGTAAGTTTGGTGGAGATGATATTTAATAAAATAAGTAGAAATCCACTAAAAGTTTTGTTTGGTTATCTTGCAATCCCGAGATAATCGTCTCCATGCTCCAAATCCATTTTAAAGCCATTTTTAAGGCATTTCGCGCATACATGAAATGAACACATTTTTCTCCAAAACTATAACAGATGCAAGCTTGTCCTGTTTGGTGGAGATAATATTTAATAAAATAAGTAGAAATCGACTAAAAGTTTTGTTTGTTTATATTGCCATCCTGAGATAATCGTCTCCATGCTCCAAATCCATTTTAAAGCCATTTCAAAGGCATTTTGCGCATACATGAAATGAACACATTTTTCTCCAAAACTATAACACATGCAAGCTTGTCCTGTTTGGTGGAGATGATATTTAATAAAATAAGTAGAAATCCACTAAAAGTTTTGTTTGGTTATCTTGCAATCCTGAGATAATCGTCTCCATGCTCCAAATCCATTTTAAAGCCATTTTTAAGGCATTTCGCGCATACATGAAATGAACACATTTTTCTCCAAAACTATAACAGATGCAAGCTTGTCCTGTTTGGTGGAGATGATATTTAATAAAATAAGTAGAAATCCACTAAAAGTTTTGTTTGGTTATCTTGCAATCTCGAGATAATCGTCTCCATGCTTCAAATGCTATTAAAACCCATTTCTAAGGCATTTCGCGCATAAATGAAATGAACACATTTTTCTCCAAAACTATAACAGATGCAAGCTTGTCCTGTTTGGTGGAGATGATATTTAATAAAATAAGTAGAAATCCACTAAAAGTTTTGTTTGGTTATCTTGCAATCCCGAGATAATCGTCTCCATGCTCCATATCCATTTTAAAGCCATTTTTAAGGCATTTCGCGCATACATGAAATGAACACATTTTTCTCCAAAACTATAACAGATGCAAGCTTGTCCTGTTTGGTGGAGATGATATTTAATAAAATAAGTAGAAATCCACTAAAAGTTTTGTTTGGTTATCTTGCAATCTCGAGATATTCGTCTCCATGCTTCAAATGCTCTTAAAACCCATTTCTAAGGCATTTCGCGCATAAATGAAATGAACACATTTTTCTTTAAAACTATAACAGATGCAAGCTTGTCCTGTTTGGTGGAGATGATATTTAATAAAATAAGTAGAAATCCACTAAAAGTTTTGTTTGGTTATCTTGCAATCCCGAGATAATCGTCTCCATGCTCCAAATCCATTTTAAAGCCATTTTTAAGGCATTTCGCGCATACATGAAATGAACACATTTTTCTCCAAAACTATAACAGATGCAAGCTTGTCCTGTTTGGTGGAGATAATATTTAATAAAATAAGTAGAAATCTACTAAAAGTTTCGTTTGTTTATATTGCCATCCTGAGATAATCGTCTCCATGCTCCAAATCCATTTTAAAGCCATTTCAAAGGCATTTTGCGCATACATGAAATGAACACATTTTTCTCCAAAACTATAACACATGCAAGCTTGTCCTGTTTGGTGGAGATGATATTTAATAAAATAAGTAGAAATCCACTAAAAGTTTTGTTTGGTTATCTTGCAATCCCGAGATAATCGTCTCCATGCTCCATATCCATTTTAAAGCCATTTTTAAGGCATTTCGCGCATACATGAAATGAACACATTTTTCTCCAAAACTATAACAGATGCAAGCTTGTCCTGTTTGGTGGAGATGATATTTAATAAAATAAGTAGAAATCCACTAAAAGTTTTGTTTGGTTATCTTGCAATCTCGAGATATTCGTCTCCATGCTTCAAATGCTCTTAAAACCCATTTCTAAGGCATTTCGCGCATAAATGAAATGAACACATTTTTCTTTAAAACTATAACAGATGCAAGCTTGTCCTGTTTGGTGGAGATGATATTTAATAAAATAAGTAGAAATCCACTAAAAGTTTTGTTTGGTTATCTTGCAATCCCGAGATAATCGTCTCCATGCTCCAAATCCATTTTAAATCCATTTTTAAGGCATTTCGCGCATACATGAAATGAACACATTTTTCTCCAAAACTATAACAGATGCAAGCTTGTCCTGTTTGGTGGAGATAATATTTAATAAAATAAGTAGAAATCTACTAAAAGTTTCGTTTGTTTATATTGCCATCCTGAGATAATCGTCTCCATGCTCCAAATCCATTTTAAAGCCATTTCAAAGGCATTTTGCGCATACATGAAATGAACACATTTTTCTCCAAAACTATAACACATGCAAGCTTGTCCTGTTTGGTGGAGATGATATTTAATAAAATAAGTAGAAATCCACTAAAAGTTTTGTTTGGTTATCTTGCAATCCCGAGATAATCGTCTCCATGCTCCAAATCCATTTTAAAGCCATTTTTAAGGCATTTCGCGCATACATGAAATGAACACATTTTTCTCCAAAACTATAACAGATGCAAGCTTGTCCTGTTTGGTGGAGATGATATTTAATAAAATAAGTAGAAATCCACTAAAAGTTTTGTTTGGTTATCTTGCAATCTCGAGATAATCGTCTCCATGCTTCAAATGCTCTTAAAACCCATTTCTAAGGCATTTCGCGCATAAATGAAATGAACACATTTTTCTTTAAAACTATAACAGATGCAAGCTTGTCCTGTTTGGTGGAGATGATATTTAATAAAATAAGTAGAAATCCACTAAAAGTTTTGTTTGGTTATCTTGCAATCCCGAGTTAATCGTCTCCATGCTCCAAATCCATTTTAAAGCCATTTTTAAGGCATTTCGCGCATACATGAAATGAACACATTTTTTTCCAAAACTATAACAGATGCAAGCTTGTCCTGTTTGGTGGAGATAATATTTAATAAAATAAGTAGAAATCTACTAAAAGTTTCGTTTGTTTATATTGCCATCCTGAGATAATCGTCTCCATGCTCCAAATCCATTTTAAAGCCATTTCAAAGGCATTTTGCGCATACATGAAATGAACACATTTTTCTCCAAAACTATAACAGATGCAAGCTTGTCCTGTTTGGTGGAGATGATATTTAATAAAATAAGTAGAAATCCACTAAAAGTTTTGTTTGGTTATCTTGCAATCCCGAGATAATCGTCTCCATGCTCCAAATCCATTTTAAAGCCATTTTTAAGGCATTTCGCGCATACATGAAATGAACACATTTTTCTCCAAAACTATAACAGATGCAAGCTTGTCCTGTTTGGTGGAGATGATATTTAATAAAATAAGTAGAAATCCACTAAAAGTTTTGTTTGGTTATCTTGCAATCCCGAGATAATCGTCTCCATGCTCCAAATCCATTTTAAAGCCATTTTTAAGGCATTTCGCGCATACATGAAATGAACACATTTTTCTCCAAAACTATAACAGATGCAAGCTTGTCCTGTTTGGTGGAGATATTTAATAAAATAAGTAGAAATCCACTAAAAGTTTTGTTTGGTTATCTTGCAATCCCGAGATAATCGTCTCCATGCTCCAAATCCATTTTAAAGCCATTTTTAAGGCATTTCGCGCATACATGAAATGAACACATTTTTCTCCAAAACTATAACAGATGCAAGCTTGTCCTGTTTGGTGGAGATGATATTTAATAAAATAAGTAGAAATCCACTAAAAGTTTTGTTTGGTTATCTTGCAATCTCGAGATAATCGTCTTTATGCTTCAAATGCTATTAAAACCCATTTCTAAGGCATTTCGCGCATAAATGAAATGAACACATTTTTCTCCAAAACTATAACAGATGCAAGCTTGTCCTGTTTGGTGGAGATGATATTTAATAAAATAAGTAGAAATCCACTAAAAGTTTTGTTTGGTTATCTTGCAATCCCGAGATAATCGTCTCCATGCTCCAAATCCATTTTAAAGCCATTTTTAAGGCATTTCGCGCATACATGAAATGAACACATTTTTCTCCAAAACTATAACAGATGCAAGCTTGTCCTGTTTGGTGGAGATGATATTTAATAAAATAAGTAGAAATCCACTAAAAGTTTTGTTTGGTTATCTTGCAATCTCGAGATAATCGTCTCCATGCTTCAAATGCTCTTAAAACCCATTTCTAAGGCATTTCGCGCATAAATGAAATGAACACATTTTTCTTTAAAACTATAACAGATGCAAGCTTGTCCTGTTTGGTGGAGATGATATTTAATAAAATAAGTAGAAATCCACTAAAAGTTTTGTTTGGTTATCTTGCAATCCCGAGATAATCGTCTCCATGCTCCAAATCCATTTTAAAGCCATTTTTAAGGCATTTCGCGCATACATGAAATGAACACATTTTTCTCCAAAACAATAACAGATGCAAGCTTGTCCTGTTTGGTGTAGATAATATTTAATAAAATAAGTAGAAATCTACTAAAAGTTTCGTTTGTTTATATTGCCATCCTGAGATAATCGTCTCCATGCTCCAAATCCATTTTAAAGCCATTTCAAAGGCATTTTGCGCATACATGAAATGAACACATTTTTCTCCAAAACTATAACACATGCAAGCTTGTCCTGTTTGGTGGAGATGATATTTAATAAAATAAGTAGAAATCCACTAAAAGTTTTGTTTGGTTATCTTGCAATCCCGAGATAATCGTCTCCATGCTCCAAATCCATTTTAAAGCCATTTTTAAGGCATTTCGCGCATACATGAAATGAACACATTTTTCTCCAAAACTATAACAGATGCAAGCTTGTCCTGTTTGGTGGAGATGATATTTAATAAAATAAGTAGAAATCCACTAAAAGTTTTGTTTGGTTATCTTGCAATCTCGAGATAATCGTCTCCATGCTTCAAATGCTCTTAAAACCCATTTCTAAGGCATTTCGCGCATAAATGAAATGAACACATTTTTCTTTAAAACTATAACAGATGCAAGCTTGTCCTGTTTGGTGGAGATGATATTTAATAAAATAAGTAGAAATCCACTAAAAGTTTTGTTTGGTTATCTTGCAATCCCGAGATAATCGTCTCCATGCTCCAAATCCATTTTAAAGCCATTTTTAAGGCATTTCGCGCATACATGAAATGAACACATTTTTTTCCAAAACTATAACAGATGCAAGCTTGTCCTGTTTGGTGGAGATAATATTTAATAAAATAAGTAGAAATCTACTAAAAGTTTCGTTTGTTTATATTGCCATCCTGAGATAATCGTCTCCATGCTCCAAATCCATTTTAAAGCCATTTCAAAGGCATTTTGCGCATACATGAAATGAACACATTTTTCTCCAAAACTATAACAGATGCAAGCTTGTCCTGTTTGGTGGAGATGATATTTAATAAAATAAGTAGAAATCCACTAAAAGTTTTGTTTGGTTATCTTGCAATCCCGAGATAATCGTCTCCATGCTCCAAATCCATTTTAAAGCCATTTTTAAGGCATTTCGCGCATACATGAAATGAACACATTTTTCTCCAAAACTATAACAGATGCAAGCTTGTCCTGTTTGGTGGAGATGATATTTAATAAAATAAGTAGAAATCCACTAAAAGTTTTGTTTGGTTATCTTGCAATCCCGAGATAATCGTCTCCATGCTCCAAATCCATTTTAAAGCCATTTTTAAGGCATTTCGCGCATACATGAAATGAACACATTTTTCTCCAAAACTATAACAGATGCAAGCTTGTCCTGTTTGGTGGAGATGATATTTAATAAAATAAGTAGAAATCCACTAAAAGTTTTGTTTGGTTATCTTGCAATCCCGAGATAATCGTCTCCATGCTCCAAATCCATTTTAAAGCCATTTTTAAGGCATTTCGCGCATACATGAAATGAACACATTTTTCTCCAAAACTATAACAGATGCAAGCTTGTCCTGTTTGGTGGAGATGATATTTAATAAAATAAGTAGAAATCCACTAAAAGTTTTGTTTGGTTATCTTGCAATCTCGAGATAATCGTCTTTATGCTTCAAATGCTATTAAAACCCATTTCTAAGGCATTTCGCGCATAAATGAAATGAACACATTTTTCTCCAAAACTATAACAGATGCAAGCTTGTCCTGTTTGGTGGAGATGATATTTAATAAAATAAGTAGAAATCCACTAAAAGTTTTGTTTGGTTATCTTGCAATCCCGAGATAATCGTCTCCATGCTCCAAATCCATTTTAAAGCCATTTTTAAGGCATTTCGCGCATACATGAAATGAACACATTTTTCTCCAAAACTATAACAGATGCAAGCTTGTCCTGTTTGGTGGAGATGATATTTAATAAAATAAGTAGAAATCCACTAAAAGTTTTGTTTGGTTATCTTGCAATCTCGAGATAATCGTCTCCATGCTTCAAATGCTCTTAAAACCCATTTCTAAGGCATTTCGCGCATAAATGAAATGAACACATTTTTCTTTAAAACTATAACAGATGCAAGCTTGTCCTGTTTGGTGGAGATGATATTTAATAAAATAAGTAGAAATCCACTAAAAGTTTTGTTTGGTTATCTTGCAATCCCGAGATAATCGTCTCCATGCTCCAAATCCATTTTAAAGCCATTTTTAAGGCATTTCGCGCATACATGAAATGAACACATTTTTCTCCAAAACAATAACAGATGCAAGCTTGTCCTGTTTGGTGTAGATAATATTTAATAAAATAAGTAGAAATCTACTAAAAGTTTCGTTTGTTTATATTGCCATCCTGAGATAATCGTCTCCATGCTCCAAATCCATTTTAAAGCCATTTCAAAGGCATTTTGCGCATACATGAAATGAACACATTTTTCTCCAAAACTATAACAGATGCAAGCTTGTCCTGTTTGGTGGAGATGATATTTAATAAAATAAGTAGAAATCCACTAAAAGTTTTGTTTGGTTATCTTGCAATCCCGAGATAATCGTCTCCATGCTCCAAATCCATTTTAAAGCCATTTTTAAGGCATTTCGCGCATACATGAAATGAACACATTTTTCTCCAAAACTATAACAGATGCAAGCTTGTCCTGTTTGGTGGAGATGATATTTAATAAAATAAGTAGAAATCCACTAAAAGTTTTGTTTGGTTATCTTGCAATCCCGAGATAGTCGTCTCCATGCTCCAAATCCATTTTAAAGCCATTTTTAAGGCATTTCGCGCATACATGAAATGAACACATTGTTCTCCAAAACTATAACAGATGCAAGCTTGTCCTGTTTGGTGGAGATAATATTTAATAAAATAAGTAGAAATCTACTAAAAGTTTCGTTTGTTTATATTGCCATCCTGAGATAATCGTCTCCATGCTCCAAATCCATTTTAAAGCCATTTCAAAGGCATTTTGCGCATACATGAAATGAACACATTTTTCTCCAAAACTATAACACATGCAAGCTTGTCCTGTTTGGTGGAGATGATATTTAATAAAATAAGTAGAAATCCACTAAAAGTTTTGTTTGGTTATCTTGCAATCCCGAGATAATTGTCTCCATGCTCCAAATCCATTTTAAAGCCATTTTTAAGGCATTTCGCGCATACATGAAATGAACACATTTTTCTCCAAAACTATAACAGATGCAAGCTTGTCCTGTTTGGTGGAGATGATATTTAATAAAATAAGTAGAAATCCACTAAAAGTTTTGTTTGGTTATCTTGCAATCCCGAGATAATCGTCTCCATGCTCCATATCCATTTTAAAGCCATTTTTAAGGCATTTCGCGCATACATGAAATGAACACATTTTTCTCCAAAACTATAACAGATGCAAGCTTGTCCTGTTTGGTGGAGATGATATTTAATAAAATAAGTAGAAATCCACTAAAAGTTTTGTTTGGTTATCTTGCAATCTCGAGATAATCGTCTCCATGCTTCAAATGCTCTTAAAACCCATTTCTAAGGCATTTCGCGCATAAATGAAATGAACACATTTTTCTTTAAATTTATAACAGATGCAAGCTTGTCCTGTTTGGTGGAGATGATATTTAATAAAATAAGTAGAAATCCACTAAAAGTTTTGTTTGGTTATCTTGCAATCCCGAGATAATCGTCTCCATGCTCCAAATCCATTTTAAAGCCATTTTTAAGGCATTTCGCGCATACATGAAATGAACACATTTTTCTCCAAAACTATAACAGATGCAAGCTTGTCCTGTTTGGTGGAGATGATATTTAATAAAATAAGTAGAAATCCACTAAAAGTTTAGTTTGGTTATCTTGCAATCCCGAGATAATCGTCTCCATGCTCCAAATCCATTTTAAAGCCATTTTTAAGGCATTTCGCGCATACATGAAATGAACACATTTTTCTCCAAAACTATAACTGATGCAAGCTTGTCCTGTTTGGTGGAGATAATATTTAATAAAATAAGTAGAAATCTACTAAAAGTTTCGTTTGTTTATTGCCATCCTGAGATAATCATGTCCATGCTCCAAATCCATTTTAAAGCCATTTCAAAGGCATTTTGCGCATACATGAAATTAACACATTTTTCTCCAAAACTATAACACATGCAAGCTTGTCCTGTTTGGTGGAGATGATATTTAATAAAATAAGTAGAAATCCACTAAAAGTTTTGTTTGGTTATCTTGCAATCCCGAGATAATCGTCTCCATGCTCCAAATCCATTTTAAAGCCATTTTTAAGGCATTTCGCGCATACATGAAATGAACACATTTTTCTCCAAAACTATAACAGATGCAAGCTTGTCCTGTTTGGTGGAGATAATATTTAATAAAATAAGTAGAAATCTACTAAAAGTTTCGTTTGTTTATATTGCCATCCTGAGATAATCGTCTCCATGCTCCAAATCCATTTTAAAGCCATTTCAACGGCATTTTGCGCATACATGAAATGAACACATTTTTCTCCAAAACTATAACACATGCAAGCTTGTCCTGTTTGGTGGAGATAATATTTAATAAAATAAGTAGAAATCTACTAAAAGTTTCGTTTGTTTATATTGCCATCCTGAGATAATCGTCTCCATGCTCCAAATCCATTTTAAAGCCATTTCAAAGGCATTTTGCGCATACATGAAATGAACACATTTTTCTCCAAAACTATAACAGATGCAAGCTTGTCCTGTTTGGTGGAGATGATATTTAATAAAATAAGTAGAAATCCACTAAAAGTTTTGTTTGGTTATCTTGCAATCCCGAGATAATCGTCTCCATGCTCCAAATCCATTTTAAAGCCATTTTTAAGGCATTTCGCGCATACATGAAATGAACACATTTTTCTCCAAAACTATAACAGATGCAAGCTTGTCCTGTTTGGTGGAGATGATATTTAATAAAATAAGTAGAAATCCACTAAAAGTTTTGTTTGGTTATCTTGCAATCCCGAGATAATCGTCTCCATGTTCCAAATCCATTTTAAAGCCATTTTTAAGGCATTTCGCGCATACATGAAATGAACACATTTTTCTCCAAAACTATAACAGATGCAAGCTTGTCCTGTTTGGTGGAGATAATATTTAATAAAATAAGTAGAAATCTACTAAAAGTTTCGTTTGTTTATATTGCCATCCTGAGATAATCGTCTCCATGCTCCAAATCCATTTTAAAGCCATTTCAAAGGCATTTTGCGCATACATGAAATGAACACATTTTTCTCCAAAACTATAACACATGCAAGCTTGTCCTGTTTCGTGGAGATGATATTTAATAAAATAAGTAGAAATCCACTAAAAGTTTTGTTTGGTTATCTTGCAATCCCGAGATAATCGTCTCCATGCTCCAAATCCATTTTAAAGCCATTTTTAAGGCATTTCGCGCATACATGAAATGAACACATTTTTCTCCAAAACTATAACAGATGCAAGCTTGTCCTGTTTGGTGGAGATGATATTTAATAAAATAAGTAGAAATCCACTAAAAGTTTTGTTTGGTTATCTTGCAATCTCGAGATAATTGTCTCCATGCTTCAAATGCTATTAAAACCCATTTCTAAGGCATTTCGCGCATAAATGAAATGAACACATTTTTCTCCAAAACTATAACAGATGCAAGCTTGTCCTGTTTGGTGGAGATGATATTTAATAAAATAAGTAGAAATCCACTAAAAGTTTTGTTTGGTTATCTTGCAATCCCGAGATAATCGTCTCCATGCTCCAAATCCATTTTAAAGCCATTTTTAAGGCATTTCGCGCATACATGAAATGAACACATTTTTCTCCAAAACTATAACAGATGCAAGCTTGTCCTGTTTGGTGGAGATGATATTTAATAAAATAAGTAGAAATCCACTAAAAGTTTTGTTTGGTTATCTTGCAATCTCGAGATAATCGTCTCCATGCTTCAAATGCTCTTAAAACCCATTTCTAAGGCATTTCGCGCATAAATGAAATGAACACATTTTTCTTTAAAACTATAACAGATGCAAGCTTGTCCTGTTTGGTGGAGATGATATTTAATAAAATAAGTAGAAATCTACTAAAAGTTTCGTTTGTTTATATTGCCATCCTGAGATAATCGTCTCCATGCTCCAAATCCATTTTAAAGCCATTTCAAAGGCATTTTGCGCATACATGAAATGAACACATTTTTCTCCAAAACTATAACACATGCAAGCTTGTCCTGTTTGGTGGAGATGATATTTAATAAAATAAGTAGAAATCCACTAAAAGTTTTGTTTGGTTATCTTGCAATCCCGAGATAATCGTCTCCATGCTCCAAATCCATTTTAAAGCCATTTTTAAGGCATTTCGCGCATACATGAAATGAACACATTTTTCTCCAAAACTATAACAGATGCAAGCTTGTCCTGTTTGGTGGAGATGATATTTAATAAAATAAGTAGAAATCCACTAAAAGTTTTGTTTGGTTATCTTGCAATCTCGAGATAATCGTCTCCATGCTTCAAATGCTATTAAAACCCATTTCTAAGGCATTTCGCGCATAAATGAAATGAACACATTTTTCTCCAAAACTATAACAGATGCAAGCTTGTCCTGTTTGGTGGAGATGATATTTAATAAAATAAGTAGAAATCCACTAAAAGTTTTGTTTGGTTATCTTGCAATCCCGAGATAATCGTCTCCATGCTCCAAATCCATTTTAAAGCCATTTTTAAGGCATTTCGCGCATACATGAAATGAACACATTTTTCTCCAAAACTATAACAGATGCAAGCTTGTCCTGTTTGGTGGAGATGATATTTAATAAAATAAGTAGAAATCCACTAAAAGTTTTGTTTGGTTATCTTGCAATCCCGAGATAATCGTCTCCATGCTCCAAATCCATTTTAAAGCCATTTTTAAGGCATTTCGTGCATACATGAAATGAACACATTTTTCTCCAAAACCATAACAGATGCAAGCTTGTCCTGTTTGGTGGAGATAATATTTAATAAAATAAGTAGAAATCTACTAAAAGTTTCGTTTGTTTATATTGCCATCCTGAGATAATCGTCTCCATGCTCCAAATCCATTTTAAAGCCATTTCAAAGGCATTTTGCGCATACATGAAATGAACACATTTTTCTCCAAAACTATAACACATGCAAGCTTGTCCTGTTTGGTGGAGATGATATTTAATAAAATAAGTAGAAATCCACTAAAAGTTTTGTTTGGTTATCTTGCAATCCCGAGATAATCGTCTCCATGCTCCAAATCCATTTTAAAGCCATTTTTAAGGCATTTCGCGCATACATGAAATGAACACATTTTTCTCCAAAACTATAACAGATGCAAGCTTGTCCTGTTTGGTGGAGATGATATTTAATAAAATAAGTAGAAATCCACTAAAAGTTTTGTTTGGTTATCTTGCAATCTCGAGATAATCGTCTCCATGCTTCAAATGCTATTAAAACCCATTTCTAAGGCATTTCGCGCATAAATGAAATGAACACATTTTTCTCCAAAACTATAACAGATGCAAGCTTGTCCTGTTTGGTGGAGATGATATTTAATAAAATAAGTAGAAATCCACTAAAAGTTTTGTTTGGTTATCTTGCAATCCCGAGATAATCGTCTCCATGCTCCAAATCCATTTTAAAGCCATTTTTAAGGCATTTCGTGCATACATGAAATGAACACATTTTTCTCCAAAACCATAACAGATGCAAGCTTGTCCTGTTTGGTGGAGATAATATTTAATAAAATAAGTAGAAATCTACTAAAAGTTTCGTTTGTTTATATTGCCATCCTGAGATAATCGTCTCCATGCTCCAAATCCATTTTAAAGCCATTTTTAAGGCATTTTGCGCATACATGAAATGAACACATTTTTCTCCAAAACTATAACACATGCAAGCTTGTCCTGTTTGGTGGAGATTATATTTAATAAAATAAGTAGAAATCCACTAAAAGTTTTGTTTGGTTATCTTGCAATCTCGAGATAATCGTCTCCATGCTTCAAATGCTATTAAAACCCATTTCTAAGGCATTTCGCGCATAAATGAAATGAACACATTTTTCTCCAAAACTGTAACAGATGCAAGCTTGTCCTGTTTGGTGGAGATGATATTTAATAAAATAAGTAGAAATCCACTAAAAGTTTTGTTTGGTTATCTTGCAATCCCGAGATAATCGTCTCCATGCTCCAAATCCATTTTAAAGCCATTTTTAAGGCATTTCGCGCATACATGAAATGAACACATTTTTCTCCAAAACTATAACAGATGCAAGCTTGTCCTGTTTGGTGGAGATGATATTTAATAAAATAAGTAGAAATCCACTAAAAGTTTTGTTTGGTTATCTTGCAATCTCGAGATAATCGTCTCCATGCTTCAAATGCTCTTAAAACCCATTTCTAAGGCATTTTGCGCATAAATGAAATGAACACATTTTTCTTTAAAACTATAACAGATGCAAGCTTGTCCTGTTTGGTGGAGATGATATTTAATAAAATAAGTAGAAATCCACTAAAAGTTTTGTTTGGTTATCTTGCAATCCCGAGATAATCGTCTCCATGCTCCAAATCCATTTTAAAGCCATTTTTAAGGCATTTCGCGCATACATGAAATGAACACATTTTTCTCCAAAACTATAACAGATGCAAGCTTGTCCTGATTGGTGGAGATAATATTTAATAAAATAAGTAGAAATCTACTAAAAGTTTCGTTTGTTTATATTGCCATCCTGAGATAATCGTCTCCATGCTCCAAATCCATTTTAAAGCCATTTCAAAGGCATTTTGCGCATACATGAAATGAACACATTTTTCTCCAAAACTATAACAGATGCAAGCTTGTCCTGTTTGGTGGAGATGATATTTAATAAAATAAGTAGAAATCCACTAAAAGTTTCGTTTGGTTATCTTGCAATCCCGAGATAATCGTCTCCATGCTCCAAATCCATTTTAAAGCCATTTTTAAGGCATTTCGCGCATACATGAAATGAACACATTTTTCTCCAAAACTATAACACATGCAAGCTTGTCCTGTTTGGTGGAGATGATATTTAATAAAATAAGTAGAAATCCACTAAAAGTTTTGTTTGGTTATCTTGCAATCCCGAGATAATCGTCTCCATGCTCCAAATCCATTTTAAAGCCATTTTTAAGGCATTTCGCGCATACATGAAATGAACACATTTTTCTCCAAAACTATAACAGATGCAAGCTTGTCCTGTTTGGTGGAGATGATATTTAATAAAATAAGTAGAAATCCACTAAAAGTTTTGTTTGGTTATCTTGCAATCTCGAGATAATCGTCTCCATGCTTCAATTGCTATTAAAACCCATTTCTAAGGCATTTCGCGCATAAATGAAATGAACACATTTTTCTCCAAAACTATAACAGATGCAAGCTTGTCCTGTTTGGTGGAGATGATATTTAATAAAATAAGTAGAAATCCACTAAAAGTTTTGTTTGGTTATCTTGCAATCCCGAGATAATCGTCTCCATGCTCCAAATCCATTTTAAAGCCATTTTTAAGGCATTTCGCGCATACATGAAATGAACACATTTTTCTCCAAAACTATAACAGATGCAAGCTTGTCCTGTTTGGTGGAGATGATATTTAATAAAATAAGTAGAAATCCACTAAAAGTTTTGTTTGGTTATCTTGCAATCTCGAGATAATCGTCTCCATGCTTCAAATGCTATTAAAACCCATTTCTAAGGCATTTCGCGCATAAATGAAATGAACACATTTTTCTCCAAAACTATAACAGATGCAAGCTTGTCCTGTTTGGTGGAGATGATATTTAATAAAATAAGTAGAAATCCACTAAAAGTTTTGTTTGGTTATCTTGCAATCCCGAGATAATCGTCTCCATGCTCCAAATCCATTTTAAAGCCATTTTTAAGGCATTTCGCGCATACATGAAATGAACACATTTTTCTCCAAAACTATAACAGATGCAAGCTTGTCCTGTTTGGTGGAGATGATATTTAATAAAATAAGTAGAAATCCACTAAAAGTTTTGTTTGGTTATCTTGCAATCTCGAGATAATCGTCTCCATGCTTCAAATGCTCTTTAAACCAATTTCTAAGGCATTTCGCGCATAAATGAAATGAACACATTTTTCTTTAAAACTATAACAGATGCAAGCTTGTCCTGTTTGGTGGAGATGATATTTAATAAAATAAGTAGAAATCCACTAATAGTTTTGTTTGGTTATCTTGCAATCCCGAGATAATCGTCTCCATGCTCCAAATCCATTTTAAAGCCATTTTTAAGGCATTTCGCGCATACATGAAATGAACACATTTTTCTCCAAAACTATAACAGATGCAAGCTTGTCCTGTTTGGTGGAGATATTATTTAATAAAATAAGTAGAAATCTACTAAAAGTTTCGTTTGTTTATATTGCCATCCTGAGATAATCGTCTCCATGCTCCAAATCCATTTTAAAGCCATTTCAAAGGCATTTTGCGCATACATGAAATGAACACATTTTTCTCCAAAACTATAACAGATGCAAGCTTGTCCTGTTTGGTGGAGATGATATTTAATAAAATAAGTAGAAATCCACTAAAAGTTTTGTTTGGTTATCTTGCAATCCCGAGATAATCGTCTCCATGCTCCAAATCCATTTTAAAGCCATTTTTAAGGCATTTCGCGCATACATGAAATGAACACATTTTTCTCCAAAACTATAACAGATGCAAGCTTGTCCTGTTTGGTGGAGATAATATTTAATAAAATAAGTAGAAATCTACTAAAAGTTTCGTTTGTTTATATTGCCATCCTGAGATAATCGTCTCCATGCTCCAAATCCATTTTAAAGCCATTTCAAAGGCATTTTGCGCATACATGAAATGAACACATTTTTCTCCAAAACTATAACACATGCAAGCTTGTCCTGTTTGGTGGAGATGATATTTAATAAAATAAGTAGAAATCCACTAAAAGTTTTGTTTGGTTATCTTGCCATCCTGAGATAATCGTCTCCATGCTCCAAATCCATTTTAAAGCCATTTCAAAGGCATTTTGCGCATACATGAAATGAACACATTTTTCTCCAAAACTATAACACATGCAAGCTTGTCCTGTTTGGTGGAGATGATATTTAATAAAATAAGTAGAAATCCACTAAAAGTTTTGTTTGGTTATCTTGCAATCCCGAGATAATCGTCTCCATGCTCCAAATCCATTTTAAAGCCATTTTTAAGGCATTTCGCGCATACATGAAATGAACACATTTTTCTCCAAAACTATAACAGATGCAAGCTTGTCCTGTTTGGTGGAGATGATATTTAATAAAATAAGTAGAAATCCACTAAAAGTTTTGTTTGGTTATCTTGCAATCCCGAGATAATCGTCTCCATGCTCCAAATCCATTTTAAAGCCATTTTTAAGGCATTTCGCGCATACATGAAATGAACACATTTTTCTCCAAAACTATAACAGATGCAAGCTTGTCCTGTTTGGTGGAGATAATATTTAATAAAATAAGTAGAAATCTACTAAAAGTTTCGTTTGTTTATATTGCCATCCTGAGATAATCGTCTCCATGCTCCAAATCCATTTTAAAGCCATTTCAAAGGCATTTTGCGCATACATGAAATGAACACATTTTTCTCCAAAACTATAACAGATGCAAGCTTGTCCTGTTTGGTGGAGATGATATTTAATAAAATAAGTAGAAATCCACTAAAAGTTTTGTTTGGTTATCTTGCAATCCCGAGATAATCGTCTCCATGCTCCAAATCCATTTTAAAGCCATTTTTAAGGCATTTCGCGCATACATGAAATGAACACATTTTTCTCCAAAACTATAACAGATGCAAGCTTGTCCTGTTTGGTGGAGATGATATTTAATAAAATAAGTAGAAATCCACTAAAAGTTTTGTTTGGTTATCTTGCAATCCCGAGATAATCGTCTCCATGCTCCAAATCCATTTTAAAGCCATTTTTAAGGCATTTCGCGCATACATGAAATGAACACATTTTTCTCCAAAACTATAACAGATGCAAGCTTGTCCTGTTTGGTGGAGATAATATTTAATAAAATAAGTAGAAATCTACTAAAAGTTTCGTTTGTTTATATTGCCATCCAGAGATAATCGTCTCCATGCTCCAAATCCATTTTAAAGCCATTTCAAAGGCATTTTGCGCATACATGAAATGAACACATTTTTCTCCAAAACTATAACACATGCAAGCTTGTCCTGTTTGGTGGAGATGATATTTAATAAAATAAGTAGAAATCCACTAAAAGTTTTGTTTGGTTATCTTGCAATCCCGAGATAATCGTCTCCATGCTCCAAATCCATTTTAAAGCCATTTTTAAGGCATTTCGCGCATACATGAAATGAACACATTTTTCTCCAAAACTATAACAGATGCAAGCTTGTCCTGTTTGGTGGAGATAATATTTAATAAAATAAGTAGAAATCTACTAAAAGTTTCGTTTGTTTATATTGCCATCCTGAGATAATCGTCTCCATGCTCCAAATCCATTTTAAAGCCATTTCAAAGGCATTTTGCGCATACATGAAATGAACACATTTTTCTCCAAAACTATAACAGATGCAAGCTTGTCCTGTTTGGTGGAGATGATATTTAATAAAATAAGTAGAAATCCACTAAAAGTTTTGTTTGGTTATCTTGCAATCCCGAGATAATCGTCTCCATGCTCCAAATCCATTTTAAAGCCATTTTTAAGGCATTTCGCGCATACATGAAATGAACACATTTTTCTCCAAAACTATAACAGATGCAAGCTTGTCCTGTTTGGTGGAGATAATATTTAATAAAATAAGTAGAAATCTACTAAAAGTTTCGTTTGTTTATATTGCCATCCTGAGATAATCGTCTCCATGCTCCAAATCCATTTTAAAGCCTTTTTTTAAGGCATTTCGCGCATACATGAAATGAACACATTTTTCTCCAAAACTATAACAGATGCAAGCTTGTCCTGTTTGGTGGAGATGATATTTAATAAAATAAGTAGAAATCCACTAAAAGTTTTGTTTGGTTATCTTGCAATCCCGAGATAATCGTCTCCATGCTCCAAATCCATTTTAAAGCCATTTTTAAGGCATTTCGCGCATACATGAAATGAACACATTTTTCTCCAAAACTATAACAGCAAGCTTGTCCTGTTTGGTGGAGATGATATTTAGTAAAATAAGTAGAAAGTTTTGTTTGGTTATCTTGCAATCCCGAGATAATCGTCTCCATGCTCCAAATCTATTTTAAAGCCATTTCAAAGGCATTGTGCGCATAAATGAAATGATCACATTTTTCTCCAAAACTATAACACATGCAAGCTTGTCCTGTTTGGTGGAGATGATATTTAATAAAATAAGTAGAAATCCACTAAAAGTTTTGTTTGGTTATCTTGCAATCCCAAGATAATCGTCTCCATGCTCCAAATCCATTTTAAAGCCATTTTTAAGGCATTTCGCGCATAAATGAAATGATCACATTTTTCTCCAAAACTATAACAGATGCAAGCTTGTCCTGTTTGGTGGAGATAATATTTAATAAAATAGGTAGAAATCTACTAAAATTTTCGTTTTTTTATATTGCAATCCTGAGATAATCGTCTCCATGCTCCAAATCCATTTTAAAGCCATTTCAAAGGCATTTCGCGCATAAATGAAATGATCACATTTTTCTCCAAAACTATAACAGATGCAAGCTTCTCCTGTTTGGTGGAGATGATATTTAATAAAATAAGTAGAAATCCACTAACAGATTTGTTTGGTTATCTTGCAATCCCGAGATAGTCGTCTCCATGCTCCAAATCCATTTTAAAGCCATCTTTAAGGCATTTCGCGCATAAATGAAATGATCACATTTTTCTCCAAAACTATAACAGATGCAAGCTTGTCCTGTTTGGTGGAGATGATATTTCATAAAATAAGTAGAAATCCACTAAAAGTTTTGTTTGGTTATCTTGCAATCCCGAGATAATCGTCTCCATGCTCCAAACCCTTTTTAAAGCCATTTTTAAGGCATTTCGCGCATAAATGAAATGATCACATTTTTCTCCAAAACTATAACAGATGCAAGCTTGTCCTGTTTGGTGGGGATAATATTTAATAAAATAAGTAGAAATCCACTAAAAGTTTTGTTTGGTTATCTTGCAATCCCAAGATAATCGTCTCCATGCTCCAAATCCATTTTAAAGCCATTTTTAAGGCATTTCGCGCATAAATGAAATGATCACATTTTTCTCCAAAACTATAACAGATGCAAGCTTGTCCTGTTTGGTGGAGATAATATTTAATAAAATAAGTAGAAATCTACTAAAAGTTTTGTTTGTTTATATTGCCATCCTGAGATAATCGTCTCCATGCTCCAAATCCATTTTAAAGCCATTTCAAAGGCATTTTGCGCATAAATGAAATGATCACATTTTTCTCCAAAACTATAACACATGCAAGCTTGTCCTGTTTGGTGGAGATGATATTTGGTAAAATAAGTAGAAATCCACTAAAAGTTTTGTTTGGTTATCTTGCAATCCCGAGATAATCGTCTCCATGCTCCAAATCTATTTTAAAGCCATTTCAAAGGCATTGTGCGCATAAATGAAATGATCACATTTTTCTCCAAAACTATAACAGATGCAAGCTTGTCCTGTTTGGAGGGGATGATATTTAATAAAATAATTAGAAATCCACTAAAAGTTTTGTTTGGTTATCTTGCAATCCCGAGATAATCGTCTCCATGCTTCAAAACCATTTTAAAGCCATTTTTAAGGCATTTCGCGCATAAATGAAATGATCACATTTTTCTCCAAAACTATAACAGATGCAAGCTTGTCCTGTTTGGTGGAGATAATATTTAATAAAATAAGTAGAAACCTACTAAAAGTTTCGTTTGTTTATATTGCAATCCTGAGATAATCGTCTCCATGCTCCAAATCCATTTTAAAGCCATTTCAAAGGCATTTCGCGCATAAATGAAATGATCACATTTTTCTCCAAAACTATAACACATGCAAGCTTGTCCTGTTTGGTGGAGATGATATTTAATAAAATAAGTAGAAATCCACTAAAAGTTTTATTTGGTTATCTTGCAATCCCAAGATAATCGTTTCCATGCTCCAAATCCATTTTAAAGCCATTTTTAAGGCATTTCGCGCATAAATGAAATGATCACATTTTTCTCCAAAACTATAACAGATGCAAGCTTGTCCTGTTTGGAGGGGATGATATTTAATAAAATAATTAGAAATCCACTAAAAGTTGTGTTTGGTTATCTTGCAATCCCGAGATAATCGTCTCCATGCTTCAAAACCATTTTAAAGCCATTTTAAGGCATTTCGCGCATAAATGAAATGATCACATTTTTCTCCAAAACTATAACAGATGCAAGCTTGTCCTGTTTGGTGGAGATGATATTTAAAAAAAATAAGTAGAAATCCACTAAAAGTTTTGTTTGGTTATCTTGCAATCCCGAGATAATCGTCTCCGTGCTCCAAACCCTTTTTAAAGCCATTTTTAAGGCATTTCGCGCATAAATGAAATGATCACATTTTTCTCCAAAACTATAACAGATGCAAGCTTGTCCTGTTTGGTGGGGATAATATTTAATAAAATAAGTAGAAATCCACTAAAAGTTTTGTTTGGCGCCCCCCATGGTTTTAGAGCATTGACTCTTCTAAGAGTCCTAAGAGTCCTGCTTACACTGATGGGGTGCAGCTGTGGGACCCTATTTTAAGAGATGATGTCCTCCACCCAACTCTCAAATAGCTGAAAGGGTCTTCAGTAGAGATGGATAGTCGAGCTGGGCTATCAGACGGTCACCTCTGTAGCTGTAGTGTCATTTTTCCTATGGTCCAATGTGTAAATTAAACAAAAAAGTGCACGTTTGTTATGATGTCCAAGATGGGGACCAGGATGTGGACATAATAAAAAATTAGGGAACATGATAGGAGACATTTCTACAATACATATAATCATTCTTATCTATCTAATACGATCACAACAGCTCTCCATTCCTGCAGTCCACCACAAGGACCACTCTCTCTAATCCCTGAAAAATGAAATCATCCTCAGTGACGAAGAGAGGGGGCTAAGCGCCCCCCATGGTCTCAGAGCATTGACTCTTCTAAGAGTCCTAAGAGTCCTGCTCACTCTGATGGGGTGCAGCTGTGGGACCCTATTTTCAGAGATGATGTCCTCCACCCAACTCTCAAAAAGCTGAAAGGGTCTTCAGTAGAGATGGATAGTCGAGCTGGGCTATCAGACGGTCACCTCTGTAGCTGTAGTGTCATTTTTCCTATGGTCCAATGTGTAAATTAAACAAAAAAGTGCACGTTTGTTATGATTTCCAAGATGGGGACCAGGATGTGGACATAATAAAAAAATAGGGAACATGATAGGAGACATTTCTACAATACATATAATTATTCTTATCTATCTAATACGATGACAACAGCTCTCCATACCTGCAGTCCACCACAAGGACCACCCTCTCTAATCCCTGAAAAATGAAATCATCCTCAGTGACGAAGAGAGGGGGCTAAGCGCACCCCATGGTCTCAAAACATTCTCTTCTAAGAGTCCTAAGAGTCCTGCTCACACTGATGGGGTGCAGCTGTGGGACCCTATTTTCAGAGATGATGTCCTCCACCCAACTCTCAAAAAGCTGAAAGGGTCTTCAGTAGAGATGGATAGTCGAGCTAGGCTATCAGACGGTCACCTCTGTAGCTGTAGTGTCATTTTTCCTATGGTCCAATGTGTAAATTAAACAAAAAAGTGCACGTTTGTTATGATTTCCAAGATGGGGACCAGGATGTGGACATAATAAAAAAATAGGGAACATGATAGGAGACATTTCTACAATACATATAATCATTCTTATCTATCTAATACGATGACAACAGCTCTCCATACCTGCAGTCCACCACAAGGACCACCCTCTCTATTCCCTGAAAAGTGAAATCATCCTCAGTGACGAAGAGAGGGGGCTAAGCGCCCCCCATGGTCTCAGAGCATTGACTCTTCTAAGAGTCCTAAGAGTCCTGCTCACACTGATGGGGTGCAGCTGTGGGACCCTATTTTCAGAGATGATGTTCTCCACCAAACTCTCAAAAAGCTGAAAGGGTCTTCAGTAGAGATGGATAGTCGAGCTGTGCTATCAGACGGTCACCTCTGTACCTGTAGTGTCATTTTTCCTATGGTCCAATGTGTAAATTAAACAAAAAAGTGCACGTTTGTTATGATGTCCAAGATGGGGACCAGGATGTGGACATAATAAAAAATTAGGGAACATGATAGGAGACATTTCTACAATACATATAATCATTCTTATCTATTTAATACGATGAAAACAGCTCTCCATACCTGCAGTCCACCACAAGGACCACCCTCTCTAATCCCTGAAAAATGAAATCATCCTCAGTGACGAAGAGAGGGGGCTAAGCGCACCCCATGGTCTCAAAACATTGACTCTTCTAAGAGTCCTAAGAGTCCTGCTCACACTGATGGGGTGCAGCTGTGGGACCCTATTTTCAGAGATGATGTCCTCCACCCAACTCTAAAAAAGCTGAAAGGGTCTTCAGTAGAGATGGATAGTCGAGCTGGGCTATCAGACGGTCACCTCTGTAGCTGTAGTGTCATTTTTCCTATGGTCCAATGTGTAAATTAAACAAAAAAGTGCACGTTTGTTATGATTTCCAAGATGGGGACCAGGATGTGGACATAATAAAAAATAGGGAACATGATAGGAGACATTTCTACAATACATATAATCATTCTTATCTATCTAATACGATGACAACAGCTCTCCATACCTGCAGTCCACCACAAGGACCACCCTCTCTATTCCCTGAAAAGTGAAATCATCCTCAGTGACGAAGAGAGGGGGCTAAGCGCCCCCCATGGTCTCAGAGCATTGACTCTTCTAAGAGTCCTAAGAGTCCTGCTCACACTGATGGGGTGCAGCTGTGGGACCCTATTTTCAGAGATTATGTTCTCCACCAAACTCTCAAAAAGCTGAAAGGGTCTTCAGTAGAGATGGATAGTCGAGCTGGGCTATCAGACGGTCACCTCTGTACCTGTAGTGTCATTTTTCCTATGGTCCAATGTGTAAATTAAACAAAAAAGTGCACGTTTGTTATGATGTCCAAGATGGGGACCAGGATGTGGACATAATAAAAAATTAGGGAACATGATAGGAGACATTTCTACAATACATATAATAATTCTTATCTATTTAATACGATGACAACAGCTCTCCATACCTGCAGTCCACCACAAGGACCACCCTCTCTAATCCCTGAAAAATGAAATCATCCTCAGTGACGAAGAGAGGGGGCTAAGCGCCCCCCATGGTCTCAGAGCATTGACTCTTCTAAGAGTCCTAAGAGTCCTGCTCACACTGATGGGGTGCAGCTGTGGGACCCTATTTTCAGAGATGATGTCCTCCACCCAACTCTCAAAAAGCTGAAAGGGTCTTCAGTAGAGATGGATTGTCGAGCTGGGCTATCAGACGGTCACCTCTGTAGCTGTAGTGTCATTTTTCCTATGGTCCAATGTGTAAATTAAACAAAAAAGTGCACGTTTGTTATGATGTCCAAGATGGGGACCAGGATGTGGACATAATAAAAAATTAGGGAACATGATAGGAGACATTTCTACAATACATATAATCATTCTTATCTATCTAATACGATAACAGCTCTCCATACCTGCAGTCCACCACAAGGACCACCCTCTCTAATCCCTGAAAAATGAAATCATCCTCAGTGACGAAGAGAGGGGGCTAAGTGCCCCCAATGGTCTCAGAGCATTGACTCTTCTAAGAGTCCTAAGAGTCCTGCTCACACTGATGGGGTGCAGCTGTGGGACCCTATTTTCAGAGATGATGTCCTCCACCCAACTCTCAAAAAGCTGAAAGGGTCTTCAGTAGAGATGGATAGTCGAGCTGGGCTATCAGACGGTCACCTCTGTAGCTGTAGTGTCATTTTTCCTATGGTCCAATGTGTAAATTAAACAAAAAAGTGCACGTTTGTTATGATGTCCAAGATGGGGACCAGGATGTGGACATAATAAAAAATTAGGGAACATGATAGGAGACATTTCTACAATACATATAATCATTCTTATCTATCTAATACGATGACAACAGCTCTCCATACCTGCAGTCCACCACAAGGACCACCCTCTCTAATCCCTGAAAAATGAAATCATCCTCAGTGACGAAGAGAGGGGGCTAAGCGCACCCCATGGTCTCAAAACATTCTCTTCTAAGAGTCCTAAGAGTCCTGCTCACACTGATGGGGTGCAGCTGTGGGACCCTATTTTCAGAGATGATGTCCTCCACCCAACTCTCAAAAAGCTGAAAGGGTCTTCAGTAGAGATGGATAGTCGAGCTAGGCTATCAGACGGTCACCTCTGTAGCTGTAGTGTCATTTTTCCTATGGTCCAATGTGTAAATTAAACAAAAAAGTGCACGTTTGTTATGATTTCCAAGATGGGGACCAGGATGTGGACATAATAAAAAAATAGGGAACATGATAGGAGACATTTCTACAATACATATAATCATTCTTATCTATCTAATACGATGACAACAGCTCTCCATACCTGCAGTCCACCACAAGGACCACCCTCTCTATTCCCTGAAAAGTGAAATCATCCTCAGTGACGAAGAGAGGGGGCTAAGCGCCCCCCATGGTCTCAGAGCATTGACTCTTCTAAGAGTCCTAAGAGTCCTGCTCACACTGATGGGGTGCAGCTGTGGGACCCTATTTTCAGAGATGATGTTCTCCACCAAACTCTCAAAAAGCTGAAAGGGTCTTCAGTAGAGATGGATAGTCGAGCTGTGCTATCAGACGGTCACCTCTGTACCTGTAGTGTCATTTTTCCTATGGTCCAATGTGTAAATTAAACAAAAAAGTGCACGTTTGTTATGATGTCCAAGATGGGGACCAGGATGTGGACATAATAAAAAATTAGGGAACATGATAGGAGACATTTCTACAATACATATAATCATTCTTATCTATTTAATACGATGACAACAGCTCTCCATACCTGCAGTCCACCACAAGGACCACCCTCTCTAATCCCTGAAAAATGAAATCATCCTCAGTGACGAAGAGAGGGGGCTAAGCGCACCCCATGGTCTCAAAACATTGACTCTTCTAAGAGTCCTAAGAGTCCTGCTCACACTGATGGGGTGCAGCTGTGGGACCCTATTTTCAGAGATGATGTCCTCCACCCAACTCTAAAAAAGCTGAAAGGGTCTTCAGTAGAGATGGATAGTCGAGCTGGGCTATCAGACGGTCACCTCTGTAGCTGTAGTGTCATTTTTCCTATGGTCCAATGTGTAAATTAAACAAAAAAGTGCACGTTTGTTATGATTTCCAAGATGGGGACCAGGATGTGGACATAATAAAAAATAGGGAACATGATAGGAGACATTTCTACAATACATATAATCATTCTTATCTATCTAATACGATGACAACAGCTCTCCATACCTGCAGTCCACCACAAGGACCACCCTCTCTATTCCCTGAAAAGTGAAATCATCCTCAGTGACGAAGAGAGGGGGCTAAGCGCCCCCCATGGTCTCAGAGCATTGACTCTTCTAAGAGTCCTAAGAGTCCTGCTCACACTGATGGGGTGCAGCTGTGGGACCCTATTTTCAGAGATTATGTTCTCCACCAAACTCTCAAAAAGCTGAAAGGGTCTTCAGTAGAGATGGATAGTCGAGCTGGGCTATCAGACGGTCACCTCTGTACCTGTAGTGTCATTTTTCCTATGGTCCAATGTGTAAATTAAACAAAAAAGTGCACGTTTGTTATGATGTCCAAGATGGGGACCAGGATGTGGACATAATAAAAAATTAGGGAACATGATAGGAGACATTTCTACAATACATATAATAATTCTTATCTATTTAATACGATGACAACAGCTCTCCATACCTGCAGTCCACCACAAGGACCACCCTCTCTAATCCCTGAAAAATGAAATCATCCTCAGTGACGAAGAGAGGGGGCTAAGCGCCCCCCATGGTCTCAGAGCATTGACTCTTCTAAGAGTCCTAAGAGTCCTGCTCACACTGATGGGGTGCAGCTGTGGGACCCTATTTTCAGAGATGATGTCCTCCACCCAACTCTCAAAAAGCTGAAAGGGTCTTCAGTAGAGATGGATTGTCGAGCTGGGCTATCAGACGGTCACCTCTGTAGCTGTAGTGTCATTTTTCCTATGGTCCAATGTGTAAATCAAACAAAAAAGTGCACGTTTGTTATGATGTCCAAGATGGGGACCAGGATGTGGACATAATAAAAAATTAGGGAACATGATAGGAGACATTTCTACAATACATATAATCATTCTTATCTATCTAATACGATAACAGCTCTCCATACCTGCAGTCCACCACAAGGACCACCCTCTCTAATCCCTGAAAAATGAAATCATCCTCAGTGACGAAGAGAGGGGGCTAAGCGCCCCCATGGTCTCAGAGCATTAACTCTTCTAAGAGTCCTAAGAGTCCTGCTCACACTGATGGGGTGCAGCTGTGGGACCCTATTTTCAGAGATGATGTCCTCCACCCAACTCTCAAAAAGCTGAAAGGGTCTTCAGTAGAGATGGATAGTCGAGCTGGGCTATCAGACGGTCACCTCTGTAGCTGTAGTGTCATTTTTCCTATGGTCCAATGTGTAAATTAAACAAAAAAGTGCACGTTTGTTATGATTTCCAAGATGGGGACCAGGATGTGGACATAATAAAAAAATAGGGAACATGATAGGAGACATTTCTACAATACATATAATCATTCTTATCTATCTAATACGATGACAACAGCTCTCCATACCTGCAGTCCACCACAAGGACCACCCTCTCTATTCCCTGAAAAGTGAAATCATCCTCAGTGACGAAGAGAGGGGGCTAAGCGCCCCCCATGGTCTCAGAGCATTGACTCTTCTAAGAGTCCTAAGAGTCCTGCTCACACTGATGGGGTGCAGCTGTGGGACCCTATTTTCAGAGATGATGTTCTCCACCAAACTCTCAAAAAGCTGAAAGGGTCTTCAGTAGAGATGGATAGTCGAGCTGTGCTATCAGACGGTCACCTCTGTACCTGTAGTGTCATTTTTCCTATGGTCCAATGTGTAAATTAAACAAAAAAGTGCACGTTTGTTATGATGTCCAAGATGGGGACCAGGATGTGGACATAATAAAAAATTAGGGAACATGATAGGAGACATTTCTACAATACATATAATCATTCTTATCTATTTAATACGATGACAACAGCTCTCCATACCTGCAGTCCACCACAAGGACCACCCTCTCTAATCCCTGAAAAATGAAATCATCCTCAGTGACGAAGAGAGGGGGCTAAGCGCACCCCATGGTCTCAAAACATTGACTCTTCTAAGAGTCCTAAGAGTCCTGCTCACACTGATGGGGTGCAGCTGTGGGACCCTATTTTCAGAGATGATGTCCTCCACCCAACTCTAAAAAAGCTGAAAGGGTCTTCAGTAGAGATGGATAGTCGAGCTGGGCTATCAGACGGTCACCTCTGTAGCTGTAGTGTCATTTTTCCTATGGTCCAATGTGTAAATTAAACAAAAAAGTGCACGTTTGTTATGATTTCCAAGATGGGGACCAGGATGTGGACATAATAAAAAATAGGGAACATGATAGGAGACATTTCTACAATACATATAATCATTCTTATCTATCTAATACGATGACAACAGCTCTCCATACCTGCAGTCCACCACAAGGACCACCCTCTCTATTCCCTGAAAAGTGAAATCATCCTCAGTGACGAAGAGAGGGGGCTAAGCGCCCCCCATGGTCTCAGAGCATTGACTCTTCTAAGAGTCCTAAGAGTCCTGCTCACACTGATGGGGTGCAGCTGTGGGACCCTATTTTCAGAGATTATGTTCTCCACCAAACTCTCAAAAAGCTGAAAGGGTCTTCAGTAGAGATGGATAGTCGAGCTGGGCTATCAGACGGTCACCTCTGTACCTGTAGTGTCATTTTTCCTATGGTCCAATGTGTAAATTAAACAAAAAAGTGCACGTTTGTTATGATGTCCAAGATGGGGACCAGGATGTGGACATAATAAAAAATTAGGGAACATGATAGGAGACATTTTTACAATACATATAATAATTCTTATCTATTTAATACGATGACAACAGCTCTCCATACCTGCAGTCCACCACAAGGACCACCCTCTCTAATCCCTGAAAAATGAAATCATCCGCAGTGACGAAGAGAGGGGGCTAAGCGCCCCCCATGGTCTCAGAGCATTGACTCTTCTAAGAGTCCTAAGAGTCCTGCTCACACTGATGGGGTGCAGCTGTGGGACCCTATTTTCAGAGATGATGTCCTCCACCCAACTCTCAAAAAGCTGAAAGGGTCTTCAGTAGAGATGGATTGTCGAGCTGGGCTATCAGACGGTCACCTCTGTAGCTGTAGTGTCATTTTTCCTATGGTCCAATGTGTAAATTAAACAAAAAAGTGCACGTTTGTTATGATGTCCAAGATGGGGACCAGGATGTGGACATAATAAAAAATTAGGGAACATGATAGGAGACATTTCTACAATACATATAATCATTCTTATCTATCTAATACGATAACAGCTCTTCATACCTGCAGTCCACCACAAGGACCACCCTCTCTAATCCCTGAAAAATGAAATCATCCTCAGTGACGAAGAGAGAGGGCTAAGTGCCCCCAATGGTCTCAGAGCATTGACTCTTCTAAGAGTCCTAAGAGTCCTGCTCACACTGATGGGGTGCAGCTGTGGGACCCTATTTTCAGAGATGATGTCCTCCACCCAACTCTCAAAAAGCTGAAAGGGTCTTCAGTAGAGATGGATAGTCGAGCTGGGCTATCAGACGGTCACCTCTGTAGCTGTAGTGTCATTTTTCCTATGGTCCAATGTGTAAATTAAACAAAAAAGTGCACGTTTGTTATGATGTCCAAGATGGGGACCAGGATGTGGACATAATAAAAAATTAGGGAACATGATAGGAGACATTTCTACAATACATATAATCATTCTTATCTATCTAATACGATGACAACAGCTCTCCATACCTGCAGTCCACCACAAGGACCACCCTCTCTAATCCCTGAAAAATGAAATCATCCTCAGTGACGAAGAGAGGGGGCTAAGCGCCCCCATGGTCTCAGAGCATTAACTCTTCTAAGAGTCCTAAGAGTCCTGCTCACACTGATGGGGTGCAGCTGTGGGACCCTATTTTCAGAGATGATGTCCTCCACCCAACTCTCAAAAAGCTGAAAGGGTCTTCAGTAGAGATGGATAGTCGAGCTGGGCTATCAGACGGTCACCTCTGTAGCTGTAGTGTCATTTTTCCTATGGTCCAATGTGTAAATTAAACAAAAAAGTGCACGTTTGTTATGATGTCCAAGATGGGGACCAGGATGTGGACATAATAAAAAATTAGGGAACATGATAGGAGACATTTCTACAATACATATAATCATTCTTATCTATCTAATACGATGACAACAGCTCTCCATACCTGCAGTCCACCACAAGGACCACCCTCTCTAATCCCTGAAAAATGAAATCATCCTCAGTGACGAAGAGAGGGGGCCAAGCGCCCCCATGGTACCAGAGCATTGACTCTAATAAGAGTCCTAAGAGTCCTGCTCACACTGATGGGGTGAAGCTGTGGGACCCTATTTTCAGAGATGATGTCCTCCACCCAACTCTCAAAAAGCTGAAAGGGTCTTCAGTAGAGATGGATAGTCTAACTGGGCTATCAGACGGTCACCTCTGTAGCTGTAGTGTCATTTTTCCTATGGTCCAATGTGTAAATTAAACAAAAAAGTGCACGTTTGTTATGATGTCCAAGATGGGGACCAGGATGTGGACATAATAAGCAATTAGGGAACATGATAGGAGACATTTCTACAATACATATAATCATTCTTATCTATCTAATACGATGACAACAGCTCTCTATACCTGCAGTCCACCACAAGGACCACCCTCTCTAATCCCTGAAAAATGAAATCATCCTCAGTGACGAAGAGAGGGGGCTAAGTGCCCCCAATGGTCTCAGAGCATTGACTCTTCTAAGAGTCCTAAGAGTCCTGCTCACACTGATGGGGTGCAGCTGTGGGACCCTATTTTCAGAGATGATGTCCTCCACCCAACTCTCAAAAAGCTGAAAGGGTCTTCAGTAGAGATGGATAGTCGAGCTGGGCTATCAGACGGTCACCTCTGTAGCTGTAGTGTCATTTTTCCTATGGTCCAATGTGTAAATTAAACAAAAAAGTGCACGTTTGTTATGATGTCCAAGATGGGGACCAGGATGTGGACATAATAAAAAATTAGGGAACATGATAGGAGACATTTCTACAATACATATAATCATTCTTATCTATCTAATACGATGACAACAGCTCTCCATACCTGCAGTCCACCACAAGGACCACCCTCTCTAATCCCTGAAAAATGAAATCATCCTCAGTGACGAAGAGAGGGGGCTAAGCGCCCCCATGGTCTCAGAGCATTAACTCTTCTAAGAGTCCTAAGAGTCCTGCTCACACTGATGGGGTGCAGCTGTGGGACCCTATTTTCAGAGATGATGTCCTCCACCCAACTCTCAAAAAGCTGAAAGGGTCTTCAGTAGAGATGGATAGTCGAGCTGGGCTATCAGACGGTCACCTCTGTAGCTGTAGTGTCATTTTTCCTATGGTCCAATGTGTAAATTAAACAAAAAAGTGCACGTTTGTTATGATGTCCAAGATGGGGACCAGGATGTGGACATAATAAAAAATTAGGGAACATGATAGGAGACATTTCTACAATACCTATAATCATTCTTATCTATCTAATACGATGACAACAGCTCTCCATACCTGCAGTCCACCACAAGGACCACCCTCTCTAATCCCTGAAAAATGAAATCATCCTCAGTGACGAAGAGAGGGGGCCAAGCGCCCCCCATGGTACCAGAGCATTGACTCTTCTAAGAGTCCTAAGAGTCCTGCTCACGCTGATGGGGTGAAGCTGTGGGACCCTATTTTCAGAGATGATGTCCTCCACCCAACTCTCAAAAAGCTGAAAGGGTCTTCAGTAGAGATGGATAGTCGAGCTGGGCTATCAGACGGTCACCTCTGTAGCTGTAGTGTCATTTTTCCTATGGTCCAATGTGTAAATTAAACAAAAAAGTGCACGTTTGTTATGATGTTCAAGATGGGGACCAGGATGTGGACATAATAAAAAATTAGGGAACATGATAGGAGACATTTCTACAATACATATAATCATTCTTATCTATCTAATACGATCACAACAGCTCTCCATACCTGCAGTCCACCACAAGGACCACTCTCTCTAATCCCTGAAAAATTAAATCATCCTCAGTGACGAAGAGAGGGGGCTAAGCGCCCCCCATGGTCTCAGAGCATTGACTCTTCTAAGAGTCCTAAGAGTCCTGCTCACACTGATGGGGTGCAGCTGTGGGACCCTATTTTCAGAGATGATGTTCTCTACCCAACTCTCAAAAAGCTGAAAGGGTCTTCAGTAGAGATGGATAGTCGAGCTGGGCTATCAGACGGTCACCTCTGTAGCTGTAGTGTCATTTTATCTATGGTCCAATGTGTAAATTAAACAAAAAAGTGCACGTTTGTTATGATGTCCAACATGGGGACCAGGATGTGGACATAATAAAAAATTAGGGAACATGATAGGAGACATTTCTACAATACATATAATCATTCTTATCTATCTAATATGATGATAACAGCTCTCCATATCTGCAGTCCACCACAAGGACCACCCTCTCTAATCCCTGAAAAATGAAATCATCCTCAGTGATGAAGAGAGGGGGCTAAGTGCCCCCAATGGTCTCAGAGCATTGACTCTTCTAAGAGTCCTAAGAGTCCTGCTCACACTGATGGGGTGCAGCTGTGGGACCCTATTTTCAGAGATGATGTCCTCCACCCAACTCTCAAAAAGCTGAAAGGGTCTTCAGTAGAGATGGATAGTCGAGCTGGGCTATCAGACGGTCACCTCTGTAGCTGTAGTGTCATTTTTCCTATGGTCCAATGTGTAAATTAAACAAAAAAGTGCACGTTTGTTATGATGTTCAAGATGGGGACCAGGATGTGGACATAATAAAAAATTAGGGAACATGATAGGAGACATTTCTACAATACATATAATCATTCTTATCTATCTAATACGATCACAACAGCTCTCCATACCTGCAGTCCACCACAAGGACCACTCTCTCTAATCCCTGAAAAATTAAATCATCCTCAGTGACGAAGAGAGGGGGCTAAGCGCCCCCCATGGTCTCAGAGCATTGACTCTTCTAAGAGTCCTAAGAGTCCTGCTCACACTGATGGGGTGTAGCTGTGGGACCCTATTTTCAGAGATGATGTTCTCTACCCAACTCTCAAAAAGCTGAAAGGGTCTTCAGTAGAGATGGATAGTCGAGCTGGGCTATCAGACGGTCACCTCTGTAGCTGTAGTGTCATTTTATCTATGGTCCAATGTGTAAATTAAACAAAAAAGTGCACGTTTGTTATGATGTCCAACATGGGGACCAGGATGTGGACATAATAAAAAATTAGGGAACATGATAGGAGACATTTCTACAATACATATAATCATTCTTATCTATCTAATATGATGATAACAGCTCTCCATATCTGCAGTCCACCACAAGGACCACCCTCTCTAATCCCTGAAAAATGAAATCATCCTCAGTGATGAAGAGAGGGGGCTAAGTGCCCCCAATGGTCTCAGAGCATTGACTCTTCTAAGAGTCCTAAGAGTCCTGCTCACACTGATGGGGTGCAGCTGTGGGACCCTATTTTCAGAGATGATGTCCTCCACCCAACTCTCAAAAAGCTGAAAGGGTCTTCAGTAGAGATGGATAGTCGAGCTGGGCTATCAGACGGTCACCTCTGTAGCTGTAGTGTCATTTTTCCTATGGTCCAATGTGTAAATTAAACAAAAAAGTGCACGTTTGTTATGATGTTCAAGATGGGGACCAGGATGTGGACATAATAAAAAATTAGGGAACATGATAGGAGACATTTCTACAATACATATAATCATTCTTATCTATCTAATACGATCACAACAGCTCTCCATACCTGCAGTCCACCACAAGGACCACTCTCTCTAATCCCTGAAAAATGAAATCATCCTCAGTGACGAAGAGAGGGGGCTAAGCGCCCCCCATGGTCTCAGAGCATTGACTCTTCTAAGAGTCCTAAGATTCCTGCTCACACTGATGGGGTGCAGCTGTGGGACCCTATTTTCAGAGATGATGTCCTCCACCCAACTCTCAAAAAGCTGAAAGGGTCTTCAGTAGAGATGGATAGTCGAGCTGGGCTATCAGACGGTCACCTCTGTAGCTGTAGTGTCATTTTTCCTATGGTCCAATGTGTAAATTAAACAAAAAAGTGCACGTTTGTTATGATTTCCAAGATGGGGACCAGGATGTGGACATAATAAAAAAATAGGGAACATGATAGGAGACATTTCTACAATACATATAATCATTCTTATCTATCTAATACGATGACAACAGCTCTCCATACCTGCAGTCCACCACAAGGACCACCCTCTCTATTCCCTGAAAAGTGAAATCATCCTCAGTGACGAAGAGAGGGGGCTAAGCGCCCCCCATGGTCTCAGAGCATTGACTCTTCTAAGAGTCCTAAGAGTCCTGCTCACACTGATGGGGTGCAGCTGTGGGACCCTATTTTCAGAGATGATGTCCTCCACTCAACTCTCAAAAAGCTGAAAGGGTCTTCAGTAGAGATGGATAGTCGAGCTGGGCTATCAGACGGTCACCTCTGTAGCTGTAGTGTCATTTTTCCTATGGTCCAATGTGTAAATTAAACAAAAAAGTGCACGTTTGTTATGATGTCCAAGATGGGGACCAGGATGTGGACATAATAAAAAATTAGGGAACATGATAGGAGACATTTCTACAATACATATAATCATTCTTATCTATCTAATACGATGACAACAGCTCTCCATATCTGCAGTCCACCACAAGGACCACCCTCTCTAATCCCTGAAAAATGAAATCATCCTCAGTGATGAAGAGAGGGGGCTAAGTGCCCCCAATGGTCTCAGAGCATTGACTCTTCTAAGAGTCCTAAGAGTCCTGCTCACACTGATGGGGTGCAGCTGTGGGACCCTATTTTAAGAGATGATGTCCTCCACCCAACTCTCAAAAAGCTGAAAGGGTCTTCAGTAGAGATGGATAGTCGAGCTGGGCTATCAGACGGTCACCTCTGTAGCTGTAGTGTCATTTTTCCTATGGTCCAATGTGTAAATTAAACAAAAAAGTGCACGTTTGTTATGATGTCCAAGATGGGGACCAGGATGTGGACATAATAAAAAATTAGGGAACATGATAGGAGACATTTCTACAATACATATAATCATTCTTATCTATCTAATACGATGACAACAGCTCTCCATACCTGCAGTCCACCACAAGGACCACCCTCTATAATCCCTGAAAAATTAAATCATCCTCAGTGACGAAGAGAGGGGGCTAAGCGCCCCCATGGTCTCAGAGCATTAACTCTTCTAAGAGTCCTAAGAGTCCTGCTCACACTGATGGGGTGCAGCTGTGGGACCCTATTTTCAGAGATGATGTCCTCCACCCAACTCTCAAAAAGCTGAAAGGGTCTTCAGTAGAGATGGATAGTCGAGCTGGGCTATCAGACGGTCACCTCTGTAGCTGTAGTGTCATTTTTCCTATGGTCCAATGTGTAAATTAAACAAAAAAGTGCACGTTTGTTATGATGTCCAAGATGGGGACCAGGATGTGGACATAATAAAAAATTAGGGAACATGATAGGAGACATTTCTACAATACATATAATCATTCTTATCTATCTAATACGATGACAACAGCTCTCCATACCTGCAGTCCACCACAAGGACCACCCTCTCTAATCCCTGAAAAATGAAATCATCCTCAGGGACGAAGAGAGGGGGCTAAGCGCCCCCCATGGTTTTAGAGCATTGACTCTTCTAAGAGTCCTAAGAGTCCTGCTTACACTGATGGGGTGCAGCTGTGGGACCCTATTTTAAGAGATGATGTCCTCCACCCAACTCTCAAAAAGCTGAAAGGGTCTTCAGTAGAGATGGATAGTCGAGCTGGGCTATCAGACGGTCACCTCTGTAGCTGTAGTGTCATTTTTCCTATGGTCCAATGTGTAAATTAAACAAAAAAGTGCACGTTTGTTATGATGTCCAAGATGGGGACCAGGATGTGGACATAATAAAAAATTAGGGAACATGATAGGAGACATTTCTACAATACATATAATCATTCTTATCTATCTAATACGATGACAACAGCTCTCCATACCTGCAGTCCACCACAAGGACCACCCTCTCTAATCCCTGAAAAATTAAATCATCCTCAGTGACGAAGAGAGGGGGCTAAGCGCCCCCATGGTCTCAGAGCATTAACTCTTCTAAGAGTCCTAAGAGTCCTGCTCACACTGATGGGGTGCAGCTGTGGGACCCTATTTTCAGAGATGATGTCCTCCACCCAACTCTCAAAAAGCTGAAAGGGTCTTCAGTAGAGATGGATAGTCGAGCTGGGCTATCAGACGGTCACCTCTGTAGCTGTAGTGTCATTTTTCCTATGGTCCAATGTGTAAATTAAACAAAAAAGTGCACGTTTGTTATGATGTCCAAGATGGGGACCAGGATGTGGACATAATAAAAAATTAGGGAACATGATAGGAGACATTTCTACAATACATATAATCATTCTTATCTATCTAATACGATGACAACAGCTCTCCATACCTGCAGTACACCACAAGGACCACCCTCTCTAATCCCTGAAAAATGAAATCATCCTCAGGGACGAAGAGAGGGGGCTAAGCGCCCTCCATTGTTTTAGAGCATTGACTCTTCTAAGAGTCCTAAGAGTCCTGCTTACACTGATGGGGTGCAGCTGTGGGACCCTATTTTAAGAGATGATGTCCTCCACCCAACTCTCAAAAAGCTGAAAGTGTCTTCAGTAGAGATGGATAGTCGAGCTGGGCTATCAGACGGTCACCTCTGTAGCTGTAGTGTCATTTTTCCTATGGTCCAATGTGTAAATTAAACAAAAAAGTGCACGTTTGTTATGATGTCCAAGATGGGGACCAGGATGTGGACATAATAAAAAATTAGGGAACATGATAGGAGACATTTCTACAATACATATAATCATTCTTATCTATCTAATACGATGACAACAGCTCTCCATACCTGCAGTCCACCACAAGGACCACCCTCTCTAATCCCTGAAAAATGAAATCATCCTCAGTGACGAAGAGAGGGGGCTAAGCGCCCCCCATGGTCTCAGAGCATTAACTCTTCTAAGAGTCCTAAGAGTCCTGCTCACACTGATGGGGTGCAGCTGTGGGACCCTATTTTCAGAGATGATGTCCTCCACCCAACTCTCAAAAAGCTGAAAGGGTCTTCAGTAGAGATGGATAGTCGAGCTGGGCTATCAGACGGTCACCTCTGTAGCTGTAGTGTCATTTTTCCTATGGTCCAATGTGTAAATTAAACAAAAAAGTGCACGTTTGTTATGATGTCCAAGATGGGGACCAGGATGTGGACATAATAAAAAATTAGGGAACATGATAGGAGACATTTCTACAATACATATAATCATTCTTATCTATCTAATACGATGACAACAGCTCTCCATACCTGCAGTCCACCACAAGGACCACCCACTCTAATCCCTGAAAAATGAAATCATCCTCAGGGACGAAGAGAGGGGGCTAAGCGCCCCCCATGGTTTTAGAGCATTGACTCTTCTAAGAGTCCTAAGAGTCCTGCTTACACTGATGGGGTGCAGCTGTGGGACCCTATTTTAAGAGATGATGTCCTCCACCCAACTCTCAAAAAGCTGAAAGGGTCTTCAGTAGAGATGGATAGTCGAGCTGGGCTATCAGACGGTCACCTCTGTAGCTGTAGTGTCATTTTTCCTATGGTCCAATGTGTAAATTAAACAAAAAAGTGCACGTTTGTTATGATGTCCAAGATGGGGACCAGGATGTGGACATAATAAAAAATTAGGGAACATGATAGGAGACATTTCTACAATACATATAATCATTCTTATCTATCTAATACGATCACAACAGCTCTCCATACCTGCAGTCCACCACAAGGACCACTCTCTCTAATCCCTGAAAAATGAAATCATCCTCAGTGACGAAGAGAGGGGGCTAAGCGCCCCCCATGGTCTCAAAACATTGACTCTTCTAAGAGTCCTAAGAGTCCTGCTCACACTGATGGGGTGCAGCTGTGGGACCCTATTTTCAGAGATGATGTCCTCCACCCAACTCTCAAAAAGCTGAAAGGGTCTTCAGTAGAGATGGATAGTCGAGCTGGGCTACCAGACGTTCACCTCTGTAGCTGTAGTGTCATTTTTCCTATGGTCCAATGTGTAAATTAAACAAAAAAGTGCACGTTTGTTATGATTTCCAAGATGGGGACCAGGATGTGGACATAATAAAAAAATAGGGAACATGATAGGAGACATTTCTACAATACATATAATCATTCTTATCTATCTAATACGATGACAACAGCTCTCCATATCTGCAGTCCACCACAAGGACCACCCTCTCTATTCCCTGAAAAGTGAAATCATCCTCAGTGACGAAGAGAGGGGGCTAAGCGCCCCCCATGGTCTCAAAACATTGACTCTTCTAAGAGTCCTAAGAGTCCTGCTCACACTGATGGGGTGCAGCTGTGGGACCCTATTTTCAGAGATGATGTTCTCCACCCAACTCTCAAAAAGCTGAAAGGGTCTTCAGTAGAGATGGATAGTCGAGCTGGGCTATCAGACGGTCACCTCTGTAGCTGTAGTGTCATTTTTCCTATGGTCCAATGTGTAAATTAAACAAAAAAGTGCACGTTTGTTATGATGTCCAAGATGGGGACCAGGATGTGGACATAATAAAAAATTAGGGAACATGATAGGAGACATTTCTACAATACATATAATCATTCTTATCTATTTAATACGATGACAACAGCTCTCCATACCTGCAGTCCACCACAAGGACCACCCTCTCTAATCCCTGAAAAATGAAATCATCCTCAGTGACGAAGAGAGGGGGCTAAGCGCCCCCCATGGTCTCAGAGCATTGACTCTTCTAAGAGTCCTAAGAGTCCTGCTCACACTGATGGGGTGCAGCTGTGGGACCCTATTTTCAGAGATGATGTCCTCCACCCAACTCTCAAAAAGCTGAAAGGGTCTTCAGTAGAGATGGATTGTCGAGCTGGGCTATCAGACGGTCACCTCTGTAGCTGTAGTGTCATTTTTCCTATGGTCCAATGTGTAAATTAAACAAAAAAGTGCACGTTTGTTATGATGTCCAAGATGGGGACCAGGATGTGGACATAATAAAAAATTAGGGAACATGATAGGAGACATTTCTACAATACATATAATCATTCTTATCTATCTAATACGATGATAACAGCTCTCCATACCTGCAGTCCACCACAAGGACCACCCTCTCTAATCCCTGAAAAATGAAATCATCCTCAGTGACGAAGAGAGGGGGCTAAGCGCCCCCATGGTCTCAGAGCATTAACTCTTCTAAGAGTCCTAAGAGTCCTGCTCACACTGATGGGGTGCAGCTGTGGGACCCTATTTTCAGAGATGATGTCCTCCACCCAACTCTCAAAAAGCTGAAAGGGTCTTCAGTAGAGATGGATAGTCGAGCTGGGCTATCAGACGGTCACCTCTGTAGCTGTAGTGTCATTTTTCCTATGGTCCAATGTGTAAATTAAACAAAAAAGTGCACGTTTGTTATGATGTCCAAGATGGGGACCAGGATGTGGACATAATAAAAAATTAGGGAACATGATAGGAGACATTTCTACAATACATATAATCATTCTTATCTATCTAATACGATGACAACAGCTCTCCATACCTGCAGTCCACCACAAGGACCACCCTCTCTAATCCCTGAAAAATGAAATCATCCTCAGGGACGAAGAGAGGGGGCTAAGCGCCCCCCATGGTTTTAGAGCATTGACTCTTCTAAGAGTCCTAAGAGTCCTGCTTACACTGATGGGGTGCAGCTGTGGGACCCTATTTTAAGAGATGATGTCCTCCACCCAACTCTCAAAAAGCTGAAAGGGTCTTCAGTAGAGATGGATAGTCGAGCTGGGCTATCAGACGGTCACCTCTGTAGCTGTAGTGTCATTTTTCCTATGGTCCAATGTGTAAATTAAACAAAAAAGTGCACGTTTGTTATGATGTCCAAGATGGGGACCAGGATGTGGACATAATAAAAAATTAGGGAACATGATAGGAGACATTTCTACAATACATATAATCATTCTTATCTATCTAATACGATGACAACAGCTCTCCATACCTAAAGTCCACCACAAGGACCACCCTCTCTAATCCCTGAAAAATGAAATCATCCTCAGTGACGAAGAGAGGGGGCTAAGCGCCCCCATGGTCTCAGAGCATTAACTCTTCTAAGAGTCCTAAGAGTCCTGCTCACGCTGATGGGGTGCAGCTGTGGGACCCTATTTTCAGAGATGATGTCCTCCACCCAACTCTCAAAAAGCTGAAAGGGTCTTCAGTAGAGATGGATAGTCGAGCTGGGCTATCAGACGGTCACCTCTGTAGCTGTAGTGTCATTTTTCCTATGGTCCAATGTGTAAATTAAACAAAAAAGTGCACGTTTGTTATGATGTCCAAGATGGGGACCAGGATGTGGACATAATAAAAAATTAGGGAACATGATAGGAGACATTTCTACAATACATATAATCATTCTTATCTATCTAATACGATCACAACAGCTCTCCATACCTGCAGTCCACCACAAGGACCACTCTCTCTAATCCCTGAAAAATGAAATCATCCTCAGTGACGAAGAGAGGGGGCTAAGCGCCCCCCATGGTCTCAAAACATTGACTCTTCTAAGAGTCCTAAGAGTCCTGCTCACACTGATGGGGTGCAGCTGTGGGACCCTATTTTCAGAGATGATGTCCTCCACCCAACTCTCAAAAAGAGATGATGTCCTCCACCCAACTCTCAAAAAGCTGAAAGGGTCTTCAGTAGAGATGGATTGTCGAGCTGGGCTATCAGACGGTCACCTCTGTAGCTGTAGTGTCATTTTTCCTATGGTCCAATGTGTAAATTAAACAAAAAAGTGCACGTTTGTTATGATGTCCAAGATGGGGACCAGGATGTGGACATAATAAAAAATTAGGGAACATGATAGGAGACATTTCTACAATACATATAATCATTCTTATCTATCTAATACGATGATAACAGCTCTCCATACCTGCAGTCCACCACAAGGACCACCCTCTCTAATCCCTGAAAAATGAAATCATCCTCAGTGACGAAGAGAGGGGGCTAAGCGCCCCCATGGTCTCAGAGCATTAACTCTTCTAAGAGTCCTAAGAGTCCTGCTCACACTGATGGGGTGCAGCTGTGGGACCCTATTTTCAGAGATGATGTCCTCCACCCAACTCTCAAAAAGCTGAAAGGGTCTTCAGTAGAGATGGATAGTCGAGCTGGGCTATCAGACGGTCACCTCTGTAGCTGTAGTGTCATTTTTCCTATGGTCCAATGTGTAAATTAAACAAAAAAGTGCACGTTTGTTATGATGTCCAAGATGGGGACCAGGATGTGGACATAATAAAAAATTAGGGAACATGATAGGAGACATTTCTACAATACATATAATCATTCTTATCTATCTAATACGATGACAACAGCTCTCCATACCTGCAGTCCACCACAAGGACCACCCTCTCTAATCCCTGAAAAATGAAATCATCCTCAGGGACGAAGAGAGGGGGCTAAGCGCCCCCCATGGTTTTAGAGCATTGACTCTTCTAAGAGTCCTAAGAGTCCTGCTTACACTGATGGGGTGCAGCTGTGGGACCCTATTTTAAGAGATGATGTCCTCCACCCAACTCTCAAAAAGCTGAAAGGGTCTTCAGTAGAGATGGATAGTCGAGCTGGGCTATCAGACGGTCACCTCTGTAGCTGTAGTGTCATTTTTCCTATGGTCCAATGTGTAAATTAAACAAAAAAGTGCACGTTTGTTATGATGTCCAAGATGGGGACCAGGATGTGGACATAATAAAAAATTAGGGAACATGATAGGAGACATTTCTACAATACATATAATCATTCTTATCTATCTAATACGATGACAACAGCTCTCCATACCTGCAGTCCACCACAAGGACCACCCTCTCTAATCCCTGAAAAATGAAATCATCCTCAGTGACGAAGAGAGGGGGCTAAGCGCCCCCATGGTCTCAGAGCATTAACTCTTCTAAGAGTCCTAAGAGTCCTGCTCACACTGATGGGGTGCAGCTGTGGGACCCTATTTTCAGAGATGATGTCCTCCACCCAACTCTCAAAAAGCTGAAAGGGTCTTCAGTAGAGATGGATAGTCGAGCTGGGCTATCAGACGGTCACCTCTGTAGCTGTAGTGTCATTTTTCCTATGGTCCAATGTGTAAATTAAACAAAAAAGTGCACGTTTGTTATGATGTCCAAGATGGGGACCAGGATGTGGACATAATAAAAAATTAGGGAACATGATAGGAGACATTTCTACAATACATATAATCATTCTTATCTATCTAATACGATCACAACAGCTCTCCATACCTGCAGTCCACCACAAGGACCACTCTCTCTAATCCCTGAAAAATGAAATCATCCTCAGTGACGAAGAGAGGGGGCTAAGCGCCCCCCATGGTCTCAAAACATTGACTCTTCTAAGAGTCCTAAGAGTCCTGCTCACACTGATGGGGTGCAGCTGTGGGACCCTATTTTCAGAGATGATGTCCTCCACCCAACTCTCAAAAAGAGATGATGTCCTCCACCCAACTCTCAAAAAGCTGAAAGGGTCTTCAGTAGAGATGGATAGTCGAGCTGGGCTATCAGACGGTCACCTCTGTAGCTGTAGTGTCATTTTTCCTATGGTCCAATGTGTAAATTAAACAAAAAAGTGCACGTTTGTTATGATATCCAAGATGGGGACCAGGATGTGGACATAATAAAAAATTAGGGAACATGATAGGAGACATTTCTACAATACATATAATCATTCTTATCTATCTAATACGATGACAACAGCTCTCCATACCTGCAGTCCACCACAAGGACCACCCTCTCTAATCCCTGAAAAATGAAATCATCCTCAGTGACGAAGAGAGGGGGCCAAGCGCCCCCCATGGTACCAGAGCATTGACTCTTCTAAGAGTCCTAAGAGTCCTGCTCACACTGATGGGGTGAAGCTGTGGGACCCTATTTTCAGAGATGATGTCCTCCACCCAACTCTCAAAAAGCTGAAAGGGTCTTCAGTAGAGATGGATAGTCGAGCTGGGCTATCAGACGGTCACCTCTGTAGCTGTAGTGTCATTTTTCCTATGGTCCAATGTGTAAATTAAACAAAAAAGTGCACGTTTGTTATGATGTCCAAGATGGGGACCAGGATGTGGACATAATAAAAAATTAGGGAACATGATAGGAGACATTTCTACAATACATATAATCATTCTTATCTATCTAATACGATGACAACAGCTCTCCATACCTGCAGTCCACCACAAGGACCACCCTCTCTAATCCCTGAAAAATGAAATCATCCTCAGGGACGAAGAGAGGGGGCTAAGCGCCCCCCATGGTTTTAGAGCATTGACTCTTCTAAGAGTCCTAAGAGTCCTGCTTACACTGATGGGGTGCAGCTGTGGGACCCTATTTTAAGAGATGATGTCCTCCACCCAACTCTCAAAAAGCTGAAAGGGTCTTCAGTAGAGATGGATAGTCGAGCTGGGCTATCAGACGGTCACCTCTGTAGCTGTAGTGTCATTTTTCCTATGGTCCAATGTGTAAATTAAACAAAAAAGTGCACGTTTGTTATGATGTCCAAGATGGGGACCAGGATGTGGACATAATAAAAAATTAGGGAACATGATAGGAGACATTTCTACAATACATATAATCATTCTTATCTATCTAATACGATGACAACAGCTCTCCATACCTGCAGTCCACCACAAGGACCACCCTCTCTAATCCCTGAAAAATGAAATCATCCTCAGTGACGAAGAGAGGGGGCTAAGCGCCCCCATGGTCTCAGAGCATTAACTCTTCTAAGAGTCCTAAGAGTCCTGCTCACACTGATGGGGTGCAGCTGTGGGGCCCTATTTTCAGAGATGATGTCCTCCACCCAACTCTCAAAAAGCTGAAAGGGTCTTCAGTAGAGATGGATAGTCGAGCTGGGCTATCAGACGGTCACCTCTGTAGCTGTAGTGTCATTTTTCCTATGGTCCAATGTGTAAATTAAACAAAAAAGTGCACGTTTGTTATGATGTCCAAGATGGGGACCAGGATGTGGACATAATAAAAAATTAGGGAACATGATAGGAGACATTTCTACAATACATATAATCATTCTTATCTATCTAATACGATCACAACAGCTCTCCATACCTGCAGTCCACCACAAGGACCACTCTCTCTAATCCCTGAAAAATGAAATCATCCTCAGTGACGAAGAGAGGGGGCTAAGCGCCCCCCATGGTCTCAAAACATTGACTCTTCTAAGAGTCCTAAGAGTCCTGCTCACACTGATGGGGTGCAGCTGTGGGACCCTATTTTCAGAGATGATGTCCTCCACCCAACTCTCAAAAAGAGATGATGTCCTCCACCCAACTCTCAAAAAGCTGAAAGGGTCTTCAGTAGAGATGGATAGTCGAGCTGGGCTATCAGACGGTCACCTCTGTAGCTGTAGTGTCATTTTTCCTATGGTCCAATGTGTAAATTAAACAAAAAAGTGCACGTTTGTTATGATGTTCAAGATGGGGACCAGGATGTGGACATAATAAAAAATTAGGGAACATGATAGGAGACATTTCTACAATACATATAATCATTCTTATCTATCTAATACGATCACAACAGCTCTCCATACCTGCAGTCCACCACAAGGACCACTCTCTCTAATCCCTGAAAAATGAAATCATCCTCAGTGACGAAGAGAGGGGGCTAAGCGCCCCCCATGGTCTCAGAGCATTGACTCTTCTAAGAGTCCTAAGATTCCTGCTCACACTGATGGGGTGCAGCTGTGGGACCCTATTTTCAGAGATGATGTCCTCCACCCAACTCTCAAAAAGCTGAAAGGGTCTTCAGTAGAGATGGATAGTCGAGCTGGGCTATCAGACGGTCACCTCTGTAGCTGTAGTGTCATTTTTCCTATGGTCCAATTTGTAAATTAAACAAAAAAGTGCACGTTTGTTATGATTTCCAAGATAGGGACCAGGATGTGGACATAATAAAAAAATAGGGAACATGATAGGAGACATTTCTACAATACATATAATCATTCTTATCTATCTAATACGATGACAACAGCTCTCCATACCTGCAGGCTACCACAAGGACCACCCTCTCTATTCCCTGAAAAGTGAAATCATCCTCAGTGACGAGGAGAGGGGGCTAAGCGCCCCCCATGGTCTCAGAGCATTGACTCTTCTAAGAGTCCTAAGAGTCCTGCTCACACTGATGGGGTGCAGCTGTGGGACCCTATTTTCAGAGATGATGTTCTCCACCCAACTCTCAAAAAGCTGAAAGGGTCTTCAGTAGAGATGGATAGTCGAGCTGGGCTATCAGACGGTCACCTCTGTAGCTGTAGTGTCATTTTTCCTATGGTCCAATGTGTAAATTAAACAAAAAAGTGCACGTTTGTTATGATGTCCAAGATGGGGACCAGGATGTGGACATAATAAAAAATTAGGGAACATGATAGGAGACATTTCTACAATACATATAATCATTCTTATCTATTTAATACGATGACAACAGCTCTCCATACTTGCAGTCCACTACAAACGTTATTGCAAGATAACCAAACAAAACTTTTAGTGGATTTCTACTTATTTTATTAAATATCATCTCCACCAAACAGGACAAGCTTGCATCTGTTATAGTTTTGGAGAAAAATGTGTTCATTTCATGTATGCGCAAAATGCCTTTGAAATGGCTTTAAAATGGATTTGGAGCATGGAGACGATTATCTCAGGATGGCAATATAAACAAACGAAACTTTTAGTAGATTTCTACTTATTTTATTAAATATTATCTCCACCAAACAGGACAAGCTTGCATCTGTTATAGTTTTGGAGAAAAATGTGTTCATTTCATGTATGCGCGAAATGCCTTAAAAATGGCTTTAAAATGGATTTGGAGCATGGAGACGATTATCTCGGGATTGCAAGATAACCAAACAAAACTTTTAGTGGATTTCTACTTATTTTATTAAATATCATCTCCACCAAACAGGACAAGCTTGCATTACTTATAGTTTTAAAGAAAAATGTGTTCATTTCATTTATGCGCGAAATGCCTTAGAAATGGGTTTTAAGAGCATTTGAAGCATGGAGACGATTATCTCGAGATTGCAAGATAACCAAACAAAACTTTTAGTGGATTTCTACTTATTTTATTAAATATTATCTCCACCAAACAGGACAAGCTTGCATCTGTTATAGTTTTGGAGAAAAATGTGTTCATTTCATGTATGCGCAAAATGCCTTTGAAATGGCTTTAAAATGGATTTGGAGCATGGAGACGATTATCTCAGGATGGCAATATAAACAAACAAAACTTTTAGTGGATTTCTACTTATTTTATTAAATATCATCTCCACCAAACAGGACAAGCTTGCATCTGTTATAGTTTTGGAGAAAAATGTGTTCATTTCATGTATGCGCGAAATGCCTTAAAAATGGCTTTAAAATGGATTTGGAGCATGGAGACGATTATCTCGGGATTGCAAGATAACCAAACAAACCTTTTAGTGGATTTCTACTTATTTTATTAAATATCATCTCCACCAAACAGGACAAGCTTGCATCTGTTATAGTTTTGGAGAAAAATGTGTTCATTTCATGTATGCGCGAAATGCCTTAAAAATGGCTTTAAAATGGATTTGGAGCATGGAGACGATTATCTCGGGATTGCAAGATAACCAAACAAAACTTTTAGTGGATTTCTACTTATTTTATTAAATATCATCTCCACCAAACAGGACAAGCTTGCATCTCTTATAGTTTTAAAGAAAAATGTGTTCATTTCATTTATGCGCGAAATGCCTTAGAAATGGGTTTTAAGAGCATTTGAAGCATGGAGACGATTATCTCGAGATTGCAAGATAACCAAACAAAACTTTTAGTGGATTTCTACTTATTTTATTAAATATCATCTCCACCAAACAGGACAAGCTTGCATCTGTTATAGTTTTGGAGAAAAATCTGTTCATTTCATGTATGCGCAAAATGCCTTTGAAATGGCTTTAAAATGGATTTGGAGCATGGAGACGATTATCTCAGGATGGCAATATAAACAAACAAAACTTTTAGTGGATTTCTACTTATTTTATTAAATATCATCTCCACCAAACAGGACAAGCTTGCATCTGTTATAGTTTTGGAGAAAAATGTGTTCATTTCATGTATGCGCGAAATGCCTTAAAAATGGCTTTAAAATGGATTTGGAGCATGGAGACGATTATCTCGGGATTGCAAGATAACCAAACAAAACTTTTAGTGGATTTCTACTTATTTTATTAAATATCATCTCCACCAAACAGGAAAAGCTTGCATCTGTTATAGTTTTGGAGAAAAATGTGTTCATTTCATGTATGCGCGAAATGCCTTAAAAATGGCTTTAAAATGGATTTGGAGCATGGAGACGATTATCTCGGGATTGCAAGATAACCAAACAAAACTTTTAGTGGATTTCTACTTATTTTATTAAATATCATCTCCACCAAACAGGACAAGCTTGCATCTGTTATAGTTTTGGAGAAAAATGTGTTCATTTCATTTATACGCAAAATGCCTTAGAAATGGGTTTTAATAGCATTTGAAGCATGGAGACGATTATCTCGAGATTGCAAGATAACCAAACAAAACTTTTAGTGGATTTCTACTTATTTTATTAAATATCATCTCCACCAAACAGGACAAGCTTGCATCTGTTATAGTTTTGGAGAAAAATGTGTTCATTTCATGTATGCGCGAAATGCCTTAAAAATGGCTTTAAAATGGATTTGGAGCATGGAGACGATTATCTCGGGATTGCAAGATAACCAAACAAAACTTTTAGTGGATTTCTACTTATTTTATTAAATATCATCTCCACCAAACAGGACAAGCTTGCATGTGTTATAGTTTTGGAGAAAAATGTGTTCATTTCATGTATGCGCAAAATGCCTTTGAAATGGCTTTAAAATGGATTTGGAGCATGGAGACGATTATCTCAGGATGGCAATATAAACAAACGAAACTTTTAGTAGATTTCTACTTATTTTATTAAATATTATCTCCACCAAACAGGACAAGCTTGCATCTGTTATAGTTTTGGAGAAAAATGTGTTCATTTCATGTATGCGCGAAATGCCTTAAAAATGGCTTTAAAATGGATTTGGAGCATGGAGATGATTATCTCGGGATTGCAAGATAACCAAACTAAACTTTTAGTGGATTACTACTTATTTTATTAAATATCATCTCCACCAAACAGGACAAGCTTGCATCTGTTATAGTTTTGGAGAAAAATGTGTTCATTTCATGTATGCGCGAAATGCCTTAAAAATGGCTTTAAAATGGATTTGGAGCATGGAGACGATTATCTCGGGATTGCAAGATAACCAAACAAAACTTTTAGTGGATTTCTACTTATTTTATTAAATATCATCTCCACCAAACAGGACAAGCTTGCATGTGTTATAGTTTTGGAGAAAAATGTGTTCATTTCATGTATGCGCAAAATGCCTTTGAAATGGCTTTAAAATGGATTTGGAGCATGGAGACGATTATCTCAGGATGGCAATATAAACAAACGAAACTTTTAGTAGATTTCTACTTATTTTATTAAATATTATCCCCACCAAACAGGACAAGCTTGCATCTGTTATAGTTTTGGAGAAAAATGTGTTCATTTCATGTATGCGCGAAATGCCTTAAAAATGGCTTTAAAATGGATTTGGAGCATGGAGACGATTATCTCGGGATTGCAAGATAACCAAACAAAACTTTTAGTGGATTTCTACTTATTTTATTAAATATCATCTCCACCAAACAGGACAAGCTTGCATCTGTTATAGTTTTGGAGAAAAATGTGTTCATTTCATGTATGCGCGAAATGCCTTAAAAATGGCTTTAAAATGGATTTGGAGCATGGAGACGATTATCTCGGGATTGCAAGATAACCAAACAAAACTTTTAGTGGATTTCTACTTATTTTATTAAATATCATCTCCACCAAACAGGACAAGCTTGCATGTGTTATAGTTTTGGAGAAAAATGTGTTCATTTCATGTATGCGCAAAATGCCTTTGAAATGGCTTTAAAATGGATTTGGAGCATGGAGACGATTATCTCAGGATGGCAATATAAACAAACGAAACTTTTAGTAGATTTCTACTTATTTTATTAAATATTATCTCCACCAAACAGGACAAGCTTGCATCTGTTATAGTTTTGGAGAAAAATGTGTTCATTTCATGTATGCGCGAAATGCCTTAAAAATGGCTTTAAAATGGATTTGGAGCATGGAGACGATTATCTCGGGATTGCAAGATAACCAAACAAAAATTTTAGTGGATTTCTACTTATTTTATTAAATATCATCTCCACCAAACAGGACAAGCTTGCATCTGTTATAGTTTTAAAGAAAAATGTGTTCATTTCATTTATGCGCGAAATGCCTTAGAAATGGGTTTTAAGAGCATTTGAAGCATGGAGACGATTATCTCGAGATTGCAAGATAACCAAACAAAACTTTTAGTGGATTTCTACTTATTTTATTAAATATCATCTCCACCAAACAGGACAAGCTTGCATCTGTTATAGTTTTGGAGAAAAATGTGTTCATTTCATGTATGCGCGAAATGCCTTAAAAATGGCTTTAAAATGGATTTGGAGCATGGAGACGATTATCTCGGGATTGCAAGATAACCAAACAAAACTTTTAGTGGATTTCTACTTATTTTATTAAATATCATCTCCACCAAACAGGACAAGCTTGCATCTGTTATAGTTTTGGAGAAAAATGTGTTCATTTCATGTATGCGCGAAATGCCTTAAAAATGGCTTTAAAATGGATTTGGAGCATGGAGACGATTATCTCGGGATTGCAAGATAACCAAACAAAACTTTTAGTGGATTTCTACTTATTTTATTAAATATCATCTCCACCAAACAGGACAAGCTTGCATCTGTTATAGTTTTGGAGAAAAATGTGTTCATTTCATGTATGCGCAAAGTGCCTTTGAAATGGCTTTAAAATGGATTTGGAGCATGGAGACGATTATCTCAGGATGGCAATATAAACAAACGAAACTTTTAGTAGATTTCTACTTATTTTATTAAATATTATCTCCACCAAACAGGACAAGCTTGCATCTGTTATAGTTTTGGAGAAAAATTTGTTCATTTCATGTATGCGCGAAATGCCTTAAAAATGGCTTTAAAATGGATTTGGAGCATGGAGACGATTATCTCGGGATTGCAAGATAACCAAACAAAACTTTTAGTGGATTTCTACTTATTTTATTAAATATCATCTCCACCAAACAGGACAAGCTTGCATCTGTTATAGTTTTGGAGAAAAATGTGTTCATTTCATGTATGCGCGAAATGCCTTAAAAATGGGTTTTAATAGCATTTGAAGCATGGAGACGATAATCTCGAGATTGCAAGATAACCAAACAAAACTTTTAGTGGATTTCTACTTATTTTATTAAATATCATCTCCACCAAACAGGACAAGCTTGCATCTGTTATAGTTTTGGAGAAAAATGTGTTCATTTCATGTATGCGCGAAATGCCTTAAAAATGGCTTTAAAATGGATTTGGAGCATGGAGACGATTATCTCGGGATTGCAAGATAACCAAACAAAACTTTTAGAGGATTTCTACTTATTTTATTAAATATCATCTCCACCAAAAAGGACAAGCTTGCATGTGTTATAGTTTTGGAGAAAAATGTGTTCATTTCATGTATGCGCAAAATGCCTTTGAAATGGCTTTAAAATGGATTTGGAGCATGGAGACGATTATCTCAGGATGGCAATATAAACAAACGAAACTTTTAGTAGATTTCTACTTATTTTATTAAATATTATCTCCACCAAACAGGACAAGCTTGCATCTGTTACAGTTTTGGAGAAAAATGTGTTCATTTCATGTATGCGCGAAATGCCTTAAAAATGGCTTTAAAATGGATTTGGAGCATGGAGACGATTATCTCGGGATTGCAAGATAACCAAACAAAACTTTTAGTGGATTTCTACTTATTTTATTAAATATCATCTCCACCAAACAGGACAAGCTTGCATCTGTTATAGTTTTGGAGAAAAATGTGTTCATTTCATGTATGCGCGAAATGCCTTAAAAATGGCTTTAAAATGGATTTGGAGCATGGAGACGATTATCTCGGGATTGCAAGATAACCAAACAAAACTTTTAGTGGATTTCTACTTATTTTATTAAATATCATCTCCACCAAACAGGACAAGCTTGCATCTGTTATAGTTTTGGAGAAAAATGTGTTCATTTCATGTATGCGCAAAGTTCCTTTGAAATGGCTTTAAAATGGATTTGGAGCATGGAGACGATTATCTCAGGATGGCAATATAAACAAACGAAACTTTTAGTAGATTTCTACTTATTTTATTAAATATTATCTCCACCAAACAGGACAAGCTTGCATCTGTTATAGTTTTGGAGAAAAATTTGTTCATTTCATGTATGCGCGAAATGCCTTAAAAATGGTTTTAAAATGGATTTGGAGCATGGAGACGATTATCTCGGGATTGCAAGATAACCAAACAAAACTTTTAGTGGATTTCTACTTATTTTATTAAATATCATCTCCACCAAACAGGACAAGCTTGCATCTGTTATAGTTTTAAAGAAAAATGTGTTCATTTCATTTATGCGCGAAATGCCTTAGAAATGGGTTTTAAGAGCATTTGAAGCATGGAGACGATTATCTCGAGATTGCAAGATAACCAAACAAAACTTTTAGTGGATTTCTACTTATTTTATTAAATATCATCTCCACCAAACAGGACAAGCTTGCATCTGTTATTGTTTTGGAGAAAAATGTGTTCATTTCATGTATGCGCGAAATGCCTTAAAAATGGCTTTAAAATGGATTTGGAGCATGGAGACGATTATCTCGGGATTGCAAGATAACCAAACAAAACTTTTAGTGGATTTCTACTTATTTTATTAAATATCATCTCCACCAAACAGGACAAGCTTGCATGTGTTATAGTTTTGGAGAAAAATGTGTTCATTTCATGTATGCGCAAAATGCCTTTGAAATGGCTTTAAAATGGATTTGGAGCATGGAGACGATTATCTCAGGATGGCAATATAAACAAACGAAACTTTTAGTAGATTTCTACTTATTTTATTAAATATTATCTCCACCAAACAGGACAAGCTTGCATCTGTTATAGTTTTGGAGAAAAATGTGTTCATTTCATGTATGCGCGAAATGCCTTAAAAATGGCTTTAAAATGGATTTGGAGCATGGAGACGATTATCTCGGGATTGCAAGATAACCAAACAAAGCTTTTAGTGGATTTCTACTTATTTTATTAAATATCATCTCCACCAAACAGGACAAGCTTGCATCTGTTATAGTTTTGGAGAAAAATGTGTTCATTTCATGTATGCGCGAAATGCCTTAAAAATGGCTTTAAAATGGATTTGGAGCATGGAGACGATTATCTCGGGATTGCAAGATAACCAAACAAAACTTTTAGTGGATTTCTACTTATTTTATTAAATATCATCTCCACCAAACAGGACAAGCTTGCATCTGTTATAGTTTTGGAGAAAAATGTGTTCATTTCATGTATGCGCAAAGTTCCTTTGAAATGGCTTTAAAATGGATTTGGAGCATGGAGACGATTATCTCAGGATGGCAATATAAACAAACGAAACTTTTAGTAGATTTCTACTTATTTTATTAAATATTATCTCCACCAAACAGGACAAGCTTGCATCTGTTATAGTTTTGGAGAAAAATTTGTTCATTTCATGTATGCGCGAAATGCCTTAAAAATGGTTTTAAAATGGATTTGGAGCATGGAGACGATTATCTCGGGATTGCAAGATAACCAAACAAAACTTTTAGTGGATTTCTACTTATTTTATTAAATATCATCTCCACCAAACAGGACAAGCTTGCATCTGTTATAGTTTTAAAGAAAAATGTGTTCATTTCATTTATGCGCGAAATGCCTTAGAAATGGGTTTTAAGAGCATTTGAAGCATGGAGACGATTATCTCGAGATTGCAAGATAACCAAACAAAACTTTTAGTGGATTTCTACTTATTTTATTAAATATCATCTCCACCAAACAGGACAAGCTTACATCTGTTATTGTTTTGGAGAAAAATGTGTTCATTTCATGTATGCGCGAAATGCCTTAAAAATGGCTTTAAAATGGATTTGGAGCATGGAGACGATTATCTCGGGATTGCAAGATAACCAAACAAAACTTTTAGTGGATTTCTACTTATTTTATTAAATATCATCTCCACCAAACAGGACAAGCTTGCATGTGTTATAGTTTTGGAGAAAAATGTGTTCATTTCATGTATGCGCAAAATGCCTTTGAAATGGCTTTAAAATGGATTTGGAGCATGGAGACGATTATCTCAGGATGGCAATATAAACAAACGAAACTTTTAGTAGATTTCTACTTTTTTTATTAAATATTATCTCCACCAAACAGGACAAGCTTGCATCTGTTATAGTTTTGGAGAAAAATGTGTTCATTTCATGTATGCGCGAAATGCCTTAAAAATGGCTTTAAAATGGATTTGGAGCATGGAGACGATTATCTCGGGATTGCAAGATAACCAAACAAAACTTTTAGTGGATTTCTACTTATTTTATTAAATATCATCTCCACCAAACAGGACAAGCTTGCATCTGTTATAGTTTTGGAGAAAAATGTGTTCATTTCATGTATGCGCGAAATGCCTTAAAAATGGCTTTAAAATGGATTTGGAGCATGGAGACGATTATCTCGGGATTGCAAGATAACCAAACAAAACTTTTAGTGGATTTCTACTTATTTTATTAAATATCATCTCCACCAAACAGGACAAGCTTGCATCTGTTATAGTTTTGGAGAAAAATGTGTTCATTTCATGTATGCGCAAAATGCCTTTGAAATGGCTTTAAAATGGATTTGGAGCATGGAGACGATTATCTCAGGATGGCAATATAAACAAACGAAACTTTTAGTAGATTTCTACTTATTTTATTAAATATTATCTCCACCAAACAGGACAAGCTTGCATCTGTTATAGTTTTGGAGAAAAATGTGTTCATTTCATGTATGCGCGAAATGCCTTAAAAATGGCTTTAAAATGGATTTGGAGCATGGAGACGATTATCTCGGGATTGCAAGATAACCAAACAAAACTTTTAGTGGATTTCTACTTATTTTATTAAATATCATCTCCATCAAACAGGACAAGCTTGCATCTGTTATAGTTTTGGAGAAAAATGTGTTCATTTCATTTATGCGCGAAATGCCTTAGAAATGGGTTTTAATAGCATTTGAAGCATGGAGACGATTATCTCGAGATTGCAAGATAACCAAACAAAACTTTTAGTGGATTTCTACTTATTTTATTAAATATCATCTCCACCAAACAGGACAAGCTTGCATCTGTTATAGTTTTGGAGAAAAATGTGTTCATTTCATGTATGCGCGAAATGCCTTAAAAATGGCTTTAGAATGGATTTGGAGCATGGAGACGATTATCTCGGGATTGCAAGATAACCAAACAAAACTTTTAGTGGATTTCTACTTATTTTATTAAATATCATCTCCACCAAACAGGACAAGCTTGCATGTGTTATAGTTTTGGAGAAAAATGTGTTCATTTCATGTATGCGCAAAATGCCTTTGAAATGGCTTTAAAATGGATTTGGAGCATGGAGACGATTATCTCAGGATGGCAATATAAACAAACGAAACTTTTAGTAGATTTCTACTTATTTTATTAAATATTATCTCCACCAAACAGGACAAGCTTGCATCTGTTATAGTTTTGGAGAAAAATGTGTTCATTTCATGTATGCGCGAAATGCCTTAAAAATGGCTTTAAAATGGATTTGGAGCATGGAGACGATTATCTCGGGATTGCAAGATAACCAAACAAAACTTTTAGTGGATTTCTACTTATTTTATTAAATATCATCTCCACCAAACAGGACAAGCTTGCATCTGTTATAGTTTGGGAGAAAAATGTGTTCATTTCATGCATGCGCGAAATGCCTTAAAAATGGCTTTAAATGGATTTGGAGCATGGAGACGATTATCTCGGGATTGCAAGATAACCAAACAAAACTTTTAGTGGATTTCTACTTATTTTATTAAATATCATCTCCACCAAACAGGACAAGCTTGCATCTGTTATAGTTTTGGAGAAAAATGTGTTCATTTCATGTATGCGCGAAATGCCTTAAAAATGGCTTTAAAATGGATTTGGAGCATGGAGACGATTATCTCGGGATTGCAAGATAACCAAACAAAACTTTTAGTGGATTTCTACTTATTTTATTAAATATCATCTCCACCAAACAGGACAAGCTTGCATCTGTTATAGTTTTGGAGAAAAATGTGTTCATTTCATGTATGCGCGAAATGCCTTAAAAATGGCTTTAAAATGGATTTGGAGCATGGAGACGATTATCTCGGGATTGCAAGATAACCAAACAAAACTTTTAGTGGATTTCTACTTATTTTATTAAATATCATCTCCACCAAACAGGACAAGCTTGCATCTGTTATAGTTTTGGAGAAAAATGTGTTCATTTCATGTATGCGCAAAATGCCTTTGAAATGGCTTTAAATGGATTTGGAGCATGGAGACGATTATCTCGGGATTGCAAGATAACCAAACAAAACTTTTAGTGGATTTCTACTTATTTTATTAAATATCATCTCCACCAAACAGGACAAGCTTGCATCTGTTATAGTTTTGGAGAAAAATGTGTTCATTTCATTTATGCGCGAAATGCCTTAGAAATGGGTTTTAATAGCATTTGAAGCATGGAGACGATTATCTCGAGATTGCAAGATAACCAAACAAAACTTTTAGTGGATTTCTACTTATTTTATTAAATATCATCTCCACCAAACAGGACAAGCTTGCATCTGTTATAGTTTTGGAGAACAATGTGTTCATTTCATGTATGCGCGAAATGCCTTAAAAATGGCTTTAAAATGGATTTGGAGCATGGAGACGATTATCTCGGGATTGCAAGATAACCAAACAAAACTTTTAGTGGATTTCTACTTATTTTATTAAATATCATCTCCACCAAACAGGACAAGCTTGCATGTGTTATAGTTTTGGAGAAAAATGTGTTCATTTCATGTATGCGCAAAATGCCTTTGAAATGGCTTTAAAATGGATTTGGAGCATGGAGACGATTATCTCAGGATGGCAATATAAACAAACGAAACTTTTAGTAGATTTCTACTTAATTTATTAAATATTATCTCCACCAAACAGGACAAGCTTGCATCTGTTATAGTTTTGGAGAAAAATGTGTTCATTTCATGTATGCGCGAAATGCCTTAAAAATGGCTTTAAAATGGATTTGGAGCATGGAGACGATTATCTCGGGATTGCAAGATAACCAAACAAAACTTTTAGTGGATTTCTACTTATTTTATTAAATATCATCTCCACCAAACAGGACAAGCTTGCATCTGTTATAGTTTTGGAGAAAAATGTGTTCATTTCATGTATGCGCGAAATGCCTTAAAAATGGCTTTAAAATGGATTTGGAGCATGGAGACGATTATCTCGGGATTGCAAGATAACCAAACAAAACTTTTAGTGGATTTCTACTTATTTTATTAAATATCATCTCCACCAAACAGGACAAGCTTGCATCTGTTATAGTTTTGGAGAAAAATGTGTTCATTTCATGTATGCGCAAAATGCCTTTGAAATGGCTTTAAAATGGATTTGGAGCATGGAGACGATTATCTCAGGATGGCAATATAAACAAACGAAACTTTTAGTAGATTTCTACTTATTTTATTAAATATTATCTCCACCAAACAGGACAAGCTTGCATCTGTTATAGTTTTGGAGAAAAATGTGTTCATTTCATGTATGCGCGAAATGCCTTAAAAATGGCTTTAAAATGGATTTGGAGCATGGAGACGATTATCTCGGGATTGCAAGATAACCAAACAAAACTTTTAGTGGATTTCTACTTATTTTATTAAATATCATCTCCACCAAACAGGACAAGCTTGCATCTGTTATAGTTTTGGAGAAAAATGTGTTCATTTCATGTATGCGCGAAATGCCTTAAAAATGGCTTTAAAATGGATTTGGAGCATGGAGACGATTATCTCGGGATTGCAAGATAACCAAACAAAACTTTTAGTGGATTTCTACTTATTTTATTAAATATCATCTCCACCAAACAGGACAAGCTTGCATGTGTTATAGTTTTGGAGAAAAATGTGTTCATTTCATGTATGCGCAAAATGCCTTTGAAATGGCTTTAAAATGGATTTGGAGCATGGAGACGATTATCTCAGGATGGCAATATAAACAAACGAAACTTTTAGTAGATTTCTACTTATTTTATTAAATATTATCTCCACCAAACAGGACAAGCTTGCATCTGTTATAGTTTTGGAGAAAAATGTGTTCATTTCATGTATGCGCGAAATGCCTTAAAAATGGCTTTAAAATGGATTTGGAGCATGGAGACGATTATCTCGGGATTGCAAGATAACCAAACAAAACTTTTAGTGGATTTCTACTTATTTTATTAAATATCATCTCCACCAAACAGGACAAGCTTGCATCTGTTATAGTTTTGGAGAAAAATGTGTTCATTTCATGTATGCGCGAAATGCCTTAGAAATGGGTTTTAATAGCATTTGAAGCATGGAGACGATTATCTCGAGATTGCAAGATAACCAAACAAAACTTTTAGTGGATTTCTACTTATTTTATTAAATATCATCTCCACCAAACAGGACAAGCTTGCATCTGTTATAGTTTTGGAGAAAAATGTGTTCATTTCATGTATGCGCGAAATGCCTTAAAAATGGCTTTAAAATGGATTTGGAGCATGGAGACGATTATCTCGGGATTGCAAGATAACCAAACAAAACTTTTAGTGGATTTCTACTTATTTTATTAAATATCATCTCCACCAAACAGGACAAGCTTGCATGTGTTATAGTTTTGGAGAAAAATGTGTTCATTTCATGTATGCGCAAAATGCCTTTGAAATGGCTTTAAAATGGATTTGGAGCATGGAGACGATTATCTCAGGATGGCAATATAAACAAACGAAACTTTTAGTAGATTTCTACTTAATTTATTAAATATTATCTCCACCAAACAGGACAAGCTTGCATCTGTTATAGTTTTGGAGAAAAATGTGTTCATTTCATGTATGCGCGAAATGCCTTAAAAATGGCTTTAAAATGGATTTGGAGCATGGAGACGATTATCTCGGGATTGCAAGATAACCAAACAAAACTTTTAGTGGATTTCTACTTATTTTATTAAATATCATCTCCACCAAACAGGACAAGCTTGCATCTGTTATAGTTTTGGAGAAAAATGTGTTCATTTCATGTATGCGCGAAATGCCTTAAAAATGGCTTTAAAATGGATTTGGAGCATGGAGACGATTATCTCGGGATTGCAAGCTAACCAAACAAAACTTTTAGTGGATTTCTACTTATTTTATTAAATATCATCTCCACCAAACAGGACAAGCTTGCATCTGTTATAGTTTTGGAGAAAAATGTGTTCATTTCATGTATGCGCAAAATGCCTTTGAAATGGCTTTAAAATGGATTTGGAGCATGGAGACGATTATCTCAGGATGGCAATATAAACAAACGAAACTTTTAGTAGATTTCTACTTATTTTATTAAATATTATCTCCACCAAACAGGACAAGCTTGCATCTGTTATAGTTTTGGAGAAAAATGTGTTCATTTCATGTATGCGCGAAATGCCTTAAAAATGGCTTTAAAATGGATTTGGAGCATGGAGACGATTATCTCGGGATTGCAAGATAACCAAACAAAACTTTTAGTGGATTTCTACTTATTTTATTAAATATCATCTCCACCAAACAGGACAAGCTTGCATCTGTTATAGTTTTGGAGAAAAATGTGTTCATTTCATGTATGCGCGAAATGCCTTAAAAATGGCTTTAAAATGGATTTGGAGCATGGAGACGATTATCTCGGGATTGCAAGATAACCAAACAAAACTTTTAGTGGATTTCTACTTATTTTATTAAATATCATCTCCACCAAACAGGACAAGCTTGCATCTGTTATAGTTTTGGAGAAAAATGTGTTCATTTCATGTATGCGCGAAATGCCTTAAAAATGGCTTTAAAATGGATTTGGAGCATGGAGACGATTATCTCGGGATTGCAAGATAACCAAACAAAACTTTTAGTGGATTTCTACTTATTTTATTAAATATCATCTCCACCAAACAGGACAAGCTTGCATCTGTTATAGTTTTGGAGAAAAATGTGTTCATTTCATGTATGCGCGAAATGCCTTAAAAATGGCTTTAAAATGGATTTGGAGCATGGAGACGATTATCTCGGGATTGCAAGATAACCAAACAAAACTTTTAGTGGATTTCTACTTATTTTATTAAATATCATCTCCACCAAACAGGACAAGCTTGCATCTGTTATAGTTTTGGAGAAAAATGTGTTCATTTCATGTATGCGCGAAATGCCTTAAAAATGGCTTTAAAATGGATTTGGAGCATGGAGACGATTATCTCGGGATTGCAAGATAACCAAACAAAACTTTTAGTGGATTTCTACTTATTTTATTAAATATCATCTCCACCAAACAGGACAAGCTTGCATCTGTTATAGTTTTGGAGAAAAATGTGTTCATTTCATGTATGCGCAAAATGCCTTTGAAATGGCTTTAAAATGGATTTGGAGCATGGAGACGATTATCTCAGGATGGCAATTTAAACAAACGAAACTTTTAGTAGATTTCTACTTATTTTATTAAATATTATCTCCACCAAACAGGACAAGCTTGCATCTGTTATAGTTTTGGAGAAAAATGTGTTCATTTCATGTATGCGCGAAATGCCTTAAAAATGGCTTTAAAATGGATTTGGAGCATGGAGACGATTATCTCGGGATTGCAAGATAACCAAACAAAACTTTTAGTGGATTTCTACTTATTTTATTAAATATCATCTCCACCAAACAGGACAAGCTTGCATCTGTTATAGTTTTGGAGAAAAATGTGTTCATTTCATGTATGCGCGAAATGCCTTAAAAATGGCTTTAAAATGGATTTGGAGCATGGAGACGATTATCTCGGGATTGCAAGATAACCAAACAAACCTTTTAGTGGATTTCTACTTATTTTATTAAATATCATCTCCACCAAACAGGACAAGCTTGCATGTGTTATAGTTTTGGAGAAAAATGTGTTCATTTCATGTATGCGCAAAATGCCTTTGAAATGGCTTTAAAATGGATTTGGAGCATGGAGACGATTATCTCAGGATGGCAATATAAACAAACGAAACTTTTAGTAGATTTCTACTTATTTTATTAAATATTATCTCCACCAAACAGGACAAGCTTGCATCTGTTATAGTTTTGGAGAAAAATGTGTTCATTTCATGTATGCGCGAAATGCCTTAAAAATGGCTTTAAAATGGATTTGGAGCATGGAGACGATTATCTCGGGATTGCAAGATAACCAAACAAAACTTTTAGTGGATTTCTACTTATTTTATTAAATATCATCTCCACCAAACAGGACAAGCTTGCATCTGTTATAGTTTTGGAGAAAAATGTGTTCATTTCATGTATGCGCGAAATGCCTTAAAAATGGCTTTAAAATGGATTTGGAGCATGGAGACGATTATCTCGGGATTGCAAGATAACCAAACAAAACTTTTAGTGGATTTCTACTTATTTTATTAAATATCATCTCCACCAAACAGGACAAGCTTGCATGTGTTATAGTTTTGGAGAAAAATGTGTTCATTTCATGTATGCGCAAAATGCCTTTGAAATGGCTTTAAAATGGATTTGGAGCATGGAGACGATTATCTCAGGATGGCAATATAAACAAACGAAACTTTTAGTAGATTTCTACTTATTTTATTAAATATTATCTCCACCAAACAGGACAAGCTTGCAACTGTTATAGTTTTGGAGAAAAATGTGTTCATTTCATGTATGCGCGAAATGCCTTAAAAATGGCTTTAAAATGGATTTGGAGCATGGAGACGATTATCTCGGGATTGCAAGATAACCAAACAAAACTTTTTGTGGATTTCTACTTATTTTATTAAATATCATCTCCACCAAACAGGACAAGCTTGCATCTGTTATAGTTTTAAAGAAAAATGTGTTCATTTCATTTATGCGCGAAATGCCTTAGAAATTGGTTTTAAGAGCATTTGAAGCATGGAGACGATTATCTCGAGATTGCAAGATAACCAAACAAAACTTTTAGTGGATTTCTACTTATTTTATTAAATATCATCTCCACCAAACAGGACAAGCTTGCATGTGTTATAGTTTTGGAGAAAAATGTGTTCATTTCATGTATGCGCAAAATGCCTTTGAAATGGCTTTAAAATGGATTTGGAGCATGGAGACGATTATCTCAGGATGGCAATATAAACAAATGAAACTTTTAGTAGATTTCTACTTATTTTATTAAATATTATCTCCACCAAACAGGACAAGCTTGCATCTGTTATAGTTTTGGAGAAAAATGTGTTCATTTCATGTATGCGCGAAATGCCTTAAAAATGGCTTTAAAATGGATTTGGAGCATGGAGACGATTATCTCGGGATTGCAAGATAACCAAACAAAACTTTTAGTGGATTTCTACTTATTTTATTAAATATCATCTCCACCAAACAGGACAAGCTTGCATCTGTTATAGTTTTGGAGAAAAATGTGTTCATTTCATGTATGCGCGAAATGCCTTAAAAATGGCTTTAAAATGGATTTGGAGCATGGAGACGATTATCTCGGGATTGCAAGATAACCAAACAAAACTTTTAGTGGATTTCTACTTATTTTATTAAATATCATCTCCACCAAACAGGACAAGCTTGCATCTGTTATAGTTTTGGAGAAAAATGTGTTCATTTCATGTATGCGCAAAATGCCTTTGAAATGGCTTTAAAATGGATTTGGAGCATGGAGACGATTATCTCAGGATGGCAATATAAACAAACGAAACTTTTAGTAGATTTCTACTTATTTTATTAAATATTATCTCCACCAAACAGGACAAGCTTGCATCTGTTATAGTTTTGGAGAAAAATGTGTTCATTTCATGTATGCGCGAAATGCCTTAAAAATGGCTTTAAAATGGATTTGGAGCATGGAGACGATTATCTCGGGATTGCAAGATAACCAAACAAAACTTTTAGTGGATTTCTACTTATTTTATTAAATATCATCTCCACCAAACAGGACAAGCTTGCATCTGTTATAGTTTTAAAGAAAAATGTGTTCATTTCATTTATGCGCAAAATGCCTTAGAAATGGGTTTTAAGAGCATTTGAAGCATGGAGACGATTATCTCGAGATTGCAAGATAACCAAACAAAACTTTTGGTGGATTTCTACTTATTTTATTAAATATCATCTCCACCAAACAGGACAAGCTTGCATCTGTTATAGTTTTGGAGAAAAATGTGTTCATTTCATGTATGCGCGAAATGCCTTAAAAATGGCTTTAAAATGGATTTGGAGCATGGAGACGATTATCTCGGGATTGCAAGATAACCAAACAAAACTTTTAGTGGATTTCTACTTATTTTATTAAATATCATCTCCACCAAACAGGACAAGCTTGCATCTGTTATAGTTTTGGAGAAAAATGTGTTCATTTCATTTATGCGCGAAATGCCTTAGAAATGGGTTTTAATAGCATTTGAAGCATAAAGACGATTATCTCGAGATTGCAAGATAACCAAACAAAACTTTTAGTGGATTTCTACTTATTTTATTAAATATCATCTCCACCAAACAGGACAAGCTTGCATCTGTTATAGTTTTGGAGAAAAATGTGTTCATTTCATGTATGCGCGAAATGCCTTAAAAATGGCTTTAAAATGGATTTGGAGCATGGAGACGATTATCTCGGGATTGCAAGATAACCAAACAAAACTTTTAGTGGATTTCTACTTATTTTATTAAATATCATCTCCACCAAACAGGACAAGCTTGCATGTGTTATAGTTTTGGAGAAAAATGTGTTCATTTCATGTATGCGCAAAATGCCTTTGAAATGGCTTTAAAATGGATTTGGAGCATGGAGACGATTATCTCAGGATGGCAATATAAACAAACGAAACTTTTAGTAGATTTCTACTTATTTTATTAAATATTATCTCCACCAAACAGGACAAGCTTGCATCTGTTATAGTTTTGGAGAAAAATGTGTTCATTTCATGTATGCACGAAATGCCTTAAAAATGGCTTTAAAATGGATTTGGAGCATGGAGACGATTATCTCGGGATTGCAAGATAACCAAACAAAACTTTTAGTGGATTTCTACTTATTTTATTAAATATCATCTCCACCAAACAGGACAAGCTTGCATCTGTTATAGTTTTGGAGAAAAATGTGTTCATTTCATGTATGCGCGAAATGCCTTAAAAATGGCTTTAAAATGGATTTGGAGCATGGAGACGATTATCTCGGGATTGCAAGATAACCAAACAAAACTTTTAGTGGATTTCTACTTATTTTATTAAATATCATCTCCACCAAACAGGACAAGCTTGCATCTGTTATAGTTTTGGAGAAAAATGTGTTCATTTCATTTATGCGCGAAATGCCTTAGAAATGGGTTTTAATAGCATTTGAAGCATGGAGACGATTATCTCGAGATTGCAAGATAACCAAACAAAACTTTTAGTGGATTTCTACTTATTTTATTAAATATCATCTCCACCAAACAGGACAAGCTTGCATCTGTTATAGTTTTGGAGAAAAATGTGTTCATTTCATGTATGCGCGAAATGCCTTAAAAATGGCTTTAAAATGGATTTGGAGCATGGAGACGATTATCTCGGGATTGCAAGATAACCAAACAAAACTTTTAGTGGATTTCTACTTATTTTATTAAATATCATCTCCACCAAACAGGACAAGCTTGCATCTGTTATAGTTTTGGAGAAAAATGTGTTCATTTCATGTATGCGCGAAATGCCTTAAAAATGGCTTTAAAATGGATTTGGAGCATGGAGACGATTATCTCGGGATTGCAAGATAACCAAACAAAACTTTTAGTGGATTTCTACTTATTTTATTAAATATCATCTCCACCAAACAGGACAAGCTTGCATCTGTTATAGTTTTGGAGAAAAATGTGTTCATTTCATGTATGCGCAAAATGCCTTTGAAATGGCTTTAAAATGGATTTGGAGCATGGAGACGATTATCTCAGGATGGCAATATAAACAAACGAAACTTTTAGTAGATTTCTACTTATTTTATTAAATATTATCTCCACCAAACAGGACAAGCTTGCATCTGTTATAGTTTTGGAGAAAAATGTGTTCATTTCATGTATGCGCGAAATGCCTTAAAAATGGCTTTAAAATGGATTTGGAGCATGGAGACGATTATCTCGGGATTGCAAGATAACCAAACAAAACTTTTAGTGGATTTCTACTTATTTTATTAAATATCATCTCCACCAAACAGGACAAGCTTGCATCTGTTATAGTTTTAAAGAAAAATGTGTTCATTTCATTTATGCGCGAAATGCCTTAGAAATTGGTTTTAAGAGCATTTGAAGCATGGAGACGATTATCTCGAGATTGCAAGATAACCAAACAAAACTTTTAGTGGATTTCTACTTATTTTATTAAATATCATCTCCACTAAACAGGACAAGCTTGCATCTGTTATAGTTTTGGAGAAAAATGTGTTCATTTCATGTATGCGCGAAATGCCTTAAAAATGGCTTTAAAATGGATTTGGAGCATGGAGACGATTATCTCGGGATTGCAAGATAACCAAACAAAACTTTTAGTGGATTTCTACTTATTTTATTAAATATCATCTCCACCAAACAGGACAAGCTTGCATCTGTTATAGTTTTGGAGAAAAATGTGTTCATTTCATTTATGCGCGAAATGCCTTAGAAATGGGTTTTAATAGCATTTGAAGCATGGAGACGATTATCTCGAGATTGCAAGATAACCAAACAAAACTTTTAGTGGATTTCTACTTATTTTATTAAATATCATCTCCACCAAACAGGACAAGCTTGCATCTGTTATAGTTTTGGAGAAAAATGTGTTCATTTCATGTATGCGCGAAATGCCTTAAAAATGGCTTTAAAATGGATTTGGAGCATGGAGACGATTATCTCGGGATTGCAAGATAACCAAACAAAACTTTTAGTGGATTTCTACTTATTTTATTAAATATCATCTCCACCAAACAGGACAAGCTTGCATGTGTTATAGTTTTGGAGAAAAATGTGTTCATTTCATGTATGCGCAAAATGCCTTTGAAATGGCTTTAAAATGGATTTGGAGCATGGAGACGATTATCTCAGGATGGCAATATAAACAAACGAAACTTTTAGTAGATTTCTACTTATTTTATTAAATATTATCTCCACCAAACAGGACAAGCTTGCATCTGTTATAGTTTTGGAGAAAAATGTGTTCATTTCATGTATGCGCGAAATGCCTTAAAAATGGCTTTAAAATGGATTTGGAGCATGGAGACGATTATCTCGGGATTGCAAGATAACCAAACAAAACTTTTAGTGGATTTCTACTTATTTTATTAAATATCATCTCCACCAAACAGGACAAGCTTGCATCTGTTATAGTTTTGGAGAAAAATGTGTTCATTTCATGTATGCGCGAAATGCCTTAAAAATGGCTTTAAAATGGATTTGGAGCATGGAGACGATTATCTCGGGATTGCAAGATAACCAAACAAAACTTTTAGTGGATTTCTACTTATTTTATTAAATATCATCTCCACCAAACAGGACAAGCTTGCATCTGTTATAGTTTTGGAGAAAAATGTGTTCATTTCATGTATGCGCAAAATGCCTTTGAAATGGCTTTAAAATGGATTTGGAGCATGGAGACGATTATCTCAGGATGGCAATATAAACAAACGAAACTTTTAGTAGATTTCTACTTATTTTATTAAAAATTATCTCCACCAAACAGGACAAGCTTGCATCTGTTATAGTTTTGGAGAAAAATGTGTTCATTTCATGTATGCGCGAAATGCCTTAAAAATGGCTTTAAAATGGATTTGGAGCATGGAGACGATTATCTCGGGATTGCAAGATAACCAAACAAAACTTTTAGTGGATTTCTACTTATTTTATTAAATATCATCTCCACCAAACAGGACAAGCTTGCATCTGTTATAGTTTTAAAGAAAAATGTGTTCATTTCATTTATGCGCAAAATGCCTTAGAAATGGGTTTTAAGAGCATTTGAAGCATGGAGACGATTATCTCGAGATTGCAAGATAACCAAACAAAACTTTTAGTGGATTTCTACTTATTTTATTAAATATCATCTCCACCAAACAGGACAAGCTTGCATCTGTTATAGTTTTGGAGAAAAATGTGTTCATTTCATGTATGCGCGAAATGCCTTAAAAATGGCTTTAAAATGGATTTGGAGCATGGAGACGATTATCTCGGGATTGCAAGATAACCAAACAAAACTTTTAGTGGATTTCTACTTATTTTATTAAATATCATCTCCACCAAACAGGACAAGCTTGCATCTGTTATAGTTTTGGAGAAAAATGTGTTCATTTCATTTATGCGCGAAATGCCTTAGAAATGGGTTTTAATAGCATTTGAAGCATAAAGACGATTATCTCGAGATTGCAAGATAACCAAACAAAACTTTTAGTGGATTTCTACTTATTTTATTAAATATCATCTCCACCAAACAGGACAAGCTTGCATCTGTTATAGTTTTGGAGAAAAATGTGTTCATTTCATGTATGCGCGAAATGCCTTAAAAATGGCTTTAAAATGGATTTGGAGCATGGAGACGATTATCTCGGGATTGCAAGATAACCAAACAAAACTTTTAGTGGATTTCTACTTATTTTATTAAATATCATCTCCACCAAACAGGACAAGCTTGCATCTGTTATAGTTTTGGAGAAAAATGTGTTCATTTCATTTATGCGCGAAATGCCTTAGAAATCGGTTTTAATAGCATTTGAAGCATGGAGACGATTATCTCGGGATTGCAAGATAACCAAACAAAACTTTTAGTGGATTTCTACTTATTTTATTAAATATCATCTCCACCAAACAGGACAAGCTTGCATCTGTTATAGTTTTGGAGAAAAATGTGTTCATTTCATGTATGCGCGAAATGCCTTAAAAATGGCTTTAAAATGGATTTGGAGCATGGAGACGATTATCTCGGGATTGCAAGATAACCAAACAAAACTTTTAGTGGATTTCTACTTATTTTATTAAATATCATCTCCACCAAACAGGACAAGCTTGCATGTGTTATAGTTTTGGAGAAAAATGTGTTCATTTCATGTATGCGCAAAATGCCTTTGAAATGGCTTTAAAATGGATTTGGAGCATGGAGACGATTATCTCAGGATGGCAATATAAACAAACGAAACTTTTAGTAGATTTCTACTTATTTTATTAAATATCATCTCCACCAAACAGGACAAGCTTGCATCTGTTATAGTTTTAAAGAAAAATGTGTTCATTTCATTTATGCGCGAAATGCCTTAGAAATGGGTTTTAAGAGCATTTGAAGTATGGAGACGATTATCTCGAGATTGCAAGATAACCAAACAAAACCTTTAGTGGATTTCTACTTATTTTATTAAATATCATCTCCACCAAACAGGACAAGCTTGCATCTGTTATAGTTTTGGAGAAAAATGTGTTCATTTCATGTATGCGCGAAATGCCTTAAAAATGGCTTTAAAATGGATTTGGAGCATGGAGACGATTATCTCGGGATTGCAAGATAACCAAACAAAACTTTTAGTGGATTTCTACTTATTTTATTAAATATCATCTCCACCAAACAGGACAAGCTTGCATCTGTTATAGTTTTGGAGAAAAATGTGTTCATTTCATTTATGCGCGAAATGCCTTAGAAATGGGTTTTAATAGCATTTGAAGCATGGAGACAATTATCTCGAGATTGCAAGATAACCAAACAAAACTTTTAGTGGATTTCTACTTATTTTATTAAATATCATCTCCACCAAACAGGACAAGCTTGCATCTGTTATAGTTTTGGAGAAAAATGTGTTCATTTCATGTATGCGCGAAATGCCTTAAAAATGGCTTTAAAATGGATTTGGAGCATGGAGACGATTATCTCGGGATTGCAAGATAACCAAACAAAACTTTTAGTGGATTTCTACTTATTTGATTAAATATCATCTCCACCAAACAGGACAAGCTTGCATGTGTTATAGTTTTGGAGAAAAATGTGTTCATTTCATGTATGCGCAAAATGCCTTTGAAATGGCTTTAAAATGGATTTGGAGCATGGAGACGATTATCTCAGGATGGCAATATAAACAAACGAAACTTTTAGTAGATTTCTACTTATTTTATTAAATATTATCTCCATCAAACAGGACAAGCTTGCATCTGTTATAGTTTTGGAGAAAAATGTGTTCATTTCATGTATGCGCGAAATGCCTTAAAAATGGCTTTAAAATGGATTTGGAGCATGGAGACGATTATCTCGGGATTGCAAGATAACCAAACAAAACTTTTAGTGGATTTCTACTTATTTTATTAAATATCATCTCCACCAAACAGGACAAGCTTGCATCTGTTATAGTTTTGGAGAAAAATGTGTTCATTTCATGTATGCGCGAAATGCCTTAAAAATGGCTTTAAAATGGATTTGGAGCATTGAGACGATTATCTCGGGATTGCAAGATAACCAAACAAAACTTTTAGTGGATTTCTACTTATTTTATTAAATATCATCTCCACCAAACAGGACAAGCTTGCATCTGTTATAGTTTTGGAGAAAAATGTGTTCATTTCATGTATGCGCAAAATGCCTTTGAAATGGCTTTAAAATGGATTTGGAGCATGGAGACGATTATCTCAGGATGGCAATATAAACAAACGAAACTTTTAGTAGATTTCTACTTATTTTATTAAATATTATCTCCACCAAACAGGACAAGCTTGCATCTGTTATAGTTTTGGAGAAAAATGTGTTCATTTCATGTATGCGCGAAATGCCTTAAAAATGGCTTTAAAATGGATTTGGAGCATGGAGACGATTATCTCGGGATTGCAAGATAACCAAACAAAACTTTTAGTGGATTTCTACTTATTTTATTAAATATCATCTCCACCAAACAGGACAAGCTTGCATCTGTTATAGTTTTAAAGAAAAATGTGTTCATTTCATTTATGCGCGAAATGCCTTAGAAATGGGTTTTAAGAGCATTTGAAGCATGGAGACGATTATCTCGAGATTGCAAGATAACCAAACAAAACTTTTAGTGGATTTCTACTTATTTTATTAAATATCATCTCCACCAAACAGGACAAGCTTGCATCTGTTATAGTTTTGGAGAAAAATGTGTTCATTTCATGTATGCGCGAAATGCCTTAAAAATGGCTTTAAAATGGATTTGGAGCATGGAGACGATTATCTCGGGATTGCAAGATAACCAAACAAAACTTTTAGTGGATTTCTACTTATTTTATTAAATATCATCTCCACCAAACAGGACAAGCTTGCATCTGTTATAGTTTTGGAGAAAAATGTGTTCATTTCATTTATGCGCGAAATGCCTTAGAAATGGGTTTTAATAGCATTTGAAGCATGGAGACGATTATCTCGAGATTGCAAGATAACCAAACAAAACTTTTAGTGGATTTCTACTTATTTTATTAAATATCATCTCCACCAAACAGGACAAGCTTGCATGTGTTATAGTTTTGGAGAAAAATGTGTTCATTTCATGTATGCGCGAAATGCCTTAAAAATGGCTTTAAAATGGATTTGGAGCATGGAGACGATTATCTCGGGATTGCAAGTTAACCAAACAAAACTTTTAGTGGATTTCTACTTATTTTATTAAATATCATCTCCACCAAACAGGACAAGCTTGCATGTGTTATAGTTTTGGAGAAAAATGTGTTCATTTCATGTATGCGCAAAATGCCTTTGAAATGGCTTTAAAATGGATTTGGAGCATGGACACGATTATCTCAGGATGGCAATAAACAAACGAAACTTTTAGTAGATTTCTACTTATTTTATTAAATATTATCTCCACCAAACAGGACAAGCTTGCATCTGTTATAGTTTTGGAGAAAAATGTGTTCATTTCATGTATGCGCGAAATGCCTTAAAAATGGCTTTAAAATGGATTTGGAGCATGGAGACGATTATCTCGGGATTGCAAGATAACCAAACTAAACTTTTAGTGGATTTCTACTTATTTTATTAAATATCATCTCCACCAAACAGGACAAGCTTGCATCTGTTATAGTTTTGGAGAAAAATGTGTTCATTTCATGTATGCGCGAAATGCCTTAAAAATAGCTTTAAAATGGATTTGGAGCATGGAGACGATTATCTCGGGATTGCAAGATAACCAAACAAAACTTTTAGTGGATTTCTACTTATTTTATTAAATATCATCTCCACCAAACAGGACAAGCTTGCATCTGTTATAGTTTTGGAGAAAAATGTGTTCATTTCATGTATGCGCAAAATGCCTTTGAAATGGCTTTAAAATGGATTTGGAGCATGGAGACGATTATCTCAGGATGGCAATATAAACAAACGAAACTTTTAGTAGATTTCTACTTATTTTATTAAATATTATCTCCATCAAACAGGACAAGCTTGCATCTGTTATAGTTTTGAAGAAAAATGTGTTCATTTCATGTATGCGCGAAATGCCTTAAAAATGGCTTTAAAATGGATTTGGAGCATGGAGACGATTATCTCGGGATTGCAAGATAACCAAACAAAACTTTTAGTGGATTTCTACTTATTTTATTAAATATCATCTCCACCAAACAGGACAAGCTTGCATCTGTTATAGTTTTAAAGAAAAATGTGTTCATTTCATTTATGCGCGAAATGCCTTAGAAATGTGTTTTAAGAGCATTTGAAGCATGGAGACGATTATCTCGAGATTGCAAGATAACCAAACAAAACTTTTAGTGGATTTCTACTTATTTTATTAAATATCATCTCCACCAAACAGGACAAGCTTGCATCTGTTATAGTTTTGGAGAAAAATGTGTTCATTTCATGTATGCGCGAAATGCCTTAAAAATGGCTTTAAAATGGATTTGGAGCATGGAGACGATTATCTCGGGATTGCAAGATAACCAAACAAAACTTTTAGTGGATTTCTACTTATTTTATTAAATATCATCTCCACCAAACAGGACAAGCTTGCATGTGTTATAGTTTTGGAGAAAAATGTGTTCATTTCATGTATGCGCAAAATGCCTTTGAAATGGCTTTAAAATGGATTTGGAGCATGGAGACGATTATCTCAGGATGGCAATATAAACAAACGAAACTTTTAGTAGATTTCTACTTATTTTATTAAATATTATCTCCACCAAACAGGACAAGCTTGCATCTGTTATAGTTTTGGAGAAAAATGTGTTCATTTCATGTATGCGCGAAATGCCTTAAAAATGGCTTTAAAATGGATTTGGAGCATGGAGACGATTATCTCGGGATTGCAAGATAGCCAAACAAAACTTTTAGTGGATTTCTACTTATTTTATTAAATATCATCTCCACCAAACAGGACAAGCTTGCATCTGTTATAGTTTGGGAGAAAAATGTGTTCATTTCATGTATGCGCGAAATGCCTTAAAAATGGCTTTAAAATGGATTTGGAGCATGGAGACGATTATCTCGGGATTGCAAGATAACCAAACAAAACTTTTAGTGGATTTCTACTTATTTTATTAAATATCATCTCCACCAAACAGGACAAGCTTGCATCTGTTATAGTTTTGGAGAAAAATGTGTTCATTTCATGTATGCGCAAAATGCCTTTGAAATGGCTTTAAAATGGATTTGAAGCATGGAGACGATTATCTCAGGATGGCAATATAAACAAACGAAACTTTTAGTAGATTTCTACTTATTTTATTAAATATTATCTCCACCAAACAGGACAAGCTTGCATCTGTTATAGTTTTGGAGAAAAATGTGTTCATTTCATGTATGCGCGAAATGCCTTAAAAATGGCTTTAAAATGGATTTGGAGCATGGAGACGATTATCTCGGGATTGCAAGATAACCAAACAAAACTTTTAGTGGATTTCTACTTATTTTAATAAATATCATCTCCACCAAACAGGACAAGCTTGCATCTGTTATAAATTTAAAGAAAAATGTGTTCATTTCATTTATGCGCGAAATGCCTTAGAAATGGGTTTTAAGAGCATTTGAAGCATGGAGACGATTATCTCGAGATTGCAAGATAACCAAACAAAACTTTTAGTGGATTTCTACTTATTTTATTAAATATCATCTCCACCATACAGGACAAGCTTGCATCTGTTATAGTTTTGGAGAAAAATGTGTTCATTTCATGTATGCGCGAAATGCCTTAAAAATGGCTTTAAAATGGATATGGAGCATGGAGACGATTATCTCGGGATTGCAAGATAACCAAACAAAACTTTTAGTGGATTTCTACTTATTTTATTAAATATCATCTCCACCAAACAGGACAAGCTTGCATCTGTTATAGTTTTGGAGAAAAATGTGTTCATTTCATTTATGCGCGAAATGCCTTAGAAATGGGTTTTAATAGCATTTGAAGCATGGAGACGATTATCTCGAGATTGCAAGATAACCAAACAAAACTTTTAGTGGATTTCTACTTATTTTATTAAATATCATCTCCACCAAACAGGACAAGCTTGCATCTGTTATAGTTTTGGAGAAAAATGTGTTCATTTCATGTATGCGCGAAATGCCTTAAAAATGGCTTTAAAATGGATTTGGAGCATGGAGACGATTATCTCGGGATTGCAAGATAACCAAACAAAACTTTTAGTGGATTTCTACTTATTTTATTAAATATCATCTCCACCAAACAGGACAAGCTTGCATGTGTTATAGTTTTGGAGAAAAATTTGTTCATTTCATGTATGCGCAAAATGCCTTTGAAATGGCTTTAAAATGGATTTGGAGCATGGAGACGATTATCTCAGGATGGCAATATAAACAAACGAAACTTTTAGTAGATTTCTACTTATTTTATTAAATATTATCTCCACCAAACAGGACAAGCTTGCATCTGTTATAGTTTTGGAGAAAAATGTGTTCATTTCATGTATGCGCGAAATGCCTTAAAAATGGCTTTAAAATGGATTTGGAGCATGGAGACGATTATCTCGGGATTGCAAGATAACCAAACAAAACTTTTAGTGGATTTCTACTTATTTTATTAAATATCATCTCCACCAAACAGGACAAGCTTGCATCTGTTATAGTTTTGGAGAAAAATGTGTTCATTTCATGTATGCGCGAAATGCCTTAAAAATGGCTTTAAAATGGATTTGGAGCATGGAGACGATTATCTCGGGATTGCAAGATAACCAAACAAAACTTTTAGTGGATTTCTACTTATTTTATTAAATATCATCTCCACCAAACAGGACAAGCTTGCATCTGTTATAGTTTTGGAGAAAAATGTGTTCATTTCATGTATGCGCAAAATGCCTTTGAAATGGCTTTAAAATGGATTTGGAGCATGGAGACGATTATCTCAGGATGGCAATATAAACAAACGAAACTTTTAGTAGATTTCTACTTATTTTATTAAATATTATCTACACCAAACAGGACAAGCTTGCATCTGTTATTGTTTTGGAGAAAAATGTGTTCATTTCATGTATGCGCGAAATGCCTTAAAAATGGCTTTAAAATGGATTTGGAGCATGGAGACGATTATCTCGGGATTGCAAGATAACCAAACAAAACTTTTAGTGGATTTCTACTTATTTTATTAAATATCATCTCCACCAAACAGGACAAGCTTGCATCTGTTATAGTTTTAAAGAAAAATGTGTTCATTTCATTTATGCGCGAAATGCCTTAGAAATGGGTTTTAAGAGCATTTGAAGCATGGAGACGATTATCTCGAGATTGCAAGATAACCAAACAAAACTTTTAGTGGATTTCTACTTATTTTATTAAATATCATCTCCACCAAACAGGACAAGCTTGCATCTGTTATAGTTTTGGAGAAAAATGTGTTCATTTCATGTATGCGCGAAATGCCTTAAAAATGGCTTTAAAATGGATTTGGAGCATGGAGACGATTATCTCGGGATTGCAAGATAACCAAACAAAACTTTTAGTGGATTTCTACTTATTTTATTAAATATCATCTCCACCAAACAGGACAAGCTTGCATCTGTTATAGTTTTGGAGAAAAATGTGTTCATTTCATTTATGCGCGAAATGCCTTAGAAATGGGTTTTAATAGCATTTGAAGCATAAAGACGATTATCTCGAGATTGCAAGATAACCAAACAAAACTTTTAGTGGATTTCTACTTATTTTATTAAATATCATCTCCACCAAACAGGACAAGCTTGCATCTGTTATAGTTTTGGAGAAAAATGTGTTCATTTCATGTATGCGCGAAATGCCTTAAAAATGGCTTTAAAATGGATTTGGAGCATGGAGACGATTAATTCGGGATTGCAAGATAACCAAACAAAACTTTTAGTGGATTTCTACTTATTTTATTAAATATCATCTCCACCAAACAGGACAAGCTTGCATCTGTTATAGTTTTGGAGAAAAATGTGTTCATTTCATGTATGCGCGAAATGCCTTAAAAATGGCTTTAAAATGGATTTGGAGCATGGAGACGATTATCTCGGGATTGCAAGATAACCAAACAAAACTTTTAGTGGATTTCTACTTATTTTATTAAATATCATCTCCACCAAACAGGACAAGCTTGCATCTGTTATAGTTTTGGAGAAAAATGTGTTCATTTCATGTATGCGCGAAATGCCTTAAAAATGGCTTTAAAATGGATTTGGAGCATGGAGACGATTATCTCGGGATTGCAAGATAACCAAACAAAACTTTTAGTGGATTTCTACTTATTTTATTAAATATCATCTCCACCAAACAGGACAAGCTTGCATCTGTTATAGTTTTGGAGAAAAATGTGTTCATTTCATGTATGCGCAAAATGCCTTTGAAATGGCTTTAAAATGGATTTGGAGCATGGAGACGATTATCTCAGGATGGCAATATAAACAAACGAAACTTTTAGTAGATTTCTACTTATTTTATTAAATATTATCTCCACCAAACAGGACAAGCTTGCATCTGTTATAGTTTTGGAGAAAAATGTGTTCATTTCATGTATGCGCGAAATGCCTTAAAAATGGCTTTAAAATGGATTTGGAGCATGGAGACGATTATCTCGGGATTGCAAGATAACCAAACAAAACTTTTAGTGGATTTCTACTTATTTTATTAAATATCATCTCCACAAAACAGGACAAGCTTGCATCTGTTATAGTTTTAAAGAAAAATGTGTTCATTTCATTTATGCGCGAAATGCCTTAGAAATGGGTTTTAAGAGCATTTGAAGCATGGAGACGATTATCTCGAGATTGCAAGATAACCAAACAAAACTTTTAGTGGATTTCTACTTATTTTATTAAATATCATTTCCACCAAACAGGACAAGCTTGCATCTGTTATAGTTTTGGAGAAAAATGTGTTCATTTCATGTATGCGCGAAATGCCTTAAAAATGGCTTTAAAATGGATTTGGAGCATGGAGACGATTATCTCGGGATTGCAAGATAACCAAACAAAACTTTTAGTGGATTTCTACTTATTTTATTAAATATCATCTCCACCAAACAGGACAAGCTTGCATGTGTTATAGTTTTGGAGAAAAATGTGTTCATTTCATGTATGCGCAAAATGCCTTTGAAATGGCTTTAAAATGGATTTGGAGCATGGAGACGATTATCTCAGGATGGCAATATAAACAAACGAAACTTTTAGTAGATTTCTACTTATTTTATTAAATATTATCTCCACCAAACAGGACAAGCTTGCATCTGTTATAGTTTTGGAGAAAAATGTGTTCATTTCATGTATGCGCGAAATGCCTTAAAAATGGCTTTAAAATGGATTTGGAGCATGGAGACGATTATCTCGGGATTGCAAGATAACCAAACAAAACTTTTAGTGGATTTCTACTTATTTTATTAAATATCATCTCCACCAAACAGGACAAGCTTGCATCTGTTATAGTTTTAAAGAAAAATGTGTTCATTTCATTTATGCGCGAAATGCCTTAGAAATGGGTTTTAAGAGCATTTGAAGCATGGAGACGATTATCTCGAGATTGCAAGATAACCAAACAAAACTTTTAGTGGATTTCTACTTATTTTATTAAATATCATCTCCACCAAACAGGACAAGCTTGCATCTGTTATAGTTTTGGAGAAAAATGTGTTCATTTCATGTATGCGCGAAATGCCTTAAAAATGGCTTTAAAATGGATATGGAGCATGGAGACGATTATCTCGGGATTGCAAGATAACCAAACAAAACTTTTAGTGGATTTCTACTTATTTTATTAAATATCATCTCCACCAAACAGGACAAGCTTGCATCTGTTATAGTTTTGGAGAAAAATGTGTTCATTTCATTTATGCGCGAAATGCCTTAGAAATAGGTTTTAATAGCATTTGAAGCATGGAGACGATTATCTCGAGATTGCAAGATAACCAAACAAAACTTTTAGTGGATTTCTACTTATTTTATTAAATATCATCTCCACCAAACAGGACAAGCTTGCATCTGTTATAGTTTTGGAGAAAAATGTGTTCATTTCATGTATGCGCGAAATGCCTTAAAAATGGCTTTAAAATGGATTTGGAGCATGGAGACGATTATCTCGGGATTGCAAGATAACCAAACAAAACTTTTAGTGGATTTCTACTTATTTTATTAAATATCATCTCCACCAAACAGGACAAGCTTGCATGTGTTATAGTTTTGGAGAAAAATGTGTTCATTTCATGTATGCGCAAAATGCCTTTGAAATGGCTTTAAAATGGATTTGGAGCATGGAGACGATTATCTCAGGATGGCAATATAAACAAACGAAACTTTTAGTAGATTTCTACTTATTTTATTAAATATTATCTCCACCAAACAGGACAAGCTTGCATCTGTTATAGTTTTGGAGAAAAATGTGTTCATTTCATGTATGCGCGAAATGCCTTAAAAATGGCTTTAAAATTGATTTGGAGCATGGAGACGATTATCTCGGGATTGCAAGATAACCAAACAAAACTTTTAGTGGATTTCTACTTATTTTATTAAATATCATCTCCACCAAACAGGACAAGCTTGCATCTGTTATAGTTTTGGAGAAAAATTTGTTCATTTCATGTATGCGCGAAATGCCTTAAAAATGGCTTTAAAATGGATTTGGAGCATGGAGACGATTATCTCGGGATTGCAAGATAACCAAACAAAACTTTTAGTGGATTTCTACTTATTTTATTAAATATCATCTCCACCAAACAGGACAAGCTTGCATCTGTTATAGTTTTGGAGAAAAATGTGTTCATTTTATGTATGCGCAAAATGCCTTTGAAATGGCTTTAAAATGGATTTGGAGCATGGAGACGATTATCTCAGGATGGCAATATAAACAAACGAAACTTTTAGTCGATTTCTACTTATTTTATTAAATATTATCTCCACCAAACAGGACAAGCTTGCATCTGTTATAGTTTTGGAGAAAAATGTGTTCATTTCATGTATGCGCGAAATGCCTTAAAAATGGCTTTAAAATGGATTTGGAGCATGGAGACGATTATCTCGGGATTGCAAGATAACCAAACAAAACTTTTAGTGGATTTCTACTTATTTTATTAAATATCATCTCCACCAAACAGGACAAGCTTGCATCTGTTATAGTTTTAAAGAAAAATGTGTTCATTTCATTTATGCGCGAAATGCCTTAGAAATGGGTTTTAAGAGCATTTGAAGCATGGAGACGATTATCTCGAGATTGCAAGATAACCAAACAAAACTTTTAGTGGATTTCTACTTATTTTATTAAATATCATCTCCACCAAACAGGACAAGCTTGCATCTGTTATAGTTTTGGAGAAAAATGTGTTCATTTCATGTATGCGCGAAATGCCTTAAAAATGGCTTTAAAATGGATTTGGAGTATGGAGACGATTATCTCGGGATTGCAAGATAACCAAACAAACTTTTAGTGGATTTCTACTTATTTTATTAAATATCATCTCCACCAAACAGGACAAGCTTGCATCTGTTATAGTTTTGGAGAAAAATGTGTTCATTTCATGTATGCGTGAAATGCCTTAAAAATGGCTTTAAAATGGATTTGGAGCATGGAGACGATTATCTCGGGATTGCAAGATAACCAAACAAAACTTTTAGTGGATTTCTACTTATTTTATTAAATATCATCTCCACCAAACAGGACAAGCTTGCATGTGTTATAGTTTTGGAGAAAAATGTGTTCATTTCATGTATGCGCAAAATGCCTTTGAAATGGCTTTAAAATGGATTTGGAGCATGGAGACGATTATCTCAGGATGGCAATATAAACAAACGAAACTTTTAGTAGATTTCTACTTATTTTATTAAATATTATCTCCACCAAACAGGACAAGCTTGCATCTGTTATAGTTTTGGAGAAAAATGTGTTCATTTCATGTATGCGCGAAATGCCTTAAAAATGGCTTTAAAATGGATTTGGAGCATGGAGACGATTATCTCGGGATTGCAAGATAACCAAACAAAACTTTTAGTGGATTTCTACTTATTTTATTAAATATCATCTCCACCAAACAGGACAAGCTTGCATCTGTTATAGTTTTGGAGAAAAATGTGTTCATTTCATGTATGCGCGAAATGCCTTAAAAATGGCTTTAAAATGGATTTGGAGCATGGAGACGATTATCTCGGGATTGCAAGATAACCAAACAAAACTTTTAGTGGATTTCTACTTATTTTATTAAATATCATCTCCACCAAACAGGACAAGCTTGCATGTGTTATAGTTTTGGAGAAAAATGTGTTCATTTCATGTATGCGCAAAATGCCTTTGAAATGGCTTTAAAATGGATTTGGAGCATGGAGACGATTATCTCAGGATGGCAATATAAACAAACGAAACTTTTAGTAGATTTCTACTTATTTTATTAAATATTATCTCCACCAAACAGGACAAGCTTGCATCTGTTATAGTTTTGGAGAAAAATGTGTTCATTTCATGTATGCGCGAAATGCCTTAAAAATGGCTTTAAAATGGATTTGGAGCATGGAGACGATTATCTCGGGATTGCAAGATAACCAAACAAAACTTTTAGTGGATTTCTACTTATTTTATTAAATATCATCTCCACCAAACAGGACAAGCTTGCATCTGTTATAGTTTTGGAGAAAAATGTGTTCATTTCATGTATGCGCGAAATGCCTTAAAAATGGCTTTAAAATGGATTTGGAGCATGGAGACGATTATCTCGGAATTGCAAGATAACCAAACAAAACTTTTAGTGGATTTCTACTTATTTTATTAAATATCATCTCCACCAAACAGGACAAGCTTGCATCTGTTATAGTTTTGGAGAAAAATGTGTTAATTTCATGTATGCGCGAAATGCCTTAAAAATGGCTTTAAAATGGATTTGGAGCATGGAGACGATTATCTCGGGATTGCAAGATAACCAAACAAAACTTTTAGTGGATTTCTACTTATTTTATTAAATATCATCTCCACCAAACAGGACAAGCTTGCATCTGTTATAGTTTTGGAGAAAAATGTGTTCATTTCATGTATGCGCGAAATGCCTTAAAAATGGCTTTAAAATGGATTTGGAGCATGGAGACGATTATCTCGGGATTGCAATATAACCAAACAAAACTTTTAGTGGATTTCTACTTATTTTATTAAATATCATCTCCACCAAACAGGACAAGCTTGCATCTGTTACAGTTTTGGAGAAAAATGTGTTCATTTCATGTATGCGCGAAATGCCTTAAAAATGGCTTTAAAATGGATTTGGAGCATGGAGACGATTATCTCGGGATTGCAAGATAACCAAACAAAACTTTTAGTGGATTTCTACTTATTTTATTAAATATCATCTCCACCAAACAGGACAAGCTTGCATCTGTTATAGTTTTGGAGAAAAATGTGTTCATTTCATGTATGCGCTAAATGCCTTAAAAATGGCTTTAAAATGGATTTGGAGCATGGAGACGATTATCTCGGGATTGCAAGATAACCAAACAAAACTTTTAGTAGATTTCTACTTATTTTATTAAATATCATCTCCACCAAACAGGACAAGCTTGCATCTGTTATAGTTTTGGAGAAAAATGTGTTCATTTCATGTATGCGCGAAATGCCTTAAAAATGGCTTTAAAATGGATTTGGAGCATGGAGACGATTATCTCGGGATTGCAAGATAACCAAACAAAACTTTTAGTGGATTTCTACTTATTTTATTAAATATCATCTCCACCAAACAGGACAAGCTTGCATCTGTTATAGTTTTGGAGAAAAATGTGTTCATTTCATGTATGCGCGAAATGCCTTAAAAATGGCTTTAAAATGGATTTGGAGCATGGAGACGATTATCTCGGGATTGCAAGATAACCAAACAAAACTTTTAGTGGATTTCTACTTATTTTATTAAATATCATCTCCACCAAACAGGACAAGCTTGCATGTGTTATAGTTTTGGAGAAAAATGTGTTCATTTCATGTATGCGCAAAATGCCTTTGAAATGGCTTTAAAATGGATTTGGAGCATGGAGACGATTATCTCAGGATGGCAATATAAACAAACGAAACTTTTAGTAGATTTCTACTTATTTTATTAAATATTATCTCCACCAAACAGGACAAGCTTGCATCTGTTATAGTTTTGGCGAAAAATGTGTTCATTTGATGTATGCGCGAAATGCCTTAAAAATGGCTTTAAAATGGATTTGGAGCATGGAGACGATTATCTCGGGATTGCAAGATAACCAAACAAAACTTTTAGTGGATTTCTACTTATTTTATTAAATATCATCTCCACCAAACAGGACAAGCTTGCATCTGTTATAGTTTTGGAGAAAAATGTGTTCATTTCATGTATGCGCGAAATGCCTTAAAAATGGCTTTAAAATGGATTTGGAGCATGGAGACGATTATCTCGGGATTGCAAGATAACCAAACAAAACTTTTAGTGGATTTCTACTTATTTTATTAAATATCATCTCCACCAAACAGGACAAGCTTGCATCTGTTATAGTTTTGGAGAAAAATGTGTTCATTTCATGTATGCGCGAAATGCCTTAAAAATGGCTTTAAAATGGATTTGGAGCATGGAGACGATTATCTCGGGATTGCAAGATAACCAAACAAAACTTTTAGTGGATTTCTACTTATTTTATTAAATATCATCTCCACCAAACAGGACATGCTTGCATGTGTTATAGTTTTGGAGAAAAATGTGTTCATTTCATGTATGCGCAAAATGCCTTTGAAATGGCTTTAAAACGGATTTGGAGCATGGAGACGATTATCTCAGGATGGCAATATAAACAAACGAAACTTTTAGTAGATTTCTACTTATTTTATTAAATATTATCTCCACCAAACAGGACAAGCTTGCATCTGTTATAGTTTTGGAGAAAAATGTGTTCATTTCATGTATGCGCGAAATGCCTTAAAAATGGCTTTAAAATGGATTTGGAGCATGGAGACGATTATCTCGGGATTGCAAGATAACCAAACAAAACTTTTAGTGGATTTCTACTTATTTTATTAAATATCATCTCCACCAAACAGGACAAGCTTGCATCTGTTATAGTTTTGGAGAAAAATGTGTTCATTTCATGTATGCGCGAAATGCCTTAAAAATGGCTTTAAAATGGATTTGGAGCATGGAGACGATTATCTCGGGATTGCAAGATAACCAAACAAAACTTTTAGTGGATTTCTACTTATTTTATTAAATATCATCTCCACCAAACAGGACAAGCTTGCATGTGTTATAGTTTTGGAGAAAAATGTGTTCATTTCATGTATGCGCAAAATGCCTTTGAAATGGCTTTAAAATGGATTTGGAGCATGGAGACGATTATCTCAGGATGGCAATATAAACAAACGAAACTTTTAGTAGATTTCTACTTATTTTATTAAATATTATCTCCACCAAACAGGACAAGCTTGCATCTGTTATAGTTTTGGAGAAAAATGTGTTCATTTCATGTATGCGCGAAATGCCTTAAAAATGGCTTTAAAATGGATTTGGAGCATGGAGACGATTATCTCGGGATTGCAAGATAACCAAACAAAACTTTTAGTGGATTTCTACTTATTTTATTAAATATCATCTCCACCAAACAGGACAAGCTTGCATCTGTTATAGTTTTGGAGAAAAATGTGTTCATTTCATGTATGCGCGAAATGCCTTAAAAATGGCTTTAAAATGGATTTGGAGCATGGAGACGATTATCTCGGGATTGCAAGATAACCAAACAAAACTTTTAGTGGATTTCTACTTATTTTATTAAATATCATCTCCACCAAACAGGACAAGCTTGCATCTGTTATAGTTTTGGAGAAAAATGTGTTCATTTTATGTATGCGCAAAATGCCTTTGAAATGGCTTTAAAATGGATTTGGAGCATGGAGACGATTATCTCAGGATGGCAATATAAACAAACGAAACTTTTAGTCGATTTCTACTTATTTTATTAAATATTATCTCCACCAAACAGGACAAACTTGCATCTGTTATAGTTTTGGAGAAAAATGTGTTCATTTCATGTATGCGCGAAATGCCTTAAAAATGGCTTTAAAATGGATTTGGAGCATGGAGACGATTATCTCGGGATTGCAAGATAACCAAACAAATCTTTTAGTGGATTTCTACTTATTTTATTAAATATCATCTCCACCAAACAGGACAAGCTTGCATCTGTTATAGTTTTAAAGAAAAATGTGTTCATTTCATTTATGCGCGAAATGCCTTAGAAATGGGTTTTAAGAGCATTTGAAGCATGGAGACGATTATCTCGAGATTGCAAGATAACCAAACAAAACTTTTAGTGGATTTCTACTTATTTTATTAAATATCATCTCCACCAAACAGGACAAGCTTGCATCTGTTATAGTTTTGGAGAAAAATGTGTTCATTTCATGTATGCGCGAAATGCCTTAAAAATGGCTTTAAAATGGATTTGGAGTATGGAGACGATTATCTCGGGATTGCAAGATAACCAAACAAACTTTTAGTGGATTTCTACTTATTTTATTAAATATCATCTCCACCAAACAGGACAAGCTTGCATCTGTTATAGTTTTGGAGAAAAATGTGTTCATTTCATGTATGCGCGAAATGCCTTAAAAATGGCTTTAAAATGGATTTGGAGCATGGAGACGATTATCTCGGGATTGCAAGATAACCAAACAAAACTTTTAGTGGATTTCTACTTATTTTATTAAATATCATCTCCACCAAACAGGACAAGCTTGCATGTGTTATATTTTTGGAGAAAAATGTGTTCATTTCATGTATGCGCAAAATGCCTTTGAAATGGCTTTAAAATGGATTTGGAGCATGGAGACGATTATCTCAGGATGGCAATATAAACAAACGAAACTTTTAGTAGATTTCTACTTATTTTATTAAATATTATCTCCACCAAACAGGACAAGCTTGCATCTGTTATAGTTTTGGAGAAAAATGTGTTCATTTCATGTATGCGCGAAATGCCTTAAAAATGGCTTTAAAATGGATTTGGAGCATGGAGACGATTATCTCGGGATTGCAAGATAACCAAACAAAACTTTTAGTGGATTTCTACTTATTTTATTAAATATCATCTCCACCAAACAGGACAAGCTTGCATGTGTTATAGTTTTGGAGAAAAATGTGTTCATTTCATGTATGCGCAAAATGCCTTTGAAATGGCTTTAAAATGGATTTGGAGCATGGAGACGATTATCTCGGGATTGCAAGATAACCAAACAAAACTTTTAGTGGATTTCTACTTATTTTATTAAATATCATCTCCACCAAACAGGACAAGCTTGCATGTGTTATAGTTTTGGAGAAAAATGTGTTCATTTCATGTATGCGCAAAATGCCTTTGAAATGGCTTTAAAATGGATTTGGAGCATGGAGACGATTATCTCGGGATTGCAATATAACCAAACAAAACTTTTAGTGGATTTCTACTTATTTTATTAAATATCATCTCCACCAAACAGGACAAGCTTGCATCTGTTATAGTTTTGGAGAAAAATGTGTTCATTTCATGTATGCGCGAAATGCCTTAAAAATGGCTTTAAAATGGATTTGGAGCATGGAGACGATTATCTCGGGATTGCAAGATAACCAAACAAAACTTTTAGTGGATTTCTACTTATTTTATTAAATATCATCTCCACCAAACAGGACATGCTTGCATGTGTTATAGTTTTGGAGAAAAATGTGTTCATTTCATGTATGCGCAAAATGCCTTTGAAATGGCTTTAAAACGGATTTGGAGCATGGAGACGATTATCTCAGGATGGCAATATAAACAAACGAAACTTTTAGTAGATTTCTACTTATTTTATTAAATATTATCTCCACCAAACAGGACAAGCTTGCATCTGTTATAGTTTTGGAGAAAAATGTGTTCATTTCATGTATGCGCGAAATGCCTTAAAAATGGCTTTAAAATGGATTTGGAGCATGGAGACGATTATCTCGGGATTGCAAGATAACCAAACAAAACTTTTAGTGGATTTCTACTTATTTTATTAAATATCATCTCCACCAAACAGGACAAGCTTGCATCTGTTATAGTTTTGGAGAAAAATGTGTTCATTTCATGTATGCGCGAAATGCCTTAAAAATGGCTTTAAAATGGATTTGGAGCATGGAGACGATTATCTCGGGATTGCAAGATAACCAAACAAAACTTTTAGTGGATTTCTACTTATTTTATTAAATATCATCTCCACCAAACAGGACATGCTTGCATGTGTTATAGTTTTGGAGAAAAATGTGTTCATTTCATGTATGCGCAAAATGCCTTTGAAATGGCTTTAAAACGGATTTGGAGCATGGAGACGATTATCTCAGGATGGCAATATAAACAAACGAAACTTTTAGTAGATTTCTACTTATTTTATTAAATATTATCTCCACCAAACAGGACAAGCTTGCATCTGTTATAGTTTTGGAGAAAAATGTGTTCATTTCATGTATGCGCGAAATGCCTTAAAAATGGCTTTAAAATGGATTTGGAGCATGGAGACGATTATCTCGGGATTGCAAGATAACCAAACAAAACTTTTAGTGGATTTCTACTTATTTTATTAAATATCATCTCCACCAAACAGGACAAGCTTGCATCTGTTATAGTTTTGGAGAAAAATGTGTTCATTTCATGTATGCGCGAAATGCCTTAAAAATGGCTTTAAAATGGATTTGGAGCATGGAGACGATTATCTCGGGATTGCAAGATAACCAAACAAAACTTTTAGTGGATTTCTACTTATTTTATTAAATATCATCTCCACCAAACAGGACAAGCTTGCATCTGTTATAGTTTTGGAGAAAAATGTGTTCATTTCATGTATGCGCGAAATGCCTTAAAAATGGCTTTAAAATGGATTTGGAGCATGGAGACGATTATCTCGGGATTGCAAGATAACCAAACAAAACTTTTAGTGGATTTCTACTTATTTTATTAAATATCATCTCCACCAAACAGGACAAGCTTGCATGTGTTATAGTTTTGGAGAAAAATGTGTTCATTTCATGTATGCGCAAAATGCCTTTGAAATGGCTTTAAAATGGATTTGGAGCATGGAGACGATTATCTCAGGATGGCAATATAAACAAACGAAACTTTTAGTAGATTTCTACTTATTTTATTAAATATTATCTCCACCAAACAGGACAAGCTTGCATCTGTTATAGTTTTGGAGAAAAATGTGTTCATTTCATGTATGCGCGAAATGCCTTAAAAATGGCTTTAAAATGGATTTGGAGCATGGAGACGATTATCTCGGGATTGCAAGATAACCAAACAAAACTTTTAGTGGATTTCTACTTATTTTATTAAATATCATCTCCACCAAACAGGACAAGCTTGCATCTGTTATAGTTTTGGAGAAAAATGTGTTCATTTCATGTATGCGCGAAATGCCTTAAAAATGGCTTTAAAATGGATTTGGAGCATGGAGACGATTATCTCGGGATTGCAAGATAACCAAACAAAACTTTTAGTGGATTTCTACTTATTTTATTAAATATCATCTCCACCAAACAGGACAAGCTTGCATCTGTTATAGTTTTGGAGAAAAATGTGTTCATTTTATGTATGCGCAAAATGCCTTTGAAATGGCTTTAAAATGGATTTGGAGCATGGAGACGATTATCTCAGGATGGCAATATAAACAAACGAAACTTTTAGTCGATTTCTACTTATTTTATTAAATATTATCTCCACCAAACAGGACAAACTTGCATCTGTTATAGTTTTGGAGAAAAATGTGTTCATTTCATGTATGCGCGAAATGCCTTAAAAATGGCTTTAAAATGGATTTGGAGCATGGAGACGATTATCTCGGGATTGCAAGATAACCAAACAAATCTTTTAGTGGATTTCTACTTATTTTATTAAATATCATCTCCACCAAACAGGACAAGCTTGCATCTGTTATAGTTTTAAAGAAAAATGTGTTCATTTCATTTATGCGCGAAATGCCTTAGAAATGGGTTTTAAGAGCATTTGAAGCATGGAGACGATTATCTCGAGATTGCAAGATAACCAAACAAAACTTTTAGTGGATTTCTACTTATTTTATTAAATATCATCTCCACCAAACAGGACAAGCTTGCATCTGTTATAGTTTTGGAGAAAAATGTGTTCATTTCATGTATGCGCGAAATGCCTTAAAAATGGCTTTAAAATGGATTTGGAGTATGGAGACGATTATCTCGGGATTGCAAGATAACCAAACAAACTTTTAGTGGATTTCTACTTATTTTATTAAATATCATCTCCACCAAACAGGACAAGCTTGCATCTGTTATAGTTTTGGAGAAAAATGTGTTCATTTCATGTATGCGCGAAATGCCTTAAAAATGGCTTTAAAATGGATTTGGAGCATGGAGACGATTATCTCGGGATTGCAAGATAACCAAACAAAACTTTTAGTGGATTTCTACTTATTTTATTAAATATCATCTCCACCAAACAGGACAAGCTTGCATGTGTTATATTTTTGGAGAAAAATGTGTTCATTTCATGTATGCGCAAAATGCCTTTGAAATGGCTTTAAAATGGATTTGGAGCATGGAGACGATTATCTCAGGATGGCAATATAAACAAACGAAACTTTTAGTAGATTTCTACTTATTTTATTAAATATTATCTCCACCAAACAGGACAAGCTTGCATCTGTTATAGTTTTGGAGAAAAATGTGTTCATTTCATGTATGCGCGAAATGCCTTAAAAATGGCTTTAAAATGGATTTGGAGCATGGAGACGATTATCTCGGGATTGCAAGATAACCAAACAAAACTTTTAGTGGATTTCTACTTATTTTATTAAATATCATCTCCACCAAACAGGACAAGCTTGCATGTGTTATAGTTTTGGAGAAAAATGTGTTCATTTCATGTATGCGCAAAATGCCTTTGAAATGGCTTTAAAATGGATTTGGAGCATGGAGACGATTATCTCGGGATTGCAAGATAACCAAACAAAACTTTTAGTGGATTTCTACTTATTTTATTAAATATCATCTCCACCAAACAGGACAAGCTTGCATGTGTTATAGTTTTGGAGAAAAATGTGTTCATTTCATGTATGCGCAAAATGCCTTTGAAATGGCTTTAAAATGGATTTGGAGCATGGAGACGATTATCTCGGGATTGCAATATAACCAAACAAAACTTTTAGTGGATTTCTACTTATTTTATTAAATATCATCTCCACCAAACAGGACAAGCTTGCATCTGTTATAGTTTTGGAGAAAAATGTGTTCATTTCATGTATGCGCGAAATGCCTTAAAAATGGCTTTAAAATGGATTTGGAGCATGGAGACGATTATCTCGGGATTGCAAGATAACCAAACAAAACTTTTAGTGGATTTCTACTTATTTTATTAAATATCATCTCCACCAAACAGGACAAGCTTGCATCTGTTATAGTTTTGGAGAAAAATGTGTTCATTTCATGTATGCGCGAAATGCCTTAAAAATGGCTTTAAAATGGATTTGGAGCATGGAGACGATTATCTCGGGATTGCAATATAACCAAACAAAACTTTTAGTGGATTTCTACTTATTTTATTAAATATCATCTCCACCAAACAGGACAAGCTTGCATCTGTTATAGTTTTGGAGAAAAATGTGTTCATTTCATGTATGCGCGAAATGCCTTAAAAATGGCTTTAAAATGGATTTGGAGCATGGAGACGATTATCTCGGGATTGCAAGATAACCAAACAAAACTTTTAGTGGATTTCTACTTATTTTATTAAATATCATCTCCACCAAACAGGACAAGCTTGCATCTGTTATAGTTTTGGAGAAAAATGTGTTCATTTCATGTATGCGCTAAATGCCTTAAAAATGGCTTTAAAATGGATTTGGAGCATGGAGACGATTATCTCGGGATTGCAAGATAACCAAACAAAACTTTTAGTGGATTTCTACTTATTTTATTAAATATCATCTCCACCAAACAGGACAAGCTTGCATCTGGTATAGTTTTGGAGAAAAATGTGTTCATTTCATGTATGCGCGAAATGCCTTAAAAATGGCTTTAAAATGGATTTGGAGCATGGAGACGATTATCTCGGGATTGCAAGATAACCAAACAAAACTTTTAGTGGATTTCTACTTATTTTATTAAATATCATCTCCACCAAACAGGACAAGCTTGCATCTGTTATAGTTTTGGAGAAAAATGTGTTCATTTCATGTATGCGCGAAATGACTTAAAAATGGCTTTAAAATGGATTTGGAGCATGGAGACGATTATCTCGGGATTGCAAGATAACCAAACAAAACTTTTAGTGGATTTCTACTTATTTTATTAAATATCATCTCCACCAAACAGGACAAGCTTGCATGTGTTATAGTTTTGGAGAAAATTGTGTTCATTTCATGTATGCGCAAAATGCCTTTGAAATGGCTTTAAAATGGATTTGGAGCATGGAGACGATTATCTCAGGATGGCAATATAAACAAACGAAACTTTTAGTAGATTTCTACTTATTTTATTAAATATTATCTCCACCAAACAGGACAAGCTTGCATCTGTTATAGTTTTGGAGAAAAATGTGTTCATTTCATGTATGCGCGAAATGCCTTAAAAATGGCTTTAAAATGGATTTGGAGCATGGAGACGATTATCTCAGGATTGCAAGATAACCAAACAAAACTTTTAGTGGATTTCTACTTATTTTATTAAATATCATCTCCACCAAACAGGACAAGCTTGCATCTGTTATAGTTTTGGAGAAAAATGTGTTCATTTCATGTATGCGCGAAGTGCCTTAAAAATGGCTTTAAAATGGATTTGGAGCATGGAGACGATTATCTCGGGATTGCAAGATAACCAAACAAAACTTTTAGTGGATTTCTACTTATTTTATTAAATATCATCTCCACCAAACAGGACAAGCTTGCATCTGTTATAGTTTTGGAGAAAAATGTGTTCATTTCATGTATGCGCGAAATGCCTTAAAAATGGCTTTAAAATGGATTTGGAGCATGGAGACGATTATCTCGGGATTACAAGATAACCAAACAAAACTTTTAGTGGATTTCTACTTATTTTATTAAATATCATCTCCACCAAACAGGACAAGCTTGCATGTGTTATAGTTTTGGAGAAAAATGTGTTCATTTCATGTATGCGCAAAATGCCTTTGAAATGGCTTTAAAATGGATTTGGAGCATGGAGACGATTATCTCAGGATGGCAATATAAACAAACGAAACTTTTAGTAGATTTCTACTTATTTTATTAAATATTATCTCCACCAAACAGGACAAGCTTGCATCTGTTATAGTTTTGGAGAAAAATGTGTTCATTTCATGTATGCGCGAAATGCCTTAAAAATGGCTTTAAAATGGATTTGGAGCATGGAGACGATTATCTCGGGATTGCAAGATAACCAAACAAAACTTTTAGTGGATTTCTACTTATTTTATTAAATATCATCTCCACCAAACAGGACAAGCTTGCATCTGTTATAGTTTTGGAGAAAAATGTGTTCATTTCATGTATGCGCGAAATGCCTTAAAAATGGCTTTAAAATGGATTTGGAGCATGGAGACGATTATCTCGGGATTGCAAGATAACCAAACAAAACTTTTAGTGGATTTCTACTTATTTTATTAAATATCATCTCCACCAAACAGGACAAGCTTGCATCTGTTATAGTTTTGGAGAAAAATGTGTTCATTTCATGTATGCGCAAAATGCCTTAAAAATGGCTTTAAAATGGATTTGGAGCATGGAGACGATTATCTCGGGATTGCAAGATAACCAAACAAAACTTTTAGTGGATTTCTACTTATTTTATTAAATATCATCTCCACCAAACAGGACAAGCTTGCATGTGTTATAGTTTTGGAGAAAAATGTGTTCATTTCATGTATGCGCAAAATGCCTTTGAAATGGCTTTAAAATGGATTTGGAGCATGGAGACGATTATCTCAGGATGGCGATATAAACAAACGAAACTTTTAGTAGATTTCTACTTATTTTATTAAATATTATCTCCACCAAACAGGACAAGCTTGCATCTGTTATAGTTTTGGAGAAAAATGTGTTCATTTCATGTATGCGCGAAATGCCTTAAAAATGGCTTTAAAATGGATTTGGAGCATGGAGACGATTATCTCGGGATTGCAAGATAACCAAACAAAACTTTTAGTGGATTTCTACTTATTTTATTAAATATCATCTCCACCAAACAGGACAAGCTTGCATCTGTTATAGTTTTAGAGAAAAATGTGTTCATTTCATGTATGCGCGAAATGCCTTAAAAATGGCTTTAAAATGGATTTGGAGCATGGAGACGATTATCTCGGGATTGCAAGATAACCAAACAAAACTTTTAGTGGATTTCTACTTATTTTATTAAATATCATCTCCACCAAACAGGACAAGCTTGCATGTGTTATAGTTTTGGAGAAAAATGTGTTCATTTCATGTATGCGCAAAATGCCTTTGAAATGGCTTTAAAATGGATTTGGAGCATGGAGACGATTATCTCAGGATGGCAATATAAACAAACGAAACTTTTAGTAGATTTCTACTTATTTTATTAAATATTATCTCCACCAAACAGGACAAGCTTGCATCTGTTATAGTTTTGGAGAAAAATGTGTTCATTTCATGTATGCGCGAAATGCCTTAAAAATGGCTTTAAAATGGATTTGGAGCATGGAGACGATTATCTCGGGATTGCAAGATAACCAAACAAAACTTTTAGTGGATTTCTACTTATTTTATTAAATATCATCTCCACCAAACAGGACAAGCTTGCATCTGTTATAGTTTTGGAGAAAAATGTGTTCATTTCATGTATGCGCGAAATGCCTTAAAAATGGCTTTAAAATGGATTTGGAGCATGGAGACGATTATCTCGGGATTGCAAGATAACCAAACAAAACTTTTAGTGGATTTCTACTTATTTTATTAAATATCATCTCCACCAAACAGGACAAGCTTGCATGTGTTATAGTTTTGGAGAAAAATGTGTTCATTTTATGTATGCGCAAAATGCCTTTGAAATGGCTTTAAAATGGATTTGGAGCATGGAGACGATTATCTCAGGATGGCAATATAAACAAACGAAACTTTTAGTAGATTTCTACTTATTTTATTAAATATTATCTCCACCAAACAGGACAAGCTTGCATCTGTTATAGTTTTGGAGAAAAATGTGTTCATTTCATGTATGCGCGAAATGCCTTAAAAATGGCTTTAAAATGGATTTGGAGCATGGAGACGATTATCTCGGGATTGCAAGATAACCAAACAAAACTTTTAGTGGATTTCTACTTATTTTATTAAATATCATCTCCACCAAACAGGACAAGCTTGCATGTGTTATAGTTTTGGAGAAAAATGTGTTCATTTCATGTATGCGCAAAATGCCTTTGAAATGGCTTTAAAATGGATTTGGAGCATGGAGACGATTATCTCAGGATGGCAATATAAACAAACGAAACTTTTAGTAGATTTCTACTTATTTTATTAAATATTATCTCCACAATACAGGACAAGCTTGCATCTGTTATAGTTTTGGAGAAAAATGTGTTCATTTCATGTATGCGCGAAATGCCTTAAAAATGGCTTTAAAATGGATTTGGAGCATGGAGACGATTATCTCGGGATTGCAAGATAACCAAACAAAACTTTTAGTGGATTTCTACTTATTTTATTAAATATCATCTCCACCAAACAGGACAAGCTTGCATCTGTTATAGTTTTGGAGAAAAATGTGTTCATTTCATGTATGCGCGAAATGCCTTAAAAATGGCTTTAAAATGGATTTGGAGCATGGAGACGATTATCTCGGGATTGCAAGATAACCAAACAAAACTTTTAGTGGATTTCTACTTATTTTATTAAATATCATCTCCACCAAACAGGACAAGCTTGCATGTGTTATAGTTTTGGAGAAAAATGTGTTCATTTCATGTATGCGCAAAATGCCTTTGAAATGGCTTTAAAATGGATTTGGAGCATGGAGACGATTATCTCAGGATGGCAATATAAACAAACGAAACTTTTAGTAGATTTCTACTTATTTTATTAAATATTATCTCCACCAAACAGGACAAGCTTGCATCTGTTATAGTTTTGGAGAAAAATGTGTTCATTTCATGTATGCGCGAAATGCCTTAAAAATGGCTTTAAAATGGATTTGGAGCATGGAGACGATTATCTCGGGATTGGAAGATAACCAAACAAAACTTTTAGTGGATTTCTACTTATTTTATTAAATATCATCTCCACCAAACAGGACAAGCTTGCATCTGTTATAGTTTTGGAGAAAAATGTGTTCATTTCATGTATGCGCGAAATGCCTTAAAAATGGCTTTAAAATGGATTTGGAGCATGGAGACGATTATCTTGGGATTGCAAGATAACCAAACAAAACTTTTAGTGGATTTCTACTTATTTTATTAAATATCATCTCCACCAAACAGGACAAGCTTGCATGTGTTATAGTTTTGGAGAAAAATGTGTTCATTTCATGTATGCGCAAAATGCCTTTGAAATGGCTTTAAAATGGATTTGGAGCATGGAGACGATTATCTCAGGATGGCAATATAAACAAACGAAACTTTTAGTAGATTTCTACTTATTTTATTAAATATTATCTCCACCAAACAGGACAAGCTTGCATCTGTTATAGTTTTGGAGAAAAATGTGTTCATTTCATGTATGCGCGAAATGCCTTAAAAATGGCTTTAAAATGGATTTGGAGCATGGAGACGATTATCTCGGGATTGCAAGATAACCAAACAAAACTTTTAGTGGATTTCTACTTATTTTATTAAATATCATCTCCACCAAACAGGACAAGCTTGCATCTGTTACAGTTTTGGAGAAAAATGTGTTCATTTCATGTATGCGCGAAATGCCTTAAAAATGGCTTTAAAATGGATTTGGAGCATGGAGACGATTATCTCGGGATTGCAAGATAACCAAACAAAACTTTTAGTGGATTTCTACTTATTTTATTAAATATCATCTCCACCAAACAGGACAAGCTTGCATGTGTTATAGTTTTGGAGAAAAATGTGTTCATTTCATGTATGCGCAAAATGCCTTTGAAATGGCTTTAAAATGGATTTGGAGCATGGAGACGATTATCTCAGGATGGCAATATAAACAAACGAAACTTTTAGTAGATTTCTACTTATTTTATTAAATATTATCTCCACCAAACAGGACAAGCTTGCATCTGTTATAGTTTTGGAGAAAAATGTGTTCATTTCATGTAAAGGACAATAAAACTTTCACACTGAACTGCAGCAGTATTTATGGCTAGAACAGCTTGTCCCCCTGCCATAGAGATAGTTCTGTTTCATATAACTTGTTCTTTTTTTTTTTTTTTTTTTTTTTTTTTTTTTTTTTTACTGCACTATTCTAAGTCCTGTTGTGTATAAATACGTGACTCTTCAGATTTTGTGTTATACCATGCCTGATGAAGAGACCTGAGTAGTCTCGAAAGCTTGCAATTATTACCATCTTTTCAGTTAGCCATTAAAAGGTATCAACCACTGAGGACTCTCTGTTCTTTTAAACAATTTTTTCATTTCATGTATGCGCGAAATGCCTTAAAAATGGCTTTAAAATGGATTTGGAGCATGGAGACGATTATCTCGGGATTGGAAGATAACCAAACAAAACTTTTAGTGGATTTCTACTTATTTTATTAAATATCATCTCCACCAAACAGGACAAGCTTGCATCTGTTATAGTTTTGGAGAAAAATGTGTTCATTTCATGTATGCGCGAAATGCCTTAAAAATGGCTTTAAAATGGATTTGGAGCATGGAGACGATTATCTTGGGATTGCAAGATAACCAAACAAAACTTTTAGTGGATTTCTACTTATTTTATTAAATATCATCTCCACCAAACAGGACAAGCTTGCATGTGTTATAGTTTTGGAGAAAAATGTGTTCATTTCATGTATGCGCAAAATGCCTTTGAAATGGCTTTAAAATGGATTTGGAGCATGGAGACGATTATCTCAGGATGGCAATATAAACAAACGAAACTTTTAGTAGATTTCTACTTATTTTATTAAATATTATCTCCACCAAACAGGACAAGCTTGCATCTGTTATAGTTTTGGAGAAAAATGTGTTCATTTCATGTATGCGCGAAATGCCTTAAAAATGGCTTTAAAATGGATTTGGAGCATGGAGACGATTATCTCGGGATTGCAAGATAACCAAACAAAACTTTTAGTGGATTTCTACTTATTTTATTAAATATCATCTCCACCAAACAGGACAAGCTTGCATCTGTTATAGTTTTGGAGAAAAATGTGTTCATTTCATGTATGCGCGAAATGCCTTAAAAATGGCTTTAAAATGGATTTGGAGCATGGAGACGATTATCTCGGGATTGCAAGATAACCAAACAAAACTTTTAGTGGATTTCTACTTATTTTATTAAATATCATCTCCACCAAACAGGACAAGCTTGCATGTGTTATAGTTTTGGAGAAAAATGTGTTCATTTCATGTATGCGCAAAATGCCTTTGAAATGGCTTTAAAATGGATTTGGAGCATGGAGACGATTATCTCAGGATGGCAATATAAACAAACGAAACTTTTAGTAGATTTCTACTTATTTTATTAAATATTATCTCCACCAAACAGGACAAGCTTGCATCTGTTATAGTTTTGGAGAAAAATGTGTTCATTTCATGTATGCGCGAAATGCCTTAAAAATGGCTTTAAAATGGATTTGGAGCATGGAGACGATTATCTCGGGATTGGAAGATAACCAAACAAAACTTTTAGTGGATTTCTACTTATTTTATTAAATATCATCTCCACCAAACAGGACAAGCTTGCATCTGTTATAGTTTTGGAGAAAAATGTGTTCATTTCATGTATGCGCGAAATGCCTTAAAAATGGCTTTAAAATGGATTTGGAGCATGGAGACGATTATCTTGGGATTGCAAGATAACCAAACAAAACTTTTAGTGGATTTCTACTTATTTTATTAAATATCATCTCCACCAAACAGGACAAGCTTGCATGTGTTATAGTTTTGGAGAAAAATGTGTTCATTTCATGTATGCGCAAAATGCCTTTGAAATGGCTTTAAAATGGATTTGGAGCATGGAGACGATTATCTCAGGATGGCAATATAAACAAACGAAACTTTTAGTAGATTTCTACTTATTTTATTAAATATTATCTCCACCAAACAGGACAAGCTTGCATCTGTTATAGTTTTGGAGAAAAATGTGTTCATTTCATGTATGCGCGAAATGCCTTAAAAATGGCTTTAAAATGGATTTGGAGCATGGAGACGATTATCTCGGGATTGCAAGATAACCAAACAAAACTTTTAGTGGATTTCTACTTATTTTATTAAATATCATCTCCACCAAACAGGACAAGCTTGCATCTGTTATAGTTTTGGAGAAAAATGTGTTCATTTCATGTATGCGCGAAATGCCTTAAAAATGGCTTTAAAATGGATTTGGAGCATGGAGACGATTATCTCGGGATTGCAAGATAACCAAACAAAACTTTTAGTGGATTTCTACTTATTTTATTAAATATCATCTCCACCAAACAGGACAAGCTTGCATCTGTTATAGTTTTGGAGAAAAATGTGTTCATTTCATGTATGCGCGAAATGCCTTAAAAATGGCTTTAAAATGGATTTGGAGCATGGAGACGATTATCTCGGGATTGCAAGATAACCAAACAAAACTTTTAGTGGATTTCTACTTATTTTATTAAATATCATCTCCACCAAACAGGACAAGCTTGCATGTGTTATAGTTTTGGAGAAAAATGTGTTCATTTCATGTATGCGCAAAATGCCTTTGAAATGGCTTTAAAATGGATTTGGAGCATGGAGACGATTATCTCAGGATGGCAATATAAACAAACGAAACTTTTAGTAGATTTCTACTTATTTTATTAAATATTATCTCCACCAAACAGGACAAGCTTGCATCTGTTATAGTTTTGGAGAAAAATGTGTTCATTTCATGTATGCGCGAAATGCCTTAAAAATGGCTTTAAAATGGATTTGGAGCATGGAGACGATTATCTCGGGATTGCAAGATAACCAAACAAAACTTTTAGTGGATTTCTACTTATTTTATTAAATATCATCTCCACCAAACAGTACAAGCTTGCATGTGTTATAGTTTTGGAGAAAAATGTGTTCATTTCACGTATGCGCAAAATGCCTTTGAAATGGCTTTAAAATGGATTTGGAGCATGGAGACGATTATCTCAGGATGGCAATATAAACAAATGAAACTTTTAGTAGATTTCTACTTATTTTATTAAATATTATCTCCACCAAACAGGACAAGCTTGCATCTGTTATAGTTTTGGAGAAAAATGTGTTCATTTCATGTATGCGCGAAATGCCTTAAAAATGGCTTTAAAATGGATTTGGAGCATGGAGACGATTATCTCGGGATTGCAAGATAACCAAACAAAACTTTTAGTGGATTTCTACTTATTTTATTAAATATCATCTCCACCAAACAGGACAAGATTGCATCTGTTATAGTTTTGGAGAAAAATGTGTTCATTTCATGTATGCGCGAAATGCCTTAAAAATGGCTTTAAAATGGATTTGGAGCATGGAGACGATTATCTCGGGATTGCAAGATAACCAAACAAAACTTTTAGTGGATTTCTACTTATTTTATTAAATATCATCTCCACCAAACAGGACAAGCTTGCATCTGTTATAGTTTTGGAGAAAAATGTGTTCATTTCATGTATGCGCGAAATGCCTTAAAAATGGCTTTAAAATGGATTTGGAGCATGGAGACGATTATCTCGGGATTGCAAGATAACCAAACAAAACTTTTAGTGGATTTCTACTTATTTTATTAAATATCATCTCCACCAAACAGGACAAGCTTGCATGTGTTATAGTTTTGGAGAAAAATGTGTTCATTTCATGTATGCGCAAAATGCCTTAAAAATGGCTTTAAAATGGATTTGGAGCATGGAGACAATTATCTCGGGATTGCAAGATAACCAAACAAAACTTTTAGTGGATTTCTACTTATTTTATTAAATATCATCTCCACCAAACAGGACAAGCTTGCATCTGTTATAGTTTTGGAGAAAAATGTGTTCATTTCATGTATGCGCGAAATGCCTTAAAAATGGCTTTAAAATGGATTTGGAGCATGGAGACGATGATATCGGGATTGCAAGATAACCAAACAAAACTTTTAGTGGATTTCTACTTATTTTATTAAATATCATCTCCACCAAACAGGACAAGCTTGCATGTGTTATAGTTTTGGAGAAAAATGTGTTCATTTCATGTATGCGCAAAATGCCTTTGAAATGGCTTTAAAATGGATTTGGAGCATGGAGACGATTATCTCAGGATGGCAATATAAACAAACGAAACTTTTAGTAGATTTCTACTTATTTTATTAAATATTATCTCCACCAAACAGGACAAGCTTGCATCTGTTATAGTTTTGGAGAAAAATGTGTTCATTTCATGTATGCGCGAAATGCCTTAAAAATGGCTTTAAAATGGATTTGGAGCATGGAGACGATTATCTCGGGATTGCAAGATAACCAAACAAAACTTTTAGTGGATTTCTACTTATTTTATTAAATATCATCTCCACCAAACAGGACAAGCTTGCATCTGTTATAGTTTTGGAGAAAAATGTGTTCATTTCATGTATGCGCGAAATGCCTTAAAAATGGCTTTAAAATGGATTTGGAGCATGGAGACGATAATCTCGGGATTGCAAGATAACCAAACAAAACTTTTAGTGGCTTTCTACTTATTTTATTAAATATCATCTCCACCAAACAGGACAAGCTTGCATGTGTTATAGTTTTGGAGAAAAATGTGTTCATTTCATGTATGCGCTAAATGCCTTAAAAATGGCTTTAAAATGGATTTGGAGCATGGAGACGATTATCTCGGGATTGCAAGATAACCAAACAAAACTTTTAGTGGATTTCTACTTATTTTATTAAATATCATCTCCACCAAACAGGACAAGCTTGCATCTGTTATAGTTTTGGAGAAAAATGTGTTCATTTCATGTATGCGCGAAATGCCTTAAAAATGGCTTTAAAATGGATTTGGAGCATGGAGACGATTATCTCGGGATTGCAAGATAACCAAACAAAACTTTTAGTGGATTTCTACTTATTTTATTAAATATCATCTCCACCAAACAGGACAAGCTTGCATCTGTTATAGTTTTGGAGAAAAATGTGTTCATTTCATGTATGCGCGAAATTCCTTAAAAATGGCTTTAAAATGGATTTGGAGCATGTAGACGATTATCTCGGGATTGCAAGATAACCAAACAAAACTTTTAGTTGATTTCTACTTATTTTATTAAATATCATCTCCACCAAACAGGACAAGCTTGCATGTGTTATAGTTTTGGAGAAAAATGTGTTCATTTCATGTATGCGCGAAATGCCTTAAAAATGGCTTTAAAATGGATTTGGAGCATGGAGACGATTATCTCGGGATTGCAAGATAACCAAACAAAACTTTTAGTGGATTTCTATTTATTTTATTAAATATCATCTCCACCAAACAGGACAAGCTTGCATCTGTTATAGTTTTGGAGAAAAATGTGTTCATTTCATGTATGCGCGAAATGCCTTAAAAATGGCTTTAAAATGGATTTGGAGCATGGAGACGATTATCTCGGGATTGCAAGATAACCAAACAAAACTTTTAGTGGATTTCTACTTATTTTATTAAATATCATCTCCACCAAACAGGACAAGCTTGCATGTGTTATAGTTTTGGAGAAAAATGTGTTCATTTCATGTATGCGCAAAATGCCTTTGAAATGGCTTTAAAATGGATTTGGAGCATGGAGACGATTATCTCAGGATGGCAATATAAACAAACGAAACTTTTAGTAGATTTCTACTTATTTTATTAAATATTATCTCCACCAAACAGGACAAGCTTGCATCTGTTATAGTTTTGGAGAAAAATGTGTTCATTTCATGTATGCGCGAAATGCCTTAAAAATGGCTTTAAAATGGATTTGGAGCATGGAGACGATTATCTCGGGATTGCAAGATAACCAAACAAAACTTTTAGTGGATTTCTACTTATTTTATTAAATATCATCTCCACCAAACAGGACAAGCTTGCATCTGTTATAGTTTTGGAGAAAAATGTGTTCATTTCATGTATGCGCGAAATGCCTTAAAAATGGCTTTAAAATGGATTTGGAGCATGGAGACGATTATCTCGGGATTGCAAGATAACCAAACAAAACTTTTAGTGGATTTCTACTTATTTTATTAAATATCATCTCCACCAAACAGGACAAGCTTGCATCTGTTATAGTTTTGGAGAAAAATTTGTTCATTTCATGTATGCGCGAAATGCCTTAAAAATGGCTTTAAAATGGATTTGGAGCATGGAGACGATTATCTCGGGATTGCAAGATAACCAAACAAAACTTTTAGTGGATTTCTACTTATTTTATTAAATATCATCTCCACCAAACAGGACAAGCTTGCATCTGTTATAGTTTTGGAGAAAAATGTGTTCATTTCATTTATATGCGAAATGCCATCTTTTACGATGACAACAGCTCTCCATACCTGCAGTCCACCACAAGGACCACCCTCTCTAATCCCTGAAAAATTAAATCATCCTCAGTGACGAAGAGAGGGGGCTAAGCGCCCCCATGGTCTCAGAGCATTAACTCTTCTAAGAGTCCTAAGAGTCCTGCTCACACTGATGGGGTGCAGCTGTGGGACCCTATTTTCAGAGATGATGTCCTCCACCCAACTCTCAAAAAGCTGAAAGGGTCTTCAGTAGAGATGGATAGTCGAGCTGGGCTATCAGACGGTCACCTCTGTAGCTGTAGTGTCATTTTTCCTATGGTCCAATGTGTAAATTAAACAAAAAAGTGCACGTTTGTTATGATGTCCAAGATGGGGACCAGGATGTGGACATAATAAAAAATTAGGGAACATGATAGGAGACATTTCTACAATACATATAATCATTCTTATCTATCTAATACGATGACAACAGCTCTACATACCTGCAGTCCACCACAAGGACCACCCTCTCTAATCCCTGAAAAATGAAATCATCCTCAGTGACGAAGAGAGGGGGCCAAGCGCCCCCCATGGTACCAGAGCATTGACTCTTCTAAGAGTCCTAAGAGTCCTGCTCACACTGATGGGGTGAAGCTGTGGGACCCTATTTTCAGAGATGATGTCCTCCACCCAACTCTCAAAAAGCTGAAAGGGTCTTCAGTAGAGATGGATAGTCGAGCTGGGCTATCAGACGGTCACCTCTGTAGCTGTAGTGTCATTTTTCCTATGGTCCAATGTGTAAATTAAACAAAAAAGTGAACGTTTGTTATGATGTCCAAGATGGGGACCAGGATGTGGACATAATAAAAAATTAGGGAACATGATAGGAGACATTTCTACAATACATATAATCATTCTTATCTATCTAATACGATGATAACAGCTCTCCATACCTGCAGTCCACCACAAGGACCACCCTCTCTAAACCCTGAAAAATGAAATCATCCTCAGTGACGAAGAGAGGGGGCTCAGTGCCCCCAATGGTCTCAGAGCATTGACTCTTCTAAGAGTCTTAAGAGTCCTGCTCACACTGATGGGGTGCAGCTGTGGGACCCTATTTTCAGAGATGATGTCCTCCACCCAACTCTCAAAATGCTGAAAGGGTCTTCAGTAGAGATGGATAGTCGAGCTGGGCTATCAGACGGTCACCTCTGTAGCTGTAGTGTCATTTTTCCTATGGTCCAATGTGTAAATTAAACAAAAAAGTGCACGTTTGTTATGATGTCCAAGATGGGGACCAGGATGTGGACATAATAAAAAATTAGGGAACATGATAGGAGACATTTCTACAATACATATAATCATTCTTATCTATCTAATACGATGACAACAGCTCTCCATACCTGCAGTCCACCACAAGGACCACCCTCTCTAATCCCTGAAAAATGAAATCATCCTCAGTGACGAAGAGAGGGGGCTAAGCGCCCCCATGGTCTCAGAGCATTAACTCTTCTAAGAGTCCTAAGAGTCCTGCTCACACTGATGGGGTGCAGCTGTGGGACCCTATTTTCAGAGATGATGTCCTCCACCCAACTCTCAAAAAGCTGAAAGGGTCTTCAGTAGAGATGGATAGTCGAGCTGGGCTATCAGACGGTCACCTCTGTAGCTGTAGTGTCATTTTTCCTATGGTCCAATGTGGAAATTAAACAAAAAAGTGCACGTTTGTTATGATGTCCAAGATGGGGACCAGGATGTGGACATAATAAAAAATTAGGGAACATGATAGGAGACATTTCTACAATACATATAATCATTCTTATCTATCTAATACGATCACAACAGCTCTCCATACCTGCAGTCCACCACAAGGACCACTCTCTCTAATCCCTGAAAAATGAAATCATCCTCAGTGACGAAGAGAGGGGGCTAAGCGCCCCCCATGGTCTCAAAACATTGACTCTTCTAAGAGTCCTAAGAGTCCTGCTCACACTGATGGGGTGCAGCTGTGGGACCCTATTTTCAGAGATGATGTCCTCCACCCAACTCTCAAAAAGCTGAAAGGGTCTTCAGTAGAGATGGATAGTCGAGCTGGGCTACCAGACGGTCACCTCTGTAGCTGTAGTGTCATTTTTCCTATGGTCCAATGTGTAAATTAAACAAAAAAGTGCACGTTTGTTATGATTTCCAAGATGGGGACCAGGATGTGGACATAATAAAAAAATAGGGAACATGATAGGAGACATTTCTACAATACATATAATCATTCTTATCTATCTAATACGATGACAACAGCTCTCCATACCTGCAGTCCACCACAAGTACCACCCTCTCTATTCCCTGAAAAGTGAAATCATCCTCAGTGACGAAGAGAGGGGGCTAAGCGCCCCCCATGGTCTCAAAACATTGACTCTTCTAAGAGTCCTAAGAGTCCTGCTCACACTGATGGGGTGCAGCTGTGGGACCCTATTTTCAGAGATGATGTTCTCCACCCAACTCTCAAAAAGCTGAAAGGGTCTTCAGTAGAGATGGATAGTCGAGCTGGGCTATCAGACGGTCACCTCTGTAGCTGTAGTGTCATTTTTCCTATGGTCCAATGTGTAAATTAAACAAAAAAGTGCAAGTTTGTTATGATGTCCAAGATGGGGACCAGGATGTGGACATAATAAAAAATTAGGGAACATGATAGGAGACATTTCTACAATACATATAATCATTCTTATCTATTTAATACGATGACAACAGCTCTCCATACCTGCAGTCCACCACAAGGACCACCCTCTCTAATCCCTGAAAAATGAAATCATCCTCAGTGACGAAGAGAGGGGGCTAAGCGCCCCCCATGGTCTCAGAGCATTGACTCTTCTAAGAGTCCTAAGAGTCCTGCTCACACTGATGGGGTGCAGCTGTGGGACCCTATTTTCAGAGATGATGTCCTCCACCCAACTCTCAAAAAGCTGAAAGGGTCTTCAGTAGAGATGGATTGTCGAGCTGGGCTATCAGACGGTCACCTCTGTAGCTGTAGTGTCATTTTTCCTATGGTCCAATGTGTAAATTAAACAAAAAAGTGCACGTTTGTTATGATGTCCAAGATGGGGACCAGGATGTGGACATAATAAAAAATTAGGGAACATGATAGGAGACATTTCTACAATACATATAATCATTCTTATCTATCTAATACGATGATAACAGCTCTCCATACCTGCAGTCCACCACAAGGACCACCCTCTCTAATCCCTGAAAAATGAAATCATCCTCAGTGACGAAGAGAGGGGGCTAAGTGCCCCCAATGGTCTCAGAGCATTGACTCTTCTAAGAGTCCTAAGAGTCCTGCTCACACTGATGGGGTGCAGCTGTGGGACCCTATTTTCAGAGATGATGTCCTCCACCCAACTCTCAAAAAGCTGAAAGGGTCTTCAGTAGAGATGGATAGTCGAGCTGGGCTATCAGACGGTCACCTCTGTAGCTGTAGTGTCATTTTTCCTATGGTCCAATGTGTAAATTAAACAAAAAAGTGCACGTTTGTTATGATGTCCAAGATGGGGACCAGGATGTGGACATAATAAAAAATTAGGGAACATGATAGGAGACATTTCTACAATACATATAATCATTCTTATCTATCTAATACGATGACAACAGCTCTCCATACCTGCAGTCCACCACGAGGACCACCCTCTCTAATCCCTGAAAAATGAAATCATCCTCAGTGACGAAGAGAGGGGGCTAAGCGCCCCCATGGTCTCAGAGCATTAACTCTTCTAAGAGTCCTAAGAGTCCTGCTCACACTGATGGGGTGCAGCTGTGGGACCCTATTTTCAGAGATGATGTCCTCCACCCAACTCTCAAAAAGCTGAAAGGGTCTTCAGTAGAGATGGATAGTCGAGCTGGGCTATCAGACGGTCACCTCTGTAGCTGTAGTGTCATTTTTCCTATGGTCCAATGTGTAAATTAAACAAAAAAGTGCACGTTTGTTATGATGTCCAAGATGGGGACCAGGATGTGGACATAATAAAAAATTAGGGAACATGATAGGAGACATTTCTACAATACATATAATCATTCTTATCTATCTAATACGATGACAACAGCTCTACATACCTGCAGTCCACCACAAGGACCACCCTCTCTAATCCCTGAAAAATGAAATCATCCTCAGTGACGAAGAGAGGGGGCCAAGCGCCCCCCATGGTACCAGAGCATTGACTCTTCTAAGAGTCCTAAGAGTCCTGCTCACACTGATGGGGTGAAGCTGTGGGACCCTATTTTCAGAGATGATGTCCTCCACCCAACTCTCAAAAAGCTGAAAGGGTCTTCAGTAGAGATGGATAGTCGAGCTGGGCTATCAGACGGTCACCTCTGTAGCTGTAGTGTCATTTTTCCTATGGTCCAATGTGTAAATTAAACAAAAAAGTGCACGTTTGTTATGATGTCCAAGATGGGGACCAGGATGTGGACATAATAAAAAATTAGGGAACATGATAGGAGACATTTCTACAATACATATAATCATTCTTATCTATCTAATACGATGATAACAGCTCTCCATACCTGCAGTCCACCACAAGGACCACCCTCTCTAATCCCTGAAAAATGAAATCATCCTCAGTGACGAAGAGAGGGGGCTAAGCGCCCCCATGGTCTCAGAGCATTAACTCTTCTAAGAGTCCTAAGAGTCCTGCTCACACTGATGGGGTGCAGCTGTGGGACCCTATTTTCAGAGATGATGTCCTCCACCCAACTCTCAAAAAGCTGAAAGGGTCTTCAGTAGAGATGGATAGTCGAGCTGGGCTATCAGACGGTCACCTCTGTAGCTGTAGTGTCATTTTTCCTATGGTCCAATGTGGAAATTAAACAAAAAAGTGCACGTTTGTTATGATGTCCAAGATGGGGACCAGGATGTGGACATAATAAAAAATTAGGGAACATGATAGGAGACATTTCTACAATACATATAATCATTCTTATCTATCTAATACGATGACAACAGCTCTCCATACCTGCAGTCCACCACAAGGACCACCCTCTCTAATCCCTGAAAAATGAAATCATCCTCAGTGACGAAGAGAGGGGGCCAAGCGCCCCCCATGGTACCAGAGCATTGACTCTTCTAAGAGTCCTAAGAGTCCTGCTCACACTGATGGGGTGCAGCTGTGGGACCCTATTTTCAGAGATGATGTCCTCCACCCAACTCTCAAAAAGCTGAAAGGGTCTTCAGTAGAGATGGATAGTCGAGCTGGGCTATCAGACGGTCACCTCTGTAGCTGTAGTGTCATTTTTCCTATTGTCCAATTTGTAAATTAAACAAAAAAGTGCACGTTTGTTATGATTTCCAAGATGGGAACCAGGATGTGGACATAATAAAAAAATAGGGAACATGATAGGAGACATTTCTACAATACATATAATCATTCTTATCTATCTAATACGATGACAACAGCTCTCCATACCTGCAGTCCACCACAAGGACCACCCTCTCTAATCCCTGAAAAGTGAAATCATCCTCAGTGACGAAGAGAGGGGGCTAAGCGCCCCCCATGGTCTCAGAGCATTGACTCTTCTAAGAGTCCTAAGAGTCCTGCTCACACTGATGGGGTGCAGCTGTGGGACCCTATTTTCAGAGATGATGTTCTCCACCCAACTCTCAAAAAGCTGAAAGGGTCTTCAGTAGAGATGGATAGTCAAGCTGGGCTATCAGACGGTCACCTCTGTAGCTGTAGTGTCATTTTTCCTATGGTCCAATGTGTAAATTAAACAAAATGTGCACGTTTGTTATGATGTCCAAGATGGGGACCAGGATGTGGACATAATAAAAAATTAGGGAACATGATAGGAGACATTTCTACAATACATATAATCATTCTTATCTATTTAATACGATGACAACAGCTCTCCATACCTGCAGTCCACCACAAGGACCACCCTCTCTAATCCCTGAAAAATGAAATCATCCTCAGTGACGAAGTATCTCTGAAATATCATCTCCACCAAACAGGACAAGCTTGCATCTGTTATAGTTTTGGAGAAAAATGTGTTCATTTCATGTATGCGCGAAATGCCTTAAAAATGGCTTTAAAATGGATTTGGAGCATGGAGACGATTATCTCGGGATTGCAAGATAACCAAACAAAACTTTTAGTGGATTTCTACTTATTTTATTAAATATCATCTCCACCAAACAGGACAAGCTTGCATCTGTTATAGTTTTGGAGAAAAATGTGTTCATTTCATGTATGCGCGAAATGCCTTAAAAATGGCTTTAAAATGGATTTGGAGCATGGAGACGATTATCTCGGGATTGCAAGATAACCAAACAAAACTTTTAGTGGATTTCTACTTATTTTATTAAATATCATCTCCACCAAACAGGACAAGCTTGCATCTGTTATAGTTTTGGAGAAAAATGTGTTCATTTCATTTATGCGCGAAATGCCTTAGAAATGGGTTTTAATAGCATTTGAAGCATGGAGACGATTATCTCGAGATTGCAAGATAACCAAACAAAACTTTTAGTGGATTTCTACTTTTTTTATTAAATATCATCTCCACCAAACAGGACAAGCTTGCATCTGTTATAGTTTTGGAGAAAAATGTGTTCATTTCATGTATGCGCGAAATGCCTTAAAAATGGCTTTAAAATGGATTTGGAGCATGGAGACGATTATCTCGGGATTGCAAGATAACCAAACAAAACTTTTAGTGGATTTCTACTTATTTTATTAAATATCATCTCCACCAAACAGGACAAGCTTGCATCTGTTATAGTTTTGGAGAAAAATGTGTTCATTTCATGTATGCGCGAAATGCCTTAAAAATGGCTTTAAAATGGATTTGGAGCATGGAGACGATTATCTCGGGATTGCAAGATAACCAAACAAAACTTTTAGTGGATTTCTACTTATTTTATTAAATATCATCTCCACCAAACAGGACAAGCTTGCATCTGTTATAGTTTTGGAGAAAAATGTGTTCATTTCATTTATGCGCGAAATGCCTTAGAAATGGGTTTTAATAGCATTTGAAGCATGGAGACGATTATCTCGAGATTGCAAGATAACCAAACAAAACTTTTAGTGGATTTCTACTTATTTTATTAAATATCATCTCCACCAAACAGGACAAGCTTGCATCTGTTATAGTTTTGGAGAAAAATGTGTTCATTTCATGTATGCGCGAAATGCCTTAAAAATGGCTTTAAAATGGATTTGGAGCATGGAGACGATTATCTCGGGATTGCAAGATAACCAAACAAAACTTTTAGTGGATTTCTACTTATTTTATTAAATATCATCTCCACCAAACAGGACAAGCTTGCATCTGTTATAGTTTTGGAGAAAAATGTGTTCATTTCATGTATGCGCGAAATGCCTTAAAAATGGCTTTAAAATGGATTTGGAGCATGGAGACGATTATCTCGGGATTGCAAGATAACCAAACAAAACTTTTAGTGGATTTCTACTTATTTTATTAAATATCATCTCCACCAAACAGGACAAGCTTGCATCTGTTATAGTTTTGGAGAAAAATGTGTTCATTTCATGTATGCGCAAAATGCCTTTGAAATGGCTTTAAAATGGATTTGGAGCATGGAGACGATTATCTCAGGATGGCAATATAAACAAACGAAACTTTTAGTAGATTTCTACTTATTTTATTAAATATTATCTCCACCAAACAGAACAAGCTTGCATCTGTTATAGTTTTGGAGAAAAATGTGTTCATTTCATGTATGCGCGAAATGCCTTAAAAATGGCTTTAAAATGGATTTGGAGCATGGAGACGATTATCTCGGGATTGCAAGATAACCAAACAAAACTTTTAGTGGATTTCTACTTATTTTATTAAATATCATCTCCACCAAACAGGACAAGCTTGCATCTCTTATAGTTTTAAAGAAAAATGTGTTCATTTCATTTATGGGCGAAATGCCTTAGAAATGGGTTTTAAGAGCATTTGAAGCATGGAGACGATTATCTCGAGATTGCAAGATAACCAAACAAAACTTTTAGTGGATTTCTACTGTCATTTTTCCTATGGTCCAATGTGTAAATTAAACAAAAAAGTGCACGTTTGTTATGATGTCCAAGATGGGGACCAGGATGTGGACATAATAAAAAATTAGGGAACATGATAGGAGACATTTCTACAATACATATAATCATTCTTATCTATCTAATACGATGACAACAGCTCTCCATACCTGCAGTCCACCACAAGGACCACCCTCTCTAATCCCTGAAAAATGAAATCATCCTCAGTGACGAAGAGAGGGGGCTAAGCGCCCCCATGGTCTCAGAGCATTAACTCTTCTAAGAGTCCTAAGAGTCCTGCTCACACTGATGGGGTGCAGCTGTGGGACCCTATTTTCAGAGATGATGTCCTCCACCCAACTCTCAAAAAGCTGAAAGGGTCTTCAGTAGAGATGGATAGTCGAGCTGGGCTATCAGACGGTCACCTCTGTAGCTGTAGTGTCATTTTTCCTATGGTCCAATGTGGAAATTAAACAAAAAAGTGCACGTTTGTTATGATGTCCAAGATGGGGACCAGGATGTGGACATAATAAAAAATTAGGGAACATGATAGGAGACATTTCTACAATACATATAATCATTCTTATCTATCTAATACGATGACAACAGCTCTCCATACCTGCAGTCCACCACAAGGACCACCCTCTCTAATCCCTGAAAAATGAAATCATCCTCAGTGACGAAGAGAGGGGGCCAAGCGCCCCCCATGGTACCAGAGCATTGACTCTTCTAAGAGTCCTAAGAGTCCTGCTCACACTGATGGGGTGCAGCTGTGGGACCCTATTTTCAGAGATGATGTCCTCCACCCAACTCTCAAAAAGCTGAAAGGGTCTTCAGTAGAGATGGATAGTCGAGCTGGGCTATCAGACGGTCACCTCTGTAGCTGTAGTGTCATTTTTCCTATTGTCCAATTTGTAAATTAAACAAAAAAGTGCACGTTTGTTATGATTTCCAAGATGGGAACCAGGATGTGGACATAATAAAAAAATAGGGAACATGATAGGAGACATTTCTACAATACATATAATCATTCTTATCTATCTAATACGATGACAACAGCTCTCCATACCTGCAGTCCACCACAAGGACCACCCTCTCTAGTCCCTGAAAAGTGAAATCATCCTCAGTGACGAGGAGAGGGGGCTAAGCGCCCCCCATGGTCTCAGAGCATTGACTCTTCTAAGAGTCCTAAGAGTCCTGCTCACACTGATGGGGTGCAGCTGTGGGACCCTATTTTCAGAGATGATGTTCTCCACCCAACTCTCAAAAAGCTGAAAGGGTCTTCAGTAGAGATGGATAGTCGAGCTGGGCTATCAGACGGTCACCTCTGTAGCTGTAGTGTCATTTTTCCTATGGTCCAATGTGTAAATTAAACAAAAAAGTGCACGTTTGTTATGATGTCCAAGATGGGGACCAGGATGTGGACATAATAAAAAATTAGGGAACATGATAGGAGACATTTCTACAATACATATAATCATTCTTATCTATTTAATACGATGACAACAGCTCTCCATACCTGCAGTCCACCACAAGGACCACCCTCTCTAATCCCTGAAAAATGAAATCATCCTCAGTGACGAAGAGAGGGGGCTAAGCGCCCCCCATGGTCTCAGAGCATTGACTCTTCTAAGAGTCCTAAGAGTCCTGCTCACACTGATGGGGTGCAGCTGTGGGACCCTATTTTCAGAGATGATGTCCTCCACCCAACTCTCAAAAAGCTGAAAGGGTCTTCAGTAGAGATGGATAGTCGAGCTGGGCTATCAGACGGTCACCTCTGTAGCTGTAGTGTCATTTTTCCTATGGTCCAATGTGTAAATTAAACAAAAAAGTGCACGTTTGTTATGATGTCCAAGATGGGGACCAGGATGTGGACATAATAAAAAATTAGGGAACATGATAGGAGACATTTCTACAATACATATAATCATTCTTATCTATTTAATACGATGACAACAGCTCTCCATACCTGCAGTCCACCACAAGGACCACCCTCTCTAATCCCTGAAAAATGAAATCATCCTCAGTGACGAAGAGAGGGGGCTAAGCGCCCCCCATGGTCTCAGAGCATTGACTCTTCTAAGAGTCCTAAGAGTCCTGCTCACACTGATGGGGTGCAGCTGTGGGACCCTATTTTCAGAGATGATGTCCTCCACCCAACTCTCAAAAAGCTGAAAGGGTCTTCAAAAGAGGTGGATAGTCGAGCTGGGCTATCAGACGGTCACCTCTGTAGCTGTAGTGTCATTTTTCCTTTGGTCCAATGTGTAAATTAAACAAAAAAGTGCACGTTTGTTATGATGTCCAAGATGGGGACCAGGATGTGGACATAATAAAAAATTAGGGAACATGATAGGAGACATTTCTACAATACATATAATCATTCTTATCTATCTAATACGATGACAACAGCTCTCCATACCTGCAGTCCACCACAAGGACCACCCTCTCTAATCCCTGAAAAATGAAATCATCCTCAGTGACGAAGAGAGGGGGCTAAGCGCCCCCATGGTCTCAGAGCATTAACTCTTCTAAGAGTCCTAAGAGTCCTGCTCACACTGATGGGGTGCAGCTGTGGGACCCTATTTTCAGAGATGATGTCCTCCACCCAACTCTCAAAAAGCTGAAAGGGTCTTCAGTAGAGATGGATAGTCGAGCTGGGCTATCAGACGGTCACCTCTGTAGCTGTAGTGTCATTTTTCCTATGGCCCAATGTGTAAATTAAACAAAAAAGTGCACGTTTGTTATGATGTCCAAGATGGGGACCAGGATGTGGACATAATAAAAAATTAGGGAACATGATAGGAGACATTTCTACAATACATATAATCATTCTTATCTATCTAATACGATGACAACAGCTCTCCATACCTGCAGTCCACCACAAGGACCACCCTCTCTAATCCCTGAAAAATGAAATCATCCTCAGTGACGAAGAGAGGGGGCCAAGCGCCCCCCATGGTACCAGAGCATTGACTCTTCTAAGAGTCCTAAGAGTCCTGCTCACACTGATGGGGTGAAGCTGTGGGACCCTATTTTCAGAGATGATGTCCTCCACCCAACTCTCAAAAAGCTGAAAGGGTCTTCAGTAGAGATGGATAGTCGAGCTGGGCTATCAGACGGTCACCTCTGTAGCTGTAGTGTCATTTTTCCTATGGTCCAATGTGTAAATTAAACAAAAAAGTGCACGTTTGTTATGATGTCCAAGATGGGGACCAGGATGTGGACATAATAAGAAATTAGGGAACATGATAGGAGACATTTCTACAATACATATAATCATTCTTATCTATCTAATACGATGACAACAGCTCTCCATACCTGCAGTCCACCACAAGGACCACCCTCTCTAATCCCTGAAAAATGAAATCATCCTCAGGGACGAAGAGAGGGGGCTAAGCGCCCCCCATGGTTTTAGAGCATTGACTCTTCTAAGAGTCCTAAGATTCCTGCTTACACTGATGGGGTGCAGCTGTGGGACCCTATTTTCAGAGATGATGTCCTCCACCCAACTCTCAAAAAGCTGAAAGGGTCTTCAGTAGAGATGGATAGTCGAGCTGGGCTATCAGACGGTCACCTCTGTAGCTGTAGTGTCATTTTTCCTATGGTCCAATGTGTAAATTAAACAAAAAAGTGCACGTTTGTTATGATGTTCAAGATGGGGACCAGGATGTGGACATAATAAAAAATTAAGGAACATGATAGGAGACATTTCTACAATACATATAATCATTCTTATCTATCTAATACGATCACAACAGCTCTCCATACCTGCAGTCCACCACAAGGACCACTCTCTCTAATCCCTGAAAAATGAAATCATCCTCAGTGACGAAGAGAGGGGGCTAAGCGCCCCCCATGGTCTCAGAGCATTGACTCTTCTAAGAGTCCTAAGATTCCTGCTCACACTGATGGGGTGCAGCTGTGGGACCCTATTTTCAGAGATGATGTCCTCCACCCAACTCTCAAAAAGCTGAAAGGGTCTTTAGTAGAGATGGATAGTCGAGCTGGGCTATCAGACGGTCACCTCTGTAGCTGTAGTGTCATTTTTCCTATGGTCCAATGTGTAAATTAAACAAAAAAGTGCACGTTTGTTATGATTTCCAAGATGGGGACCAGGATGTGGACATAATAAAAAAATAGGGAACATGATAGGAGACATTTCTACAATACATATAATCATTCTTATCTATCTAATACGATGACAACAGCTCTCCATACCTGCAGTCCACCACAAGGACCACCCTCTCTATTCCCTGAAAAGTGAAATCATCCTCAGTGACGAAGAGAGGGGGCTAAGCGCCCCCCATGGTCTCAGAGCATTGACTCTTCTAAGAGTCCTAAGAGTCCTGCTCACACTGATGGGGTGCAGCTGTGGGACCCTATTTTCAGAGATGATGTTCTCCACCCAACTCTCAAAAAGCTGAAAGGGTCTTCAGTAGAGATGGATAGTCGAGCTGGGCTATCAGACGGTCACCTCTGTAGCTGTAGTGTCATTTTTCCTATGGTCCAATGTGTAAATTAAACAAAAAAGTGCACGTTTGTTATGATGTCCAAGATGGGGACCAGGATGTGGACATAATAAAAAATTAGGGAACATGATAGGAGACATTTCTACAATACATATAATCATTCTTATCTATTTAATACGATGACAACAGCTCTCCATACCTGCAGTCCACCACAAGGACCACCCTCTCTAATCCCTGAAAAATGAAATCATCCTCAGTGACAAAGAGAGGGGGCTAAGAGCCCCCCATGGTCTCAGAGCATTGACTCTTCTAAGAGTCCTAAGAGTCCTGCTCACACTGATGGGGTGCAGCTGTGGGACCCTATTTTCAGAGATGATGTCCTCCACCCAACTCTCAAAAAGCTGAAAGGGTCTTCAGTAGAGATGGATAGTCGAGCTGGGCTATCAGACGGTCACCTCTGTAGCTGTAGTGTCATTTTTCCTATGGTCCAATGTGTAAATTAAACAAAAAAGTGCACGTTTGTTATGATGTCCAAGATGGGGACCAGGATGTGGACATAATAAAAAATTAGGGAACATGATAGGAGACATTTCTACAATACATATAATCATTCTTATCTATCTAATACGATGATAACAGCTCTCCATATCTGCAGTCCACCACAAGGACCACCCTCTCTAATCCCTGAAAAATGAAATCATCCTCAGTGATGAAGAGAGGGGGCTAAGTGCCCCCAATGGTCTCAGAGCATTGACTCTTCTAAGAGTCCTAAGAGTCCTGCTCACACTGATGGGGTGCAGCTGTGGGACCCTATTTTCAGAGATGATGTCCTCCACCCAACTCTCAAAAAGCTGAAAGGGTCTTCAGTAGAGATGGATAGTCGAGCTGGGCTATCAGACGGTCACCTCTGTAGCTGTAGTGTCATTTTTCCTATGGTCCAATGTGTAAATTAAACAAAAAAGTGCACGTTTGTTATGATGTCCAAGATGGGGACCAGGATGTGGACATAATAAAAAATTAGGGAACATGATAGGAGACATTTCTACAATACATATAATCATTCTTATCTATCTAATACGATGACAACAGCTCTCCATACCTGCAGTCCACCACAAGGACCACCCTCTCTAATCCCTGAAAAATGAAATCATCCTCAGTGACGAAGAGAGGGGGCTAAGCGCCCCCATGGTCTCAGAGCATTAACTCTTCTAAGAGTCCTAAGAGTCCTGCTCACACTGATGGGGTGCAGCTGTGGGACCCTATTTTCAGAGATGATGTCCTCCACCCAACTCTCAAAAAGCTGAAAGGGTCTTCAGTAGAGATGGATAGTCGAGCTGGGCTATCAGACGGTCACCTCTGTAGCTGTAGTGTCATTTTTCCTATGGTCCAATGTGTAAATTAAACAAAAAAGTGCACGTTTGTTATGATGTCCAAGATGGGGACCAGGATGTGGACATAATAAAAAATTAGGGAACATGATAGGAGACATTTCTACAATACATATAATCATTCTTATCTATCTAATACGATGACAACAGCTCTCCATACCTGCAGTCCACCACAAGGACCACCCTCTCTAATCCCTGAAAAATGAAATCATCCTCAGTGACGAAGAGAGGGGGCCAAGCGCCCCCCATGGTACCAGAGCATTGACTCTTCTAAGAGTCCTAAGAGTCCTGCTCACACTGATGGGGTGAAGCTGTGGGACCCTATTTTCAGAGATGATGTCCTCCACCCAACTCTCAAAAAGCTGAAAGGGTCTTCAGTAGAGATGGGTAGTCGAGCTGGGCTATCAGACGGTCACCTCTGTAGCTGTAGTGTCATTTTTCCTATGGTCCAATGTGTAAATTAAACAAAAAAGTGCACGTTTGTTATGATGTCCAAGATGGGGACCAGGATGTGGACATAATAAGAAATTAGGGAACATGATAGGAGACATTTCTACAATACATATAATCATTCTTATCTATCTAATACGATGACAACAGCTCTCCATACCTGCAGTCCACCACAAGGACCACCCTCTCTAATCCCTGAAAAATGAAATCATCCTCAGGGACGAAGAGAGGGGGCTAAGCGCCCCCCATGGTCTCAGAGCATTGACTCTTCTAAGAGTCCTAAGATTCCTGCTCACACTGATGGGGTGCAGCTGTGGGACCCTATTTTCAGAGATGATGTTCTCCACCCAACTCTCAAATAGCTGAAAGGGTCTTCAGTAGAGATGGATAGTCGAGCTGGGCTATCAGACGGTCACCTCTGTAGCTGTAGTGTCATTTTTCCTATGGTCCAATGTATAAATTAAACAAAAAAGTGCACGTTTGTTATGATGTCCAAGATGGGGACCAGGATGTGGACATAATAAAAAATTAGGGAACATGATAGGAGACATTTCTACAATACATATAATCATTCTTATCTATTTAATACGATGACAACAGCTCTCCATACCTGCAGTCCACCACAAGGACCACCCTCTCTAATCCCTGAAAAATGAAATCATCCTCAGTGACGAAGAGAGGGGGCTAAGCGCCCCCCATGGTCTCAGAGCATTGACTCTTCTAAGAGTCCTAAGAGTCCTGCTCACACTGATGGGGTGCAGCTGTGGGACCCTATTTTCAGAGATGTTGTCCTCCACCCAACTCTCAAAAAGCTGAAAGGGTCTTCAGTAGAGATGGATAGTCGAGCTGGGCTATCAGACGGTCACCTCTGTAGCTGTAGTGTCATTTTTCCTATGGTCCAATGTGTAAATTAAACAAAAAAGTGCACGTTTGTTATGATGTCCAAGATGGGGACCAGGATGTGGACATAATAAAAAATTAGGGAACATGATAGGAGACATTTCTACAATACATATAATCATTCTTATCTATCTAATACGATGACAACAGCTCTTCATACCGTATTTCATGGTCAATCCAGGTTTGTCAGTGATGGCACTGACATAATGTATGGCGTCTTTTTCGGGCGTTATCCTTTGCCTTTTCATTGTGAAAATCCAGTTGCCTATATCAAAGCAAATTCTACTACTTGTAAAGTATGCAGAAAATGAAATGTAGAACATATAACATCAACTGCTTAGGAACGCATCATAGGTTAGTACTTAAAAGGATATTGTCATGTTCTAGTCATAATGCAAGCTGGACATTTTTCATGTTACCCTGTAATCGCCGGCCTGTTCTAATGCTCACAAGCAAAGATATATGCTCAGCTGCTAAGGCTTCCCTCTGCCTTCTGAATGAAAATTGAATATGTCTGGCTCACTGTGTATATAGCAGGTGCTCAGAAAAAATAAGAGTCAATTCAAAAGAAATAGCTCTGGTACACTATAGTGATTAATAACGTAAGAAAAGAACTCTTGGAATGCTGAAAATTCTTTATTTGTGCAAAAGCATAATTCATCCAACGTTTCGACCTTGTTTTTAGGTCTTTATCAAGGATAAAGTTATCTAAGATCATAAAGGGTTACAAAACCATATAAACACGTAATTAGTACATAGTACAACATAACAGTACAATATATTGCTACTTGAGAGTACAATGGGTCAAATGACCATGAGGCACATACAAAAAATTTTTCCAAAGCCATAGTGAAAACATTTGTACTGAGGAAAGAAAATTTCCACATGACCTATCTGGAGAAACATTCTGGATCAAACAACCAAAAATAGTCAAGCAGGTAAATACACACCTATATTTCATAACAGGATGATATGTGTTCAATTGTATAGCGTCATTGCCATTAAGGTACAAATGGAAAACTTGCAATCCTATATAGTGAAGGAAATGAACACATATCATATCAAAGAACACAGGAACATGGGTGTGAGAAAAACCTCAATGTTTATACTTTGTTCTTTATAATGGTGTGAACATGTATATGTCTCAGTACCTTATGCACTTGAGAATTCTAGTGAGTAGATGATGAAAGCCTATTCCAGAACTGGAATCGGTAAATAATTGTAGGTGGAATCTAAATGAAAAGATGGTACAAGTGTTATCATGACACGTGGGCTATAACACAATGGACCGTGTGACAAAGAAGAAAGGAGAGAAAGAAGAGGAAGAAAATGGAACTACCTGTAACATTACGTGATAGTCACTGGTAAGTATCACTTGACAATTCAGGTGAAAAAGGATTCCTTTATTAAAGGGTTCTCAGTCGCCTCAGGATCATGAAATACTAGGGTAAATGATATGAGAATGGGTAAGAAGCACCACTAAAGGAAATATGAAATGCAGGACATATATCTATAAACCCCTGAACTACATGATAGAAATAAAAAGAAGAAAAAAGAAAAAAAAGAAGAACACATAGAATGCGGAAAGAGAATGGGTACAACTACCTGAGTTACTGCAGGGAGGCCCCTGGTTGGTATTGTGAGGGTTAGTGGAATTCCTTCACTGAAGGGTTCTCAGTTGCCTCAGGTTCGTGAAAAATGCTATAGACAAATAATGCCCGGAGAAAAGGGGTTCATATACAGCGAATAATGGTAATACAAGGTACATGTGTCACATGTAATAGTATATATATATATATTGTACTAAGCTCTACACCAGAAATAGAAAGTAGTCCCTCTGCCTTCTGTCTAGGTGCCCTGAGTTATGTCCTGTAAACTGTCACAGCGACCCAGACACACATGTGTAGTAGGGGAATATCCCTGCTGAGATGCCAGTGCTAGAGCACTCGTTTGCTGTGGAGTTGAACGCTATGTGAGCAGTTCTTACCTTCAATGAGCAGAAGTCTCTTTTTTCAGATTTCAATATCTCTGTGGGTATCTGGCAGAAATATGGAATACTCTTTACTGCTAAGACCCTGTACACCACTCCCACTAAAGGGGGCTTTACACGCTGCGACATCGCTAATGCGGAGTCGTTGGGGTCACGGAATTTGTGACGCACATCCGGCCGCATTAGCGATGTTGCTGCGTGTGACACCGATGAGCGATTTTGCATCGTTGCAAAAACGTGCAAAATCGCTCATCGGTGACATGGGTCTCCATTCTCGATTATCGTTACTGCAGCAGTAACGATGTAGTTCGTCGCTCCTGCGGCAGCACACATCACTCCGTGTGACACCGCAGAAACGAGGAACCTCTCCTTACCTGCCTCCCAGCCGCTATGAGGAAGGAAGGAGGTGGGCGGGATGTTCCGGCCACTCATCTCCGCCCCTCCGCTGCTATTGGGCGGTCGCTCAGTGACGTCGCTGTGACGCCGCACGGACCGCCCCCTTAGAAAGGAGGCGGTTCGCCGGTCACAGCGACGTCGCCGGGCAGGTAAGTATGTGTGACGGGTCTGGTCGGTGTTGTGCGGCATGGGCAGCGATTTACCCGTGTCGCGCAACAGATGGGGGCGGGTACCCACACTAGCGATATCGGGACCGATATCGCAGTGTGTAAAGTAGCCTTTAGTCACATGACCAAGACTGTATCTGTGTCCCTACAACACACTTGAGACAAATGTGTGTGTGAGCCTGCATTGTGGGGTATATATAATATATTATAGAGCTGGGAAGGATCATTCTAAGCAGTGAGCTGTTCCAGTATTTGTAGGAAAATACCCAGTAGAAGCATCAAACACAGCACCAATACCTCCCATCAGTATCCCACCACAGTGCCATGTAACCCATGCCCTACACTCCCATCTACACCAATACTATACAGGCACAAACTAGTATATCTGACTAAAAGCCCCCAAAATATGAAGAACGGCCTATAGTTGAGTGTGGATATAAAATCTATGTGAGCAGAGCTAGAATAGAAATCACTGATCGCATTGAAGTCATTCTGACCATAAATCACCATGATATCAAGGTGAGGAGTTGTGTGTTACTGCTGGGAGGAAAGGGTTAACAGTGGAATATTAAGGTGCATTTCTGTGTGCAGTGTTACTAGTCAATGTAACAATTCAATATGAGCTGCTCTTGGTGCCGGGGGAGGGAGATGCTCTCCTGAGCAAGATAGATGGGGAATGAACATGATATCTATATAGTGTAAGGCAGGGGGTCTCAAACTCGGCTGGGTGTATGGGCCGCACAGAGGAAAAAAATAATTTGGGGGGCTGCATTCTTTGCAGGACAAAGTGACATTTTTATTGGTACCATATATATATATTTTTTTCACACACCTTTGGATGACTGATTTTCAACATTTTTCACTTGTTTATTATAACAAATGTGCACATTCTTTGGTTAAATCTAAAAAAAATAAATGTGATGTTAAAAAAAAGTCATGCCTTATTTTGTTTTTTTTTACATTTTATCCCTTTCTTTTAACTAATAGTGTTACAATTATGACGCTAGCGTTTTGTGAAGGGAATGCTTTGCCTACTTCCGTGACTATGGCCTTCCGGAACTGCTGCATTTTGGCTGACCTCTCCGCCTCGGGAATAAGAGACATAAAGTTCTCCTTGTAGCGTGGGTCTAACAGTGTTACCAACCAGTAATGATTGTCGGCCAAGATGTTCTTAACGCGAGGGTCACGAGACAGGCAGCTTACCATAAAGTCATCCATGTGCGCCAGACTCTTAACAGCCATCACTTCAGTATCCAGACCAACACGATGACTGAACATGCTGTCCTCCTCCTTCTCCTCCTCCTCCTCATCTACCCTGTCCTCTGGCCAGCCACGCTGAACTGAGCATATGACTGGTATGCATGTCATATCCTCAATTTGGCCGGAGAGTTGCTCCATGTCTTCATCTTCCTCCTCGTCATAGTCCTCCACTGCACGTTGTGATGAGACGAGGCTGGGCTATGTGTTATCACCCACACCCACTACTGTTTCTTGCTCCAACTCATCGTGTTCCGCCTGCAATGCATCATGTTTGGTTTTGAGCAGAGACCGTTTTAGAAGGCAGAGAAGCGGTATGGTGACGCTAATAATGGCGTCATCGCCGCTCACCATCTTGGTGGAGTCCTCAAAGTTTTGGAGGATGGTACATAGGTCGGACATCCATCTCCACTCCTCAGGTGTTATGTGTGGAGTTTGACCCATTTCCCGACGGCTTAGGTGATGCAGGTACTCAACAACTGCCCTCTTCTGCTCACATATCCTGATCAACATGTGCAGAGTTGAATTCCAATGCGTGGGGACATCACACACCAGTCTGTGAGCCGGAAGATGCAAACGACGCTGAAAGCCGGCAAGGCCGGCTGAAGCAGTAGGTGACTTTCGAAAATGTGCAGACAGGCGGCGAACTTTTACCAGCAGATCAGACAGCTCTGGGTATGACTTTAGAAACCGCTGAACCACGAGGTTGAGCACATGGGCCATGCATGGAACATGTGTCAGCTGGCCTCGCCTCAAAGCCGCCACTAGGTTCCGGCCATTGTCACACACAACCTTTCCTGGCTTTAGGTTCAGAGGTGTGAGCCAGTGATCTGCATGCTGTTTTAGAGCTGTCCACACCTCTTCTGCATTGTGGGATTTGTCACTTATGCAGATTAGCTGCAGCACAGCCTGTTGCCGCTTCGCCGAGGCAGTGCTGCAGTGCTTCCAGCTTGGGACTGGTGTGGAGGGTAAAGTGGATGAGGAAGCGCAGGAGGAGGAGGAGGCTGAAGAGCATGACATTCCGGAGCTGTAGAGTGTGGGTGAAACCCTGACTGAGGTAGGGCCTGCAAACCTTGGTGTGGGAAGGACTTGTTCCGTTCCTCGCTCAAACTGGGTCCCAGCTGGGCTGGGCTGGGTAGGGCGTTGTGGGGGGTTTGTCTATCTCCGTTTGAGGTGAGTTTGTTTAAGTTAGCCTTTTCTTTGGCGTTTTTTGGAGCCCTGCGGGTTGGGGAGTTGGTATCGCCCAGTAAGGCGTTCCCCGGGGGCTTGGATTGGGGTGACATTGTCAGTGGAAAACGGAGTTGAATTTTGGATTAGGAAATCGAAAACTGATCAGAGAGGTGTGGGTAGACTAGTCCGTTTGGGGATGGTTGTGGCATCTGATATGTGCCCGTTCAAGTGTCTCGGGAATTTTCAACAGATCCGTCCGAAGGTGGATGGCCCCTTATTATGTCACGAGGATGGGTCCTTTTTATCGAGATACCAATTTGTGAGTGTTTTTAGGGCATGTTTGAAGTCGTTGGGGTTAGATCCGAAGTCTTTCGGATTGGGGCAGCGACGGAGGCCTCTATATGCGGCCTACCGGAGGAGACAGTTAAGCAGATTGGTAGGTGGAAGTCGCAGCGCTTTAAGTCGTATGTACATCCCCAGGTGGTTGTTGGCAATTGAGGGGAAAAGGGGGGGGGTATTAGGGTAGCAATGGGGGGGGGAGAGTGTGTGTTTTTTGTCAATTTGGTTTGGTGAGGCAATAAAATGGTGTCGTCTGTACATTTTGTATTGCAGAAGCACCCCCCCTTCCTTCCCTGGTCTGGATCCTTGGCCACTCTTATGTGTATTGGGGAGCCCGACGAGCGGACGCGAGATGGAACGGGAGACAGCTAGGTTTTGAGAAGGACCTGGCTCTCGTGCGATGGCTCGGTGTTCGGGGGTTAGGGTGGAACAGGGTGTTGCAGGAGGTGCATAGATACGCCCGGTTGGACAGACCTCCTGACATGTTAGTGTTGCATGCCGGGGGGAATGATTTGGGTGGGCGTCCTTTTCGAATCTTGATAAAGGACATCAAACATGATTTGTTACGGTTATGGGTGTCGTTTCCAGGTCTAACGATAGTCTGGTCGGAGATAGTAGCGAGAAAGAGTTGGCAGAAAGCGCGGTCAGTTGACAGGTTGAACAAGGCGCGGGCGAAGGTTAATAGGGCGATCTCGAAGTTTGTTAGTCGGAACGGGGGTATAGCAATACGGCATGTTGAGTTGGAAAGGACGGAAGAGGAATTTTGGTTGGCTGACGGGGTACACCTTAATGCGGTGGGAACTGACTTATGGGCTCTTGGCTTGCAGGGAGGTATTGAGAGGGCCCTTTGGTTGCGGGGGGTCTCAGGCACTTGAAGGGTTTCAAGGTGCCTTCGTTGTGGTGTTGTTTATTGGTGGGTCCTTGAAGTTGGTTTAAAATTGGTTCGGGGATTCATCCGGGTATGGATCCCCTCATTGGCAGAATTGATGGTCCCCTGGTGATTTTGGGGGGGAACCCCGACGGGGTATGTCGGGGCCCCTGGGGGTGTGGTTGGGGTTGACGGAGGATTAACCCTTACCATTTGGTGCTCCTGAGCCAGTGTGGGTAACGGCTGGGAGCAAGTTGAGGTTTTTTATTGCTCGGTTATGGGAATCACCAGGGTTTTGGTAGCTTCAAGGACCTTACCACATTGCAAATTTTATTGGTTATGTATTCTTGTTAATAAAATGGCTGCTATGGCCAAAATTATCCAAAGATAAATTTGTGTCTGTGTAATTACTTTTAAATAAGAAATGGGAATGGAGGTGTGGGGTATGAAAGGAAGACCGGAGTCAACAATTCCAGGGTCAAGCATGTTTATTTGCGTAAGCTTCGTTCCAGGGTAGAAAGGGTAAGAGTGCCTTTCAGAATTCGAAGTGGTCGGACTGTACGGACCACCAAGAACTGCAGGAGAGCTTGAACATCTTCCCATGGATTTGCAACATCCTCCCTCATCAGTTACGTAGGTAAGCAGGTTCTCAGCATTGCAGCCCATTTGTTGTCTTAAGTTAGTTAAGCGGGGTTAACTAACCTGTCAGTTCAGCCTCAGGTCTAAAGCAGAGGCCTGGACTCCACTCCTTACTCCTCACTCCACAACTCTCCTTAAAAACAACTGACTCCTTTTTCCTGCCCCGGGGTCTCCAGACCCCTAGGTGGGCGTTTCCTTCCGTCTGGTCCTGCCCACTGGTGTGCCTGTCTTTCCCTGGGGGAGGTGACTAGGATTTTCTGGTTGGCTTTGTGTGACTTAGGTGAGGGAAGTTGTTATGCGGGGGCCTATGTGTGACTACCTGCAGTGTCAGGGCGTCACATATGTATGTGTGTATGTCTGCTAAAGGAATCCGCACCGTCATATTTACAAACACAAAATTTTGCAGACACCTCATGTGACTCAGGGAACGTCGTAGACTATGTTTTAACAGGAATATTTAACCCCGCGCTTTACAGTTACTCTCCAAAAAACCTGCCTCCATTAAACTGAATGGAGGTGGGAGCTGCAAGTTATTAATAGCAGGTGTGATTGGTTGCTATAGGAACAAAGGACATTCATAGTATAAGAAGCTTATGTGTGAGATAATATGATGTCAGTGGGGAGACAGATAGAGAGAGACAGACACAGACTGAGAGACAAACAGACAGAGACAGATAGGCATAGACAGACAGGGAAAGAGACAGAGACAAACAGACAGAGGCAGACAGGGAAAGAGACAGACAGAGATAGACAGGGAAAAAAGGCAGACAGACAGAGACAGAGAAAGAGACAGAGGCAGATAGGGAAACAGACAGAGACAAACATACAGAGACAGGCAGGAGAAAAGGCAGACCAACAGGGAAAGAGACAGACAGGGGAAGAGACAGACAGAGATAGACAGACAGATAGAGACAGACAAAGAAATACAGAGATAGACAGGGAAAGAGACAAACGGGGAATGAGTCAGACAGAGAGAGACAAAGAGAGACAGGCAGAGAGAGACAGGGAAAGAGACAGACAGGGGAAGAGAAAGACAGAGACAGACAAAGAAATACAGAGACAGACAGGGGAAGAGACAGACAGGGGAAGAGACAGACAGGGGAAGAGACAGACAGACAGGGAAAGAGACAGACCTGGAAAAGAGACAGACCTGGAAAAGAGACAGGCCTGGAAAAGAGACAGACAGACATAGAAACAGACAGCCACAAAGAGAGAGAGAGAGAGACAGACACAGAGAGACAGACAGAGATAGAGAGACAGACAGACATGGATAGAGATAGAGACACACAGAGACAGACAGATGACAGAGACTGGGAGAGAGACAGACAGAAGCATAAATCCCTAACTAAAACTTAACATTTAATGATAGTTTTAAAAGGTAAAAAAACACAAATCATGTAAATAGAATGACTCTCTTCTGTGCATAGAGTCAACATTTTGTGTTTGTAAATATGACGGTGCAGATTCCTTTAGCAGACATACACACATACATATGTGACGCCCTGACACTGCAGGTAGTCACACATAGGCCCCCGCATAACAACTTCCCTCACCTAAGTCACACAAAGCCAACCAGAAAACCCTAGTCACCTCCCCCAGGGAAAGACAGGCACACCAGTGGGCAGGACCAGACGGAAGGAAACGCCCACCTAGGGGTCTGGAGACCCCGGGGCAGGAAAAAGGAGTCAGTTGTTTTTAAGGAGAGTTGTGGAGTGAGGAGTAAGGAGTGGAGTCCAGGCCTCTGCTTTAGACCTGAGGCTGAACTGACAGGTTAGTTAACCCCGCTTAACTAACTTAAGATAACAAATGGGCTGCAATGCTGAGAACCTGCTTACCTACGTAACTGATGAGGGAGGATGTCGCAAATCCATGGGAAGATGTTCAAGCTCTCCTGCAGTTCTTGGTGGCCCGTACAGTCTGACCACTTCGAATTCTGAAAGGCACTCTTACCCTTTCTACACTGGAACGAAGCTTACGCAAATAAACATGCTTGACCCTGGAATTGTTGACTCCGGTCTTCCTTTCATACCCCACACCTCCATTCCCATTTCTTATTTAAAAGTAATTACACAGACACAAATTTATCTTTGGATAATTTTGGCCATAGCAGCCATTTTATTAACAAGAATACATAACCAATAAAATTTGCAATGTGGTAAGGTCCTTGAAGCTACCAAAACCCTGGTGATTCCCATAACCGAGCAATAAAAAACCTCAACTTGCTCCCAGCCGTTACCCACACTGGCTCAGGAGCACCAAATGGTAAGGGTTAATCCTCCGTCAACCCCAACCACACCCCCAGGGGCCCCGACATACCCCGTCGGGGTTCCCCCCCAAAATCACCAGGGGACCATCAATTCTGCCAATGAGGGGATCCATACCCGGATGAATCCCCGAACCAATTTTAAACCAACTTCAAGGACCCACCAATAAACAACACCACAACGAAGGCACCTTGAAACCCTTCAAGTGCCTGAGACCCCCCCGCAACCAAAGGGCCCTCTCAATACCTCCCTGCAAGCCAAGAGCCCATAAGTCAGTTCCCACCGCATTAAGGTGTACCCCGTCAGCCAACCAAAATTCCTCTTCCGTCCTTTCCAACTCAACATGCCGTATTGCTATACCCCCGTTCCGACTAACAAACTTCGAGATCGCCCTATTAACCTTCGCCCGCGCCTTGTTCAACCTGTAAACTGACCGCGCTTTCTGCCAACTCTTTCTCGCTACTATCTCCGACCAGACTATCGTTAGACCTGGAAACGACACCCATAACCGTAACAAATCATGTTTGATGTCCTTTATCAAGATTCGAAAAGGACGCCCACCCAAATCATTCCCCCCGGCATGCAACACTAACATGTCAGGAGGTCTGTCCAACCGGGCGTATCTATGCACCTCCTGCAACACCCTGTTCCACCCTAACCCCCGAACACCGAGCCATCGCACGAGAGCCAGGTCCTTCTCAAAACCTAGCTGTCTCCCGTTCCATCTCGCGTCCGCTCGTCGGGCTCCCCAATACACATAAGAGTGGCCAAGGATCCAGACCAGGGAAGGAAGAGGGGGTGCTTCTGCAATACAAAATGTACAGACGACACCATTTTATTGCCTCACCAAACCAAATTGACAAAAAACACACACTCTCACCCCCCCCCCATTGCTACCCTAATACCCCCCCCCTTTTCCCCTCAATTGCCAACAACCACCTGGGGACGTACATACGACTTAAAGCGCTGCGACTTCCACCTACCAATCTGCTTAACTGTCTCCTCCGGTAGGCCGCATATAGAGGCCTCCGTCGCTGCCCCCAATCCGAAAGACTTCGGATCTAACCCCAACGACTTCAAACATGCCCTAAAAAACACTCACAAATTGGTATCTCGATAAAAAGGACCCATCCTCGTGACATAATAAGGGGCCATCCACCTTCGGACGGATCTGTTGAAAATTCCCGAGACACTTGAACGGGCACATATCAGATGCCACAACCATCCCCAAACGGACTAGTCTACCCACACCTCTCTGATCAGTTTTCGATTTCCTAATCCAAAATTCAACTCCGTTTTCCACTGACATAATGTCACCCCAATCCAAGCCCCCGGGGAACGCCTTACTGGGCGATACCAACTCCCCAACCCGCAGGGCTCCAAAAAACGCCAAAGAAAAGGCTAACTTAAACAAACTCACCTCAAACGGAGATAGACAAACCCCCCACAACGCCCTACCCAGCCGGGTAGGGACCCAGCCCAGCCCAGCTGGGACCCAGTTTGAGCGAGGAACGGAACAAGTCCTTCCCACACCAAGGTTTGCAGGCCCTACCTCAGTCAGGGTTTCACCCACACTCTACAGCTCCGGAATGTCATGCTCTTCAGCCTCCTCCTCCTCCTGCGCATCCTCATCCACTTTACCCTCCACACCAGTCCCAAGCTGGAAGCACTGCAGCACTGCCTCGGCGAAGCGGCAACAGACTGTGCTGCAGCTAATCTGCATAGGTGACAAACCCCACAATGCAGAAGAGGTGTGGACAGCTCTAAAACAGCATGCAGATCACTGGCTCACACCTCTGAACCTAAAGCCAGGAAAGGTTGTGTGTGACAATGGCCGGAACCTGGTGGCGGCTTTGAGGCGAGGCCAGCTGACACATGTTCCATGCATGGCCCATGTGCTCAACCTCGTGGTTCAGCGGTTTCTAAAGTCATACCCAGAGCTGTCTGATCTGCTGGTAAAAGTTCGCTGCCTGTCTGCACATTTTCGAAAGTCACCTACTGCTTCAGCCGGCCTTGCCGGCTTTCAGCGTCGTTTGCATCTTCCGGCTCACAGACTGGTGTGTGATGTCCCCACGCGTTGGAATTCAACTCTGCACATGTTGATCAGGATATGTGAGCAGAAGAGGGCAGTTGTTGAGTACCTGCATCACCTAAGCCGTCGGGAAATGGGTCAAACTCCACACATAACACCTGAGGAGTGGAGATGGATGTCCGACCTATGTACCATCCTCCAAAACTTTGAGGACTCCACCAAGATGGTGAGCGGCGATGACGCCATTATTAGCGTCACCATACCGCTTCTCTGCCTTCTAAAACGGTCTCTGCTCAAAACCAAACATGATGCATTGCAGGCGGAACACGATGAGTTGGAGCAAGAAACAGTAGTGGGTGTGGGTGATAACACACAGCCCAGCCTCGTCTCATCACAACGTGCAGTGGAGGACTATGACGAGGAGGAGGATGAAGACATGGAGCAACTCTCCGGCCAAATTGAGGATATGACATGCATACCAGTCATATGCTCAGTTCAGCGTGGCTGGCCAGAGGACAGGGTAGATGATGAGGAGGAGGAGGAGGAGAAGGAGGAGGACAGCATGTTCAGTCATCGTGTTGGTCTGGATACTGAAGTGATGGCTGTTAAGAGTCTGGCGCACATGGATGACTTTATGGTAAGCTGCCTGTCTCGTGACCCTCGCGTTAAGAACATCTTGGCCGACAATCATTACTGGTTGGTAACACTGTTAGACCCACGCTACAAGGAGAACTTTATGTCTCTTATTCCCGAGGCGGAGAGGTCAGCCAAAATGCAGCAGTTCCGGAAGGCCATAGTCACGGAAGTAGGCAAAGCATTCCCTTCACAAAACGCTAGCGTCATAATTGTAACACTATTAGTTAAAAGAAAGGGATAAAATGTAAAAAAAACCAAAATAAGGCATGACTTTTTTTTAACATCAAATATTTTTTTTTTAGATTTAACCAAAGAATGTGCACATTTGTTATAATAAACAAGTGAAAAATGTTGAAAATCAGTCATCCAAAGGTGTGTGAAAAAAATATATATATATGGTACCAATAAAAATGTCACTTTGTCCTGCAAAGAATGCAGCCCCCCAAATTATTTTTTTCCTCTGTGCGGCCCATACACCCAGCCGAGTTTGAGACCCCCTGCCTTACACTATATAGATATCATGTTCATTCCCCATCTATCTTGCTCAGGAGAGCATCTCCCTCCCCCGGCACCAAGAGCAGCTCATATTGAATTGTTACATTGACTAGTAACACTGCACACAGAAATGCACCTTAATATTCCACTGTTAACCCTTTCCTCCCAGCAGTAACACACAACTCCTCACCTTGATATCATGGTGATTTATGGTCAGAATGACTTCAATGCGATCAGTGATTTCTATTCTAGCTCTGCTCACATAGATTTTATATCCACACTCAACTATAGGCCGTTCTTCATATTTTGGGGGCTTTTAGTCAGATATACTAGTTTGTGCCTGTATAGTATTGGTGTAGATGGGAGTGTAGGGCATGGGTTACATGGCACTGTGGTGGGATACTGATGGGAGGTATTGGTGCTGTGTTTGATGCTTCTACTGGGTATTTTCCTACAAATACTGGAACAGCTCACTGCTTAGAATGATCCTTCCCAGCTCTATAATATATTATATATACCCCACAATGCAGGCTCACACACACATTTGTCTCAAGTGTGTTGTAGGGACACAGATACAGTCTTGGTCATGTGACTAAAGGCTACTTTACACACTGCGATATCGGTCCCGATATCGCTAGTGTGGGTACCCGCCCCATCTGTTGCGCGACACGGGCAAATCGCTGCCCATGCCGCACAACACCGACCAGACCCGTCACACATACTTACCTGACCGGCGACGTCGCTGTGACCGGCGAACCGCCTCCTTTCTAAGGGGGCGGTCCGTGCGGCGTCACAGCGACGTCACTGAGCGACCGCCCAATAGCAGCGGAGGGGCGGAGATGAGTGGCCGGAACATCCTGCCCACCTCTTTCCTTCCTCATAGCGGCTGGGAGGCAGGTAAGGAGAGGTTCCTCGTTTCTGCGGTGTCACACGGAGTGATGTGTGCTGCCGCAGGAGCGACGAACTACATCGTTACTGCTGCAGTAACGATAATCGAGAATGGAGACCCATGTCACCGATGAGCGATTTTGCACGTTTTTGCAACGATGCAAAATCGCTCATCGGTGTCACACGCAGCAACATCGCTAATGCGGCCGGATGTGCGTCACAAATTCCGTGACCCCAACGACTCCGCATTAGCGATGTCGCAGCGTGTAAAGCCCCCTTTAGTGGGAGTGGTGTACAGGGTCTTAGCAGTAAAGAGTATTCCATATTTCTGCCAGATACCCACAGAGATATTGAAATCTGAAAAAAGAGACTTCTGCTCATTGAAGGTAAGAACTGCTCACATAGCGTTCAACTCCACAGCAAACGAGTGCTCTAGCACTGGCATCTCAGCAGGGATATTCCCCTACTACACATGTGTGTCTGGGTCGCTGTGACAGTTTACAGGACATAACTCAAGGCACCTAGATAGAAGGCAGAGGTACTGGGATTGGTTGGTTTTTGGTGACGGAGGTGCAGGGGCTGGCGCCCATGTGCAGTGCTGGCTAAGGTATATTGATGATATTTTGATTTTTTGGCAGGGCACTGTGGAGCAGCTCGAGACATTTATGGAGGAACTTAATAACAACACCTTTAACATCAGATTGACACATAAGCATAGCAGCAGTTGCGTTGACTTCCTGGATATTAAAATTTCATTCGGTTCTGAGCGAATTGTTCAGACCGACGTCCATAGGAAGGAAACATCAGTCAACGCACTGCTGCATGCTTCTTCTGCTCATACCCCCTCCACCATCCGGGCTGTACCGACTGGCCAGTTCCTCAGGATGAAGCAAATTTGTTCGTCAGACACTGCTTTTGAACAACAGTCTGCCGACCTCCAGTGCCATAGGGGTGGCAAAGGCGGTCTTCCCCCGGTCTGCCTCAGCAACGGACACTAGCCAATAGTGACTAGTGAGATCAAGGGTAGAAAAATAATTTGCAGTTCTCAATGCAGCTAGCGATTCCTCAATACGGGGGAGTGGTGCCGTCCTTCTTCTTTAACAGGACCAACGGAGCTGCCCAAAGGCTACAACTGTCACGGATAACCCCAGCCGCCTTCATGTTGCTCAACATGTCCTTGGTACACTGGTAATGTGAAGGTGGTATTGGCTTATAGCTCTCTTTGATGGGTGGGTGTGCACCTGTGGGGATGTAGTGTTGGACCCCTTTTATTCCCCCAAAATCTAGCGGATGTTTGCTGAAGACTTGCTCGCTCGTATTCTTGCACTACCCTGTGGACCCGCTTCTTGTGATGTGAAGGTGTGGAGTCAGTGCCTACGTGTAATTCCTTACACCACTCCTCTGGCTGACTTGGTGAGCAGTCACTGACTGGGTGGGGTGCAGTAATAGTGGATGCTGCTACTTGGATAGCATGTGTATCTACTGTGAACAGCTTATCAATGGTGGCAAGTCGGGGCAGCTTAACCTCCTGCTCTCCGCAGTTTAACACTCTCACGGGCACTCTTCCCTTCCGTACTAATGAATAAAACTATGATGTAAATATCATATAGATACCCCACAATTGTAAATAAAGGTAGGTTATGGGAAAAGGGGGAACAGGGAAAGAGGAAAATAGTGTAATAAAGTATACCTTCTGGGGGTGAGAGGAAATGGCAGCACAGCCAGTGGAGGTGAAGCAAAAGGAAGCCTGCAACTAAAGAGTTGAGAGCGTTATCACATGGTGACTGAGCCTGATTGTAAAGGGAGCATAGAGTGGAGCATACTCTGGGCACGTTAGAACCCAAGTTCTTAAACCATGAATATGGACCCCTTTTATTCTCCCAAAGTCTAGCGGATGTTTGCTGAAGACTTGCTCGTATTCTTGCACTACCCTGTGGACCCGCTTCTTGTGATGTGAAGGTGTGGAGTCAGTGCCTACGTGTAATTCCTTACACCACTCCTCTGGTTGACTTGGTGAGCTGTCACTGAATGGGTGTGGTGAAGTAACGGTGGATGCTGTGGCTTGGATATCATATTAAATATAGGGACCCCCATACAGTAGTATGAGAAATTTTTTTGTATTCAATGATCGGTATTACCTTCAGGGGCGCGGCACGTGGACGTGCGTTCCATTAGCCTCACTGCATTCCACTCCCATACAGGAAGTGGGCGCAGCTATTACTACGGTCGCACATAAAAGAACCCACAGCCACCACTGCACACAGCTGACTCCACCACTGGAAACCCACTTCTACACCAACGCAGGTAAGACAGGATCGGCACCTCTATGCTCCCGTTACAATCAGGCTCAGTCACCATGTGATAATGCTCTCAACAATTTAGTTGCAGGCTTCCCCTTGCTTCACCTCCACTGGCTGTGCTGCCATTTCCTCTCCCCCCTGGAAGGTATACTTTATTACACTATTTTCCTGTTTCCCTCTTCTCCCTTTTCCCATAACCTACCTTTATCTGCATTTGTGGGGTATCTATATACTATTTATATCACAGTTTTATTCATTAATACGGAAGGGAAGAGTGCGCGTGAGAGTGTTGAACTGCGAAGAGCAAGAGGTTAAGCTGCCCCGATTTGCCACCATTGATAAGCTGTTCACAGTAGATACACATGCTATCCAAGCAGCAGCAGCATCCACCATTACTGCACCCCACCCAGTCAGTGACAGCTCACCAAGTCAGCCAGAGGAGTGGTGTCAGGAATTACACGTAGGCACTGACTACACACCTTCACATCACAAGAAGGGGGTGCAAGTGTGACGCCCTGGACTAGCCAGTTGGTCACAGACATAACACACACACACACCCCCTTTCCCGGATAGTTACACTAGTCAGACACAAAACCGTTGTTGCCTCCCTCCAGGGGCTGATGTCCACACCAGGTGGGGCGGAGCCAGGCGGTTGGCCCCACCCACCAAGGAGTTCACAGGCCTGGAGGTGGGAAAACCAGTTAGTTAGTTGAAGTTCAGTTAAGAGTTGAACCGTGGAGGTAGTGAGTTCAGTGAAGAGCCCAGTTTTGGGTAGGAGTGCAAAACTGCTAGTGTCTGGGTCAGATCCCAGGCACTATGGGGAGATAAGGTATGCACACCAGTGACTATGTAAGGGGAATACATGAAATAGCAGAAACTGCTGTGTGAATACTGACTTGAAAAATTCAATAGCTATATGCAAGAGTGAATATGTGAAAAATGAAATCTGCATTACTGCCATGAACATATGAATCAAGAGAAATTTAGCTACTGAATTGATCAATGCAATAGAGCCCCAACACTACGCCAAAGTATTTCTCTACGTTGGGGTCCCTAGCTTGTGTGTGTCCTCTCATGCAGTTAAAAAACCTACTGTGTATGGGAAGCTGAGACCCAGGCTATTTATGCGTATGATATGGATTGGCAATAGGTGTGGTTCGGGAGGGTTCACAAACGAAAAAATACTAACAAATAGGAATAACGTTTGGAACACCATTCTAAGTCCGAACTGGGTGCAAAAACCTAAAAAAACATCACTATGGGGAGATAAGGTATGCACACCAGTGACTATGTAAGGGGAATACATGAAATAGCAGAAACTGCTGTGTGAATACTGACTTGAAAAATCCAATAGCATTAATTCACATAATCCTAGTGACTGCGCACACAACATGGCCAAACGAAAACAAAAGACAGTACCTGGCCATTCAATCAAATGGAAACTCATAGGCAACACAGTCCATTAGACTAGGCAATTACATGCAGCCATACAAAGCCCATGGGTCTTGCCCCAGAGTTGAACCCACAACCTCTCGTAGCCAGGGCAAAGAGCCTACCACTACACCAACACAGAGAAGTAGGTGAATGACTCTACATTAATTCACATAATCCTAGTGACTGCGCACACAACATGGCCAAACAAATGCAAAAGACATTATCTGGCCTATCAATCCAATGGAAACTCATAGGCAACACAGTCCATTAGACTAGGCACTTACATGCAGCCATGTAAGGTTCATGGGCATTGCCTCAGAGTCGAACCCACAACCTCTTGGAGAACAAGCAAAGAGCCTACCACTAAACCAACTCAGTGAAGTTGGAAACCGACTCTACATTAATTAACATAATCCTAGTGACTGCGCACACAACATGGCCAAACAAAAGCAAAAGACAGTACGTGGCCTATCAATCCAACGGAAACTCATAGGTAACACAGTACATTGGACTAGGCAATTACATGCAGCCATACAAAGCCCATGGGCCTTGCCCCAGAGTCAAACCCACAACCTCTCATAGCCAAGGCAAAGAGCCTACCAATACACCAACACAGAGAAGTGGAAAACCATTTCTACATTAATTCACATAATCCTAGTGACTGCGCACACAACATGGCCAAACAAAAGCAAAAGACAGTACCTGGCCTATCAATCCAATGGAAACTCATAGGCAACACAGTCCATTGGACTAGACAATTACAAGGAGACATACAAAGTCCATGGGCCTTGCCTCAGAGTCAAACCCACAACTTCTCGCAGCCAAGCAAAGAGCCTACCACTACACTAACACAGAGCAGTGGGAAACTGATTCTACATTAATTCACATAATCCTACCGACTGCGCACACAACATGGCCAAACAAAAGACAATACCTGGCCTATTCATTCAATGAAAACTCATAGGCAACACAGTCCATTGGACTAGGCAATTACATTCAACCATACAAAGTCCATGGGCTTTGCCTCAAAGTCAAACCCACAACTTCTTGTAACCCAAGGAAAGAGCCTACCACTACACCAACACAGAGAAGAGAATGACTCTACATTAATTCACATAATCCTAGTGACTGCGCACACAACATGACCAAACGAAAACAAAAGACAGTCCCTGGCCTATCAATCCAATGGAAACTCATAGACAACATAGTCCATTGGACTACGCAATTACATGCAGCCATACAAAGTCCATGGGCCTTGCCTCAGAGTCATACCCACAATCTCTGGCAGAACAAGCAAAGAGCCTACAACTTCACCAACACAAAGAAGTAGGAAGCTGCGTCTACATTAATTCACATAATCCTAGTGACTGCGCACACAACATGGCCAAACAAAAGCAAAAGACAGTACCTGGCCTATCAATCCAATGGGAACTCATAGGCAACACAGTTAATTGAACTAGGCAATTACATGCAGCCATACAAACTCCATGGGCCTTGCCTCAGAGTCAAACCCACAACCTCTTGCAGCTAAGCAAAGAGCCTTCCACTACAGCAACACAGAGAACTGGGAAACTGATTCTACATTAATTCACATAATCCTACCGACTGCGCACACAACATAACCAAACAAAAGATAATACCTGGCCAATCAATCCAATGGAAACTCATAGGCAACACAGTCCATTGGACTAGGCAATTACACGCAGCCATATAAAGTCCATGGGCTTTGCCTCAGAGTCAAACCCACAATTTCTCGCAGCCCCAGCAAAGAGCCTACCACTACACCAAGACAGAGAAGTTGGAAACTGAGTTTACATTAGTTCACATAATCCTAGTGACTGCGCACACAACATGGCCAAACAAAAGCAAAAGACAGTACCTGGCCTATCAATCCAATGGGAACTCATAGGCAAAACAGTTAATTGAAATAGGCAATTACATGCAGCCATACAAACTCCAGGGGCCTTGCCTCAGAGTCGAACCCACAACCTCTTGCAGCTTAAGCAAAGAGACTACCACTACACCAACACAGAGAAGTAGGTAAATGACTCTACATTAATTCACATAATCCTAGTGACTGCGCACACAACATGGCCAAACAAAAGCAAAAGACAGTACCTGGCCTATCAATCCAATAGAAACTCATAGGCAAAGCAATCAATTGGACTAGGCAATTACATGCAGCCATACAAAGTCCATGGGCCTTGCCTCAAAGTCGAACTCACAACCTCTCGCAGCTCAAGCCAAGAGCCTACCACTACACCAACACAGAGAAATGTAAACCTGACTCTACATTATTTCACATAATCCTAGTGACTGCGCACACAACATGGCCAAACGAAAACAAAAGACAGTAACTGGCCTATCAATCCAATAGAAACTCATAGGCAACACAGTCCATTGGACTAAGCAATTACATGCAGCCATTCAAAGTCCATGAGCCTTGCATTAGAGTCGAACCCACAACCTCTCGCAGGCCAAGAAAAGAGCCTACCACTACACCAACACAGAGAAGTGGGAAACGGACTCTACATTAATTCCCATAACCCTAGTGACTGCGCACACAACATGGTCAAACAAAAGCAAAAGGCAGTACCTGGCCTATCAATCCAATGGAAACTCATAGACAACATAGTCCATTGGACTAGGCAATTACATGCAGCCATACAAAGTCCATGGGCCTTGCCTCAGAGTCAAACCCACAACCTCTGGCAGAACAAGCAAAGAGCCTACAACTACAAAAACACAAAGAAGTAGGAAGCTGCGTCTACATTAATTCACATAATCCTAGTGACTGCGCACACAACATGGCCAAACAAAAGCAGAAGACATTACCTAGCCTATGAAGCCAATGGAAACTCATAGGCAACACAGTCAATTGAACTAGGCGATTACATGCAGCCATACAAACTCCATGGGCCTTGCCTCAGAGTCGAACCCACAACCTCTCGCAGCCCAAGCAAAGAGCCTACCACTACACCAACACAGAGAAGTTGGAATCTGAGTTTACATTAGTTCACATAATCCTAGTGACTGCGCACACAACATGGCCAAACAAAAGCAAAAGACAGTACCTGGCCTATCAATCCGATGGGAACTCATAGGCAACACAGTCAATTGAACTAGGCGATTACATGCAGCCATACAAACTCCATGGGCCTTGCCTCAGAGTCGAACCCACAACCTCTCGCAGCTTAAGCAAAGAGACTACCACTACACCAACACAGAGAATTAGGTGAATGACTCTACATTAATTCACATAATCCTAGTGACTGCGCACACAACATGGCCAAACAAAAGCAAAAGACAGTACCTGGCCTATTAATCCAATGGAAACTCATAGGCAACGCAATCCTTTGGACTAGGCAATAACATGCAGCCATACAAAGTCCATGGGCCTTGCCTCAGAGTCAAAACCACTACCTCTCAAAGCCCAAGCAAAGAGCCTACCACTACACCAACACAGAGAAGTGCGAAACTGACTCAACATAAATTCACATAATCCTAGTGACTGCGCACACAACATGGCCAAACAAAAGCAATAGACAGTCCCTGGCCTATCAATCCAATGGAAACTCATGGACAACATAGTCCATTGGACTAGGCAATTACATGCAGCCATACAAAGTCCATGGGCTTTGCCTCAGAGTCAAGCCGCAACTGCTCGCGGCCCAAGCAAAGAGCCTACCACTACACCAACACAGAGAAGTAGGAGAATGATTCTACATTAATTCACATAATCCTAGTGACTGCGCACACAACATGGCCAAACAAAAGCAAAAGACAGTACCTGGCCTATCATTCTAATTGAAACTCATAGGTAACATAGTCCATTGGACTAGGCAATAACATGCAGCCATACAAAGTCCATGGGCCTTGCCTCAGAGTCGAACTCACAACCTCTCGCAGCCCAAGAAAAAAGCCTACCACTACAGCAACACAGAGAAATGTGAAACTGACTCTACATTAATTCACATAATCCTAGTGACTGCGCACACAACATGGCCAAACAAAAGCAAAAGACAGTACCTCGCCTATCATTCCAATTGAAACTCATAGGTAACATAGTCCATTTGACTAGGCAATAACATGCAGCCATACAAAGTCCATGGGCCTTGCCTCAAAGTTGAACTCACAACCTCTCGCAGCTCTAGCAAAGAGCCTATAACTACACCAACACAGAGAAATGTGAACCTGACTCTACATTAATTCACATAATCCTAGTGACTGCGCACACAACATGGCCAAACAAAAGCAAAAGACAGTACCTGGCCCATCAATCCAATGGAAACTCATAGGCAACACAGTCCATTGGACTAGACAATTACATGGAGACATACAAAGTCCATGGGCCTTGCCTCAGAGTCAAACCCACAACCTCTCGCAGCCAAGCAAAGAGCCTACCACTACACCAACACAGAGAAGTGGGAAACTGATTCTACATTAATTCACATAATCCTACCGACTGCGCACACAACATGGCCAAACAAAAGAAAATACCTGGCCTATCAATCCAATGGAAACTCATAGGCAACACAGTCCATTAGACTAGGCAAATACATGCAGCCATACAAAGCCCATGGGCCTTGCCCCGGAGTCGAACCCACAACCTCTTGTAGCCCGAGCAAAGAGCCTACAAATACACCAACACAGAGAAGTGGAAAACTGATTCTACATTAATTCACATAATCCTAGTGACTGCGCACACAACATGGCCAAACAAAAGCAAAAGACATTACCTGGCCTATAAATCCAATAGAAACTCATAGGCAAAGCAATCAATTGGACTAGGCAATTACATGCAGCCATACAAAGTCCATGGGCCTTGCCTCAGAGTCGAACCCACAACCTCTTGTAGCCCAAGCAAAGAGCCTACCACTACACCAACACAGAGAAGTTGGTACAGAGTTTACATTAGTTCACATAATCCTAGTGACTGTGCACACAACATGGCCAAACAAAAGCAAAAGACAGTCCCTGGGCTATCAATCCAATGGAAACTCATATACAACATAGTCCATTGGACTAGGCAATTACATGCAGCCATACAAAGTCCATGGGCCTTGCCTCAGAGTCAAACCCACAATTTCTCGCAGCCCAAGCAAAGAGCCTACCACTACACCAACACAGACAAGTTTGAAACTGAGTTTACATTAGTTCACATAATCCTAGTGACTGTGCACACAACATGGCGAAACAAATGCAAAAGACATTATCTGGCCTATCAATCCAATGGAAACTCATAGGCAAAACAGTCCATTAGACTAGGCAAATACATGCAGCCATACAAAGTTCATGGGCCTTGCCTCAGAGTCGAACCCACAACCTCATGGAGAACAAGCAAGGAGCCTACCACTACACCAACACAGAGATATGTGAAACTGACTCTACAAATTATTCACATAATCCTAGTGACTGTGCACACAACATGGCCAAACGAAAGCAAAAGTCGATACCTGGCCTATCAATCCAATGGATACTCATAGGTAACACAGTCCATTGGACTATGCAATTACATGCAGCCATACAAAGTCCATGGGCCTTGCCTCTGAGTCAAACCCACAACCTCTAACAGCTCAAGCAAAAAGCCTACCACTACACCAACACAGAGAAGTGCGAAACTAATTGAACATAAATTCACATAATCCTAGTGACTGCGCACACAACATGGCCAAACGAAAGCAAAAGACAGTACCTGGCCTATCAATCCAATGGAAACTCATAGGTAACACAGTCCATTGGACTATGCAATTACATGCAGCCATACAAAGTCCATGGGCCTTGCCTCAGAGTCAAACCCACAACCTCTGGCAGAACAAGCAAAGAGCTTACAACTACACCAACACAAAAAAATAGGAAGCTGCGTCTACATTAATTCACATATTCCTAGCGACTGCGCACACAACATGGCCAAACAAAAGCAAAAGACATTACCTGGCCTATCAAGCCAATGGAAACTCATAGGCAACACAGTCCATTGGACTAAACAATTACATGCAGCCATACAAAGTCCATGGGCTTTGCCTCAGAGTCAAACCCACAATTTCTCGCAGCCCAAGCAAAGAGCCTACCACTACACCAACACAGACAAGTTGGAAACTGAGTTTACATTAGTTCACATAATCCTAGTGACTGTGCACACAACATGGCGAAACAAATGCAAAAGACATTATCTGGCCTATCAATCCAATGGAAACTCATAGGCAAAACAGTCCATTAGACTAGGCAAATTCATGCAGCCATACAAAGTTCATGGGCCTTGCCTCAGAGTCGAACCCACAACCTCTTGGAGAACAAGCAAAGAGCCTACCACTAAACCAACACAGAGAAGTTGGAAACTGATTCTACATTAATTCACATAATCCTACCGACTGCGCACACAACATGGCCAAACGAAAACAAAAGACAGTACCTGGCCTATCAATCCAATGGAAACTCATAGGCAACACAGTCCATTGGACTAGGCAATTACATGCAGCCATAAAAAGTCCATGGGCCTTGCCTCAGAGTCAAACCCACAACCTCTCGCATCCCAAGCAAAGAGCCTACCACTACACCAACACAGAGAAATGTGATACTGACTCTACATTAATTCACATAATCCTAGTGACTGCGCACACAACATGGCCAAACGAAAGCAAAAGTCAATACCTGGCCTATCAATCCAATGGAAACTCATAGGCAACAAAGTCTATTGGACTAGGCAATTACATGCAGCCATACAAAGTCCATGAGCCTTGCATTAGAGTCGAACCCACAACCTCTTGCGGCCCAAGCAAAGAGCCTACCACTACACCAACACAGAGAAGTCTGAAACTGACTCTACATTAATTCACATAATCCTAGTGACTGCGCACACAACATGGCTAAACGAAAGCAAAAGTCAATACCTGGCCTATCAATCCAATGGAAACTCATAGGCAACACAGTCCATTGGACTAGGCAATTACATGCAGCCATAAAAAGTCCATGGGCCTTGCCTCAGAGTCAAACCCACAACCTCTCACAACCCAAGCAAAGAGCCTACCACTACACCAACAAAGAGAAATGTGAAACTGACTCTACATTAATTCACATATTCCTAGTGACTGCGCACACAACATGGCCAAACAAAAGCAAAAGAAAGCACCTGGCCTATCAATCCAATGGAAACTCATAGGTAACGCAGTCCATTGGACTATGCAATTACATGCAGCCATACAAAGTCCATGGGCCTTGCCTCAGAGTCGAACTCACAACCTCTCGCAGCCCAACAAAAAAGCCTACCATTTCAGCAACACAGAGAAGTGTGAAACTGTCTCTACATTAACTCACATAATCCTAGTGACTGCGCACAAAACATGGCCAAACGAAAACAAAAGACAGTACCTGGCCTATCAATCCATTGGACTAGGCAATTACATGCAGCCATACAAAGTCCATGGGCCTTGCCTCAGAGTCAAACCCACAACCTCTCACAGCCCAAGCAAAGAGCCTACCACTACACCAACACAGAGAAGTGCGAAACTGACTCAACATAAATTCACATAATCCTAGTGACTGCGCACACAACATGGCCAAACAAAAGCTAAATACAGTCCCTTGCCTATCAATCCAATGGAAACTCATAGACAACATAGTCCATTGGAATAGGCAATTACATGCAGCCTCACAAAGTCCATGGGCCTTGCCTCAGAGTCAAACCCACAACCTCTGGCAGAACAAGCAAAGAGCCTACAACTACACCAACACAAAGAAGTAGGAAGCTGCGTCTACATTAATTTACATAATCCTAGTGAATGCGCACACAACATGGCCAAACAAAAGCAAAAGACATTACCTGGCCTATCAGGCCAATGGAAACTCATAGGCAACACAGTCCATTGAACTAGGCGATTACATGCAGCCATACAAAGTCCATGGGCCATGCCGCAGAGTCAAACCAACAACCTCTCGCAGCCAAGCAAAGCAGCTTCCACTACACCAACACAGAGAAGTGGGAAACGGATTCTACATTAATTCACATAATCCTAGTGACTGCGCACACAACATGGCCAAACAAAAGCAAAAGACAATACCTGGCCTATCAATCCAATGGAAACTCATAGGCAACACAGTCCATTGGACTTGGCAATTACATGCAGCCATACAAAGTCCATGGGCCTTGCCTCAGAGTCAAACCCACAACCTCTGGCAGAACAAGCAAAGAGCCTACAACTACACCAACACAAAGAAGTAGGAAGCTGCGTCTACATTAATTCACATAATCCTAGTGAGTGTGCACACAACATGGCCAAACAAAAGCAAAAGACATTACCTGGCCTATCAAGCCAATGGAAACTCATAGGCAACACAGTCCATTGAACTAGACAATTACATGGAGACATACAAAGTCCATGGGCCTTGCCTCAGAGTCAAACCCACAACATCTTGCAGCCAAGCAAAGAGGCTACCACTACACCAACACAGATAAGTGGGAAAATGATTATACATTAATTCACATAATCCTACCGACTGCGCACACAACATGGCCAAACAAAGGACAATACCTGGCCTATCAATCCAATGGAAACTCATAGGCAACACAGTCCATTAGACTAGGCAAATACATGCAGCCATACAAAGTTCATGGGCCTTGCCTCAGAGTTGAACCCACAACTTCTTGGAGAACAAGCAAAGAGCCTACCACTAAACCAACACAGAGAAGTTGGAAACCGACCCTACATTAATTCACATAATCCTAGTGACTGCGCACACAACATGGCCAAACAAAAGCAAAAGACAGTACCTGGCCTATCAATCCAATGGAAACTCATAGGTAACACAGTACATTAGACTAGGCAATTAAATGCAGCCATACAAAGCCCATGGGCCTTGCCCCAGAGTCGAACCCACAACCTCTCGTAGCCCAAGCAAAGAGCCTACCAATACACCAACACAGAGAAGTGAAAAACTGATTCTACATTAAGTCACATAATCCTAGTGACTGCGCACACAACATGGCCAAACAAAAGCAAAAGACAGTACCTGGCCTATCAATCCAATAGAAACTCATAGGCAAAGCAATCAATTGGACTAGGCAATTACATGCAGCCATACAAAGTCCATGGGCCTTGCCTCAGAGTCGAACCCACAACCTCTTGTAGCCCAAGCAAAGAGCCTACCACTACACCAACACAGAGAAGAGCGAAACTGACTCAACATAAATTCACATAATCCTAGTGACTGCGCACACAACATGGCCAAACAAAAGCAAAAGACAGTCCCTGGCCTATCAATCCAATGGAAACTCATATACAACATAGTCCATTGGACTAGGCAATTACATGCAGCCATACAAAGTCCATGGGCCTTGCCTCAGAGTCAAACCCACAACCTCTGGCAGAACAAGCAAAGAGCTTACAACTACACCAACACAAAAAAGTAGGAAGGTGCGTCTACATTAATTCACATATTCCTAGAGACTGCGCACACAACATGGCCAAACAAAAGCAAAAGACATTACCTGGCCTATCAAGCCAATGGAAACTCATAGGCAACACAGTCCATTGGACTAAACAATTACATGCAGCCATACAAAGTCCATGGGCTTTGCCTCTGAGTCAAACCCACAATTTCTCGCAGCCCAAGCAAAGCGCCTACCACTACACCAACACAGACAAGATGGAAACTGAGTTTACATTAGTTCACATAATCCTAGTGACTGTGCACACAACATTGCGAAACAAATGCAAAAGACATTATCTGGCCTATCAATCCAATGGAAACTCATAGGCAACACAGTCCATTAGACTAGGCAAATACATGCAGCCATACAAAGTTCATGGGCCTTGCCTCAGAGTCGAACCCACAACCTCTTGGAGAACAAGCAAAGAGCCTACCACTAAACCAACACAGAGAAGTGGGAAACTGATTCTACATTAATTCACATAATCCTACCGACTGCGCACACAACATGGCTAAACAAAAGCAAAAGACAGTACCTGGCTTATCAATCCAATGGAAACTCATAGGCAACACAGTCCATTGGACTAGGCATAACATGCAGCCATACAAAGTCCATGGGCCTTGCCTCAAAGTCGAACTCACAACCTCTCGCAGCTCAAGCAAAGAGCCTACCACTACACCAACACAGAGAAATGTGAACCTGCCTCTACATTAATTCACATAATCCTAGTGACTGCGCACACAACATGGCCAAACGAAAGCAAAAGTCCATACCTGGCCTATCAATCCAATGGAAACTCATAGGCAACACAGTCCATTGGACTAGGCAATTACATGCAGCCATAAAAAGTCCATGGGCCTTGCCTCAGAGTCAAACCCACAACTTCTCGCAGCCCAAGCAAAGATCCTACCACTACACCAACACAGAGAAATGTGAAACTGACTCTACATTAATTCACATAATCCTAGTGACTGCGCACACAACATGGCCAAACGAAAGCAAAAGTCAATACCTGGCCTATCAATCCAATGGAAACTCATAGGTAACACAGTCCATTGGACTATGCAATTACATGCAGCCATACAAAGTCCATGGGCCTTGCCTCAGAGTCAAACCCACAACCTCTAACAGCTCAAGCAAAAAGCCTACCACTACACCAACACAGAGAAGTGCGAAACTAATTGAACATAAATTCACATAATCCTAGTGACTGCGCACACAACATGGCCAAACGAAAGCAAAAGACAGTACCTGGCCTATCAATCCAATGGAAACTCATAGGTAACACAGTCCATTGGACTATGCAATTACATGCAGCAATACAAAGTCCATGGGCCTTGCCTCAGAGTCGAACTCACAACCTCTCGCAGCCCAAGAAAAAAGCCTACCACTACAGCAACACAGAGAAGTGTGAAACTGACTCTACATTAATTCACATAATCCTAGTGACTGCGCACACAACATGGCCAAACAAAAGCAAAAGACAGTACCTGGCCTATCATTCCAATTGAAACTCATAGGTAACATAGTCCATTGGACTAGGCAATAACATGCAGCCATACAAAGTCCATGGGCCTTGCTTCAAAGTTGAACTCACAACCTCTCGCAGCTCTAGCAAAGAGCCTACAACTACACCAACACAGAGAAATGTGAACCTGACTCTACATTAATTCACATAATCCTAGTGACTGCGCACACAACATGGCCAAACAAAAGCAAAAGACAGTACCTGGCCCATCAATCCAATGGAAACTCATAGGCAACACAGTCCATTGGACTAGACAATTACATGGAGACATACAAAGTCCATGGGCCTTGCCTCAGAGTCAAACCCACAACCTCTCGCAGCCAAGCAAAGAGCCTACCACTACACCAACACAGAGAAGTGGGAAACTGTTTCTACATTAATTCACATAATCCTACCGACTGCGCACACAACATGGCCAAACAAAAGAAAATACCTGGCCTATCAATCCAATGGAAACTCATAGGCAACACAGTCCATTAGACTAGGCAAATACATGCAGCCATACAAAGCCCATGGGCCTTGCCCCAGAGTCGAACCCACAACCTCTTGTAGCCCAAGCAAAGAGCCTACAAATACACCAACACAGAGAAGTGGAAAACTGATTCTACATTAATTCACATAATCCTAGTGACTGCGCACACAACATGGCCAAACAAAAGCAAAAGACATTACCTGGCCTATAAATCCAATAGAAACTCATAGGCAAAGCAATCAATTGGACAAGGCAATTACATGAAACCATACAAAGTCCATGGGCCTTGCCTCAGAGTCGAACCCACAACCTCTTGTAGCCCAAGCAAAGAGCCTACCACTACACCAACACAGAGAAGTTGGTACAGTGTTTACATTAGTTCACATAATCCTAGTGACTGTGCACACAACATGGCCAAACAAAAGCACAAGACAGTACCTGGCCTATCATTCCAATTAAAACTCATAGGCAACATAGTCCATTGGACTAGGCAATAACATGCAGCCATACAACGTCCATGGGCCTTGCCTCAAAGTCGAACTCACAACCTCTCGCAGCTCAAGCAAAGAGCCTACCACTACACCAACACAGAGAAGTGGGAAATTGATTCTACATTAATTCACATAATCCTAGTGACTGCGCACACAACATGGCCAAACAAAAGCAAAAGACAGTATCTGGCCTATCAATCCAATTGAAGCTCATAAGCAACATAGTCCATTGGACTAGGCAATAACATGCAGCCATACAATGTCCATGGGCCTTGCCTCAAAGTCGAACTCACAACCTCTCGCAGCTCAAGCAAAGAGCCTACTACTACACCAACACAGAGAAATGTGAACCTGACTCTACATTAATTCACATAAACCTAGTGACTGCGCACACAACATGGCCAAACGAAAGCAAAAGTCAATACCTGGCCTATCAATCCAATGGAAACTCATAGGCAACACAGTCCATTGGACTAGGCAATTACATGCAGCCATACAAAGTCCATGAGCCTTGCATTTGAGTCGAACTCACAACCTCTCCCAGCCCAAGCAAAGAGCCTACCACTACACCAACACAGAGAAGTGGGAAACTGACTCAACATTAATTCACATAATCCTAGTGACTGCGCACAAAACATGGCCAAACAAAAGCAAAAGAAGGCACCTGGCCTATCAATCCAATGGAATCTCATAGGTAACACAGTCCATTGGACTATGCAATTACATGCAGCCATAAAAAGTCCATGGGCCTTGCCTCAGAGTCGAACTCACAACCTCTCGCAGCCCAAGAAAAAAGCCTACCACTACAGCAACACGGAGAAGTGTGAAACCGACTCTACATTAACTCACATAATCCTAGTGACTGCGCACACAACATGTCCAAACAAAAGCAAAAGACAGTACCTGGCCTATCAATCCAATGGAAACTCAGAGGCAACCCCATCCATTGGACTAGGCAATTACATGCAGCCATACAGAGTCCATGGGCCTTGCCTCAGAGTGTATCCCACAACCTCTGGCAGAACAAGCAAAGAGCCTACAACCACACCAACACAAAGAAGTAGGAAGCTGCATCTACATTAATTCACATAATCCTAGTGACTGCGCACACAACATGGCCAAACAGAAGCAAAAGTCAATACCTGGCCTATCAAGCCAATGGAAACTCATAGGCAACACAGTCCATTGAACTATGCAATTACATGCAGCCATACAAAGTCCATGGGCCTTGCCTCAGAGTCAAACCCACAACTTCTCGCAGCCAAGCAAAGCGCCTTCCACTACACCAACACAGAGAAGTGGGAAGCTGATTCTACATTAATTCACATAATCCTACCGACTTCACACACAACATAACCAAACAAAAGACAATACCTGGCCTATCAGTCCAATGAAAACTCGTAGGCAACACAGTCCATTGGACTAGGCAATTACATGCAGCCATACAAAGTCTATGGGCTTTGCCTCAGAGTCAAACCCACATTTTCTCACAGCCCAAGAAAAGAGCCTACCACTACACCAACACAGAGAAGTTGAAAACTGAGTTTACATTAGTTCACATAATCCTAGTGACTGCGCACACAACATGGCCAAACAAAAGCAAAAGGTAGTACCTGGCCTATCAATCCAATAGGAACTCATAGGTAACACAGTCAACTGAAATAGGCAATTACATGCATCCATACAAACTCCATGGGCCTTGCCTCAAAGTCGAACCAACAACCTTTCGCAGCTTAAGCAAAAAGACTACCACTACACCAACACAGAGAAGTAGGTAAATGACTCTACATTAATTCACATAATCCTAGAGACTGCGCACACAACATGGCCAAACAAATGCAAAAGACATTATCTGGCCTATCAATCCAATGAAATCATAGGCAACATAGTCCATTAGACTAAGCAAATATATGCAGCCATACAAAGTTAATGGGCCTTGCCTCAGAGTCGAACCCACAACCTCTTGGAGAACAAGCAAAGAGCCTACCACTAAACCAACACAGAGAAGTTGGAAACAAACTCTACATTAATTCACAGAATCCTAGTGACTGCGCACACAACATGGCAAAACAAAAGCAAAAGACAGCACCTGGCCTATCAATCCAATGGAAACTCAAAGCTAACACAGTACATTGGACTAGGCAATTACATGCAGCCATACAAAGCCCATTGGCCTTGCCCCAGAGTCGAACCCACACCCTCTCGTAGCCCAAGGAAAGAGCCTACTAATACACCAACACAGAGAAGTGGAAAACCGATTCTTCATTAATTCACATAATCCTAGTGACTGCGCACATAACATGGCCAAACAAAAGCAAAAGACAGTACCTGGCCTATCAAACCAATAGAAACTCATAGGCAACACAGTCCATTGGACTAGACAATTACATGGAGACATACAAAGTCCATGGGCCTTGCATTAGAGTCGAACCCACAACCTCTCGCAGCCGAAGCAAAGAGCCTACCACTACACCAACACAGAGAAGTGGGAAACTGATTCTACATTAATTCAAATAATCCTACCGACTGCGCACACAACATGGCCAAACAAAAGACAATACCTGGCCTATCAATTCAAAGGAAACTCATAGGCAACACAGTCCATTGGACTTGGCAATTACATGCAGCCATACAAAGTCCATGGGCTTTGCCTCAGAGTCAAACCCACAATTTCTCGCAGCCCAAGGAAATAGCCTACGATTACACCAACACAGAGAAGTTGGAAACTGAGTTTACATTAGTTCACATAATCCTAGTGACTGCGCACACAACATGGCCAAACAAAAGACAATACCTGGCCTATCAATTCAATGGAAACTCATAGGCAACACAGTCAATTGAACTAGGCAATTACATGCTGCCATACAAACTCCATGGGCTTTGCCTCAGAGTCGAACCCACAACCTCTCGCAGTTTAAGCAAAGAGACTACCACTACACCAACACAGAGAAGTAGGTGAATGACTCTACATTAATTCACATAATCCTAGTGACTGCGCACATAACATGGCCAAACAAAAGCAAAAGACAGTACCTGGCCTATCAATCAAATTGAAACTCATAAGCAACAAAGAGACTACAACTACACCAACACAGAGAAGTAGGTGAATGACTCTACATTAATTCACATAATCCTAGTGACTGCGAACACAACATGGCCAAACAAAAGCAAAAGACAGTACCTGGCCTATCAATCCAATTGAAACTCATAGGCAACATAGTCCATTGGACTAGGCAATAACATGCAGCCATACAAAGTCCATGGGCCATGCCTCAAAGTCTAACTCACAACCTCTCGCAGCTCAAGCAAAGAGCCTACCACTACACCAACACAGAGAAATGTGAACCTGACTCTACATTAATTCACATAATCCTAGTAATGTACTGTGTTACCTATGAGTTTACATTGGATTGATAGGCCGGGTAATGTCTTTTGCTTTTGTTTGGCCATGTTGTGTGCGCAGTCACTAGGATTATGTGAATTAATGTAGAGTCGGTTTCCATCTTCTCTGTGTTGGTTTAGTGGTAGGCTCTTTGCTTGTTCTCCAAGAGGATGTGGGTTCGACTCTGAGGCAAGGCCCATGAGCTTTATATGGCTGCATGTATTTGCCTAGTCTAATGGACTGTGTTGCCTATGAGTTTCCATTGGATTGATAGGCCAGGTATTGTCTTTTGTTTGGCCATGTTGTGTGCGCAGTCGGTAGGATTATGTGAATTAATGTAGAATCAGTTTCCCACTTCTCTGTGTTGGTGTAGTGGTAGGCTCTTTGCTTGGCTGCGAGAGGTTGTGGGTTTGACTCTGAGGAAAGGCCCATGGACTTTGTATGTCTCCATGTAATTGTCTAGTCCAGTGGACTGTGTTGCCTATGATTTTCCATTGGATTGATAGGCCAGGTACTGTCTTTTGCTTTTGTTTGGCCATGTTGTGTGCGCAGTCACTAGGATTATGTGAATTAATGTAAACTCAGTTACAAACTTCTCTGTGTTGGTGTAGTGGTAGGCTCTTTGCTTGGGCTGCGAGAAGTTGTGGGTTTGACTTTTAGGCAAAGCCCATGGACTTTGTATGGCTGCATGTAATTGCCTAGTCCAATGGACTGTGTTGCCTATGAGTTTCCATTGAATTGATAGGCCAGGTATTGTCTTTTGTTTGGCCGTGTTGTGTGCGCAGTCGGTAGGATTATGTGAATTAATGTAGAATCAGTTTCCCACTTCTCTGTGTTGGTTTAGGGGTAGGCTCTTTGCTTAAGCTGTAAGAGGTTGTGGGTACGACTCTGAGGCAAGGCCCATGGAGTTTGTATGGCTGCATGTAATTGCGTAGTTCAATTGACTGTGTTGCCTATGAGTTTCCATTGGATTGATAGGCCAGGTACTGCCTTTTGCTTATGTTTGGCCATGTTGTGTTCGCAGTCACTAGGATTATGTGAATTAATGTAGAGTCAGGTTCACATTTCTCTGTGTGGGTGTAGTGGTAGGCTCTTTGCTTGAGCTGCGAGAGGTTGTGAGTTAGACTTTGAGGCAAGGCCCATGGACTTTGTATGGCTGCATGTTATTGCCTAGTCCAATGGACTATGTTGCCTATGAGTTTCAATTGGATTGATAGGCCAGGTACTGTCTTTTGCTTTTGTTTGGCTATGTTGTGTTCGCAGTCACTAGGATTATGTGAATTAATGTAGTGTCAGGTTCACATTTCTCTGTGTTGGTGTAGTGGTAGGCTCTTTGCTTGAGCTGCGAGAGGTTGTGGGTTCGACTCTGAGGCAAAGCCCATGGAGTTTGTATGGCTGCATGTATTTGCCTAGTCTAATGGACTGTGTTGCCTATGAGTTTCCTTTGAATTGATAGGCCAGGTATTGTCTTTTGTTTGGCCATGTTGTGTGCGCAGTCAGTAGGATTATTTGAATTAATGTAGAATCAGTTTCCCACTTCTCTGTGTTGGTGTAGTGGTAGGCTCTTTGCTTGGGCTGCGAGAGGTTGTGGGTTCGACTCTAATGCAAGGCCCGTGGACTTTGTATGTCTGCATGTAATTGTCTAGTCCAATGGACTGTGTTGCCTATGAGTTTCCATTGGTTTGATAGGCCAGGTACTGTCTTTTGCTTTTGTTTGGCCATGTTGTGTGCGCAGTCACTAGGATTCTGTGAATTAATGTAGAGTCTGTTTCCAACTTCTCTGTGTTGGTTTAGTGGTAGGCTCTTTGCTTGTTCTCCAAGAGGTTGTGGGTTCGACTCTGAGGCAAGGCCCATTAACTTTGTATGGCTGCATATATTTGCTTAGTCTAATGGACTATGTTGCCTATGATTTCATTGGATTGATAGGCCAGATAATGTCTTTTGCATTTGTTTGGCCATGTTGTGTGCGCAGTCACTAGGATTATGTGAATTAATGTAGAGTCATTTACCTACTTCCCTGTGTTGGTGTAGTGGTAGTCTCTTTGCTTAAGCTGCGAAAGGTTGTTGGTTCGACTTTGAGGCAAGGCCCATGGAGTTTGTATGGCTGCATGTAATTGCCTATTTTAGTTGACTGTGTTACCTATGAGTTCCTATTGGATTGATAGGCCAGGTACTACCTTTTGCTTTTGTTTGGCCATGTTGTGTGCGCAGTCACTAGGATTATGTGAACTAATGTAAACTCAGTTTTCAACTTCTCTGTGTTGGTGTAGTGGTAGGCTCTTTTCTTGGGCTGCGAGAAAATGTGGGTTTGACTCTGAGGCAAAGCCCATAGACTTTGTATGGCTGCATGTAATTGCCTAGTCCAATGGACTGTGTTGCCTATGAGTTTTCATTGGACTGATAGGCCAGGTATTGTCTTTTGTTTGGTTATGTTGTGTGCGAAGTCGGTAGGATTATGTGAATTAATGTAGAATCAGTTTCCCACTTCTCTGTGTTGGTGTAGTGGAAGGCGCTTTGCTTGGCTGCGAGAGGTTGTGGGTTTGACTCTGAGGCAAGGCCCATGGACTTTGTATGGCTGCATGTAATTGCCAAGTTCCATGGACTGTGTTGCCTATGAGTTTCCATTGGCTTGATAGGCCAGGTAATGTCTTTTGCTTCTGTTTGGCCATGTTGTGTGCGCAGTCACTAGGATTATGTGAATTAATGTAGATGCAGCTTCCTACTTCTTTGTGTTGGTGTGGTTGTAGGCTCTTTGCTTGTTCTGCCAGAGGTTGTGGGATAGACTCTGAGGCAAGGCCCATGACCTCTGTATGGCTGCATGTAATTGCCTAGTCCAATGGATGGGGTTGCCTCTGAGTTTCCATTGGATTGATAGGCCAGGTACTGTCTTTTGCTTTCGTTTGGCCATGTTGTGTGCGCAGTCACTAGGATTATGTGAGTTAATGTAGAGTCGGATACACACTTCTCCGTGTTGCTGTAGTGGTAGGCTTTTTTCTTGGGCTGCGAGAGGTTGTGAGTTCGACTATGAGGCAAGGCCCATGGACTTTTTATGGCTGCATGTAATTGCATAGTCCAATGGACTGTGTTACCTATGAGATTCCATTGGATTGATAGGCCAGGTGCCTTCTTTTGCTTTTGTTTGGCCATGTTTTGTGCGCAGTCACTAGGATTATGTGAATTAATGTTGAGTCAGTTTCCCACTTCTCTGTGTTGGTGTAGTGGTAGCCTCTTTGCTTGGGCTGGGAGAGGTTGTGAGTTCGACTCAAATGCAAGGCTCATGGACTTTGTATGGCTGCATGTAATTGCCTAGTCCAAAGGACTGTGTTGCCTATGAGTTTCCATTGGATTGATAGGCCAGGTATTGACTTTTGCTTTCGTTTGGCCATGTTGTGTGCGCAGTCACTAGGATTATGTGAATTAATATAGAGTCAGTTTCACATTTCTCTGTGTTGGTGTAGTGGTAGGCTCTTTGCTTGAGCTGCGAGAGGTTGTGGATTTGACTCTGAGGCAAGGCCCATGGACTTTTTATGGCTGCATGTAATTGCCTAGTCCAATGGACTGTGTTGCCTATGAGTTTCCATTGGATTGATAGGCCAGGTATTGACTTTTGCTTTCGTTTGGCCATGTTGTGTGCGCAGTCACTAGGTTTATGTGAATTAATGTAGAGTCAGGTACACATTTCTCTGTGTTGGTGTAGTAGTAGGCTCTTTGCTTGAGCTGCGAGAGGTTGTGAGTTCGACTTTGAGGCAAGGCCCATGGACATTGTATGGCTGCATGTTATTGCCTAGTCCAATGGACTATGTTGCTTATGAGCTTCAATTGGATTGATAGGCCAGATACCGTCTTTTGCTTTTGTTTGGCCATGTTGTGTGCGCAGTCACTAGGATTATGTGAATTAATGTAGAGTCAATCACCTACTTCTCTGTGTTGGTTTAGTGGTAGGCTCTTTGCTTGTTCTCCAAGAGGTTGTGGGTTCGACTCTGAGGCAAGGCCCATGAACTTTGTATGGCTGCATGTATTTGCCTAGTCTAATGGACTGTGTTGCCTATGAGTTTCCATTGGATTGATAGGCCAGATAATGTCTTTTGCATTTGTTTGGCCATGTTGTGTGCACAGTCACTAGGATTATGTGAACTAATGTAAACTCTGTTACCAACTTCTCTGTGTTGGTGTAGTGGTAGGCTCTTTGCTTGGGCTGTGAGAAATTGTGGGTTTGACTCTGAGGCAAAGCCCATGGACTTTGTATGGCTGCATGTAATTGCCTAGTCCAATGGACTGTGTTGCCTATGAGTTTCCATTGGTTTGATAGGCCAGGTAATGTCTTTTGCTTTTGTTTGGCCATGTTGTGTGCGCAGTCACTAGGAATATGTGAATTAATGTAGACGCAGCTTCCTACTTTTTTGTGTTGGTGTTAGTTGTAAGCTCTTTGCTTGTTCTGCCAGAGGTTGTGGGTTTGACTCTGAGGCAAGGCCCATGGACTTTGTATGGCTGCATGTAATTGCCTAGTCCAATGGACTATGTTGTCTATGAGTTTCCGTTGGATTGATAGGCCAGGGACTGTCTTTTGCTTTTGTTTGGCCATGTTGTGTGCGCAGTCACTAGGATTATGTGAATTTATGTTGAGTCAGTTTCGCTCTTCTCTGTGTTGGTGTAGTGGTAGGCTCTTTGCTTGGGCTGAGAGAGGTTATGGGTTTGACTCTGAGACAAGGCCCATGGACTTTGTATGGCTGCATGTAATTGCCTAGTCCAATTGATTGCGTTGCCTATGAGTTTCCATTGGATTGATAGGCCAGGTAATGTCTTTTGCTTTTGTTTGGCCATGTTGTGTGCGCAGTCACTAGGATTATATGAATTAATGTAGAGTCGGTTTCCAACTTCTCTGTGTTGGTTTAGTGGTAGGCTCTTTGCTTGTTCTCCAAGAGGATGTGGGTTCGACTCTGAGGCAAGGCCCATGAACTTTGTATGGCTGCATGTATTTGCCTAGTCTAATGGACTGTGTTGCCTATGAGTTTCCATTGGATTGATAGGCCAGGTATTGTCTTTTGTTTGGCCATGTTGTGTGCGCAGTCGGTAGGATTATGTGAATTAATGTAGAATCAGTTTCCCACTTCTCTGTGTTGGTGTAGTGGTAGGCTCTTTGCTTGGGCTGCGAGAAGTTGTGGGTTTGACTTTTAGGCAAAGCCCATGGACTTTGTATGGCTGCATGTAATTGCCTAGTCCAATGGACTGTGTTGCCTATGAGCTTCCATTGAATTGATAGGCCAGGTATTGTCTTTTGTTTAGCCATGTTGTGTGCGCAGTCGGTAGGATTATGTGAATTAATGTAGAATCAGTTTCCCACTTCTCTGTGTTGGTGTAGTGGTAGGCTCTTTGCTTGGCTGCGAGAGGTTGTGGGTTTGACTCTGAGGCAAGGCCCATGGACTTTGTATGTCTCCATGTAATTTTCTAGTCCAATAAACTGTGTTGCCTATGAGTTTCCATTGGATTGATAAGCCAGGTACTGACTTTTGCTTTTGTTTGGCCATGTTGTGTGCGCAGTCGGTAGGATTATGTGAATTAATGTAGTACCAGTTTCCAACTTTTCTGTGTTGGTGTAGTAGTAGGCTCTTTGCTTGGCTGCGAGAGGTTGTGGGTTTGACTCTGAGGCAAGGCCCATGGACTTTGTATGTCTCCATGTAATTGTCTAGTCCAATGGACTGTGTTGCCTATGAGTTTCCATTGGATTGATAGGCCAGGTACTGTCTTTTGCTTTTATTTGGCCATGTTGTGTGCGCAGTCACTAGGATTATATGAATTAATGTAGAGTTGGTTTCCAACTTCTCTGTGTTGGTTTAGTGGTAGGCTCTTTGCTTGTTCTCCAAGAGGATGTGGGTTCGACTCTGAGGCAAGGCCCATGAACTTTGTATGGCTGCATGTATTTGCCTAGTCTAATGGACTGTGTTGCCTATGAGTTTCCATTGGATTGATAGGCCAGGTATTGTCTTTTGTTTGGCCATGTTGTGTGCGCAGTCGGTAGGATTATGTGAATTAATGTAGGATCAGTTTCCCACTCCTCTGTGTTGGTGTAGTGGTAGGCTCTTTGCTTGGGCTGCGAGAAGTTGTGGGTTTGACTTTTAGGCAAAGCCCATGGACTTTGTATGGCTGTATGTAATTGCCTAGTCCAATGGACTGTGTTGCCTATGAGTTTCCATTGAATTGATAGGCCAGGTATTGTCTTTTGTTTAGCCATGTTGTGTGCGCAGTCGGTAGGATTATGTGAATTAATGTAGAATCAGTTTCCCACTTCTCTGTGTTGGTGTAGTGGTAGGCTCTTTGCTTGGCTGCGAGAGGTTGTGGGTTTGACTCTGAGGCAAGGCCCATGGACTTTGTATGTCTCCATGTAATTTTCTAGTCCAATGGACTGTGTTGCCTATGAGTTTCCATTGGATTGATAAGCCAGGTACTGACTTTTGCTTTTGTTTGGCCATGTTGTGTGCGCAGTCGGTAGGATTATGTGAATTAATGTAGTACCAGTTTCCCACTTTTCTGTGTTGGTGTAGTAGTAGGTTCTTTGCTTGGCTGCGAGAGGTTGTGGGTTTGACTCTGAGGCAAGGCCCATGGACTTTGTATGTCTCCATGTAATTGTCTAGTCCAATGGACTGTGTTGCCTATGAGTTTCCATTGGATTGATAGGCCAGGTACTGTCTTTTGCTTTTGTTTGGCCATGTTGTGTGCGCAGTCACTAGTATTATGTGAATTAATGTAGAGTCGGTTTCCCACTTCTCTGTGTTGGTTTAGGGGTAGGCTCTTTGCTTAAGCTGCGAGAGGTTGTGGGTTCGACTCTGAGGCAAGGTCCATGGCGTTTGTATGGCTGCATATAATTGCGTAGTTCAATTGACTGTGTTGCCTATGAGTTCCCATTGGATTGATAGGCCAGGTACTGCCTTTTGCTTTTGTTTGGCCATGTTGTGTGCGCAGTCACTAGGATTATGTGAATTAATGTAAAGTCAGGTTCACATTTCTCTGTGTTGGTGTAGTGGTAGGCTCTTTGCTTGAGCTGCGAGAGGTTGTGAGTTCGACTTTGAGGCAAGGCCCATGGACGTTGTATGGCTGCATGTTATTGCCTACTCCAATGGACTATGTTGCCTATGAGTTTTAATTGGAATGATAGGCCAGGTACTGTCTTTTGCTTTTGTTTGGCCATGTTGTGTGCGCAGTCACTAGGATTATGTGAATTAATGTAGAGTCAGTTTCACACTTCTCTGTGTTGCTGTAGTGGTAGGCTTTTTTCTTGGGCTGCGAGAGGTTGTGAGTTCGACTCTGAGGCAAGGCCCATGGACTTTGTATGGCTGCATGTAATTGCATAGTCCAATGGACTGTGTTACCTATGAGTTTCCATTGGATTGATAGGCTAGGTATTGACTTTTGCTTTCGTTTGGCCATGTTGTGTGCACAGTCACTAGGTTTATGTGAATTAATGTAGAGTCAGTTTCACATTTCTCTGTGTTGGTGTAGTGGTAGGCTCTTTGCTTGGGCTGCATAGATGTTGTGGGTTTGACTCTGGGGCAAGGCCCATGGACTTATTATGGCTGTATGTAATTGCCTAGTCTAATGGACTGTGTTGCCTATGAGTTTCCATTGGATTGATAGGCCAGGTACTGTCTTTTGCTTTCGTTTAGCCATGTTGTGTGCGCAGTCACTAGGATTATGTGAGTTAATGAAGAGTCAGTTTCAAACTTCTCTGTGTTGGTGTAGTGGTAGGCTCTTTGCTTGGGCTGCGAGAAGTTGTGGGTTTGACTCTGAGGCAAGGCCCATGGACTTTTTATGGCTGCATGTAATTGCCTAGTCCAATGGACTGTGTTGCCTATTAGTTTCCAATGGATTGATAGGCCAGGTACTGTCTTTTGTTTTTGTTTGGCCATGTTGTGTGCGCAGTCACTAGGATTATGTGAATTAATGTAGACGCAGCTTCCTACTTCTTTGTGTTGGTGTAGTTGTAGGCTCTTTGCTTGTTCTGCCAGAGGTTGTGGGTTTGAATCTGAGGCAAGGCCCATGGACTTTGTGAGGCTGCATGTAATTGCCTATTCCAATGGACTACGTTGTCTATGAGTTTCCATTGGATTGATAGGCAAGGGACTGTCTTTTGCTTTTGTTTGGCCATGTTGTGTGCGCAGTCACTAGGATTATGTGAATTTATGTTGAGTCAGTTTCGCACTTCTCTGTGTTGGTGTAGTGGTAGGCTCTTTGCTTGGGCTGTGAGAGGTTGTGGGTTTGACTCTGAGGCAAGGCCCATGGACTTTGTATGGCTGCATGTAATTGCCTAGTCCAATGGATTGATAGGCCAGGTACTGTCTTTTGTTTTCGTTTGGCCATGTTTTGTGCGCAGTCACTAGGATTATGTGAGTTAATGTAGAGACAGTTTCACACTTCTCTGTGTTGCTGAAGTAGTAGGCTTTTTTGTTGGGCTGCGAGAGGTTGTGAGTTCGACTCTGAGGCAAGGCCCATGGACTTTGTATGGCTGCATGTAATTGCATAGTCCAATGGACTGCGTTACCTATGAGTTTCCATTGGATTGATAGGCCAGGTGCTTTCTTTTGCTTTTGTTTGGCCATGTTGTGTGCGCAGTCACTAGGAATATGTGAATTAATGTAGAGTCAGTTTCACATTTCTCTTTGTTGGTGTAGTGGTAGGCTCTTTGCTTGGGCTGTGAGAGGTTGTGGGTTTGACTCTGAGGCAAGGCCCATGGACTTTTTATGGCTGCATGTAATTGCCTAGTCCAATGGACTGTGTTGCCTATGAGTTTCCATTGGATTGATAGGCCAGGTATTGACTTTTGCTTTCGTTTGGCCATGTTGTGTGCGCAGTCACTAGGATTATGTGAATTAATGTAGAGGCAGGTTCACATTTCTCTGTGTTGGTGTAGTGGTAGGCTCTTTGCTTGAGCTGCGAGAGGTTGTGAGTTCGAATTTGAGGCAAGGCCCATGGACTTTGTATGGCTGCATGTTATTGCCTAGTCCAATGGACTGTGTTGCCTATGAGTTTCCATTGGATTGATAAGCCAGGTACTGTCTTTTGCTTTCGTTTGGCCATGTTGTGTGCGCAGTCGGTAGGATTATGTGAATTAATGTAGAATCAGTTTCCCACTTCTCTGTATTGGTGTAGTGGTAGGCTCTTTGCTTGGCTGCGAGAGGTTGTGGGTTTGACTCTGAGGCAAGGCCCATGGACTTTGTATGTCTCCATGTAATTGTCTAGTCCAATGGACTGTGTTGCCTATGAGTTTCCATTGGATTGATAGGCCAGGTACTGTCTTTTGCTTTTGTTTGGCCATGTTGTGTGCGCAGTCACTAGGATTATGTGAATTAATGTAGAGTCGGTTTCCAACTTCTCTGTGTTGGTTTAGTGGTAGGCTCTTTGCTTGTTCTCCAAGAGGTTGTGGGATCGACTCTGAGGCAAGGCCCGTGAACTTTGTATGGCTGCATGTATTTGCCTAGTCTAATGGACTGTGTTGCCTATGAGTTTCCATTGGATTGATAGGCCAGATAATGTCTTTTGCATTTGTTTCGCCATGTTGTGTGCACAGTCACTAGGATTATGTGAACTAATGTAAACTCAGTTTCCATCTTGTCTGTGTTGGTGTAGTGGTAGGCTCTTTGCTTGGGCTGCGAGAAATTGTGGGTTTGACTCTGAGGCAAAGCCCATGGACTTTGTATGGCTGCATGTAATTGTTTAGTCCAATGGACTGTGTTGCCTATGAGTTTCCATTGGCTTGATAGGCCAGGTAATGTCTTTTGCTTTTGCTTGGCCATGTTGTGTGCGCAGTCTCTAGGAATATGTGAATTAATGTAGACGCAGCTTCCTACTTTTTTGTGTTGGTGTAGTTGTAAGCTCTTTGCTTGTTCTGCCAGAGGTTGTGGGTTTGACTCTGAGGCAAGGCCCATGGGCTTTGTATGGCTGCATGTAATTGCCTAGTCCAATTGATTGCTTTGCCTATGAGTTTCTATTGGATTGATAGGCCAGGTACTGTCTTTTGCTTTTGTTTGGCCATGTTGTGTGCGCAGTCACTAGGATTATGTGAATTAATGTAGAATCAGTTTTCCACTTCTCTGTGTTGGTGTATTGGTAGGCTCTTTGCTTGGGCTACGAGAGGTTGTGGGTTCGACTCTGGGGCAAGGCCCATGGGCTTTGTATGGCTGCATTTAGTTGCCTAGTCTAATGTACTGTGTTACCTTTGAGTTTCCATTGAATTGATAGGCCAGGTACTGTCTTTTGCTTTTGCTTGGCCATGTTGTGTGCGCAGTCACTAGGATTATGTGAATTAATGTAGAGTCGGTTTCCAACTTCTCTGTGTTGGTGTAGTGGTAGGCTCTTTGCTAGTTCTCCAAGAAGTTGTGGGTTCGACTCTGAGGCAAGGCCCATGAACTTTGTATGGCTGCATGTATTTGCCTAGTCTAATGGACTGTGTTGCCTATGAGTTTCCATTGGATTGATAGGCCAGGTATTGTCTTTTGTTTGGCCATGTTGTGTGCGCAGTCGGTAGGATTATGTGAATTAATGTAGAATCAGTTTCCCACTTCTCTGTGTTGGTGTAGTGGTAGGCTCTTTGCTTGAGCTGCGAGAGGTTGTGAGTTCGAATTTGAGGCAAGGCCCATGGACTTTGTATGGCTGCATGTTATTGCCTAGTCCAATGGACTGTGTTGCCTATGAGTTTCCATTGGATTGATAAGCCAGGTACTGTCTTTTGCTTTCGTTTGGCCATGTTGTGTGCGCAGTCGGTAGGATTATGTGAATTAATGTAGAATCAGTTTCCCACTTCTCTGTATTGGTGTAGTGGTAGGCTCTTTGCTTGGCTGCGAGAGGTTGTGGGTTTGACTCTGAGGCAAGGCCCATGGACTTTGTATGTCTCCATGTAATTGTCTAGTCCAATGGACTGTGTTGCCTATGAGTTTCCATTGGATTGATAGGCCAGGTACTGTCTTTTGCTTTTGTTTGGCCATGTTGTGTGCGCAGTCACTAGGATTATGTGAATTAATGTAGAGTCGGTATCCAACTTCTCTGTGTTGGTTTAGTGGTAGGCTCTTTGCTTGTTCTCCAAAAGGTTGTGGGATCGACTCTGAGGCAAGGCCTGTGAACTTTGTATGGCTGCATGTATTTGCCTAGTCTAATGGACTGTGTTGCCTATGAGTTTCCATTGGATTGATAGGCCAGATAATGTCTTTTGCATTTGTTTCGCCATGTTGTGTGCACAGTCACTAGGATTATGTGAACTAATGTAAACTCAGTTTCCATCTTGTCTGTGTTGGTGTAGTGGTAGGCTCTTTGCTTGGGCTGCGAGAAATTGTGGGTTTGACTCTGAGGCAAAGCCCATGGACTTTGTATGGCTGCATGTAATTGTTTAGTCCAATGGACTGTGTTGCCTATGAGTTTCCATTGGCTTGATAGGCCAGGTAATGTCTTTTGCTTTTGCTTGGCCATGTTGTGTGCGCAGTCTCTAGGAATATGTGAATTAATGTAGACGCAGCTTCCTACTTTTTTGTGTTGGTGTAGTTGTAAGCTCTTTGCTTGTTCTGCCAGAGGTTGTGGGTTTGACTCTGAGGCAAGGCCCATGGGCTTTGTATGGCTGCATGTAATTGCCTAGTCCAATTGATTGCTTTGCCTATGAGTTTCTATTGGATTGATAGGCCAGGTACTGTCTTTTGCTTTTGTTTGGCCATGTTGTGTGCGCAGTCACTAGGATTATGTGAATTAATGTAGAATCAGTTTTCCACTTCTCTGTGTTGGTGTATTGGTAGGCTCTTTGCTTGGGCTACGAGAGGTTGTGGGTTCGACTCTGGGGCAAGGCCCATGGGCTTTGTATGGCTGCATTTAGTTGCCTAGTCTAATGTACTGTGTTACCTTTGAGTTTCCATTGGATTGATAGGCCAGGTACTGTCTTTTGTTTGGCCATGTTGTGTGCGCAGTCGGTAGGATTATGTGAATTAATGTAGAATCAGTTTCCCACTTCTCTGTGTTGGTGTAGTGGTAGGCTCTTTGCTTGGGCTACGAGAGGTTGTGGGTTCGACTCTGGGGCAAGGCCCATGGGCTTTGTATGGCTGCATTTAGTTGCCTAGTCTAATGTACTGTGTTACCTTTGAGTTTCCATTGAATTGATAGGCCAGGTACTGTCTTTTGCTTTTGTTTGGCCATGTTGTGTGCGCAGTCACCAGGATTATGTGAATTAATGTAGAATCAGTTTTCCACTTCTCTGTGTTGGTGTATTGGTAGGCTCTTTGCTTGGGCTACGAGAGGTTGTGGGTTCGACTCTGGGGCAAGGCCCATGGGCTTTGTATGGCTGCATTTAGTTGCCTAGTCTAATGTACTGTGTTACCTTTGAGTTTCCATTGAATTGATAGGCCAGGTACTGTCTTTTGCTTTTGCTTGGCCATGTTGTGTGCGCAGTCACTAGGATTATGTGAATTAATGTAGAGTCGGTTTCCAACTTCTCTGTGTTGGTGTAGTGGTAGGCTCTTTGCTAGTTCTCCAAGAAGTTGTGGGTTCGACTCTGAGGCAAGGCCCATGAACTTTGTATGGCTGCATGTATTTGCCTAGTCTAATGGACTGTGTTGCCTATGAGTTTCCATTGGATTGATAGGCCAGGTATTGTCTTTTGTTTGGCCATGTTGTGTGCGCAGTCGGTAGGATTATGTGAATTAATGTAGAATCAGTTTCCCACTTCTCTGTGTTGGTGTAGTGGTAGGCTCTTTGCTTGAGCTGCGAGAGGTTGTGAGTTCGAATTTGAGGCAAGGCCCATGGACTTTGTATGGCTGCATGTTATTGCCTAGTCCAATGGACTGTGTTGCCTATGAGTTTCCATTGGATTGATAAGCCAGGTACTGTCTTTTGCTTTCGTTTGGCCATGTTGTGTGCGCAGTCGGTAGGATTATGTGAATTAATGTAGAATCAGTTTCCCACTTCTCTGTATTGGTGTAGTGGTAGGCTCTTTGCTTGGCTGCGAGAGGTTGTGGGTTTGACTCTGAGGCAAGGCCCATGGACTTTGTATGTCTCCATGTAATTGTCTAGTCCAATGGACTGTGTTGCCTATGAGTTTCCATTGGATTGATAGGCCAGGTACTGTCTTTTGCTTTTGTTTGGCCATGTTGTGTGCGCAGTCACTAGGATTATGTGAATTAATGTAGAGTCGGTATCCAACTTCTCTGTGTTGGTTTAGTGGTAGGCTCTTTGCTTGTTCTCCAAAAGGTTGTGGGATCGACTCTGAGGCAAGGCCTGTGAACTTTGTATGGCTGCATGTATTTGCCTAGTCTAATGGACTGTGTTGCCTATGAGTTTCCATTGGATTGATAGGCCAGATAATGTCTTTTGCATTTGTTTCGCCATGTTGTGTGCACAGTCACTAGGATTATGTGAACTAATGTAAACTCAGTTTCCATCTTGTCTGTGTTGGTGTAGTGGTAGGCTCTTTGCTTGGGCTGCGAGAAATTGTGGGTTTGACTCTGAGGCAAAGCCCATGGACTTTGTATGGCTGCATGTAATTGTTTAGTCCAATGGACTGTGTTGCCTATGAGTTTCCATTGGCTTGATAGGCCAGGTAATGTCTTTTGCTTTTGCTTGGCCATGTTGTGTGCGCAGTCTCTAGGAATATGTGAATTAATGTAGACGCAGCTTCCTACTTTTTTGTGTTGGTGTAGTTGTAAGCTCTTTGCTTGTTCTGCCAGAGGTTGTGGGTTTGACTCTGAGGCAAGGCCCATGGGCTTTGTATGGCTGCATGTAATTGCCTAGTCCAATTGATTGCTTTGCCTATGAGTTTCTATTGGATTGATAGGCCAGGTACTGTCTTTTGCTTTTGTTTGGCCATGTTGTGTGCGCAGTCACTAGGATTATGTGAATTAATGTAGAATCAGTTTTCCACTTCTCTGTGTTGGTGTATTGGTAGGCTCTTTGCTTGGGCTACGAGAGGTTGTGGGTTCGACTCTGGGGCAAGGCCCATGGGCTTTGTATGGCTGCATTTAGTTGCCTAGTCTAATGTACTGTGTTACCTTTGAGTTTCCATTGGATTGATAGGCCAGGTACTGTCTTTTGTTTGGCCATGTTGTGTGCGCAGTCGGTAGGATTATGTGAATTAATGTAGAATCAGTTTCCCACTTCTCTGTGTTGGTGTAGTGGTAGGCTCTTTGCTTGGCTGCGAGAGATTGTGGGTTTGACTCTGAGGCAAGGCCCATGGACTTTGTATGTCTCCATGTAATTGTCTAGTTCAATGGACTGTGTTGCCTATGAGTTTCCATTGGTTTGATAGGCCAGGTAATGTCTTTTGCTTTTGTTTGGCCATGTTGTGTGCGCATTCACTAGGATTATGTGAATTAATGTAGACACAGCTTCCTACTTCTTTGTGTTGCTGTAGTGGTAGGCTTTTTTTCTTGGGCTGCGAGAGGTTGTGAGTTCGACTCTGAGGCAAGGCCCCTGGACTTTGTATGGCTGCATGTTATTGCCTAGTCCAATGGACTATGTTACCTATGAGTTTCAATTGGAATGATAGGCCAGGTACTGTCTTTTGCTTTTGTTTGGCCATGTTGTGTGCGCAGTCACTAGGATTATGTGAATTAATGTAGAATCATTCTCCTACTTCTCTGTGTTGGTGTAGTGGTAGGCTCTTTGCTTGGGCTGCGAGCAGTTGTGGTTTGACTCTGAGGCAAAGCCCATGGACTTTTGTATGGCTGCATGTAATTGCCTAGTCCAATGGACTATGTTGTCTATGAGTTTCCATTGGATTGATAGGCCAGGGACTGTCTATTGCTTTTGTTTGGCCATGTTGTGTGCGCAGTCACTAGGATTATGTGAATTTATGTTGAGTCAGTTTCGCACTTTTCTGTGTTGGTGTAGTGGTAGGCTCTTTGCTTGGGCTTTGAGAGGTTATGGTTTTGACTCTGAGGCAAGGCCCATGGACTTTGTATGGCTGCATGTTATTGCCTAGTCCAAAGGATTGCGTTGCCTATGAGTTTCCATTGGATTAATAGGCCAGGTACTGTCTTTTGCTTTTGTTTGGCCATGTTGTGTGCGCAGTCACTAGGATTATGTGAATTAATGTAGAGTCATTCACCTACTTCTCTGTGTTGGTGTAGTGGTAGTCTCTTTGCTTAAGCTGCGAGAGGTTGTGGGTTCGACTCTGAGGCTAGGCCCATGGAGTTTGTATGGCTGCATGTAATCGCCTAGTTCAATTGACTGTGTTGCCTATGAGTTCCCATCGGATTGATAGGCCAGGTACTGTCTTTTGCTTTTGTTTGGCCATGTTGTGTGCGCAGTCACTAGGATTATGTGAACTAATGTAAACTTAGTTTCCAACTTCTCTGTGTTGGTGTAGTGGTAGGCTCTTTGCTTGGGCTGCGAGAAATTGTGGGTTTGACTCTGCGGCAAAGCCCATGGACTTTGAATGGCTGCATGTAATTGCCTAGTTCAATGGACTGTGTTGCCTATGAGTTTCCATTGGCTTGATGGGCTAGGTAATGTCTTCTGCTTTTGTTTGGCCATGTTGTGTGCACAGTCACTAGGATTATGTGAATTAATGTAGACGCAGCTTCCTACTTCTTTGTGTTTTTGTAGTTGTAGGCTCTTTGCTTGTTCTGCCAGAGGTTGTGGGTTTGACTCTGAGGCAAGGCCCATGGACTTTGTATGACTGCATGTAATTGCCTAGTCCAATGGACTATGTTGCCTATGAGTTTCCATTGGATTGATAGGCCAGGTACTGCCTTTTGCTTTTGTTTGACCATGTTGTGTGCGCAGTCACTAGGGTTATGGGAATTAATGTAGAGTCAGTTTCCCACTTCTCTGTGTTGGTGTACTGGTAGGCTCTTTGCTTGGGCTGCGAGAGGTTGTGGGTTCGACTCTAATGCAAGGCTCATGGACTTTGAATGGCTGCATGTAATTGCTTAGTCCAATGGACTGTGTTGCCTATGAGTTTCTATTGGATTGATAGGCCAGTTACTGTCTTTTGTTTTCGTTTGGCCATGTTGTGTGCGCAGTCACTAGGATTATGTGAATTAATGTAGAGTCAGGTTTTCATTTCTCTGTGTTGGTGTAGTGGTAGGCTCTTTGCTTGAGCTGCGAGAGGTTGTGAGTTCGACTTTGAGGCAAGGCCCATGGACTTTGTATGGCTGCATGTAATTGCCTAGTCCAATTGATTGCTTTGCCTATGAGTTTCTATTGGATTGATAGGCCAGGTACTGTCTTTTGCTTTTGTTTGGCCATGTTGTGTGCGCAGTCACTAGGATTATGTGAATTAATGTAGAGTCTTTCACCTACTTCTCTGTGTTTGTGTAGTGGTAGTCTCTTTGCTTAAGCTGCAAGAGGTTGTGGGTTCGACTCTGAGGCGAGGCCCATGGAGTTTGTATGGCTGCATGTAATTGCCTATTTCAATTAACTGTGTTGCCTATGAGGTCCCATTGGATTGATAGGCCAGGTACTGTCTTTTGCTTTTGTTTGGCCATGTTGTGTGCGCAGTCACTAGGATTATGTGAATTAATGTAGAGTCTTTCACCTACTTCTCTGTGTTGGTGTAGTGGTAGTCTCTTTGCTTAAGCTGCGAGAGGTTGTGAGTTCGACTCTGAGGCGAGGCCCATGGAGTTTGTATGGCTGCATGTAATTGCCTAGTCCAATGTACTGTGTTACCTATGAGTTTCCGTTGGATTGATACGCCACGTACTGTCTTTTGCTTTTGTTTGGCCATGTTGTGTGCGCAGTCACTAGGATTATGTTAATTAATGTAGAGTCGGTTTCCAACTTCTCTGAGTTGGTTTAGTGGTAGGCTCTTTGCTTGTTCTCAAAGAGGTTGTGGGTTCGACTCTGAGTCAATGCCCATGAACTTTACATGGCTGCATGTAAGTGCCTAGTCTAATGGACTGTGTTGCCTATGAGTTTCCATTGGATTGATAGGCCAGATAATGTCTTTTGCATTTGTTTGGCCATGTTGTGTGCGCAGTCACTAGGATTACGTGAATTAATGTAGAGTCATTCACCTACTTCTCTGTGTTGGTGTAGTGGTAGGCTCTTTGCCCTGGCTACGAGAGGTTGTGGGTTCGACTCTGGGGCAAGACCCATGGGCTTTGTATGGCTGCATGTAATTGCCTAGTCTAATGGACTGTGTTGCCTATGAGTTTCCATTGGATAGAATGGCCAGGTACTGTCTTTTGTTTTCGTTTGGCCATGTTGTGTGCGCAGTCACTAGGATTATGTGAATTAATGCTATTGGATTTTTCAAGTCAGTATTCACACAGCAGTTTCTGCTATTTCATGTATTCCCCTTACATAGTCACTGGTGTGCATACCTTATCTCCCCATAGTGATGTTTTTTTAGGTTTTTGCACCCAGTTCGGACTTAGAATGGTGTTCCAAACGTTATTCCTATTTGTTAGTATTTTTCCGTTTGTGAACCCTCCCCAACCACACCTATTGCCAATCCATATCATACGCATAAATAGCCTGGGTCTCAGCTTCCCATACACGGTAGGTTTTTTAACTGCATGAGAGGACACACACAAGCTAGGGACCCCAACGTAGAGAAATACTTTGGCGTAGTGTTGGGGCTCTATTGCATTGATCAATTCAGTAGCTAAATTTCTCTTGATTCATATGTTCATGGCAGTAATGCAGATTCCATTTTTCACATATTCACTCTTGCATATAGCTATTGAATTTTTCAAGTCAGTATTCACACTGCAGTTTCTGCTATTTCATGTATTCCCCTTACATAGTCACTGGTGTGCATACCTTATCTCCCCATAGTGCCTGGGATCTGACCCAGACACTAGCAGTTTTGCACTCCTACCCAAAACTGGGCTCCTCACTGAACTCACTACCTCCACGGTTCAACTCTAAACTGAACTTCAACTAACTGACTGGTTTTCCCACCTCCAGGCCTGTGAACTCCTTGGTGGGTGGGGCCAACCGCCTGGCTCCGCCCCACCTGGTGTGGACATCAGCCCCTGGAGGGAGGCAACAACGGTTTTGTGTCTGACTAGTGTAACTATCCGGGAAAGGGGGTGTGTGTGTGTTATGTCTGTGACTAACTGGCTAGTCCAGGGCGTCACACTTGCACCCCCTTCTTGTGATGTGAAGGTGTGTAGTCAGTGCCTACGTGTAATTCCTGACACCACTCCTCTGGCTGACTTGGTGAGCTGTCACTGACTGGGTGGGGTGCAGTAATGGTGGATGCTGCTGCTGCTTGGATAGCATGTGTATCTACTGTGAACAGCTTATCAATGGTGGCAAATCGGGGCAGCTTAACCTCTTGCTCTCCGCAGTTCAACACTCTCACGCGCACTCTTCCCTTCCGTATTAATGAATAAAACTGTGATATAAATAGTATATAGATACCCCACAAATGCAGATAAAGGTAGGTTATGGGAAAAGGGAGAAGAGGGAAACAGGAAAATAGTGTAATAAAGTATACCTTCCAGGGGGGAGAGGAAATGGCAGCACAGCCAGTGGAGGTGAAGCAAGGGGAAGCCTGCAACTAAATTGTTGAGAGCATTATCACATGGTGACTGAGCCTGATTGTAACGGGAGCATAGAGGGGCCGATCCTGTCTTACCTGCGTTGGTGTAGAAGTGGGTTTCCAGTGGTGGAGTCAGCTGTGTGCAGTGGTGGCTGTGGGTTCTTTTATGTGCGACCGTAGTAATAGCTGCGCCCACTTCCTGTATGGGAGTGGAATGCAGTGAGGCTAATGGAACGCACGTCCACGTGCCGCGCCCCTGAAGGTAATACCGATCATTGAATACAAAAAAATTTCTCATACTACTGTATGGGGGTCCCTATATTTAATATGATATCCAAGCCACAGCATCCACCATTACTTCACCACACCCATTCAGTGACAGCTCACCAAGTCAACCAGAGGAGTGGTGTAAGGAATTACACGTAGGCACTGACTCCACACCTTCACATCACAAGAAGCGGGTCCACAGGGTAGTGCAAGAATACGAGCAAGTCTTCAGCAAACATCCGCTAGACTTTGGGAGAATAAAAGGGGTCCATATTCATGGTTTAAGAACTTGGGTTCTAACGTGCCCAGAGTATGCTCCACTCTATGCTCCCTTTACAATCAGGCTCAGTCACCATGTGATAACGCTCTCAACTCTTTAGTTGCAGGCTTCCTTTTGCTTCACCTCCACTGACTGTGCTGCCATTTCCTCTCACCCCCAGAAGGTATACTTTATTACACTATTTTCCTCTTTCCCTGTTCCCCCTTTTCCCATAACCTACCTTTATTTACAATTGTGGGGTATCTATATGATATTTACATCATAGTTTTATTCATTAGTGCGGAAGGGAAGAGTGCCCGTGAGAGTGTTAAACTGCGGAGAGCAGGAGGTTAAGCTGCCCCGACTTGCCACCATTGATAAGCTGTTCACAGTAGATACACATGCTATCCAAGTAGCAGCATCCACTATTACTGCACCCCACCCAGTCAGTGACTGCTCACCAAGTCAGCCAGAGGAGTGGTGTAAGGAATTACACGTAGGCACTGACTCCACACCTTCACATCACAAGAAGCGGGTCCACAGGGTAGTGCAAGAACACGAGCGAGCAAGTCTTCAGCAAACATCCGCTAGATTTTGGGGGAATAAAAGGGGTCCAACACTACATCCCCACAGGTGCACACCCACCCATCAAAGAGAGCTATAAGCCAATACCACCTTCACATTACCAGTGTACCAAGGACATGTTGAGCAACATGAAGGCGGCTGGGGTTATCCGTGACAGTTGTAGCCTTTGGGCAGCTCCGTTGGTCCTGTTAAAGAAGAAGGACGGCACCACTTCCCCGTATTGAGGAATCGCTAGCTGCATTGAGAACTGCAAATTATTTTTCTACCCTTGATCTCACTAGTCACTATTGGCTAGTGTCCGTTGCTGAGGCAGACCGGGGGAAGACAGCCTTTGCCACCCCTATGGCGCTGGAGGTCGGCAGACTGTTGTTCAAAAGCAGTGTCTGACGAACAAATTTGCTTCATCCTGAGGAACTGGCCAGTCGGTACGGCCCGGATGGTGGAGGGAGTATGAGCAGAAGAAGCATGCAGCAGTGCGTTGACTGATGTTTCCTTCCTATGGACGTCGGTCTGAACAATTCGCTCAGAACCGAATGAAATTTTAATATCCAGGAAGTCAACGCAACTGCTGCTATGCTTATGCGTCAATCTGATGTTAAAGGTGTTGTTATTAAGTTCCTCCATAAATGTCTCGAGCTGCTCCACAGTGCCCTGCCAAAAAATCAAAATATCATCAATATACCTTAGCCAGCACTGCACATGGGCGCCAGCCCCTGCACCTCCGTCACCAAAAACCAACCAATCCCAGTACCTCTGCCTTCTATCTAGGTGCCTTGAGTTATGTCCTGTAAACTGTCACAGCGACCCAGACACACATGTGTAGTAGGGGAATATCCCTGCTGAGATGCCAGTGCTAGAGCACTCGTTTGCTGTGGAGTTGAACGCTATGTGAGCAGTTCTTACCTTCAATGAGCAGAAGTCTCTTTTTTCAGATTTCAATATCTCTGTGGGTATCTGGCAGAAATATGGAATACTCTTTACTGCTAAGACCCTGTACACCACTCCCACTAAAGGGGGCTTTACACGCTGCGACATCGCTAATGCGGAGTCGTTGGGGTCACGGAATTTGTGACGCACATCCGGCCGCATTATCGATGTTGCTGCGTGTGACACCGATGAGCGATTTTGCATCGTTGCAAAAACGTGCAAAATCGCTCATCGGTGACATGGGTCTCCATTCTCGATTATCGTTACTGCAGCAGTAACGATGTAGTTCGTCGCTCCTGCGGCAGCACACATCACTCCGTGTGACACCGCAGAAACGAGGAACCTCTCCTTACCTGCCTCCCAGCCGCTATGAGGAAGGAAGGAGGTGGGCGGGATGTTCCGGCCACTCATCTCCGCCCCTCCGCTGCTATTGGGCGGTCGCTCAGTGACGTCGCTGTGACGCCGCACGGACCGCCCCGTTAGAAAGGAGGCGGTTCGCCGGTCACAGCGACGTCGCCGGTCAGGTAAGTATGTGTGACGGGTCTGGTCGGTGTTGTGCGGCATGGGCAGCGATTTGCCCGTGTCGCGCAACAGATGGAGCGGGTACCCACACTAGCGATATCGGGACCGATATCGCAGTGTGTAAAGTAGCCTTTAGTCACATGACCAAGACTGTATCTGTGTCCCTACAACACACTTGAGACAAATGTGTGTGTGAGCCTGCATTGTGGGGTATATATAATATATTATAGAGCTGGGAAGAATCATTCTAAGCAGTGAGCTGTTCCAGTATTTGTAGGAAAATACCCAGTAGAAGCATCAAACACAGCACCAATACCTCCCATCAGTATCCCACCACAGTGCCATGTAACCCATGCCCTACACTCCCATCTACACCAATACTATACAGGCACAAACTAGTATATCTGACTAAAAGCCCCCAAAATATGAAGAACGGCCTATAGTTGAGTGTGGATATAAAATCTATGTGAGCAGAGCTAGAATAGAAATCACTGATCGCATTGAAGTCATTCTGACCATAAATCACCATGATATCAAGGTGAGGAGTTGTGTGTTACTGCTGGGAGGAAAGGGTTAACAGTGGAATATTAAGGTGCATTTCTGTGTGCAGTGTTACTAGTCAATGTAACAATTCAATATGAGCTGCTCTTGGTGCCGGGGGAGGGAGATGCTCTCCTGAGCAAGATAGATGGGGAATTAACATGATATCTATATAGTGTAAGGCAGGGGGTCTCAAACTCGGCTGGGTGTATGGGCCGCACAGAGGAAAAAAATAATTTGGGGGGCTGCATTCTTTGCAGGACAAAGTGACATTTTTATTGGTACCATATATATATATTTTTTTCACACACCTTTGGATGACTGATTTTCAACATTTTTCACTTGTTTATTATAACAAATGTGCACATTCTTTGGTTAAATCTAAAAAAAATAAATTTGATGTTAAAAAAAAGTCATGCCTTATTTTGTTTTTTTTTACATTTTATCCCTTTCTTTTAACTAATAGTGTTACAATTATGACGCTAGCGTTTTGTGAAGGGAATGCTTTGCCTACTTCCGTGACTATGGCCTTCCGGAACTGCTGCATTTTGGCTGACCTCTCCGCCTCGGGAATAAGAGACATAAAGTTCTCCTTGTAGCGTGGGTCTAACAGTGTTACCAACCAGTAATGATTGTCGGCCAAGATGTTCTTAACGCGAGGGTCACGAGACAGGCAGCTTACCACAAAGTCATCCATGTGCGCCAGACTCTTAACAGCCATCACTTCAGGATCCAGACCAACACGATGACTGAACATGCTGTCCTCCTCCTTCTCCTCCTCCTCCTCCTCCTCATCATCTACCCTGTCCTCTGGCCAGCCACGCTGAACTGAGCATATGACTGGTATGCATGTCATATCCTCAATTTGGCCGGAGAGTTGCTCCATGTCTTCATCCTCCTCCTCGTCATAGTCCTCCACTGCACGTTGTGATGAGACGAGGCTGGGCTGTGTGTTATCACCCACACCCACTACTGTTTCTTGCTCCAACTCATCGTGTTCCGCCTGCAATGCATCATGTTTGGTTTTGAGCAGAGACCGTTTTAGAAGGCAGAGAAGCGGTATGGTGACGCTAATAATGGTGTCATCGCCGCTCACCATCTTGGTGGAGTCCTCAAAGTTTTGGAGGATGGTACATAGGTCGGACATCCATCTCCACTCCTCAGGTGTTATGTGTGGAGTTTGACCCATTTCCCGACGGCTTAGGTGATGCAGGTACTCAACAACTGCCCTCTTCTGCTCACATATCCTGATCAACATGTGCAGAGTTGAATTCCAACGCGTGGGGACATCACACACCAGTCTGTGAGCCGGAAGATGCAAACGACGCTGAAAGCCGGCAAGGCCGGCTGAAGCAGTAGGTGACTTTCGAAAATGTGCAGACAGGCAGCGAACTTTTACCAGCAGATCAGACAGCTCTGGGTATGACTTTAGAAACCGCTGAACCACGAGGTTGAGCACATGGGCCATGCATGGAACATGTGTCAGCTGGCCTCGCCTCAAAGCCGCCACCAGGTTCCGGCCATTGTCACACACAACCTTTCCTGGCTTTAGGTTCAGAGGTGTGAGCCAGTGATCTGCATGCTGTTTTAGAGCTGTCCACACCTCTTCTGCATTGTGGGGTTTGTCACCTATGCAGATTAGCTGCAGCACAGTCTGTTGCCGCTTCGCCGAGGCAGTGCTGCAGTGCTTGCAGCTTGGGACTGGTGTGGAGGGTAAAGTGGATGAGGATGCGCAGGAGGAGGAGGAGGCTGAAGAGCATGACATTCCGGAGCTGTAGAGTGTGGGTGAAACCCTGACTGAGGTAGGGCCTGCAAACCTTGGTGTGGGAAGGACTTGTTCCGTTCCTCGCTCAAACTGGGTCCCAGCTGGGCTGGGCTGGGTCCCTACCCGGCTGGGTAGGGCGTTGTGGGGGGTTTGTCTATCTCCGTTTGAGGTGAGTTTGTTTAAGTTAGCCTTTTCTTTGGCGTTTTTTGGAGCCCTGCGGGTTGGGGAGTTGGTATCGCCCAGTAAGGCGTTCCCCGGGGGCTTGGATTGGGGTGACATTATGTCAGTGGAAAACGGAGTTGAATTTTGGATTAGGAAATCGAAAACTGATCAGAGAGGTGTGGGTAGACTAGTCCGTTTGGGGATGGTTGTGGCATCTGATATGTGCCCGTTCAAGTGTCTCGGGAATTTTCAACAGATCCGTCCGAAGGTGGATGGCCCCTTATTATGTCACGAGGATGGGTCCTTTTTATCGAGATACCAATTTGTGAGTGTTTTTAGGGCATGTTTGAAGTCGTTGGGGTTAGATCCGAAGTCTTTCGGATTGGGGCAGCGACGGAGGCCTCTATATGCGGCCTACCGGAGGAGACAGTTAAGCAGATTGGTAGGTGGAAGTCGCAGCGCTTTAAGTCGTATGTACGTCCCCAGGTGGTTGTTGGCAATTGAGGGGAAAAGGGGGGGGTATTAGGGTAGCAATGGGGGGGGTGAGAGTGTGTGTTTTTTGTCAATTTGGTTTGGTGAGGCAATAAAATGGTGTCGTCTGTACATGTTGTATTGCAGAAGCACCCCCTCTTCCTTCCCTGGTCTGGATCCTTGGCCACTCTTATGTGTATTGGGGAGCCCGACGAGCGGACGCGAGATGGAACGGGAGACAGCTAGGTTTTGAGAAGGACCTGGCTCTCGTGCGATGGCTCGGTGTTCGGGGGTTAGGGTGGAACAGGGTGTTGCAGGAGGTGCATAGATACGCCCGGTTGGACAGACCTCCTGACATGTTAGTGTTGCATGCCGGGGGGAATGATTTGGGTGGGCGTCCTTTTCGAATCTTGATAAAGGACATCAAACATGATTTGTTACGGTTATGGGTGTCGTTTCCAGGTCTAACGATAGTCTGGTCGGAGATAGTAGCGAGAAAGAGTTGGCAGAAAGCGCGGTCAGTTGACAGGTTGAACAAGGCGCGGGCGAAGGTTAATAGGGCGATCTCGAAGTTTGTTAGTCGGAACGGGGGTATAGCAATACGGCATGTTGAGTTGGAAAGGACGGAAGAGGAATTTTTGTTGGCTGACGGGGTACACCTTAATGCGGTGGGAACTGACTTATGGGCTCTTGGCTTGCAGGGAGGTATTGAGAGGGCCCTTTGGTTGCGGGGGGTCTCAGGCACTTGAAGGGTTTCAAGGTGCCTTCGTTGTGGTGTTGTTTATTGGTGGGTCCTTGAAGTTGGTTTAAAATTGGTTCGGGGATTCATCCGGGTATGGATCCCCTCATTGGCAGAATTGATGGTCCCCTGGTGATTTTGGGGGGGAACCCCGACGGGGTATGTCGGGGCCCCTGGGGGTGTGGTTGGGGTTGACGGAGGATTAACCCTTACCATTTGGTGCTCCTGAGCCAGTGTGGGTAATGGCTGGGAGCAAGTTGAGGTTTTTTATTGCTCGGTTATGGGAATCACCAGGGTTTTGGTAGCTTCAAGGACCTTACCACATTGCAAATTTTATTGGTTATGTATTCTTGTTAATAAAATGGCTGCTATGGCCAAAATTATCCAAAGATAAATTTGTGTCTGTGTAATTACTTTTAAATAAGAAATGGGAATGGAGGTGTGGGGTATGAAAGGAAGACCGGAGTCAACAATTCCAGGGTCAAGCATGTTTATTTGCCTAAGCTTCGTTCCAGGGTAGAAAGGGTAAGAGTGCCTTTCAGAATTCGAAGTGGTCGGACTGTACGGGCCACCAAGAACTGCAGGAGAGCTTGAACATCTTCCCATGGATTTGCGACATCCTCCCTCATCAGTTACGTAGGTAAGCAGGTTCTCAGCATTGCAGCCCATTTGTTATCTTAAGTTAGTTAGGCGGGGTTAACTAACCTGTCAGTTCAGCCTCAGGTCTAAAGCAGAGGCCTGGACTCCACTCCTTACTCCTCACTCCACAACTCTCCTTAAAAACAACTGACTCCTTTTTCCTGCCCCGGGGTCTCCAGACCCCTAGGTGGGCGTTTCCTTCCTTCTGGTCCTGCCCACTGGTGTGCCTGTCTTTCCCTGGGGGAGGTGACTAGGGTTTTCTGGTTGGCTTTGTGTGACTTAGGTGAGGGAAGTTGTTATGCGGGGGCCTATGTGTGACTACCTGCAGTGTCAGGGCGTCACATATGTATGTGTGTATGTCTGCTAAAGGAATCCGCACCGTCATATTTACAAACACAAAATGTTGACTCTATTCACAGAAGAGAGTCATTCTATTTACATGATTTGTGTTTTTTTACCTTTTAAAACTATCATTAAATGTTAAGTTTTAGTTAGGGATTTATGCTTCTGTCTGTCTCTCTCCCAGTCTCTGTCATCTGTCTGTCTCTGTGTGTCTCTATCTCTATCCATGTCTGTCTGTCTCTCTATCTCTGTCTGTCTCTCTGTGTCTGTCTGTCTCTCTCTCTCTTTGTGGCTGTCTGTTTCTATGTCTGTCTGTCTCTTTTCCAGGCCTGTCTCTTTTCCAGGTCTGTCTCTTTTCCAGGTCTGTCTCTTTCCCTGTCTGTCTGTCTCTTCCCCTGTCTGTCTCTTCCCCTGTCTGTCTCTTCCCCTGTCTGTCTCTGTATTTCTTTGTCTGTCTCTGTCTTTCTCTTCCCCTGTCTGTCTCTTTCCCTGTCTCTCTCTGCCTGTCTCTCTTTGTCTCTCTCTGTCTGACTCATTCCCCGTTTGTCTCTTTCCCTATCTATCTCTGTATTTCTTTGTCTGTCTCTATCTGTCTGTCTCTCTCTGTCTGTCTCTTCCCCTGTCTGTCTCTTTCCCTGTCGGTCTGCCTTTTCTCCTGCCTGTCTCTGTATGTTTGTCTCTGTCTGTTTCCCTATCTGCCTCTGTCTCTTTCTCTGTCTCTGTCTGTCTGCCTTTTTTCCCTGTCTATCTCTGTCTGTCTCTTTCCCTGTCTGCCTCTGTCTGTTTGTCTCTGTCTCTTTCCCTGTCTGTCTATGCCTATCTGTCTCTGTCTGTTTGTCTCTCAGTCTGTGTCTGTCTCTCTCTATCTGTCTCCCCACTGACATCATATTATCTCACACATAAGCTTCTTATACTATGAATGTCCTTTGTTCCTATAGCAACCAATCACAGCTGCTATTAATAACTTGCAGCTCCCACCTCCATTCAGTTTAATGGAGGCAGGTTTTTTGGAGAGTAACTGTAAAGCGCGGGGTTAAATATTCCTGTTAAAACATAGTCTACGACGTTCCCTGAGTCACATGAGGTGTCTGCAAAATTTTGTGTTTGTAAATATGACGGTGCGGATTCCTTTAGCAGACATACACACATACATATGTGACGCCCTGACACTGCAGGTAGTCACACATAGGCCCCCGCATAACAACTTCCCTCACCTAAGTCACACAAAGCCAACCAGAAAATCCTAGTCACCTCCCCCAGGGAAAGACAGGCACACCAGTGGGCAGGACCAGACGGAAGGAAACGCCCACCTAGGGGTCTGGAGACCCCGGGGCAGGAAAAAGGAGTCAGTTGTTTTTAAGGAGAGTTGTGGAGTGAGGAGTAAGGAGTGGAGTCCAGGCCTCTGCTTTAGACCTGAGGCTGAACTGACAGGTTAGTTAACCCCGCTTAACTAACTTAAGACAACAAATGGGCTGCAATGCTGAGAACCTGCTTACCTACGTAACTGATGAGGGAGGATGTCGCAAATCCATGGGAAGATGTTCAAGCTCTCCTGCAGTTCTTGGTGGTCCGTACAGTCCGACCACTTCGAATTCTGAAAGGCACTCTTACCCTTTCTACCCTGGAACGAAGCTTACGCAAATAAACATGCTTGACCCTGGAATTGTTGACTCCGGTCTTCCTTTCATACCCCACACCTCCATTCCCATTTCTTATTTAAAAGTAATTACACAGACACAAATTTATCTTTGGATAATTTTGGCCATAGCAGCCATTTTATTAACAAGAATACATAACCAATAAAATTTGCAATGTGGTAAGGTCCTTGAAGCTACCAAAACCCTGGTGATTCCCATAACCGAGCAATAAAAAACCTCAACTTGCTCCCAGCCGTTACCCACACTGGCTCAGGAGCACCAAATGGTAAGGGTTAATCCTCCGTCAACCCCAACCACACCCCCAGGGGCCCCGACATACCCCGTCGGGGTTCCCCCCCAAAATCACCAGGGGACCATCAATTCTGCCAATGAGGGGATCCATACCCGGATGAATCCCCGAACCAATTTTAAACCAACTTCAAGGACCCACCAATAAACAACACCACAACGAAGGCACCTTGAAACCCTTCAAGTGCCTGAGACCCCCCGCAACCAAAGGGCCCTCTCAATACCTCCCTGCAAGCCAAGAGCCCATAAGTCAGTTCCCACCGCATTAAGGTGTACCCCGTCAGCCAACCAAAATTCCTCTTCCGTCCTTTCCAACTCAACATGCCGTATTGCTATACCCCCGTTCCGACTAACAAACTTCGAGATCGCCCTATTAACCTTCGCCCGCGCCTTGTTCAACCTGTCAACTGACCGCGCTTTCTGCCAAGTCTTTCTCGCTACTATCTCCGACCAGACTATCGTTAGACCTGGAAACGACACCCATAACCGTAACAAATCATGTTTGATGTCCTTTATCAAGATTCGAAAAGGACGCCCACCCAAATCATTCCCCCCGGCATGCAACACTAACATGTCAGGAGGTCTGTCCAACCGGGCGTATCTATGCACCTCCTGCAACACCCTGTTCCACCCTAACCCCCGAACACCGAGCCATCGCACGAGAGCCAGGTCCTTCTCAAAACCTAGCTGTCTCCCGTTCCATCTCGCGTCCGCTCGTCGGGCTCCCCAATACACATAAGAGTGGCCAAGGATCCAGACCAGGGAAGGAAGGGGGGGTGCTTCTGCAATACAAAATGTACAGACGACACCATTTTATTGCCTCACCAAACCAAATTGACAAAAAACACACACTCTCACCCCCCCCCATTGCTACCCTAATACCCCCCCCTTTTCCCCTCAATTGCCAACAACCACCTGGGGACGTACATACGACTTAAAGCGCTGCGACTTCCACCTACCAATCTGCTTAACTGTCTCCTCCGGTAGGCCGCATATAGAGGCCTCCGTCGCTGCCCCAATCCGAAAGACTTTGGATCTAACCCCAACGACTTCAAACATGCCCTAAAAACACTCACAAATTGGTATCTCGATAAAAAGGGCCCATCCTCGTGACATAATAAGGGGCCATCCACCTTCGGACGGATCTGTTGAAAATTCCCGAGACACTTGAACGGGCACATATCAGATGCCACAACCATCCCCAAACGGACTAGTCTACCCACACCTCTCTGATCAGTTTTCGATTTCCTAATCCAAAATTCAACTCCGTTTTCCACTGACAATGTCACCCCAATCCAAGCCCCCGGGGAACGCCTTACTGGGCGATACCAACTCCCCAACCCGCAGGGCTCCAAAAAACGCCAAAGAAAAGGCTAACTTAAACAAACTCACCTCAAACGGAGATAGACAAACCCCCCACAACGCCCTACCCAGCCGGGTAGGGACCCAGCCCAGCCCAGCTGGGACCCAGTTTGAGCGAGGAACGGAACAAGTCCTTCCCACACCAAGGTTTGCAGGCCCTACCTCAGTCAGGGTTTCACCCACACTCTACAGCTCCGGAATGTCATGCTCTTCAGCCTCCTCCTCCTCCTGCGCATCCTCATCCACTTTACCCTCCACACCAGTCCCAAGCTGGAAGCACTGCAGCACTGCCTCGGCGAAGCGGCAACAGGCTGTGCTGCAGCTAATCTGCATAAGTGACAAATCCCACAATGCAGAAGAGGTGTGGACAGCTCTAAAACAGCATGCAGATCACTGGCTCACACCTCTGAACCTAAAGCCAGGAAAGGTTGTGTGTGACAATGGCCGGAACCTAGTGGCGGCTTTGAGGCGAGGCCAGCTGACACATGTTCCATGCATGGCCCATGTGCTCAACCTCGTGGTTCAGCGGTTTCTAAAGTCATACCCAGAGCTGTCTGATCTGCTGGTAAAAGTTCGCCGCCTGTCTGCACATTTTCGAAAGTCACCTACTGCTTCAGCCGGCCTTGCCGGCTTTCAGCGTCATTTGCATCTTCCGGCTCACAGACTGGTGTGTGATGTCCCCACGCGTTGGAATTCAACTCTGCACATGTTGATCAGGATATGTGAGCAGAAGAGGGCAGTTGTTGAGTACCTGCATCACCTAAGCCGTCGGGAAATGGGTCAAACTCCACACATAACACCTGAGGAGTGGAGATGGATGTCCGACCTATGTACCATCCTCCAAAACTTTGAGGACTCCACCAAGATGGTGAGCGGCGATGACGCCATTATTAGCGTCACCATACCGCTTCTCTGCCTTCTAAAACGGTCTCCGCTCAAAACCAAACATGATGCATTGCAGGCGGAACACGATGAGTTGGAGCAAGAAACAGTAGTGGGTGTGGGTGATAACACATAGCCCAGCCTCGTCTCATCACAACGTGCAGTGGAGGACTATGACGAGGAGGAAGATGAAGACATGGAGCAACTCTCCGGCCAAATTGAGGATATGACATGCATACCAGTCATATGCTCAGTTCAGCGTGGCTGGCCAGAGGACAGGGTAGATGAGGAGGAGGAGAAGGAGGAGGACAGCATGTTCAGTCATCGTGTTGGTCTGGATACTGAAGTGATGGCTGTTAAGAGTCTGGCGCACATGGATGACTTTATGGTAAGCTGCCTGTCTCGTGACCCTCGCGTTAAGAACATCTTGGCCGACAATCATTACTGGTTGGTAACACTGTTAGACCCACGCTACAAGGAGAACTTTATGTCTCTTATTCCCGAGGCGGAGAGGTCAGCCAAAATGCAGCAGTTCCGGAAGGCCATAGTCACGGAAGTAGGCAAAGCATTCCCTTCACAAAACGCTAGCGTCATAATTGTAACACTATTAGTTAAAAGAAAGGGATAAAATGTAAAAAAAAACAAAATAAGGCATGACTTTTTTTAACATCACATTTATTTTTTTTAGATTTAACCAAAGAATGTGCACATTTGTTATAATAAACAAGTGAAAAATGTTGAAAATCAGTCATCCAAAGGTGTGTAAAAAAATATATACATATATGGTACCAATAAAAATGTCACTTTGTCTTGCAAAGAATGCAGCCCCCCAAATTATTTTTTTCCTCTGTGCGGCCCATACACCTAGCCGAGTTTGAGACCCCCTGCCTTACACTATATAGATATTATGTTCATTCCCCATCTATCTTGCTCAGGAGAGCATCTCCCTCCCCCGGCACCAAGAGCAGCTCATACTGAATTGTTACATTGACTAGTAACACTGCACACAGAAATGCACCTTAATATTCCACTGTTAACCCTTTCCTCCCAGCAGTAACACACAACTCCTCACCTTGATATCATGGTGATTTATGGTCAGAATGACTTCAATGCGATCAGTGATTTCTATTCTAGCTCTGCTCACATAGATTTTATATCCACACTCAACTATAGGCCGTTCTTCATATTTTGGGGGCTTTTAGTCAGATATACTAGTTTGTGCCTGTATAGTATTGGTGTAGATGGGAGTGTAGGGCATGGGTTACATGGCACTGTGGTGGGATACTGATGGGAGGTATTGGTGCTGTGTTTGATGCTTCTACTGGGTATTTTCCTACAAATACTGGAACAGCTCACTGCTTAGAATGATCCTTCCCAGCTCTATAATATATTATATATACCCCACAATGCAGGCTCACACACACATTTGTCTCAAGTGTGTTGTAGGGACACAGATACAGTCTTGGTCATGTGACTAAAGGCTACTTTACACACTGCGATATCGGTCCCGATATCGCTAGTGTGGGTACCCGCCCCCATCTGTTGCGCGACACGGGTAAATCGCTGCCCATGCCGCACAACACCGACCAGACCCGTCACACATACTTACCTGCCCGGCGACGTCGCTGTGACCGGCGAACCGCCTCCTTTCTAAGGGGGCGGTCCGTGCGGCGTCACAGCGACGTCACTGAGCGACCGCCCAATAGCAGCGGAGGGGCGGAGATGAGTGGCCGGAACATCCCGCCCACCTCCTTCCTTCCTCATAGCGGCTGGGAGGCAGGTAAGGAGAGGTTCCTCGTTTCTGCGGTGTCACACGGAGTGATGTGTGCTGCCGCAGGAGCGACGAACTACATCGTTACTGCTGCAGTAACGATAATCGAGAATGGAGACCCATGTCACCGATGAGCGATTTTGCACGTTTTTGCAACGATGCAAAATCGCTCATCGGTGTCACACGCAGCAACATCGCTAATGCGGCCGGATGTGCGTCACAAATTCCATGACCCCAACGACTCCGCATTAGCGATGTCGCAGCGTGTAAAGCCCCCTTTAGTGGGAGTGGTGTACAGGGTCTTAGCAGTAAAGAGTATTCCATATTTCTGCCAGATACCCACAGAGATACTGAAATCTGAAAAAAGAGACTTCTGCTCATTGAAGGTAAGAACTGCTCACATAGCGTTCAACTCCACAGCAAACGAGTGCTCTAGCACTGGCATCTCAGCAGGGATATTCCCCTACTACACATGTGTGTCTGGGTCGCTGTGACAGTTTACAGGACATAACTCAGGGCACCTAGACAAAAGGCAGAGGGACTACTTTCTATTTCTGGTGTAGAGCTTAGTACAATATATATATATATACTATTACATGTGACACATGTACCTTGTATTACCATTATTCGCTGTATATGAACCCCTTTTCTCCGGGCATTATTTGTCTATAGCATTTTTCACGAACCTGAGGCAACTGAGAACCCTTCAGTGAAGGAATTCCACTAACCCTCACAATACCAACCAGGGGCCTCCCTGCAGTAACTCAGGTAGTTGTACCCATTCTCTTTCCGCATTCTATGTGTTCTTCTTCTTTCTTCTTTTTTTTCTTTTTTCTTCTTTTTATTTCTATCATGTAGTTCAGGGGTTTATAGATATATGTCCTGCATCTCATATTTCCTTTAGTGGTGCTTCTTACCCATTCTCATATCATTTACCCTAGTATTTCATGATCCTGAGGCGACTGAGAACCCTTTAATAAAGGAATCCTTTTTCACCTGAATTGTCAAGTGATACTTACCAGTGACTATCACGTAATGTTACAGGTAGTTCCATTTTCTTCCTCTTCTTTCTCTCCTTTCTTCTTTGTCACACGGTCCATTGTGTTATAGCCCACGTGTCATGATAACACTTGTACCATCTTTTCATTTAGATTCCACCTACAATTATTTACCGATTCCAGTTCTGGAATAGGCTTTCATCATCTACTCACTAGAATTCTCAAGTGCATAAGGTACTGAGACATATACATGTTCACACCATTATAAAGAACAAAGTATAAACATTGAGGTTTTTCTCACACCCATGTTCCTGTGTTCTTTGATATGATATGTGTTCATTTCCTTCACTATATAGGATTGCAAGTTTTCCATTTGTACCTTAATGGCAATGACGCTATACAATTGAACACATATCATCCTGTTATCCATATAGGTGTGTATTTACCTGCTTGACTATTTTTGGTTGTTTGATCCAGAATGTTTCTCCAGATAGGTCATGTGGAAATTTTCTTTCCTCAGTACAAATGTTTTCACTATGGCTTTGGAAAAATTTTTTGTATGTGCCTCATGGTCATTTGACCCATTGTACTCTCAAGTAGCAATATATTGTACTGTTATGTTGTACTATGTACTAATTACGTGTTTATATGGTTTTGTAACCCTTTATGATCTTAGATAACTTTATCCTTGATAAAGACCTAAAAACAAGGTCGAAACGTTGGATGAATTATCCTTTTGCACAAATAAAGAATTTTCAGCATTCCAAGAGTTCTTTTCTTACGTTATTAATCACTATAGTGTGCCAGAGCTATTTCTTTTGAATTGACTCTTATTTTTTCTGAGCACCTGCTATATACACAGTGAGCCAGACATATTCAATTTTCATTCAGAAGGCAGAGGGAAGCCTTAGCAGCTGAGCATATATCTTTGCTTGTGAGCATTAGAACAGGCCGGCGATTACAGGGTAACATGAAAAATGTCCAGCTTGCATTATGACTAGAACATGACAATATCCTTTTAAGTACTAACCTATGATGCGTTCCTAAGCAGTTGATGTTATATGTTCTACATTTCATTTTCTGCATACTTTACAAGTAGTAGAATTTGCTTTGATATAGGCAACTGGATTTTCACAATGAAAAGGCAAAGGATAACGCCCGAAAAAGACGCCATACATTATGTCAGTGCCATCACTGACAAACCTGGATTGACCATGAAATACGGTATGGAGAGCTGTTGTCATCGTATTAGATAGATAAGAATGATTATATGTATTGTAGAAATGTCTCCTATCATGTTCCCTAATTTTTTATTATGTCCACATCCTGGTCCCCATCTTGGACATCATAACAAACGTGCACTTTTTTGTTTAATTTACACATTGGACCATAGGAAAAATGACACTACAGCTACAGAGGTGACCGTCTGATAGCCCAGCTCGACTATCCATCTCTACTGAAGACCCTTTCAGCTTTTTGAGAGTTGGGTGGAGGACATCATCTCTGAAAATAGGGTCCCACAGCTGCACCCCATCAGTGTGAGCAGGACTCTTAGGACTCTTAGAAGAGTCAATGCTCTGAGACCATGGGGGGCGCTTAGCCCCCTCTCTTCGTCACTGAGGATGATTTCATTTTTCAGGGATTAGAGAGGGTGGTCCTTGTGGTGGACTGCAGGTATGGAGAGCTGTTGTCATCGTATTAAATAGATAAGAATGATTATATGTATTGTAGAAATGTCTCCTATCATGTTCCCTAATTTTTTATTATGTCCACATCCTGGTCCCCATCTTGGACATCATAACAAACGTGCACTTTTTTGTTTAATTTACACATTGGACCATAGGAAAAATGACACTACAGCTACAGAGGTGACCGTCTGATAGCCCAGCTCGACTATCCATCTCTACTGAAGACCCTTTCAGCTATTTGAGAGTTGGGTGGAGAACATCATCTCTGAAAATAGGGTCCCACAGCTGCACCCCATCAGTGTGAGCAGGACTCTTAGGACTCTTAGAAGAGTCAATGCTCTGAGACCATGGGGGGCGCTTAGCCCCCTCTCTTCGTCACTGAGGATGATTTCACTTTTCAGGGAATAGAGAGGGTGGTCCTTGTGGTGGACTGCAGGTATGGAGAGCTGTTGTCATCGTATTAGATAGATCAGAATGATTATATGTATTGTAGAAATGTCTCCTATCATGTTCCCTATTTTTTTATTATGTCCACATCCTGGTCCCCATCTTGGACATCATAACAAACGTGCACTTTTTTGTTTAATTTACACATTGGACCATAGGAAAAATGACACTACAGCTACAGAGGTGACCGTCTGATAGCCCAGCTCGACTATCCATCTCTACTGAAGACCCTTTCAGCTTTTTGAGAGTTGGGTGGAGGACATCATCTCTGAAAATAGGGTCCCACAGCTGCACCCCATCAGTGTGAGCAGGAATCTTAGGACTCTTAGAAGAGTCAATGCTCTGAGACCATGGGGGGCGCTTAGCCCCCTCTCTTCGTCACTGAGGATGATTTCATTTTTCAGGGATTAGAGAGAGTGGTCCTTGTGGTGGACTGCAGGTATGGAGAGCTGTTGTGATCGTATTAGATAGATAAGAATGATTATATGTATTGTAGAAATGTCTCCTATCATGTTCCCTAATTTTTTATTATGTCCACATCCTGGTCCCCATCTTGGACATCATAACAAACGTGCACTTTTTTGTTTAATTTACACATTGGACCATAGGAAAAATGACACTACAGCTACAGAGGTGACCGTCTGATAGCCCAGCTCGACTATCCATCTCTACTGAAGACCCTTTCAGCTTTTTGAGAGTTGGGTGGAGGACATCATCTCTGAAAATAGGGTCCCACAGCTGCACCCCATCAGTGTAAGCAGGACTCTTAGGACTCTTAGAAGAGTCAATGCTCTAAAACCATGGGGGGCGCTTAGCCCCCTCTCTTCGTCCCTGAGGATGATTTCATTTTTCAGGGATTAGAGAGGGTGGTCCTTGTGGTGGACTGCAGGTATGGAGAGCTGTTGTCATCGTATTAGATAGATAAGAATGATTATATGTATTGTAGAAATGTCTCCTATCATGTTCCCTAATTTTTTATTATGTCCACATCCTGGTCCCCATCTTGGACATCATAACAAACGTGCACTTTTTTGTTTAATTTACACATTGGACCATAGGAAAAATGACACTACAGCTACAGAGGTGACCGTCTGATAGCCCAGCTCGACTATCCATCTCTACTGAAGACCCTTTCAGCTTTTTGAGAGTTGGGTGGAGAACATCATCTCTGAAAATAGGGTCCCACAGCTGCACCCCATCAGTGTGAGCAGGACTCTTAGGACTCTTAGAAGAGTTAATGCTCTGAGACCATGGGGGCGCTTAGCCCCCTCTCTTCGTCACTGAGGATGATTTCATTTTTCAGGGATTAGAGAGGGTGGTCCTTGTGGTGGACTGCAGGTATGGAGAGCTGTTGTCATCGTATTAAATAGATAAGAATGATTATATGTATTGTAGAAATGTCTCCTATCATGTTCCCTAATTTTTTATTATGTCCACATCCTGGTCCCCATCTTGGACATCATAACAAACGTGCACTTTTTTGTTTAATTTACACATTGGACCATAGGAAAAATGACACTACAGCTACAGAGGTGACCGTCTGATAGCCCAGCTCGACTATCCATCTCTACTGAAGACCCTTTCAGCTATTTGAGAGTTGGGTGGAGAACATCATCTCTGAAAATAGGGTCCCACAGCTGCACCCCATCAGTGTGAGCAGGACTCTTAGGACTCTTAGAAGAGTCAATGCTCTGAGACCATGGGGGGCGCTTAGCCCCCTCTCTTCGTCACTGAGGATGATTTCACTTTTCAGGGAATAGAGAGGGTTGTCCTTGTGGTGGACTGCAGGTATGGAGAGCTGTTGTCATCGTATTAGATAGATAAGAATGATTATATGTATTGTAGAAATGTCTCCTATCATGTTCCCTATTTTTTTATTATGTCCACATCCTGGTCCCCATCTTGGACATCATAACAAACGTGCACTTTTTTGTTTAATTTACACATTGGACCATAGGAAAAATGACACTACAGCTACAGAGGTGACCGTCTGATAGCCCAGCTCGACTATCCATCTCTACTGAAGACCCTTTCAGCTTTTTGAGAGTTGGGTGGAGGACATCATCTCTGAAAATAGGGTCCCACAGCTGCACCCCATCAGTGTGAGCAGGAATCTTAGGACTCTTAGAAGAGTCAATGCTCTGAGACCATGGGGGGCGCTTAGCCCCCTCTCTTCGTCACTGAGGATGATTTCATTTTTCAGGGATTAGAGAGAGTGGTCCTTGTGGTGGACTGCAGGTATGGAGAGCTGTTGTGATCGTATTAGATAGATAAGAATGATTATATGTATTGTAGAAATGTCTCCTATCATGTTCCCTAATTTTTTATTATGTCCACATCCTGGTCCCCATCTTGGACATCATAACAAACGTGCACTTTTTTGTTTAATTTACACATTGGACCATAGGAAAAATGACACTACAGCTACAGAGGTGACCGTCTGATAGCCCAGCTCGACTATCCATCTCTACTGAAGACCCTTTCAGCTTTTTGAGAGTTGGGTGGAGGACATCATCTCTGAAAATAGGGTCCCACAGCTGCACCCCATCAGTGTAAGCAGGACTCTTAGGACTCTTAGAAGAGTCAATGCTCTAAAACCATGGGGGGCGCTTAGCCCCCTCTCTTCGTCCCTGAGGATGATTTCATTTTTCAGGGATTAGAGAGGGTGGTCCTTGTGGTGGACTGCAGGTATGGAGAGCTGTTGTCATCGTATTAGATAGATAAGAATGATTATATGTATTGTAGAAATGTCTCCTATCATGTTCCCTAATTTCTTATTATGTCCACATCCTGGTCCCCATCTTGGACATCATAACAAACGTGCACTTTTTTGTTTAATTTACACATTGGACCATAGGAAAAATGACACTACAGCTACAGAGGTGACCGTCTGATAGCCCAGCTCGACTATCCATCTCTACTGAAGACCCTTTCAGCTTTTTGAGAGTTGGGTGGAGGACATCATCTCTGAAAATAGGGTCCCACAGCTTCACCCCATCAGTGTGAGCAGGACTCTTAGGACTCTTAGAAGAGTCAATGCTCTGGTACCATGGGGGGCGCTTGGCCCCCTCTCTTCGTCACTGAGGATGATTTCATTTTTCAGGGATTAGAGAGGGTGGTCCTTGTGGTGGACTGCAGGTATGGAGAGCTGTTGTCATCGTATTAGATAGATAAGAATGATTATATGTATTGTAGTAATGTCTCCTATCATGTTCCCTAATTTTTTATTATGTCCACATCCTGGTCCCCATCTTGGACATCATAACAAACGTGCACTTTTTTGTTTAATTTACACATTGGACCATAGGAAAAATGACACTACAGCTACAGAGGTGACCGTCTGATAGCCCAGCTCGACTATCCATCTCTACTGAAGACCCTTTCAGCTTTTTGAGAGTTGGGTGGAGAACATCATCTCTGAAAATAGGGTCCCACAGCTGCACCCCATCAGTGTGAGCAGGACTCTTAGGACTCTTAGAAGAGTCAATGCTCTGAGACCATGGGGGGCGCTTAGCCCCCTCTCTTCGTCACTGAGGATGATTTCACTTTTCAGGGAATAGAGAGGGTGGTCCTTGTGGTGGACTGCAGGTATGGAGAGCTGTTGTCATCGTATTAGATAGATAAGAATGATTATATGTATTGTAGAAATGTCTCCTATCATGTTCCCTATTTTTTTATTATGTCCACATCCTGGTCCCCATCTTGGAAATCATAACAAACGTGCACTTTTTTGTTTAATTTACACATTGGACCATAGGAAAAATGACACTACAGCTACAGAGGTGACCGTCTGATAGCCCAGCTCGACTATCCATCTCTACTGAAGACCCTTTCAGCTTTTTGAGAGTTGGGTGGAGGACATCATCTCTGAAAATAGGGTCCCACAGCTGCACCCCATCAGTGTGAGCAGGAATCTTAGGACTCTTAGAAGAGTCAATGCTCTGAGACCATGGGGGGCGCTTAGCCCCCTCTCTTCGTCACTGAGGATGATTTCATTTTTCAAGGATTAGAGAGAGTGGTCCTTGTGGTGGACTGCAGGTATGGAGAGCTGTTGTGATCGTATTAGATAGATAAGAATTATTATATGTATTGTAGAAATGTCTCCTATCATGTTCCCTAATTTTTTATTATGTCCACATCCTGGTCCCCATCTTGAACATCATAACAAACGTGCACTTTTTTGTTTAATTTACACATTGGACCATAGGAAAAATGACACTACAGCTACAGAGGTGACCGTCTGATAGCCCAGCTCGACTATCCATCTCTACTGAAGACCCTTTCAGCTTTTTGAGAGTTGGGTGGAGGACATCATCTCTGAAAATAGGGTCCCACAGCTGCACCCCATCAGTGTAAGCAGGACTCTTAGGACTCTTAGAAGAGTCAATGCTCTAAAACCATGGGGGGCGCTTAGCCCCCTCTCTTCGTCCCTGAGGATGATTTCATTTTTCAGGGATTAGAGAGGGTGGTCCTTGTGGTGGACTGCAGGTATGGAGAGCTGTTGTCATCGTATTAGATAGATAAGAATGATTATATGTATTGTAGAAATGTCTCCTATCATGTTCCCTAATTTCTTATTATGTCCACATCCTGGTCCCCATCTTGGACATCATAACAAACGTGCACTTTTTTGTTTAATTTACACATTGGACCATAGGAAAAATGACACTACAGCTACAGAGGTGACCGTCTGATAGCCCAGCTCGACTATCCATCTCTACTGAAGACCCTTTCAGCTTTTTGAGAGTTGGGTGGAGGACATCATCTCTGAAAATAGGGTCCCACAGCTTCACCCCATCAATGTGAGCAGGACTCTTAGGACTCTTAGAAGAGTCAATGCTCTGGTACCATGGGGGGCGCTTGGCCCCCTCTCTTCGTCACTGAGGATGATTTCATTTTTCAGGGATTAGAGAGGGTGGTCCTTGTGGTGGACTGCAGGTATGGAGAGCTGTTGTCATTGTATTAGATAGATAAGAATGATTATATGTATTGTAGAAATGTCTCCTATCATGTTCCCTAATTTTTTATTATGTCCACATCCTGGTCCCCATCTTGGACATCATAACAAACGTGCACTTTTTTGTTTAATTTACACATTGGACCATAGGAAAAATGACACTACAGCTACAGAGGTGACCGTCTGATAGCCCAGCTCGACTATCCATCTCTACTGAAGACCCTTTCAGCTTTTTGAGAGTTGGGTGGAGGACATCATCTCTGAAAATAGGGTCCCACAGCTGCACCCCATCAGTGTGAGCAGGACTCTTAGGACTCTTAGAAGAGTTAATGCTCTGAGACCATGGGGGCGCTTAGCCCCCTCTCTTCGTCACTGAGGATGATTTCATTTTTCAGGGATTAGAGAGGGTGGTCCTTGTGGTGGACTGCAGGTATGGAGAGCTGTTGTCATCGTATTAGATAGATAAGAATGATTATATGTATTGTAGAAATGTCTCCTATCATGTTCCCTAATTTTTTATTATGTCCACATCCTGGTCCCCATCTTGGACATCATAACAAACGTGCACTTTTTTGTTTAATTTACACATTGGACCATAGGAAAAATGACACTACAGCTACAGAGGTGACCGTCTGATAGCCCAGCTCGACTATCCATCTCTACTGAAGACCCTTTCAGCTTTTTGAGAGTTGGGTGGAGGACATCATCTCTGAAAATAGGGTCCCACAGCTGCACCCCATCAGTGTGAGCAGGACTCTTAGGACTCTTAGAAAAGTCAATGCTCTGAGACCATTGGGGGCACTTAGCCCCCTCTCTTCGTCACTGAGGATGATTTCATTTTTCAGGGATTAGAGAGGGTGGTCCTTGTGGTGGACTGCAGGTATGGAGAGCTGTTATCATTGTATTAGATAGATAAGAATGATTATATGTATTGTAGAAATGTCTCCTATCATGTTCCCTAATTTTTTATTATGTCCACATCCTGGTCCCCATCTTGGACATCATAGCAAACGTGCACTTTTTTGTTTAATTTACACATTGGACCATAGGAAAAATGACACTACAGCTACAGAGGTGACCGTCTGATAGCCCAGCTCGACAATCCATCTCTACTGAAGACCCTTTCAGCTTTTTGAGAGTTGGGTGGAGGACATCATCTCTGAAAATAGGGTCCCACAGCTGCACCCCATCAGTGTGAGCAGGACTCTTAGGACTCTTAGAAGAGTCAATGCTCTGAGACCATGGGGGGCGCTTAGCCCCCTCTCTTCGTCACTGAGGATGATTTCATTTTTCAGGGATTAGAGAGGGTGGTCCTTGTGGTGGACTGCAGGTATGGAGAGCTGTTGTCATCGTATTAAATAGAAAAGAATGATTATATGTATTGTAGAAATGTCTCCTATCATGTTCCCTAATTTTTTATTATGTCCACATCCTGGTCCCCATCTTGGACATCATAACAAACGTGCACTTTTTTGTTTAATTTACACATTGGACCATAGGAAAAATGACACTACAGCTACAGAGGTGACCGTCTGATAGCCCAGCTCGACTATCCATCTCTACTGAAGACCCTTTCAGCTTTTTGAGAGTTTGGTGGAGAACATCATCTCTGAAAATAGGGTCCCACAGCTGCACCCCATCAGTGTGAGCAGGACTCTTAGGACTCTTAGAAGAGTCAATGCTCTGAGACCATGGGGGGCGCTTAGCCCCCTCTCTTCGTCACTGAGGATGATTTCACTTTTCAGGGAATAGAGAGGGTGGTCCTTGTGGTGGACTGCAGGTATGGAGAGCTGTTGTCATCGTATTAGATAGATAAGAATGATTATATGTATTGTAGAAATGTCTCCTATCATGTTCCCTAATTTTTTATTATGTCCACATCCTGGTCCCCATCTTGGACATCATAACAAACGTGCACTTTTTTGTTTAATTTACACATTGGACCATAGGAAAAATGACACTACAGCTACAGAGGTGACCGTCTGATAGCCCAGCTCGACTATCCATCTCTACTGAAGACCCTTTCAGCTTTTTGAGAGTTGGGTGGAGGACATCATCTCTGAAAATAGGGTCCCACAGCTGCACCCCATCAGTGTGAGCAGGACTCTTAGGACTCTTAGAAGAGTCAATGCTCTGAGACCATTGGGGGCACTTAGCCCCCTCTCTTCATCACTGAGGATGATTTCATTTTTCAGGGATTAGAGAGGGTGGTCCTTGTGGTGGACTGCAGATATGGAGAGCTGTTATCATCGTATTAGATAGATAAGAATGATTACATGTATTGTAGAAATGTCTCCTATCATGTTCCCTAATTTTTTATTATGTCCACATCCTGGTCCCCATCTTGGACATCATAACAAACGTGCACTTTTTTGTTTAATTTACACATTGGACCATAGGAAAAATGACACTACAGCTACAGAGGTGACCGTCTGATAGCCCAGCTCGACTATCCATCTCTACTGAAGAACCTTTCAGCTTTTTGAGAGTTGGGTGGAGGACATCATCTCTGAAAATAGGGTCCCACAGCTGCACCCCATCAGTGTGAGCAGGACTCTTAGGACTCTTAGAAGAGACAATGCTCTGAGACCATGGGGGCGCTTAGCCCCCTCTCTTCGTCACTGAGGATGATTTCATTTTTCAGGGATTAGAGAGGGTGGTCCTTGTAGTGGACTGCAGGTATGGAGAGCTGTTGTCATCGTATTAAATAGATAAGAATGATTATATGTATTGTAGAAATGTCTCCTATCATGTTCCCTAATTTTTTATTATGTCCACATCCTGGTCCCCATCTTGGACATCATAACAAACGTGCACTTTTTTGTTTAATTTACACATTGGACCATAGGAAAAATGACACTACAGCTACAGAGGTGACCGTCTGATAGCCCAGCTCGACTATCCATCTCTACTGAAGACCCTTTCAGCTTTTTGAGAGTTGGGTGGAGAACATCATCTCTGAAAATAGGGTCCCACAGCTGCACCCCATCAGTGTGAGCAGGACTCTTAGGACTCTTAGAAGAGTCAATGCTCTGAGACCATGGGGGGCGCTTAGCCCCCTCTCCTCGTTACTGAGGATGATTTCACTTTTCAGGGAATAGAGAGGGTGGTCCTTGTGGTGGACTGCAGGTATGGAGAGCTGTTGTCATCGTATTAGATAGATAAGAATGATTATATGTATTGTAGAAATGTCTCCTATCATGTTCCCTATTTTTTTATTATGTCCACATCCTGGTCCCTATCTTGGAAATCATAACAAACGTGCACTTTTTTGTTTAATTTACAAATTGGACCATAGGAAAAATGACACTACAGCTACAGAGGTGACCGTCTGATAGCCCAGCTCGACTATCCATCTCTACTGAAGACCCTTTCAGCTTTTTGAGAGTTGGGTGGAGGACATCATCTCTGAAAATAGGGTCCCACAGCTGCACCCCATCAGTGTGAGCAGGAATCTTAGGACTCTTAGAAGAGTCAATGCTCTGAGACCATGGGGGGCGCTTAGCCCCCTCTCTTCGTCACTGAGGATGATTTCATTTTTCAGGGATTAGAGAGAGTGGTCCTTGTGGTGGACTGCAGGTATGGAGAGCTGTTGTGATCGTATTAGATAGATAAGAATGATTATATGTATTGTAGAAATGTCTCCTATCATGTTCCCTAATTTTTTATTATGTCCACATCCTGGTCCCCATCTTGAACATCATAACAAACGTGCACTTTTTTGTTTAATTTACACATTGGACCATAGGAAAAATGACACTACAGCTACAGAGGTGACCGTCTGATAGCCCAGCTCGACTATCCATCTCTACTGAAGACCCTTTCAGCTTTTTGAGAGTTGGGTGTAGGACATCATCTCTGAAAATAGGGTCCCACAGCTTCACCCCATCAGTGTGAGCAGGACTCTTAGGACTCTTAGAAGAGTCAATGCTCTGGTACCATGGGGGGCGCTTGGCCCCCTCTCTTCGTCACTGAGGATGATTTCATTTTTCAGGGATTAGAGAGGGTGGTCCTTGTGGTGGACTGCAGGTATGGAGAGCTGTTATCATCGTATTAGATAGATAAGAATGATTATATGTATTGTAGAAATGTCTCCTATCATGTTCCCTAATTTTTTATTATGTCCACATCCTGGTCCCCATCTTGGACATCATAACAAACGTGCACTTTTTTGTTTAATTTACACATTGGACCATAGGAAAAATGACACTACAGCTACAGAGGTGACCGTCTGATAGCCCAGCTCGACTATCCATCTCTACTGAAGACCCTTTCAGATTTTTGAGAGTTGGGTGGAGGACATCATCTCTGAAAATAGGGTCCCACAGCTACACCCCATCAGTGTGAGCAGGACTCTTAGGACTCTTAGAAGAGTTAATGCTCTTAGACCATGGGGGCGCTTAGCCCCCTCTCTTCGTCACTGAGGATGATTTCATTTTTCAGGGATTAGAGAGGGTGGTCCTTGTGGTGGACTGCAGGTATGGAGAGCTGTTGTCATCGTATTAGATAGATAAGAATGATTATATGTATTGTAGAAATGTCTCCTATCATGTTCCCTAATTTTTTATTATGTCCACATCCTGGTCCCCATCTTGGACATCATAACAAACGTGCACTTTTTTGTTTAATTTACACATTGGACCATAGGAAAAATCACACTACAGCTACAGAGGAGACCGTCTGATAGCCCAGCTCGACTATCCATCTCTACTGAAGACCCTTTCAGCATTTTGAGAGTTGGGTGGAGGACATCATCTCTGAAAATAGCGTCGCACAGCTGCACCCCATCAGTGTGAGCAGGACTCTTAGAACTCTTAGAAGAGTCAATGCTCTGAGACCATTGGGGGCACTTAGCCCCCTCTCTTCGTCACTGAGGATGATTTCATTTTTCAGGGATTAGAGAGGGTGGTCCTTGTGGTGGACTGCAGGTATGGAGAGCTGTTATCATCGTATTAGATAGATAAGAATGATTATATGTATTGTAGAAATGTCTCCTATCATGTTCCCTAATTTTTTATTATGTCCACATCCTGGTCCCCATCTTGGACATCATAACAAACGTGCACTTTTTTGTTTAATTTACACATTGGACCATAGGAAAAATGACACTACAGCTACAGAGGTGACCGTCTGATAGCCCAGCTCGACTATCCATCTCTACTGAAGACCCTTTCAGCTTTTTGAGAGTTGGGTGGAGGACATCATCTCTGAAAATAGGGTCCCACAGCTTCACCCCATCAGTGTGAGCAGGACTCTTAGGACTCTTAGAAGAGTCAATGCTCTGGTACCATGGGGGGCGCTTGGCCCCCTCTCTTCGTCACTGAGGATGATTTCATTTTTCAGGGATTAGAGAGGGTGGTCCTTGTGGTGGACTGCAGGTATGGAGAGCTGTTGTCATCGTATTAGATAGATAAGAATGATTATATGTATTGTAGAAATGTCTCCTATCATGTTCCCTAATTTTTTATTATGTCCACATCCTGGTCCCCATCTTGGACATCATAACAAACGTGCACTTTTTTGTTTAATTTACACATTGGACCATAGGAAAAATGACACTACAGCTACAGAGGTGACCGTCTGATAGCCCAGCTCGACTATCCATCTCTACTGAAGACCCTTTCAGCTTTTTGAGAGTTGGGTGGAGGACATCATCTCTGAAAATAGGGTCCCACAGCTGCACCCCATCAGTGTGAGCAGGACTCTTAGCACTCTTAGAAGAGTTAATGCTCTGAGACCATGGGGGCGCTTAGCCCCCTCTCTTCGTCACTGAGGATGATTTCATTTTTCAGGGATTAGAGAGGGTGGTCCTTGTGGTGGACTGCAGGTATGGAGAGCTGTTGTCATCGTATTAGATAGATAAGAATGATTATATGTATTGTAGAAATGTCTCCTATCATGTTCCCTAATTTTTTATTATGTCCACATCCTGGTCCCCATCTTGGACATCATAACAAACGTGCACTTTTTTGTTTAATTTACACATTGGACCATAGGAAAAATGACACTACAGCTACAGAGGTGACCGTCTGATAGCCCAGCTCGACTATCCATCTCTACTGAAGACCCTTTCAGCTTTTTGAGAGTTGGGTGGAGGACATCATCTCTGAAAATAGGGTCCCACAGCTGCACCCCATCAGTGTGAGCAGGACTCTTAGGACTCTTAGAAGAGTCAATGCTCTGAGACCATTGGGGGCACTTAGCCCCCTCTCTTCGTCACTGAGGATGATTTCATTTTTCAGGGATTAGAGAGGGTGGTCCTTGTGGTGGACTGCAGGTATGGAGAGCTGTTATCATCGTATTAGATAGATAAGAATGATTATATGTATTGTAGAAATGTCTCCTATCATGTTCCCTAATTTTTTATTATGTCCACATCCTGGTCCCCATCTTGGACATCATAACAAACGTGCACTTTTTTGTTTAATTTACACATTGGACCATAGGAAAAATGACACTACAGCTACAGAGGTGACCGTCTGATAGCCCAGCTCGACAATCCATCTCTACTGAAGACCCTTTCAGCTTTTTGAGAGTTGGGTGGAGGACATCATCTCTTAAAAAAGGGTCCCACAGCTGCACCCCATCAGTGTAAGCAGGACTCTTAGGACTCTTAGAAGAGTCAATGCTCTAAAACTATGGGGGGCGCTTAGCCCCCTCTCTTCGTCCCTGAGGATGATTTCATTTTTCAGGGATTAGAGAGGGTGGTCCTTGTGGTGGACTGCCGGTATGGAGAGCTGTTGTCATCGTATTAGATAGATAAGAATGATTATATGTATTGTAGAAATGTCTCCTATCATGTTCCCTAATTTTTTATTATGTCCACATCCTGGTCCCCATCTTGGACATCATAACAAACGTGCACTTTTTTGTTTAATTTACACATTGGACCATAGGAAAAATGACACTACAGCTACAGAGGTGACCGTCTGATAGCCCAGCTCGACTATCCATCTCTACTGAAGACCCTTTCAGCTTTTTGAGAGTTGGGTGGAGGACATCATCTCTGAAAATAGGGTCCCACAGCTGCACCCCATCAGTGTGAGCAGGACTCTTAGGACTCTTAGAAGAGTTAATGCTCTGAGACCATGGGGGCGCTTAGCCCCCTCTCTTCGTCACTGAGGATGATTTCATTTTTCAGGGATTAGAGAGGGTGGTCCTTGTGGTGGACTGCAGGTATGGAGAGCTGTTGTCATCGTATTAGATAGATAAGAATGATTATATGTATTGTAGAAATGTCTCCTATCATGTTCCCTAATTTTTTATTATGTCCACATCCTGGTCCCCATCTTGGACATCATAACAAACGTGCACTTTTTTGTTTAATTTACACATTGGACCATAGGAAAAATGACACTACAGCTACAGAGGTGACCGTCTGATAGCCCAGCTCGACTATCCATCTCTACTGAAGACCCTTTCAGCTTTTTGAGAGTTGGGTGGAGGACATCATCTCTGAAAATAGGGTCCCACAGCTGCACCCCATCAGTGTGAGCAGGACTCTTAGGACTCTTAGAAGAGTCAATGCTCTGAGACCATTGGGGGCACTTAGCCCCCTCTCTTCATCACTGAGGATGATTTCATTTTTCAGGGATTAGAGAGGGTGGTCCTTGTGGTGGACTGCAGATATGGAGAGCTGTTATCATCGTATTAGATAGATAAGAATGATTATATGTATTGTAGAAATGTCTCCTATCATGTTCCCTAATTTTTTATTATGTCCACATCCTGGTCCCCATCTTGGACATCATAACAAACGTGCACTTTTTTGTTTAATTTACACATTGGACCATAGGAAAAATGACACTACAGCTACAGAGGTGACCGTCTGATAGCCCAGCTCGACTATCCATCTCTACTGAAGACCCTTTCAGCTTTTTGAGAGTTGGGTGGAGAACATCATCTCTGAAAATAGGGTCCCACAGCTGCACCCCATCAGTGTGAGCAGGACTCTTAGGACTCTTAGAAGAGTCAATGCTCTGAGACCATGGGGGGCGCTTAGCCCCCTCTCTTCGTCACTGAGGATGATTTCACTTTTCAGGGAATAGAGAGGGTGGTCCTTGTGGTGGACTGCAGGTATGGAAAGCTGTTGTCATCGTATTAGATAGATAAGAATGATTATATGTATTGTAGAAATGTCTCCTATCATGTTCCCTATTTTTTTATTATGTCCACATCCTGGTCCCCATCTTGGAAATCATAACAAACGTGCACTTTTTTGTTTAATTTACACATTGGACCATAGGAAAAATGACACTACAGCTACAGAGGTGACCGTCTGATAGCCCAGCTCGACTATCCATCTCTACTGAAGACCCTTTCAGCTTTTTGAGAGTTGGGTGGAGGACATCATCTCTGAAAATAGGGTCCCACAGCTGCACCCCATCAGTGTGAGCAGGAATCCTAGGACTCTTAGAAGAGTCAATGCTCTGAGACCATGGGGGGCGCTTAGCCCCCTCTCTTCGTCACTGAGGATGATTTCATTTTTCAGGGATTAGAGAGAGTGGTCCTTGTGGTGGACTGCAGGTATGGAGAGCTGTTGTGATCGTATTAGATAGATAAGAATGATTATATGTATTGTAGAAATGTCTCCTATCATGTTCCCTAATTTTTTATTATGTCCACATCCTGGTCCCCATCTTGGACATCATAACAAACGTGCACTTTTTTGTTTAATTTACACATTGGACCATAGGAAAAATGACACTACAGCTACAGAGGTGACCGTCTGATAGCCCAGCTCGACTATCCATCTCTACTGAAGACCCTTTCAGCTTTTTGAGAGTTGGGTGGAGGACATCATCTCTGAAAATAGGGTCCCACAGCTGCACCCCATCAGTGTGAGCAGGACTCTTAGGACTCTTAGAAGAGTCAATGCTCTGAGACCATTGGGGGCACTTAGCCCCCTCTCTTCATTACTGAGGATGATTTCATTTTTCAGGGATTAGAGAGGGTGGTCCTTGTGGTGGACTGCAGATATGGAGAGCTGTTATCATCGTATTAGATAGATAAGAATGATTATATGTATTGTAGAAATGTCTCCTATCATGTTCCCTAATTTTTTATTATGTCCACATCCTGGTCCCCATCTTGGACATCATAACAAACGTGCACTTTTTTGTTTAATTTACACATTGGACCATAGGAAAAATGACACTACAGCTACAGAGGTGACCGTCTGATAGCCCAGCTCGACTATCCATCTCTACTGAAGACCCTTTCAGCTTTTTGAGAGTTGGGTGGAGGACATCATCTCTGAAAATAGGGTCCCACAGCTGCACCCCATCAGTGTGAGCAGGACTCTTAGGACTCTTAGAAGAGTCAATGCTCTGAGACCATGGGGGGCGCTTAGCCCCCTCTCTTCGTCACTGAGGATGATTTCATTTTTCAGGGATTATAGAGGGTGGTCCTTGTGGTGGACTGCAGGTATGGAGAGCTGTTGTCATCGTATTAGATAGATAAGAATGATTATATGTATTGTAGAAATGTCTCCTATCATGTTCCCTAATTTTTTATTATGTCCACATCCTGGTCCCCATCTTGGACATCATAACAAACGTGCACTTTTTTGTTTAATTTACACATTGGACCATAGGAAAAATGACACTACAGCTACAGAGGTGACCGTCTGATAGCCCAGCTCGACTATCCATCTCTACTGAAGACCCTTTCAGCTTTTTGAGAGTTGGGTAGAGAACATCATCTCTGAAAATAGGGTCCCACAGCTGCACCCCATCAGTGTGAGCAGGACTCTTAGGACTCTTAGAAGAGTCAATGCTCTGAGACCATGGAGGGCGCTTAGCCCCCTCTCTTCGTCACTGAGGATGATTTCACTTTTCAGGGATTAGAGAGAGTGGTCCTTGTGGTGGACTGCAGGTATGGAGAGCTGTTGTGATCGTATTAGATAGATAAGAATGATTATATGTATTGTAGAAATGTCTCCTATCATGTTCCCTAATTTTTTATTATGTCCACATCCTGGTCCCCATCTTGAACATCATAACAAACGTGCACTTTTTTGTTTAATTTACACATTGGACCATAGGAAAAATGACACTACAGCTACAGAGGTGACCGTCTGATAGCCCAGCTCGACTATCCATCTCTACTGAAGACCCTTTCAGCTTTTTGAGAGTTGGGTGGAGGACATCATCTCTGAAAATAGGGTCCCACAGCTGCACCCTATCAGTGTAAGCAGGACTCTTAGGACTCTTAGAAGAGTCAATGCTCTAAAACCATGGGGGCGCTTAGCCCCCTCTCTTCGTCCCTGAGGATGATTTCATTTTTCAGGGATTAGAGAGGGTGGTCCTTGTGGTGGACTGCAGGTATGGAGAGCTGTTGTCATCGTATTAGATAGATAAGAATGATTATATGTATTGTAGAAATGTCTCCTATCATGTTCCCTAATTTCTTATTATGTCCACATCCTGGTCCCCATCTTGGACATCATAACAAACGTGCACTTTTTTGTTTAATTTACACATTGGACCATAGGAAAAATGACACTACAGCTACAGAGGTGACCGTCTGATAGCCCAGCTCGACTATCCATCTCTACTGAAGACCCTTTCAGCTTTTTGAGAGTTGGGTGGAGGACATCATCTCTGAAAATAGGGTCCCACAGCTTCACCCCATCAGTGTGAGCAGGACTCTTAGGACTCTTAGAAGAGTCAATGCTCTGGTACCATGGGGGGCGCTTGGCCCCCTCTCTTCGTCACTGAGGATGATTTCATTTTTCAGGGAATAGAGAGGGTGGTCCTTGTGGTGGACTGCAGGTATGGAGAGCTGTTGTCATCGTATTAGATAGATAAGAATGATTATTTGTATTGTAGAAATGTCTCCTATCATGTTCCCTAATTTTTTATTATGTCCACATCCTGGTCCCCATCTTGGACATCATAACAAACGTGCACTTTTTTGTTTAATTTACACATTGGACCATAGGAAAAATGACACTACAGCTACAGAGGTGACCGTCTGATAGCCCAGCTCGACTATCCATCTCTACTGAAGACCCTTTCAGCTTTTTGAGAGTTGGGTAGAGAACATCATCTCTGAAAATAGGGTCCCACAGCTGCACCCCATCAGTGTGAGCAGGACTCTTAGGACTCTTAGAAGAGTCAATGCTCTGAGACCATGGAGGGCGCTTAGCCCCCTCTCTTCGTCACTGAGGATGATTTCACTTTTCAGGGATTAGAGAGAGTGGTCCTTGTGGTGGACTGCAGGTATGGAGAGCTGTTGTGATCGTATTAGATAGATAAGAATGATTATATGTATTGTAGAAATGTCTCCTATCATGTTCCCTAATTTTTTACTATGTCCACATCCTGGTCCCCATCTTGAACATCATAACAAACGTGCACTTTTTTGTTTAATTTACACATTGGACCATAGGAAAAATGACACTACAGCTACAGAGGTGACCGTCTGATAGCCCAGCTCGACTATCCATCTCTACTGAAGACCCTTTCAGCTTTTTGAGAGTTGGGTGGAGGACATCATCTCTGAAAATAGGGTCCCACAGCTGCACCCCATCAGTGTGAGCAGGACTCTTAGGACTCTTAGAAGAGTTAATGCTCTGAGCCATGGGGGCGCTTAGCCCCCTCTCTTCGTCACTGAGGATGATTTCATTTTTCAGGGATTAGAGAGGGTGGTCCTTGTGGTGGACTGCAGGTATGGAGAGCTGTTGTCATCGTATTAGATAGATAAGAATGATTATATGTATTGTAGAAATGTCTCCTATCATGTTCCCTAATTTTTTATTATGTCCACATCCTGGTCCCCATCTTGGACATCATAACAAACGTGTGCTTTTTTGTTTAATTTACACATTGGACCATAGGAAAAATGACACTACAGCTACAGAGGTGACCGTCTGATAGCCCAGCTCGACTATCCATCTCTACTGAAGACCCTTTCAGCTTTTTGAGAGTTGGGTGGAGGACATCATCTCTGAAAATAGGGTCCCACAGCTGCACCCCATCAGTGTGAGCAGGACTCTTAGGACTCTTAGAAGAGTCAATGCTCTGAGACCATTGGGGGCACTTAGCCCCCTCTCTTCATCACTGAGGATGATTTCATTTTTCAGGGATTAGAGAGGGTGGTCCTTGTGGTGGACTGCAGATATGGAGAGCTGTTATCATCGTATTAGATAGATAAGAATGATTATATGTATTGTAGAAATGTCTCCTATCATGTTCCCTAATTTTTTATTATGTCCACATCCTGGTCCCCATCTTGGACATCATAACAAACGTGCACTTTTTTGTTTAATTTACACATTGGACCATAGGAAAAATGACACTACAGCTACAGAGGTGACCGTCTGATAGCCCAGCTCGACTATCCATCTCTACTGAAGACCCTTTCAGCTTTTTGAGAGTTGGGTGGAGAACATCATCTCTGAAAATAGGGTCCCACAGCTGCACCCCATCAGTGTGAGCAGGACTCTTAGGACTCTTAGAAGAGTCAATGCTCTGAGACCATGGGGGGCGCTTAGCCCCCTCTCTTCGTCACTGAGGATGATTTCACTTTTCAGGGAATAGAGAGGGTGGTCCTTGTGGTGGACTGCAGGTATGGAGAGCTGTTGTCATCGTATTACATAGATAAGAATGATTATATGTATTGTAGAAATGTCTCCTATCATGTTCCCTATTTTTTTATTATGTCCACATCCTGGTCCCCATCTTGGAAATCATAACAAACGTGCACTTTTTTGTTTAATTTACACATTGGACCATAGGAAAAATGACACTACAGCTACAGAGGTGACCGTCTGATAGCCCAGCTCGACTATCCATCTCTACTGAAGACCCTTTCAGCTTTTTGAGAGTTGGGTGGAGGACATCATCTTTGAAAATAGGGTCCCACAGCTGCACCCCATCAGTGTGAGCAGGAATCTTAGGACTCTTAGAAGAGTCAATGCTCTGAGACCATGGGGGGCGCTTAGCCCCCTCTCTTCGTCGCTGAGGATGATTTCATTTTTCAGGGATTAGAAAGAGTGGTCCTTGTGGTGGACTGCAGGTATGGAGAGCTGTTGTGATCGTATTAGATAGATAAGAATGATTATATGTATTGTAGAAATGTCTCCTATCATGTTCCCTAATTTTTTATTATGTCCACATCCTGGTCCCCATCTTGAACATCATAACAAACGTGCACTTTTTTGTTTAATTTACACATTGGACCATAGGAAAAATGACACTACAGCTACAGAGGTGACCGTCTGATAGCCCAGCTTGACTATCCATCTCTACTGAAGACCCTTTCAGCTTTTTGAGAGTTGGGTGGAGGACATCATCTCTGAAAATAGGGTCCCACAGCTGCACCCCATCAGTGTAAGCAGGACTCTTAGGACTCTTAGAAGAGTCAATGCTCTAAAACCATGGGGGGCGCTTAGCCCCCTCTCTTCGTCCCTGAGGATGATTTCATTTTTCAGGGATTAGAGAGGGTGGTCCTTGTGGTGGACTGCAGGTATGGAGAGCTGTTGTCATCGTATTAGATAGATAAGAATGATTATATGTATTGTAGAAATGTCTCCTATCATGTTCCCTAATTTCTTATTATGTCCACATCCTGGTCCCCATCTTGGATATCATAACAAACGTGCACTTTTTTGTTTAATTTACACATTGGACCATAGGAAAAATGACACTACAGCTACAGAGGTGACCGTCTGATAGCCCAGCTCGACTATCCATCTCTACTGAAGACCCTTTCAGCTTTTTGAGAGTTGGGTGGAGGACATCATCTCTGAAAATAGGGTCCCACAGCTTCACCCCATCAGTGTGAGCAGGACTCTTAGGACTCTTAGAAGAGTGAATGCTCTGGTACCATGGGGGGCGCTTGGCCCCCTCTCTTCGTCACTGAGGATGATTTCATTTTTCAGGGATTAGAGAGGGTGGTCCTTGTGGTGGACTGCAGGTATGGAGAGCTGTTGTGATCGTATTAGATAGATAAGAATGATTATATGTATTGTAGAAATGTCTCCTATCATGTTCCCTAATTTTTTATTATGTCCACATCCTGGTCCCCATCTTGAACATCATAACAAACGTGCACTTTTTTGTTTAATTTACACATTGGACCATAGGAAAAATGACACTACAGCTACAGAGGTGACCGTCTGATAGCCCAGCTCGACTATCCATCTCTACTGAAGACCCTTTCAGCTTTTTGAGAGTTGGGTGGAGGACATCATCTCTGAAAATAGGGTCCCACAGCTGCACCCCATCAGTGTGAGCAGGACTCTTAGGACTCTTAGAAGAGTTAATGCTCTGAGACCATGGGGGCGCTTAGCCCCCTCTCTTCGTCACTGAGGATGATTTCATTTTTCAGGGATTAGAGAGGGTGGTCCTTGTGGTGGACTGCAGGTATGGAGAGCTGTTGTCATCGTATTAGATAGATAAGAATGATTATATGTATTGTAGAAATGTCTCCTATCATGTTCCCTAATTTTTTATTATGTCCACATCCTGGTCCCCATCTTGGACATCATAACAAACGTGCACTTTTTTGTTTAATTTACACATTGGACCATAGGAAAAATTACACTACAGCTACAGAGGTGACCGTCTGATAGCCCAGCTCGACTATCCATCTCTACTGAAGACCCTTTCAGCTTTTTGAGAGTTGGGTGGAGGACATCATCTCTGAAAATAGGGTCCCACAGCTGCACCCCATCAGTGTGAGCAGGACTCTTAGGACTCTTAGAAGAGTCAATGCTCTGAGACCATTGGGGGCACTTAGCCCCCTCTCTTCATCACTGAGGATGATTTCATTTTTCAGGGATTAGAGAGGGTGGTCCTTGTGGTGGACTGCAGATATGGAGAGCTGTTATCATCGTATTAGATAGATAAGAATGATTATATGTATTGTAGAAATGTCTCCTATCATGTTCCCTAATTTTTTATTATGTCCACATCCTGGTCCCCATCTTGGACATCATAACAAACGTGCACTTTTTTGTTTAATTTACACATTGGACCATAGGAAAAATGACACTACAGCTACAGAGGTGACCGTCTGATAGCCCAGCTCGACTATCCATCTCTACTGAAGACCCTTTCAGCTTTTTGAGAGTTGGGTGGAGAACATCATCTCTGAAAATAGGGTCCCACAGCTGCACCCCATCAGTGTGAGCAGGACTCTTAGGACTCTTAGAAGAGTCAATGCTCTGAGACCATGGGGGGCGCTTAGCCCCCTCTCTTCGTCACTGAGGATGATTTCACTTTTCAGGGAATAGAGAGGGTGGTCCTTGTGGTGGACTGCAGGTATGGAGAGCTGTTGTCATCGTATTGCATAGATAAGAATGATTATATGTATTGTAGAAATGTCTCCTATCATGTTCCCTATTTTTTTATTATGTCCACATCCTGGTCCCCATCTTGGAAATCATAACAAACGTGCACTTTTTTGTTTAATTTACACATTGGACCATAGGAAAAATGACACTACAGCTACAGAGGTGACCGTCTGATAGCCCAGCTCGACTATCCATCTCTACTGAAGACCCTTTCAGCTTTTTGAGAGTTGGGTGGAGGACATCATCTTTGAAAATAGGGTCCCACAGCTGCACCCCATCAGTGTGAGCAGGAATCTTAGGACTCTTAGAAGAGTCAATGCTCTGAGACCATGGGGGGCGCTTAGCCCCCTCTCTTCGTCGCTGAGGATGATTTCATTTTTCAGGGATTAGAGAGAGTGGTCCTTGTGGTGGACTGCAGGTATGGAGAGCTGTTGTGATCGTATTAGATAGATAAGAATGATTATATGTATTGTAGAAATGTCTCCTATCATGTTCCCTAATTTTTTATTATGTCCACATCCTGGTCCCCATCTTGAACATCATAACAAACGTGCACTTTTTTGTTTAATTTACACATTGGACCATAGGAAAAATGACACTACAGCTACAGAGGTGACCGTCTGATAGCCCAGCTTGACTATCCATCTCTACTGAAGACCCTTTCAGCTTTTTGAGAGTTGGGTGGAGGACATCATCTCTGAAAATAGGGTCCCACAGCTGCACCCCATCAGTGTAAGCAGGACTCTTAGGACTCTTAGAAGAGTCAATGCTCTAAAACCATGGGGGGCGCTTAGCCCCCTCTCTTCGTCCCTGAGGATGATTTCATTTTTCAGGGATTAGAGAGGGTGGTCCTTGTGGTGGACTGCAGGTATGGAGAGCTGTTGTCATCGTATTAGATAGATAAGAATGATTATATGTATTGTAGAAATGTCTCCTATCATGTTCCCTAATTTCTTATTATGTCCACATCCTGGTCCCCATCTTGGACATCATAACAAACGTGCACTTTTTTGTTTAATTTACACATTGGACCATAGGAAAAATGACACTACAGCTACAGAGGTGACCGTCTGATAGCCCAGCTCGACTATCCATCTCTACTGAAGACCCTTTCAGCTTTTTGAGAGTTGGGTGGAGGACATCATCTCTGAAAATAGGGTCCCACAGCTTCACCCCATCAGTGTGAGCAGGACTCTTAGGACTCTTAGAAGAGTGAATGCTCTGGTACCATGGGGGGCGCTTGGCCCCCTCTCTTCGTCACTGAGGATGATTTCATTTTTCAGGGATTAGAGAGGGTGGTCCTTGTGGTGGACTGCAGGTATGGAGAGCTGTTGTCATCGTATTAGATAGATAAGAATGATTATATGTATTGTAGAAATGTCTCCTATCATGTTCCCTAATTTTTTATTATGTCCACATCCTGGTCCCCATCTTGGACATCATAACAAACGTGCACTTTTTTGTTTAATTTACACATTGGGCCATAGGAAAAATGACACTACAGCTACAGAGGTGACCGTCTGATAGCCCAGCTCGACTATCCATCTCTACTGAAGACCCTTTCAGCTTTTTGAGAGTTGGGTGGAGGACATCATCTCTGAAAATAGGGTCCCACAGCTGCACCCATCAGTGTGAGCAGGACTCTCAGGACTCTTAGAAGAGTTAATGCTCTGAGACCATGGGGGCGCTTAGCCCCCTCTCTTCGTCACTGAGGATGATTTCATTTTTCAGGGATTAGAGAGGGTGGTCCTTGTGGTGGACTGCAGGTATGGAGAGCTGTTGTCATCGTATTAGATAGATAAGAATGATTATATGTATTGTAGAAATGTCTCCTATCATGTTCCCTAATTTTTTATTATGTCCACATCCTGGTCCCCATCTTGGACATCATAACAAACGTGCACTTTTTTGTTTAATTTACACATTGGACCATAGGAAAAATGACACTACAGCTACAGAGGTGACCGTCTGATAGCCCAGCTCGACTATCCATCTCTACTGAAGACCCTTTCAGCTTTTTGAGAGTTGGGTGGAGGACATCATCTCTGAAAATAGGGTCCCACAGCTGCACCCCATCAGTGTGAGCAGGACTCTTAGGACTCTTAGAAGAGTCAATGCTCTGAGACCATTGGGGGCACTTAGCCCCCTCTCTTCGTCACTGAGGATGATTTCATTTTTCAGGGATTAGAGAGGGTGGTCCTTGTGGTGGACTGCAGGTATGGAGAGCTGTTATCATCGTATTAGGTAGATAAGAATGATTATATGTATTGTAGAAATGTCTCCTATCATGTTCCCTAATTTTTTATTATGTCCACATCCTGGTCCCCATCTTGGACATCATAACAAACGTGCACTTTTTTGTTTAATTTACACATTGGACCATAGGAAAAATGACACTACAGCTACAGAGGTGACCGTCTGATAGCCCAGCTCGACAATCCATCTCTACTGAAGACCCTTTCAGCTTTTTGAGAGTTGGGTGGAGGACATCATCTCTGAAAATAGGGTCCCACAGCTGCACCCCATCAGTGTGAGCAGGACTCTTAGGACTCTTAGAAGAGTCAATGCTCTGAGACCATGGGGGGCGCTTAGCCCCCTCTCTTCGTCACTGAGGATGATTTCATTTTTCAGGGATTAGAGAGGGTGGTCCTTGTGGTGGACTGCAGGTATGGAGAGCTGTTGTCATCGTATTAAATAGATAAGAATGATTATATGTATTGTAGAAATGTCTCCTATCATGTTCCCTAATTTTTTATTATGTCCACATCCTGGTCCCCATCTTGGACATCATAACAAACGTGCACTTTTTTGTTTAATTTACACATTGGACCATAGGAAAAATGACACTACAGCTACAGAGGTGACCGTCTGATAGCCCAGCTCGACTATCCATCTCTACTGAAGACCCTTTCAGCTTTTTGAGAGTTGGGTGGAGGACATCATCTCTGAAAATAGGGTCCCACAGCTGCACCCCATCAGTGTGAGCAGGACTCTTAGGACTCTTAGAAGAGTCAATGCTCTGAGACCATGGGGGGCGCTTAGCCCCCTCTCTTCGTCACTGAGGATGATTTCATTTTTCAGGGATTAGAGAGGGTGGTCCTTGTGGTGGACTGCAGGTATGGAGAGCTGTTGTCATCGTATTAGATAGATAAGAATGATTATATGTATTGTAGAAATGTCTCCTATCATGTTCCCTAATTTTTTATTATGTCCACATCCTGGTCCCCATCTTGGACATCATAACAAACGTGCACTTTTTTGTTTAATTTACACATTGGACCATAGGAAAAATGACACTACAGCTACAGAGGTGACCGTCTGATAGCCCAGCTCGACTATCCATCTCTACTGAAGACCCTTTCAGCTTTTTGAGAGTTGGGTGGAGAACATCATCTCTGAAAATAGGGTCCCACAGCTGCACCCCATCAGTGTGAGCAGGACTCTTAGGACTCTTAGAAGAGTCAATGCTCTGAGACCATGGGGGGCGCTTAGCCCCCTCTCCTCGTCACTGAGGATGATTTCACTTTTCAGGGAATAGAGAGGGTGGTCCTTGTGGTGGACTGCAGGTATGGAGAGCTGTTGTCATCGTATTAGATAGATAAGAATGATTATATGTATTGTAGAAATGTCTCCTATCATGTTCCCTATTTTTTTATTATGTCCACATCCTGGTCCCCATCTTGGAAATCATAACAAACGTGCACTTTTTTGTTTAATTTACAAATTGGACAATAGGAAAAATGACACTACAGCTACAGAGGTGACCGTCTGATAGCCCAGCTCGACTATCCATCTCTACTGAAGACCCTTTCAGCTTTTTGAGAGTTGGGTGGAGGACATCATCTCTGAAAATAGGGTCCCACAGCTGCACCCCATCAGTGTGAGCAGGAATCTTAGGACTCTTAGAAGAGTCAATGCTCTGAGACCATGGGGGGCGCTTAGCCCCCTCTCTTCGTCACTGAGGATGATTTCATTTTTCAGGGATTAGAGAGAGTGGTCCTTGTGGTGGACTGCAGGTATGGAGAGCTGTTGTGATCGTATTAGATAGATAAGAATGATTATATGTATTGTAGAAATGTCTCCTATCATGTTCCCTATTTTTTTATTATGTCCACATCCTGGTCCCCATCTTGGAAATCATAACAAACGTGCACTTTTTTGTTTAATTTACAAATTGGACAATAGGAAAAATGACACTACAGCTACAGAGGTGACCGTCTGATAGCCCAGCTCGACTATCCATCTCTACTGAAGACCCTTTCAGCTTTTTGAGAGTTGGGTGGAGGACATCATCTCTGAAAATAGGGTCCCACAGCTGCACCCCATCAGTGTGAGCAGGAATCTTAGGACTCTTAGAAGAGTCAATGCTCTGAGACCATGGGGGGCGCTTAGCCCCCTCTCTTCGTCACTGAGGATGATTTCATTTTTCAGGGATTAGAGAGAGTGGTCCTTGTGGTGGACTGCAGGTATGGAGAGCTGTTGTGATCGTATTAGATAGATAAGAATGATTATATGTATTGTAGAAATGTCTCCTATCATGTTCCCTAATTTTTTATTATGTCCACATCCTGGTCCCCATCTTGAACATCATAACAAACGTGCACTTTTTTGTTTAATTTACACATTGGACCATAGGAAAAATGACACTACAGCTACAGAGGTGACCGTCTGATAGCCCAGCTCGACTATCCATCTCTACTGAAGACCCTTTCAGCTTTTTGAGAGTTGGGTGGAGGACATCATCTCTGAAAATAGGGTCCCACAGCTTCACCCCATCAGTGTGAGCAGGACTCTTAGGACTCTTAGAAGAGTCAATGCTCTGGTACCATGGGGGGCGCTTGGCCCCCTCTCTTCGTCACTGAGGATGATTTCATTTTTCAGGGATTAGAGAGGGTGGTCCTTGTGGTGGACTGCAGGTATGGAGAGCTGTTGTCATCGTATTAGATAGATAAGAATGATTATATGTATTGTAGAAATGTCTCCTATCATGTTCCCTAATTTTTTATTATGTCCACATCCTGGTCCCCATCTTGGACATCATAACAAACGTGCACTTTTTTGTTTAATTTACACATTGGACCATAGGAAAAATGACACTACAGCTACAGAGGTGACCGTCTGATAGCCCAGCTCGACTATCCATCTCTACTGAAGACCCTTTCAGCTTTTTGAGAGTTGGGTGGAGGACATCATCTCTGAAAATAGGGTCCCACAGCTGCACCCCATCAGTGTGAGCAGGACTCTTAGGACTCTTAGAAGAGTCAATGCTCTGAGACCATGGGGGCGCTTAGCCCCCTCTCTTCGTCACTGAGGATGATTTCATTTTTCAGGGATTAGAGAGGGTGGTCCTTGTGGTGGACTGCAGGTATGGAGAGCTGTTGTCATCGTATTAGATAGATAAGAATGATTATATGTATTGTAGAAATGTCTCCTATCATGTTCCCTATTTTTTTATTATGTCCACATCCTGGTCCCCATCTTGGACATCATAACAAACGTGCACTTTTTTGTTTAATTTACACATTGGACCATAGGAAAAATGACACTACAGCTACAGAGGTGACCGTCTGATAGCCCAGCTCGACTATCCATCTCTACTGAAGACCCTTTCAGCATTTTGAGAGTTGGGTGGAGGACATCATCTCTGAAAATAGGGTCCCACAGCTGCACCCCATCAGTGTGAGCAGGACTCTTAGGACTCTTAGAAGAGTCAATGCTCTGAGACCATTGGGGGCACTGAGCCCCCTCTCTTCGTCACTGAGGATGATTTCATTTTTCAGGGATTAGAGAGGGTGGTCCTTGTGGTGGACTGCAGGTATGGAGAGCTGTTATCATCGTATTAGATAGATAAGAATGATTATATGTATTGTAGAAATGTCTCCTATCATGTTCCCTAATTTTTTATTATGTCCACATCCTGGTCCCCATCTTGGACATCATAACAAACGTGCACTTTTTTGTTTAATTTACACATTGGACCATAGGAAAAATGACACTACAGCTACAGAGGTGACCGTCTGATAGCCCAGCTCGACTATCCATCTCTACTGAAGACCCTTTCAGCTTTTTGAGAGTTGGGTGGAGGACATCATCTCTGAAAATAGGGTCCCACAGCTTCACCCCATCAGTGTGAGCAGGACTCTTAGGACTCTTAGAAGAGTCAATGCTCTGGTTCCATGGGGGGCGCTTGGCCCCCTCTCTTCGTCACTGAGGATGATTTCATTTTTCAGGGATTAGAGAGGGTGGTCCTTGTGGTGGACTGCAGGTATGGAGAGCTGTTGTCATCGTATTAGATAGATAAGAATGATTATATGTATTGTAGAAATGTCTCCTATCATGTTCCCTAATTTTTTATTATGTCCACATCCTGGTCCCCATCTTGGACATCATAACAAACGTGCACTTTTTTGTTTAATTTACACATTGGACCATAGGAAAAATGACACTACAGCTACAGAGGTGACCGTCTGATAGCCCAGCTCGACTATCCATCTCTACTGAAGACCCTTTCAGCTTTTTGAGAGTTGGGTGGAGGACATCATCTCTGAAAATAGGGTCCCACAGCTGCACCCCATCAGTGTGAGCAGGACTCTTAGGACTCTTAGAAGAGTTAATGCTCTGAGACCATGGGGGCGCTTAGCCCCCTCTCTTCGTCACTGAGGATGATTTCATTTTTCAGGGATTAGAGAGGGTGGTCCTTGTGGTGGACTGCAGGTATGGAGAGCTGTTGTCATCGTATTAGATAGATAAGAATGATTATATGTATTGTAGAAATGTCTCCTATCATGTTCCCTAATTTTTTATTATGTCCACATCCTGGTCCCCATCTTGGACATCATAACAAACGTGCACTTTTTTGTTTAATTTACACATTGGACCATAGGAAAAATGACACTACAGCTACAGAGGTGACCGTCTGATAGCCCAGCTCGACTATCCATCTCTACTGAAGACCCTTTCAGCTTTTTGAGAGTTGGGTGGAGGACATCATCTCTGAAAATAGGGTCCCACAGCTGCACCCCATCAGTGTGAGCAGGACTCTTAGGACTCTTAGAAGAGTCAATGCTCTGAGACCATTGGGGGCACTTAGCCCCCTCTCTTCGTCACTGAGGATGATTTCATTTTTCAGGGATTAGAGAGGGTGGTCCTTGTGGTGGACTGCAGGTATGGAGAGCTGTTATCATCGTATTAGATAGATAAGAATGATTATATGTATTGTAGAAATGTCTCCTATCATGTTCCCTAATTTTTTATTATGTCCACATCCTGGTCCCCATCTTGGACATCATAACAAACGTGCACTTTTTTGTTTAATTTACACATTGGACCATAGGAAAAATGACACTACAGCTACAGAGGTGACCGTCTGATAGCCCAGCTCGACAATCCATCTCTACTGAAGACCCTTTCAGCTTTTTGAGAGTTGGGTGGAGGACATCATCTCTGAAAATAGGGTCCCACAGCTGCACCCCATCAGTGTGAGCAGGACTCTTAGGACTCTTAGAAGAGTCAATGTTTTGAGACCATGGGGGGCGCTTAGCCCCCTCTCTTCGTCACTGAGGATGATTTCACTTTTCAGGGAATAGAGAGGGTGGTCCTTGTGGTGGACTGCAGGTATGGAGAGCTGTTGTCATCGTATTAGATAGATAAGAATGATTATATGTAATGTAGAAATGTCTCCTATCATGTTCCCTATTTTTTTATTATGTCCACATCCTGGTCCCCATCTTGGAAATCATAACAAACGTGCACTTTTTTGTTTAATTTACACATTGGACCATAGGAAAAATGACACTACAGCTACAGAGGTGACCGTCTGGTAGCCCAGCTCGACTATCCATCTCTACTGAAGACCCTTTCAGCTTTTTGAGAGTTGGGTGGAGGACATCATCTCTGAAAATAGGGTCCCACAGCTGCACCCCATCAGTGTGAGCAGGACTCTTAGGACTCTTAGAAGAGTTAATGCTCTGAGACCATGGGGGCGCTTAGCCCCCTCTCTTCGTCACTGAGGATGATTTCATTTTTCAGGGATTAGAGAGGGTGGTCCTTGTGGTGGACTGCAGGTATGGAGAGCTGTTGTCATCGTATTAGATAGATAAGAATGATTATATGTATTGTAGAAATGTCTCCTATCATGTTCCCTAATTTTTTATTATGTCCACATCCAGGTCCCCATCTTGGACATCATAACAAACGTGCACTTTTTTGTTTAATTTACACATTGGACCATAGGAAAAATGACACTACAGCTACAGAGGTGACGTCTGATAGCCCAGCTCGACTATCCATCTCTACTGAAGACCCTTTCAGCTTTTTGAGAGTTGGGTGGAGGACATCATCTCTTAAAATAGGGTCCCACAGCTGCACCCCATCAGTGTAAGCAGGACTCTTAGGACTCTTAGAAGAGTCAATGCTCTAAAACCATGGGGGGCGCTTAGCCCCCTCTCTTCGTCCCTGAGGATGATTTCATTTTTCAGGGATTAGAGAGGGTGGTCCTTGTGGTGGACTGCAGGTATGGAGAGCTGTTGTCATCGTATTAGATAGATAAGAATGATTACATGTATTGTAGAAATGTCTCCTATCATGTTCCCTAATTTTTTATTATGTCCACATCCTGGTCCCCATCTTGGACATCATAACAAACGTGCACTTTTTTGTTTAATTTACACATTGGACCATAGGAAAAATGACACTACAGCTACAGAGGTGACCGTCTGATAGCCCAGCTCGACTATCCATCTCTACTGAAGACCCTTTCAGCTTTTTGAGAGTTGGGTGGAGGACATCATCTCTGAAAATAGGGTCCCACAGCTGCACCCCATCAGTGTGAGCAGGACTCTTAGGACTCTTAGAAGAGTCAATGCTCTGAGACCATTGGGGGCACTTAGCCCCCTCTCTTCATCACTGAGGATGATTTCATTTTTCAGGGATTAGAGAGGGTGGTCCTTGTGGTGGACTGCAGATATGGAGAGCTGTTATCATCGTATTAGATAGATAAGAATGATTATATGTATTGTAGAAATGTCTCCTATCATGTTCCCTAATTTTTTATTATGTCCACATCCTGGTCCCCATCTTGGACATCATAACAAACGTGCACTTTTTTGTTTAATTTACACATTGGACCATGGGAAAAATGACACTACAGCTACAGAGGTGACCGTCTGATAGCCCAGCTCGACTATCCATCTCTACTGAAGACCCTTTCAGCTTTTTGAGAGTTGGGTGGAGGACATCATCTCTGAAAATAGGGTCCCACAGCTGCACCCCATCAGTGTGAGCAGGACTCTTAGGACTCTTAGAAGAGTCAATGCTCTGAGACCATGGGGGGCGCTTATCCCCCTCTCTTCGTCACTGAGGATGATTTCATTTTTCAGGGATTAGAGAGGGTAGTCCTTGTAGTGGACTGCAGGTATGGAGAGCTGTTGTCATCGTATTAAATAGATAAGAATGATTATATGTATTGTAGAAATGTCTCCTATCATGTTCCCTAATTTTTTATTATGTCCACATCCTGGTCCCCATCTTGGACATCATAACAAACGTGCACTTTTTTGTTTAATTTACACATTGGACCATAGGAAAAATGACACTACAGCTACAGAGGTGACCGTCTGATAGCCCAGCTCGACTATCCATCTCTACTGAAGACCCTTTCAGCTTTTTGAGAGTTGGGTGGAGAACATCATCTCTGAAAATAGGGTCCCACAGCTGCACCCCATCAGTGTGAGCAGGACTCTTAGGACTCTTAGAAGAGTCAATGCTCTGAGACCATGGGGGGCGCTTAGCCCCCTCTCCTCGTCACTGAGGATGATTTCACTTTTTAGGGAATAGAGAGGGTGGTCCTTGTGGTGGACTGCAGGTATGGAGAGCTGTTGTCATCGTATTAGATAGATAAGAATGATTATATGTATTGTAGAAATGTCTCCTATCATGTTACCTATTTTTTTATTATGTCCACATCCTGGTCCCCATCTTGGAAATCATAACAAACGTGCACTTTTTTGTTTAATTTACAAATTGGACCATAGGAAAAATGACACTACAGCTACAGAGGTGACCATCTGATAGCCCAGCTCGACTATCCATCTCTACTGAAGACCCTTTCAGCTTTTTGAGAGTTGGGTGGAGGACATCATCTCTGAAAATAGGGTCCCACAGCTGCACCCCATCAGAGTGAGCAGGAATCTTAGGACTCTTAGAAGAGTCAATGCTCTGAGACCATGGGGGGCGCTTAGCCCCCTCTCTTCGTCACTGAGGATGATTTCATTTTTCAGGGATTAGAGAGAGTGGTCCTTGTGGTGGACTGCAGGTATGGAGAGCTGTTGTGATCGTATTAGATAGATAAGAATGATTATATGTATTGTAGAAATGTCTTCAGTAGAGATGGATAGTCGAGCTGGGCTATCAGACGGTCACCTCTGTAGCTGTAGTGTCATTTTTCCTATGGTCCAATGTGTAAATTAAACAAAAAAGTGCACGTTTGTTATGATGTCCAAGATGGGGACCAGGATGTGGACATAATAAAAAATTAGGGAACATGATAGGAGACATTTCTACAATACATATAATCATTCTTATCTATCTAATACGATGACAACAGCTCTCCATACCTGCAGTCCACCACAAGGACCACCCTCTCTAATCCCTGAAAAATGAAATCATCCTCAGTGACGAAGAGAGGGGGCTAAGCGCCCCCATGGTCTCAGAGCATTAACTCTTCTAAGAGTCCTAAGGGCATTTCGCGCATAAATGAAATGATCACATTTTTCTCCAAAACTATAACAGATGCAAGCTTCTCCTGTTTGGTGGAGATAATATTTAATAAAATAAGTAGAAACCTACTAAAAGTTTTGTTTGTTTATATTGCAATCCTGAGATAATCGTCTCCATGCTCCAAATCCATTTTAAAGCCATTTCAAAGGCATTTCACGCATAAATGAAATGATCACATTTTTCTCCAAAACTATAACACATGCAAGCTTGTCCTGTTTGGTGGAGATGATATTTAATAAAATAAGTAGAAATCCACTAAAAGTTTTGTTTGGTTATCTTGCAATCCCAAGATAATCGTCTCCATGCTCCAAATCCATTTTAAAGCCATTTCAAAGGCATTTTGCGCATAAATGAAATGATCACATTTTTCTCCAAAACTATAACACATGCAAGCTTGTCCTGTTTGGTGGAGATGATATTTGGTAAAATAAGTAGAAATCCACTAAAAGTTTTGTTTGGTTATCTTGCAATCCCGAGATAATCGTCTCCATGCTCCAAATCTATTTTAAAGCCATTTCAAAGGCATTGTGCGCATAAATGAAATGATCACATTTTTCTCCAAAACTATAACAGATGCAAGCTTGTCCTGTTTGGTGGGGATAATATTTAATAAAATAAGTAGAAATCCACTAAAAGTTTTGTTTGGTTATCTTGCAATCCCGAGATAATCGTCTCCATGCTCCAAATCCATTTTAAAGCCATTTTTAAGGTATTTCGCGCATAAATGAAATGATCACATTTTTCTCCAAAACTATAACAGATGGAAGCTCGTCCTGTTTGGAGGGGATAATATTTAATAAAATAAGTAGAAATCCACTAAAAGTTTTGTTTGGTTATCTTGCAATCCCGAGATAATCGTCTCCATGCTTCAAATCCATTTAAAAGCCATTTTGAAGGCATTTCGCGCATAAATGAAATGATCACATTTTTCTTCAAAACTAAAACAGATGCAAGCTTGTCCTGTTTGGTAGAGATGATATTTAATAAAATATGTAGAAATCCACTAAAAGTTTTGTTTGGTTATCTTGCAATCCCGAGATAATCGTCTCCATGCTTCAAAACTATTTTAAAGCCATTTTTAAGGCATTTCGCGCATACATGAAATGATCACATTTTTCTCCAAAACTATAACAGATGCAAGCTTGTCCTGTTTGGTGGCGATAATATTTAATAAAATAAGTAGAAACCTACTAAAAGTTTCGTTTGTTTATATTGCAATCCTGAGATAATCGTCTCCATGCTCCAAATCTATTTTAAAGCCATTTCAAAGGCATTTCGCGCATAAATGAAATGATCACATTTTTCTCCAAAACTATAACACATGCAAGCTTGTCCTGTTTGGTGGAGATGATATTTAATAAAATATGTAGAAATCCACTAAAAGTTTTGTTTGGTTATCTTGCAATCCCGAGATAATCGTCTCCATGCTTCAAAACTATTTTAAAGCCATTTTTAAGGCATTTCGTGCATACATGAAATGATCACATTTTTCTCCAAAACTATAACAGATGCAAGCTTGTCCTGTTTGGTGGAGATAATATTTAATAAAATAAGTAGAAACCTACTAAAAGTTTTGTTTGTTTATATTGCAATCCTGAGATAATCGTCTCCATGCTCCAAATCCATTTTAAAGCCATTTCAAAGGCATTTCGCGCATAAATGAAATGATCACATTTTTCTCCAAAACTATAACACATGCAAGCTTGTCCTGTTTGGTGGAGATGATATTTAATAAAATAAGTAGAAATCCACTAAAAGTTTTGTTTGGTTATCTTGCAATCCCAAGATAATCGTCTCCATGCTCCAAATCCATTTTAAAGCCATTTTTAAGGCATTTCGCGCATAAATGAAATGATCACATTTTTCTTTAAAACTATAACAGATGCAAGCTTGTCCTGTTTGGTGGAGATAATATTTAATAAAATAGGTAGAAATCTACTAAAAGTTTCGTTTTTTTATATTGCAATCCTGAGATAATCGTCTCCATGCTCCAAATCCATTTTAAAGCCATTTCAAAGGCATTTCGCGCATAAATGAAATGATCACATTTTTCTCCAAAACTATAACAGATGCAAGCTTCTCCTGTTTGGTGGAGATGATATTTAATAAAATAAGTAGAAATCCACTAACAGATTTGTTTGGTTATCTTGCAATCCCGAGATAGTCGTCTCCATGCTCCAAATCCATTTTAAAGCCATCTTTAAGGCATTTCGCGCATAAATGAAATGATCACATTTTTCTCCAAAACTATAACAGATGCAAGCTTGTCCTGTTTGGTGGAGATGATATTTCATAAAATAAGTAGAAATCCACTAAAAGTTTTGTTTGGTTATCTTGCAATCCCGAGATAATCGTCTCCATGCTCCAAACCCTTTTTAAAGCCATTTTTAAGGCATTTCGCGCATAAATGAAATGATCACATTTTTCTCCAAAACTATAACAGATGCAAGCTTGTCCTGTTTGGTGGGGATAATATTTAATAAAATAAGTAGAAATCCACTAAAAGTTTTGTTTGGTTATCTTGCAATCCCAAGATAATCGTCTCCATGCTCCAAATCCATTTTAAAGCCATTTTTAAGGCATTTCGCGCATAAATGAAATGATCACATTTTTCTCCAAAACTATAACAGATGCAAGCTTGTCCTGTTTGGTGGAGATAATATTTAATAAAATAAGTAGAAATCTACTAAAAGTTTCGTTTGTTTATATTGCCATCCTGAGATAATCGTCTCCATGCTCCAAATCCATTTTAAAGCCATTTCAAAGGCATTTTGCGCATAAATGAAATGATCACATTTTTCTCCAAAACTATAACACATGCAAGCTTGTCCTGTTTGGTGGAGATGATATTTGGTAAAATAAGTAGAAATCCACTAAAAGTTTTGTTTGGTTATCTTGCAATCCCGAGATAATCGTCTCCATGCTCCAAATCTATTTTAAAGCCATTTCAAAGGCATTGTGCGCATAAATGAAATGATCACATTTTTCTCCAAAACTATAACAGATGCAAGCTTGTCCTGTTTGGAGGGGATGATATTTAATAAAATAATTAGAAATCCACTAAAAGTTTTGTTTGGTTATCTTGCAATCCCGAGATAATCGTCTCCATGCTTCAAAACCATTTTAAAGCCATTTTTAAGGCATTTCGCGCATAAATGAAATGATCACATTTTTCTCCAAAACTATAACAGATGCAAGCTTGTCCTGTTTGGTGGAGATAATATTTAATAAAATAAGTAGAAACCTACTAAAAGTTTCGTTTGTTTATATTGTAATCCTGAGATAATCGTCTCCATGCTCCAAATCCATTTTAAAGCCATTTCAAAGGCATTTCGCGCATAAATGAAATGATCACATTTTTCTCCAAAACTATAACACATGCAAGCTTGTCCTGTTTGGTGGAGATGATATTTAATAAAATAAGTAGAAATCCACTAAAAGTTTTATTTGGTTATCTTGCAATCCCAAGATAATCGTTTCCATGCTCCAAATCCATTTTAAACCCATTTTTAAGGCATTTCGCGCATAAATGAAATGATCACATTTTTCTCCAAAACTATAACAGATGCAAGCTTGTCCTGTTTGGAGGGGATGATATTTAATAAAATAATTAGAAATCCACTAAAAGTTGTGTTTGGTTATCTTGCAATCCCGAGATAATCGTCTCCATGCTTCAAAACCATTTTAAAGCCATTTTAAGGTATTTCGCGCATAAATGAAATGATCACATTTTTCTCCAAAACTATAACAGATGCAAGCTTGTCCTGTTTGGTGGAGATGATATTTAAAAAAAATAAGTAGAAATCCACTAAAAGTTTTGTTTGGTTATCTTGCAATCCCGAGATAATCGTCTCCGTGCTCCAAACCCTTTTTAAAGCCATTTTTAAGGCATTTCGCGCATAAATGAAATGATCACATTTTTCTCCAAAACTATAACAGATGCAAGCTTGTCCTGTTTGGTGGGGATAATATTTAATAAAATAAGTAGAAATCCACTAAAAGTTTTGTTTGGCGCCCCCCATGGTTTTAGAGCATTGACTCTTCTAAGAGTCCTAAGAGTCCTGCTTACACTGATAGGGTGCAGCTGTGGGACCCTATTTTAAGAGATGATGTCCTCCACCCAACTCTCAAAAAGCTGAAAGGGTCTTCAGTAGAGATGGATAGTCGAGCTGGGCTATCAGACGGTCACCTCTGTAGCTGTAGTGTCATTTTTCCTATGGTCCAATGTGTAAATTAAACAAAAAAGTGCACGTTTGTTATGATGTCCAAGATGGGGACCAGGATGTGGACATAATAAAAAATTAGGGAACATGATAGGAGACATTTCTACAATACATATAATCATTCTTATCTATCTAATACGATCACAACAGCTCTCCATTCCTGCAGTCCACCACAAGGACCACTCTCTCTAATCCCTGAAAAATGAAATCATCCTCAGTGACGAAGAGAGGGGGCTAAGCGCCCCCCATGGTCTCAGAGCATTGACTCTTCTAAGAGTCCTAAGAGTCCTGCTCACACTGATGGGGTGCAGCTGTGGGACCCTATTTTCAGAGATGATGTCCTCCACCCAACTCTCAAAAAGCTGAAAGGGTCTTCAGTAGAGATGGATAGTCGAGCTGGGCTATCAGACGGTCACCTCTGTAGCTGTAGTGTCATTTTTCCTATGGTCCAATGTGTAAATTAAACAAAAAAGTGCACGTTTGTTATGATTTCCAAGATGGGGACCAGGATGTGGACATAATAAAAAAATAGGGAACATGATAGGAGACATTTCTACAATACATATAATTATTCTTATCTATCTAATACGATGACAACAGCTCTCCATACCTGCAGTCCACCACAAGGACCACCCTCTCTAATCCCTGAAAAATGAAATCATCCTCAGTGACGAAGAGAGGGGGCTAAGCGCACCCCATGGTCTCAAAACATTGACTCTTCTAAGAGTCCTAAGAGTCCTGCTCACACTGATGGGGTGCAGCTGTGGGACCCTATTTTCAGAGATGATGTCCTCCACCCAACTCTCAAAAAGCTGAAAGGGTCTTCAGTAGAGATGGATAGTCGAGCTAGGCTATCAGACGGTCACCTCTGTAGCTGTAGTGTCATTTTTCCTATGGTCCAATGTGTAAATTAAACAAAAAAGTGCACGTTTGTTATGATTTCCAAGATGGGGACCAGGATGTGGCCATAATAAAAAAATAGGGAACATGATAGGAGACATTTCTACAATACATATAATCATTCTTATCTATCTAATACGATGACAACAGCTCTCCATACCTGCAGTCCACCACAAGGACCACCCTCTCTATTCCCTGAAAAGTGAAATCATCCTCAGTGACGAAGAGAGGGGGCTAAGCGCCCCCCATGGTCTCAGAGCATTGACTCTTCTAAGAGTCCTAAGAGTCCTGCTCACACTGATGGGGTGCAGCTGTGGGACCCTATTTTCAGAGATGATGTTCTCCACCAAACTCTCAAAAAGCTGAAAGGGTCTTCAGTAGAGATGGATAGTCGAGCTGGGCTATCAGACGGTCACCTCTGTACCTGTAGTGTCATTTTTCCTATGGTCCAATGTGTAAATTAAACAAAAAAGTGCACGTTTGTTATGATGTCCAAGATGGGGACCAGGATGTGGACATAATAAAAAATTAGGGAACATGATAGGAGACATTTCTACAATACATATAATCATTCTTATCTATTTAATACGATGACAACAGCTCTCCATACCTGCAGTCCACCACAAGGACCACCCTCTCTAATCCCTGAAAAATGAAATCATCCTCAGTGACGAAGAGAGGGGGCTAAGCGCACCCCATGGTCTCAGAGCATTGACTCTTCTAAGAGTCCTAAGAGTCCTGCTCACACTGATGGGGTGCAGCTGTGGGACCCTATTTTCAGAGATTATGTTCTCCACCAAACTCTCAAAAAGCTGAAAGGGTCTTCAGTAGAGATGGATAGTCGAGCTGGGCTATCAGACGGTCACCTCTGTACCTGTAGTGTCATTTTTCCTATGGTCCAATGTGTAAATTAAACAAAAAAGTGCACGTTTGTTATGATGTCCAAGATGGGGACCAGGATGTGGACATAATAAAAAATTAGGGAACATGATAGGAGACATTTCTACAATACATATAATAATTCTTATCTATTTAATACGATGACAACAGCTCTCCATACCTGCAGTCCACCACAAGGACCACCCTCTCTAATCCCTGAAAAATGAAATCATCCTCAGTGACGAAGAGAGGGGGCTAAGCGCCCCCCATGGTCTCAGAGCATTGACTCTTCTAAGAGTCCTAAGAGTCCTGCTCACACTGATGGGGTGCAGCTGTGGGACCCTATTTTCAGAGATGATGTCCTCCACCCAACTCTCAAAAAGCTGAAAGGGTCTTCAGTAGAGATGGATTGTTGAGCTGGGCTATCAGACGGTCACCTCTGTAGCTGTAGTGTCATTTTTCCTATGGTCCAATGTGTAAATTAAACAAAAAAGTGCACGTTTGTTATGATGTCCAAGATGGGGACCAGGATGTGGACATAATAAAAAATTAGGGAACATGATAGGAGACATTTCTACAATACATATAATCATTCTTATCTATCTAATACGATGATAACAGCTCTCCATACCTGCAGTCCACCACAAGGACCACCCTCTCTAATCCCTGAAAAATGAAATCATCCTCAGTGACGAAGAGAGGGGGCTAAGTGCCCCCAATGGTCTCAGAGCATTGACTCTTCTAAGAGTCCTAAGAGTCCTGCTCACACTGATGGGGTGCAGCTGTGGGACCCTATTTTCAGAGATGATGTCCTCCACCCAACTCTCAAAAAGCTGAAAGGGTCTTCAGTAGAGATGGATAGTCGAGCTGGGCTATCAGACGGTCACCTCTGTAGCTGTAGTGTCATTTTTCCTATGGTCCAATGTGTAAATTAAACAAAAAAGTGCACGTTTGTTATGATGTCCAAGATGGGGACCAGGATGTGGACATAATAAAAAATTAGGGAACATGATAGGAGACATTTCTACAATACATATAATCATTCTTATCTATCTAATACGATGACAACAGCTCTCCATGCCTGCAGTCCACCACAAGGACCACCCTCTCTAATCCCTGAAAAATGAAATCATCCTCAGTGACGAAGAGAGGGGGCTAAGCGCCCCCATGGTCTCAGAGCATTAACTCTTCTAAGAGTCCTAAGAGTCCTGCTCACACTGATGGGGTGCAGCTGTGGGACCCTATTTTCAGAGATGATGTCCTCCACCCAACTCTCAAAAAGCTGAAAGGGTCTTCAGTAGAGATGGATAGTCGAGCTGGGCTATCAGACGGTCACCTCTGTAGCTGTAGTGTCATTTTTCCTATGGTCCAATGTGTAAATTAAACAAAAAAGTGCACGTTTGTTATGATGTCCAAGATGGGGACCAGGATGTGGACATAATAAAAAATTAGGGAACATGATAGGAGACATTTCTACAATACATATAATCATTCTTATCTATCTAATACGATGACAACAGCTCTCCATACCTGCAGTCCACCACAAGGACCACCCTCTCTAATCCCTGAAAAATGAAATCATCCTCAGTGACGAAGAGAGGGGGCCAAGCGCCCCCCATGGTACCAGAGCATTGACTCTTCTAAGAGTCCTAAGAGTCCTGCTCACACTGATGGGGTGAAGCTGTGGGACCCTATTTTCAGAGATGATGTCCTCCACCCAACTCTCAAAAAGCTGAAAGGGTCTTCAGTAGAGATGGATAGTCTAACTGGGCTATCAGACGGTCACCTCTGTAGCTGTAGTGTCATTTTTCCTATGGTCCAATGTGTAAATTAAACAAAAAAGTGCACGTTTGTTATGATGTCCAAGATGGGGACCAGGATGTGGACATAATAAGAAATTAGGGAACATGATAGGAGACATTTCTACAATACATATAATCATTCTTATCTATCTAATACGATGACAACAGCTCTCCATACCTGCAGTCCACCACAAGGACCACCCTCTCTAATCCCTGAAAAATGAAATCATCCTCAGTGACGAAGAGAGGGGGCTAAGTGCCCCCAATGGTCTCAGAGCATTGACTCTTCTAAGAGTCCTAAGAGTCCTGCTCACACTGATGGGGTGCAGCTGTGGGACCCTATTTTCAGAGATGATGTCCTCCACCCAACTCTCAAAAAGCTGAAAGGGTCTTCAGTAGAGATGGATAGTCGAGCTGGGCTATCAGACGGTCACCTCTGTAGCTGTAGTGTCATTTTTCCTATGGTCCAATGTGTAAATTAAACAAAAAAGTGCACGTTTGTTATGATGTCCAAGATGGGGACCAGGATGTGGACATAATAAAAAATTAGGGAACATGATAGGAGACATTTCTACAATACATATAATCATTCTTATCTATCTAATACGATGACAACAGCTCTCCATACCTGCAGTCCACCACAAGGACCACCCTCTCTAATCCCTGAAAAATGAAATCATCCTCAGTGACGAAGAGAGGGGGCCAAGCGCCCCCCATGGTACCAGAGCATTGACTCTTCTAAGAGTCCTAAGAGTCCTGCTCACACTGATGGGGTGAAGCTGTGGGACCCTATTTTCAGAGATGATGTCCTCCACCCAACTCTCAAAAAGCTGAAAGGGTCTTCAGTAGAGATGGATAGTCGAGCTGGGCTATCAGACGGTCACCTCTGTAGCTGTAGTGTCATTTTTCCTATGGTCCAATGTGTAAATTAAACAAAAAAGTGCACGTTTGTTATGATGTACAAGATGGGGACCAGGATGTGGACATAATAAGAAATTAGGGAACATGATAGGAGACATTTCTACAATACATATAATCATTCTTATCTATCTAATACGATGACAACAGCTCTCCATACCTGCAGTCCACCACAAGGACCACCCTCTCTAATCCCTGAAAAATGAAATCATCCTCAGGGACGAAGAGAGGGGGCTAAGCGCCCCCCATGGTTTTAGAGCATTGACTCTTCTAAGAGTCCTAAGAGTCCTGCTTACACTGATGGGGTGCAGCTGTGGGACCCTATTTTCAGAGATGATGTCATCCACCCAACTCTCAAAAAGCTGAAAGGGTCTTCAGTAGAGATGGATAGTCGAGCTGGGCTATCAGACGGTCACCTCTGTAGCTGCAGTGTCATTTTTCCTATGGTCCAATGTGTAAATTATACAAAAAAGTGCACGTTTGTTATGATGTTCAAGATGGGGACCAGGATGTGGACATAATAAAAAATTAGGGAACATGATAGGAGACATTTCTACAATACATATAATCATTCTTATCTATCTAATACGATCACAACAGCTCTCCATACCTGCAGTCCACCACAAGGACCACTCTCTCTAATCCCTGAAAAATTAAATCATCCTCAGTGACGAAGAGAGGGGGCTAAGCGCCCCCCATGGTCTCAGAGCATTGACTCTTCTAAGAGTCCTAAGAGTCCTGCTCACACTGATGGGGTGCAGCTGTGGGACCCTATTTTCAGAGATGATGTCCTCCACCCAACTCTCAAAAAGCTGAAAGGGTCTTCAGTAGAGATGGATAGTCGAGCTGGGCTATCAGACGGTCACCTCTGTAGCTGTAGTGTCATTTTTCCTATGGTCAAATGTGTAAATTAAACAAAAAAGTGCACGTTTGTTATGATGTCCAAGATGGGGACCAGGATGTGGACATAATAAAAAATTAGGGAACATGATAGGAGACATTTCTACAATACATATAATCATTCTTATCTATCTAATACGATGACAACAGCTCTCCATACCTGCAGTCCACCACAAGGACCACCCTCTCTAATCCCTGAAAAATGAAATCATCCTCAGTGACGAAGAGAGGGGGCTAAGCGCCCCCATGGTCTCAGAGCATTAACTTTTCTAAGAGTCCTAAGAGTCCTGCTCACACTGATGGGGTGCAGCTGTGGGACCCTATTTTCAGAGATGATGTCCTCCACCCAACTCTCAAAAAGCTGAAAGGGTCTTCAGTAGAGATGGATAGTCGAGCTGGGCTATCAGACGGTCACCTCTGTAGCTGTAGTGTCATTTTTCCTATGGTCCAATGTGTAAATTAAACAAAAAAGTGCACGTTTGTTATGATGTCCAAGATGGGGACCAAGATGTGGACATAATAAAAAATTAGGGAACATGATAGGAGACATTTCTACAATACATATAATCATTCTTATCTATCTAATATGATGATAACAGCTCTCCATATCTGCAGTCCACCACAAGGACCACCCTCTCTAATCCCTGAAAAATGAAATCATCCTCAGTGATGAAGAGAGGGGGCTAAGTGCCCCCAATGGTCTCAGAGCATTGACTCTTCTAAGAGTCCTAAGAGTCCTGCTCACACTGATGGGGTGCAGCTGTGGGACCCTATTTTCAGAGATGATGTCCTCCACCCAACTCTCAAAAAGCTGAAAGGGTCTTCAGTAGAGATGGATAGTCGAGCTGGGCTATCAGACGGTCACCTCTGTAGCTGTAGTGTCATTTTTCCTATGGTCCAATGTGTAAATTAAACAAAAAAGTGCACGTTTGTTATGATGTTCAAGATGGGGACCAGGATGTGGACATAATAAAAAATTAGGGAACATGATAGGAGACATTTCTACAATACATATAATCATTCTTATCTATCTAATACGATCACAACAGCTCTCCATACCTGCAGTCCACCACAAGGACCACTCTCTCTAATCCCTGAAAAATGAAATCATCCTCAGTGACGAAGAGAGGGGGCTAAGCGCCCCCCATGGTCTCAGAGCATTGACTCTTCTAAGAGTCCTAAGATTCCTGCTCACACTGATGGGGTGCAGCTGTGGGACCCTATTTTCAGAGATGATGTCCTCCACCCAACTCTCAAAAAGCTGAAAGGGTCTTCAGTAGAGATGGATAGTCGAGCTGGGCTATCAGACGGTCACCTCTGTAGCTGTAGTGTCATTTTTCCTATGGTCCAATGTGTAAATTAAACAAAAAAGTGCACGTTTGTTATGATTTCCAAGATGGGGACCAGGATGTGGACATAATAAAAAAATAGGGAACATGATAGGAGACATTTCTACAATACATATAATCATTCTTATCTATCTAATATGATGACAACAGCTCTCCATACCTGCAGTCCACCACAAGGACCACCCTCTCTATTCCCTGAAAAGTGAAATCATCCTCAGTGACGAAGAGAGGGGGCTAAGCGCCCCCCATGGTCTCAGAGCATTGACTCTTCTAAGAGTCCTAAGAGTCCTGCTCACACTGATGGGGTGCAGCTGTGGGACCCTATTTTCAGAGATGATGTCCTCCACCCAACTCTCAAAAAGCTGAAAGGGTCTTCAGTAGAGATGGATAGTCGAGCTGGGCTATCAGACGGTCACCTCTGTAGCTGTAGTGTCATTTTTCCTATGGTCCAATGTGTAAATTAAACAAAAAAGTGCACGTTTGTTATGATGTCCAAGATGGGGACCAGGATGTGGACATAATAAAAAATTAGGGAACATGATAGGAGACATTTCTACAATACATATAATCATTCTTATCTATCTAATACGATGACAACAGCTCTCCATATCTGCAGTCCACCACAAGGACCACCCTCTCTAATCCCTGAAAAATGAAATCATCCTCAGTGATGAAGAGAGGGGGCTAAGTGCCCCCAATGGTCTCAGAGCATTGACTCTTCTAAGAGTCCTAAGAGTCCTGCTCACACTGATGGGGTGCAGCTGTGGGACCCTATTTTCAGAGATGATGTCCTCCACCCAACTCTCAAAAAGCTGAAAGGGTCTTCAGTAGAGATGGATAGTCGAGCTGGGCTATCAGACGGTCACCTCTGTAGCTGTAGTGTCATTTTTCCTATGGTCCAATGTGTAAATTAAACAAAAAAGTGGACGTTTGTTATGATGTCCAAGATGGGGACCAGGATGTGGACATAATAAAAAATTAGGGAACATGATAGGAGACATTTCTACAATACATATAATCATTCTTATCTATCTAATACGATGACAACAGCTCTCCATACCTGCAGTCCACCACAAGGACCACCCTCTCTAATCCCTGAAAAATTAAATCATCCTCAGTGACGAAGAGAGGGGGCTAAGCGCCCCCATGGTCTCAGAGCATTAACTCTTCTAAGAGTCCTAAGAGTCCTGCTCACACTGATGGGGTGCAGCTGTGGGACCCTATTTTCAGAGATGATGTCCTCCACCCAACTCTCAAAAAGCTGAAAGGGTCTTCAGTAGAGATGGATAGTCGAGCTGGGCTATCAGACGGTCACCTCTGTAGCTGTAGTGTCATTTTTCCTATGGTCCAATGTGTAAATTAAACAAAAAAGTGCACGTTTGTTATGATGTCCAAGATGGGGACCAGGATGTGGACATAATAAAAAATTAGGGAACATGATAGGAGACATTTCTACAATACATATAATCATTCTTATCTATCTAATACGATGACAACAGCTCTCCATACCTGCAGTCCACCACAAGGACCACCCTCTCTAATCCCTGAAAAATGAAATCATCCTCAGGGACGAAGAGAGGGGGCTAAGCGCCCCCCATGGTTTTAGAGAATTGACTCTTCTAAGAGTCCTAAGAGTCCTGCTTACACTGATGGGGTGCAGCTGTGGGACCCTATTTTAAGAGATGATGTCCTCCACCCAACTCTCAAAAAGCTGAAAGGGTCTTCAGTAGAGATGGATAGTCGAGCTGGGCTATCAGACGGTCACCTCTGTAGCTGTAGTGTCATTTTTCCTATGGTCCAATGTGTAAATTAAACAAAAAAGTGCACGTTTGTTATGATGTCCAAGATGGGGACCAGGATGTGGACATAATAAAAAATTAGGGAACATGATAGGAGACATTTCTACAATACATATAATCATTCTTATCTATCTAATACGATGACAACAGCTCTCCATACCTGCAGTCCACCACAAGGACCACCCTCTCTAATCCCTGAAAAATGAAATCATCATCAGTGACGAAGAGAGGGGGCTAAGCGCCCCCATGGTCTCAGAGCATTAACTCTTCTAAGAGTCCTAAGAGTCCTGCTCACACTGATGGGGTGCAGCTGTGGGACCCTATTTTCAGAGATGATGTCCTCCACCCAACTCTCAAAAAGCTGAAAGGGTCTTCAGTAGAGATGGATAGTCGAGCTGGGCTATCAGACGGTCACCTCTGTAGCTGTAGTGTCATTTTTCCTATGGTCCAATGTGTAAATTAAACAAAAAAGTGCACGTTTGTTATGATGTCCAAGATGGGGACCAGGATGTGGACATAATAAAAAATTAGGGAACATGATAGGAGACATTTCTACAATACATATAATCATTCTTATCTATCTAATACGATGACAACAGCTCTCCATACCTGCAGTCCACCACAAGGACCACCCTCTCTAATCCCTGAAAAATGAAATCATCCTCAGGGACGAAGAGAGGGGGCTAAGCGCCCCCCATGGTTTTAGAGCATTGACTCTTCTAAGAGTCCTAAGAGTCCTGCTTACACTGATGGGGTGCAGCTGTGGGACCCTATTTTAAGAGATGATGTCCTCCACCCAACTCTCAAAAAGCTGAAAGGGTCTTCAGTAGAGATGGATAGTCGAGCTGGGCTATCAGACGGTCACCTCTGTAGCTGTAGTGTCATTTTTCCTATGGTCCAATGTGTAAATTAAACAAAAAAGTGCACGTTTGTTATGATGTCCAAGATGGGGACCAGGATGTGGACATAATAAAAAATTAGGGAACATGATAGGAGACATTTCTACAATACATATAATCATTCTTATCTATCTAATACGATCACAACAGCTCTCCATACCTGCAGTCCACCACAAGGACCACTCTCTCTAATCCCTGAAAAATGAAATCATCCTCAGTGACGAAGAGAGGGGGCTAAGCGCCCCCCATGGTCTCAAAACATTGACTCTTCTAAGAGTCCTAAGAGTCCTGCTCACACTGATGGGGTGCAGCTGTGGGACCCTATTTTCAGAGATGATGTCCTCCACCCAACTCTCAAAAAGCTGAAAGGGTCTTCAGTAGAGATGGATAGTCGAGCTGGGCTACCAGACGGTCACCTCTGTAGCTGTAGTGTCATTTTTCCTATGGTCCAATGTGTAAATTAAACAAAAAAGTGCACGTTTGTTATGATTTCCAAGATGGGGACCAGGATGTGGACATAATAAAAAAATAGGGAACATGATAGGAGACATTTCTACAATACATATAATCATTCTTATCTATCTAATACGATGACAACAGCTCTCCATACCTGCAGTCCACCACAAGGACCACCCTCTCTAATCCCTGAAAAATGAAATCATCCTCAGTGACGAAGAGAGGGGGCTAAGCGCCCCCCATGGTCTCAGAGCATTGACTCTTCTAAGAGTCCTAAGAGTCCTGCTCACACTGATGGGGTGCAGCTGTGGGACCCTATTTTCAGAGATGATGTCCTCCACCCAACTCTCAAAAAGCTGAAAGGGTCTTCAGTAGAGATGGATTGTCGAGCTGGGCTATCAAACGGTCACCTCTGTAGCTGTAGTGTCATTTTTCCTATGGTCCAATGTGTAAATTAAACAAAAAAGTGCACGTTTGTTATGATGTCCAAGATGGGGACCAGGATGTGGACATAATAAAAAATTAGGGAACATGATAGGAGACATTTCTACAATACATATAATCATTCTTATCTATCTAATACGATGATAACAGCATTCCATACCTGCAGTCCACCACAAGGACCACCCTCTCTAATCCCTGAAAAATGAAATCATCCTCATTGACAAAGAGAGGGGGCTAAGCGCCCCCATGGTCTCAGAGCATTAACTCTTCTAAGAGTCCTAAGAGTCCTGCTCACACTGATGGGGTGCAGCTGTGGGACCCTATTTTCAGAGATGATGTCCTCCACCCAACTCTCAAAAAGCTGAAAGGGTCTTCAGTAGAGATGGATAGTCGAGCTGGGCTATCAGACGGTCACCTCTGTAGCTGTAGTGTCATTTTTCCTATGGTCCAATGTGTAAATTAAACAAAAAAGTGCACGTTTGTTATGATGTCCAAGATGGGGACCAGGATGTGGACATAATAAAAAATTAGGGAACATGATAGGAGACATTTCTACAATACATATAATCATTCTTATCTATCTAATACGATGACAACAGCTCTCCATACCTGCAGTCCACCACAAGGACCACCCTCTCTAATCCCTGAAAAATGAAATCATCCTCAGGGACGAAGAGAGGGGGCTAAGCTCCCCCCATGGTTTTAGAGCATTGACTCTTCTAAGAGTCCTAAGAGTCCTGCTTACACTGATGGGGTGCAGCTGTGGGACCCTATTTTAAGAGATGATGTCCTCCACCCAACTCTCAAAAAGCTGAAAGGGTCTTCAGTAGAGATGGATAGTCGAGCTGGGCTATCAGACGGTCACCTCTGTAGCTGTAGTGTCATTTTTCCTATGGTCCAATGTGTAAATTAAACAAAAAAGTGCACGTTTGTTATGATGTCCAAGATGGGGACCAGGATGTGGACATAATAAAAAATTAGGGAACATGATAGGAGACATTTCTACAATACATATAATCATTCTTATCTATCTAATACGATGACAACAGCTCTCCATACCTGCAGTCCACCACAAGGACCACCCTCTCTAATCCCTGAAAAATGAAATCATCCTCAGTGACGAAGAGAGGGGGCTAAGCGCCCCCATGGTCTCAGAGCATTAACTCTTCTAAGAGTCCTAAGAGTCCTGCTCACACTGATGGGGTGCAGCTGTGGGACCCTATTTTCAGAGATGATGTCCTCCACCCAACTCTCAAAAAGCTGAATGGGTCTTCAGTAGAGATGGATAGTCGAGCTGGGCTATCAGACGGTCACCTCTGTAGCTGTAGTGTCATTTTTCCTATGGTCCAATGTGTAAATTAAACAAAAAAGTGCACGTTTGTTATGATGTCCAAGATGGGGACCAGGATGTGGACATAATAAAAAATTAGGGAACATGATAGGAGACATTTCTACAATACATATAATCATTCTTATCTATCTAATACGATCACAACAGCTCTCCATACCTGCAGTCCACCACAAGGACCACTCTCTCTAATCCCTGAAAAATGAAATCATCCTCAGTGACGAAGAGAGGGGGCTAAGCGCCCCCCATGGTCTAAAAACATTGACTCTTCTAAGAGTCCTAAGAGTCCTGCTCACACTGATGGGGTGCAGCTGTGGGACCCTATTTTCAGAGATGATGTCCTCCACCCAACTCTCAAAAAGCTGAAAGGGTCTTCAGTAGAGATGGATAGTCGAGCTGGGCTACCAGACGGTCACCTCTGTAGCTGTAGTGTCATTTTTCCTATGGTCCAATGTGTAAATTAAACAAAAAGTGCACGTTTGTTATGATTTCCAAGATGGGGACCAGGATGTGGACATAATAAAAAAATAGGGAACATGATAGGAGACATTTCTACAATACATATAATCATTCTTATCTATCTAATACAATGACAACAGCTCTCCATACCTGCAGTCCACCACAAGGACCACTCTCTCTAATCCCTGAAAAATGAAATCATCCTCAGTGACGAAGAGAGGGGGCTAAGCGCCCCCCATGGTCTCAAAACATTGACTCTTCTAAGAGTCCTAAGAGTCCTGCTCACACTGATAGGGTGCAGCTGTGGGACCCTATTTTCAGAGATGATGTCCTCCACCCAACTCTCAAAAAGCTGAAAGGGTCTTCAGTAGAGATGGATAGTCGAGCTGGGCTACCAGACGGTCACCTCTGTAGCTGTAGTGTCATTTTTCCTATGGTCCAATGTGTAAATTAAACAAAAAGTGCACGTTTGTTATGATTTCCAAGATGGGGACCAGGATGTGGACATAATAAAAAAATAGGGAACATGATAGGAGACATTTCTACAATACATATAATCATTCTTATCTATCTAATACGATGACAACAGCTCTCCATACCTGCAGTCCACCACAAGGACCACCCTCTCTAATCCCTGAAAAATGAAATCATCCTCAGTGACGAAGAGAGGGGGCTAAGCGCCCCCCATGGTCTCAGAGCATTGACTCTTCTGAGAGTCCTAAGAGTCCTGCTCACACTGATGGGGTGCAGCTGTGGGACCCTATTTTCAGAGATGATGTCCTCCACCCAACTCTCAAAAAGCTGAAAGGGTCTTCAGTAGAGATGGATTGTCGAGCTGGGCTATCAGACGGTCACCTCTGTAGCTGTAGTGTCATTTTTCCTATGGTCCAATGTGTAAATTAAACAAAAAAGTGCACGTTTGTTATGATGTCCAAGATGGGGACCAGGATGTGGACATAATAAAAAATTAGGGAACATGATAGGAGACATTTCTACAATACATATAATCATTCTTATCTATCTAATACGATGATAACAGCTCTCCATACCTGCAGTCCACCACAAGGACCACCCTCTCTAAACCCTGAAAAATGAAATCATCCTCAGTGACGAAGAGAGGGGGCTCAGTGCCCCCAATGGTCTCAGAGCATTGACTCTTCTAAGAGTCTTAAGAGTCCTGCTCACACTGATGGGGTGCAGCTGTGGGACCCTATTTTCAGAGATGATGTCCTCCACCCAACTCTCAAAATGCTGAAAGGGTCTTCAGTAGAGATGGATAGTCGAGCTGGGCTATCAGACGGTCACCTCTGTAGCTGTAGTGTCATTTTTCCTATGGTCCAATGTGTAAATTAAACAAAAAAGTGCACGTTTGTTATGATGTCCAAGATGGGGACCAGGATGTGGACATAATAAAAAATTAGGGAACATGATAGGAGACATTTCTACAATACATATAATCATTCTTATCTATCTAATACGATGACAACAGCTCTCCATACCTGCAGTCCACCACAAGGACCACCCTCTCTAATCCCTGAAAAATGAAATCATCCTCAGTGACGAAGAGAGGGGGCGAAGCGCCCCCCATGGTACCAGAGCATTGACTCTTCTAAGAGTCCTAAGAGTCCTGCTCACACTGATGGGGTGAAGCTGTGGGACCCTATTTTCAGAGATGATGTCCCCCACCCAACTCTCAAAAAGCTGAAAGGGTCTTCAGTAGAGATGGATAGTCGAGCTGGGCTATCAGACGGTCACCTCTGTAGCTGTAGTGTCATTTTTCCTATGGTCCAATGTGTAAATTAAACAAAAAAGTGCACGTTTGTTATGATGTTCAAGATGGGGACCAGGATGTGGACATAATAAAAAATTAGGGAACATGATAGGAGACATTTCTACAATACATATAATCATTCTTATCTATCTAATATGATCACAACAGCTCTCCATACCTGCAGTCCACCACAAGGACCACTCTCTCTAATCCCTGAAAAATGAAATCATCCTCAGTGACGAAGAGAGGGGGCTAAGCGCCCCCCATGGTCTCAGAGCATTGACTCTTCTAAGAGTCCTAAGATTCCTGCTCACACTGATGGGGTGCAGCTGTGGGACCCTATTTTCAGAGATGATGTCCTCCACCCAACTCTCAAAAAGCTGAAAGGGTCTTCAGTAGAGATGGATAGTCGAGCTGGGCTATCAGACGGTCTCCTCTGTAGCTGTAGTGTCATTTTTCCTATTGTCCAATTTGTAACTTAAACAAAAAAGTGCACGTTTGTTATGATTTCCAAGATGGGAACCAGGATGTGGACATAATAAAAAATTAGGGAACATGATAGGAGACATTTCTACAATACATATAATCATTCTTATCTATTTAATACGATGACAACAGCTCTCCATACCTGCAGTCCACCACAAGGACCACCCTCTCTAATCCCTGAAAAATGAAATCATCCTCAGTGATGAAGAGAGGGGGCTAAGCGCCCCCCATGGTCTCAGAGCATTGACTCTTCTAAGAGTCCTAAGAGTCCTGCTCACACTGATGGGGTGCAGCTGTGGGACCCTATTTTCAGAGATGATGTCCTCCACCCAACTCTCAAAAAGCTGAAAGGGTCTTCAGTAGAGATGGATAGTCGAGCTGGGCTATCAGACGGTCACCTCTGTAGCTGTAGTGTCATTTTTCCTATGGTCCAATGTGTAAATTAAACAAAAAAGTGCACGTTTGTTATGATGTCCAAGATGGGGACCAGGATGTGGACATAATAAAAAATTAGGGAACATGATAGGAGACATTTCTACAATACATATAATCATTCTTATCTATCTAATACGATGATAACAGCTCTCCATATCTGCAGTCCACCACAAGGACCACCCTCTCTAATCCCTGAAAAATGAAATCATCCTCAGTGATGAAGAGAGGGGGCTAAGTGCCCCCAATGGTCTCAGAGCATTGACTCTTCTAAGAGTCCTAAGAGTCCTGCTCACACTGATGGGGTGCAGCTGTGGGACCCTATTTTCAGAGATGATGTCCTCCACCCAACTCTCAAAAAGCTGAAAGGGTCTTCAGTAGAGATGGATAGTCGAGCTGGGCTATCAGACGGTCACCTCTGTAGCTGTAGTGTCATTTTTCCTATGGTCCAATGTGTAAATTAAACAAAAAAGTGCACGTTTGTTATGATGTCCAAGATGGGGACCAGGATGTGGACATAATAAAAAATTAGGGAACATGATAGGAGACATTTCTACAATACATATAATCATTCTTATCTATCTAATACGATGACAACAGCTCTCCATACCTGCAGTCCACCACAAGGACCACCCTCTCTAATCCCTGAAAAATGAAATCATCCTCAGTGACGAAGAGAGGGGGCTAAGCGCCCCCCATGGTTTTAGAGCATTGACTCTTCTAAGAGTCCTAAGAGTCCTGCTTACACTGATGGGGTGCAGCTGTGGGACCCTATTTTCAGAGATGATGTCCTCCACCCAACTCTCAAAAAGCTGAAAGGGTCTTCAGTAGAGATGGATAGTCGAGCTGGGCTATCAGACGGTCTCCTCTGTAGCTGTAGTGTCATTTTTCCTATTGTCCAATTTGTAACTTAAACAAAAAAGTGCACGTTTGTTATGATTTCCAAGATGGGAACCAGGATGTGGACATAATAAAAAATTAGGGAACATGATAGGAGACATTTCTACAATACATATAATCATTCTTATCTATTTAATACGATGACAACAGCTCTCCATACCTGCAGTCCACCACAAGGACCACCCTCTCTAATCCCTGAAAAATGAAATCATCCTCAGTGATGAAGAGAGGGGGCTAAGCGCCCCCCATGGTCTCAGAGCATTGACTCTTCTAAGAGTCCTAAGAGTCCTGCTCACACTGATGGGGTGCAGCTGTGGGACCCTATTTTCAGAGATGATGTCCTCCACCCAACTCTCAAAAAGCTGAAAGGGTCTTCAGTAGAGATGGATAGTCGAGCTGGGCTATCAGACGGTCACCTCTGTAGCTGTAGTGTCATTTTTCCTATGGTCCAATGTGTAAATTAAACAAAAAAGTGCACGTTTGTTATGATGTCCAAGATGGGGACCAGGATGTGGACATAATAAAAAATTAGGGAACATGATAGGAGACATTTCTACAATACATATACAAATTGTCTCTCCAGTAAAGGAGACAAACTCTAGCACAGCGCCACCTATTGGAAGTAGCGATCCTAAAAGTCACAAGTGGATTTTTGACAATCCTTTGCAATATGACTCAGGATATATAAGCCAGATCAGAATCCCAATTTGCAGACACGGTGTTTCGGGGTGCTTGCCCCTCGTCAGTGCAAAGTATGGGGGTGTCTGATCTGGCTCATGAGAAAGCTATGTGGGGACCACGGGGGAACACTATTCTCCTTAAGGAGACTTTGCAAGCCAGTCTGGCTGCCAGGTAAGGGGACTTATAGCTGCAATGCCCCTAAAATTCCACGGGGGAACACTATTCTCCTTAAGGAGACTTTGCAAGCCAGTCTGGCTGCCAGGTAAGGGGACTTATAGCTGCAATGCCCCTCTGGGAAATATTCAAATTGTCTCTCCAGTAAAGGAGACAAACTCTAGCACAGCGCCACCTATTGGAAGTAGCGATCCTAAAAGTCACAAGTGGATTTTTGACAATCCTTTGCAATATGACTCAGGATATATAAGCCAGATCAGAATCCCAATTTGCAGACACGGTGTTTCGGGGTGCTTGCCCCTCGTCAGTGCAAAGTATGGGGGTGTATGTACAATACATATAATCATTCTTATCTATCTAATACGATGATAACAGCTCTCCATATCTGCAGTCCACCACAAGGACCACCCTCTCTAATCCCTGAAAAATGAAATCATCCTCAGTGATGAAGAGAGGGGGCTAAGTGCCCCCAATGGTCTCAGAGCATTGACTCTTCTAAGAGTCCTAAGAGTCCTGCTCACACTGATGGGGTGCAGCTGTGGGACCCTATTTTAAGAGATGATGTCCTCCACCCAACTCTCAAAAAGCTGAAAGGGTCTTCAGTAGAGATGGATAGTCGAGCTGGGCTATCAGACGGTCACCTCTGTAGCTGTAGTGTCATTTTTCCTATGGTCCAATGTGTAAATTAAACAAAAAAGTGCACGTTTGTTATGATGTCCAAGATGGGGACCAGGATGTGGACATAATAAAAAATTAGGGAACATGATAGGAGACATTTCTACAATACATATAATCATTCTTATCTATTTAATACGATGACAACAGCTCTCCATACCTGCAGTCCACCACAAGGACCACCCTCTCTAATCCCTGAAAAATGAAATCATCCTCAGTGACGAAGAGAGGGGGCTAAGCGCCCCCCATGGTCTCAGAGCATTGACTCTTCTAAGAGTCCTAAGAGTCCTGCTCACACTGATGGGGTGCAGCTGTGGGACCCTATTTTCAGAGATGATGTTCTCCACCCAACTCTCAAAAAGTTGAAAGGGTCTTCAGTAGAGATGGATAGTCGAGCTGGGCTATCAGACGGTCACCTCTGTAGCTGTAGTGTCATTTTTCCTATGGTCCGATGTGTAAATTAAACAAAAAAGTGCACGTTTGTTATGATGTCCAAGATGGGGACCAGGATGTGGACATAATAAAAAATTAGGGAACATGATAGGAGACATTTCTACAATACATATAATCATTCTTATCTATTTAATACGATGACAACAGCTCTCCATACCTGCAGTCCACCACAAGGACCACCCTTTCTAATCCCTGAAAAATGAAATCATCCTCAGTGATGAAGAGAGGGGGCTAAGCGCCCCCATGGTCTCAGAGCATTAACTCTTCTAAGAGTCCTAAGAGTCCTGCTCACACTGATGGGGTGCAGCTGTGGGACCCTATTTTCAGAGATGATGTCCTCCACCCAACTCTCAAAAAGCTGAAAGGGTCTTCAGTAGAGATGGATAGTCGAGCTGGGCTATCAGACGGTCACCTCTGTAGCTGTAGTGTCATTTTTCCTATGGTCCAATGTGTAAATTAAACAAAAAAGTGCACGTTTGTTATGATGTCCAAGATGGGGACCAGGATGTGGACATAATAAAAAATTAGGGAACATGATAGGAGACATTTCTACAATACATATAATCATTCTTATCTATCTAATACGATCACAACAGCTCTCCATACCTGCAGTCCACCACAAGGACCACTCTCTCTAATCCCTGAAAAATGAAATCATCCTCAGTGACGAAGAGAGGGGGCTAAGCGCCCCCCATGGTCTCAAAACATTGACTCTTCTAAGAGTCCTAAGAGTCCTGCTCACACTGATGGGGTGCAGCTGTGGGACCCTATTTTCAGAGATGATGTCCTCCACCCAACTCTCAAAAAGCTGAAAGGGTCTTCAGTAGAGATGGATAGTCGAGCTGGGCTACCAGACGGTCACCTCTGTAGCTGTAGTGTCATTTTTCCTATGGTCCAATGTGTAAATTAAACAAAAAGTGCACGTTTGTTATGATTTCCAAGATGGGGACCAGGATGTGGACATAATAAAAAAATAGGGAACATGATAGGAGACATTTCTACAATACATATAATCATTCTTATCTATCTAATACGATGACAACAGCTCTCCATACCTGCAGTCCACCACAAGGACCACCCTCTCTATTCCCTGAAAAGTGAAATCATCCTCAGTGACGAAGAGAGGGGGCTAAGCGCCCCCCATGGTCTCAAAACATTGACTCTTCTAAGAGTCCTAAGAGTCCTGCTCACACTGATGGGGTGCAGCTGTGGGACCCTATTTTCAGAGATGATGTTCTCCACCCAACTCTCAAAAAGCTGAAAGGGTCTTCAGTAGAGATGGATAGTCGAGCTGGGCTATCAGACGGTCACCTCTGTAGCTGTAGTGTCATTTTTCCTATGGTCCAATGTGTAAATTAAACAAAAAAGTGCACGTTTGTTATGATGTCCAAGATGGGGACCAGGATGTGGACATAATAAAAAATTAGGGAACATGATAGGAGACATTTCTACAATACATATAATCATTCTTATCTATTTAATACGATGACAACAGCTCTCCATACCTGCAGTCCACCACAAGGACCACCCTCTCTAATCCCTGAAAAATGAAATCATCCTCAGTGACGAAGAGAGGGGGCTAAGCGCCCCCCATGGTCTCAGAGCATTGACTCTTCTGAGAGTCCTAAGAGTCCTGCTCACACTGATGGGGTGCAGCTGTGGGACCCTATTTTCAGAGATGATGTCCTCCACCCAACTCTCAAAAAGCTGAAAGGGTCTTCAGTAGAGATGGATTGTCGAGCTGGGCTATCAGACGGTCACCTCTGTAGCTGTAGTGTCATTTTTCCTATGGTCCAATGTGCAAATTAAACAAAAAAGTGCACGTTTGTTATGATGTCCAAGATGGGGACCAGGATGTGGACATAATAAAAAATTAGGGAACATGATAGGAGACATTTCTACAATACATATAATCATTCTTATCTATCTAATACGATGATAACAGCTCTCCATACCTGCAGTCCACCACAAGGACCACCCTCTCTAAACCCCGAAAAATGAAATCATCCTCAGTGACGAAGAGAGGGGGCTCAGTTCCCCCAATGGTCTCAGAGCATTGACTCTTCTAAGAGTCTTAAGAGTCCTGCTCACACTGATGGGGTGCAGCTGTGGGACCCTATTTTCAGAGATGATGTCCTCCACCCAACTCTCAAAATGCTGAAAGGGTCTTCAGTAGAGATGGATAGTCGAGCTGGGTTATCAGACGGTCACCTCTGTAGCTGTAGTGTCATTTTTCCTATGGTCCAATGTGTAAATTAAACAAAAAAGTGCACGTTTGTTATGATGTCCAAGATGGGGACCAGGATGTGGACATAATAAAAAATTAGGGAACATGATAGGAGACATTTCTACAATACATATAATCATTCTTATCTATCTAATACGATGACAACAGCTCTCCATACCTGCAGTCCACCACAAGGACCACCCTCTCTAATCCCTGAAAAATGAAATCATCCTCAGTGACGAAGAGAGGGGGCTAAGTGCCCCCCATGGTACCAGAGCATTGACTCTTCTAAGAGTCCTAAGAGTCCTGCTCACACTGATGGGGTGAAGCTGTGGGACCCTATTTTCAGAGATGATGTCCCCCACCCAACTCTCAAAAAGCTGAAAGGGTCTTCAGTAGAGATGGATAGTCGAGCTGGGCTATCAGACGGTCACCTCTGTAGCTGTAGTGTCATTTTTCCTATGGTCCAATGTGTAAATTAAACAAAAAAGTGCACGTTTGTTATGATGTTCAAGATGGGGACCAGGATGTGGACATAATAAAAAATTAGGGAACATGATAGGAGACATTTCTACAATACATATAATCATTCTTATCTATCTAATACGATCACAACAGCTCTCCATACCTGCAGTCCACCACAAGGACCACTCTCTCTAATCCCTGAAAAATGAAATCATCCTCAGTGACGAAGAGAGGGGGCTAAGCGCCCCCCATGGTCTCAGAGCATTGACTCTTCTAAGAGTCCTAAGATTCCTGCTCACACTGATGGGGTGCAGCTGTGGGACCCTATTTTCAGAGATGATGTCCTCCACCCAACTCTCAAAAAGCTGAAAGGGTCTTCAGTAGAGATGGATAGTCGAGCTGGGCTATCAAACGGTCACCTCTGTAGCTGTAGTGTCATTTTTCCTATTGTCCAATTTGTAAATTAAACAAAAAAGTGCACGTTTGTTATGATTTCCAAGATGGGAACCAGGATGTGGACATAATAAAAAAATAGGGAACATGATAGGAGACATTTCTACAATACATATAATCATTCTTATCTATCTAATACGATGACAACAGCTCTCCATACCTGCAGTCCACCACAAGGACCACCCTCTCTATTCCCTGAAAAGTGAAATCATCCTCAGTGACGAGGAGAGGGGGCTAAGCGCCCCCCATGGTCTCAGAGCATTGACTCTTCTAAGAGTCCTAAGAGTCCTGCTCACACTGATGGGGTGCAGCTGTGGGACCCTATTTTCAGAGATGATGTTCTCCACCCAACTCTCAAAAAGTTGAAAGGGTCTTCAGTAGAGATGGATAGTCGAGCTGGGCTATCAGACGGTCACCTCTGTAGCTATAGTGTCATTTTTCCTATGGTCCGATGTGTAAATTAAACAAAAAAGTGCACGTTTGTTATGATGTCCAAGATGGGGACCAGGATGTGGACATAATAAAAAATTAGGGAACATGATAGGAGACATTTCTACAATACATATAATCATTCTTATCTATTTAATACGATGACAACAGCTCTCCATACCTGCAGTCCACCACAAGGACCACCCTCTCTAATCCCTGAAAAATGAAATCATCCTCAGTGATGAAGAGAGGGGGCTAAGCGCCCCCCATGGTCTCAGAGCATTGACTCTTCTAAGAGTCCTAAGAGTCCTGCTCACACTGATGGGGTGCAGCTGTGGGACCCTATTTTCAGAGATGATGTCCTCCACCCAACTCTCAAAAAGCTGAAAGGGTCTTCAGTAGAGATGGATAGTCGAGCTGGGCTATCAGACGGTCACCTCTGTAGCTGTAGTGTCATTTTTCCTATGGTCCAATGTGTAAATTAAACAAAAAAGTGCACGTTTGTTATGATGTCCAAGATGGGGACCAGGATGTGGACATAATAAAAAAATAGGGAACATGATAGGAGACATTTCTACAATACATATAATCATTCTTATCTATCTAATACGATGACAACAGCTCTCCATACCTGCAGTCCACCACAAGGACCACCCTCTCTATTCCCTGAAAAGTGAAATCATCCTCAGTGACGAGGAGAGGGGGCTAAGCGCCCCCCATGGTCTCAGAGCATTGACTCTTCTAAGAGTCCTAAGAGTCCTGCTCACACTGATGGGGTGCAGATGTGGGACCCTATTTTCAGAGATGATGTTCTCCACCCAACTCTCAAAAAGTTGAAAGGGTCTTCAGTAGAGATGGATAGTCGAGCTGGGCTATCAGACGGTCACCTCTGTAGCTATAGTGTCATTTTTCCTATGGTCCGATGTGTAAATTAAACAAAAAAGTGCACGTTTGTTATGATGTCCAAGATGGGGACCAGGATGTGGACATAATAAAAAATTAGGGAACATGATAGGAGACATTTCTACAATACATATAATCATTCTTATCTATTTAATACGATGACAACAGCTCTCCATACCTGCAGTCCACCACAAGGACCACCCTCTCTAATTCCTGAAAAATGAAATCATCCTCAGTGATGAAGAGAGGGGGCTAAGCGCCCCCCATGGTCTCAGAGCATTGACTCTTCTAAGAGTCCTAAGAGTCCTGCTCACACTGATGGGGTGCAGCTGTGGGACCCTATTTTCAGAGATGATGTCCTCCACCCAACTCTCAAAAAGCTGAAAGGGTCTTCAGTAGAGATGGATAGTCGAGCTGGGCTATCAGACGGTCACCTCTGTAGCTGTAGTGTCATTTTTCCTATGGTCCAATGTGTAAATTAAACAAAAAAGTGCACGTTTGTTATGATGTCCAAGATGGGGACCAGGATGTGGACATAATAAAAAATTAGGGAACATGATAGGAGACATTTCTACAATACATATAATCATTCTTATCTATCTAATACGATGATAACAGCTCTCCATATCTGCAGTCCACCACAAGGACCACCCTCTCTAATCCCTGAAAAATGAAATCATCCTCAGTGATGAAGAGAGGGGGCTAAGTGCCCCCAATGGTCTCAGAGCATTGACTCTTCTAAGAGTCCTAAGAGTCCTGCTCACACTGATGGGGTGCAGCTGTGGGACCCTATTTTCAGAGATGATGTCCTCCACCCAACTCTCAAAAAGCTGAAAGGGTCTTCAGTAGAGATGGATAGTCGAGCTGGGCTATCAGACGGTCACCTCTGTAGCTGTAGTGTCATTTTTCCTATGGTCCAATGTGTAAATTAAACAAAAAAGTGCACGTTTGTTATGATGTCCAAGATGGGGACCAGGATGTGGACATAATAAAAAATTAGGGAACATGATAGGAGACATTTCTACAATACATATAATCATTCTTATCTATTTAATACGATGACAACAGCTCTCCATACCTGCAGTCCACCACAAGGACCACCCTCTCTAATCCCTGAAAAATGAAATCATCCTCAGTGACGAAGAGAGGGGGCTAAGCGCCCCCCATGGTCTCAGAGCATTGACTCTTCTAAGAGTCCTAAGAGTCCTGCTCACACTGATGGGGTGCAGCTGTGGGACCCTATTTTCAGAGATGATGTTCTCCACCCAACTCTCAAAAAGTTGAAAGGGTCTTCAGTAGAGATGGATAGTCGAGCTGGGCTATCAGACGGTCACCTCTGTAGCTGTAGTGTCATTTTTCCTATGGTCCGATGTGTAAATTAAACAAAAAAGTGCACGTTTGTTATGATGTCCAAGATGGGGACCAGGATGTGGACATAATAAAAAATTAGGGAACATGATAGGAGACATTTCTACAATACATATAATCATTCTTATCTATTTAATACGATGACAACAGCTCTCCATACCTGCAGTCCACCACAAGGACCACCCTTTCTAATCCCTGAAAAATGAAATCATCCTCAGTGATGAAGAGAGGGGGCTAAGCGCCCCCATGGTCTCAGAGCATTAACTCTTCTAAGAGTCCTAAGAGTCCTGCTCACACTGATGGGGTGCAGCTGTGGGACCCTATTTTCAGAGATGATGTCCTCCACCCAACTCTCAAAAAGCTGAAAGGGTCTTCAGTAGAGATGGATAGTCGAGCTGGGCTATCAGACGGTCACCTCTGTAGCTGTAGTGTCATTTTTCCTATGGTCCAATGTGTAAATTAAACAAAAAAGTGCACGTTTGTTATGATGTCCAAGATGGGGACCAGGATGTGGACATAATAAAAAATTAGGGAACATGATAGGAGACATTTCTACAATACATATAATCATTCTTATCTATCTAATACGATCACAACAGCTCTCCATACCTGCAGTCCACCACAAGGACCACTCTCTCTAATCCCTGAAAAATGAAATCATCCTCAGTGACGAAGAGAGGGGGCTAAGCGCCCCCCATGGTCTCAAAACATTGACTCTTCTAAGAGTCCTAAGAGTCCTGCTCACACTGATGGGGTGCAGCTGTGGGACCCTATTTTCAGAGATGATGTCCTCCACCCAACTCTCAAAAAGCTGAAAGGGTCTTCAGTAGAGATGGATAGTCGAGCTGGGCTACCAGACGGTCACCTCTGTAGCTGTAGTGTCATTTTTCCTATGGTCCAATGTGTAAATTAAACAAAAAGTGCACGTTTGTTATGATTTCCAAGATGGGGACCAGGATGTGGACATAATAAAAAAATAGGGAACATGATAGGAGACATTTCTACAATACATATAATCATTCTTATCTATCTAATACGATGACAACAGCTCTCCATACCTGCAGTCCACCACAAGGACCACCCTCTCTATTCCCTGAAAAGTGAAATCATCCTCAGTGACGAAGAGAGGGGGCTAAGCGCCCCCCATGGTCTCAAAACATTGACTCTTCTAAGAGTCCTAAGAGTCCTGCTCACACTGATGGGGTGCAGCTGTGGGACCCTATTTTCAGAGATGATGTTCTCCACCCAACTCTCAAAAAGCTGAAAGGGTCTTCAGTAGAGATGGATAGTCGAGCTGGGCTATCAGACGGTCACCTCTGTAGCTGTAGTGTCATTTTTCCTATGGTCCAATGTGTAAATTAAACAAAAAAGTGCACGTTTGTTATGATGTCCAAGATGGGGACCAGGATGTGGACATAATAAAAAATTAGGGAACATGATAGGAGACATTTCTACAATACATATAATCATTCTTATCTATTTAATACGATGACAACAGCTCTCCATACCTGCAGTCCACCACAAGGACCACCCTCTCTAATCCCTGAAAAATGAAATCATCCTCAGTGACGAAGAGAGGGGGCTAAGCGCCCCCCATGGTCTCAGAGCATTGACTCTTCTGAGAGTCCTAAGAGTCCTGCTCACACTGATGGGGTGCAGCTGTGGGACCCTATTTTCAGAGATGATGTCCTCCACCCAACTCTCAAAAAGCTGAAAGGGTCTTCAGTAGAGATGGATTGTCGAGCTGGGCTATCAGACGGTCACCTCTGTAGCTGTAGTGTCATTTTTCCTATGGTCCAATGTGCAAATTAAACAAAAAAGTGCACGTTTGTTATGATGTCCAAGATGGGGACCAGGATGTGGACATAATAAAAAATTAGGGAACATGATAGGAGACATTTCTACAATACATATAATCATTCTTATCTATCTAATACGATGATAACAGCTCTCCATACCTGCAGTCCACCACAAGGACCACCCTCTCTAAACCCTGAAAAATGAAATCATCCTCAGTGACGAAGAGAGGGGGCTCAGTGCCCCCAATGGTCTCAGAGCATTGACTCTTCTAAGAGTCTTAAGAGTCCTGCTCACACTGATGGGGTGCAGCTGTGGGACCCTATTTTCAGAGATGATGTCCTCCACCCAACTCTCAAAATGCTGAAAGGGTCTTCAGTAGAGATGGATAGTCGAGCTGGGCTATCAGACGGTCACCTCTGTAGCTGTAGTGTCATTTTTCCTATGGTCCAATGTGTAAATTAAACAAAAAAGTGCACGTTTGTTATGATGTCCAAGATGGGGACCAGGATGTGGACATAATAAAAAATTAGGGAACATGATAGGAGACATTTCTACAATACATATAATCATTCTTATCTATCTAATACGATGACAACAGCTCTCCATACCTGCAGTCCACCACAAGGACCACCCTCTCTAATCCCTGAAAAATGAAATCATCCTCAGTGACGAAGAGAGGGGGCTAAGCGCCCCCCATGGTACCAGAGCATTAACTCTTCTAAGAGTCCTAAGAGTCCTGCTCACACTGATGGGGTGAAGCTGTGGGACCCTATTTTCAGAGATGATGTCCCCCACCCAACTCTCAAAAAGCTGAAAGGGTCTTCAGTAGAGATGGATAGTCGAGCTGGGCTATCAGACGGTCACCTCTGTAGCTGTAGTGTCATTTTTCCTATGGTCCAATGTGTAAATTAAACAAAAAAGTGCACGTTTGTTATGATGTTCAAGATGGGGACCAGGATGTGGACATAATAAAAAATTAGGGAACATGATAGGAGACATTTCTACAATACATATAATCATTCTTATCTATCTAATACGATCACAACAGCTCTCCATACCTGCAGTCCACCACAAGGACCACTCTCTCTAATCCCTGAAAAATGAAATCATCCTCAGTGACGAAGAGAGGGGGCTAAGCGCCCCCCATGGTCTCAGAGCATTGACTCTTCTAAGAGTCCTAAGATTCCTGCTCACACTGATGGGGTGCAGCTGTGGGACCCTATTTTCAGAGATGATGTCCTCCACCCAACTCTCAAAAAGCTGAAAGGGTCTTCAGTAGAGATGGATAGTCGAGCTGGGCTATCAAACGGTCACCTCTGTAGCTGTAGTGTCATTTTTCCTATTGTCCAATTTGTAAATTAAACAAAAAAGTGCACGTTTGTTATGATTTCCAAGATGGGAACCAGGATGTGGACATAATAAAAAAATAGGGAACATGATAGGAGACATTTCTACAATACATATAATCATTCTTATCTATCTAATACGATGACAACAGCTCTCCATACCTGCAGTCCACCACAAGGACCACCCTCTCTATTCCCTGAAAAGTGAAATCATCCTCAGTGACGAGGAGAGGGGGCTAAGCGCCCCCCATGGTCTCAGAGCATTGACTCTTCTAAGAGTCCTAAGAGTCCTGCTCACACTGATGGGGTGCAGCTGTGGGACCCTATTTTCAGAGATGATGTTCTCCACCCAACTCTCAAAAAGTTGAAAGGGTCTTCAGTAGAGATGGATAGTCGAGCTGGGCTATCAGACGGTCACCTCTGTAGCTATAGTGTCATTTTTCCTATGGTCCGATGTGTAAATTAAACAAAAAAGTGCACGTTTGTTATGATGTCCAAGATGGGGACCAGGATGTGGACATAATAAAAAATTAGGGAACATGATAGGAGACATTTCTACAATACATATAATCATTCTTATCTATTTAATACGATGACAACAGCTCTCCATACCTGCAGTCCACCACAAGGACCACCCTCTCTAATCCCTGAAAAATGAAATCATCCTCAGTGATGAAGAGAGGGGGCTAAGCGCCCCCCATGGTCTCAGAGCATTGACTCTTCTAAGAGTCCTAAGAGTCCTGCTCACACTGATGGGGTGCAGCTGTGGGACCCTATTTTCAGAGATGATGTCCGCCACCCAACTCTCAAAAAGCTGAAAGGGTCTTCAGTAGAGATGGATAGTCGAGCTGGGCTATCAGACGGTCACCTCTGTAGCTGTAGTGTCATTTTTCCTATGGTCCAATGTGTAAATTAAACAAAAAAGTGCACGTTTGTTATGATGTCCAAGATGGGGACCAGGATGTGGACATAATAAAAAATTAGGGAACATGATAGGAGACATTTCTACAATACATATAATCATTCTTATCTATCTAATACGATGATAACAGCTCTCCATATCTGCAGTCCACCACAAGGACCACCCTCTCTAATCCCTGAAAAATGAAATCATCCTCAGTGATGAAGAGAGGGGGCTAAGTGCCCCCAATGGTCTCAGAGCATTGACTCTTCTAAGAGTCCTAAGAGTCCTGCTCACACTGATGGGGTGCAGCTGTGGGACCCTATTTTCAGAGATGATGTCCTCCACCCAACTCTCAAAAAGCTGAAAGGGTCTTCAGTAGAGATGGATAGTCGAGCTGGGCTATCAGACGGTCACCTCTGTAGCTGTAGTGTCATTTTTCCTATGGTCCAATGTGTAAATTAAACAAAAAAGTGCACGTTTGTTATGATGTCCAAGATGGGGACCAGGATGTGGACATAATAAAAAATTAGGGAACATGATAGGAGACATTTCTACAATACATATAATCATTCTTATCTATCTAATACGATGACAACAGCTCTCCATACCTGCAGTCCACCACAAGGACCACCCTCTCTAATCCCTGAAAAATGAAATCATCCTCAGTGACGAAGAGAGGGGGCTAAGCGATCCCCATGGTTTTAGAGCATTGACTCTTCTAAGAGTCCTAAGAGTCCTGCTTACACTGATGGGGTGCAGCTGTGGGACCCTATTTTAAGAGATGATGTCCTCCACCCAACTCTCAAAAAGCTGAAAGGGTCTTCAGTAGAGATGGATAGTCGAGCTGGGGGATCAGACGGTCACCTCTGTAGCTGTAGTGTCATTTTTCCTATGGTCCAATGTGTAAATTAAACAAAAAAGTGCACGTTTGTTATGATGTCCAAGATGGGGACCAGGATGTGGACATAATAAAAAATTAGGGAACATGATAGGAGACATTTCTACAATACATATAATCATTCTTATCTATTTAATACGATGACAACAGCTCTCCATACCTGCAGTCCACCACAAGGACCACCCTCTCTAATCCCTGAAAAATGAAATCATCCTCAGTGACGAAGAGAGGGGGCTAAGCGCCCCCCATGGTCTCAGAGCATTGACTCTTCTAAGAGTCCTAAGAGTCCTGCTCACACTGATGGGGTGCAGCTGTGGGACCCTATTTTCAGAGATGATGTTCTCCACCCAACTCTCAAAAAGTTGAAAGGGTCTTCAGTAGAGATGGATAGTCGAGCTGGGCTATCAGACGGTCACCTCTGTAGCTGTAGTGTCATTTTTCCTATGGTCCGATGTGTAAATTAAACAAAAAAGTGCACGTTTGTTATGATGTCCAAGATGGGGACCAGGATGTGGACATAATAAAAAATTAGGGAACATGATAGGAGACATTTCTACAATACATATAATCATTCTTATCTATTTAATACGATGACAACAGCTCTCCATACCTGCAGTCCACCACAAGGACCACCCTCTCTAATCCCTGAAAAATGAAATCATCCTCAGTGATGAAGAGAGGGGGCTAAGCGCCCCCCATGGTCTCAGAGCATTGACTCTTCTAAGAGTCCTAAGAGTCCTGCTCACACTGATGGGGTGCAGCTGTGGGACCCTATTTTCAGAGATGATGTCCTCCACCCAACTCTCAAAAAGCTGAAAGGGTCTTCAGTAGAGATGGATAGTCGAGCTGGGCTATCAGACGGTCACCTCTGTAGCTGTAGTGTCATTTTTCCTATGGTCCAATGTGTAAATTAAACAAAAAAGTGCACGTTTGTTATGATGTCCAAGATGGGGACCAGGATGTGGACATAATAAAAAATTAGGGAACATGATAGGAGACATTTCTACAATACATATAATCATTCTTATCTATCTAATACGATGATAACAGCTCTCCATATCTGCAGTCCACCACAAGGACCACCCTCTCTAATCCCTGAAAAATGAAATCATCCTCAGTGATGAAGAGAGGGGGCTAAGTGCCCCCAATGGTCTCAGAGCATTGACTCTTCTAAGAGTCCTAAGAGTCCTGCTCACACTGATGGGGTGCAGCTGTGGGACCCTATTTTCAGAGATGATGTCCTCCACCCAACTCTCAAAAAGCTGAAAGGGTCTTCAGTAGAGATGGATAGTCGAGCTGGGCTATCAGACGGTCACCTCTGTAGCTGTAGTGTCATTTTTCCTATGGTCCAATGTGTAAATTAAACAAAAAAGTGCACGTTTGTTATGATGTCCAAGATGGGGACCAGGATGTGGACATAATAAAAAATTAGGGAACATGATAGGAGACATTTCTACAATACATATAATCATTCTTATCTATCTAATACGATGACAACAGCTCTCCATACCTGCAGTCCACCACAAGGACCACCCTCTCTAATCCCTGAAAAATGAAATCATCCTCAGTGACGAAGAGAGGGGGCTAAGCGCCCCCCATGGTTTTAGAGCATTGACTCTTCTAAGAGTCCTAAGAGTCCTGCTTACACTGATGGGGTGCAGATGTGGGACCCTATTTTAAGAGATGATGTCCTCCACCCAACTCTCAAAAAGCTGAAAGGGTCTTCAGTAGAGATGGATAGTCGAGCTGGGCTATCAGACGGTCACCTCTGTAGCTGTAGTGTCATTTTTCCTATGGTCCAATGTGTAAATTAAACAAAAAAGTGCACGTTTGTTATGATGTCCAAGATGGGGACCAGGATGTGGACATAATAAAAAATTAGGGAACATGATAGGAGACATTTCTACAATACATATAATCATTCTTATCTATTTAATACGATGACAACAGCTCTCCATACCTGCAGTCCACCACAAGGACCACCCTCTCTAATCCCTGAAAAATGAAATCATCCTCAGTGACGAAGAGAGGGGGCTAAGCGCCCCCCATGGTCTCAGAGCATTGACTCTTCTAAGAGTCCTAAGAGTCCTGCTCACACTGATGGGGTGCAGCTGTGGGACCCTATTTTCAGAGATGATGTCCTCCACCCAACTCTCAAAAAGCTGAAAGGGTCTTCAGTAGAGATGGATTGTCGAGCTGGGCTATCAGACGGTCACCTCTGTAGCTGTAGTGTCATTTTTCCTATGGTCCAATGTGTAAATTAAACAAAAAAGTGCACGTTTGTTATGATGTCCAAGATGGGGACCAGGATGTGGACATAATAAAAAATTAGGGAACATGATAGGAGACATTTCTACAATACATATAATCATTCTTATCTACCTAATACGATGATAACAGCTCTCCATACCTGCAGTCCACCACAAGGACCACCCTCTCTAATCCCTGAAAAATGAATTCATCCTCAGTGACGAAGAGAGGGGGCTAAGTGCCCCCAATGGTCTCAGAGCATTGACTCTTCTAAGAGTCCTAAGAGTCCTGCTCACACTGATGGGGTGCAGCTGTGGGACCCTATTTTCAGAGATGATGTCCTCCACCCAACTCTCAAAAAGCTGAAAGGGTCTTCAGTAGAGATGGATAGTCGAGCTGGGCTATCAGACGGTCACCTCTGTAGCTGTAGTGTCATTTTTCCTATGGTCCAATGTGTAAATTAAACAAAAAAGTGCACGTTTGTTATGATGTCCAAGATGGGGACCAGGATGTGGACATAATAAAAAATTAGGGAACATGATAGGAGACATTTCTACAATACATATAATCATTCTTATCTATCTAATACGATGACAACAGCTCTCCATACCTGCAGTCCACCACAAGGACCACCCTCTCTAATCCCTGAAAAATGAAATCATCCTCAGTGACGAAGAGAGGGGGCGAAGCGCCCCCCATGGTACCAGAGCATTGACTCTTCTAAGAGTCCTAAGAGTCCTGCTCACACTGATGGGGTGAAGCTGTGGGACCCTATTTTCAGAGATGATGTCCCCCACCCAACTCTCAAAAAGCTGAAAGGGTCTTCAGTAGAGATGGATAGTCGAGCTGGGCTATCAGACGGTCACCTCTGTAGCTGTAGTGTCATTTTTCCTATGGTCCAATGTGTAAATTAAACAAAAAAGTGCACGTTTGTTATGATGTTCAAGATGGGGACCAGGATGTGGACATAATAAAAAATTAGGGAACATGATAGGAGACATTTCTACAATACATATAATCATTCTTATCTATCTAATACGATGACAACAGCTCTCCATACCTGCAGTCCACCACAAGGACCACCCTCTCTAATCCCTGAAAAATGAAATCATCCTCAGTGACGAAGAGAGGGGGCTAAGCGCCCCCCATGGTTTTAGAGCATTGACTCTTCTAAGAGTCCTAAGAGTCCTGCTTACACTGATGGGGTGCAGCTGTGGGACCCTATTTTAAGAGATGATGTCCTCCATCCAACTCTCAAAAAGCTGAAAGGGTCTTCAGTAGAGATGGATAGTCGAGCTGGGCTATCAGACGGTCACCTCTGTAGCTGTAGTGTCATTTTTCCTATGGTCCAATGTGTAAATTAAACAAAAAAGTGCACGTTTGTTATGATGTCCAAGATGGGGACCAGGATGTGGACATAATAAAAAATTAGGGAACATGATAGGAGACATTTCTACAATACATATAATCATTCTTATCTATTTAATACGATGACAACAGCTCTCCATACCTGCAGTCCACCACAAGGACCACCCTCTCTAATCCCTGAAAAATGAAATCATCCTCAGTGACGAAGAGAGGGGGCTAAGCGCCCCCCATGGTCTCAGAGCATTGACTCTTCTAAGAGTCCTAAGAGTCCTGCTCACACTGATGGGGTGCAGCTGTGGGACCCTATTTTCAGAGATGATGTCCTCCACCCAACTCTCAAAAAGCTGAAAGGGTCTTCAGTAGAGATGGATAGTCGAGCTGGGCTATCAGACGGTCACCTCTGTAGCTGTAGTGTCATTTTTCCTATGGTCCAATGTGTAAATTAAACAAAAAAGTGCACGTTTGTTATGATGTCCAAGATGGGGACCAGGATGTGGACATAATAAAAAATTAGGGAACATGATAGGAGACATTTCTACAATACATATAATCATTCTTATCTATCTAATACGATGACAACAGCTCTCCATACCTGCAGTCCACCACAAGGACCATCCTCTCTAATCCCTGAAAAATGAAATCATCCTCAGTGACGAAGAGAGGGGGCTAAGCGCCCCCATGGTCTCAGAGCATTAACTCTTCTAAGAGTCCTAAGAGTCCTGCTCACACTGATGGGGTGCAGCTGTGGGACCCTATTTTCAGAGATGATGTCCTCCACCCAACTCTCAAAAAGCTGAAAGGGTCTTCAGTAGAGATGGATAGTCGAGCTGGGCTATCAGACGGTCACCTCTGTAGCTGTAGTGTCATTTTTCCTATGGCCCAATGTGTAAATTAAACAAAAAAGTGCACGTTTGTTATGATGTCCAAGATGGGGACCAGGATGTGGACATAATAAAAAATTAGGGAACATGATAGGAGACATTTCTACAATACATATAATCATTCTTATCTATCTAATACGATGACAACAGCTCTCCATACCTGCAGTCCACCACAAGGACCACCCTCTCTAATCCCTGAAAAATGAAATCATCCTCAGTGACGAAGAGAGGGGGCCAAGCGCCCCCCATGGTACCAGAGCATTGACTCTTCTAAGAGTCCTAAGAGTCCTGCTCACACTGATGGGGTGAAGCTGTGGGACCCTATTTTCAGAGATGATGTCCTCCACCCAACTCTCAAAAAGCTGAAAGGGTCTTCAGTAGAGATGGATAGTCGAGCTGGGCTATCAGACGGTCACCTCTGTAGCTGTAGTGTCATTTTTCCTATGGTCCAATGTGTAAATTAAACAAAAAAGTGCACGTTTGTTATGATGTCCAAGATGGGGACCAGGATGTGGACATAATAAGAAATTAGGGAACATGATAGGAGACATTTCTACAATACATATAATCATTCTTATCTATCTAATACGATGACAACAGCTCTCCATACCTGCAGTCCACCACAAGGACCACCCTCTCTAATCCCTGAAAAATAAAATCATCCTCAGGGACGAAGAGAGGGGGCTAAGCGCCCCCCATGGTTTTAGAGCATTGACTCTTCTAAGAGTCCTAAGAGTCCTGCTTACACTGATGGGGTGCAGCTGTGGGACCCTATTTTCAGAGATGATGTCCTCCACCCAACTCTCAAAAAGCTGAAAGGGTCTTCAGTAGAGATGGATAGTCGAGCTGGGCTATCAGACGGTCACCTCTGTAGCTGTAGTGTCATTTTTCCTATGGTCCAATGTGTAAATTAAACAAAAAAGTGCACGTTTGTTATGATGTTCAAGATGGGGACCAGGATGTGGACATAATAAAAAATTAGGGAACATGATAGGAGACATTTCTACAATACATATAATCATTCTTATCTATCTAATACGATCACAACAGCTCTCCATACCTGCAGTCCACCACAAGGACCACTCTCTCTAATCCCTGAAAAATGAAATCATCCTCAGTGACGAAGAGAGGGGGCTAAGCGCCCCCCATGGTCTCAGAGCATTGACTCTTCTAAGAGTCCTAAGAGTCCTGCTCACACTGATGGGGTGCAGCTGTGGGACCCTATTTTCAGAGATGATGTTCTCCACCCAACTCTCAAAAAGCTGAAAGGGTCTTCAGTAGAGATGGATAGTCGAGCTGGGCTATCAGACGGTCACCTCTGTAGCTGTAGTGTCATTTTTCCTATGGTCCAATGTGTAAATTAAACAAAAAAGTGCACGTTTGTTATGATGTCCAAGATGGGGACCAGGATGTGGACATAATAAAAAATTAGGGAACATGATAGGAGACATTTCTACAATACATATAATCATTCTTATCTATTTAATACGATGACAACAGCTCTCCATTCCTGCAGTCCACCACAAGGACCACCCTCTCTAATCCCTGAAAAATGAAATCATCCTCAGTGACAAAGAGAGGGGGCTAAGCGCCCCCCATGGTCTCAGAGCATTGACTCTTCTAAGAGTCCTAAGAGTCCTGCTCACACTGATGGGGTGCAGCTGTGGGACCCTATTTTCAGAGATGATGTCCTCCACCCAACTCTCAAAAAGCTGAAAGGGTCTTCAGTAGAGATGGATAGTCGAGCTGGGCTATCAGACGGTCACCTCTGTAGCTGTAGTGTCATTTTTCCTATGGTCCAATGTGTAAATTAAACAAAAAAGTGCACGTTTGTTATGATGTCCAAGATGGGGACCAGGATGTGGACATAATAAAAAATTAGGGAACATGATAGGAGACATTTCTACAATACATATAATCATTCTTATCTATCTAATACGATGATAACAGCTCTCCATATCTGCAGTCCACCACAAGGACCACCCTCTCTAATCCCTGAAAAATGAAATCATCCTCAGTGATGAAGAGAGGGGGCTAAGTGCCCCCAATGGTCTCAGAGCATTGACTCTTCTAAGAGTCCTAAGAGTCCTGCTCACACTGATGGGGTGCAGCTGTGGGACCCTATTTTCAGAGATGATGTCCTCCACCCAACTCTCAAAAAGCTGAAAGGGTCTTCAGTAGAGATGGATAGTCTAGCTGGGCTATCAGACGGTCACCTCTGTAGCTGTAGTGTCATTTTTCCTATGGTCCAATGTGTAAATTAAACAAAAAAGTGCACGTTTGTTATGATGTCCAAGATGGGGACCAGGATGCGGACATAATAAAAAATTAGGGAACATGATAGGAGACATTTCTACAATACATATAATCATTCTTATCTATCTAATACGATGACAACAGCTCTCCATACCTGCAGTCCACCACAAGGACCACCCTCTCTAATCCCTGAAAAATGAAATCATCCTCAGTGACGAAGAGAGGGGGCTAAGCGCCCCCATGGTCTCAGAGCATTAACTCTTCTAAGAGTCCTAAGAGTCCTGCTCACACTGATGGGGTGCAGCTGTGGGACCCTATTTTCAGAGATGATGTCCTCCACCCAACTCTCAAAAAGCTGAAAGGGTCTTCAGTAGAGATGGATAGTCGAGCTGGGCTATCAGACGGTCACCTCTGTAGCTGTAGTGTCATTTTTCCTATGGTCCAATGTGTAAATTAAACAAAAAAGTGCACGTTTGTTATGATGTCCAAGATGGGGACCAGGATGTGGACATAATAAAAAATTAGGGAACATGATAGGAGACATTTCTACAATACATATAATCATTCTTATCTATCTAATACGATGACAACAGCTCTCCATACCTGCAGTCCACCACAAGGACCACCCTCTCTAATCCCTGAAAAATGAAATCATCCTCAGTGACGAAGAGAGGGGGCCAAGTGCCCCCCATGGTACCAGAGCATTGACTCTTCTAAGAGTCCTAAGAGTCCTGCTCACACTGATGGGGTGAACCTGTGGGACCCTATTTTCAGAGATGATGTCCTCCACCCAACTCTCAAAAAGCTGAAAGGGTCTTCAGTAGAGATGGATAGTCGAGCTGGGCTATCAGACGGTCACCTCTGTAGCTGTAGTGTCATTTTTCCTATGGTCCAATGTGTAAATTAAACAAAAAAGTGCACGTTTGTTATGATGTCCAAGATGGGGACCAGGATGTGGACATAATAAAAAAATAGGGAACATGATAGGAGACATTTCTACAATACATATAATCATTCTTATCTATCTAATACGATGACAACAGCTCTCCATACCTGCAGTCCACCACAAGGACCACCCTCTCTATTCCCTGAAAAGTGAAATCATCCTCAGTGACGAAGAGAGGGGGCTAAGCGCCCCCCATGGTCTCAGAGCATTGACTCTTCTAAGAGTCCTAAGAGTCCTGCTCACACTGATGGGGTGCAGCTGTGGGACCCTATTTTCAGAGATGATGTTCTCCACCCAACTCTCAAATAGCTGAAAGGGTCTTCAGTAGAGATGGATAGTCGAGCTGGGCTATCAGACGGTCACCTCTGTAGCTGTAGTGTCATTTTTCCTATGGTCCAATGTGTAAATTAAACAAAAAAGTGCACGTTTGTTATGATGTCCAAGATGGGGACCAGGATGTGGACATAATAAAAAATTAGGGAACATGATAGGAGACATTTCTACAATACATATAATCATTCTTATCTATTTAATACGATGACAACAGCTCTCCATACCTGCAGTCCACCACAAGGACCACCCTCTCTAATCCCTGAAAAATGAAATCATCCTCAGTGACGAAGAGAGGGGGATAAGCGCCCCCCATGGTCTCAGAGCATTGACTCTTCTAAGAGTCCTAAGAGTCCTGCTCACACTGATGGGGTGCAGCTGTGGGACCCTATTTTCAGAGATGATGTCCTCCACCCAACTCTCAAAAAGCTGAAAGGGTCTTCAGTAGAGATGGATAGTCGAGCTGGGCTATCAGACGGTCACCTCTGTAGCTGTAGTGTCATTTTTCCTATGGTCCAATGTGTAAATTAAACAAAAAAGTGCACGTTTGTTATGATGTCCAAGATGGGGACCAGGATGTGGACATAATAAAAAATTAGGGAACATGATAGGAGACATTTCTACAATACATATAATCATTCTTATCTATCTAATACGATGACAACAGCTCTCCATACCGTATTTCATGGTCAATCCAGGTTTGTCAGTGATGGCACTGACATAATGTATGGCGTCTTTTTCGGGCGTTATCCTTTGCCTTTTCATTGTGAAAATCCAGTTGCCTATATCAAAGCAAATTCTACTACTTGTAAAGTATGCAGAAAATGAAATGTAGAACATATAACATCAACTGCTTAGGAACGCATCATAGGTTAGTACTTAAAAGGATATTGTCATGTTCTAGTCATAATGCAAGCTGGACATTTTTCATGTTACCCTGTAATCGCCGGCCTGTTCTAATGCTCACAAGCAAAGATATATGCTCAGCTGCTAAGGCTTCCCTCTGCCTTCTGAATGAAAATTGAATATGTCTGGCTCACTGTGTATATAGCAGGTGCTCAGAAAAAATAAGAGTCAATTCAAAAGAAATAGCTCTGGCACACTATAGTGATTAATAACTTAAGAAAAGAACTCTTGGAATGCTGAAAATTCTTTATTTGTGCAAAAGGATAATTCATCCAACGTTTCGACCTTGTTTTTAGGTCTTTATCAAGGATAAAGTTATCTAAGATCATAAAGGGTTACAAAACCATATAAACACGTAATTAGTACATAGTACAACATAACAGTACAATATATTGCTACTTGAGAGTACAATGGGTCAAATGACCATGAGGCACATACAAAAAATTTTTCCAAAGCCATAGTGAAAACATTTGTACTGAGGAAAGAAAATTTCCACATGACCTATCTGGAGAAACATTCTGGATCAAACAACCAAAAATAGTCAAGCAGGTAAATACACACCTATATGGATAACAGGATGATATGTGTTCAATTGTATAGCGTCATTGCCATTAAGGTACAAATGGAAAACTTGCAATCCTATATAGTGAAGGAAATGAACACATATCATATCAAAGAACACAGGAACATGGATGTGAGAAAAACCTCAATGTTTATACTTTGTTCTTTATAATGGTGTGAACATGTATATGTCTCAGTACCTTAGGCACTTGAGAATTCTAGTGAGTAGATGATGAAAGCCTATTCCAGAACTGGAATCGGTAAATAATTGTAGGTGGAATCTAAATGAAAAGATGGTACAAGTGTTATCATGACACGTGGGCTATAACACAATGGACCGTGTGACAAAGAAGAAAGGAGAGAAAGAAGAGGAAGAAAATGGAACTACCTGTAACATTACGTGATAGTCACTGGTAAGTATCACTTGACAATTCAGGTGAAAAAGGATTCCTTTATTAAAGGGTTCTCAGTCGCCTCAGGATCATGAAATACTAGGGTAAATGATATGAGAATGGGTAAGAAGCACCACTAAAGGAAATATGAGATGCAGGACATATATCTATAAACCCCTGAACTACATGATAGAAATAAAAAGAAGAAAAAAGAAAAAAAAGAAGAAAGAAGAAGAACACAGAATGCGGAAAGAGAATGGGTACAACTACCTGAGTTACTGCAGGGAGGCCCCTGGTTGGTATTGTGAGGGTTAGTGGAATTCCTTCACTGAAGGGTTCTCAGTTGCCTCAGGTTCGTGAAAAATGCTATAGACAAATAATGCCCGGAGAAAAGGGGTTCATATACAGCGAATAATGGTAATACAAGGTACATGTGTCACATGTAATAGTATATATATATATATATATTGTACTAAGCTCTACACCAGAAATAGAAAGTAGTCCCTCTGCCTTTTGTCTAGGTGCCCTGAGTTATGTCCTGTAAACTGTCACAGCGACCCAGACACACATGTGTAGTAGGGGAATATCCCTGCTGAGATGCCAGTGCTAGAGCACTCGTTTGCTGTGGAGTTGAACGCTATGTGAGCAGTTCTTACCTTCAATGAGCAGAAGTCTCTTTTTTCAGATTTCAATATCTCTGTGGGTATCTGGCAGAAATATGGAATACTCTTTACTGCTAAGACCCTGTACACCACTCCCACTAAAGGGGGCTTTACACGCTGCGACATCGCTAATGCGGAGTCGTTGGGGTCACGGAATTTGTGACGCACATCCGGCCGCATTAGCGATGTTGCTGCGTGTGACACCGATGAGCGATTTTGCATCATTGCAAAAACGTGCAAAATCGCTCATCGGTGACATGGGTCTCCATTCTCGATTATCGTTACTGCAGCAGTAACGATGTAGTTCGTCGCTCCTGCGGCAGCACACATCACTCCGTGTGACACCGCAGAAACGAGGAACCTCTCCTTACCTGCCTCCCAGCCGCTATGAGGAAGGAAGGAGGTGGGCGGGATGTTCCGGCCACTCATCTCCGCCCCTCCGCTGCTATTGGGCGGTCGCTCAGTGACGTCGCTGTGACGCCGCACGGACCGCCCCCTTAGAAAGGAGGCGGTTCGCCGGTCACAGCGACGTCGCCGGGCAGGTAAGTATGTGTGACGGGTCTGGTCGGTGTTGTGCGGCATGGGCAGCGATTTACCCGTGTCGCGCAACAGATGGGGGCGGGTACCCACACTAGCGATATCGGGACCGATATCGCAGTGTGTAAAGTAGCCTTTAGTCACATGACCAAGACTGTATCTGTGTCCCTACAACACACTTGAGACAAATGTGTGTGTGAGCCTGCATTGTGGGGTATATATAATATATTATAGAGCTGGGAAGGATCATTCTAAGCAGTGAGCTGTTCCAGTATTTGTAGGAAAATACCCAGTAGAAGCATCAAACACAGCACCAATACCTCCCATCAGTATCCCACCACAGTGCCATGTAACCCATGCCCTACACTCCCATCTACACCAATACTATACAGGCACAAACTAGTATATCTGACTAAAAGCCCCCAAAATATGAAGAACGGCCTATAGTTGAGTGTGGATATAAAATCTATGTGAGCAGAGCTAGAATAGAAATCACTGATCGCATTGAAGTCATTCTGACCATAAATCACCATGATATCAAGGTGAGGAGTTGTGTGTTACTGCTGGGAGGAAAGGGTTAACAGTGGAATATTAAGGTGCATTTCTGTGTGCAGTGTTACTAGTCAATGTAACAATTCAGTATGAGCTGCTCTTGGTGCCGGGGGAGGGAGATGCTCTCCTGAGCAAGATAGATGGGGAATGAACATAATATCTATATAGTGTAAGGCAGGGGGTCTCAAACTCGGCTGGGTGTATGGGCCGCACAGAGGAAAAAAATAATTTGGGGGGCTGCATTCTTTGCAAGACAAAGTGACATTTTTATTGGTACCATATATGTATATATTTTTTTCACACACCTTTGGATGACTGATTTTCAACATTTTTCACTTGTTTATTATAACAAATGTGCAAATTCTTTGGTTAAATCTAAAAAAAATAAATGTGATGTTAAAAAAAAGTCATGCCTTATTTTGTTTTTTTTTTACATTTTATCCCTTTCTTTTAACTAATAGTGTTACAATTATGACGCTAGCGTTTTGTGAAGGGAATGCTTTGCCTACTTCCGTGACTATGGCCTTCCGGAACTGCTGCATTTTGGCTGACCTCTCCGCCTCGGGAATAAGAGACATAAAGTTCTCCTTGTAGCGTGGGTCTAACAGTGTTACCAACCAGTAATGATTGTCGGCCAAGATGTTCTTAACGCGAGGGTCACGAGACAGGCAGCTTACCATAAACTCATCCATGTGCGCCAGACTCTTAACAGCCATCACTTCAGTATCCAGACCAACACGATGACTGAACATGCTGTCCTCCTCCTTCTCCTCCTCCTCCTCCTCCTCCTCATCATCTACCCTGTCCTCTGGCCAGCCACGCTGAACTGAGCATATGACTGGTATGCATGTCATATCCTCAATTTGGCCGGAGAGTTGCTCCATGTCTTCATCCTCCTCCTCGTCATAGTCCTCCACTGCACGTTGTGATGAGACGAGGCTGGGCTGTGTGTTATCACCCACACCCACTACTGTTTCTTGCTCCAACTCATCGTGTTCCGCCTGCAATGCATCATGTTTGGTTTTGAGCAGAGACCGTTTTAGAAGGCAGAGAAGCGGTATGGTGACGCTAATAATGGCGTCATCGCCGCTCACCATCTTGGTGGAGTCCTCAAAGTTTTGGAGGATGGTACATAGGTCGGACATCCATCTCCACTCCTCAGGTGTTATGTGTGGAGTTTGACCCATTTCCCGACGGCTTAGGTGATGCAGGTACTCAACAACTGCCCTCTTCTGCTCACATATCCTGATCAACATGTGCAGAGTTGAATTCCAATGCGTGGGGACATCACACACCAGTCTGTGAGCCGGAAGATGCAAACGACGCTGAAAGCCGGCAAGGCCGGCTGAAGCAGTAGGTGACTTTCGAAAATGTGCAGACAGGCAGCGAACTTTTACCAGCAGATCAGACAGCTCTGGGTATGACTTTAGAAACCGCTGAACCACGAGGTTGAGCACATGGGCCATGCATGGAACATGTGTCAGCTGGCCTCGCCTCAAAGCCGCCACCAGGTTCCGGCCATTGTCACACACAACCTTTCCTGGCTTTAGGTTCAGAGGTGTGAGCCAGTGATCTGCATGCTGTTTTAGAGCTGTCCACACCTCTTCTGCATTGTGGGGTTTGTCACCTATGCAGATTAGCTGCAGCACAGTCTGTTGCCGCTTCGCCGAGGCAGTGCTGCAGTGCTTCCAGCTTGGGACTGGTGTGGAGGGTAAAGTGGATGAGGATGCGCAGGAGGAGGAGGAGGCTGAAGAGCATGACATTCCGGAGCTGTAGAGTGTGGGTGAAACCCTGACTGAGGTAGGGCCTGCAAACCTTGGTGTGGGAAGGACTTGTTCCGTTCCTCGCTCAAACTGGGTCCCAGCTGGGCTGGGCTGGGTCCCTACCCGGCTGGGTAGGGCGTTGTGGGGGGTTTGTCTATCTCCGTTTGAGGTGAGTTTGTTTAAGTTAGCCTTTTCTTTGGCGTTTTTTGGAGCCCTGCGGGTTGGGGAGTTGGTATCGCCCAGTAAGGCGTTCCCCGGGGGCTTGGATTGGGGTGACATTATGTCAGTGGAAAACGGAGTTTAATTTTGGATTAGGAAATCGAAAACTGATCAGAGAGGTGTGGGTAGACTAGTCCGTTTGGGGATGGTTGTGGCATCTGATATGTGCCCGTTCAAGTGTCTCGGGAATTTTCAACAGATCCGTCCGAAGGTGGATGGCCCCTTATTATGTCACGAGGATGGGTCCTTTTTATCGAGATACCAATTTGTGAGTGTTTCTAGGGCATGTTTGAAGTCGTTGGGGTTAGATCCGAAGTCTTTCGGATTGGGGCAGCGACGGAGGCCTCTATATGCGGCCTACCGGAGGAGACAGTTAAGCAGATTGGTAGGTGGAAGTCGCAGCGCTTTAAGTCGTATGTACGTCCCCAGGTGGTTGTTGGCAATTGAGGGGAAAAGGGGGGGTATTAGGGTAGCAATGGGGGGGGGTGAGAGTGTGTGTTTTTTGTCAATTTGGTTTGGTGAGGCAATAAAATGGTGTCGTCTGTACATTTTGTATTGCAGAAGCACCCCCTCTTCCTTCCCTGGTCTGGATCCTTGGCCACTCTTATGTGTATTGGGGAGCCCGACGAGCGGACGCGAGATGGAACGGGAGACAGCTAGGTTTTGAGAAGGACCTGGCTCTCGTGCGATGGCTCGGTGTTCGGGGGTTAGGGTGGAACAGGGTGTTGCAGGAGGTGCATAGATACGCCCGGTTGGACAGACCTCCTGACATGTTAGTGTTGCATGCCGGGGGGAATGATTTGGGTGGGCGTCCTTTTCGAATCTTGATAAAGGACATCAAACATGATTTGTTACGGTTATGGGTGTCGTTTTCAGGTCTAACGATAGTCTGGTCGGAGATAGTAGCGAGAAAGAGTTGGCAGAAAGCGCGGTCAGTTGACAGGTTGAACAAGGCGCGGGCGAAGGTTAATAGGGCGATCTCGAAGTTTGTTAGTCGGAACGGGGGTATAGCAATACGGCATGTTGAGTTGGAAAGGACGGAAGAGGAATTTTGGTTGGCTGACGGGGTACACCTTAATGCGGTGGGAACTGACTTATGGGCTCTTGGCTTGCAGGGAGGTATTGAGAGGGCCCTTTGGTTGCGGGGGGTCTCAGGCACTTGAAGGGTTTCAAGGTGCCTTCGTTGTGGTGTTGTTTATTGGTGGGTCCTTGAAGTTGGTTTAAAATTGGTTCGGGGATTCATCCGGGTATGGATCCCCTCATTGGCAGAATTGATGGTCCCCTGGTGATTTTGGGGGGGAACCCCGACGGGGTATGTCGGGGCCCCTGGGGGTGTGGTTGGGGTTGACGGAGGATTAACCCTTACCATTTGGTGCTCCTGAGCCAGTGTGGGTAACGGCTGGGAGCAAGTTGAGGTTTTTTATTGCTCGGTTATGGGAATCACCAGGGTTTTGGTAGCTTCAAGGACCTTACCACATTGCAAATTTTATTGGTTATGTATTCTTGTTAATAAAATGGCTGCTATGGCCAAAATTATCCAAAGATAAATTTGTGTCTGTGTAATTACTTTTAAATAAGAAATGGGAATGGAGGTGTGGGGTATGAAAGGAAGACCGGAGTCAACAATTCCAGGGTCAAGCATGTTTATTTGCCTAAGCTTCGTTCCAGGGTAGAAAGGGTAAGAGTGCCTTTCAGAATTCGAAGTGGTCGGACTGTACGGGCCACCAAGAACTGCAGGAGAGCTTGAACATCTTCCCATGGATTTGCGACATCCTCCCTCATCAGTTACGTAGGTAAGCAGGTTCTCAGCATTGCAGCCCATTTGTTATCTTAAGTTAGTTAAGCGGGGTTAACTAACCTGTCAGTTCAGCCTCAGGTCTAAAGCAGAGGCCTGGACTCCACTCCTTACTCCTCACTCCACAACTCTCCTTAAAAACAACTGACTCCTTTTTCCTGCCCCGGGGTCTCCAGACCCCTAGGTGGGCGTTTCCTTCCGTCTGGTCCTGCCCACTGGTGTGCCTGTCTTTCCCTGGGGGAGGTGACTAGGGTTTTCTGGTTGGCTTTGTGTGACTTAGGTGAGGGAAGTTGTTATGCGGGGGCCTATGTGTGACTACCTGCAGTGTCAGGGCGTCACATATGTATGTGTGTATGTCTGCTAAAGGAATCCGCACCGTCATATTTACAAACACAAAATGTTGACTCTATGCACAGAAGAGAGTCATTCTATTTACATGATTTGTGTTTTTTTACCTTTTAAAACTATCATTAAATGTTAAGTTTTAGTTAGGGATTTATGCTTCTGTCTGTCTCTCTCCCAGTCTCTGTCATCTGTCTGTCTCTGTGTGTCTCTATCTCTATCCATGTCTGTCTGTCTCTCTATCTCTGTCTGTCTCTCTGTGTCTGTCTGTCTCTCTCTCTCTTTGTGGCTGTCTGTTTCTATGTCTGTCTGTCTCTTTTCCAGGCCTGTCTCTTTTCCAGGTCTGTCTCTTTTCCAGGTCTGTCTCTTTCCCTGTCTGTCTGTCTCTTCCCCTGTCTGTCTCTTCCCCTGTCTGTCTCTTCCCCTGTCTGTCTCTGTATTTCTTTGTCTGTCTCTGTCTTTCTCTTCCCCTGTCTGTCTCTTTCCCTGTCTCTCTCTGCCTGTCTCTCTTTGTCTCTCTCTGTCTGACTCATTCCCCGTTTGTCTCTTTCCCTGTCTATCTCTGTATTTCTTTGTCTGTCTCTATCTGTCTGTCTCTCTGTCTGTCTCTTCCCCTGTCTGTCTCTTTCCCTGTCGGTCTGCCTTTTCTCCTGCCTGTCTCTGTGTGTTTGTCTCTGTCTGTTTCCCTATCTGCCTCTGTCTCTTTCTCTGTCTCTGTCTGTCTGCCTTTTTTCCCTGTCTATCTCTGTCTGTCTCTTTCCCTGTCTGCCTTTGTCTGTTTGTCTCTGTCTCTTTCCCTGTCTGTCTATGCCTATCTGTCTCTGTCTGTTTGTCTCTCAGTCTGTGTCTGTCTCTCTCTATCTGTCTCCCCACTGACATCATATTATCTCACACATAAGCTTCTTATACTATGAATGTCCTTTGTTCCTATAGCAACCAATCACAGCTGCTATTAATAACTTGCAGCTCCCACCTCCATTCAGTTTAATGGAGGCAGGTTTTTTGGAGAGTAACTGTAAAGCGCGGGGTTAAATATTCCTGTTAAAACATAGTCTACGACGTTCCCTGAGTCACATGAGGTGTCTGCAAAATTTTGTGTTTGTAAATATGACGGTGCGGATTCCTTTAGCAGACATACACACATACATATGTGACGCCCTGACACTGCAGGTAGTCACACATAGGCCCCCGCATAACAACTTCCCTCACCTAAGTCACACAAATCCAACCAGAAAATCCTAGTCACCTCCCCCAGGGAAAGACAGGCACACCAGTGGGCAGGACCAGACGGAAGGAAACGCCCACCTAGGGGTCTGGAGACCCCGGGGCAGGAAAAAGGAGTCAGTTGTTTTTAAGGAGAGTTGTGGAGTGAGGAGTAAGGAGTGGAGTCCAGGCCTCTGCTTTAGACCTGAGGCTGAACTGACAGGTTAGTTAACCCCGCTTAACTAACTTAAGACAACAAATGGGCTGCAATGCTGAGAACCTGCTTACCTACGTAACTGATGAGGGAGGATGTCGCAAATCCATGGGAAGATGTTCAAGCTCTCCTGCAGTTCTTGGTGGTCCGTACAGTCCGACCACTTCGAATTCTGAAAGGCACTCTTACCCTTTCTACCCTGGAACGAAGCTTACGCAAATAAACATGCTTGACCCTGGAATTGTTGACTCCGGTCTTCCTTTCATACCCCACACCTCCATTCCCATTTCTTATTTAAAAGTAATTACACAGACACAAATTTATCTTTGGATAATTTTGGCCATAGCAGCCATTTTATTAACAAGAATACATAACCAATAAAATTTGCAATGTGGTAAGGTCCTTGAAGCTACCAAAACCCTGGTGATTCCCATAACCGAGCAATAAAAAACCTCAACTTGCTCCCAGCCGTTACCCACACTGGCTCAGGAGCACCAAATGGTAAGGGTTAATCCTCCGTCAACCCCAACCACACCCCCAGGGGCCCCGACATACCCCGTCGGGGTTCCCCCCCAAAATCACCAGGGGACCATCAATTCTGCCAATGAGGGGATCCATACCCGGATGAATCCCCGAACCAATTTTAAACCAACTTCAAGGACCCACCAATAAACAACACCACAACGAAGGCACCTTGAAACCCTTCAAGTGCCTGAGACCCCCCGCAACCAAAGGGCCCTCTCAATACCTCCCTGCAAGCCAAGAGCCCATAAGTCAGTTCCCACCGCATTAAGGTGTACCCCGTCAGCCAACCAAAATTCCTCTTCCGTCCTTTCCAACTCAACATGCCGTATTGCTATACCCCCGTTCCGACTAACAAACAAAGAGATCGCCCTATTAACCTTCGCCCGCGCCTTGTTCAACCTGTCAACTGACCGCGCTTTCTGCCAACTCTTTCTCGCTACTATCTCCGACCAGACTATCGTTAGACCTGGAAACGACACCCATAACCGTAACAAATCATGTTTGATGTCCTTTATCAAGATTCGAAAAGGACGCCCACCCAAATCATTCCCCCCGGCATGCAACACTAAGATGTCAGGAGGTCTGTCCAACCGGGCGTATCTATGCACCTCCTGCAACACCCTGTTCCACCCTAACCCCCGAACACCGAGCCATCGCACGAGAGCCAGGTCCTTCTCAAAACCTAGCTGTCTCCCGTTCCATCTCGCGTCCGCTCGTCGGGCTCCCCAATACACATAAGAGTGGCCAAGGATCCAGACCAGGGAAGGAAGGGGGGGTGCTTCTGCAATACAAAATGTACAGACGACACCATTTTATTGCCTCACCAAACCAAATTGACAAAAAACACACACTCCCCCCCCCCCCATTGCTACCCTAATACCCCCCCCCCCCTTTTCCCCTCAATTGCCAACAACCACCTGGGGACGTACATACGACTTAAAGCGCTGCGACTTCCACCTACCAATCTGCTTAACTGTCTCCTCTGGTAGGCCGCATATAGAGGCCTCCGTCGCTGCCCCAATCCGAAAGACTTCGGATCTAACCCCAACGACTTCAAACATGCCCTAAAAACACTCACAAATTGGTATCTCGATAAAAAGGACCCATCCTCGTGACATAATAAGGGGCCATCCACCTTCGGACGGATCTGTTGAAAATTCCCGAGACACTTGAACGGGCACATATCAGATGCCACAACCATCCCCAAACGGACTAGTCTACCCACACCTCTCTGATCAGTTTTCGATTTCCTAATCCAAAATTCAACTCCGTTTTCCACTGACAATGTCACCCCAATCCAAGCCCCCGGGGAACGCCTTACTGGGCGATACCAACTCCCCAACCCGCAGGGCTCCAAAAAACGCCAAAGAAAAGGCTAACTTAAACAAACTCACCTCAAACGGAGATAGACAAACCCCCCACAACGCCCTACCCAGCCCAGCCCAGCTGGGACCCAGTTTGAGCGAGGAACGGAACAAGTCCTTCCCACACCAAGGTTTGCAGGCCCTACCTCAGTCAGGGTTTCACCCACACTCTACAGCTCCGGAATGTCATGCTCTTCAGCCTCCTCCTCCTCCTGCGCATCCTCATCCACTTTACCCTCCACACCAGTCCCAAGCTGGAAGCACTGCAGCACTGCCTCGGCGAAGCGGCAACAGGCTGTGCTGCAGCTAATCTGCATAAGTGACAAATCCCACAATGCAGAAGAGGTGTGGACAGCTCTAAAACAGCATGCAGATCACTGGCTCACACCTCTGAACCTAAAGCCAGGAAAGGTTGTGTGTGACAATGGCCGGAACCTAGTGGCGGCTTTGAGGCGAGGCCAGCTGACACATGTTCCATGCATGGCCCATGTGCTCAACCTCGTGGTTCAGCGGTTTCTAAAGTCATACCCAGAGCTGTCTGATCTGCTGGTAAAAGTTCGCCGCCTGTCTGCACATTTTCGAAAGTCACCTACTGCTTCAGCCGGCCTTGCCGGCTTTCAGCGTCGTTTGCATCTTCCGGCTCACAGACTGGTGTGTGATGTCCCCACGCGTTGGAATTCAACTCTGCACATGTTGATCAGGATATGTGAGCAGAAGAGGGCAGTTGTTGAGTACCTGCATCACCTAAGCCGTCGGGAAATGGGTCAAACTCCACACATAACACCTGAGGAGTGGAGATGGATGTCCGACCTATGTACCATCCTCCAAAACTTTGAGGACTCCACCAAGATGGTGAGCGGCGATGACGCCATTATTAGCGTCACCATACCGCTTCTCTGCCTTCTAAAACGGTCTCTGCTCAAAACCAAACATGATGCATTGCAGGCGGAACACGATGAGTTGGAGCAAGAAACAGTAGTGGGTGTGGGTGATAACACATAGCCCAGCCTCGTCTCATCACAACGTGCAGTGGAGGACTATGACGAGGAGGAAGATGAAGACATGGAGCAACTCTCCGGCCAAATTGAGGATATGACATGCATACCAGTCATATGCTCAGTTCAGCGTGGCTGGCCAGAGGACAGGGTAGATGAGGAGGAGGAGGAGAAGGAGGAGGACAGCATGTTCAGTCATCGTGTTGGTCTGGATACTGAAGTGATGGCTGTTAAGAGTCTGGCGCACATGGATGACTTTATGGTAAGCTGCCTGTCTCGTGACCCTCGCGTTAAGAACATCTTGGCCGACAATCATTACTGGTTGGTAACACTGTTAGACCCACGCTACAAGGAGAACTTTATGTCTCTTATTCCCGAGGCGGAGAGGTCAGCCAAAATGCAGCAGTTCCGGAAGGCCATAGTCACGGAAGTAGGCAAAGCATTCCCTTCACAAAACGCTAGCGTCATAATTGTAACACTATTAGTTAAAAGAAAGGGATAAAATGTAAAAAAAAACAAAATAAGGCATGACTTTTTTTTAACATCACATTTATTTTTTTTAGATTTAACCAAAGAATGTGCACATTTGTTATAATAAACAAGTGAAAAATGTTGAAAATCAGTCATCCAAAGGTGTGTGAAAAAAATATATACATATATGGTACCAATAAAAATGTCACTTTGTCTTGCAAAGAATGCAGCCCCCCAAATTATTTTTTTCCTCTGTGCGGCCCATACACCCAGCCGAGTTTGAGACCCCCTGCCTTACACTATATAGATATTATGTTCATTCCCCATCTATCTTGCTCAGGAGAGCATCTCCCTCCCCCGGCACCAAGAGCAGCTCATACTGAATTGTTACATTGACTAGTAACACTGCACACAGAAATGCACCTTAATATTCCACTGTTAACCCTTTCCTCCCAGCAGTAACACACAACTCCTCACCTTGATATCATGGTGATTTATGGTCAGAATGACTTCAATGCGATCAGTGATTTCTATTCTAGCTCTGCTCACATAGATTTTATATCCACACTCAACTATAGGCCGTTCTTCATATTTTGGGGGCTTTTAGTCAGATATATTAGTTTGTGCCTGTATAGTATTGGTGTAGATGGGAGTGTAGGGCATGGGTTACATGGCACTGTGGTGGGATACTGATGGGAGGTATTGGTGCTGTGTTTGATGCTTCTACTGGGTATTTTCCTACAAATACTGGAACAGCTCACTGCTTAGAATGATCCTTCCCAGCTCTATAATATATTATATATACCCCACAATGCAGGCTCACACACACATTTGTCTCAAGTGTGTTGTAGGGACACAGATACAGTCTTGGTCATGTGACTAAAGGCTACTTTACACACTGCGATATCGGTCCCGATATCGCTAGTGTGGGTACCCGCCCCCATCTGTTGCGCGACACGGGTAAATCGCTGCCCATGCCGCACAACACCGACCAGACCCGTCACACATACTTACCTGCCCGGCGACGTCGCTGTGACCGGCGAACCGCCTCCTTTCTAAGGGGGCGGTCCGTGCGGCGTCACAGCGACGTCACTGAGCGACCGCCCAATAGCAGCGGAGGGGCGGAGATGAGTGGCCGGAACATCCCGCCCACCTCCTTCCTTCCTCATAGCGGCTGGGAGGCAGGTAAGGAGAGGTTCCTCGTTTCTGCGGTGTCACACGGAGTGATGTGTGCTGCCGCAGGAGCGACGAACTACATCGTTACTGCTGCAGTAACGATAATCGAGAATGGAGACCCATGTCACCGATGAGCGATTTTGCACGTTTTTGCAACGATGCAAAATCGCTCATCGGTGTCACACGCAGCAACATCGCTAATGCGGCCGGATGTGCGTCACAAATTCCGTGACCCCAACGACTCCGCATTAGCGATGTCGCAGCGTGTAAAGCCCCCTTTAGTGGGAGTGGTGTACAGGGTCTTAGCAGTAAAGAGTATTCCATATTTCTGCCAGATACCCACAGAGATATTGAAATCTGAAAAAAGAGACTTCTGCTCATTGAAGGTAAGAACTGCTCACATAGCGTTCAACTCCACAGCAAACGAGTGCTCTAGCACTGGCATCTCAGCAGGGATATTCCCCTACTACACATGTGTGTCTGGGTCGCTGTGACAGTTTACAGGACATAACTCAGGGCACCTAGACAGAAGGCAGAGGGACTACTTTCTATTTCTGGTGTAGAGCTTAGTACAATATATATATATATACTATTACATGTGACACATGTACCTTGTATTACCATTATTCGCTGTATATGAACCCCTTTTCTCCGGGCATTATTTGTCTATAGCATTTTTCACGAACCTGAGGCAACTGAGAACCCTTCAGTGAAGGAATTCCACTAACCCTCACAATACCAACCAGGGGCCTCCCTGCAGTAACTCAGGTAGTTGTACCCATTCTCTTTCCGCATTCTATGTGTTCTTCTTTCTTCTTTTTTTTCTTTTTTCTTCTTTTTATTTCTATCATGTAGTTCAGGGGTTTATAGATATATGTCCTGCATTTCATATTTCCTTTAGTGGTGCTTCTTACCCATTCTCATATCATTTACCCTAGTATTTCATGATCCTGAGGCGACTGAGAACCCTTTAATAAAGGAATCCTTTTTCACCTGAATTGTCAAGTGATACTTACCAGTGACTATCACGTAATGTTACAGGTAGTTCCATTTTCTTCCTCTTCTTTCTCTCCTTTCTTCTTTGTCACACGGTCCATTGTGTTATAGCCCACGTGTCATGATAACACTTGTACCATCTTTTCATTTAGATTCCACCTACAATTATTTACCGATTCCAGTTCTGGAATAGGCTTTCATCATCTACTCACTAGAATTCTCAAGTGCATAAGGTACTGAGACATATACATGTTCACACCATTATAAAGAACAAAGTATAAACATTGAGGTTTTTCTCACACCCATGTTCCTGTGTTCTTTGATATGATATGTGTTCATTTCCTTCACTATATAGGATTGCAAGTTTTCCATTTGTACCTTAATGGCAATGACGCTATACAATTGAACACATATCATCCTGTTATCCATATAGGTGTGTATTTACCTGCTTGACTATTTTTGGTTGTTTGATCCAGAATGTTTCTCCAGATAGGTCATGTGGAAATTTTCTTTCCTCAGTACAAATGTTTTCACTATGGCTTTGGAAAATTTTTTTGTATGTGCCTCATGGTCATTTGACCCATTGTACTCTCAAGTAGCAATATATTGTACTGTTATGTTGTACTATGTACTAATTACGTGTTTATATGGTTTTGTAACCCTTTATGATCTTAGATAACTTTATCCTTGATAAAGACCTAAAAACAAGGTCGAAACGTTGGATGAATTATCCTTTTGCACAAATAAAGAATTTTCAGCATTCCAAGAGTTCTTTTCTTACGTTATTAATCACTATAGTGTACCAGAGCTATTTCTTTTGAATTGACTCTTATTTTTTCTGAGCACCTGCTATATACACAGTGAGCCAGACATATTCAATTTTCATTCAGAAGGCAGAGGGAAGCCTTAGCAGCTGAGCATATATCTTTGCTTGTGAGCATTAGAACAGGCCGGCGATTACAGGGTAACATGAAAAATGTCCAGCTTGCATTATGACTAGAACATGACAATATCCTTTTAAGTACTAACCTATGATGCGTTCCTAAGCAGTTGATGTTATATGTTCTACATTTCATTTTCTGCATACTTTACAAGTAGTAGAATTTGCTTTGATATAGGCAACTGGATTTTCACAATGAAAAGGCAAAGGATAACGCCCGAAAAAGACGCCATACATTATGTCAGTGCCATCACTGACAAACCTGGATTGACCATGAAATACGGTATGGAGAGCTGTTGTCATCGTATTAGATAGAGAAGAATGATTATATGTATTGTAGAAATGTCTCCTATCATGTTCCCTAATTTTTTATTATGTCCACATCCTGGTCCCCATCTTGGACATCATAACAAACGTGCACTTTTTTGTTTAATTTACACATTGGACCATAGGAAAAATGACACTACAGCTACAGAGGTGACCGTCTGATAGCCCAGCTCGACTATCCATCTCTACTGAAGACCCTTTCAGCTTTTTGAGAGTTGGGTGGAGGACATCATCTCTGAAAATAGGGTCCCACAGCTGCACCCCATCAGTGTGAGCAGGACTCTTAGGACTCTTAGAAGAGTCAATGCTCTGAGACCATTGGGGGCACTTAGCCCCCTCTCTTCATCACTGAGGATGATTTCATTTTTCAGGGATTAGAGAGGGTGGTCCTTGTGGTGGACTGCAGATATGGAGAGCTGTTATCATCGTATTAGATAGATAAGAATGATTATATGTATTGTAGAAATGTCTCCTATCATGTTCCCTAATTTTTTATTATGTCCACATCCTGGTCCCCATCTTGGACATCATAACAAACGTGCACTTTTTTGTTTAATTTACACATTGGACCATAGGAAAAATGACACTACAGCTACAGAGGTGACCGTCTGATAGCCCAGCTCGACTATCCATCTCTACTGAAGACCCTTTCAGCTTTTTGAGAGTTGGGTGGAGGACATCATCTCTGAAAATAGGGTCCCACAGCTGCACCCCATCAGTGTGAGCAGGACTCTTAGGACTCTTAGAAGAGTCAATGCTCTGAGACCATGGGGGGCGCTTAGCCCCCTCTCTTTGTCACTGAGGATGATTTCATTTTTCAGGGATTAGAGAGGGTGGTCCTTGTGGTGGACTGCAGGTATGGAGAGCTGTTGTCATCGTATTAAATAGATAAGAATGATTATATGTATTGTAGAAATGTCTCCTATCATGTTCCCTAATTTTTTATTATGTCCACATCCTGGTCCCCATCTTGGACATCATAACAAACGTGCACTTTTTTGTTTAACATACACATTGGACCATAGGAAAAATGACACTACAGCTACAGAGGTGACCGTCTGATAGCCCAGCTCGACTATCCATCTCTACTGAAGACCCTTTCAGCTTTTTGAGAGTTGGGTGGAGAACATCATCTCTGAAAATAGGGTCCCACAGCTGCACCCCATCAGTGTGAGCAGGACTCTTAGGACAGTTAGAAGAGTCAATGCTCTGAGACCATGGGGGGCGCTTAGCCCCCTCTCTTCGTCACTGAGGATGATTTCACTTTTCAGGGAATAGAGAGGGTGGTCCTTGTGGTGGACTGCAGGTATGGAGAGCTGTTGTCATCGTATTAGATAGATAAGAATGATTATATGTATTGTAGAAATGTCTCCTATCATGTTTCCTATTTTTTTATTATGTCCACATCCTGGTCCCCATCTTGGAAATCATAACAAACGTGCACTTTTTTGTTTAATTTACACATTGGACCATAGGAAAAATGACACTACAGCTACAGAGGTGACCGTCTGATAGCCCAGCTCGACTATCCATCTCTACTGAAGACCCTTTCAGCTTTTTGAGAGTTGGGTGGAGGACATCATCTCTGAAAATAGGGTCCCACAGCTGCACCCCATCAGTGTAAGCAGGACTCTTAGGACTCTTAGAAGAGTCAATGCTCTAAAACCATGGGGGGCGCTTAGCCCCCTCTCTTCGTCCCTGAGGATGATTTCATTTTTCAGGGATTAGAGAGGGTGGTCCTTGTGGTGGACTGCAGGTATGGAGAGCTGTTGTCATCGTATTAGATAGATAAGAATGATTATATGTATTGTAGAAATGTCTCCTATCATGTTCCCTAATTTTTTATTATGTCCACATCCTGGTCCCCATCTTGGACATCATAACAAACGTGCACTTTTTTGTTTAATTTACACATTGGGCCATAGGAAAAATGACACTACAGCTACAGAGGTGACCGTCTGATAGCCCAGCTCGACTATCCATCTCTACTGAAGACCCTTTCAGCTTTTTGAGAGTTGGGTGGAGGACATCATCTCTGAAAATAGGGTCCCACAGCTGCACCCCATCAGTGTGAGCAGGACTCTTAGGACTCTTAGAAGAGTTAATGCTCTGAGACCATGGGGGCGCTTAGCCCCCTCTCTTCGTCACTGAGGATGATTTCATTTTTCAGGGATTAGAGAGGGTGGTCCTTGTGGTAGACTGCAGGTATGGAGAGCTGTTGTCATCGTATTAGATAGATAAGAATGATTATATGTATTGTAGAAATGTCTCCTATCATGTTCCCTAATTTTTTATTATGTCCACATCCTGGTCCCCATCTTGGACATCATAACAAACGTGCACTTTTTTGTTTAATTTACACATTGGACCATAGGAAAAATGACACTACAGCTACAGAGGTGACCGTCTGATAGCCCAGCTCGACTATCCATCTCTACTGAAGACCCTTTCAGCTTTTTGAGAGTTGGGTGGAGGACATCATCTCTGAAAATAGGGTCCCACAGCTGCACCCCATCAGTGTGAGCAGGACTCTTAGGACTCTTAGAAGAGTCAATGCTCTGAGACCATTGGGGGAACTTAGCCCCCTCTCTTCGTCACTGAGGATGATTTCATTTTTCAGGGATTAGAGAGGGTGGTCCTTGTGGTGGACTGCAGGTATGGAGAGCTGTTATCATCGTATTAGGTAGATAAGAATGATTATATGTATTGTAGAAATGTCTCCTATCATGTTCCCTAATTTTTTATTATGTCCACATCCTGGTCCCCATCTTGGACATCATAACAAACGTGCACTTTTTTGTTTAATTTACACATTGGACCATAGGAAAAATGACACTACAGCTACAGAGGTGACCGTCTGATAGCCCAGCTCGACAATCCATCTCTACTGAAGACCCTTTCAGCTTTTTGAGAGTTGGGTGGAGGACATCATCTCTGAAAATAGGGTCCCACAGCTGCACCCCATCAGTGTGAGCAGGACTCTTAGGACTCTTAGAAGAGTCAATGCTCTGAGACCATGGGGGGCGCTTAGCCCCCTCTCTTCGTCACTGAGGATGATTTCACTTTTCAGGGAATAGAGAGGGTGGTCCTTGTGGTGGACTGCAGGTATGGAGAGCTGTTGTCATCGTATTAGATAGATAAGAATGATTATATGTATTGTAGAAATGTCTCCTATCATGTTCCCTAATTTTTTATTATGTCCACATCCTGGTCCCCATCTTGGAAATCATAACAAACGTGCACTTTTTTGTTTAATTTACACATTGGACCATAGGAAAAATGACACTACAGCTACAGATGTGACCGTCTGATAGCCCAGCTCGACTATCCATCTCTACTGAAGACCCTTTCAGCTTTTTGAGAGTTGGGTGGAGGACATCATCTCTGAAAATAGGGTCCCACAGCTGCACCCCATCAGTGTAAGCAGGACTCTTAGGACTCTTAGAAGAGTCAATGCTCTAAAACCATGGGGGGCGCTTAGCCCCCTCTCTTCGTCCCTGAGGATGATTTCATTTTTCAGGGATTAGAGAGGGTGGTCCTTGTGGTGGACTGCAGGTATGGAGAGCTGTTGTCATCGTATTAGATAGATAAGAATGATTATATGTATTGTAGAAATGTCTCCTATCATGTTCCCTAATTTTTTATTATGTCCACATCCTGGTCCCCATCTTGGACATCATAACAAACGTGCACTTTTTTGTTTAATTTACACATTGGGCCATAGGAAAAATGACACTACAGCTACAGAGGTGACCGTCTGATAGCCCAGCTCGACTATCCATCTCTACTGAAGACCCTTTCAGCTTTTTGAGAGTTGGGTGGAGGACATCATCTCTGAAAATAGGGTCCCACAGCTGCACCCCATCAGTGTGAGCAGGACTCTTAGGACTCTTAGAAGAGTTAATGCTCTGAGACCATGGGGGCGCTTAGCCCCCTCTCTTCGTCACTGAGGATGATTTCATTTTTCAGGGATTAGAGAGGGTGGTCCTTGTGGTGGACTGCAGGTATGGAGAGCTGTTGTCATCGTATTAGATAGATAAGAATGATTATATGTATTGTAGAAATGTCTCCTATCATGTTCCCTAATTTTTTATTATGTCCACATCCTGGTCCCCATCTTGGACATCATAACAAACGTGCACTTTTTTGTTTAATTTACTCATTGGACCATAGGAAAAATGACACTACAGCTACAGAGGTGACCGTCTGATAGCCCAGCTCGACTATCCATCTCTACTGAAGACCCTTTCAGCTTTTTGAGAGTTGGGTGGAGGACATCATCTCTGAAAATAGGGTCCCACAGCTGCACCCCATCAGTGTGAGCAGGACTCTTAGGACTCTTAGAAGAGTCAATGCTCTGAGACCATTGGGGGAACTTAGCCCCCTCTCTTCGTCACTGAGGATGATTTCATTTTTCAGGGATTAGAGAGGGTGGTCCTTGTGGTGGACTGCAGGTATGGAGAGCTGTTATCATCGTATTAGGTAGATAAGAATGATTATATGTATTGTAGAAATGTCTCCTATCATGTTCCCTAATTTTTTATTATGTCCACATCCTGGTCCCCATCTTGGACATCATAACAAACGTGCACTTTTTTGTTTAATTTACACATTGGACCATAGGAAAAATGACACTACAGCTACAGAGGTGACCGTCTGATAGCCCAGCTCGACAATCCATCTCTACTGAAGACCCTTTCAGCTTTTTGAGAGTTGGGTGGAGGACATCATCTCTGAAAATAGGGTCCCACAGCTGCACCCCATCAGTGTGAGCAGGACTCTTAGGACTCTTAGAAGAGTCAATGCTCTGAGACCATGGGGGGCGCTTAGCCCCCTCTCTTCGTCACTGAGGATGATTTCATTTTTCAGGGATTAGAGAGGGTGGTCCTTGTGGTGGACTGCAGGTATGGAGAGCTGTTGTCATCGTATTAAATAGATAAGAATGATTATATATATTGTAGAAATGTCTCCTATCATGTTCCCTAATTTTTTATTATGTCCACATCCTGGTCCCCATCTTGGACATCATAACAAACGTGCACTTTTTTGTTTAATTTACACATTGGACCATAGGAAAAATGACACTACAGCTACAGAGGTGACCGTCTGATAGCCCAGCTCGACTATCCATCTCTACTGAAGACCCTTTCAGCTTTTTGAGAGTTGGGTGGAGGACATCATCTCTTAAAATAGGGTCCCACAGCTGCACCCCATCAGTGTAAGCAGGACTCTTAGGACTCTTAGAAGAGTCAATGCTCTAAAACCATGGGGGGCGCTTAGCCCCCTCTCTTCGTCACTGAGGATGATTTCATTTTTCAGGGATTAGAGAGGGTGGTCCTTGTGGTGGACTGCAGGTATGGAGAGCTGTTGTCATCGTATTAGATAGATAAGAATGATTATATGTATTGTAGAAATGTCTCCTATCATGTTCCCTAATTTTTTATTATGTCCACATCCTGGTCCCCATCTTGGACATCATAACAAACGTGCACTTTTTTGTTTAATTTACACATTGGACCATAGGAAAAATGACACTACAGCTACAGAGGTGACCGTCTGATAGCCCAGCTCGACTATCCATCTCTACTGAAGACCCTTTCAGCTTTTTGAGAGTTGGGTGGAGGACATCATCTCTGAAAATAGGGTCCCACAGCTGCACCCCATCAGTGTGAGCAGGACTCTTAGGAAACTTAGAAGAGTCAATGCTCTGAGACCATTGGGGGCACTTAGCCCCCTCTCTTCATCACTGAGGATGATTTCATTTTTCAGGGATTAGAGAGGGTGGTCCTTGTGGTGGACTGCAGATATGGAGAGCTGTTATCATCGTATTAGATAGATAAGAATGATTATATGTATTGTAGAAATGTCTCCTATCATGTTCCCTAATTTTTTATTATGTCCACATCCTGGTCCCCATCTTGGACATCATAACAAACGTGCACTTTTTTGTTTAATTTACACATTGGACCATAGGAAAAATGACACTACAGCTACAGAGGTGACCGTCTGATAGCCCAGCTCGACTATCCATCTCTACTGAAGACCCTTTCAGCTTTTTGAGAGTTGGGTGGAGGACATCATCTCTGAAAATAGGGTCCCACAGCTGCACCCCATCAGTGTGAGCAGGACTCTTAGGACTCTTAGAAGAGTCAATGCTCTGAGACCATGGGGGGCGCTTAGCCCCCTCTCTTCATCACTGAGGATGATTTCATTTTTCAGGGATTAGAGAGGGTGGTCCTTGTGGTGGACTGCAGGTATGGAGAGCTGTTGTCATCGTATTAAATAGATAAGAATGATTATATGTATTGTAGAAATGTCTCCTATCATGTTCCCTAATTTTTTATTATGTCCACATCCTGGTCCCCATCTTGGACATCATAACAAACGTGCACTTTTTTGTTTAATTTACACATTGGACCATAGGAAAAATGACACTACAGCTACAGAGGTGACCGTCTGATAGCCCAGCTCGACTATCCATCTCTACTGAAGACCCTTTCAACTGTTTGAGAGTTGGGTGGAGAACATCATCTCTGAAAATAGGGTCCCACAGCTGCACCCCATCAGTGTGAGCAGGACTCTTAGGACTCTTAGAAGAGTCAATGCTCTGAGACCATGGGGGGCGCTTAGCCCCCTCTCCTCGTCACTGAGGATGATTTCACTTTTCAGGGAATAGAGAGGGTGGTCCTTGTGGTGGACTGCAGGTATGGAGAGCTGTTGTCATCGTATTAGATAGATAAGAATGATTATATGTATTGTAGAAATGTCTCCTATCATGTTCCCTATTTTTTTATTATGTCCACATCCTGGTTCCCATCTTGGAAATCATAACAAACGTGCACTTTTTTGTTTAATTTACAAATTGGACAATAGGAAAAATGACACTACAGCTACAGAGGTGACCGTCTGATAGCCCAGCTCGACTATCCATCTCTACTGAAGACCCTTTCAGCTTTTTGAGAGTTGGGTGGAGGACATCATCTCTGAAAATAGGGTCCCACAGCTGCACCCCATCAGTGTGAGCAGGAATCTTAGGACTCTTAGAAGAGTCAATGCTCTGAGACCATGGGGGGCGCTTAGCCCCCTCTCTTCGTCACTGAGGATGATTTCATTTTTCAGGGATTAGAGAGAGTGGTCCTTGTGGTGGACTGCAGGTATGGAGAGCTGTTGTGATCGTATTAGATAGATAAGAATGATTATATGTATTGTAGAAATGTCTCCTATCATGTTCCCTAATTTTTTATTATGTCCACATCCTGGTCCCCATCTTGAACATCATAACAAACGTGCACTTTTTTGTTTAATTTACACATTGGACCATAGGAAAAATGACACTACAGCTACAGAGGTGACCGTCTGATAGCCCAGCTCGACTATCCATCTCTACTGAAGACCCTTTCAGCTTTTTGAGAGTTGGGTGGGGGACATCATCTCTGAAAATAGGGTCCCACAGCTTCACCCCATCAGTGTGAGCAGGACTCTTAGGACTCTTAGAAGAGTCAATGCTCTGGTACCATGGGGGGCGCTTCGCCCCCTCTCTTCGTCACTGAGGATGATTTCATTTTTCAGGGATTAGAGAGGGTGGTCCTTGTGGTGGACTGCAGGTATGGAGAGCTGTTGTCATCGTATTAGATAGATAAGAATGATTATATGTATTGTAGAAATGTCTCCTATCATGTTCCCTAATTTTTTATTATGTCCACATCCTGGTCCCCATCTTGGACATCATAACAAACGTGCACTTTTTTGTTTAATTTCCACATTGGACCATAGGAAAAATGACACTACAGCTACAGAGGTGACCGTCTGATAGCCCAGCTCGACTATCCATCTCTACTGAAGACCCTTTCAGCTTTTTGAGAGTTGGGTGGAGGACATCATCTCTGAAAATAGGGTCCCACAGCTGCACCCCATCAGTGTGAGCAGGACTCTTAGGACTCTTAGAAGAGTTAATGCTCTGGTACCATGGGGGGCGCTTGGCCCCCTCTCTTCGTCACTGAGGATGATTTCATTTTTCAGGGATTAGAGAGGGTGGTCCTTGTGGTGGACTGCAGGTATGTAGAGCTGTTGTCATCGTATTAGATAGATAAGAATGATTATATGTATTGTAGAAATGTCTCCTATCATGTTCCCTAATTTTTTATTATGTCCACATCCTGGTCCCCATCTTGGACATCATAACAAACGTGCACTTTTTTGTTTAATTTACACATTGGACCATAGGAAAAATGACACTACAGCTACAGAGGTGACCGTCTGATAGCCCAGCTCGACTATCCATCTCTACTGAAGACCCTTTCAGCTTTTTGAGAGTTGGGTGGAGGACATCATCTCTGAAAATAGGGTCCCACAGCTGCACCCCATCAGTGTGAGCAGGACTCTTAGGACTCTTAGAAGAGTTAATGCTCTGAGACCATGGGGGCGCTTAGCCCCCTCTCTTCGTCACTGAGGATGATTTCATTTTTCAGGGATTAGAGAGGGTGGTCCTTGTGGTGGACTGCAGGTATGGAGAGCTGTTGTCATCGTATTAGATAGATAAGAATGATTATATGTATTGTAGAAATGTCTCCTATCATGTTCCCTAATTTTTTATTATGTCCACATCCTGGTCCCCATCTTGGACATCATAACAAACGTGCACTTTTTTGTTTAATTTACACATTGGACCATAGGAAAAATGACACTACAGCTACAGAGGTGACCGTCTGATAGCCCAGCTCGACAATCCATCTCTACTGAAGACCCTTTCAGCTTTTTGAGAGTTGGGTGGAGGACATCATCTCTGAAAATAGGGTCCCACAGCTGCACCCCATCAGTGTGAGCAGGACTCTTAGGACTCTTAGGACTCTTTGGGCGGCACGGTGGCTCAGTGGTTAGCACTACAGCCTTGCAGCGCTGGGGTCCTGGGTTCAAATCCCACCAAGGACACTATCTGCAAGGAGTTTGTATGTTCTCCCCGTGTTTGCGTGGGTTTCCTCCGGGTACTCCGGTTTCCTCCCACACTCCAAAGACATACTGATAGGGACTCTAGATTGTGAGCCCCAATGGGGACAGTGTTACCAATGTATGTAAAGCACTGTGGAATTAACAGCGCTATATAAATGAATAAAATTATTAAATTATAAGAATGATTATATGTATTGTAGAAATGTCTCCCATCATGTTCCCTAATTTTTTATTATGTCCACATCCTGGTCCCCATCTTGGACATCATAACAAACGTGCACTTTTTTGTTTAATTTACACATTGGACCATAGGAAAAATGACACTACAGCTACAGAGGTGACCGTCTGATAGCCCAGCTCGACTATCCATCTCTACTGAAGACCCTTTCAGCTTTTTGAGAGTTGGGTGGAGGACATCATCTCTGAAAATAGGGTCCCACAGCTGCACCCCATCAGTGTGAGCAGGACTCTTAGGACTCTTAGAAGAGTCAATGTTTTGAGACCATGGGGGGCGCTTAGCCCCCTCTCTTCGTCACTGAGGATGATTTCACTTTTCAGGGAATAGAGAGGGTGGTCCTTGTGGTGGACTGCAGGTATGGAGAGCTGTTGTCATCGTATTAGATAGATAAGAATGATTATATGTATTGTAGAAATGTCTCCTATCATGTTCCCTATTTTTTTATTATGTCCACATCCTGGTCCCCATCTTGGAAATCATAACAAACGTGCACTTTTTGTTTAATTTACACATTGGACCATAGGAAAAATGACACTACAGCTACAGAGGTGACCGTCTGGTAGCCCAGCTCGACTATCCATCTCTACTGAAGACCCTTTCAGCTTTTTGAGAGTTGGGTGGAGGACATCATCTCTGAAAATAGGGTCCCACAGCTGCACCCCATCAGTGTGAGCAGGACTCTTAGGACTCTTAGAAGAGTCAATGTTTTGAGACCATGGGGGGCGCTTAGCCCCCTCTCTTCGTCACTGAGGATGATTTCATTTTTCAGGGATTAGAGAGAGTGGTCCTTGTGGTGGACTGCAGGTATGGAGAGCTGTTGTGATCGTATTAGATAGATAAGAATGATTATATGTATTGTAGAAATGTCTCCTATCATGTTCCCTAATTTTTTATTATGTCCACATCCTGGTCCCCATCTTGGACATCATAACAAACGTGCACTTTTTTGTTTAATTTACACATTGGACCATAGGAAAAATGACACTACAGCTACAGAGGTGACCGTCTGATAGCCCAGCTCGACTATCCATCTCTACTGAAGACCCTTTCAGCTTTTTGAGAGTTGGGTGGAGGACATCATCTCTGAAAATAGGGTCCCACAGCTGCACCCCATCAGTGTGAGCAGGACTCTTAGGACTCTTAGAAGAGTCAATGCTCTGAGACCATGGGGGGCGCTTAGCCCCCTCTCTTCGTCACTGAGGATGATTTCATTTTTCAGGGATTAGAGAGGGTGGTCCTTGTGGTGGACTGCAGGTATGGAGAGCTGTTGTCATCGTATTAAATAGATAAGAATGATTATATGTATTGTAGAAATGTCTCCTATCATGTTCCCTAATTTTTTATTATGTCCACATCCTGGTCCCCATCTTGGACATCATAACAAACGTGCACTTTTTTGTTTAATTTACACATTGGACCATAGGAAAAATGACACTACAGCTACAGAGGTGACCGTCTGATAGCCCAGCTCGACTATCCATCTCTACTGAAGGCCCTTTCAGCTTTTTGAGAGTTGGGTGGAGAACATCATCTCTGAAAATAGGTTCCCACAGCTGCACCCCATCAGTGTGAGCAGGACTCTTAGGACTCTTAGAAGAGTCAATGTTTTGAGACCATGGGGGGCGCTTAGCCCCCTCTCTTTGTCACTGAGGATTATTTCACTTTTCAGGGAATAGAGAGGGTGGTCCTTGTGGTGGACTGCAGGTATGGAGAGCTGTTGTCATCGTATTAGATAGATAAGAATGATTATATGTATTGTAGAAATGTCTCCTATCATGTTCCCTATTTTTTTATTATGTCCACATCCTGGTCCCCATCTTGGAAATCATAACAAACGTGCACTTTTTTGTTTAATTTACACATTGGACCATAGGAAAAATGACACTACAGCTACAGAGGTGACCGTCTGGTAGCCCAGCTCGACTATCCATCTCTACTGAAGACCCTTTCAGCTTTTTGAGAGTTGGGTGGAGGACATCATCTCTGAAAATAGAGTCCCACAGCTGCACCCCATCAGTGTGAGCAGGACTCTTAGGACTCTTAGAAGAGTCAATGTTTTGAGACCATGGGGGGCGCTTAGCCCCCTCTCTTCGTCACTGAGGATGATTTCATTTTTCAGGGATTAGAGAGAGTGGTCCTTGTGGTGGACTGCAGGTATGGAGAGCTGTTGTGATCGTATTAGATAGATAAGAATGATTATATGTATTGTAGAAATGTCTCCTATCATGTTCCCTAATTTTTTATTATGTCCACATCCTGGTCCCCATCTTGGACATCATAACAAACGTGCACTTTTTTGTTTAATTTACACATTGGACCATAGGAAAAATGACACTACAGCTACAGAGGTGACCGTCTGATAGCCCAGCTCGACTATCCATCTCTACTGAAGACCCTTTCAGCTTTTTGAGAGTTGGGTGGAGGACATCATCTCTTAAAATAGGGTCCCACAGCTGCACCCCATCAGTGTAAGCAGGACTCTTAGGACTCTTAGAAGAGTCAATGCTCTAAAACCATGGGGGGCGCTTAGCCCCCTCTCTTCGTCCCTGAGGATGATTTCATTTTTCAGGGATTAGAGAGGGTGGTCCTTGTGGTGGACTGCAGGTATGGAGAGCTGTTGTCATCGTATTAGATAGATAAGAATGATTATATGTATTGTAGAAATGTCTCCTATCATGTTCCCTAATTTTTTATTATGTCCACATCCTGGTCCCCATCTTGGACATCATAACAAACGTGCACTTTTTTGTTTAATTTACACATTGGACCATAGGAAAAATGACACTACAGCTACAGAGGTGACCGTCTGATAGCCCAGCTCGACTATCCATCTCTACTGAAGACCCTTTCAGCTTTTTGAGAGTTGGGTGGAGGACATCATCTCTGAAAATAGGGTCCCACAGCTGCACCCCATCAGTGTGAGCAGGACTCTTAGGACTCTTAGAAGAGTTAATGCTCTGAGACCATGGGGGCGCTTAGCCCCCTCTCTTCGTCACTGAGGATGATTTCATTTTTCAGGGATTAGAGAGGGTGGTCCTTGTGGTGGACTGCAGGTATGGAGAGCTGTTGTCATCGTATTAGATAGATAAGAATGATTATATGTATTGTAGAAATGTCTCCTATCATGTTCCCTAATTTTTTATTATGTCCACATCCTGGTCCCCATCTTGGACATCATAACAAACGTGCACTTTTTTGTTTAATTTACACATTGGACCATAGGAAAAATGACACTACAGCTACAGAGGTGACCGTCTGATAGCCCAGCTCGACTATCCATCTCTACTGAAGACCCTTTCAGCTTTTTGAGAGTTGGGTGGAGGACATCATCTCTTAAAATAGGGTCCCACAGCTGCACCCCATCAGTGTAAGCAGGACTCTTAGGACTCTTAGAAGAGTCAATGCTCTAAAACCATGGGGGGCGCTTAGCCCCCTCTCTTCGTCCCTGAGGATGATTTCATTTTTCAGGGATTAGAGAGGGTGGTCCTTGTGGTGGACTGCAGGTATGGAGAGCTGTTGTCATCGTATTAGATAGATAAGAATGATTATATGTATTGTAGAAATGTCTCCTATCATGTTCCCTAATTTTTTATTATGTCCACATCCTGGTCCCCATCTTGGACATCATAACAAACGTGCACTTTTTTGTTTAATTTACACATTGGACCATAGGAAAAATGACACTACAGCTACAGAGGTGACCGTCTGATAGCCCAGCTCGACTATCCATCTCTACTGAAGACCCTTTCAGCCTTTTGAGAGTTGGGTGGAGGACATCATCTCTGAAAATAGGGTCCCACAGCTGCACCCCATCAGTGTGAGCAGGACTCTTAGGACTCTTAGAAGAGTTAATGCTCTGAGACCATGGGGGCGCTTAGCCCCCTCTCTTCGTCACTGAGTATGATTTCATTTTTCAAGGATTAGAGAGGGTGGTCCTTGTGGTGGACTGCAGGTATGGAGAGCTGTTGTCATCGTATTAGATAGATAAGAATGATTATATGTATTGTAGAAATGTCTCCTATCATGTTCCCTAATTTTTTATTATGTCCACATCCTGGTCCCCATCTTGGACATCATAACAAACGTGCACTTTTTTGTTTAATTTACACATTGGACCATAGGAAAAATGACACTACAGCTACAGAGGTGACCGTCTGATAGCCCAGCTCGACTATCCATCTCTACTGAAGACCCTTTCAGCTTTTTGAGAGTTGGGTGGAGGACATCATCTCTTAAAATAGGGTCCCACAGCTGCACCCCATCAGTGTAAGCAGGACTCTTAGGACTCTTAGAAGAGTCAATGCTCTAAAACCATGGGGGGCGCTTAGCCCCCTCTCTTCGTCCCTGAGGATGATTTCATTTTTCAGGGATTAGAGAGGGTGGTCCTTGTGGTGGACTGCAGGTATGGAGAGCTGTTGTCATCGTATTAGATAGATAAGAATGATTATATGTATTGTAGAAATGTCTCCTATCATGTTCCCTAATTTCTTATTATGTCCACATCCTGGTCCCCATCTTGGACATCATAACAAACGTGCACTTTTTTGTTTAATTTACACATTGGACCATAGGAAAAATGACACTACAGCTACAGAGGTGACCGTCTGATAGCCCAGCTCGACTATCCATCTCTACTGAAGACCCTTTCAGCTTTTTGAGAGTTGGGTGGAGGACATCATCTCTGAAAATAGGGTCCCACAGCTGCACCCCATCAGTGTGAGCAGGACTCTTAGGACTCTTAGAAGAGTCAATGCTCTGAGACCATTGGGGGCACTTAGCCCCCTCTCTTCGTCACTGAGGATGATTTCATTTTTCAGGGATTAGAGAGGGTGGTCCTTGTGGTGGACTGCAGGTATGGAGAGCTGTTATCATCGTATTAGGTAGATAAGAATGATTATATGTATTGTAGAAATGTCTCCTATCATGTTCCCTAATTTTTTATTATGTCCACATCCTGGTCCCCATCTTGGACATCATAACAAACGTGCACTTTTTTGTTTAATTTACACATTGGACCATAGGAAAAATGACACTACAGCTACAGAGGTGACCGTCTGATAGCCCAGCTCGACAATCCATCTCTACTGAAGACCCTTTCAGCTTTTTGAGAGTTGGGTGGAGGACATCATCTCTGAAAATAGGGTCCCACAGCTGCACCCCATCAGTGTGAGCAGGACTCTTAGGACTCTTAGAAGAGTCAATGCTCTGAGACCATGGGGGGCGCTTAGCCCCCTCTCTTCGTCACTGAGGATGATTTCATTTTTCAGGGATTAGAGAGGGTGGTCCTTGTGGTGGACTGCAGGTATGGAGAGCTGTTGTCATCGTATTAAATAGATAAGAATGATTATATGTATTGTAGAAATGTCTCCTATCATGTTCCCTAATTTTTTATTATGTCCACATCCTGGTCCCCATCTTGGACATCATAACAAACGTGCACTTTTTTGTTTAATTTACACATTGGACCATAGGAAAAATGACACTACAGCTACAGAGGTGACCGTCTGATAGCCCAGCTCGACTATCCATCTCTAATGAAGACCCTTTCAGCTTTTTGAGAGTTGGGTGGAGGACATCATCTCTTAAAATAGGGTCCCACAGCTGCACCCCATCAGTGTAAGCAGGACTCTTAGGACTCTTAGAAGAGTCAATGCTCTAAAACCATGGGGGGCGCTTAGCCCCCTCTCTTCGTCACTGAGGATGATTTCATTTTTCAGGGATTAGAGAGGGTGGTCCTTGTGGTGGACTGCAGGTATGGAGAGCTGTTATCATCGTATTAGATAGATAAGAATGATTATATGTATTGTAGAAATGTCTCCTATCATGTTCCCTAATTTTTTATTATGTCCACATCCTGGTCCCCATCTTGGACATCATAACAAACGTGCACTTTTTTGTTTAATTTACACATTGGACCATAGGAAAAATGACACTACAGCTACAGAGGTGACCGTCTGATAGCCCAGCTCGACTATCCATCTCTACTGAAGACCCTTTCAGCTTTTTGAGAGTTGGGTGGAGGACATCATCTCTGAAAATAGGGTCCCACAGCTGCACCCCATCAGTGTGAGCAGGACTCTTAGGACTCTTAGAAGAGTCAATGCTCTGAGACCATTGGGGGCACTTAGCCCCCTCTCTTCATCACTGAGGATGATTTCATTTTTCAGGGATTAGAGAGGGTGGTCCTTGTGGTGGACTGCAGATATGGAGAGCTGTTATCATCGTATTAGATAGATAAGAATGATTATATGTATTGTAGAAATGTCTCCTATCATGTTCCCTAATTTTTTATTATGTCCACATCCTGGTCCCCATCTTGGACATCATAACAAACGTGCACTTTTTTGTTTAATTTACACATTGGACCATAGGAAAAATGACACTACAGCTACAGAGGTGACCGTCTGATAGCCCAGCTCGACTATCCATCTCTACTGAAGACCCTTTCAGCTTTTTGAGAGTTGGGTGGAGGACATCATCTCTGAAAATAGGGTCCCACAGCTGCACCCCATCAGTGTGAGCAGGACTCTTAGGACTCTTAGAAGAGTCAATGCTCTGAGACCATGGGGGGCGCTTAGCCCCCTCTCTTCATCACTGAGGATGATTTCATTTTTCAGAAATTAGAGAGGGTGGTCCTTGTGGTGGACTGCAGGTATGGAGAGCTGTTGTCATCGTATTAAATAGATAAGAATGATTATATGTATTGTAGAAATGTCTCCTATCATGTTCCCTAATTTTTTATTATGTCCACATCCTGGTCCCCATCTTGGACATCATAACAAACGTGCACTTTTTTGTTTAATTTACACATTGGACCATAGGAAAAATGACACTACAGCTACAGAGGTGACCGTCTGATAGCCCAGCTCGACTATCCATCTCTACTGAAGACCCTTTCAACTTTTTGAGAGTTGGGTGGAGAACACCATCTCTGAAAATAGGGTCCCACAGCTGCACCCCATCAGTGTGAGCAGGACTCTTAGGACTCTTAGAAGAGTCAATGCTCTGAGACCATGGGGGGCGCTTAGCCCCCTCTCCTCGTCACTGAGGATGATTTCACTTTTCAGGGAATAGAGAGGGTGGTCCTTGTGGTGGACTGCAGGTATGGAGAGCTGTTGTCATCTTATTAGATAGATAAGAATGATTATATGTATTGTAGAAATGTCTCCTATCATGTTCCCTATTTTTTTATTATGTCCACATCCTGGTTCCCATCTTGGAAATCATAACAAACGTGCACTTTTTTGTTTAATTTACAAATTGGACAATAGGAAAAATGACACTACAGCTACAGAGGTGACCGTCTGATAGCCCAGCTCGACTATCCATCTCTACTGAAGACCCTTTCAGCTTTTTGAGAGTTGGGTGGAGGACATCATCTCTGAAAATAGGGTCCCACAGCTGCACCCCATCAGTGTGAGCAGGAATCTTAGGACTCTTAGAAGAGTCAATGCTCTGAGACCATGGGGGGCGCTTAGCCCCCTCTCTTCGTCACTGAGGATGATTTCATTTTTCAGGGATTAGAGAGAGTGGTCCTTGTGGTGGACTGCAGGTATGGAGAGCTGTTGTGATCGTATTAGATAGATAAGAATGATTATATGTATTGTAGAAATGTCTCCTATCATGTTCCCTAATTTTTTATTATGTCCACATCCTGGTCCCCATCTTGAACATCATAACAAACGTGCACTTTTTTGTTTAATTTACACATTGGACCATAGGAAAAATGACACTACAGCTACAGAGGTGACCGTCTGATAGCCCAGCTCGACTATCCATCTCTACTGAAGACCCTTTCAGCTTTTTGAGAGTTGGGTGGGGGACATCATCTCTGAAAATAGGGTCCCACAGCTTCACCCCATCAGTGTGAGCAGGACTCTTAGGACTCTTAGAAGAGTCAATGCTCTGGTACCATGGGGGGCGCTTCGCCCCCTCTCTTCGTCACTGAGGATGATTTCATTTTTCAGGGATTAGAGAGGGTGGTCCTTGTGGTGGACTGCAGGTATGGAGAGCTGTTGTCATCGTATTAGATAGATAAGAATGATTATATGTATTGTAGAAATGTCTCCTATCATGTTCCCTAATTTTTTATTATGTCCACATCCTGGTCCCCATCTTGGACATCATAACAAACGTGCACTTTTTTGTTTAATTTCCACATTGGACCATAGGAAAAATGACACTACAGCTACAGAGGTGACCGTCTGATAGCCCAGCTCGACTATCCATCTCTACTGAAGACCCTTTCAGCTTTTTGAGAGTTGGGTGGAGGACATCATCTCTGAAAATAGGGTCCCACAGCTGCACCCCATCAGTGTGAGCAGGACTCTTAGGACTCTTAGAAGAGTTAATGCTCTGAGACCATGGGGGCGCTTAGCCCCCTCTCTTCGTCACTGAGGATGATTTCATTTTTCAGGGATTAGAGAGGGTGGTCCTTGTGGTGGACTGCAGGTATGGAGAGCTGTTGTCATCGTATTAGATAGATAAGAATGATTATATGTATTGTAGAAATGTCTCCTATCATGTTCCCTAATTTTTTATTATGTCCACATCCTGGTCCCCATCTTGGACATCATAACAAACGTGCACTTTTTTGTTTAATTTACACATTGGACCATAGGAAAAATGACACTACAGCTACAGAGGTGACCGTCTGATAGCCCAGCTCGACTATCCATCTCTACTGAAGACCCTTTCAGCATTTTGAGAGTTGGGTGGAGGACATCATCTCTGAAAATAGGGTCCCACAGCTGCACCCCATCAGTGTGAGCAGGACTCTTAAGACTCTTAGAAGAGTCAATGCTCTGAGACCATTGGGGGCACTGAGCCCCCTCTCTTCGTCACTGAGGATGATTTCATTTTTCAGGGTTTAGAGAGGGTGGTCCTTGTGGTGGACTGCAGGTATGGAGAGCTGTTATCATCGTATTAGATAGATAAGAATGATTATATGTATTGTAGAAATGTCTCCTATCATGTTCCCTAATTTTTTATTATGTCCACATCCTGGTCCCCATCTTGGACATCATAACAAACGTGCACTTTTTTGTTTAATTTACACATTGGACCATAGGAAAAATGACACTACAGCTACAGAGGTGACCGTCTGATAGCCCAGCTCGACTATCCATCTCTACTGAAGACCCTTTCAGCTTTTTGAGAGTTGGGTGGAGGACATCATCTCTGAAAATAGGGTCCCACATCTTCACCCCATCAGTGTGAGCAGGACTCTTAGGACTCTTAGAAGAGTCAATGCTCTGGTACCATGGGGGGCGCTTGGCCCCCTCTCTTCGTCACTGAGGATGATTTCATTTTTCAGGGATTAGAGAGGGTGGTCCTTGTGGTGGACTGCAGGTATGTAGAGCTGTTGTCATCGTATTAGATAGATAAGAATGATTATATGTATTGTAGAAATGTCTCCTATCATGTTCCCTAATTTTTTATTATGTCCACATCCTGGTCCCCATCTTGGACATCATAACAAACGTGCACTTTTTTGTTTAATTTACACATTGGACCATAGGAAAAATGACACTACAGCTACAGAGGTGACCGTCTGATAGCCCAGCTCGACTATCCATCTCTACTGAAGACCCTTTCAGCTTTTTGAGAGTTGGGTGGAGGACATCATCTCTGAAAATAGGGTCCCACAGCTGCACCCCATCAGTGTGAGCAGGACTCTTAGGACTCTTAGAAGAGTCAATGTTTTGAGACCATGGGGGGCGCTTAGCCCCCTCTCTTCGTCACTGAGGATGATTTCATTTTTCAGGGATTAGAGAGAGTGGTCCTTGTGGTGGACTGCAGGTATGGAGAGCTGTTGTGATCGTATTAGATAGATAAGAATGATTATATGTATTGTAGAAATGTCTCCTATCATGTTCCCTAATTTTTTATTATGTCCACATCCTGGTCCCCATCTTGGACATCATAACAAACGTGCACTTTTTTGTTTAATTTACACATTGGACCATAGGAAAAATGACACTACAGCTACAGAGGTGACCGTCTGATAGCCCAGCTCGACAATCCATCTCTACTGAAGACCCTTTCAGCTTTTTGAGAGTTGGGTGGAGGACATCATCTCTGAAAATAGGGTCCCACAGCTGCACCCCATCAGTGTGAGCAGGACTCTTAGGACTCTTAGAAGAGTCAATGCTCTGAGACCATGGGGGGCGCTTAGCCCCCTCTCTTCGTCACTGAGGATGATTTCATTTTTCAGGGATTAGAGAGGGTGGTCCTTGTGGTGGACTGCAGGTATGGAGAGCTGTTGTCATCGTATTAAATAGATAAGAATGATTATATGTATTGTAGAAATGTCTCCTATCATGTTCCCTAATTTTTTATTATGTCCACATCCTGGTCCCCATCTTGGACATCATAACAAACGTGCACTTTTTTGTTTAATTTACACATTGGACCATAGGAAAAATGACACTACAGCTACAGAGGTGACCGTCTGATAGCCCAGCTCGACTATCCATCTCTACTGAAGACCCTTTCAGCTTTTTGAGAGTTGGGTGGAGAACATCATCTCTGAAAATAGGGTCCCACAGCTGCACCCCATCAGTGTGAGCAGGACTCTTAGGACTCTTAGAAGAGTCAATGTTTTGAGACCATGGGGGGCGCTTAGCCCCCTCTCTTCGTCACTGAGGATGATTTCACTTTTCAGGGAATAGAGAGGGTGGTCCTTGTGGTGGACTGCAGGTATGGAGAGCTGTTGTCATCGTATTAGATAGATAAGAATGATAATATGTATTGTAGAAATGTCTCCTATCATGTTCCCTATTTTTTTATTATGTCCACATCCTGGTCCCCATCTTGGAAATCATAACAAACGTGCCCTTTTTGTTTAATTTACACATTGGACCATAGGAAAAATGACACTACAGCTACAGAGGTGACCGTCTGGTAGCCCAGCTCGACTATCCATCTCTACTGAAGACCCTTTCAGCTTTTTGAGAGTTGGGTGGAGGACATCATCTCTGAAAATAGGGTCCCACAGCTGCACCCCATCAGTGTGAGCAGGACTCTTAGGACTCTTAGAAGAGTCAATGTTTTGAGACCATGGGGGGCGCTTAGCCCCCTCTCTTCGTCACTGAGGATGATTTCATTTTTCAGGGATTAGAGAGAGTGGTCCTTGTGGTGGACTGCAGGTATGGAGAGCTGTTGTCATCGTATTAGATAGATAAGAATGATTATATGTATTGTAGAAATGTCTCCTATCATGTTCCCTATTTTTTTATTATGTCCACATCCTGGTCCCCATCTTGGAAATCATAACAAACGTGCACTTTTTGTTTAATTTACACATTGGACCATAGGAAAAATGACACTACAGCTACAGAGGTGACCGTCTGGTAGCCCAGCTCGACTATCCATCTCTACTGAAGACCCTTTCAGCTTTTTGAGAGTTGGGTGGAGGACATCATCTCTGAAAATAGGGTCCCACTGCTGCACCCCATCACTGTGAGCAGGACTCTTAGGACTCTTAGAAGAGTCAATGTTTTGAGACCATGGGGGGCGCTTAGCCCCCTCTCTTCGTCACTGAGGATGATTTCATTTTTCAGGGATTAGAGAGAGTGGTCCTTGTGGTGGACTGCAGGTATGGAGAGCTGTTGTCATCGTATTAGATAGATAAGAATGATTATATGTATTGTAATTGTCTCTCCAGTAAAGGAGACAAACTCTAGCACAGCGCCACCTATTGGAAGTAGCGATCCTAAAAGTCACAAGTGGATTTTTGACAATCCTTTGCAATATGACTCAGGATATATAAGCCAGATCAGAATCCCAATTTGCAGACACGGTGTTTCGGGGTGCTTGCCCCTCGTCAGTGCAAAGTATGGGGGTGTCTGATCTGGCTCATGAGAAAGCTATGTGGGGACCACGGGGGAACACTATTCTCCTTAAGGAGACTTTGCAAGCCAGTCTGGCTGCCAGGTAAGGGGACTTATAGCTGCAATGCCCCTAAAATTCCACGGGGGAACACTATTCTCCTTAAGGAGACTTTGCAAGCCAGTCTGGCTGCCAGGTAAGGGGACTTATAGCTGCAATGCCCCTCTGGGAAATATTCAAATTGTCTCTCCAGTAAAGGAGACAAACTCTAGCACAGCGCCACCTATTGGAAGTAGCGATCCTAAAAGTCACAAGTGGATTTTTGACAATCCTTTGCAATATGACTCAGGATATATAAGCCAGATCAGAATCCCAATTTGCAGACACGGTGTTTCGGGGTGCTTGCCCCTCGTCAGTGCAAAGTATGGGGGTGTCTGATCTGGCTCATGAGAAAGCTATGTGGGGACCACGGGGGAACACTATTCTCCTTAAGGAGACTTTGCAAGCCAGTCTGGCTGCCAGGTAAGGGGACTTATAGCTGCAATGCCCCTAAAATTCCACGGGGGAACACTATTCTCCTTAAGGAGACTTTGCAAGCCAGTCTGGCTGCCAGGTAAGGGGACTTATAGCTGCAATGCCCCTCTGGGAAATATTCAAATTGTCTCTCCAGTAAAGGAGACAAACTCTAGCACAGCGCCACCTATTGGAAGTAGCGATCCTAAAAGTCACAAGTGGATTTTTGACAATCCTTTGCAATATGACTCAGGATATATAAGCCAGATCAGAATCCCAATTTGCAGACACGGTGTTTCGGGGTGCTTGCCCCTCGTCAGTGCAAAGTATGGGGGTGTCTGATCTGGCTCATGAGAAAGCTATGTGGGGACCACGGGGGAACACTATTCTCCTTAAGGAGACTTTGCAAGCCAGTCTGGCTGCCAGGTAAGGGGACTTATAGCTGCAATGCCCCTAAAATTCCACGGGGGAACACTATTCTCCTTAAGGAGACTTTGCAAGCCAGTCTGGCTGCCAGGTAAGGGGACTTATAGCTGCAATGCCCCTCTGGGAAATATTCAAATTGTCTCTCCAGTAAAGGAGACAAACTCTAGCACAGCGCCACCTATTGGAAGTAGCGATCCTAAAAGTCACAAGTGGATTTTTGACAATCCTTTGCAATATGACTCAGGATATATAAGCCAGATCAGAATCCCAATTTGCAGACACGGTGTTTCGGGGTGCTTGCCCCTCGTCAGTGCAAAGTATGGGGGTGTCTGATCTGGCTCATGAGAAAGCTATGTGGGGACCACGGGGGAACACTATTCTCCTTAAGGAGACTTTGCAAGCCAGTCTGGCTGCCAGGTAAGGGGACTTATAGCTGCAATGCCCCTAAAATTCCACGGGGGAACACTATTCTCCTTAAGGAGACTTTGCAAGCCAGTCTGGCTGCCAGGTAAGGGGACTTATAGCTGCAATGCCCCTCTGGGAAATATTCAAATTGTCTCTCCAGTAAAGGAGACAAACTCTAGCACAGCGCCACCTATTGGAAGTAGCGATCCTAAAAGTCACAAGTGGATTTTTGACAATCCTTTGCAATATGACTCAGGATATATAAGCCAGATCAGAATCCCAATTTGCAGACACGGTGTTTCGGGGTGCTTGCCCCTCGTCAGTGCAAAGTATGGGGGTGTCTGATCTGGCTCATGAGAAAGCTATGTGGGGACCACGGGGGAACACTATTCTCCTTAAGGAGACTTTGCAAGCCAGTCTGGCTGCCAGGTAAGGGGACTTATAGCTGCAATGCCCCTAAAATTCCACGGGGGAACACTATTCTCCTTAAGGAGACTTTGCAAGCCAGTCTGGCTGCCAGGTAAGGGGACTTATAGCTGCAATGCCCCTCTGGGAAATATTCAAATTGTCTCTCCAGTAAAGGAGACAAACTCTAGCACAGCGCCACCTATTGGAAGTAGCGATCCTAAAAGTCACAAGTGGATTTTTGACAATCCTTTGCAATATGACTCAGGATATATAAGCCAGATCAGAATCCCAATTTGCAGACACGGTGTTTCGGGGTGCTTGCCCCTCGTCAGTGCAAAGTATGGGGGTGTCTGATCTGGCTCATGAGAAAGCTATGTGGGGACCACGGGGGAACACTATTCTCCTTAAGGAGACTTTGCAAGCCAGTCTGGCTGCCAGGTAAGGGGACTTATAGCTGCAATGCCCCTAAAATTCCACGGGGGAACACTATTCTCCTTAAGGAGACTTTGCAAGCCAGTCTGGCTGCCAGGTAAGGGGACTTATAGCTGCAATGCCCCTCTGGGAAATATTCAAATTGTCTCTCCAGTAAAGGAGACAAACTCTAGCACAGCGCCACCTATTGGAAGTAGCGATCCTAAAAGTCACAAGTGGATTTTTGACAATCCTTTGCAATATGACTCAGGATATATAAGCCAGATCAGAATCCCAATTTGCAGACACGGTGTTTCGGGGTGCTTGCCCCTCGTCAGTGCAAAGTATGGGGGTGTCTGATCTGGCTCATGAGAAAGCTATGTGGGGACCACGGGGGAACACTATTCTCCTTAAGGAGACTTTGCAAGCCAGTCTGGCTGCCAGGTAAGGGGACTTATAGCTGCAATGCCCCTAAAATTCCACGGGGGAACACTATTCTCCTTAAGGAGACTTTGCAAGCCAGTCTGGCTGCCAGGTAAGGGGACTTATAGCTGCAATGCCCCTCTGGGAAATATTCAAATTGTCTCTCCAGTAAAGGAGACAAACTCTAGCACAGCGCCACCTATTGGAAGTAGCGATCCTAAAAGTCACAAGTGGATTTTTGACAATCCTTTGCAATATGACTCAGGATATATAAGCCAGATCAGAATCCCAATTTGCAGACACGGTGTTTCGGGGTGCTTGCCCCTCGTCAGTGCAAAGTATGGGGGTGTCTGATCTGGCTCATGAGAAAGCTATGTGGGGACCACGGGGGAACACTATTCTCCTTAAGGAGACTTTGCAAGCCAGTCTGGCTGCCAGGTAAGGGGACTTATAGCTGCAATGCCCCTAAAATTCCACGGGGGAACACTATTCTCCTTAAGGAGACTTTGCAAGCCAGTCTGGCTGCCAGGTAAGGGGACTTATAGCTGCAATGCCCCTCTGGGAAATATTCAAATTGTCTCTCCAGTAAAGGAGACAAACTCTAGCACAGCGCCACCTATTGGAAGTAGCGATCCTAAAAGTCACAAGTGGATTTTTGACAATCCTTTGCAATATGACTCAGGATATATAAGCCAGATCAGAATCCCAATTTGCAGACACGGTGTTTCGGGGTGCTTGCCCCTCGTCAGTGCAAAGTATGGGGGTGTCTGATCTGGCTCATGAGAAAGCTATGTGGGGACCACGGGGGAACACTATTCTCCTTAAGGAGACTTTGCAAGCCAGTCTGGCTGCCAGGTAAGGGGACTTATAGCTGCAATGCCCCTAAAATTCCACGGGGGAACACTATTCTCCTTAAGGAGACTTTGCAAGCCAGTCTGGCTGCCAGGTAAGGGGACTTATAGCTGCAATGCCCCTCTGGGAAATATTCAAATTGTCTCTCCAGTAAAGGAGACAAACTCTAGCACAGCGCCACCTATTGGAAGTAGCGATCCTAAAAGTCACAAGTGGATTTTTGACAATCCTTTGCAATATGACTCAGGATATATAAGCCAGATCAGAATCCCAATTTGCAGACACGGTGTTTCGGGGTGCTTGCCCCTCGTCAGTGCAAAGTATGGGGGTGTCTGATCTGGCTCATGAGAAAGCTATGTGGGGACCACGGGGGAACACTATTCTCCTTAAGGAGACTTTGCAAGCCAGTCTGGCTGCCAGGTAAGGGGACTTATAGCTGCAATGCCCCTAAAATTCCACGGGGGAACACTATTCTCCTTAAGGAGACTTTGCAAGCCAGTCTGGCTGCCAGGTAAGGGGACTTATAGCTGCAATGCCCCTCTGGGAAATATTCAAATTGTCTCTCCAGTAAAGGAGACAAACTCTAGCACAGCGCCACCTATTGGAAGTAGCGATCCTAAAAGTCACAAGTGGATTTTTGACAATCCTTTGCAATATGACTCAGGATATATAAGCCAGATCAGAATCCCAATTTGCAGACACGGTGTTTCGGGGTGCTTGCCCCTCGTCAGTGCAAAGTATGGGGGTGTCTGATCTGGCTCATGAGAAAGCTATGTGGGGACCACGGGGGAACACTATTCTCCTTAAGGAGACTTTGCAAGCCAGTCTGGCTGCCAGGTAAGGGGACTTATAGCTGCAATGCCCCTAAAATTCCACGGGGGAACACTATTCTCCTTAAGGAGACTTTGCAAGCCAGTCTGGCTGCCAGGTAAGGGGACTTATAGCTGCAATGCCCCTCTGGGAAATATTCAAATTGTCTCTCCAGTAAAGGAGACAAACTCTAGCACAGCGCCACCTATTGGAAGTAGCGATCCTAAAAGTCACAAGTGGATTTTTGACAATCCTTTGCAATATGACTCAGGATATATAAGCCAGATCAGAATCCCAATTTGCAGACACGGTGTTTCGGGGTGCTTGCCCCTCGTCAGTGCAAAGTATGGGGGTGTCTGATCTGGCTCATGAGAAAGCTATGTGGGGACCACGGGGGAACACTATTCTCCTTAAGGAGACTTTGCAAGCCAGTCTGGCTGCCAGGTAAGGGGACTTATAGCTGCAATGCCCCTAAAATTCCACGGGGGAACACTATTCTCCTTAAGGAGACTTTGCAAGCCAGTCTGGCTGCCAGGTAAGGGGACTTATAGCTGCAATGCCCCTCTGGGAAATATTCAAATTGTCTCTCCAGTAAAGGAGACAAACTCTAGCACAGCGCCACCTATTGGAAGTAGCGATCCTAAAAGTCACAAGTGGATTTTTGACAATCCTTTGCAATATGACTCAGGATATATAAGCCAGATCAGAATCCCAATTTGCAGACACGGTGTTTCGGGGTGCTTGCCCCTCGTCAGTGCAAAGTATGGGGGTGTCTGATCTGGCTCATGAGAAAGCTATGTGGGGACCACGGGGGAACACTATTCTCCTTAAGGAGACTTTGCAAGCCAGTCTGGCTGCCAGGTAAGGGGACTTATAGCTGCAATGCCCCTAAAATTCCACGGGGGAACACTATTCTCCTTAAGGAGACTTTGCAAGCCAGTCTGGCTGCCAGGTAAGGGGACTTATAGCTGCAATGCCCCTCTGGGAAATATTCAAATTGTCTCTCCAGTAAAGGAGACAAACTCTAGCACAGCGCCACCTATTGGAAGTAGCGATCCTAAAAGTCACAAGTGGATTTTTGACAATCCTTTGCAATATGACTCAGGATATATAAGCCAGATCAGAATCCCAATTTGCAGACACGGTGTTTCGGGGTGCTTGCCCCTCGTCAGTGCAAAGTATGGGGGTGTCTGATCTGGCTCATGAGAAAGCTATGTGGGGACCACGGGGGAACACTATTCTCCTTAAGGAGACTTTGCAAGCCAGTCTGGCTGCCAGGTAAGGGGACTTATAGCTGCAATGCCCCTAAAATTCCACGGGGGAACACTATTCTCCTTAAGGAGACTTTGCAAGCCAGTCTGGCTGCCAGGTAAGGGGACTTATAGCTGCAATGCCCCTCTGGGAAATATTCAAATTGTCTCTCCAGTAAAGGAGACAAACTCTAGCACAGCGCCACCTATTGGAAGTAGCGATCCTAAAAGTCACAAGTGGATTTTTGACAATCCTTTGCAATATGACTCAGGATATATAAGCCAGATCAGAATCCCAATTTGCAGACACGGTGTTTCGGGGTGCTTGCCCCTCGTCAGTGCAAAGTATGGGGGTGTCTGATCTGGCTCATGAGAAAGCTATGTGGGGACCACGGGGGAACACTATTCTCCTTAAGGAGACTTTGCAAGCCAGTCTGGCTGCCAGGTAAGGGGACTTATAGCTGCAATGCCCCTAAAATTCCACGGGGGAACACTATTCTCCTTAAGGAGACTTTGCAAGCCAGTCTGGCTGCCAGGTAAGGGGACTTATAGCTGCAATGCCCCTCTGGGAAATATTCAAATTGTCTCTCCAGTAAAGGAGACAAACTCTAGCACAGCGCCACCTATTGGAAGTAGCGATCCTAAAAGTCACAAGTGGATTTTTGACAATCCTTTGCAATATGACTCAGGATATATAAGCCAGATCAGAATCCCAATTTGCAGACACGGTGTTTCGGGGTGCTTGCCCCTCGTCAGTGCAAAGTATGGGGGTGTCTGATCTGGCTCATGAGAAAGCTATGTGGGGACCACGGGGGAACACTATTCTCCTTAAGGAGACTTTGCAAGCCAGTCTGGCTGCCAGGTAAGGGGACTTATAGCTGCAATGCCCCTAAAATTCCACGGGGGAACACTATTCTCCTTAAGGAGACTTTGCAAGCCAGTCTGGCTGCCAGGTAAGGGGACTTATAGCTGCAATGCCCCTCTGGGAAATATTCAAATTGTCTCTCCAGTAAAGGAGACAAACTCTAGCACAGCGCCACATATTGGAAGTAGCGATCCTAAAAGTCACAAGTGGATTTTTGACAATCCTTTGCAATATGACTCAGGATATATAAGCCAGATCAGAATCCCAATTTGCAGACACGGTGTTTCGGGGTGCTTGCCCCTCGTCAGTGCAAAGTATGGGGGTGTCTGATCTGGCTCATGAGAAAGCTATGTGGGGACCACGGGGGAACACTATTCTCCTTAAGGAGACTTTGCAAGCCAGTCTGGCTGCCAGGTAAGGGGACTTATAGCTGCAATGCCCCTAAAATTCCACGGGGGAACACTATTCTCCTTAAGGAGACTTTGCAAGCCAGTCTGGCTGCCAGGTAAGGGGACTTATAGCTGCAATGCCCCTCTGGGAAATATTCAAATTGTCTCTCCAGTAAAGGAGACAAACTCTAGCACAGCGCCACCTATTGGAAGTAGCGATCCTAAAAGTCACAAGTGGATTTTTGACAATCCTTTGCAATATGACTCAGGATATATAAGCCAGATCAGAATCCCAATTTGCAGACACGGTGTTTCGGGGTGCTTGCCCCTCGTCAGTGCAAAGTATGGGGGTGTCTGATCTGGCTCATGAGAAAGCTATGTGGGGACCACGGGGGAACACTATTCTCCTTAAGGAGACTTTGCAAGCCAGTCTGGCTGCCAGGTAAGGGGACTTATAGCTGCAATGCCCCTAAAATTCCATGGGGGAACACTATTCTCCTTAAGGAGACTTTGCAAGCCAGTCTGGCTGCCAGGTAAGGGGACTTATAGCTGCAATGCCCCTCTGGGAAATATTCAAATTGTCTCTCCAGTAAAGGAGACAAACTCTAGCACAGCGCCACCTATTGGAAGTAGCGATCCTAAAAGTCACAAGTGGATTTTTGACAATCCTTTGCAATATGACTCAGGATATATAAGCCAGATCAGAATCCCAATTTGCAGACACGGTGTTTCGGGGTGCTTGCCCCTCGTCAGTGCAAAGTATGGGGGTGTCTGATCTGGCTCATGAGAAAGCTATGTGGGGACCACGGGGGAACACTATTCTCCTTAAGGAGACTTTGCAAGCCAGTCTGGCTGCCAGGTAAGGGGACTTATAGCTGCAATGCCCCTAAAATTCCACGGGGGAACACTATTCTCCTTAAGGAGACTTTGCAAGCCAGTCTGGCTGCCAGGTAAGGGGACTTATAGCTGCAATGCCCCTCTGGGAAATATTCAAATTGTCTCTCCAGTAAAGGAGACAAACTCTAGCACAGCGCCACCTATTGGAAGTAGCGATCCTAAAAGTCACAAGTGGATTTTTGACAATCCTTTGCAATATGACTCAGGATATATAAGCCAGATCAGAATCCCAATTTGCAGACACGGTGTTTCGGGGTGCTTGCCCCTCGTCAGTGCAAAGTATGGGGGTGTCTGATCTGGCTCATGAGAAAGCTATGTGGGGACCACGGGGGAACACTATTCTCCTTAAGGAGACTTTGCAAGCCAGTCTGGCTGCCAGGTAAGGGGACTTATAGCTGCAATGCCCCTAAAATTCCACGGGGGAACACTATTCTCCTTAAGGAGACTTTGCAAGCCAGTCTGGCTGCCAGGTAAGGGGACTTATAGCTGCAATGCCCCTCTGGGAAATATTCAAATTGTCTCTCCAGTAAAGGAGACAAACTCTAGCACAGCGCCACCTATTGGAAGTAGCGATCCTAAAAGTCACAAGTGGATTTTTGACAATCCTTTGCAATATGACTCAGGATATATAAGCCAGATCAGAATCCCAATTTGCAGACACGGTGTTTCGGGGTGCTTGCCCCTCGTCAGTGCAAAGTATGGGGGTGTCTGATCTGGCTCATGAGAAAGCTATGTGGGGACCACGGGGGAACACTATTCTCCTTAAGGAGACTTTGCAAGCCAGTCTGGCTGCCAGGTAAGGGGACTTATAGCTGCAATGCCCCTAAAATTCCACGGGGGAACACTATTCTCCTTAAGGAGACTTTGCAAGCCAGTCTGGCTGCCAGGTAAGGGGACTTATAGCTGCAATGCCCCTCTGGGAAATATTCAAATTGTCTCTCCAGTAAAGGAGACAAACTCTAGCACAGCGCCACCTATTGGAAGTAGCGATCCTAAAAGTCACAAGTGGATTTTTGACAATCCTTTGCAATATGACTCAGGATATATAAGCCAGATCAGAATCCCAATTTGCAGACACGGTGTTTCGGGGTGCTTGCCCCTCGTCAGTGCAAAGTATGGGGGTGTCTGATCTGGCTCATGAGAAAGCTATGTGGGGACCACGGGGGAACACTATTCTCCTTAAGGAGACTTTGCAAGCCAGTCTGGCTGCCAGGTAAGGGGACTTATAGCTGCAATGCCCCTAAAATTCCACGGGGGAACACTATTCTCCTTAAGGAGACTTTGCAAGCCAGTCTGGCTGCCAGGTAAGGGGACTTATAGCTGCAATGCCCCTCTGGGAAATATTCAAATTGTCTCTCCAGTAAAGGAGACAAACTCTAGCACAGCGCCACCTATTGGAAGTAGCGATCCTAAAAGTCACAAGTGGATTTTTGACAATCCTTTGCAATATGACTCAGGATATATAAGCCAGATCAGAATCCCAATTTGCAGACACGGTGTTTCGGGGTGCTTGCCCCTCGTCAGTGCAAAGTATGGGGGTGTCTGATCTGGCTCATGAGAAAGCTATGTGGGGACCACGGGGGAACACTATTCTCCTTAAGGAGACTTTGCAAGCCAGTCTGGCTGCCAGGTAAGGGGACTTATAGCTGCAATGCCCCTAAAATTCCACGGGGGAACACTATTCTCCTTAAGGAGACTTTGCAAGCCAGTCTGGCTGCCAGGTAAGGGGACTTATAGCTGCAATGCCCCTCTGGGAAATATTCAAATTGTCTCTCCAGTAAAGGAGACAAACTCTAGCACAGCGCCACCTATTGGAAGTAGCGATCCTAAAAGTCACAAGTGGATTTTTGACAATCCTTTGCAATATGACTCAGGATATATAAGCCAGATCAGAATCCCAATTTGCAGACACGGTGTTTCGGGGTGCTTGCCCCTCGTCAGTGCAAAGTATGGGGGTGTCTGATCTGGCTCATGAGAAAGCTATGTGGGGACCACGGGGGAACACTATTCTCCTTAAGGAGACTTTGCAAGCCAGTCTGGCTGCCAGGTAAGGGGACTTATAGCTGCAATGCCCCTAAAATTCCACGGGGGAACACTATTCTCCTTAAGGAGACTTTGCAAGCCAGTCTGGCTGCCAGGTAAGGGGACTTATAGCTGCAATGCCCCTCTGGGAAATATTCAAATTGTCTCTCCAGTAAAGGAGACAAACTCTAGCACAGCGCCACCTATTGGAAGTAGCGATCCTAAAAGTCACAAGTGGATTTTTGACAATCCTTTGCAATATGACTCAGGATATATAAGCCAGATCAGAATCCCAATTTGCAGACACGGTGTTTCGGGGTGCTTGCCCCTCGTCAGTGCAAAGTATGGGGGTGTCTGATCTGGCTCATGAGAAAGCTATGTGGGGACCACGGGGGAACACTATTCTCCTTAAGGAGACTTTGCAAGCCAGTCTGGCTGCCAGGTAAGGGGACTTATAGCTGCAATGCCCCTAAAATTCCACGGGGGAACACTATTCTCCTTAAGGAGACTTTGCAAGCCAGTCTGGCTGCCAGGTAAGGGGACTTATAGCTGCAATGCCCCTCTGGGAAATATTCAAATTGTCTCTCCAGTAAAGGAGACAAACTCTAGCACAGCGCCACCTATTGGAAGTAGCGATCCTAAAAGTCACAAGTGGATTTTTGACAATCCTTTGCAATATGACTCAGGATATATAAGCCAGATCAGAATCCCAATTTGCAGACACGGTGTTTCGGGGTGCTTGCCCCTCGTCAGTGCAAAGTATGGGGGTGTCTGATCTGGCTCATGAGAAAGCTATGTGGGGACCACGGGGGAACACTATTCTCCTTAAGGAGACTTTGCAAGCCAGTCTGGCTGCCAGGTAAGGGGACTTATAGCTGCAATGCCCCTAAAATTCCACGGGGGAACACTATTCTCCTTAAGGAGACTTTGCAAGCCAGTCTGGCTGCCAGGTAAGGGGACTTATAGCTGCAATGCCCCTCTGGGAAATATTCAAATTGTCTCTCCAGTAAAGGAGACAAACTCTAGCACAGCGCCACCTATTGGAAGTAGCGATCCTAAAAGTCACAAGTGGATTTTTGACAATCCTTTGCAATATGACTCAGGATATATAAGCCAGATCAGAATCCCAATTTGCAGACACGGTGTTTCGGGGTGCTTGCCCCTCGTCAGTGCAAAGTATGGGGGTGTCTGATCTGGCTCATGAGAAAGCTATGTGGGGACCACGGGGGAACACTATTCTCCTTAAGGAGACTTTGCAAGCCAGTCTGGCTGCCAGGTAAGGGGACTTATAGCTGCAATGCCCCTAAAATTCCACGGGGGAACACTATTCTCCTTAAGGAGACTTTGCAAGCCAGTCTGGCTGCCAGGTAAGGGGACTTATAGCTGCAATGCCCCTCTGGGAAATATTCAAATTGTCTCTCCAGTAAAGGAGACAAACTCTAGCACAGCGCCACCTATTGGAAGTAGCGATCCTAAAAGTCACAAGTGGATTTTTGACAATCCTTTGCAATATGACTCAGGATATATAAGCCAGATCAGAATCCCAATTTGCAGACACGGTGTTTCGGGGTGCTTGCCCCTCGTCAGTGCAAAGTATGGGGGTGTCTGATCTGGCTCATGAGAAAGCTATGTGGGGACCACGGGGGAACACTATTCTCCTTAAGGAGACTTTGCAAGCCAGTCTGGCTGCCAGGTAAGGGGACTTATAGCTGCAATGCCCCTAAAATTCCACGGGGGAACACTATTCTCCTTAAGGAGACTTTGCAAGCCAGTCTGGCTGCCAGGTAAGGGGACTTATAGCTGCAATGCCCCTCTGGGAAATATTCAAATTGTCTCTCCAGTAAAGGAGACAAACTCTAGCACAGCGCCACCTATTGGAAGTAGCGATCCTAAAAGTCACAAGTGGATTTTTGACAATCCTTTGCAATATGACTCAGGATATATAAGCCAGATCAGAATCCCAATTTGCAGACACGGTGTTTCGGGGTGCTTGCCCCTCGTCAGTGCAAAGTATGGGGGTGTCTGATCTGGCTCATGAGAAAGCTATGTGGGGACCACGGGGGAACACTATTCTCCTTAAGGAGACTTTGCAAGCCAGTCTGGCTGCCAGGTAAGGGGACTTATAGCTGCAATGCCCCTAAAATTCCACGGGGGAACACTATTCTCCTTAAGGAGACTTTGCAAGCCAGTCTGGCTGCAAGGTAAGGGGACTTATAGCTGCAATGCCCCTCTGGGAAATATTCAAATTGTCTCTCCAGTAAAGGAGACAAACTCTAGCACAGCGCCACCTATTGGAAGTAGCGATCCTAAAAGTCACAAGTGGATTTTTGACAATCCTTTGCAATATGACTCAGGATATATAAGCCAGATCAGAATCCCAATTTGCAGACACGGTGTTTCGGGGTGCTTGCCCCTCGTCAGTGCAAAGTATGGGGGTGTCTGATCTGGCTCATGAGAAAGCTATGTGGGGACCACGGGGGAACACTATTCTCCTTAAGGAGACTTTGCAAGCCAGTCTGGCTGCCAGGTAAGGGGACTTATAGCTGCAATGCCCCTAAAATTCCACGGGGGAACACTATTCTCCTTAAGGAGACTTTGCAAGCCAGTCTGGCTGCCAGGTAAGGGGACTTATAGCTGCAATGCCCCTCTGGGAAATATTCAAATTGTCTCTCCAGTAAAGGAGACAAACTCTAGCACAGCGCCACCTATTGGAAGTAGCGATCCTAAAAGTCACAAGTGGATTTTTGACAATCCTTTGCAATATGACTCAGGATATATAAGCCAGATCAGAATCCCAATTTGCAGACACGGTGTTTCGGGGTGCTTGCCCCTCGTCAGTGCAAAGTATGGGGGTGTCTGATCTGGCTCATGAGAAAGCTATGTGGGGACCACGGGGGAACACTATTCTCCTTAAGGAGACTTTGCAAGCCAGTCTGGCTGCCAGGTAAGGGGACTTATAGCTGCAATGCCCCTAAAATTCCACGGGGGAACACTATTCTCCTTAAGGAGACTTTGCAAGCCAGTCCCTATTTTTTTATTATGTCCACATCCTGGTCCCCATCTTGGAAATCATAACAAACGTGCACTTTTTGTTTAATTTACACATTGGACCATAGGAAAAATGACACTACAGCTACAGAGGTGACCGTCTGGTAGCCCAGCTCGACTATCCATCTCTACTGAAGACCCTTTCAGCTTTTTGAGAGTTGGGTGGAGGACATCATCTCTGAAAATAGGGTCCCACTGCTGCACCCCATCAGTGTGAGCAGGACTCTTAGGACTCTTAGAAGAGTCAATGTTTTGAGACCATGGGGGGCGCTTAGCCCCCTCTCTTCGTCACTGAGGATGATTTCATTTTTCAGGGATTAGAGAGAGTGGTCCTTGTGGTGGACTGCAGGTATGGAGAGCTGTTGTGATCGTATTAGATAGATAAGAATGATTATATGTATTGTAGAAATGTCTCCTATCATGTTCCCTAATTTTTTATTATGTCCACATCCTGGTCCCCATCTTGGACATCATAACAAACGTGCACTTTTTTGTTTAATTTACACATTGGACCATAGGAAAAATGACACTACAGCTACAGAGGTGACCGTCTGATAGCCCAGCTCGACTATCCATCTCTACTGAAGACCCTTTCAGCTTTTTGAGAGTTGGGTGGAGGACATCATCTCTGAAAATAGGGTCCCACAGCTGCACCCCATCAGTGTGAGCAGGACTCTTAGGACTCTTAGAAGAGTTAATGCTCTGAGACCATGGGGGCGCTTAGCCCCCTCTCTTCGTCACTGAGGATGATTTCATTTTTCAGGGATTAGAGAGGGTGGTCCTTGTGGTGGACTGCAGGTATGGAGAGCTGTTGTCATCGTATTAGATAGATAAGAATGATTATATGTATTGTAGAAATGTCTCCTATCATGTTCCCTAATTTTTTATTATGTCCACATCCTGGTCCCCATCTTGGACATCATAACAAACGTGCACTTTTTTGTTTAATTTACACATTGGACCATAGGAAAAATGACACTACAGCTACAGAGGTGACCGTCTGATAGCCCAGCTCGACTATCCATCTCTACTGAAGACCCTTTCAGCTTTTTGAGAGTTGGGTGGAGGACATCATCTCTTAAAATAGGGTCCCACAGTTGCACCCCATCAGTGTAAGCAGGACTCTTAGGACTCTTAGAAGAGTAAATGCTCTAAAACCATGGGGGGCGCTTAGCCCCCTCTCTTCGTCCCTGAGGATGATTTCATTTTTCAGGGATTAGAGAGGGTGGTCCTTGTGGTGGACTGCAGGTATGGAGAGCTGTTGTCATCGTATTAGATAGATAAGAATGATTATATGTATTGTAGAAATGTCTCCTATCATGTTCCCTAATTTTTTATTATGTCCACATCCTGGTCCCCATCTTGGACATCATAACAAACGTGCACTTTTTTGTTTAATTTACACATTGGACCATAGGAAAAATGACACTACAGCTACAGAGGTGACCGTCTGATAGCCCAGCTCGACTATCCATCTCTACTGAAGACCCTTTCAGCTTTTTGAGAGTTGGGTGGAGGACATCATCTCTGAAAATAGGGTCCCACAGCTGCACCCCATCCGTGTGAGCAGGACTCTTAGGACTCTTAGAAGAGTTAATGCTCTGAGACCATGGGGGCGCTTAGCCCCCTCTCTTCGTCACTGAGGATGATTTCATTTTTCAGGGATTAGAGAGGGTGGTCCTTGTGGTGGACTGCAGGTATGGAGAGCTGTTATCATCGTATTAGATAGATAAGAATGATTATATGTATTGTAGAAATGTCTCCTATCATGTTCCCTAATTTTTTATTATGTCCACATCCTGGTCCCCATCTTGGACATCATAACAAACGTGCACTTTTTTGTTTAATTTACACATTGGACCATAGGAAAAATGACACTACAGCTACAGAGGTGACCGTCTGATAGCCCAGCTCGACAATCCATCTCTACTGAAGACCCTTTCAGCTTTTTGAGAGTTGGGTGGAGGACATCATCTCTGAAAATAGGGTCCCACAGCTGCACCCCATCAGTGTGAGCAGGACTCTTAGGACTCTTAGAAGAGTCAATGCTCTGAGACCATGGGGGGCGCTTAGCCCCCTCTCTTCGTCACTGAGGATGATTTCATTTTTCAGGGATTAGAGAGGGTGGTCCTTGTGGTGGACTGCAGGTATGGAGAGCTGTTGTCATCGTATTAAATAAATAAGAATGATTATATGTATTGTAGAAATGTCTCCTATCATGTTCCCTAATTTTTTATTATGTCCACATCCTGGTCCCCATCTTGGACATCATAACAAACGTGCACTTTTTTGTTTAATTTACACATTGGACCATAGGAAAAATGACACTACAGCTACAGAGGTGACCGTCTGATAGCCCAGCTCGACTATCCATCTCTACTGAAGACCCTTTCAGCTTTTTGAGAGTTGGGTGGAGAACATCATCTCTGAAAATAGGGTCCCACAGCTGCACCCCATCAGTGTGAGCAGGACTCTTAGGACTCTTAGAAGAGTCAATGTTTTGAGACCATGGGGGGCGCTTAGCCCCCTCTCTTCGTCACTGAGGATGATTTCACTTTTCAGGGAATAGAGAGGGTGGTCCTTGTGGTGGACTGCAGGTATGGAGAGCTGTTGTCATCGTATTAGATAGATAAGAATGATTATATGTATTGTAGAAATGTCTCCTATCATGTTCCCTATTTTTTTATTATGTCCACATCCTGGTCCCCATCTTGGAAATCATAACAAACGTGCACTTTTTTGTTTAATTTACACATTGGACCATAGGAAAAATGACACTACAGCTACAGAGGTGACCGTCTGGTAGCCCAGCTCGACTATCCATCTCTACTGAAGACCCTTTCAGCTTTTTGAGAGTTGGGTGGAGGACATCATCTCTGAAAAAAGGGTCCCACAGCTGCACCCCATCAGTGTGAGCAGGACTCTTAGGACTCTTAGAAGAGTCAATGTTTTGAGACCATGGGGGGCGCTTAGCCCCCTCTCTTCGTCACTGAGGATGATTTCATTTTTCAGGGATTAGAGAGAGTGGTCCTTGTGGTGGACTGCAGGTATGGAGAGCTGTTGTGATCGTATTAGATAGATAAGAATGATTATATGTATTGTAGAAATGTCTCCTATCATGTTCCCTAATTTTTTATTATGTCCACATCCTGGTCCCCATCTTGGACATCATAACAAACGTGCACTTTTTTGTTTAATTTACACATTGGACCATAGGAAAAATGACACTACAGCTACAGAGGTGACCGTCTGATAGCCCAGCTCGACTATCCATCTCTACTGAAGACCCTTTCAGCTTTTTGAGAGTTGGGTGGAGGACATCATCTCTTAAAATAGGGTCCCACAGTTGCACCCCATCAGTGTAAGCAGGACTCTTAGGACTCTTAGAAGAGTCAATGCTCTAAAACCATGGGGGGCGCTTAGCCCCCTCTCTTCGTCCCTGAGGATGATTTCATTTTTCAGGGATTAGAGAGGGTGGTCCTTGTGGTGGACTGCAGGTATGGAGAGCTGTTGTCATCGTATTAGATAGATAAGAATGATTATATGTATTGTAGAAATGTCTCCTATCATGTTCCCTAATTTTTTATTATGTCCACATCCTGGTCCCCATCTTGGACATCATAACAAACGTGCACTTTTTTGTTTAATTTACACATTGGACCATAGGAAAAATGACACTACAGCTACAGAGGTGACCGTCTGATAGCCCAGCTCGACTATCCATCTCTACTGAAGACCCTTTCAGCTTTTTGAGAGTTGGGTGGAGGACATCATCTCTGAAAATAGGGTCCCACAGCTGCACCCCATCCGTGTGAGCAGGACTCTTAGGACTCTTAGAAGAGTTAATGCTCTGAGACCATGGGGGCGCTTAGCCCCCTCTCTTCGTCACTGAGGATGATTTCATTTTTCAGGGATTAGAGAGGGTGGTCCTTGTGGTGGACTGCAGGTATGGAGAGCTGTTATCATCGTATTAGATAGATAAGAATGATTATATGTATTGTAGAAATGTCTCCTATCATGTTCCCTAATTTTTTATTATGTCCACATCCTGGTCCCCATCTTGGACATCATAACAAACGTGCACTTTTTTGTTTAATTTACACATTGGACCATAGGAAAAATGACACTACAGCTACAGAGGTGACCGTCTGATAGCCCAGCTCGACAATCCATCTCTACTGAAGACCCTTTCAGCTTTTTGAGAGTTGGGTGGAGGACATCATCTCTGAAAATAGGGTCCCACAGCTGCACCCCATCAGTGTGAGCAGGACTCTTAGGACTCTTAGAAGAGTCAATGCTCTGAGACCATGGGGGGCGCTTAGCCCCCTCTCTTCGTCACTGAGGATGATTTCATTTTTCAGGGATTAGAGAGGGTGGTCCTTGTGGTGGACTGCAGGTATGGAGAGCTGTTGTCATCGTATTAAATAAATAAGAATGATTATATGTATTGTAGAAATGTCTCCTATCATGTTCCCTAATTTTTTATTATGTCCACATCCTGGTCCCCATCTTGGACATCATAACAAACGTGCACTTTTTTGTTTAATTTACACATTGGACCATAGGAAAAATGACACTACAGCTACAGAGGTGACCGTCTGATAGCCCAGCTCGACTATCCATCTCTACTGAAGACCCTTTCAGCTTTTTGAGAGTTGGGTGGAGAACATCATCTCTGAAAATAGGGTCCCACAGCTGCACCCCATCAGTGTGAGCAGGACTCTTAGGACTCTTAGAAGAGTCAATGTTTTGAGACCATGGGGGGCGCTTAGCCCCCTCTCTTCGTCACTGAGGATGATTTCACTTTTCAGGGAATAGAGAGGGTGGTCCTTGTGGTGGACTGCAGGTATGGAGAGCTGTTGTCATCGTATTAGATAGATAAGAATGATTATATGTATTGTAGAAATGTCTCCTATCATGTTCCCTATTTTTTTATTATGTCCACATCCTGGTCCCCATCTTGGAAATCATAACAAACGTGCACTTTTTTGTTTAATTTACACATTGGACCATAGGAAAAATGACACTACAGCTACAGAGGTGACCGTCTGGTAGCCCAGCTCGACTATCCATCTCTACTGAAGACCCTTTCAGCTTTTTGAGAGTTGGGTGGAGGACATCATCTCTGAAAAAAGGGTCCCACAGCTGCACCCCATCAGTGTGAGCAGGACTCTTAGGACTCTTAGAAGAGTCAATGTTTTGAGACCATGGGGGGTGCTTAGCCCCCTCTCTTCGTCACTGAGGATGATTTCATTTTTCAGGGATTAGAGAGAGTGGTCCTTGTGGTGGACTGCAGGTATGGAGAGCTGTTGTGATCGTATTAGATAGATAAGAATGATTATATGTATTGTAGAAATGTCTCCTATCATGTTCCCTAATTTTTTATTATGTCCACATCCTGGTCCCCATCTTGGACATCATAACAAACGTGCACTTTTTTGTTTAATTTACACATTGGACCATAGGAAAAATGACACTACAGCTACAGAGGTGACCGTCTGATAGCCCAGCTCGACTATCCATCTCTACTGAAGACCCTTTCAGCTTTTTGAGAGTTGGGTGGAGGACATCATCTCTTAAAATAGGGTCCCACAGCTGCACCCCATCAGTGTAAGCAGGACTCTTAGGACTCTTAGAAGAGTCAATGCTCTAAAACCATGGGGGGCGCTTAGCCCCCTCTCTTCGTCCCTGAGGATGATTTCATTTTTCAGGGATTAGAGAGGGTGGTCCTTGTGGTGGACTGCAGGTATGGAGAGCTGTTGTCATCGTATTAGATAGATAAGAATGATTATATGTATTGTAGAAATGTCTCCTATCATGTTCCCTAATTTTTTATTATGTCCACATCCTGGTCCCCATCTTGGACATCATAACAAACGTGCACTTTTTTGTTTAATTTACAGATTGGACCATAGGAAAAATGACACTACAGCTACAGAGGTGACCGTCTGATAGCCCAGCTCGACTATCCATCTCTACTGAAGACCCTTTCAGCTTTTTGAGAGTTGGGTGGAGGACATCATCTCTGAAAATAGGGTCCCACAGCTGCACCCCATCAGTGTGAGCAGGACTCTTAGGACTCTTAGAAGAGTTAATGCTCTGAGACCATGGGGGCGCTTAGCCCCCTCTCTTCGTCACTGAGGATGATTTCATTTTTCAGGGATTAGAGAGGGTGGTCCTTGTGGTGGACTGCAGGTATGGAGAGCTGTTGTCATCGTATTAGATAGATAAGAATGATTATATGTATTGTAGAAATGTCTCCTATCATGTTCCCTAATTTTTTATTATGTCCACATCCTGGTCCCCATCTTGGACATCATAACAAACGTGCACTTTTTTGTTTAATTTACACATTGGACCATAGGAAAAATGACACTACAGCTACAGAGGTGACCGTCTGATAGCCCAGCTCGACTATCCATCTCTACTGAAGACCCTTTCAGCTTTTTGAGAGTTGGGTGGAGGACATCATCTCTTAAAATAGGGTCCCACAGCTGCACCCCATCAGTGTAAGCAGGACTCTTAGGACTCTTAGAAGAGTCAATGCTCTAAAACCATGGGGGGCGCTTAGCCCCCTCTCTTCGTCCCTGAGGATGATTTCATTTTTCAGGGATTAGAGAGGGTGGTCCTTGTGGTGGACTGCAGGTATGGAGAGCTGTTGTCATCGTATTAGATAGATAAGAATGATTATATGTATTGTAGAAATGTCTCCTATCATGTTCCCTAATTTTTTATTATGTCCACATCCTGGTCCCCATCTTGGACATCATAACAAACGTGCACTTTTTTGTTTAATTTACACATTGGACCATAGGAAAAATGACACTACAGCTACAGAGGTGACCGTCTGATAGCCCAGCTCGACTATCCATCTCTACTGAAGACCCTTTCAGCTTTTTGAGAGTTGGGTGGAGGACATCATCTCTGAAAATAGGGTCCCACAGCTGCACCCCATCAGTGTGAGCAGGACTCTTAGGACTCTTAGAAGAGTTAATGCTCTGAGACCATGGGGGCGCTTAGCCCCCTCTCTTCGTCACTGAGGATGATTTCATTTTTCAAGGATTAGAGAGGGTGGTCCTTGTGGTGGACTGCAGGTATGGAGAGCTGTTGTCATCGTATTAGATAGATAAGAATGATTATATGTATTGTAGAAATGTCTCCTATCATGTTCCCTAATTTTTTATTATGTCCACATCCTGGTCCCCATCTTGGACATCATAACAAACGTGCACTTTTTTGTTTAATTTACACATTGGAACATAGGAAAAATGACACTACAGCTACAGAGGTGACCGTCTGATAGCCCAGCTCGACTATCCATCTCTACTGAAGACCCTTTCAGCTTTTTGAGAGTTGGGTGGAGAACATCATCTCTGAAAATAGGGTCCCACAGCTGCACCCCATCAGTGTGAGCAGGACTCTTAGGACTCTTAGAAGAGTCAATGTTTTGAGACCATGGGGGGCGCTTAGCCCCCTCTCTTCGTCACTGAGGATGATTTCACTTTTCAGGGAATAGAGAGGGTGGTCCTTGTGGTGGACTGCAGGTATGGAGAGCTGTTGTCATCGTATTAGATAGATAAGAATGATTATATGTATTGTAGAAATGTCTCCTATCATGTTCCCTATTTTTTTATTATGTCCACATCCTGGTCCCCATCTTGGAAATCATAACAAACGTGCACTTTTTTGTTTAATTTACACATTGGACCATAGGAAAAATGACACTACAGCTACAGAGGTGACCGTCTGGTAGCCCAGCTCGACTATCCATCTCTACTGAAGACCCTTTCAGCTTTTTGAGAGTTGGGTGGAGGACATCATCTCTGAAAAAAGGGTCCCACAGCTGCACCCCATCAGTGTGAGCAGGACTCTTAGGACTCTTAGAAGAGTCAATGTTTTGAGACCATGGGGGGTGCTTAGCCCCCTCTCTTCGTCACTGAGGATGATTTCATTTTTCAGGGATTAGAGAGAGTGGTCCTTGTGGTGGACTGCAGGTATGGAGAGCTGTTGTGATCGTATTAGATAGATAAGAATGATTATATGTATTGTAGAAATGTCTCCTATCATGTTCCCTAATTTTTTATTATGTCCACATCCTGGTCCCCATCTTGGACATCATAACAAACGTGCACTTTTTTGTTTAATTTACACATTGGACCATAGGAAAAATGACACTACAGCTACAGAGGTGACCGTCTGATAGCCCAGCTCGACTATCCATCTCTACTGAAGACCCTTTCAGCTTTTTGAGAGTTGGGTGGAGGACATCATCTCTTAAAATAGGGTCCCACAGCTGCACCCCATCAGTGTAAGCAGGACTCTTAGGACTCTTAGAAGAGTCAATGCTCTAAAACCATGGGGGGCGCTTAGCCCCCTCTCTTCGTCCCTGAGGATGATTTCATTTTTCAGGGATTAGAGAGGGTGGTCCTTGTGGTGGACTGCAGGTATGGAGAGCTGTTGTCATCGTATTAGATAGATAAGAATGATTATATGTATTGTAGAAATGTCTCCTATCATGTTCCCTAATTTTTTATTATGTCCACATCCTGGTCCCCATCTTGGACATCATAACAAACGTGCACTTTTTTGTTTAATTTACAGATTGGACCATAGGAAAAATGACACTACAGCTACAGAGGTGACCGTCTGATAGCCCAGCTCGACTATCCATCTCTACTGAAGACCCTTTCAGCTTTTTGAGAGTTGGGTGGAGGACATCATCTCTGAAAATAGGGTCCCACAGCTGCACCCCATCAGTGTGAGCAGGACTCTTAGGACTCTTAGAAGAGTTAATGCTCTGAGACCATGGGGGCGCTTAGCCCCCTCTCTTCGTCACTGAGGATGATTTCATTTTTCAGGGATTAGAGAGGGTGGTCCTTGTGGTGGACTGCAGGTATGGAGAGCTGTTGTCATCGTATTAGATAGATAAGAATGATTATATGTATTGTAGAAATGTCTCCTATCATGTTCCCTAATTTTTTATTATGTCCACATCCTGGTCCCCATCTTGGACATCATAACAAACGTGCACTTTTTTGTTTAATTTACACATTGGACCATAGGAAAAATGACACTACAGCTACAGAGGTGACCGTCTGATAGCCCAGCTCGACTATCCATCTCTACTGAAGACCCTTTCAGCTTTTTGAGAGTTGGGTGGAGGACATCATCTCTTAAAATAGGGTCCCACAGCTGCACCCCATCAGTGTAAGCAGGACTCTTAGGACTCTTAGAAGAGTCAATGCTCTAAAACCATGGGGGGCGCTTAGCCCCCTCTCTTCGTCCCTGAGGATGATTTCATTTTTCAGGGATTAGAGAGGGTGGTCCTTGTGGTGGACTGCAGGTATGGAGAGCTGTTGTCATCGTATTAGATAGATAAGAATGATTATATGTATTGTAGAAATGTCTCCTATCATGTTCCCTAATTTTTTATTATGTCCACATCCTGGTCCCCATCTTGGACATCATAACAAACGTGCACTTTTTTGTTTAATTTACACATTGGACCATAGGAAAAATGACACTACAGCTACAGAGGTGACCGTCTGATAGCCCAGCTCGACTATCCATCTCTACTGAAGACCCTTTCAGCTTTTTGAGAGTTGGGTGGAGGACATCATCTCTGAAAATAGGGTCCCACAGCTGCACCCCATCAGTGTGAGCAGGACTCTTAGGACTCTTAGAAGAGTTAATGCTCTGAGACCATGGGGGCGCTTAGCCCCCTCTCTTCGTCACTGAGGATGATTTCATTTTTCAAGGATTAGAGAGGGTGGTCCTTGTGGTGGACTGCAGGTATGGAGAGCTGTTGTCATCGTATTAGATAGATAAGAATGATTATATGTATTGTAGAAATGTCTCCTATCATGTTCCCTAATTTTTTATTATGTCCACATCCTGGTCCCCATCTTGGACATCATAACAAACGTGCACTTTTTTGTTTAATTTACACATTGGACCATAGGAAAAATGACACTACAGCTACAGAGGTGACCGTCTGATAGCCCAGCTCGACTATCCATCTCTACTGAAGACCCTTTCAGCTTTTTGAGAGTTGGGTGGAGGACATCATCTCTTAAAATAGGGTCCCACAGCTGCACCCCATCAGTGTAAGCAGGACTCTTAGGACTCTTTGAAGAGTCAATGCTCTAAAACCATGGGGGGCGCTTAGCCCCCTCTCTTCGTCCCTGAGGATGATTTCATTTTTCAGGGATTAGAGAGGGTGGTCCTTGTGGTGGACTGCAGGTATGGAGAGCTGTTATCATCGTATTAGATAGATAAGAATGATTATATGTATTGTAGAAATGTCTCCTATCATGTTCCCTAATTTTTTATTATGTCCACATCCTGGTCCCCATCTTGGACATCATAACAAACGTGCACTTTTTTGTTTAATTTACACATTGGACCATAGGAAAAATGACACTACAGCTACAGAGGTGACCGTCTGATAGCCCAGCTCGACAATCCATCTCTACTGAAGACCCTTTCAGCTTTTTGAGAGTTGGGTGGAGGACATCATCTCTGAAAATAGGGTCCCACAGCTGCACCCCATCAGTGTGAGCAGGACTCTTAGGACTCTTAGAAGAGTCAATGCTCTGAGACCATGGGGGGCGCTTAGCCCCCTCTCTTCGTCACTGAGGATGATTTCATTTTTCAGGGATTAGAGAGGGTGGTCCTTGTGGTGGACTGCAGGTATGGAGAGCTGTTGTCATCGTATTAAATAAATAAGAATGATTATATGTATTGTAGAAATGTCTCCTATCATGTTCCCTAATTTTTTATTATGTCCACATCCTGGTCCCCATCTTGGACATCATAACAAACGTGCACTTTTTTGTTTAATTTACACATTGGACCATAGGAAAAATGACACTACAGCTACAGAGGTGACCGTCTGATAGCCCAGCTCGACTATCCATCTCTACTGAAGACCCTTTCAGCTTTTTGAGAGTTGGGTGGAGAAGATCATCTCTGAAAATAGGGTCCCACAGCTGCACCCCATCAGTGTGAGCAGGACTCTTAGGACTCTTAGAAGAGTCAATGTTTTGAGACCATGGGGGGCGCTTAGCCCCCTCTCTTCGTCACTGAGGATGATTTCACTTTTCAGGGAATAGAGAGGGTGGTCCTTGTGGTGGACTGCAGGTATGGAGAGCTGTTGTCATCGTATTAGATAGATAAGAATGATTATATGTATTGTAGAAATGTCTCCTATCATGTTCCCTATTTTTTTATTATGTCCACATCCTGGTCCCCATCTTGGAAATCATAACAAACGTGCACTTTTTTGTTTAATTTACACATTGGACCATAGGAAAAATGACACTACAGCTACAGAGGTGACCGTCTGGTAGCCCAGCTCGACTATCCATCTCTACTGAAAACCCTTTCAGCTTTTTGAGAGTTGGGTGGAGGACATCATCTCTGAAAAAAGGGTCCCACAGCTGCACCCCATCAGTGTGAGCAGGACTCTTAGGACTCTTAGAAGAGTCAATGTTTTGAGACCATGGGGGGCGCTTAGCCCCCTCTCTTCGTCACTGAGGATGATTTCATTTTTCAGGGATTAGAGAGAGTGGTCCTTGTGGTGGACTGCAGGTATGGAGAGCTGTTGTGATCGTATTAGATAGATAAGAATGATTATATGTATTGTAGAAATGTCTCCTATCATGTTCCCTAATTTTTTATTATGTCCACATCCTGGTCCCCATCTTGGACATCATAACAAACGTGCACTTTTTTGTTTAATTTACACATTGGACCATAGGAAAAATGACACTACAGCTACAGAGGTGACCGTCTGATAGCCCAGCTCGACTATCCATCTCTACTGAAGACCCTTTCAGCTTTTTGAGAGTTGGGTGGAGGACATCATCTCTTAAAATAGGGTCCCACAGTTGCACCCCATCAGTGTAAGCAGGACTCTTAGGACTCTTAGAAGAGTCAATGCTCTAAAACCATGGGGGGCGCTTAGCCCCCTCTCTTCGTCCCTGAGGATGATTTCATTTTTCAGGGATTAGAGAGGGTGGTCCTTGTGGTGGACTGCAGGTATGGAGAGCTGTTGTCATCGTATTAGATAGATAAGAATGATTATATGTATTGTAGAAATGTCTCCTATCATGTTCCCTAATTTTTTATTATGTCCACATCCTGGTCCCCATCTTGGACATCATAACAAACGTGCACTTTTTTGTTTAATTTACACATTGGACCATAGGAAAAATGACACTACAGCTACAGAGGTGACCGTCTGATAGCCCAGCTCGACTATCCATCTCTACTGAAGACCCTTTCAGCTTTTTGAGAGTTGGGTGGAGGACATCATCTCTGAAAATAGGGTCCCACAGCTGCACCCCATCCGTGTGAGCAGGACTCTTAGGACTCTTAGAAGAGTTAATGCTCTGAGACCATGGGGGCGCTTAGCCCTCTCTCTTCGTCACTGAGGATGATTTCATTTTTCAGGGATTAGAGAGGGTGGTCCTTGTGGTGGACTGCAGGTATGGAGAGCTGTTATCATCGTATTAGATAGATAAGAATGATTATATGTATTGTAGAAATGTCTCCTATCATGTTCCCTAATTTTTTATTATGTCCACATCCTGGTCCCCATCTTGGACATCATAACAAACGTGCACTTTTTTGTTTAATTTACACATTGGACCATAGGAAAAATGACACTACAGCTACAGAGGTGACCGTCTGATAGCCCAGCTCGACAATCCATCTCTACTGAAGACCCTTTCAGCTTTTTGAGAGTTGGGTGGAGGACATCATCTCTGAAAATAGGGTCCCACAGCTGCACCCCATCAGTGTGAGCAGGACTCTTAGGACTCTTAGAAGAGTCAATGCTCTGAGACCATGGGGGGCGCTTAGCCCCCTCTCTTCGTCACTGAGGATGATTTCATTTTTCAGGGATTAGAGAGGGTGGTCCTTGTGGTGGACTGCAGGTATGGAGAGCTGTTGTCATCGTATTAAATAAATAAGAATGATTATATGTATTGTAGAAATGTCTCCTATCATGTTCCCTAATTTTTTATTATGTCCACATCCTGGTCCCCATCTTGGACATCATAACAAACGTGCACTTTTTTGTTTAATTTACACATTGGACCATAGGAAAAATGACACTACAGCTACAGAGGTGACCGTCTGATAGCCCAGCTCGACTATCCATCTCTACTGAAGACCCTTTCAGCTTTTTGAGAGTTGGGTGGAGAACATCATCTCTGAAAATAGGGTCCCACAGCTGCACCCCATCAGTGTGAGCAGGACTCTTAGGACTCTTAGAAGAGTCAATGTTTTGAGACCATGGGGGGCGCTTAGCCCCCTCTCTTCGTCACTGAGGATGATTTCACTTTTCAGGGAATAGAGAGGGTGGTCCTTGTGGTGGACTGCAGGTATGGAGAGCTGTTGTCATCGTATTAGATAGATAAGAATGATTATATGTATTGTAGAAATGTCTCCTATCATGTTCCCTATTTTTTTATTATGTCCACATCCTGGTCCCCATCTTGGAAATCATAACAAACGTGCACTTTTTTGTTTAATTTACACATTGGACCATAGGAAAAATGACACTACAGCTACAGAGGTGACCGTCTGGTAGCCCAGCTCGACTATCCATCTCTACTGAAGACCCTTTCAGCTTTTTGAGAGTTGGGTGGAGGACATCATCTCTGAAAAAAGGGTCCCACAGCTGCACCCCATCAGTGTGAGCAGGACTCTTAGGACTCTTAGAAGAGTCAATGTTTTGAGACCATGGGGGGTGCTTAGCCCCCTCTCTTCGTCACTGAGGATGATTTCATTTTTCAGGGATTAGAGAGAGTGGTCCTTGTGGTGGACTGCAGGTATGGAGAGCTGTTGTGATCGTATTAGATAGATAAGAATGATTATATGTATTGTAGAAATGTCTCCTATCATGTTCCCTAATTTTTTATTATGTCCACATCCTGGTCCCCATCTTGGACATCATAACAAACGTGCACTTTTTTGTTTAATTTACACATTGGACCATAGGAAAAATGACACTATAGCTACAGAGGTGACCGTCTGATAGCCCAGCTCGACTATCCATCTCTACTGAAGACCCTTTCAGCTTTTTGAGAGTTGGGTGGAGGACATCATCTCTTAAAATAGGGTCCCACAGCTGCACCCCATCAGTGTAAGCAGGACTCTTAGGACTCTTAGAAGAGTCAATGCTCTAAAACCATGGGGGGCGCTTAGCCCCCTCTCTTCGTCCCTGAGGATGATTTCATTTTTCAGGGATTAGAGAGGGTGGTCCTTGTGGTGGACTGCAGGTATGGAGAGCTGTTGTCATCGTATTAGATAGATAAGAATGATTATATGTATTGTAGAAATGTCTCCTATCATGTTCCCTAATTTTTTATTATGTCCACATCCTGGTCCCCATCTTGGACATCATAACAAACGTGCACTTTTTTGTTTAATTTACAGATTGGACCATAGGAAAAATGACACTACAGCTACAGAGGTGACCGTCTGATAGCCCAGCTCGACTATCCATCTCTACTGAAGACCCTTTCAGCTTTTTGAGAGTTGGGTGGAGGACATCATCTCTGAAAATAGGGTCCCACAGCTGCACCCCATCAGTGTGAGCAGGACTCTTAGGACTCTTAGAAGAGTTAATGCTCTGAGACCATGGGGGCGCTTAGCCCCCTCTCTTCGTCACTGAGGATGATTTCATTTTTCAGGGATTAGAGAGGGTGGTCCTTGTGGTGGACTGCAGGTATGGAGAGCTGTTGTCATCGTATTAGATAGATAAGAATGATTATATGTATTGTAGAAATGTCTCCTATCATGTTCCCTAATTTTTTATTATGTCCACATCCTGGTCCCCATCTTGGACATCATAACAAACGTGCACTTTTTTGTTTAATTTACACATTGGACCATAGGAAAAATGACACTACAGCTACAGAGGTGACCGTCTGATAGCCCAGCTCGACTATCCATCTCTACTGAAGACCCTTTCAGCTTTTTGAGAGTTGGGTGGAGGACATCATCTCTTAAAATAGGGTCCCACAGCTGCACCCCATCAGTGTAAGCAGGACTCTTAGGACTCTTAGAAGAGTCAATGCTCTAAAACCATGGGGGGCGCTTAGCCCCCTCTCTTCGTCCCTGAGGATGATTTCATTTTTCAGGGATTAGAGAGGGTGGTCCTTGTGGTGGACTGCAGGTATGGAGAGCTGTTGTCATCGTATTAGATAGATAAGAATGATTATATGTATTGTAGAAATGTCTCCTATCATGTTCCCTAATTTTTTATTATGTCCACATCCTGGTCCCCATCTTGGACATCATAACAAACGTGCACTTTTTTGTTTAATTTACACATTGGACCATAGGAAAAATGACACTACAGCTACAGAGGTGACCGTCTGATAGCCCAGCTCGACTATCCATCTCTACTGAAGACCCTTTCAGCTTTTTGAGAGTTGGGTGGAGGACATCATCTCTGAAAATAGGGTCCCACAGCTGCACCCCATCAGTGTGAGCAGGACTCTTAGGACTCTTAGAAGAGTTAATGCTCTGAGACCATGGGGGCGCTTAGCCCCCTCTCTTCGTCACTGAGGATGATTTCATTTTTCAAGGATTAGAGAGGGTGGTCCTTGTGGTGGACTGCAGGTATGGAGAGCTGTTGTCATCGTATTAGATAGATAAGAATGATTATATGTATTGTAGAAATGTCTCCTATCATGTTCCCTAATTTTTTATTATGTCCACATCCTGGTCCCCATCTTGGACATCATAACAAACGTGCACTTTTTTGTTTAATTTACACATTGGACCATAGGAAAAATGACACTACAGCTACAGAGGTGACCGTCTGATAGCCCAGCTCGACTATCCATCTCTACTGAAGACCCTTTCAGCTTTTTGAGAGTTGGGTGGAGGACATCATCTCTTAAAATAGGGTCCCACAGCTGCACCCCATCAGTGTAAGCAGGACTCTTAGGACTCTTTGAAGAGTCAATGCTCTAAAACCATGGGGGGCGCTTAGCCCCCTCTCTTCGTCCCTGAGGATGATTTCATTTTTCAGGGATTAGAGAGGGTGGTCCTTGTGGTGGACTGCAGGTATGGAGAGCTGTTGTCATCGTATTAGATAGATAAGAATGATTATATGTATTGTAGAAATGTCTCCTATCATGTTCCCTAATTTTTTATTATGTCCACATCCTGGTTCCCATCTTGGACATCATAACAAACGTGCACTTTTTTGTTTAATTTACACATTGGACCATAGGAAAAATGACACTACAGCTACAGAGGTGACCGTCTGATAGCCCAGCTCGACTATCCATCTCTACTGAAGACCCTTTCAGCTTTTTGAGAGTTGGGTGAAGGACATCATCTCTGAAAATAGGGTCCCACAGCTGCACCCCATCAGTGTGAGCAGGACTCTTAGGACTCTTAGAAGAGTTAATGCTCTGAGACCATGGGGGCGCTTAGCCCCCTCTCTTCGTCACTGAGGATGATTTCATTTTTCAGGGATTAGAGAGGGTGGTCCTTGTGGTGGACTGCAGGTATGGAGAGCTGTTGTCATCGTATTAGATAGATAAGAATGATTATATGTATTGTAGAAATGTCTCCTATCATGTTCCCTAATTTTTTATTATGTCCACATCCTGGTCCCCATCTTGGACATCATAACAAACGTGCACTTTTTTGTTTAATTTACACATTGGACCATAGGAAAAATGACACTACAGCTACAGAGGTGACCGTCTGATAGCCCAGCTCGACTATCCATCTCTACTGAAGACCCTTTCAGCTTTTTGAGAGTTGGGTGGAGGACATCATCTCTGAAAATAGGGTCCCACAGCTGCACCCCATCAGTGTGAGCAGGACTCTTAGGACTCTTAGAAGAGTCAATGCTCTGAGACCATTGGGGGCACTTAGCCCCCTCTCTTCATCACTGAGGATGATTTCATTTTTCAGGGATTAGAGAGGGTGGTCCTTGTGGTGGACTGCAGATATGGAGAGCTGTTGTCATCGTATTAGATAGATAAGAATGATTATATGTATTGTAGAAATGTCTCCTATCATGTTCCCTAATTTTTTATTATGTCCACATCCTGGTCCCCATCTAGGACATCATAACAAACATGCACTTTTTTGTTTAATTTACACATTGGACCATAGGAAAAATGACACTACAGCTACAGAGGTGACCGTCTGATAGCCCAGCTCGACTATCCATCTCTACTGAAGACCCTTTCAGCTTTTTGAGAGTTGGGTGGAGGACATCATCTCTGAAAATAGGGTCCCACAGCTGCACCCCATCAGTGTGAGCAGGACTCTTAGGACTCTTAGAAGAGTCAATGCTCTGAGACCATGGGGGGCGCTTAGCCCCCTCTCTTCGTCACTGAGGATGATTTCACTTTTCAGGGAATAGAGAGGGTGGTCCTTGTGGTGGACTGCAGGTATGGAGAGCTGTTGTCATCGTATTAGATAGATAAGAATGATTATATGTATTGTAGAAATGTCTCCTATCATGTTCCCTATTTTTTTATTATGTCCACATCCTGGTCCCCATCTTGGAAATCATAACAAACGTGCACTTTTTTGTTTAATTTACACATTGGACCATAGGAAAAATGACACTACAGCTACAGAGGTGACCGTCTGATAGCCCAGCTCGACTATCCATCTCTACTGAAGACCCTTTCAGCTTTTTGAGAGTTGGGTGGAGGACATCATCTCTGAAAATAGGGTCCCACAGCTGCACCCCATCAGTGTGAGCAGGAATCTTAGGACTCTTAGAAGAGTCAATGCTCTGAGACCATGGGGGGCGCTTAGCCCCCTCTCTTCGTCACTGAGGATGATTTCATTTTTCAGGGATTAGAGAGAGTGGTCCTTGTGGTGGACTGCAGGTATGGAGAGCTGTTGTGATCGTATTAGATAGATAAGAATGATTATATGTATTGTAGAAATGTCTCCTATCATGTTCCCTAATTTTTTATTATGTCCACATCCTGGTCCCCATCTTGGACATCATAACAAACGTGCACTTTTTTGTTTAATTTACACATTGGACCATAGGAAAAATGACACTACAGCTACAGAGGTGACCGTCTGATAGCCCAGCTCGACTATCCATCTCTACTGAAGACCCTTTCAGCTTTTTGAGAGTTGGGTGGAGGACATCATCTCTGAAAATAGGGTCCCACAGCTGCACCCCATCAGTGTGAGCAGGACTCTTAGGACTCTTAGAAGAGTTAATGCTCTGAGACCATGGGGGAGCTTAGCCCCCTCTCTTCGTCACTGAGGATGATTTCATTTTTCAGGGATTAGAGAGGGTGGTCCTTGTGGTGAACTGCAGGTATGGAGAGCTGTTGTCATCGTATTAGATAGATAAGAATGATTATATGTATTGTAGAAATGTCTCCTATCATGTTCCCTAATTTTTTATTATGTCCACATCCTGGTCCCCATCTTGGACATCATAACAAACGTGCACTTTTTTGTTTAATTTACACATTGGACCATAGGAAAAATGACACTACAGCTACAGAGGTGACCGTCTGATAGCCCAGCTCGACTATCCATCTCTACTGAAGACCCTTGCAGCTTTTTGAGAGTTGGGTGGAGGACATCATCTCTGAAAATAGGGTCCCACAGCTGCACCCCATCAGTGTGAGCAGGACTCTTAGGACTCTTAGAAGAGTCAATGCTCTGAGACCATGGGGGGCGCTTAGCCCCCTCTCTTCGTCACTGAGGATGATTTCATTTTTCAGGGATTAGAGAGGGTGGTCCTTGTGGTAGACTGCAGGTATGGAGAGCTGTTGTCATCGTATTAAATAGATAAGAATGATTATATGTATTGTAGAAATGTCTCCTATCATGTTCCCTAATTTTTTATTATGTCCACATCCTGGTCCCCATCTTGGACATCATAACAAACGTGCACTTTTTTGTTTAATTTACACATTGGACCATAGGAAAAATGACACTACAGCTACAGAGGTGACCGTCTGATAGCCCAGCTCGACTATCCATCTCTACTGAAGACCCTTTCAGCTTTTTGAGAGTTGGGTAGAGAACATCATCTCTGAAAATAGGGTCCCACAGCTGCACCCCATCAGTGTGAGCAGGACTCTTAGGACTCTTAGAAGAGTCAATGCTCTGAGACCATGGGGGGCGCTTAGCCCCCTCTCTTCGTCACTGAGGATGATTTAATTTTTCAGGGATTAGAGAGAGTGGTCCTTGTGGTGGACTGCAGGTATGGAGAGCTGTTGTGATCGTATTAGATAGATAAGAATGATTATATGTATTGTAGAAATGTCTCCTATCATGTTCCCTAATTTTTTATTATGTCCACATCCTGGTCCCCATCTTGAACATCATAACAAACGTGCACTTTTTTGTTTAATTTACACATTGGACCATAGGAAAAATGACACTACAGCTACAGAGGTGACCGTCTGATAGCCCAGCTCGACTATCCATCTCTACTGAAGACCCTTTCAGCTTTTTGAGAGTTGGGTGGAGGACATCATCTCTGAAAATAGGGTCCCACAGCTGCACCCCATCAGTGTAAGCAGGACTCTTAGGACTCTTAGAAGAGTCAATGCTCTAAAACCATGGGGGGCGCTTAGCCCCCTCTCTTCGTCCCTGAGGATGATTTCATTTTTCAGGGATTAGAGAGGGTGGTCCTTGTGGTGGACTGCAGGTATGGAGAGCTGTTGTCATCGTATTAGATAGATAAGAATGATTATATGTATTGTAGAAATGTCTCCTATCATGTTCCCTAATTTCTTATTATGTCCACATCCTGGTCCCCATCTTGGACATCATAACAAACGTGCACTTTTTTGTTTAATTTACACATTGGACCATAGGAAAAATGACACTACAGCTACAGAGGTGACCGTCTGATAGCCCAGCTCGACTATCCATCTCTACTGAAGACCCTTTCAGCTTTTTGAGAGTTGGGTGGAGGACATCATCTCTGAAAATAGGGTCCCACAGCTTCACCCCATCAGTGTGAGCAGGACTCTTAGGACTCTTAGAAGAGTCAATGCTCTGGTACCATGGGGGGCGCTTGGCCCCCTCTCTTCATCACTGAGGATGATTTCATTTTTCAGGGATTAGAGAGGGTGGTCCTTGTGGTGGACTGCAGGTATGGAGAGCTGTTGTCATCGTATTAGATAGATAAGAATGATTATATGTATTGTAGAAATGTCTCCTATCATGTTCCCTAATTTTTTATTATGTCCACATCCTGGTCCCCATCTTGGACATCATAACAAACGTGCACTTTTTTGTTTAATTTACACATTGGACCATAGGAAAAATGACACTACAGCTACAGAGGTGACAGTCTGATAGCCCAGCTCGACTATCCATCTCTACTGAAGACCCTTTCAGCTTTTTGAGAGTTGGGTGGAGGACATCATCTCTGAAAATAGGGTCCCACAGCTGCACCCCATCAGTGTGAGCAGGACTCTTAGGACTCTTAGAAGAGTTAATGCTCTGAGACCATGGGGGCGCTTAGCCCCCTCTCTTCGTCACTGAGGATGATTTCATTTTTCAGGGATTAGAGAGGGTGGTCCTTGTGGTGGACTGCAGGTATGGAGAGCTGTTGTCATCGTATTAGATAGATAAGAATGATTATATGTATTGTAGAAATGTCTCCTATCATGTTCCCTAATTTTTTATTATGTCCACATCCTGGTCCCCATCTTGGACATCATAACAAACGTGCACTTTTTTGTTTAATTTACACATTGGACCATAGGAAAAATGACACTACAGCTACAGAGGTGACCGTCTGATAGCCCAGCTCGACTATCCATCTCTACTGAAGACCCTTTCAGCTTTTTGAGAGTTGGGTGGAGGACATCATCTCTGAAAATAGGGTCCCACAGCTGCACCCCATCAGTGTGAGCAGGACTCTTAGGACTCTTAGAAGAGTCAATGCTCTGAGACCATTGGGGGCACTTAGCCCCCTCTCTTCGTCACTGAGGATGATTTCATTTTTCAGGGATTAGAGAGGGTGGTCCTTGTGGTGGACTGCAGGTATGGAGAGCTGTTGTCATCGTATTAGATAGATAAGAATGATTATATGTATTGTAGAAATGTCTCCTATCATTTTCCCTAATTTCTTATTATGTCCACATCCTGGTCCCCATCTTGGACATCATAACAAACGTGCACTTTTTTGTTTAATTTACACATTGGACCATAGGAAAAATGACACTACAGCTACAGAGGTGACCGTCTGATAGCCCAGTTAGACTATCCATCTCTACTGAAGACCCTTTCAGCTTTTTGAGAGTTGGGTGGAGGACATCATCTCTGAAAATAGGGTCCCACAGCTTCACCCCATCAGTGTGAGCAGGACTCTAAGGACTCTTAGAAGAGTCAATGCTCTGGTACCATGGGGGGCGCTTGGCCCCCTCTCTTCGTCACTGAGGATGATTTCATTTTTCAGGGATTAGAGAGGGTGGTCCTTGTGGTGGACTGCAGGTATGGAGAGCTGTTGTCATCGTATTAGATAGATAAGAATGATTATATGTATTGTAGAAATGTCTCCTATCATGTTCCCTAATTTTTTATTATGTCCACATCCTGGTCCCCATCTTGGACATCATAACAAACGTGCACTTTTTTGTTTAATTTACACATTGGACCATAGGAAAAATGACACTACAGCTACAGAGGTGACCGTCTGATAGCCCAGCTCGACTATCCATCTCTACTGAAGACCCTTTCAGCTTTTTGAGAGTTGGGTGGAGGACATCATCTCTGAAAATAGGGTCCCACAGCTGCACCCCATCAGTGTGAGCAGGACTCTTAGGACTCTTAGAAGAGTTAATGCTCTGAGACCATGGGGGCGCTTAGCCCCCTCTCTTCGTCACTGAGGATGATTTCATTTTTCAGGGATTAGAGAGGGTGGTCCTTGTGGTGGACTGCAGGTATGGAGAGCTGTTGTCATCGTATTAGATAGATAAGAATGATTATATGTATTGTAGAAATGTCTCCTATCATGTTCCCTAATTTTTTATTATGTCCACATCCTGGTCCCCATCTTGGACATCATAACAAACGTGCACTTTTTTGTTTAATTTACACATTGGACCATAGGAAAAATGACACTACAGCTACAGAGGTGACCGTCTGATAGCCCAGCTCGACAATCCATCTCTACTGAAGACCCTTTCAGCTTTTTGAGAGTTGGGTGGAGGACATCATCTCTGAAAATAGGGTCCCACAGCTGCACCCCATCAGTGTGAGCAGGACTCTTAGGACTCTTAGAAGAGTCAATGCTCTGAGACCATGGGGGGCGCTTAGCCCCCTCTTTTCGTCACTGAGGATGATTTCATTTTTCAGGGATTAGAGAGGGTGGTCCTTGTGGTGGACTGCAGGTATGGAGAGCTGTTGTCATCGTATTAAATAGATAAGAATTATTATATGTATTGTAGAAATGTCTCCTATCATGTTCCCTAATTTTTTATTATGTCCACATCCTGGACCCCATCTTGGACATCATAACAAACGTGCACTTTTTTGTTTAATTTACACATTGGACCATAGGAAAAATGACACTACAGGTACAGAGGTGACCGTCTGATAGCCCAGCTCGACTATCCATCTCTACTGAAGACCCTTTCAGCTTTTTGAGAGTTTGGTGGAGAACATCATCTCTGAAAATAGGGTCCCACAGCTGCACCCCATCAGTGTGAGCAGGACTCTTAGGACTCTTAGAAGAGTCAATGCTCTGAGACCATGGGGGGCGCTTAGCCCCCTCTCTTCGTCACTGAGGATGATTTCACTTTTCAGGGAATAGAGAGGGTGGTCCTTGTGGTGGACTGCAGGTATGGAGAGCTGTTGTCATCGTATTAGATAGATAAGAATGATTATATGTATTGTAGAAATGTCTCCTATCATGTTCCCTATTTTTTTATTATGTCCACATCCTGGTCCCCATCTTGGAAATCATAACAAACGTGCACTTTTTTGTTTAATTTACACATTGGACCATAGGAAAAATGACACTACAGCTACAGAGGTGACCGTCTGATAGCCCAGCTCGACTATCCATCTCTACTGAAGACCCTTTCAGCTTTTTGAGAGTTGGGTGGAGGACATCATCTCTGAAAATAGGGTCCCACAGCTGCACCCCATCAGTGTGAGCAGGACTCTTAGGACTCTTAGAAGAGTCAATGTTTTGAGACCATGGGGTGCGCTTAGCCCCCTCTCTTCGTCACTGAGGATGATTTCATTTTTCAGGGATTAGAGAGGGTGGTCCTTGTGGTGGACTGCAGGTATGGAGAGCTGTTGTCATCGTATTAAATAGATAAGAATGATTATATGTATTGTAGAAATGTCTCCTATCATGTTCCCTAATTTTTTATTATGTCCACATCCTGGTCCCCATCTTGGACATCATAACAAACGTGCACTTTTTTGTTTAATTTACACATTGGACCATAGGAAAAATGACACTACAGGTACAGAGGTGACCGTCTGATAGCCCAGCTCGACTATCCATCTCTACTGAAGACCCTTTCAGCTTTTTGAGAGTTTGGTGGAGAACATCATCTCTGAAAATAGGGTCCCACAGCTGCACCCCATCAGTGTGAGCAGGACTCTTAGGACTCTTAGAAGAGTCAATGCTCTGAGACCATGGGGGGCGCTTAGCCCCCTCTCTTCGTCACTGAGGATGATTTCACTTTTCAGGGAATAGAGAGGGTGGTCCTTGTGGTGGACTGCAGGTATGGAGAGCTGTTGTCATCGTATTAGATAGATAAGAATGATTATATGTATTGTAGAAATGTCTCCTATCATGTTCCCTATTTTTTTATTATGTCCACATCCTGGTCCCCATCTTGGAAATCATAACAAACGTGCACTTTTTTGTTTAATTTACACATTGGACCATAGGAAAAATGACACTACAGCTACAGAGGTGACCGTCTGATAGCCTAGCTCGACTATCCATCTCTACTGAAGACCCTTTCAGCTTTTTGAGAGTTGGGTGGAAGACATCATCTCTGAAAATAGGGTCCCACAGCTGCACCCCATCAGTGTGAGCAGGACTCTTAGGACTCTTAGAAGAGTCAATGTTTTGAGACCATGGGGTGCGCTTAGCCCCCTCTCTTCGTCACTGAGGATGATTTCATTTTTCAGGGATTAGAGAGGGTGGTCCTTGTGGTGGACTGCAGGTATGGAGAGCTGTTGTCATCGTATTAGATAGATAAGAATAATTATATGTATTGTAGAAATGTCTCCTATCATGTTCCCTATTTTTTTATTATGTCCACATCCTGGTCCCCATCTTGGAAATCATAACAAACGTGCACTTTTTTGTTTAATTTACACATTGGACCATAGGAAAAATGACACTACAGCTACAGAGGTGACCGTCTGATAGCCCAGCTCGACTATCCATCTCTACTGAAGACCCTTTCAGCTTTTTGAGAGTTGGGTGGAGGACATCATCTCTGAAAATAGGGTCCCACAGCTGCACCCCATCAGTGTGAGCAGGACTCTTAGGACTCTTAGAAGAGTCAATGCTCTGAGACCATGGGGGGCGCTTAGCCCCCTCTCTTCGTCACTGAGGATGATTTCATTTTTTAGGGATTAGAGAGAGTGGTCCTTGTGGTGGACTGCAGGAATGGAGAGCTGTTGTGATCGTATTAGATAGATAAGAATGATTATATGTATTGTAGAAATGTCTCCTATCATGTTCCCTAATTTTTTATTATGTCCACATCCTGGTCCCCATCTTGGACATCATAACAAACGTGCACTTTTTTGTTTAATTTACACATTGGACCATAGGAAAAATGACACTACAGCTACAGAGGTGACCGTCTGATAGCCCAGCTCGACTATCCATCTCTACTGAAGACCCTTTCAGCTTTTTGAGAGTTGGGTGGAGGACATCATCTCTTAAAATAGGGTCCCACAGCTGCACCCCATCAGTGTAAGCAGGACTCTTAGGACTCTTAGAAAAGTCAATGCTCTAAAACCATGGGGGGCGCCAAACAAAACTTTTAGTGGATTTCTACTTATTTTATTAAATATTATCCCCACCAAACAGGACAAGCTTGCATCTGTTATAGTTTTGGAGAAAAATGTGATCATTTCATTTATGCGCGAAATGCATTAAAAATGGCTTTAAAAAGGGTTTGGAGCACGGAGACGATTATCTCGGGATTGCAAGATAACCAAACAAAACTTTTAGTGGATTTCTACTTATTTTTTTTAAATATCATCTCCACCAAACAGGACAAGCTTGCATCTGTTATAGTTTTGGAGAAAAATGTGATCATTTCATTTATGCGCGAAATGCCTTAAAATGGCTTTAAAATGGTTTTGAAGCATGGAGACGATTATCTCGGGATTGCAAGATAACCAAACACAACTTTTAGTGGATTTCTAATTATTTTATTAAATATCATCCCCTCCAAACAGGACAAGCTTGCATCTGTTATAGTTTTGGAGAAAAATGTGATCATTTCATTTATGCGCGAAATGCCTTAAAAATGGCTTTGAAATGGATTTGGAGCATGGAAACGATTATCTTGGGATTGCAAGATAACCAAATAAAACTTTTAGTGGATTTCTACTTATTTTATTAAATATCATCTCCACCAAACAGGACAAGCTTGCATGTGTTATAGTTTTGGAGAAAAATGTGATCATTTCATTTATGCGCGAAATGCCTTTGAAATGGCTTTAAAATGGATTTGGAGCATGGAGACGATTATCTCAGGATTGCAATATAAACAAACAAAACTTTTAGTAGGTTTCTACTTATTTTATTAAATATTATCTCCACCAAACAGGACAAGCTTGCATCTGTTATAGTTTTGGAGAAAATGTGATCATTTCATTTATGCGCGAAATGCCTTAAAAATGGCTTTAAAATGGTTTTGAAGCATGGAGACGATTATCTCGGGATTGCAAGATAACCAAACAAAACTTTTAGTGGATTTCTAATTATTTTATTAAATATCATCCCCTCCAAACAGGACAAGCTTGCATCTGTTATAGTTTTGGAGAAAAATGTGATCATTTCATTTATGCGCACAATGCCTTTGAAATGGCTTTAAAATAGATTTGGAGCATGGAGACGATTATCTCAGGATTGCAAGATAACCAAACAAAACTTTTAGTGGATTTCTACTTATTTTACCAAATATCATCTCCACCAAACAGGACAAGCTTGCATGTGTTATAGTTTTGGAGAAAAATGTGATCATTTCATTTATGCGCAAAATGCCTTTGAAATGGCTTTAAAATGGATTTGGAGCATGGAGACGATTATCTCAGGATGGCAATATAAACAAACGAAACTTTTAGTAGATTTCTACTTATTTTATTAAATATTATCTCCACCAAACAGGACAAGCTTGCATCTGTTATAGTTTTGGAGAAAAATGTGATCATTTCATTTATGCGCGAAATGCCTTAAAAATGGCTTTAAAATGGATTTGGAGCATGGAGACGATTATCTTGGGATTGCAAGATACCCAAACAAAACTTTTAGTGGATTTCTACTTATTTTATTAAATATTATCCCCACCAAACAGGACAAGCTTGCATCTGTTATAGTTTTGGAGAAAAATGTGATCATTTCATTTATGCGCGAAATGCCTTAAAAATGGCTTTAAAAAGGGTTTGGAGCATGGAGACGATTATCTCGGGATTGCAAGATAACCAAACAAAACTTTTAGTGGATTTCTACTTATTTTATGAAATATCATCTCCACCAAACAGGACAAGCTTGCATCTGTTATAGTTTTGGAGAAAAATGTGATCATTTCATTTATGCGCGAAATGCCTTAAAGATGGCTTTAAAATGGATTTGGAGCATGGAGACGACTATCTCGGGATTGCAAGATAACCAAACAAATCTGTTAGTGGATTTCTACTTATTTTATTAAATATCATCTCCACCAAACAGGACAAGCTTGCATCTGTTATAGTTTTGGAGAAAAATGTGATCATTTCATTTATGCGCGAAATGCCTTTGAAATGGCTTTAAAATGGATTTGGAGCATGGAGACGATTATCTCAGGATGGCAATATAAACAAACGAAACTTTTAGTAGATTTCTACTTATTTTATTAAATATTATCTCCACCAAACAGGACAAGCTTGCATCTGTTATAGTTTTGGAGAAAAATGTGATCATTTCATTTATGCGCGAAATGCCTTAAAAATGGCTTTAAAATGGATTTGGAGCATGGAGACGATTATCTTGGGATTGCAAAATAACCAAACAAAACTTTTAGTGGATTTCTACTTATTTTATTAAATATCATCTCCACCAAACAGGACAAGCTTGCATGTGTTATAGTTCTGGAGAAAAATGTGATCATTTCATTTATGCGCGAAATGCCTTTGAAATGGCTTTAAAATGGATTTGGAGCATGGAGACGATTATCTCAGGATTGCAATATAAACAAACGAAACTTTTAGTAGGTTTCTACTTATTTTATTAAATATTATCTCCACCAAACAGGACAAGCTTGCATCTGTTATAGTTTTGGAGAAAAATGTGATCATTTCATGTATGCGCGAAATGCCTTAAAAATGGCTTTAAAATAGTTTTGAAGCATGGAGACGATTATCTCGGGATTGCAAGATAACCAAACAAAACTTTTAGTGGATTTCTACATATTTTATTAAATATCATCTCTACCAAACAGGACAAGCTTGCATCTGTTTTAGTTTTGAAGAAAAATGTGATCATTTCATTTATGCGCGAAATGCCTTCAAAATGGCTTTTAAATGGATTTGAAGCATGGAGACGATTATCTCGGGATTGCAAGATAACCAAACAAAACTTTTAGTGGATTTCTACTTATTTTATTAAATATTATCCCCTCCAAACAGGACGAGCTTCCATCTGTTATAGTTTTGGAGAAAAATGTGATCATTTCATTTATGCGCGAAATGCCCTTAGGACTCTTAGAAGAGTTAATGCTCTGAGACCATGGGGGCGCTTAGCCCCCTCTCTTCGTCACTGAGGATGATTTCATTTTTCAGGGATTAGAGAGGGTGGTCCTTGTGGTGGACTGCAGGTATGGAGAGCTGTTGTCATCGTATTAGATAGATAAGAATGATTATATGTATTGTAGAAATGTCTCCTATCATGTTCCCTAATTTTTTATTATGTCCACATCCTGGTCCCCATCTTGGACATCATAACAAACGTGCACTTTTTTGTTTAATTTACACATTGGACCATAGGAAAAATGACACTACAGCTACAGAGGTGACCGTCTGATAGCCCAGCTCGACTATCCATCTCTACTGAAGACATTTCTACAATACATATAATCATTCTTATCTATCTAATACGATCACAACAGCTCTCCATACCTGCAGTCCACCACAAGGACCACTCTCTCTAATCCCTGAAAAATGAAATCATCCTCAGTGACGAAGAGAGGGGGCTAAGCGCCCCCCATGGTCTCAGAGCATTGACTCTTCTAAGAGTCCTAAAATTCCTGCTCACTCTGATGGGGTGCAGCTGTGGGACCCTATTTTCAGAGATGATGTCCTCCACCCAACTCTCAAAAAGCTGAAAGGGTCTTCAGTAGAGATGGATAGTCGAGCTGGGCTATCAGACGGTCACCTCTGTAGCTGTAGTGTCATTTTTCCTATGGTCCAATTTGTAAATTAAACAAAAAAGTGCACGTTTGTTATGATTTCCAAGATGGGGACCAGGATGTGGACATAATAAAAAAATAGGGAACATGATAGGAGACATTTCTACAATACATATAATCATTCTTATCTATCTAATACGATGACAATAGCTCTCCATACCTGCAGTCCACCACAAGGACCACCCTCTCTATTCCCTAAAAAGTGAAATCATCCTCAGTGACGAGGAGAGGGGGCTAAGCGCCCCCCATGGTCTCAGAGCATTGACTCTTCTAAGAGTCCTAAGAGTCCTGCTTACACTGATGGGGTGCAGCTGTGGGACCCTATTTTAAGAGATGATGTCCTCCACCCAACTCTCAAAAAGCTGAAAGGGTCTTCAGTAGAGATGGATAGTCGAGCTGGGCTATCAGACGGTCACCTCTGTAGCTGTAGTGTCATTTTTCCTATGGTCCAATGTGTAAATTAAACAAAAAAGTGCACGTTTGTTATGATGTCCAAGATGGGGACCTGGATGTGGACATAATAAAAAATTAGGGAACATGATAGGAGACATTTCTACAATACATATAATCATTCTTATCTATCTAATACGATGACAACAGCTCTCCATACCTGCAGTCCACCACAAGGACCACCCTCTCTAATCCCTGAAAAATGAAATCATCCTCAGTGACGAAGAGAGGGGGCTAAGCGCCCCCATGGTCTCAGAGCATTAACTCTTCTAAGAGTCCTAAGAGTCCTGCTCACACTGATGGGGTGCAGCTGTAGGATCCTATTTTCAGAGATGATGTCCTCCACCCAACTCTCAAAAAGCTGAAAGGGTCTTCAGTAGAGATGGATAGTCGAGCTGGGCTATCAGACGGTCACCTCTGTAGCTGTAGTGTCATTTTTCCTATGGTCCAATGTGTAAATTAAACAAAAAAGTGCACGTTTGTTATGATGTCCAAGATGGGGACCAGGATGTGGACATAATAAAAAATTAGGGAACATGATAGGAGACATTTCTACAATACATATAATCATTCTTATCTATCTAATACGATGACAACAGCTCTCCATACCTGCAGTCCACCACAAGGACCACCCTCTCTAATCCCTGAAAAATGAAATCATCCTCAGGGACGAAGAGAGGGGGCTAAGCGCCCCCCATGGTTTTAGAGCATTGACTCTTCTAAGAGTCCTAAGAGTCCTGCTTACACTGATGGGGTGCAGCTGTGGGACCCTATTTTAAGAGATGATGTCCTCCACCCAACTCTCAAAAAGCTGAAAGGGTCTTCAGTAGAGATGGATAGTCGAGCTGGGCTATCAGACGGTCACCTCTGTAGCTGTAGTGTCATTTTTCCTATGGTCCAATGTGTAAATTAAACAAAAAAGTGCACGTTTGTTATGATGTCCAAGATGGGGACCAGGATGTGGACATAATAAAAAATTAGGGAACATGATAGGAGACATTTCTACAATACATATAATCATTCTTATCTATCTAATACGATGACAACAGCTCTCCATACCTGCAGTCCACCACAAGGACCACTCTCTCTAATCCCTGAAAAATGAAATCATCCTCAGTGACGAAGAGAGGGGGCTAAGCGCCCCCCATGGTCTCAAAACATTGACTCTTCTAAGAGTCCTAAGAGTCCTGCTCACACTGATGGGGTGCAGCTGTGGGACCCTATTTTCAGAGATGATGTCCTCCACCCAACTCTCAAAAAGCTGAAAGGGTCTTCAGTAGAGATGGATAGTCGAGCTGGGCTACCAGACGGTCACCTCTGTAGCTGTAGTGTCATTTTTCCTATGGTCCAATGTGTAAATTAAACAAAAAAGTGCACGTTTGTTATGATTTCCAAGATGGGGACCAGGATGTGGACATAATAAAAAATAGGGAACATGATAGGAGACATTTCTACAATACATATAATCATTCTTATCTATCTAATACGATGACAACAGCTCTCCATACCTGCAGTCCACCACAAGGACCACCCTCTCTATTCCCTGAAAAGTGAAATCATCCTCAGTGACGAAGAGAGGGGGCTAAGCGCCTCCCATGGTCTCAAAACATTGACTCTTCTAAGAGTCCTAAGAGTCCTGCTCACACTGATGGGGTGCAGCTGTGGGACCCTATTTTCAGAGATGATGTTCTCCACCCAACTCTCAAAAAGCTGAAAGGGTCTTCAGTAGAGATGGATTGTCGAGCTGGGCTATCAGACGGTCACCTCTGTAGCTGTAGTGTCATTTTTCCTATGGTCCAATGTGTAAATTAAACAAAAAAGTGCACGTTTGTTATGATGTCCAAGATGGGGACCAGGATGTGGACATAATAAAAAATTAGGGAACATGATAGGAGACATTTCTACAATACATATAATCATTCTTATCTATTTAATACGATGACAACAGCTCTCCATACCTGCAGTCCACCACAAGGACCACCCTCTCTAATCCCTGAAAAATGAAATCATCCTCAGTGACGAAGAGAGGGGGCTAAGCGCCCCCCATGGTCTCAGAGCATTGACTCTTCTAAGAGTCCTAAGAGTCCTGCTCACACTGATGGGGTGCAGCTGTGGGACCCTATTTTCAGAGATGATGTCCTCCACCCAACTCTCAAAAAGCTGAAAAGGTCTTCAGTAGAGATGGATTGTCGAGCTGGGCTATCAGACGGTCACCTCTGTAGCTGTAGTGTCATTTTTCCTATGGTCCAATGTGTAAATTAAACAAAAAAGTGCACGTTTGTTATGATGTCCAAGATGGGGACCAGGATGTGGACATAATAAAAAATTAGGGAACATGATAGGAGACATTTCTACAATACATATAATCATTCTTATCTATCTAATACGATGACAACAGCTCTCCATACCTGCAGTCCACCACAAGGACCACCCTCTCTAATCCCTGAAAAATGAAATCATCCTCAGTGACGAAGAGAGGGGGCTAAGCGCCCCCATGGTCTCAGAGCATTAACTCTTCTAAGAGTCCTAAGAGTCCTGCTCACACTGATGGGGTGCAGCTGTGGGACCCTATTTTCAGAGATGATGTCCTCCACCCAACTCTCAAAAAGCTGAAAGGGTCTTCAGTAGAGATGGATAGTCGAGCTGGGCTATCAGACGGTCACCTCTGTAGCTGTAGTGTCATTTTTCCTATGGTCCAATGTGTAAATTAAACAAAAAAGTGCACGTTTGTTATGATGTCCAAGATGGGGACCAGGATGTGGACATAATAAAAAATTAGGGAACATGATAGGAGACATTTCTACAATACATATAATCATTCTTATCTATCTAATACGATGACAACAGCTCTCCATACCTGCAGTCCACCACAAGGACCACCCTCTCTAATCCCTGAAAAATGAAATCATCCTCAGTGACGAAGAGAGGGGGCCAAGCGCCCCCCATGGTACCAGAGCATTGACTCTTCTAAGAGTCCTAAGAGTCCTGCTCACACTGATGGGGTGAAGCTGTGGGACCCTATTTTCAGAGATGATGTCCTCCACCCAACTCTCAAAAAGCTGAAAGGGTCTTCAGTAGAGATGGATAGTCGAGCTGGGCTATCAGACGGTCACCTCTGTAGCTGTAGTGTCATTTTTCCTATGGTCCAATGTGTAAATTAAACAAAAAAGTGCACGTTTGTTATGATGTCCAAGATGGGGACCAGGATGTGGACATAATAAAAAATTAGGGAACATGATAGGAGACATTTCTACAATACATATAATCATTCTTATCTATCTAATACGATGATAACGGCTCTCCATACCTGCAGTCCACCACAAGGACCACCCTCTCTAATCCCTGAAAAATGAAATCATCCTCAGTGACGAAGAGAGGGGGCTCAGTGCCCCCAATGGTCTCAGAGCATTGACTCTTCTAAGAGTCCTAAGAGTCCTGCTCACACTGATGGGGTGCAGCTGTGGGACCCTATTTTCAGAGATGATGTCCTCCACCCAACTCTCAAAATGCTGAAAGGGTCTTCAGTAGAGATGGATAGTCGAGCTGGGCTATCAGACGGTCACCTCTGTAGCTGTAGTGTCATTTTTCCTATGGTCCAATGTGTAAATTAAACAAAAAAGTGCACGTTTGTTATGATGTCCAAGATGGGGACCAGGATGTGGACATAATAAAAAATTAGGGAACATGATAGGAGACATTTCTACAATACATATAATCATTCTTATCTATCTAATACGATGACAACAGCTCTCCATACCTGCAGTCCACCACAAGGACCACCCTCTCTAATCCCTGAAAAATGAAATCATCCTCAGTGACGAAGAGAGGGGGCTAAGCGCCCCCATGGTCTCAGAGCATTAACTCTTCTAAGAGTCCTAAGAGTCCTGCTCACACTGATGGGGTGCAGCTGTGGGACCCTATTTTCAGAGATGATGTCCTCCACCCAACTCTCAAAAAGCTGAAAGGGTCTTCAGTAGAGATGGATAGTCGAGCTGGGCTATCAGACGGTCACCTCTGTAGCTGTAGTGTCATTTTTCCTATGGTCCAATGTGTAAATTAAACAAAAAAGTGCACGTTTGTTATGATGTCCAAGATGGGGACCAGGATGTGGACATAATAAAAAATTAGGGAACATGATAGGAGACATTTCTACAATACATATAATCATTCTTATCTATCTAATACGATGACAACAGCTTTCCATACCTGCAGTCCACCACAAGGACCACCCTCTCTAATCCCTGAAAAATGAAATCATCCTCAGTGACGAAGAGAGGGGGCTAAGCGCCCCCCATGGTCTCAGAGCATTGACTCTTCTAAGAGTCCTAAGATTCCTGCTCACACTGATGGGGTGCAGCTGTGGGACCCTATTTTCAGAGATGATGTCCTCCACCCAACTCTCAAAAAGCTGAAAGGGTCTTCAGTAGAGATGGATAGTCGAGCTGGGCTATCAGACGGTCACCTCTGTAGCTGTAGTGTCATTTTTCCTATTGTCCAATTTGTAAATTAAACAAAAAAGTGCACGTTTGTTATGATTTCCAAGATGGGGACCAGGATGTGAACATAATAAAAAAATAGGGAACATGATAGGAGACATTTCTACAATACATATAATCATTCTTATCTATCTAATACGATGACAACAGCTCTCCATACCTGCAGTCCACCACAAGGACCACCCTCTCTATTCCCTGAAAAGTGAAATCATCCTCAGTGACGAGGAGAGGGGGCTAAGCGCCCCCCATGGTCTCAGAGCATTGACTCTTCTAAGAGTCCTAAGAGTCCTGCTCACACTGATGGGGTGCAGCTGTGGGACCCTATTTTCAGAGATGATGTTCTCCACCCAACTCTCAAAAAGCTGAAAGGGTCTTCAGTAGAGATGGATAGTCGAGCTGGGCTATCAGACGGTCACCTCTGTAGCTGTAGTGTCATTTTTCCTATGGTCCAATGTGTAAATTAAACAAAAAAGTGCACGTTTGTTATGATGTCCAAGATGGGGACCAGGATGTGGACATAATAAAAAATTAGGGAACATGATAGGAGACATTTCTACAATACATATAATCATTCTTATCTATCTAATACGATGACAACAGCTCTCCATACCTGCAGTCCACCACAAGGACCACTCTCTCTAATCCCTGAAAAATGAAATCATCCTCAGTGACGAAGAGAGGGGGCTAAGCGCCCCCCATGGTCTCAGAGCATTGACTCTTCTAAGAGTCCTAAGATTCCTGCTCACACTGATGGGGTGCAGCTGTGGGACCCTATTTTCAGAGATTATGTCCTCCACCCAACTCTCAAAAAGCTGAAAGGGTCTTCAGTAGAGATGGATAGTCGAGCTGGGCTATCAGACGGTCACCTCTGTAGCTGTAGTGTCATTTTTCCTATGGTCCAATGTGTAAATTAAACAAAAAAGTGCACGTTTGTTATGATTTCCAAGATGGGGAACAGGATGTGGACATAATAAAAAAATAGGGAACATGATAGGAGACATTTCTACAATACATATAATCATTCTTATCTATGTAATACGATGACAACAGCTCTCCATACCTGCAGTCCACCACAAGGACCACCCTCTCTATTCCCTGAAAAGTGAAATCATCCTCAGTGACGAAGAGAGGGGGCTAAGCGCCCCCCATGGTCTCAGAGCATTGACTCTTCTAAGAGTCCTAAGAGTCCTGCTCACACTGATGGGGTGCAGCTGTGGGACCCTATTTTCAGAGATGATGTTCTCCACCCAACTCTCAAAAAGCTGAAAGGGTCTTCAGTAGAGATGGATAGTCGAGCTGGGCTATCAGACGGTCACCTCTGTAGCTGTAGTGTCATTTTTCCTATGGTCCAATGTGTAAATTAAACAAAAAAGTGCACGTTTGTTATGATGTCCAAGATGGGGACCAGGATGTGGACATAATAAAAAATTAGGGAACATGATAGGAGACATTTCTACAATACATATAATCATTCTTATCTATTTAATACGATGACAACAGCTCTCCATACCTGCAGTCCACCACAAGGACCACCCTCTCTAATCCCTGAAAAATGAAATCATCCTCAGTGACGAAGAGAGGGGGCTAAGCGCCCCCCATGGTCTCAGAGCATTGACTCTTCTAAGAGTCCTAAGAGTCCTGCTCACACTGATGGGGTGCAGCTGTGGGACCCTATTTTCAGAGATGATGTCCTCCACCCAACTCTCAAAAAGCTGAAAGGGTCTTCAGTAGAGATGGATAGTCGAGCTGGGCTATCAGACGGTCACCTCTGTAGCTGTAGTGTCATTTTTCCTATGGTCCAATGTGTAAATTAAACAAAAAAGTGCACGTTTGTTATGATGTCCAAGATGGGGACCAGGATGTGGACATAATAAAAAATTAGGGAACATGATAGGAGACATTTCTACAATACATATAATCATTCTTATCTATCTAATACGATGATAACAGCTCTCCATATCTGCAGTCCACCACAAGGACCACCCTCTCTAATCCCTGAAAAATGAAATCATCCTCAGTGATGAAGAGAGGGGGCTAAGTGCCCCCAATGGTCTCAGAGCATTGACTCTTCTAAGAGTCCTAAGAGTCCTGCTCACACTGATGGGGTGCAGCTGTGGGACCCTATTTTCAGAGATGATGTCCTCCACCCAACTCTCAAAAAGCTGAAAGGGTCTTCAGTAGAGATGGATAGTCGAGCTGGGCTATCAGACGGTCACCTCTGTAGCTGTAGTGTCATTTTTCCTATGGTCCAATGTGTAAATTAAACAAAAAAGTGCACGTTTGTTATGATGTCCAAGATGGGGACCAGGATGTGGACATAATAAAAAATTAGGGAACATGATAGGAGACATTTCTACAATACATATAATCATTCTTATCTATCTAATACGATGACAACAGCTCTCCATACCTGCAGTCCACCACAAGGACCACCCTCTCTAATCCCTGAAAAATGAAATCATCCTCAGTGACGAAGAGAGGGGGCTAAGCGCCCCCATGGTCTCAGAGCATTAACTCTTCTAAGAGTCCTAAGAGTCCTGCTCACACTGATGGGGTGCAGCTGTGGGACCCTATTTTCAGAGATGATGTCCTCCACCCAACTCTCAAAAAGCTGAAAGGGTCTTCAGTAGAGATGGATAGTCGAGCTGGGCTATCAGACGGTCACCTCTGTAGCTGTAGTGTCATTTTTCCTATGGTCCAATGTGTAAATTAAACAAAAAAGTGCACGTTTGTTATGATGTTCAAGATGGGGACCAGGATGTGGACATAATAAAAAATTAGGGAACATGATAGGAGACATTTCTACAATACATATAATCATTCTTATCTATCTAATACGATCACAACAGCTCTCCATACCTGCAGTCCACCACAAGGACCACTCTCTCTAATCCCTGAAAAGTGAAATCATCCTCAGTGACGAAGAGAGGGGGCTAAGCGCCCTCCATGGTCTCAGAGCATTGACTCTTCTAAGAGTCCTAAGAGTCCTGCTCACACTGATGGGGTGCAGCTGTGGGACCCTATTTTCAGAGATGATGTTCTCTACCCAACTCTCAAAAAGCTGAAAGGGTCTTCAGTAGAGATGGATAGTCGAGCTGGGCTATCAGACGGTCACCTCTGTAGCTGTAGTGTCATTTTTCCTATGGTCCAATGTGTAAATTAAACAAAAAAGTGCACGTTTGTTATGATGTCCAAGATGGGGACCAGGATGTGGACATAATAAAAAATTAGGGAACATGATAGGAGACATTTCTACAATACATATAATCATTCTTATCTATCTAATACGATGACAACAGCTCTCCATACCTGCAGTCCACCACAAGGACCACCCTCTCTAATCCCTGAAAAATGAAATCATCCTCAGTGACGAAGAGAGGGGGCTAAGCGCCCCCCATGGTCTCAGAGCATTGACTCTTCTAAGAGTCCTAAGAGTCCTGCTCACACTGATGGGGTGCAGCTGTGGGACCCTATTTTCAGAGATGATGTCCTCCACCCAACTCTCAAAAAGCTGAAAGGGTCTTCAGTAGAGATGGATTGTCGAGCTGGGCTATCAGACGGTCACCTCTGTAGCTGTAGTGTCATTTTTCCTATGGTCCAATGTGTAAATTAAACAAAAAAGTGCATGTTTGTTATGATGTCCAAGATGGGGACCAGGATGTGGACATAATAAAAAATTAGGGAACATGATAGGAGACATTTCTACAATACATATAATCATTCTTATCTATCTAATACGATGTTAACAGCTCTCCATACCTGCAGTCCACCACAAGGACCACCCTCTCTAATCCCTGAAAAATGAAATCATCCTCAGTGACGAAGAGAGGGGGCTAAGTGCCCCCAATGGTCTCAGAGCATTGACTCTTCTAAGAGTCCTAAGAGTCCTGCTCACACTGATGGGGTGCAGCTGTGGGACCCTATTTTCAGAGATGATGTCCTCCACCCAACTCTTAAAAAGCTGAAAGGGTCTTCAGTAGAGATGGATAGTCGAGCTGGGCTATCAGACGGTCACCTCTGTAGCTGTAGTGTCATTTTTCCTATGGTCCAATGTGTAAATTAAACAAAAAAGTGCACGTTTGTTATTATGTCCAAGATGGGGACCAGGATGTGGACATAATAAAAAATTAGGGAACATGATAGGAGACATTTCTACAATACATATAATCATTCTTATCTATCTAATACGATGACAACAGCTCTCCATACCTGCAGTCCACCACAAGGACCACCCTCTCTAATCCCTGAAAAATGAAATCATCCTCAGTGACGAAGAGAGGGGGCCAAGCGCCCCCCATGGTACCAGAGCATTGACTCTTCTAAGAGTCCTAAGAGTCCTGCTCACACTGATGGGGTGCAGCTGTGGGACCCTATTTTCAGAGATGATGTTCTCCACCCAACTCTCAAAAAGCTGAAAGGGTCTTCAGTAGAGATGGATAGTCGAGCTGGGCTATCAGACGGTCACCTCTGTAGCTGTAGTGTCATTTTTCCTATGGTCCAATGTGTAAATTAAACAAAAAAGTGCACGTTTGTTATGATGTCCAAGATGGGGACCAGGATGCGGACATAATAAAAAATTAGGGAACATGATAGGAGACATTTCTACAATACATATAATCATTCTTATCTATCTAATACGATGATAACAGTTCTCCATATCTGCAGTCCACCACAAGGACCACCCTCTCTAATCCCTGAAAAATGAAATCATCCTCAGTGATGAAGAGAGGGGGCTAAGTGCCCCCAATGGTCTCAGAGCATTGACTCTTCTAAGAGTCCTAAGAGTCCTGCTCACACTGATGGGGTGCAGCTGTGGGACCCTATTTTCAGAGATGATGTCCTCCACCCAACTCTCAAAAAGCTGAAAGGGTCTTCAGTAGAGATGGATAGTCGAGCTGGGCTATCAGACGGTCACCTCTGTAGCTGTAGTGTCATTTTTCCTATGGTCCAATGTGTAAATTAAACAAAAAAGTGCACGTTTGTTATGATGTCCAAGATGGGGACCAGGATGTGGACATAATAAAAAATTAGGGAACATGATAGGAGACATTTCTACAATACATATAATCATTCTTATCTATCTAATACGATGACAACAGCTCTCCATACCTGCAGTCCACCACAAGGACCACCCTCTCTAATCCCTGAAAAATGAAATCATCCTCAGGGACGAAGAGAGGGGGCTAAGCGCCCCCCATGGTTTTAAAGCATTGACTCTTCTAAGAGTCCTAAGAGTCCTGCTTACACTGATGGGGTGCAGCTGTGGGACCCTATTTTAAGAGATGATGTCCTCCACCCAACTCTCAAAAAGCTGAAAGGGTCTTCAGTAGAGATGGATAGTCGAGCTGGGCTATCAGACGGTCACCTCTGTAGCTGTAGTGTCATTTTTCCTATGGTCCAATGTGTAAATTAAACAAAAAAGTGCACGTTTGTTATGATGTCCAAGATGGGGACCAGGATGTGGACATAATAAAAAATTAGGGAACATGATAGGAGACATTTCTACAATACATATAATCATTCTTATCTATCTAATACGATGACAACAGCTCTCCATACCTGCAGTCCACCACAAGGACCACCCTCTCTAATCCCTGAAAAATGAAATCATCCTCAGTGACGAAGAGAGGGGGCTAAGCGCCCCCATGGTCTCAGAGCATTAACTCTTCTAAGAGTCCTAAGAGTCCTGCTCACACTGATGGGGTGCAGCTGTGGGACCCTATTTTCAGAGATGATGTCCTCCACCCAACTCTCAAAAAGCTGAAAGGGTCTTCAGTAGAGATGGATAGTCGAGCTGGGCTATCAGACGGTCACCTCTGTAGCTGTAGTGTCATTTTTCCTATGGTCCAATGTGTAAATTAAACAAAAAAGTGCACGTTTGTTATGATGTCCAAGATGGGGACCAGGATGTGGACATGATAAAAAATTAGGGAACATGATAGGAGACATTTCTACAATACATATAATCATTCTTATCTATCTAATACGATGACAACAGCTCTCCATACCTGCAGTCCACCACAAGGACCACTCTCTCTAATCCCTGAAAAATGAAATCATCCTCAGTGACGAAGAGAGGGGGCTAAGCGCCCCCATGGTCTCAGAGCATTAACTCTTCTAAGAGTCCTAAGAGTCCTGCTCACACTGATGGGGTGCAGCTGTGGGACCCTATTTTCAGAGATGATGTCCTCCACCCAACTCTCAAAAAGCTGAAAGGGTCTTCAGTAGAGATGGATAGTCGAGCTGGGCTATCAGACGGTCACCTCTGTAGCTGTAGTGTCATTTTTCCTATGGTCCAATGTGTAAATTAAACAAAAAAGTGCACGTTTGTTATGATGTCCAAGATGGGGACCAGGATGTGGACATAATAAAAAATTAGGGAACATGATAGGAGACATTTCTACAATACATATAATCATTCTTATCTATCTAATACGATGACAACAGCTCTCCATACCTGCAGTCCACCACAAGGACCACCCTCTCTAATCCCTGAAAAATGAAATCATCCTCAGGGACGAAGAGAGGGGGCTAAGCGCCCCCCATGGTTTTAGAGCATTGACTCTTCTAAGAGTCCTAAGAGTCCTGCTTACACTGATGGGGTGCAGCTGTGGGACCCTATTTTAAGAGATGATGTCCTCCACCCAACTCTCAAAAAGCTGAAAGGGTCTTCAGTAGAGATGGATAGTCGAGCTGGGCTATCAGACGGTCACCTCTGTAGCTGTAGTGTCATTTTTCCTATGGTCCAATGTGTAAATTAAACAAAAAAGTGCACGTTTGTTATGATGTCCAAGATGGGGACCAGGATGTGGACATAATAAAAAATTAGGGAACATGATAGGAGACATTTCTACAATACATATAATCATTCTTATCTATCTAATACGATGACAACAGCTCTCCATACCTGCAGTCCACCACAAGGACCACCCTCTCTAATCCCTGAAAAATGAAATCATCCTCAGTGACGAAGAGAGGGGGCTAAGCGCCCCCATGGTCTCAGAGCATTAACTCTTTTAAGAGTCCTAAGAGTCCTGCTCACACTGATGGGGTGCAGCTGTGGGACCCTATTTTCAGAGATGATGTCCTCCACCCAACTCTCAAAAAGCTGAAAGGGTCTTCAGTAGAGATGGATAGTCGAGCTGGGCTATCAGACGGTCACCTCTGTAGCTGTAGTGTCATTTTTCCTATGGTCCAATGTGTAAATTAAACAAAAAAGTGCACGTTTGTTATGATGTCCAAGATGGGGACCAGGATGTGGACATAATAAAAAATTAGGGAACATGATAGGACACATTTCTACAATACATATAATCATTCTTATCTATCTAATACGATGACAACAGCTCTCCATACCTGCAGTCCACCACAAGGACCACCCTCTCTAATCCCTGAAAAATGAAATCATCCTCAGTGACGAAGAGAGGGGGCTAAGCGCCCCCCATGGTCTCAAAACATTGACTCTTCTAAGAGTCCTAAGAGTCCTGCTCACACTGATGGGGTGCAGCTGTGGGACCCTATTTTCAGAGATGATGTCCTCCACCCAACTCTCAAAAAGCTGAAAGGGTCTTCAGTAGAGATGGATAGTCGAGCTGGGCTACCAGACGGTCACCTCTGTAGCTGTAGTGTCATTTTTCCTATGGTCCAATGTGTAAATTAAACAAAAAAGTGCACGTTTGTTATGATTTCCACGATGGGGACAAGGATGTGGACATAATAAAAAAATAGGGAACATGATAGGAGACATTTCTACAATACATATAATCATTCTTATCTATCTAATACGATGACAACAGCTCTCCATACCTGCAGTCCACCACAAGGACCACCCTCTCTATTCCCTGAAAAGTGAAATCATCCTCAGTGACGAAGAGAGGGGGCTAAGCGCCCCCCATGGTCTCAGAGCATTGACTCTTCTAAGAGTCCTAAGAGTCCTGCTCACACTGATGGGGTGCAGCTGTGGGACCCTATTTTCAGAGATGATGTTCTCCACCCAACTCTCAAAAAGCTGAAAGGGTCTTCAGTAGAGATGGATAGTCGAGCTGGGCTATCAGACGGTCACCTCTGTAGCTGTAGTGTCATTTTTCCTATGGTCCAATGTGTAAATTAAACAAAAAAGTGCACGTTTGTTATGATGTCCAAGATGGGGACCAGGATGTGGACATAATAAAAAATTAGGGAACATGGTAGGAGACATTTCTACAATACATATAATCATTCTTATCTATTTAATACGATGACAACAGCTCTCCATACCTGCAGTCCACCACAAGGACCACCCTCTCTAATCTCTGAAAAATGAAATCATCCTCAGTGATGAAGAGAGGGGGCTAAGTGCCCCCAATGGTCTCAGAGCATTGACTCTTCTAAGAGTCCTAAGAGTCCTGCTCACACTGATGGGGTGCAGCTGTGGGACCCTATTTTCAGAGATGATGTCCTCCACCCAACTCTCAAAAAGCTGAAAGGGTCTTCAGTAGAGATGGATAGTCGAGCTGGGCTATCAGACGGTCACCTCTGTAGCTGTAGTGTCATTTTTCCTATGGTCCAATGTGTAAATTAAACAAAAAAGTGCACGTTTGTTATGATGTCCAAGATGGGGACCAGGATGTGGACATAATAAAAAATTAGGGAACATGATAGGAGACATTTCTACAATACATATAATCATTCTTATCTATCTAATACGATGATAACAGCTCTCCATACCTGCAGTCCACCACAAGGACCACCCTCTCTAATCCCTGAAAAATGAAATCATCCTCAGTGACGAAGAGAGGGGGCTAAGTGCCCCCAATGGTCTCAGAGCATTGACTCTTCTAAGAGTCCTAAGAGTCCTGCTCACACTGATGGGGTGCAGCTGTGGGACCCTATTTTCAGAGATGATGTCCTCCACCCAACTCTCAAAAAGCTGAAAGGGTCTTCAGTAGAGATGGATAGTCGAGCTGGGCTATCAGACGGTCACCTCTGTAGCTGTAGTGTCATTTTTCCTATGGTCCAATGTGTAAATTAAACAAAAAAGTGCACGTTTGTTATGATGTCCAAGATGGGGACCAGGATGTGGACATAATAAAAAATTAGGGAACATGATAGGAGACATTTCTACAATACATATAATCATTCTTATCTATCTAATACGATGACAACAGCTCTCCATACCTGCAGTCCACCACAAGGACCACCCTCTCTAATCCCTGAAAAATGAAATCATCCTCAGTGACGAAGAGAGGGGGCTAAGCGCCCCCATGGTCTCAGAGCATTAACTCTTCTAAGAGTCCTAAGAGTCCTGCTCACACTGATGGGGTGCAGCTGTGGGACCCTATTTTCAGAGATGATGTCCTCCACCCAACTCTCAAAAAGCTGAAAGGGTCTTCAGTAGAGATGGATAGTCGAGCTGGGCTATCAGACGGTCACCTCTGTAGCTGTAGTGTCATTTTTCCTATGGTCCAATGTGTAAATTAAACAAAAAAGTGCACGTTTGTTATGATGTCCAAGATGGGGACCAGGATGTGGACATAATAAAAAATTAGGGAACATGATAGGAGACATTTCTACAATACATATAATCATTCTTATCTATCTAATACGATGACAACAGCTCTCCATACCTGCAGTCCACCACAAGGACCACCCTCTCTAATCCCTGAAAAATGAAATCATCCTCAGTGACGAAGAGAGGGGGCCAAGCGCCCCCCATGGTACCAGAGCATTGACTCTTCTAAGAGTCCTAAGAGTCCTGCTCACACTGATGGGGTGAAGCTGTGGGACCCTATTTTCAGAGATGATGTCCTCCACCCAACTCTCAAAAAGCTGAAAGGGTCTTCAGTAGAGATGGATAGTCGAGCTGGGCTATCAGACGGTCACCTCTGTAGCTGTAGTGTCATTTTTCCTATGGTCCAATGTGTAAATTAAACAAAAAAGTGCACGTTTGTTATGATGTCCAAGATGGGGACCAGGATGTGGACATAATAAAAAATTAGGGAACATGATAGGAGACATTTCTACAATACATATAATCATTCTTATCTATCTAATACGATGATAACAGCTCTCCATACCTGCAGTCCACCACAAGGACCACCCTCTCTAATCCCTGAAAAATGAAATCATCCTCAGTGACGAAGAGAGGGGGCTAAGTGCCCCCAATGGTCTCAGAGCATTGACTCTTCTAAGAGTCCTAAGAGTCCTGCTCACACTGATGGGGTGCAGCTGTGGGACCCTATTTTCAGAGATGATGTCCTCCACCCAACTCTCAAAATGCTGAAAGGGTCTTCAGTAGAGATGGATAGTCGAGCTGGGCTATCAGACGGTCACCTCTGTAGCTGTAGTGTCATTTTTCCTATGGTCCAATGTGTAAATTAAACAAAAAAGTGCACGTTTGTTATGATGTCCAAGATGGGGACCAGGATGTGGACATAATAAAAAATTAGGGAACATGATAGGAGACATTTCTACAATACATATAATCATTCTTATCTATCTAATACGATGACAACAGCTCTCCATACCTGCAGTCCACCACAAGGACCACCCTCTCTAATCCCTGAAAAATGAAATCATCCTCAGTGACGAAGAGAGGGGGCTAAGCGCCCCCATGGTCTCAGAGCATTAACTCTTCTAAGAGTCCTAAGAGTCCTGCTCACACTGATGGGGTGCAGCTGTGGGACCCTATTTTCAGAGATGATGTCCTCCACCCAACTCTCAAAAAGCTGAAAGGGTCTTCAGTAGAGATGGATAGTCGAGCTGGGCTATCAGACGGTCACCTCTGTAGCTGTAGTGTCATTTTTCCTATGGTCCAATGTGTAAATTAAACAAAAAAGTGCACGTTTGTTATGATGTCCAAGATGGGGACCAGGATGTGGACATAATAAAAAATTAGGGAACATGATAGGAGACATTTCTACAATACATATAATCATTCTTATCTATCTAATACGATGACAACAGCTCTCCATACCTGCAGTCCACCACAAGGACCACCCTCTCTAATCCCTGAAAAATGAAATCATCCTCAGTGACGAAGAGAGGGGGCCAAGCGCCCCCCATGGTACCAGAGCATTGACTCTTCTAAGAGTCCTAAGAGTCCTGCTCACACTGATGGGGTGAAGCTGTGGGACCCTATTTTCAGAGATGATGTCCTCCACCCAACTCTCAAAAAGCTGAAAGGGTCTTCAGTAGAGATGGATAGTCGAGCTGGGCTATCAGACGGTCACCTCTGTAGCTGTAGTGTCATTTTTCCTATGGTCCAATGTGTAAATTAAACAAAAAAGTGCACGTTTGTTATGATGTTCAAGATGGGGACCAGGATGTGGACATAATAAAAAATTAAAGAACATGATAGGAGACATTTCTACAATACATATAATCATTCTTATCTATCTAATACGATCACAACAGCTCTCCATACCTGCAGTCCACCACAAGGACCACTCTCTCTAATCCCTGAAAAATGAAATCATCCTCAGTGACGAAGAGAGGGGGCTGAGCGCCCCCCATGGTCTCAGAGCATTGACTCTTCTAAGAGTCCTAAGATTCCTGCTCACACTGATGGGGTGCAGCTGTGGGACCCTATTTTCAGAGATGATGTCCTCCACCCAACTCTCAAAAAGCTGAAAGGGTCTTCAGTAGAGATGGATAGTCGAGCTGGGCTATCAGACGGTCACCTCTGTAGCTGTAGTGTCATTTTTCCTATGGTCCAATTTGTAAATTAAACAAAAAAGTGCACGTTTGTTATGATTTCCAAGATGGGGACCAGGATGTGGACATAATAAAAAAATAGGGAACATGATAGGAGACATTTCTACAATACATATAATCATTCTTATCTATTTAATACGATGACAACAGCTCTCCATACCTGCAGTCCACTACAAGGACCACCCTCTCTAATCCCTGAAAAATGAAATCATCCTCAGTGACGAAGAGAGGGGGCTAAGCGCCCCCATGGTCTCAGAGCATTGACTCTTCTAAGAGTCCTAAGAGTCCTGCTCACACTGATGGGGTGCAGCTGTGGGACCCTATTTTCAGAGATGATGTCCTCCACCCAACTCTCAAAAAGCTGAAAGGTTCTTCAGTAGAGATGGATAGTCGAGCTGGGCTATCAGACGGTCACCTCTGTAGCTGTAGTGTCATTTTTCCTATGGTCCAATGTGTAAATTAAACAAAAAAGTGCACGTTTGTTATGATGTCCAAGATGGGGACCAGGATGTGGACATAATAAAAAATTAGGGAACATGATAGGAGACATTTCTACAATACATGTAATCATTCTTATCTATCTAATACGATGATAACAGCTCTCCATATCTGCAGTCCACCACAAGGACCACCCTCTCTAATCCCTGAAAAATGAAATCATCCTCAGTGATGAAGAGAGGGGGCTAAGTGCCCCCAATGGTCTCAGAGCATTGACTCTTCTAAGAGTCCTAAGAGTCCTGCTCACACTGATGGGGTGCAGCTGTGGGACCCTATTTTCAGAGATGATGTCCTCCACCCAACTCTCAAAAAGCTGAAAGGGTCTTCAGTAGAGATGGATAGTCGAGCTGGGCTATCAGACGGTCACCTCTGTAGCTGTAGTGTCATTTTTCCTATGGTCCAATGTGTAAATTAAACAAAAAAGTGCACGTTTGTTATGATGTCCAAGATGGGGACCAGGATGTGGACATAATAAAAAATTAGGGAACATGATAGGAGACATTTCTACAATACATATAATCATTCTTATCTATCTAATACGATGACAACAGCTCTCCATACCTGCAGTCCACCACAAGGACCACCCTCTCTATTCCCTGAAAAGTGAAATCATCCTCAGTGACGAAGAGAGGGGGCTAAGCGCCCCCCATGGTCTCAGAGCATTGACTCTTCTAAGAGTCCTAAGAGTCCTGCTCACACTGATGGGGTGCAGCTGTGGGACCCTATTTTCAGAGATGATGTTCTCCACCAAACTCTCAAAAAGCTGAAAGGGTCTTCAGTAGAGATGGATAGTCGAGCTGGGCTATCAGACGGTCACCTCTGTAGCTGTAGTGTCATTTTTCCTATGGTCCAATGTGTAAATTAAACAAAAAGTGCACGTTTGTTATGATGTCCAAGATGGGGACCAGGATGTGGACATAATAAAAAATTAGGGAACATGATAGGAGACATTTTTACAATACATATAATCATTCTTATCTATTTAATACGATGACAACAGCTCTCCATACCTGCAGTCCACCACAAGGACCACCCTCTCTAATCCCTGAAAAATGAAATCATCCTCAGTGACGAAGAGAGGGGGCTAAGCGCCCCCCATGGTCTCAGAGCATTGACTCTTCTAAGAGTCCTAAGAGTCCTGCTCACACTGATGGGGTGCAGCTGTGGGACCCTATTTTCAGAGATGATGTCCTCCACCCAACTCTCAAAAAGCTGAAAGGGTCTTCAGTAGAGATGGATTGTCGAGCTGGGCTATCAGACGGTCACCTCTGTAGCTGTAGTGTCATTTTTCCTATGGTCCAATGTGTAAATTAAACAAAAAAGTGCACGTTTGTTATGATGTCCAAGATGGGGACCAGGATGTGGACATAATAAAAAATTAGGGAACATGATAGGAGACATTTCTACAATACATATAATCATTCTTATCTATCTAATACGATGATAACAGCTCTCCATACCTGCAGTCCACCACAAGGACCACCCTCTCTAATCCCTGAAAAATGAAATCATCCTCAGTGACGAAGAGAGGGGGCTAAGTGCCCCCAATGGTCTCAGAGCATTGACTTTTCTAAGAGTCCTAAGAGTCCTGCTCACACTGATGGGGTGCAGCTGTGGGACCCTATTTTCAGAGATGATGTCCTCCACCCAACTCTCAAAAAGCTGAAAGGGTCTTCAGTAGAGATGGATAGTCGAGCTGGGCTATCAGACGGTCACCTCTGTAGCTGTAGTGTCATTTTTCCTATGGTCCAATGTGTAAATTAAACAAAAAAGTGCACGTTTGTTATGATGTCCAAGATGGGGACCAGGATGTGGACATAATAAAAAATTAGGGAACATGATAGGAGACATTTCTACAATACATATAATCATTCTTATCTATCTAATACGATGACAACAGCTCTCTATACCTGCAGTCCACCACAAGGACCACCCTCTCTAATCCCTGAAAAATGAAATCATCCTCAGTGACGAAGAGAGGGGGCCAAGCGCCCCCCATGGTACCAGAGCATTGACTCTTCTAAGAGTCCTAAGAGTCCTGCTCACATTGATGGGGTGAAGCTGTGGGACCCTATTTTCAGAGATGATGTCCTCCACCCAACTCTCAAAAAGCTGAAAGGGTCTTCAGTAGAGATGGATAGTCGAGCTGGGCTATCAGACGGTCACCTCTGTAGCTGTAGTGTCATTTTTCCTATGGTCCAATGTGTAAATTAAACAAAAAAGTGCACGTTTGTTATGATGTCCAAGATGGGGACCAGAATGTGGACATAATAAGAAATTAGGGAACATGATAGGAGACATTTCTACAATACATATAATCATTCTTATCTATCTAATACGATGACAACAGCTCTCCATACTTGCAGTCCACCACAAGGACCACTCTCTCTAATCCCTGAAAAATGAAATCATCCTCAGTGACGAAGAGAGGGGGCTAAGCGCCCCCCATGGTCTCAGAGCATTGACTCTTCTAAGAGTCCTAAGATTCCTGCTCACACTGATGGGGTGCAGCTGTGGGACCCTATTTTCAGAGATGATGTCCTCCACCCAACTCTCAAAAAGCTGAAAGGGTCTTCAGTAGAGATGGATAGTCGAGCTGGGCTATCAGACGGTCACCTCTGTAGCTGTAGTGTCATTTTTCCTATGGTCCAATGTGTAAATTAAACAAAAAAGTGCACGTTTGTTATGATTTCCAAGATGGGGACCAGGATGTGGACATAATAAAAAAATAGGGAACATGATAGGAGACATTTCTACAATACATATAATCATTCTTATCTATCTAATACGATGACAACAGCTCTCCATACCTGCAGTCCACCACAAGGACCACCCTCTCTATTCCCTGAAAAGTGAAATCATCCTCAGTGACGAAGAGAGGGGGCTAAGCGCCCCCCATGGTCTCAGAGCATTGACTCTTCTAAGAGTCCTAAGAGTCCTGCTCACACTGATGGGGTGCAGCTGTGGGACCCTATTTTCAGAGATGATGTTCTCCACCCAACTCTCAAAAAGCTGAAAGGGTCTTCAGTAGAGATGGATAGTCGAGCTGGGCTATCAGACGGTCACCTCTGTAGCTGTAGTGTCATTTTTCCTATGGTCCAATGTGTAAATTAAACAAAAAAGTGCACGTTTGTTATGATGTCCAAGATGGGGACCAGGATGTGGACATAATAAAAAATTAGGGAACATGATAGGAGACATTTCTACAATACATGTAATCATTCTTATCTATTTAATACGATGACAACAGCTCTCCATACCTGCAGTCCACCACAAGGACCACCCTCTCTAATCCCTGAAAAATGAAATCATCCTCAGTGACGAAGAGAGGGGGCTAAGCGCCCCCCATGGTCTCAGAGCATTGACTCTTCTAAGAGTCCTAAGAGTCCTGCTCACACTGATGGGGTGCAGTTGTGAGACCCTATTTTCAGAGATGATGTCCTCCACCCAACTCTCAAAAAGCTGAAAGGGTCTTCAGTAGAGATGGATAGTCGAGCTGGGCTATCAGACGGTCACCTCTGTAGCTGTAGTGTCATTTTTCCTATGGTCCAATGTGTAAATTAAACAAAAAAGTGCACGTTTGTTATGATGTCCAAGATGGGGACCAGGATGTGGACATAATAAAAAATTAGGGAACATGATAGGAGACATTTCTACAATACATATAATCATTCTTATCTATCTAATACGATGACAACAGCTCTCCATACCTGCAGTCCACCACAAGGACCACCCTCTCTAATCCCTGAAAAATGAAATCATCCTCAGGGACGAAGAGAGGGGGCTAAGCGCCCCCCATGGTTTTAGAGCATTGACTCTTCTAAGAGTCCTAAGAGTCCTGCTTACACTGATGGGGTGCAGCTGTGGGACCCTATTTTCAGAGATGATGTCCTCCACCCAACTCTCAAAAAGCTGAAAGGGTCTTCAGTAGAGATGGATAGTCGAGCTGGGCTATCAGACGGTCACCTCTGTAGCTGTAGTGTCATTTTTCCTATGGTCCAATGTGTAAATTAAACAAAAAAGTGCACGTTTGTTATGATGTCCAAGATGGGGACCAGGATGTGGACATAATAAAAAATTAGGGAACATGATAGGAGACATTTCTACAATACATATAATCATTCTTATCTATCTAATACGATCACAACAGCTCTCCATACCTGCAGTCCACCACAAGGACCACTCTCTCTAATCCCTGAAAAATGAAATCATCCTCAGTGACGAAGAGAGGGGGCTAAGCGCCCCCCATGGTCTCAGAGCATTGACTCTTCTAAGAGTCCTAAGATTCCTGCTCACACTGATGGGGTGCAGCTGTGGGACCCTATTTTCAGAGATGATGTCCTCCACCCAACTCTCAAAAAGCTGAAAGGGTCTTCAGTAGAGATGGATAGTCGAGCTGGGCTATCAAACGGTCACCTCTGTAGCTGTAGTGTCATTTTTCCTATGGTCCAATGTGTAAATTAAACAAAAAAGTGCACGTTTGTTATGATGTCCAAGATGGGGACCAGGATGTGGACATAATAAAAAAATAGGGAACATGATAGGAGACATTTCTACAATACATATAATCATTCTTATCTATCTAATACGATGACAACAGCTCTCCATACCTGCAGTCCACCACAAGGACCACCCTCTCTATTCCCTGAAAAGTGAAATCATCCTCAGTGACGAAGAGAGGGGGCTAAGCGCCCCCCATGGTCTCAGAGCATTGACTCTTCTAAGAGTCCTAAGAGTCCTGCTCACACTGATGGGGTGCAGCTGTGGGACCCTATTTTCAGAGATGATGTTCTCCACCCAACTCTCAAATAGCTGAAAGGGTCTTCAGTAGAGATGGATAGTCGAGCTGGGCTATCAGACGGTCACCTCTGTAGCTGTAGTGTCATTTTTCCTATGGTCCAATGTGTAAATTAAACAAAAAAGTGCACGTTTGTTATGATGTCCAAGATGGGGACCAGGATGTGGACATAATAAAAAATTAGGGAACATGATAGGAGACATTTCTACAATACATATAATCATTCTTATCTATCTAATACGATGACAACAGCTCTCCATACCGTATTTCATGGTCAATCCAGGTTTGTCAGTGATGGCACTGACATAATGTATGGCGTCTTTTTCGGGCGTTATCCTTTGCCTTTTCATTGTGAAAATCCAGTTGCCTATATCAAAGCAAATTCTACTACTTGTAAAGTATGCAGAAAATGAAATGTAGAACATATAACATCAACTGCTTAGGAACGCATCATAGGTTAGTACTTAAAAGGATATTGTCATGTTCTAGTCATAATGCAAGCTGGACATTTTTCATGTTACCCTGTAATCGCCGGCCTGTTCTAATGCTCACAAGCAAAGATATATGCTCAGCTGCTAAGGCTTCCCTCTGCCTTCTGAATGAAAATTGAATATGTCTGGCTCACTGTGTATATAGCAGGTGCTCAGAAAAAATAAGAGTCAATTCAAAAGAAATAGCTCTGGCACACTATAGTGATTAATAACGTAAGAAAAGAACTCTTGGAATGCTGAAAATTCTTTATTTGTGCAAATGGATAATTCATCCAACGTTTCGACCTTGTTTTTAGGTCTTTATCAAGGATAAAGTTATCTAAGATCATAAAGGGTTACAAAACCATATAAACACGTAATTAGTACATAGTACAACATAACAGTACAATATATTGCTACTTGAGAGTACAATGGGTCAAATGACCATGAGGCACATACAAAAAATTTTTCCAAAGCCATAGTGAAAACATTTGTACTGAGGAAAGAAAATTTCCACATGACCTATCTGGAGAAACATTCTGGATCAAACAACCAAAAATAGTCAAGCAGGTAAATACACACCTATATGGATAACAGGATGATATGTGTTCAATTGTATAGCGTCATTGCCATTAAGGTACAAATGGAAAACTTGCAATCCTATATAGTGAAGGAAATGAACACATATCATATCAAAGAACACAGGAACATGGGTGTGAGAAAAACCTCAATGTTTATACTTTGTTCTTTATAATGGTGTGAACATGTATATGTCTCAGTACCTTATGCACTTGAGAATTCTAGTGAGTAGATGATGAAAGCCTATTCCAGAACTGGAATCGGTAAATAATTGTAGGTGGAATCTAAATGAAAAGATGGTACAAGTGTTATCATGACACGTGGGCTATAACACAATGGACCGTGTGACAAAGAAGAAAGGAGAGAAAGAAGAGGAAGAAAATGGAACTACCTGTAACATTACGTGATAGTCACTGGTAAGTATCACTTGACAATTCAGGTGAAAAAGGATTCCTTTATTAAAGGGTTCTCAGTCGCCTCAGGATCATGAAATACTAGGGTAAATGATATGAGAATGGGTAAGAAGCACCACTAAAGGAAATATGAGATGCAGGACATATATCTATAAACCCCTGAACTACATGATAGAAATAAAAAGAAGAAAAAAGAAAAAAAAGAAGAAAGAAGAAGAACACATAGAATGTGGAAAGAGAATGGGTACAACTACCTGAGTTACTGCAGGGAGGCCCCTGGTTGGTATTGTGAGGGTTAGTGGAATTCCTTCACTGAAGGGTTCTCAGTTGCCTCAGGTTCGTGAAAAATGCTATAGACAAATAATGCCCGGAGAAAAGGGGTTCATATACAGCGAATAATGGTAATACAAGGTACATGTGTCACATGTAATAGTATATATATATATATTGTACTAAGCTCTACACCAGAAATAGAAAGTAGTCCCTCTGCCTTTTGTCTAGGTGCCCTGAGTTATGTCCTGTAAACTGTCACAGCGACCCAGACACACATGTGTAGTAGGGGAATATCCCTGCTGAGATGCCAGTGCTAGAGCACTCGTTTGCTGTGGAGTTGAACGCTATGTGAGCAGTTCTTACCTTCAATGAGCAGAAGTCTCTTTTTTCAGATTTCAATATCTCTGTGGGTATCTGGCAGAAATATGGAATACTCTTTACTGCTAAGACCCTGTACACCACTCCCACTAAAGGGGGCTTTACACGCTGCGACATCGCTAATGCGGAGTCGTTGGGGTCACGGAATTTGTGATGCACATCCGGCCGCATTAGCGATGTTGCTGCGTGTGACACCGATGAGCGATTTTGCATCGTTGCAAAAACGTGCAAAATCGCTCATCGGTGACATGGGTCTCCATTCTCGATTATCGTTACTGCAGCAGTAACGATGTAGTTCGTCGCTCCTGCGGCAGCACACATCACTCCGTGTGACACCGCAGAAACGAGGAACCTCTCCTTACCTGCCTCCCAGCCGCTATGAGGAAGGAAGGAGGTGGGCGGGATGTTCCGGCCACTCATCTCCGCCCCTCCGCTGCTATTGGGCGGTCGCTCAGTGACGTCGCTGTGACGCCGCACGGACCGCCCCCTTAGAAAGGAGGCGGTTCGCCGGTCACAGCGACGTCGCCGGGCAGGTAAGTATGTGTGACGGGTCTGGTCGGTGTTGTGCGGCATGGGCAGCGATTTACCCGTGTCGCGCAACAGATGGGGGCGGGTACCCACACTAGCGATATCGGGACCGATATCGCAGTGTGTAAAGTAGCCTTTAGTCACATGACCAAGACTGTATCTGTGTCCCTACAACACACTTGAGACAAATGTGTGTGTGAGCCTGCATTGTGGGGTATATATAATATATTATAGAGCTGGGAAGGATCATTCTAAGCAGTGAGCTGTTCCAGTATTTGTAGGAAAATACCCAGTAGAAGCATCAAACACAGCACCAATACCTCCCATCAGTATCCCACCACAGTGCCATGTAACCCTTGCCCTACACTCCCATCTACACCAATACTATACAGGCACAAACTAGTATATCTGACTAAAAGCCCCCAAAATATGAAGAACGGCCTATAGTTGAGTGTGGATATAAAATCTATGTGAGCAGAGCTAGAAAAGAAATCACTGATCGCATTGAAGTCATTCTGACCATAAATCACCATGATATCAAGGTGAGGAGTTGTGTGTTACTGCTGGGAGGAAAGGGTTAACAGTGGAATATTAAAGTGCATTTCTGTGTGCAGTGTTACTAGTCAATGTAACAATTCAATATGAGCTGCTCTTGGTGCCGGGGGAGGGAGATGCTCTCCTGAGCAAGATAGATGGGGAATTAACATGATATCTATATAGTGTAAGGCAGGGGGTCTCAAACTCGGCTGGGTGTATGGGCCGCACAGAGGAAAAAAATAATTTGGGGGGCTGCATTCTTTGCAAGACAAAGTGACATTTTTATTGGTACCATATATGTATATATTTTTTTTACACACCTTTGGATGACTGATTTTCAACATTTTTCACTTGTTTATTATAACAAATGTGCACATTCTTTGGTTAAATCTAAAAAAAATAAATGTGATGTTAAAAAAAAGTCATGCCTTATTTTGTTTTTTTTTACATTTTATCCCTTTCTTTTAACTAATAGTGTTACATTTATGACGCTAGCGTTTTGTGAAGGGAATGCTTTGCCTACTTCCGTGACTATGGCCTTCCGGAACTGCTGCATTTTGGCTGACCTCTCCGCCTCGGGAATAAGAGACATAAAGTTCTCCTTGTAGCGTGGGTCTAACAGTGTTACCAACCAGTAATGATTGTCGGCCAAGATGTTCTTAACGCGAGGGTCACGAGACAGGCAGCTTACCATAAAGTCATCCATGTGCGCCAGACTCTTAACAGCCATCACTTCAGTATCCAGACCAACACGATGACTGAACATGCTGTCCTCCTCCTTCTCCTCCTCCTCATCTACCCTGTCCTCTGGCCAGCCACGCTGAACTGAGCATATGACTGGTATGCATGTCATATCCTCAATTTGGCCGGAGAGTTGCTCCATGTCTTCATCTTCCTCCTCGTCATAGTCCTCCACTGCACGTTGTGATGAGACGAGGCTGGGCTATGTGTTATCACCCACACCCACTACTGTTTCTTGCTCCAACTCATCGTGTTCCGCCTGCAATGCATCATGTTTGGTTTTGAGCAGAGACCGTTTTAGAAGGCAGAGAAGCGGTATGGTGACGCTAATAATGGCGTCATCGCCGCTCACCATCTTGGTGGAGTCCTCAAAGTTTTGGAGGATGGTACATAGGTCGGACATCCATCTCCACTCCTCAGGTGTTATGTGTGGAGTTTGACCCATTTCCCGACGGCTTAGGTGATGCAGGTACTCAACAACTGCCCTCTTCTGCTCACATATCCTGATCAACATGTGCAGAGTTGAATTCCAACGCGTGGTGACATCACACACCAGTCTGTGAGCCGGAAGATGCAAACGACGCTGAAAGCCGGCAAGGCCGGCTGAAGCAGTAGGTGACTTTCGAAAATGTGCAGATAGGCGGCGAACTTTTACCAGCAGATCAGACAGCTCTGGGTATGACTTTAGAAACCGCTGAACCACGAGGTTGAGCACATGGGCCATGCATGGAACATGTGTCAGCTGGCCTCGCCTCAAAGCCGCCACTAGGTTCCGGCCATTGTCACACACAACCTTTCCTGGCTTTAGGTTCAGAGGTGTGAGCCAGTGATCTGCATGCTGTTTTAGAGCTGTCCACACCTCTTCTGCATTGTGGGATTTGTCACTTATGCAGATTAGCTGCAGCACAGCCTGTTGCCGCTTCGCCGAGGCAGTGCTGCAGTGCTTCCAGCTTGGGACTGGTGTGGAGGGTAAAGTGGATGAGGATGCGCAGGAGGAGGAGGAGGCTGAAGAGCATGACATTCCGGAGCTGTAGAGTGTGGGTGAAACCCTGACTGAGGTAGGGCCTGCAAACCTTGGTGTGGGAAGGACTTGTTCCGTTCCTCGCTCAAACTGGGTCCCAGCTGGGCTGGGCTGGGGTAGGGCGTTGTGGGGGGTTTGTCTATCTCCGTTTGAGGTGAGTTTGTTTAAGTTAGCCTTTTCTTTGGCGTTTTTTTGGAGCCCTGCGGGTTGGGGAGTTGGTATCGCCCAGTAAGGCGTTCCCCGGGGGCTTGGATTGGGGTGACATTGTCAGTGGAAAACGGAGTTGAATTTTGGATTAGGAAATCGAAAACTGATCAGAGAGGTGTGGGTAGACTAGTCCGTTTGGGGATGGTTGTGGCATCTGATATGTGCCCGTTCAAGTGTCTCGGGAATTTTCAACAGATCCGTCCGAAGGTGGATGGCCCCTTATTATGTCACGAGGATGGGTCCTTTTTATCGAGATACCAATTTGTGAGTGTTTTTAGGGCATGTTTGAAGTCGTTGGGGTTAGATCCGAAGTCTTTCGGATTGGGGCAGCGACGGAGGCCTCTATATGCGACCTACCGGAGGAGACAGTTAAGCAGATTGGTAGGTGGAAGTCGCAGCGCTTTAAGTCGTATGTACGTCCCCAGGTGGTTGTTGGCAATTGAGGGGAAAAGGGGGGGGTATTAGGGTAGCAATGGGGGGGGGGGTGAGAGTGTGTGTTTTTTGTCAATTTGGTTTGGTGAGGCAATAAAATGGTGTCGTCTGTACATTTTGTATTGCAGAAGCACCCCCCCTTCCTTCCCTGGTCTGGATCCTTGGCCACTCTTATGTGTATTGGGGAGCCCGACGAGCGGACGCGAGATGGAACGGGAGACAGCTAGGTTTTGAGAAGGACCTGGCTCTCGTGCGATGGCTCGGTGTTCGGGGGTTAGGGTGGAACAGGGTGTTGCAGGAGGTGCATAGATACGCCCGGTTGGACAGACCTCCTGACATGTTAGTGTTGCATGCCGGGGGGAATGATTTGGGTGGGCGTCCTTTTCGAATCTTGATAAAGGACATCAAACATGATTTGTTACGGTTATGGGTGTCGTTTCCAGGTCTAACGATAGTCTGGTCGGAGATAGTAGCGAGAAAGAGTTGGCAGAAAGCGCGGTCAGTTGACAGGTTGAACAAGGCGCGGGCGAAGGTTAATAGGGCGATCTCGAAGTTTGTTAGTCGGAACGGGGGTATAGCAATACGGCATGTTGAGTTGGAAAGGACGGAAGAGGAATTTTGGTTGGCTGACGGGGTACACCTTAATGCGGTGGGAACTGACTTATGGGCTCTTGGCTTGCAGGGAGGTATTGAGAGGGCCCTTTGGTTGCGGGGGGTCTCAGGCACTTGAAGGGTTTCAAGGTGCCTTCGTTGTGGTGTTGTTTATTGGTGGGTCCTTGAAGTTGGTTTAAAATTGGTTCGGGGATTCATCCGGGTATGGATCCCCTCATTGGCAGAATTGATGGTCCCCTGGTGATTTTGGGGGGGAACCCCGACGGGGTATGTCGGGGCCCCTGGGGGTGTGGTTGGGGTTGACGGAGGATTAACCCTTACCATTTGGTGCTCCTGAGCCAGTGTGGGTAACGGCTGGGAGCAAGTTGAGGTTTTTTATTGCTCGGTTATGGGAATCACCAGGGTTTTGGTAGCTTCAAGGACCTTACCACATTGCAAATTTTATTGGTTATGTATTCTTGTTAATAAAATGGCTGCTATGGCCAAAATTATCCAAAGATAAATTTGTGTCTGTGTAATTACTTTTAAATAAGAAATGGGAATGGAGGTGTGGGGTATGAAAGGAAGACCGGAGTCAACAATTCCAGGGTCAAGCATGTTTATTTGCGCAAGCTTCGTTCCAGGGTAGAAAGGGTAAGAGTGCCTTTCAGAATTCGAAGTGGTCGGACTGTACGGACCACCAAGAACTGCAGGAGAGCTTGAACATCTTCCCATGGATTTGCGACATCCTCCCTCATCAGTTACGTAGGTAAGCAGGTTCTCAGCATTGCAGCCCATTTGTTGTCTTAAGTTAGTTAAGCGGGGTTAACTAACCTGTCAGTTCAGCCTCAGGTCTAAAGCAGAGGCCTGGACTCCACTCCTTACTCCTCACTCCACAACTCTCCTTAAAAACAACTGACTCCTTTTTCCTGCCCCGGGGTCTCCAGACCCCTAGGTGGGCGTTTCCTTCCGTCTGGTCCTGCCCACTGGTGTGCCTGTCTTTCCCTGGGGGAGGTGACTAGGATTTTCTGGTTGGCTTTGTGTGACTTAGGTGAGGGAAGTTGTTATGCGGGGGCCTATGTGTGACTACCTGCAGTGTCAGGGCGTCACATATGTATGTGTGTATGTCTGCTAAAGGAATCCGCACCGTCATATTTACAAACACAAAATTTTGCAGACACCTCATGTGACTCAGGGAACGTCGTAGACTATGTTTTAACAGGAATATTTAACCCCGCGCTTTACAGTTACTCTCCAAAAACCTGCCTCCATTAAACTGAATGGAGGTGGGAGCTGCAAGTTATTAATAGCAGCTGTGATTGGTTGCTATAGGAACAAAGGACATTCATAGTATAAGAAGCTTATGTGTGAGATAATATGATGTCAGTGGGGAGACAGATAGAGAGAGACAGACACAGACTGAGAGACAAACAGACAGAGACAGATAGGCATAGACAGACAGGGAAAGAGACAGAGACAAACAGACAGAGGCAGACAGGGAAAGAGACAGACAGAGATAGACAGGGAAAAAAGGCAGACAGACAGAGACAGAGAAAGAGACAGAGGCAGATAGGGAAACAGACAGAGACAAACATACAGAGACAGGCAGGAGAAAAGGCAGACCGACAGGGAAAGAGACAGACAGGGGAAGAGACAGACAGAGAGAGACAGACAGATAGAGACAGACAAAGAAATACAGAGATAGACAGGGAAAGAGACAAACGGGGAATGAGTCAGACAGAGAGAGACAAAGAGAGACAGGCAGAGAGAGACAGGGAAAGAGACAGACAGGGGAAGAGAAAGACAGAGACAGACAAAGAAATACAGAGACAGACAGGGGAAGAGACAGACAGGGGAAGAGACAGACAGGGGAAGAGACAGACAGACAGGGAAAGAGACAGACCTGGAAAAGAGACAGACTTGGAAAAGAGACAGGCCTGGAAAAGAGACAGACAGACATAGAAACAGACAGCCACAAAGAGAGAGAGAGACAGACAGACACAGAGAGACAGACAGAGATAGAGAGACAGACAGACATGGATAGAGATAGAGACACACAGAGACAGACAGATGACAGAGACTGGGAGAGAGACAGACAGAAGCATAAATCCCTAACTAAAACTTAACATTTAATGATAGTTTTAAAAGGTAAAAAAACACAAATCATGTAAATAGAATGACTCTCTTCTGTGCATAGAGTCAACATTTTGTGTTTGTAAATATGACGGTGCGGATTCCTTTAGCAGACATACACACATACATATGTGACGCCCTGACACTGCAGGTAGTCACACATAGGCCCCCGCATAACAACTTCCCTCACCTAAGTCACACAAAGCCAACCAGAAAACCCTAGTCACCTCCCCCAGGGAAAGACAGGCACACCAGTGGGCAGGACCAGATGGAAGGAAACGCCCACCTAGGGGTCTGGAGACCCCGGGGCAGGAAAAAGGAGTCAGTTGTTTTTAAGGAGAGTTGTGGAGTGAGGAGTAAGGAGTGGAGTCCAGGCCTCTGCTTTAGACCTGAGGCTGAACTGACAGGTTAGTTAACCCCGCTTAACTAACTTAAGATAACAAATGGGCTGCAATGCTGAGAACCTGCTTACCTACGTAACTGATGAGGGAGGATGTCGCAAATCCATGGGAAGATGTTCAAGCTCTCCTGCAGTTCTTGGTGGCCCGTACAGTCCGACCACTTCGAATTCTGAAAGGCACTCTTACCCTTTCTACCCTGGAACGAAGCTTAGGCAAATAAACATGCTTGACCCTGGAATTGTTGACTCCGGTCTTCCTTTCATGCCCCACACCTCCATTCCCATTTCTTATTTAAAAGTAATTACACAGACACAAATTTATCTTTGGATAATTTTGGCCATAGCAGCCATTTTATTAACAAGAATACATAACCAATAAAATTTGCAATGTGGTAAGGTCCTTGAAGCTACCAAAACCCTGGTGATTCCCATAACCGAGCAATAAAAAACCTCAACTTGCTCCCAGCCATTACCCACACTGGCTCAGGAGCACCAAATGGTAAGGGTTAATCCTCCGTCAACCCCAACCACACCCCCAGGGGCCCCGACATACCCCGTCGGGGTTCCCCCCCAAAATCACCAGGGGACCATCAATTCTGCCAATGAGGGGATCCATACCCGGATGAATCCCCGAACCAATTTTAAACCAACTTCAAGGACCCACCAATAAACAACACCACAACGAAGGCACCTTGAAACCCTTCAAGTGCCTGAGACCCCCCGCAACCAAAGGGCCCTCTCAATACCTCCCTGCAAGCCAAGAGCCCATAAGTCAGTTCCCACCGCATTAAGGTGTACCCCGTCAGCCAACCAAAATTCCTCTTCCGTCCTTTCCAACTCAACATGCCGTATTGCTATACCCCCGTTCCGACTAACAAACTTCGAGATCGCCCTATTAACCTTCGCCCGCGCCTTGTTCAACCTGTCAACTGACCGCGCTTTCTGCCAACTCTTTCTCGCTACTATCTCCGACCAGACTATCGTTAGACCTGGAAACGACACCCATAACCGTAACAAATCATGTTTGATGTCCTTTATCAAGATTCGAAAAGGACGCCCACCCAAATCATTCCCCCCGGCATGCAACACTAACATGTCAGGAGGTCTGTCCAACCGGGCGTATCTATGCACCTCCTGCAACACCCTGTTCCACCCTAACCCCCGAACACCGAGCCATCGCACGAGAGCCAGGTCCTTCTCAAAACCTAGCTGTCTCCCGTTCCATCTCGCGTCCGCTCGTCAGGCTCCCCAATACACATAAGAGTGGCCAAGGATCCAGACCAGGGAAGGAAGAGGGGGTGCTTCTGCAATACAAAATGTACAGACGACACCATTTTATTGCCTCACCAAACCAAATTGACAAAAAACACACACTCTCACCCCCCCCCATTGCTACCCTAATACCCCCCCCTTTTCCCCTCAATTGCCAACAACCACCTGGGGACGTACATACGACTTAAAGCGCTGCGACTTCCACCTACCAATCTGCTTAACTGTCTCCTCCGGTAGGCCGCATATAGAGGCCTCCGTCGCTGCCCCAATCCGAAAGACTTCGGATCTAACCCCAACGACTTCAAACATGCCCTAAAAACACTCACAAATTGGTATCTCGATAAAAAGGACCCATCCTCATGACATAATAAGGGGCCATCCACCTTCGGACGGATCTGTTGAAAATTCCCGAGACACTTGAACGGGCACATATCAGATGCCACAACCATCCCCAAACGGACTAGTCTACCCACACCTCTCTGATCAGTTTTCGATTTCCTAATCCAAAATTCAACTCCGTTTTCCACTGACATAATGTCACCCCAATCCAAGCCCCCGGGGAACGCCTTACTGGGCGATACCAACTCCCCAACCCGCAGGGCTCCAAAAAACGCCAAAGAAAAGGCTAACTTAAACAAACTCACCTCAAACGGAGATAGACAAACCCCCCACAACGCCCTACCCAGCCGGGTAGGGACCCAGCCCAGCCAAGCTGGGACCCAGTTTGAGCAAGGAACGGAACAAGTCCTTCCCACACCAAGGTTTGCAGGCCCTACCTCAGTCAGGGTTTCACCCACACTCTACAGCTCCGGAATGTCATGCTCTTCAGCCTCCTCCTCCTCCTGCGCATCCTCATCCACTTTACCCTCCACACCAGTCCCAAGCTGGAAGCACTGCAGCACTGCCTCGGCGAAGCGGCAACAGACTGTGCTGCAGCTAATCTGCATAGGTGACAAACCCCACAATGCAGAAGAAGTGTGGACAGCTCTAAAACAGCATGCAGATCACTGGCTCACACCTCTGAACCTAAAGCCAGGAAAGGTTGTGTGTGACAATGGCCGGAACCTGGTGGCGGCTTTGAGGCGAGGCCAGCTGACACATGTTCCATGCATGGCCCATGTGCTCAACCTCGTGGTTCAGCGGTTTCTAAAGTCATACCCAGAGCTGTCTGATCTGCTGGTAAAAGTTCGCTGCCTGTCTGCACATTTTCGAAAGTCACCTACTGCTTCAGCCGGCCTTGCCGGCTTTCAGCGTCGTTTGCATCTTCCGGCTCACAGACTGGTGTGTGATGTCCCCACGCGTTGGAATTCAACTCTGCACATGTTGATCAGGATATGTGAGCAGAAGAGGGCAGTTGTTGAGTACCTGCATCACCTAAGCCGTCGGGAAATGGGTCAAACTCCACACATAACACCTGAGGAGTGGAGATGGATGTCCGACCTATGTACCATCCTCCAAAACTTTGAGGACTCCACCAAGATGGTGAGCGGCGATGACGCCATTATTAGCGTCACCATACCGCTTCTCTGCCTTCTAAAACGGTCTCTGCTCAAAACCAAACATGATGCATTGCAGGCGGAACACGATGAGTTGGAGCAAGAAACAGTAGTGGGTGTGGGTGATAACACACAGCCCAGCCTCGTCTCATCACAACGTGCAGTGGAGGACTATGACGAGGAGGAGGATGAAGACATGGAGCAACTCTCCGGCCAAATTGAGGATATGACATGCATACCAGTCATATGCTCAGTTCAGCGTGGCTGGCCAGAGGACAGGGTAGATGATGATGAGGAGGAGGAGGAGGAGGAGGAGGAGGAGAAGGAGGAGGACAGCATGTTCAGTCATCGTGTTGGTCTGGATCCTGAAGTGATGGCTGTTAAGAGTCTGGCGCACATGGATGACTTTGTGGTAAGCTGCCTGTCTCGTGACCCTCGCGTTAAGAACATCTTGGCCGACAATCATTACTGGTTGGTAACACTGTTAGACCCACGCTACAAGGAGAACTTTATGTCTCTTATTCCCGAGGCGGAGAGGTCAGCCAAAATGCAGCAGTTCCGGAAGGCCATAGTCACGGAAGTAGGCAAAGCATTCCCTTCACAAAACGCTAGCGTCATAATTGTAACACTATTAGTTAAAAGAAAGGGATAAAATGTAAAAAAAAACAAAATAAGGCATGACTTTTTTTTAACATCAAATTTTTTTTTTTTAGATTTAACCAAAGAATGTGCACATTTGTTATAATAAACAAGTGAAAAATGTTGAAAATCAGTCATCCAAAGGTGTGTGAAAAAAATATATATATATGGTACCAATAAAAATGTCACTTTGTCCTGCAAAGAATGCAGCCCCCCAAATTATTTTTTTCCTCTGTGCGGCCCATACACCCAGCCGAGTTTGAGACCCCCTGCCTTACACTATATAGATATCATGTTAATTCCCCATCTATCTTGCTCAGGAGAGCATCTCCCTCCCCCGGCACCAAGAGCAGCTCATATTGAATTGTTACATTGACTAGTAACACTGCACACAGAAATGCACCTTAATATTCCACTGTTAACCCTTTCCTCCCAGCAGTAACACACAACTCCTCACCTTGATATCATGGTGATTTATGGTCAGAATGACTTCAATGCGATCAGTGATTTCTATTCTAGCTCTGCTCACATAGATTTTATATCCACACTCAACTATAGGCCGTTCTTCATATTTTGGGGGCTTTTAGTCAGATATACTAGTTTGTGCCTGTATAGTATTGGTGTAGATGGGAGTGTAGGGCATGGGTTACATGGCACTGTGGTGGGATAATGATGGGAGGTATTGGTGCTGTGTTTGATGCTTCTACTGGGTATTTTCCTACAAATACTGGAACAGCTCACTGCTTAGAATGATTCTTCCCAGCTCTATAATATATTATATATACCCCACAATGCAGGCTCACACACACATTTGTCTCAAGTGTGTTGTAGGGACACAGATACAGTCTTGGTCATGTGACTAAAGGCTACTTTACACACTGCGATATCGGTCCCGATATCGCTAGTGTGGGTACCCGCCCCATCTGTTGCGCGACACGGGCAAATCGCTGCCCATGCCGCACAACACCGACCAGACCCGTCACACATACTTACCTGACCGGCGACGTCGCTGTGACCGGCGAACCGCCTCCTTTCTAAGGGGGCGGTCCGTGCGGCGTCACAGCGACGTCACTGAGCGACCGCCCAATAGCAGCGGAGGGGCGGAGATGAGTGGCCGGAACATCCCGCCCACCTCCTTCCTTCCTCATAGCGGCTGGGAGGCAGGTAAGGAGAGGTTCCTCGTTTCTGCGGTGTCACACGGAGTGATGTGTGCTGCCGCAGGAGCGACGAACTACATCGTTACTGCTGCAGTAACGATAATCGAGAATGGAGACCCATGTCACCGATGAGCGATTTTGCACGTTTTTGCAACGATGCAAAATCGCTCATCGGTGTCACACGCAGCAACATCGCTAATGCGGCCGGATGTGCGTCACAAATTCCGTGACCCCAACGACTCCGCATTAGCGATGTCGCAGCGTGTAAAGCCCCCTTTAGTGGGAGTGGTGTACAGGGTCTTAGCAGTAAAGAGTATTCCATATTTCTGCCAGATACCCACAGAGATATTGAAATCTGAAAAAAGAGACTTCTGCTCATTGAAGGTAAGAACTGCTCACATAGCGTTCAACTCCACAGCAAACGAGTGCTCTAGCACTGGCATCTCAGCAGGGATATTCCCCTACTACACATGTGTGTCTGGGTCGCTGTGACAGTTTACAGGACATAACTCAAGGCACCTAGATAGAAGGCAGAGGTACTGGGATTGGTTGGTTTTTGGTGACGGAGGTGCAGGGGCTGGCGCCCATGTGCAGTGCTGGCTAAGGTATATTGATGATATTTTGATTTTTTGGCATTGCACTGTGGAGCAGCTCGAGACATTTATGGAGGAACTTAATAACAACACCTTTAACATCAGATTGACGCATAAGCATAGCAGCAGTTGCGTTGACTTCCTGGATATTAAAATTTCATTCGGTTCTGAGCGAATTGTTCAGACCGACGTCCATAGGAAGGAAACATCAGTCAACGCACTGCTGCATGCTTCTTCTGCTCATACTCCCTCCACCATCCGGGCCGTACCGACTGGCCAGTTCCTCAGGATGAAGCAAATTTGTTCGTCAGACACTGCTTTTGAACAACAGTCTGCCGACCTCCAGCGCCATAGGGGTGGCAAAGGCGGTCTTCCCCCGGTCTGCCTCAGCAACGGACACTAGCCAATAGTGACTAGTGAGATCAAGGGTAGAAAAATAATTTGCAGTTCTCAATGCAGCTAGCGATTCCTCAATACGGGGGAGTGGTGCCGTCCTTCTTCTTTAACAGGACCAACGGAGCTGCCCAAAGGCTACAACTGTCACGGATAACCCCAGCCGCCTTCATGTTGCTCAACATGTCCTTGGTACACTGGTAATGTGAAGGTGGTATTGGCTTATAGCTCTCTTTGATGGGTGGGTGTGCACCTGTGGGGATGTAGTGTTGGACCCCTTTTATTCCCCCAAAATCTAGCGGATGTTTGCTGAAGACTTGCTCGCTCGTATTCTTGCACTACCCTGTGGACCCGCTTCTTGTGATGTGAAGGTGTGGAGTCAGTGCCTACGTGTAATTCCTTACACCACTCCTCTGGCTGACTTGGTGAACAGTCACTGACTGGGTGGGGTGCAGTAATAGTGGATGCTGCTACTTGGATAGCATGTGTATCTACTGTGAACAGCTTATCAATGGTGGCAAGTCGGGGCAGCTTAACCTCCTGCTCTCCGCAGTTTAACACTCTCACGGGCACTCTTCCCTTCCGCACTAATGAATAAAACTATGATGTAAATATCATATAGATACCCCACAATTGTAAATAAAGGTAGGTTATGGGAAAAGGGGGAACAGGGAAAGAGGAAAATAGTGTAATAAAGTATACCTTCTGGGGGTGAGAGGAAATGGCAGCACAGCCAGTGGAGGTGAAGCAAAAGGAAGCCTGCAACTAAAGAGTTGAGAGCGTTATCACATGGTGACTGAGCCTGATTGTAAAGGGAGCATAGAGTGGAGCATACTCTGGGCACGTTAGAACCCAAGTTCTTAAACCATGAATATGGACCCCTTTTATTCTCCCAAAGTCTAGCGGATGTTTGCTGAAGACTTGCTCGTATTCTTGCACTACCCTGTGGACCCGCTTCTTGTGATGTGAAGGTGTGGAGTCAGTGCCTACGTGTAATTCCTTACACCACTCCTCTGGTTGACTTGGTGAGCTGTCACTGAATGGGTGTGGTGAAGTAACGGTGGATGCTGTGGCTTGGATATCATATTAAATATAGGGACCCCCATACAGTAGTATGAGAAATTTTTTTGTATTCAATGATCGGTATTACCTTCAGGGGCGCGGCACGTGGACGTGCGTTCCATTAGCCTCACTGCATTCCACTCCCATACAGGAAGTGGGCGCAGCTATTACTACGGTCGCACATAAAAGAACCCACAGCCACCACTGCACACAGCTGACTCCACCACTGGAAACCCACTTCTACACCAACGCAGGTAAGACAGGATCGGCACCTCTATGCTCCCGTTACAATCAGGCTCAGTCACCATGTGATAATGCTCTCAACAATTTAGTTGCAGGCTTCCCCTTGCTTCACCTCCACTGGCTGTGCTGCCATTTCCTCTCCCCCCTGGAAGGTATACTTTATTACACTATTTTCCTGTTTCCCTCTTCTCCCTTTTCCCATAACCTACCTTTATCTGCATTTGTGGGGTATCTATATACTATTTATATCACAGTTTTATTCATTAATACGGAAGGGAAGAGTGCGCGTGAGAGTGTTGAACTGCGGAGAGCAAGAGGTTAAGCTGCCCCGATTTGCCACCATTGATAAGCTGTTCACAGTAGATACACATGCTATCCAAGCAGCAGCAGCATCCACCATTACTGCACCCCACCCAGTCAGTGACAGCTCACCAAGTCAGCCAGAGGAGTGGTGTCAGGAATTACACGTAGGCACTGACTACACACCTTCACATCACAAGAAGGGGGTGCAAGTGTGACGCCCTGGACTAGCCAGTTAGTCACAGACATAACACACACACACCCCCTTTCCCGGATAGTTACACTAGTCAGACACAAAACCGTTGTTGCCTCCCTCCAGGGGCTGATGTCCACACCAGGTGGGGCGGAGCCAGGCGGTTGGCCCCACCCACCAAGGAGTTCACAGGCCTGGAGGTGGGAAAACCAGTCAGTTAGTTGAAGTTCAGTTTAGAGTTGAACCGTGGAGGTAGTGAGTTCAGTGAGGAGCCCAGTTTTGGGTAGGAGTGCAAAACTGCTAGTGTCTGGGTCAGATCACAGGCACTATGGGGAGATAAGGTATGCACACCAGTGACTATGTAAGGGGAATACATGAAATAGCAGAAACTGCAGTGTGAATACTGACTTGAAAAATTCAATAGCTATATGCAAGAGTGAATATGTGAAAAATGGAATCTGCATTACTGCCATGAACATATGAATCAAGAGAAATTTAGCTACTGAATTGATCAATGCAATAGAGCCCCAACACTACGCCAAAGTATTTCTCTACGTTGGGGTCCCTAGCTTGTGTGTGTCCTCTCATGCAGTTAAAAAACCTACCGTGTATGGGAAGCTGAGACCCAGGCTATTTATGCGTATGATATGGATTGGCAATAGGTGTGGTTGGGGAGGGTTCACAAACGAAAAAATACTAACAAATAGGAATAACGTTTGGAACACCATTTTAAGTCCGAACTGGGTGCAAAAACCTAAAAAAACATCACTATGGGGAGATAAGGTATGCACACCAGTGACTATGTAAGGGGAATACATGAAATAGCAGAAACTGCTGTGTGAATACTGACTTGAAAAATCCAATAGCATTAATTCACATAATCCTAGTGACTGCGCACACAACATGGCCAAACGAAAACAAAAGACAGTACCTGGCCATTCTATCCAATGGAAACTCATAGGCAACACAGTCCATTAGACTAGGCAATTACATGCAGCCAAACAAAGTTCATGGGCCTTGCCTCAGAGTCGAACCCACAACCTCTTGGAGAACAAGCAAAGAGCCTACCACTAAACCAACTCAGTGAAGTTGGAAACCGACTCTACATTAATTAACATAATCCTAGTGACTGCGCACACAACATGGCCAAACAAAAGCAAAAGACAGTACCTGGCCTATCAATCCAATGGAAACTCATAGGTAACACAGTACATTGGACTAGGCAATTACATGCAGCCATACAAAGCCCATGGGTCTTGCCTCAGAGTCAAACCCACAACCTCTGGCAGAACAAGCAAAGAGCCTACAACTACAAAAACACAAAGAAGTAGGAAGCTGCATCTACATTAATTCACATAATCCTAGTGACTGTGCACACAACATGGCCAAACAAAAGCAGAAGACATTACCTAGCCTATCAAGCCAATGGAAACTCATAGGCAACACAGTCCATTGAACTAGGCAATTACATGCAGCCATTCAAAGTCCATGGGCTTTGCCGCAGAGTCAAACCCACAATTTCTCGCAGCCCAAGCAAAGAGCCTACCACTACACCAACACAGAGAAGTTGGAAACTAAGTTTACATTAGTTCACATAATCCTAGTGACTGCGCACACAACATGGCCAAACAAAAGCAAAAGACAGTACCTGGCCTATCAATCCGATGGGAACTCATAGGCAACACAGTCAATTGAACTAGGCAATTACATGCAGCCATACAAACTCCATGGGCCTAGCCTCAGAGTCAAACCCACAACCTCTCGCAGCTTAAGCAAAGAGACTACCACTACACCAACACAGAGAAGTAGGTGAATGACTCTACATTAATTCACATAATCCTAGTGACTGCGCACACAACATGGCCAAACAAAAGCAAAAGACAGTACCTGGCCTATTAATCCAATGGAAACTCATAGGCAACGCAATCCTTTGGACTAGGCAATAACATGCAGCCATACAAAGTCCATGGGCCTTGCCTCAGAGTCAAAACCACTACCTCTCAAAGCACAAGCAAAGAGCCTACCACTACACCAACACAGAGAAGTGCGAAACTGACTCAACATAAATTCACATAATCCTAGTGACTGCGCACACAACATGGCCAAACAAAAGCAATAGACAGTCCCTGGCCTATCAATCCAATGGAAACTCATAGACAACATAGTCCATTGGACTAGGCAATTACATGCAGCCATACAAAGTCCATGGGCTTTGCCTCAGAGTCAAACCACAACTGCTCGCAGCCCAAGCAAAGAGCCTACCACTACACCAACTCAGAGAAGTAGGAGAATGATTCTACATTAATTCACATAATCCTAGTGACTGCGCACACAACATGGCCAAACAAAAACAAAAGACAGTACCTGGCCTATCATTCCAATTGAAACTCATAGGTAACATAGTCCATTGGACTAGGCAATAACATGCAGCCATACAAAGTCCATGGGCCTTGCCTCAGAGTCGAACTCACAACCTCTCGCAGCCCAAGAAAAAAGCCTACCACTACAGCAACACAGAGAAGTGTGAAACTGACTCTACATTAATTCACATAATCCTAGTGACTGCGCACAAAACATGGCCAAACAAAAGCAAAAGAAAGCACCTGGCCTATCAATCCAATGGAAACTCATAGGTAACGCAGTCCATTGGACTATGCAATTACATGCAGCCATACAAAGTCCATGGGCCTTGCCTCAGAGTCGAACTCACAACCTCTCGCAGCCCAACAAAAAAGCCTACCACTTCAGCAACAAAGAGAAGTGTGAAACTGTCTCTACATTAACTCACATAATCCTAGTGACTGCGCACAAAACATGGCCAAACGAAAACAAAAGACAGTACCTGGCCTATCAATCCATTGGACTAGGCAATTACATGCAGCCATACAAAGTCCATGGGCCTTGCCTCAGAGTCAAACCCACAACCTCTCACAGCCCAAGCAAAGAGCCTACCACTACACCAAAACAGAGAATTGCGAAACTGACTCAACATAAATTCACATAATCCTAGTGACTGCGCACACAACATGGCCAAACAAAAGCTAAAGACAGTCCCTTGCCTATCAATCCAATGGAAACTCATAGACAACATAGTCCATTGGAATAGGCAATTACATGCAGCCTCACAAAGTCCATGGGCCTTGCCTCAGAGTCAAACCCACAACCTGTGGGAGAACAAGCAAAGAGCCTACAACTACACCAACACAAAGAAGTAGGAAGCTGCGTCTACATTAATTCACATAATCCTAGTGAATGCGCACACAACATGGCCAAACAAAAGCAAAAGACATTACCTGGCCTATCAGGCCAATGGAAACTCATAGGCAACACAGTCCATTGAACTAGGCAATTTCATGCAGCCATACAAAGTCCATGGGCCATGCCTCAGAGTCAAACCCACAACCTCTCGCAGCCAAGCAAAGCAGCTTCCACTACACCAACACAGAGAAGTGGGAAACGGATTCTACATTAATTCACATAATCCTAGTGACTGCGCACACAACATGGCCAAACAAAAGCAAAAGACAATACCTGGCCTATCAATCCAATGAAAACTCATAGGCAACACAGTCCATTGGACTTGGCAATTACATGCGGCCATATAAAGTCCATGAGCCTTGCCTCAGAGTCAAACCCACAATCTCTGGCAGAACAAGCAAAGAGCCTACAACTACACCAACACAAAGAAGTAGAAAGCTGTGTCTACATTAATTCACATAATCCTAGTGAATGCGCGCACAACATGGCCAAACAAAAGCAAAAGACATTACCTGGCCTATCAAGCCAATGGAAACTCATAGGCAACACAGTCCATTGAACTAGACAATTACATGGAGACATACAAAGTCCATGGGCCTTGCCTCAGAGTCAAACCCACAATCTCTCGCAGCCAAGCAAAGAGCCTACCACTACACCAACACAGAGAAGTGGGAGAATGATTCTACATTAAGTCACATAATCCTACCGACTGCGCACACAACATGGCCAAACAAAAGACAATACCTGGCCTATCAATCCAATGGAAACTCATAGGCAACACAGTCCATTAGACTAGGCAAATACATGCAGCCATACAAAGTTCATGGGCCTTGCCTCAGAGTCGAACCCACAACTTCTTGGAGAACAAGCAAAGAGCCTACCACTACACCAACACAGAGAAGTTGGAAACCGACTCTACATTAATTCACATAATCCTAGTGACTGCGCACACAACATGGCCAAACAAAAGCAAAAGACAGTACCTGGCCTATCAATCCAATGGAAACTCAAAGGTAACACAGTACATTAGACTAGGCAATTAAATGCAGCCATACAAAGCCCATGGGCCTTGCCCCAGAGTCGAACCCACAACCTCTCGTAGCCCAAGCAAAGAGCCTACCAATACACCAACACAGAGAAGTGGAAAACTGATTCTACATTAATTCACATAATCCTAGTGACTGCGCACACAACATGGCCAAACAAAAGCAAAAGACAGTACCTGGCCTATCAATCCAATAGAAACTCATAGGCAAAGCAATCAATTGGACTAGGCAATTACATGCAGCCATACAAAGCCCATGGGCCTTGCCTCAGAGTCAAACCCACAACCTCTGGCAGAACAAGCAAAGAGCTTACAACTACACCAACACAAAAAAGTAGGAAGCTGCGTCTACATTAATTCACATATTCCTAGAGACTGCGCACACAACATGGCCAAACAAAAGCAAAAGACATTACCTGGCCTATCAAGCCAATGGAAACTCATAGGCAACACAGTCCATTGGACTAAACAATTACATGCAGCCATACAAAGTCCATGGGCTTTGCCTCAGAGTCAAACCCACAATTTCTCGCAGCCCAAGCAAAGAGCCTACCACTACACCAACACAGACAAGATGGAAACTGAGTTTACATTAGTTCACATAATCCTAGTGACTGTGCACACAACATGGCGAAACAAATGCAAAAGACATTATCTGGCCTATCAATCCAATGGAAACTCATAGGCAACACAGTCCATTAGACTAGGCAAATACATGCAGCCATACAAAGTTCATGTGCCTTGCCTCAGAGTCGATCCCACAACCTCTTGGAGAACAAGCAAAGAGCCTACCACTAAACCAACACAGAGAAGTTGGAAACCGACTCTACATTAATTCACATAATCCTAGTGACTGCGCACACAACATGGCCAAACAAAAGCAAAAGACAGTACCTGGCCTATCAATCCAATGGAAACTCATATGCACACAGTCCATTGGACTAGACAATTACATGGAGACATACAAAGTCCATGGGCCTTGCCTCAGAGTCAAACCCACAACCTCTCGCAGCCAAGCAAAGAGCCTACCACTACACCAATACAGAGAAGTGGGAAACTGATTCTACATTAATTCACATAATCCTACCGACTGCGCACACAACATGGCCAAACAAAAGCAAAAGACATTACCTGGCCTATCAAACCAATGGAAACTCATAGGCAACACAGTCCATTGGACTAAACAATTACATGCAGCCATACAAAGCCAATTGGCTTTGCCTCAGAGTCAAACCCACAATTTCTCGCAGCCCAAGCAAAGAGCCTACCACTACACCAACACAGAGAAGTTGGTAACAGAGTTTACATTAGTTCACATAATCCTAGTGACTGTGCACACAACATGGCCAAACAAATGCAAAAGACATTATCTGGCCTATCAATCCAATGGAAACTCATAGGCAACACAGTCCATTGGACTAGGCAATAACATGCAGCCATACAATGTCCATGGGCCTTGCCTCAAAGTCGAACTCACAACCTCTCGCAGCTCAAGCAAAGAGCCTACCACTAAACCAACACAGAGAAGTAGGTGATTGACTCTACATTAATTCACATAATCCTAGTGACTGCGCACACAACATGGCCAAACGAAAGCAAAAGTCAATACCTGGCCTATCAATCCAATGGAAACTCATAGGCAACACAGTCCATTGGACTAGGCAATTACATGCAGCCATAAAAAGTCCATGGGCCTTGCCTCAGAGTCAAATCCACAACCTCTCGCAGCTCAAGCAAAGAGCCTACCACTACACCAACACAGAGAAATGTGAAACTGACTCTATATTAATTCACATAATCCTAGTGACTGCGCACACAACATGGCCAAACGAAAGCAAAAGTCAATACCTGGCCTATCAATCCAATGGAAACTCATAGGCAACACAGTCCTTTGGACTAGGCAATTACATGCAGCCATGCAAAGTCCATGAGCCTTGCATTTGAGTCGAACTCACAACCTCTCCCAGCCCAAGCAAAGAGCCTACCACTACACCAACACAGAGAAGTGGGAAACTGACTCAACATTAATTCACATAATCCTAGTGACTGCGCACAAAACATGGCCAAACAAAAGCAAAAGAAGGCACCTGGCCTATCAATCCAATGGAATCTCATAGGTAACACAGTCCATTGGACTATGCAATTACATGCAGCCATAAAAAGTCCATGGGCCTTGCCTCAGAGTCGAACTCACAACCTCTCGCAGCCCAAGAAAAAAGCCTACCACTACAGCAACACGGAGAAGTGTGAAACCGACTCTACATTAACTCACATAATCCTAGTGACTGCGCACACAACATGGCCAAACGAAAGCAAAAGACAGTACCTGGCCTATCAATCCAATGGAAACTCAGAGGCAACCCCATCCATTGGACTAGGCAATTACATGCAGCCATACAGAGGTCATGGGCCTTGCCTCAGAGTCTATCCCACAACCTCTGGCAGAACAAGCAAAGAGCCTACAACCACACCAACACAAAGAAGTAGGAACCTGCATCTACATTAATTCACATAATCCTAGTGACTGCGCACACAACATGGCCAAACAGAAGCAAAAGACATTACCTGGCCTATCAAGCCAATGGAAACTCATAGGCAACACAGTCCATTGAACTTGGCAATTACATGCAGCCATACAAAGTCCATGGGCCTTGCCTCAGAGTCAAACCCACAACCTCTCGCAGCCAAGCAAAGCGCCTTCCACTACACCAACACAGAGAAGTGGGAAACTGATTCTACATTAATTCACATAATCCTACCGACTTCGCACACAACATAACCAAACAAAAGACAATACCTGGCCTATCAGTCCAATGAAAACTCATAGGCAACACAGTCCATTGGACTAGGCAATTACATGCAGCCATACAAAGTCTATGGGCTTTGCCTCAGAGTCAAACCCACATTTTCTCGCAGCCCAAGAAAAGAGCCTACCACTACACCAACACAGAGAAGTTGAAAACTGAGTTTACATTAGTTCACATAATCCTAGTGACTGCGCACACAACATGGCCAAACAAAAGCAAAAGGTAGTACCTGGCCTATCAATCCAATAGGAACTCATAGGTAACACAGTCAACTAAAATAGGCAATTACATGCAGCCATACAAACTCCATGGGCCTTGCCTCAAAGTCGAACCAACAACCTTTCGCAGCTTAAGCAAAGAGACTACCACTACACCAACACAGAGAAGTAGGCAAATGACTCTACATTAATTCACATAATCCTAGTGACTGCGCACACAACATGGCCAAACAAATGCAAAAGACATTATCTGGCCTATCAATCCAATGAAATCATAGGCAACATAGTCCATTAGACTAAGCAAATATATGCAGCCATACAAAGTTAATGGGCCTTGCCTCAGAGTCGAACCCACAACCTCTTGGAGAACAAGTAAAGAGCCTACCACTAAACCAACACAGAGAAGTTGGAAACAGACTCTACATTAATTCACAGAATCCTAGTGACTGCGCACACAACATGGCCAAACAAAAGCAAAAGACAGTACCTGGTCTATCAATCCAATTGAAACTCAAAGCTAACACAGTACATTGGACTAGGCAATTACATGCAGTCATACAAAGCCCATTGGCGTTGCCCAAGAGTCGAACCCACACCCTCTCGTAGCCCAAGGAAAGAGCCTACTAATACACCAACACAGAGAAGTGGAAAACCGATTCTTCATTAATTCACATAATCCTAGTGACTGCGCACATAACATGGCCAAACAAAAGCAAAAGACAGTACCTGGCCTATCAAACCAATGGAAACTCATAGGCAACACAGTCCATTGGACTAGACAATTACATGCAGACATACAAAGTCCACGGGCCTTGCATTAGAGTCGAACCCACAACCTCTCGCAGCCCAAGCAAAGAGCCTACCACTACACCAACACAGAGAAGTGGGAAACTGATTCTACATTAATTCAAATAATCCTACCGACTGCGCACACAACATGGCCAAACAAAAGACAATACCTGGCCTATCAATTCAAAGGAAACTCATAGGCAACACAGTCCATTGGACTTGGCAATTACATGCAGCCATACAAAGTCCATGGACTTTGCCTCAGAGTCAAACCCACAATTTCTCGCAGCCCAAGGAAATAGCCTACGATTACACCAACACAGAGAAGTTGGAAACTGAGTTTACATTAATTCACATAATCCTAGTAATGTACTGTGTTACCTATGAGTTTACATTGGATTGATAGGCCAGGTAATGTCTTTTGCTTTTGTTTGGCCATGTTGTGTGCGCAGTCACTAGGATTATGTGAATTAATGTAGAGTCGGTTTCCAACTTCTCTGTGTTGGTTTAGTGGTAGGCTCTTTGCTTGGCTGCGAGAGGTTGTGGGTTTGACTCTGAGGAAAGGCCCATGAACTTTATATGGCTGCATGTATTTGCCTAGTCTAATGGACTGTGTTGCCTATGAGTTTCCATTGGATTGATAGGCCAGGTATTGTCTTTTGTTTGGCCATGTTGTGTGCGCAGTCGGTAGGATTATGTGAATTAATGTAGAATCAGTTTCCCACTTCTCTGTGTTGGTGTAGTGGTAGGCTCTTTGCTTGGCTGCGAGAGGTTGTGGGTTTGACTCTGAGGAAAGGCCCATGGACTTTGTATGTCTCCATGTAATTGTCTAGTCCAATGGACTGTGTTGCCTATGATTTTCCATTGGATTGATAGGCCAGGTACTGTCTTTTGCTTTTGTTTGGCCATGTTGTGTGCGCAGTCACTAGGATTATGTGAATTAATGTAAACTCATTTACCAACTTCTCTGTGTTGGTGTAGTGGTAGGCTCTTTGCTTGGGCTGCGAGAAGTTGTGGGTTTGACTTTTAGGCAAAGCCCATGGACTTTGTATGGCTGCATGTAATTGCCTAGTCCAATGGACTGTGTTGCCTATGAGTTTCCATTGAATTGATAGGCCAGGTATTGTCTTTTGTTTGGCCGTGTTGTGTGCGCAGTCGGAAGGATTATGTGAATTAATGTAGAATCAGTTTCCCACTTCTCTGTGTTGGTTTAGGGGTAGGCTCTTTGCTTAAGCTGCGAGAGGTTGTGGGTACGACTCTGAGGCAAGGCCCATGGAGTTTGTATGGCTGCATGTAATTGCGTAGTTCAATTGACTGTGTTGCCTATGAGTTCCCATTGGATTGATAGGCCAGGTACTGCCTTTTGCTTATGTTTGGCCATGTTGTGTTCGCAGTCACTAGGATTATGTGAATTATTGTAGAGTCAGGTTCACATTTCTCTGTGTTGGTGTAGTGGTAGGCTCTTTGCTTGAGCTGCGAGAGGTTGTGAGTTAGACTTTGAGGCAAGGCCCATGGACTTTGTATGGCTGCATGTTATTGCCTAGTCCAATGGACTATGTTGCCTATGAGTTTCAATTGGATTGATAGGCCAGGTACTGTCTTTTGCTTTTGTTTGGCTATGTTGTGTTCGCAGTCACTAGGATTATGTGAATTAATGTAGACTCATTCACCTACTTCTCTGTGTTGGTGTAGTTGTAGTCTCTTTGATTAAGCTGTGAGAGGGTGTGGGTTCGACTCTGAGGCAAAGCCCATGGAGTTTGTAGGGCAGCATGTAATTGCCTAGTTCAATTGACTGTGTTGCCTATGAGTTTCCATTGAATTGATAGGCCAGGTATTGTCTTTTGTTTGGCCATGTTGTGTGCGCAGTCACTAGGATTATGTGAACTAATGTAAACTCAGTTTCCAACTTCTCTGTGTTGGTGTAATCGTAGGCTATTTCCTTGGGCTGCGAGAAATTGTGGGTTTGACTTTGAGGCAAAGCCCATGGACTTTGTATGGCTGCATGTAATTGCCAAGTCCAATGGACTGTGTTGCCTATGAGTTTCCTTTGAATTGATAGGCCAGGTATTGTCTTTTGTTTGGCCATGTTGTGTGCGCAGTCAGTAGGATTATTTGAATTAATGTAGAATCAGTTTCCCACTTCTCTGTGTTGGTGTAGTGGTAGGCTCTTTGCTTGGGCTGCGAGAGGTTGTGGGTTAGACTCTAATGCAAGGCTCATGGACTTTGTATGTCTGCATGTAATTGTCTAGTCCAATGGACTGTGTTGCCTATGAGTTTCCATTGGTTTGATAAGCCAGGTACTGTCTTTTGCTTTTGTTTGGCCATGTTATGTGCGCAGTCACTAGGATTATGTGAATTAATGAAGAATCGGTTTTCCACTTCTCTGTGTTGGTGTATTAGTAGGCTCTTTCCTTGGGCTACGAGAGGGTGTGGGTTCGACTCTTGGGCAACGCCAATGGGCTTTGTATGGCTGCATGTAATTGCCTAGTCCAATGTACTGTGTTAGCTTTGAGTTTCCATTGGATTGATAGGCCAGGTACTGTCTTTTGCTTTTGTTTGGCCATGTTGTGTGCGCAGTCACTAGGATTATGTGAACTAATGTAAACTCAGTTTTCAACTTCTCTGTGTTGGTGTAGTGGTAGGCTCTTTTCTTGGGCTGCGAGAAAATGTGGGTTTGACTCTGAGGCAAAGCCCATAGACTTTGTATGGCTGCATGTAATTGCCTAGTCCAATGGACTGTGTTGCCTATGAGTTTTCATTGGACTGATAGGCCAGGTATTGTCTTTTGTTTGGTTATGTTGTGTGCGAAGTCGGTAGGATTATGTGAATTAATGTAGAATCAGTTTCCCACTTCTCTGTGTTGGTGTAGTGGAAGGCGCTTTGCTTGGCTGCGAGAGGTTGTGGTTTTGACTCTGAGGCAAGGCCCATGGACTTTGTATGGCTGCATGTAATTGCCAAGTTCAATGGACTGTGTTGCCTATGAGTTTCCATTGGCTTGGTAGGCCAGGTAATGTCTTTTGCTTCTGTTTGGCCATGTTATGTGCGCAGTCACTAGGATTATGTGAATTAATGTAGATGCAGCTTCCTACTTCTTTGTGTTGGTGTGGTTGTAGGCTCTTTGCTTGTTCTGCCAGAGGTTGTGGGATAGACTCTGAGGCAAGGCCCATGACCTCTGTATGGCTGCATGTAATTGCCTAGTCTAATGGATGGGGTTGCCTCTGAGTTTCCATTGGATTGATAGGCCAGGTACTGTCTTTTGCTTTCGTTTGGCCATGTTGTGTGCGCAGTCACTAGGATTATGTGAGTTAATGTAGAGTTGGTTTCACACTTCTCCGTGTTGCTGTAGTGGTAGGCTTTTTTCTTGGGCTGCGAGAGGTTGTGAGTTCGACTATGAGGCAAGGCCCATGGACTTTTTATGGCTGCATGTAATTGCATAGTCCAATGGACTGTGTTACCTATGAGATTCCATTGGATTGATAGGCCAGGTGCCTTCTTTTGCTTTTGTTTGGCCATGTTTTGTGCGCAGTCACTAGGATTATGTGAATTAATGTTGATTCAGTTTCCCACTTCTCTGTGTTGGTGTAGTGGTAGGCTCTTTTCTTGGGCTGGGAGAGGTTGTGAGTTCGACTCAAATGCAAGGCTCATGGACTTTGTATGGCTGCATGTAATTGCCTAGTCCAAAGGACTGTGTTGCCTATGAGTTTCCATTGGATTGATAGGCCAGGTATTGACTTTTGCTTTCGTTTGGCCATGTTGTGTGCGCAGTCACTAGGATTATGTGAATTAATATAGAGTCAGTTTCACATTTCTCTGTGTTGGTGTAGTGGTAGGCTCTTTGCTTGAGCTGCGAGAGGTTGTGGATTTGACTCTGAGGCAAGGCCCATGGACTTTTTATGGCTGCATGTAATTGCCTAGTCCAATGGACTGTGTTGCCTATGAGTTTCCATTGGATTGATAGGCCAGGTATTGACTTTTGCTTTCGTTTGGCCATGTTGTGTGCGCAGTCACTAGGATTATGTGAATTAATGTAGAGTCAATCACCTACTTCTCTGTGTTGGTTTAGTGGTAGGCTCTTTGCTTGGGCTGCGAGAAATTGTGGGTTTGACTCTGAGGCAAAGCCCATGGACTTTGTATGGCTGCATGTAATTGCCTAGTCCAATGGACTGTGTTGCCTATGAGTTTCCATTGGTTTTATAGGCCAGGTAATGTCTTTTGCTTTTGTTTGGCCATGTTGTGTGCGCAGTCACTAGGAATATGTGAATTAATGTAGACGCAGCTTCCTACTTTTTTGTGTTGGTGTTTGTTGTAAGCTCTTTGCTTGTTCTGCCAGAGGTTGTGGGTTTGACTCTAAGGCCCATGGACTTTGTATGGCTGCATGTAATTGCCTAGTCCAATGGACTATGTTGTCTATGAGTTTCCGTTGGATTGATAGGCCAGGGACTGTCTTTTGCTTTTGTTTGGCCATGTTGTGTGCGCAGTCACTAGGATTATGTGAATTTATGTTGAGTCAGTTTCGCTCTTCTCTGTGTTGGTGTAGTGGTAGGCTCTTTGCTTGGGCTGAGAGAGGTTGTGGGTTTGACTCTGAGACAAGGCCCATGGACTTTGTATGGCTGCATGCAATTGCCTAGTCCAATTGATTGCGTTGCCTATGAGTTTCCATTGGATTAATAGGCCAGGTACCGTCTTTTGCTTTTGTTTGGCCATGTTGTGTGCGCAGTCACTAGGATTATGTGAATTAATGTAGAATCTGTTTTCCACTTCTCTGTGTTGGTGTATTGGTAGGCTCTTTGCTTGGGCTACGAGAGGTTGTGGGTTTGACTCTGGGGCAAGGCCCATGGGCTTTGTATGGCTGCATGCAATTGCCTAGTCCAATGTACTGTGTTACCTATGAGTTTACATTGGATTGATAGGCCAGGTAATGTCTTTTGCTTTTGTTTGGCCATGTTGTGTGCGCAGTCACTAGGATTATATGAATTAATGTAGAGTCGGTTTCCAACTTCTCTGTGTTGGTTTAGTGGTAGGCTCTTTGCTTGTTCTTCAAGAGGATGTGGGTTCGACTCTGAGGCAAGGCCCATGAACTTTGTATGGCTGCATGTATTTGCCTAGTCTAATGGACTGTGTTGCCTATGAGTTTCCATTGGATTGATAGGCCAGGTATTGTCTTTTGTTTGGCCATGTTGTGTGCGCAGTCGGTAGGATTATGTGAATTAATGTAGAATCAGTTTCCCACTTCTCTGTGTTGGTTTAGTGGTAGGCTCTTTGCTTGTTCTTCAAGAGGATGTGGGTTCGACTCTGAGGCAAGGCCCATGAACTTTGTATGGCTGCATGTATTTGCCTAGTCTAATGGACTGTGTTGCCTATGAGTTTCCATTGGATTGATAGGCCAGGTATTGTCTTTTGTTTAGCCATGTTGTGTGCGCAGTCGGTAGGATTATGTGAATTAATGTAGAATCAGTTTCCCACTTCTCTGTGTTGGTGTAGTGGTAGGCTCTTTGCTTGGCTGCGAGAGGTTGTGGGTTTGACTCTGAGGCAAGGCCCATGGACTTTGTATGTCTCCATGTAATTTTCTAGTCCAATGGACTGTGTTGCCTATGAGTTTCCATTGGATTGATAAGCCAGGTACTGACTTTTGCTTTTGTTTGGCCATGTTTTGTGCGCAGTCGGTAGGATTATGTGAATTAATGTAGTACCAGTTTCCCACTTTTCTGTGTTGGTGTAGTAGTAGGCTCTTTGCTTGGCTGCGAGAGGTTGTGGGTTTGACTCTGAGACAAGGCCCATGGACTTTGTATGTCTCCATGTAATTGTCTAGTCCAATGGACTGTGTTGCCTATGAGTTTCCATTGGATTGATAGGCCAGGTACTGTCTTTTGCTTTTGTTTGGCCATGTTGTGTGCGCAGTCACTAGGATTATATGAATTAATGTAGAGTCGGTTTCCAACTTCTCTGTGTTGGTTTAGTGGTAGGCTCTTTGCTTGTTCTCCAAGAGGATGTGGGTTCGACTCTGAGGCAAGGCCCATGAACTTTGTATGGCTGCATGTATTTGCCTAGTCTAATGGACTGTGTTGCCTATGAGTTTCCATTGGATTGATAGGCCAGGTATTGTCTTTTGTTTGGCCATGTTGTGTGCGCAGTCGGTAGGATTATGTGAATTAATGTAGAATCAGTTTCCCACTTCTCTGTGTTGGTGTAGTGGTAGGCTCTTTGCTTGGGCTGCGAGAAGTTGTGGGTTTGACTTTTAGGCAAAGCCCATGGACTTTGTATGGCTGCATGTAATTGCCTAGTCCAATGGACTGTGTTGCCTTTGAGTTTCCATTGAATTGATAGGCCAGGTACTGTCTTTTGCTTTTGTTTGGCCATGTTGTGTGCGCAGTCACTAGGATTATGTGAATTAATGTAGAGTCAGTTTCCCACTTCTCTGTGTTGGTTTAGGGGTAGACTCTTTGCTTAAGCTGCGAGAGGTTGTGGGTTCGACTCTGAGGCAAGGTCCATGGAGTTTGTATGGCTGCATATAATTGCGTAGTTCAATTGACTGTGTTGCCTATGAGTTCCCATTGGATTGATAGGCCAGGTACTGCCTTTTGCTTTTGTTTGGCCATGTTGTGTGCGCAGTCACTAGGATTATGTGAATTAATGTAGAGTCAGGTTCACATTTCTCTGTGTTGGTGTAGTGGTAGGCTCTTTGCTTGAGCTGCGAGAGGTTGTGAGTTCGACTTTGAGGCAAGGCCCATGGACGTTGTATGGCTGCATGTTATTGCCTAGTCCAATGGACTATGTTGACTATGAGTTTTAATTGGAATGATAGGCCAGGTACTGTCTTTTGCTTTTGTTTGGCCATGTTGTGTGCGCAGTCACTAGGATTATGTGAATTAATGTAGAGTCAGTTTCACACTTCTCTGTGTTGCTGTAGTGGTAGGCTTTTTTCTTGGGCTGCGAGAGGTTGTGAGTTCGACTCTGAGGCAAGGCCCATGGACTTTGTATGGCTGCATGTAATTGCATAGTCCAATGGACTGTGTTACCTATGAGTTTCCATTGGATTGATAGGCCAGGTACTGTCTTTTGCTTTCGTTTGGCCATGTTGTGTGCGCAGTCACTAGGATTATGTGAATTTATGTTCAATTAGTTTTGCACTTCTCTGTGTTGGTGTAGTGGTAGGCTTTTTGCTTGAGCTGTTAGAGGTTGTGGGTTTGACTCTGAGGCAAGGCCCATGGACTTTGTATGGCTGCATGTAATTGCATAGTCCAATGGACTGTGTTACCTATGAGTTTCCATTGGATTGATAGGCCAGGTATTGACTTTTGCTTTCGTTTGGCCATGTTGTGTGCACAGTCACTAGGATTATGTGAATTAATGTAGAGTCAGTTTCACATTTCTCTGTGTTGGTGTAGTGGTAGGCTCTTTGCTTGGGCTGCGTAGATGTTGTGGGTTTGACTCTGGGGCAAGGCCCATGGACTTATTATGGCTGTATGTAATTGCCTAGTCTAATGGACTGTGTTGCCTATGAGTTTCCATTGGATTGATAGGCCAGGTACTGTCTTTTGCTTTCGTTTAGCCATGTTGTGTGCGCAGTCACTAGGATTATGTGAGTTAATGAAGAGTCAGTTTCAAACTTCTCTGTGTTGGTGTAGTGGTAGGCTCTTTGCTTTGGCTGCGAGAAGTTGTGGGTTTGACTCTAATGCAAGGTTCATGGACTTTGTATAACTGCATGTAATTGCCTAGTCCAATAGACTGTGTTGCCTATGAGTTTCCATTGGATTGATAGGCCAGGTATTGACTTTTGCTTTCGTTTGGCCATGTTGTGTGCGCAGTCACTAGGATTATGTGATTTAATGTAGAGTCAGTTTCACATTTCTCTGTGTTGGTGTAGTGGTAGGATCTTTGCTTGAGCTGCGAGAAGTTGTGGGTTTGACTCTGAGGCAAGGCCCATGGGCTTTTTATGGCTGCATGTAATTGCCCAGTCCAATGGACTGTGTTGCCTATTAGTTTCCAATGGATTGATAGGCCAGGTACTGTCTTTTGTTTTTGTTTGGCCATGTTGTGTGCGCAGTCACTAGGATTATGTGAATTAATGTAGACGCAGCTTCCTACTTCTTTGTGTTGGTGTAGTTGTAGGCTCTTTGCTTGTTCTGCCAGAGGTTGTGGGTTTGACTCTGAGGCAAGGCCCATGGACTTTGTGAGGCTGCATGTAATTGCCTATTCCAATGGACTATGTTGTCTATGAGTTTCCATTGGATTGATAGGCAAGGGACTGTCTTTTGCTTTTGTTTGGCCATGTTGTGTGCGCAGTCACTAGGATTATGTGAATTTATGTTGAGTCAGTTTCGCACTTCTCTGTGTTGGTGTAGTGGTAGGCTCTTTGCTTGGGCTGTGAGAGGTTGTGGGTTTGACTCTGAGGCAAGGCCCATGGACTTTGTATGGCTGCATGTAATTGCCTAGTCCAATGGATTGATAGGCCAGGTACTGTCTTTTGTTTTCGTTTGGCCATGTTTTGTGCGCAGTCACTAGGATTATGTGAGTTAATGTAGAGACAGTTTCACACTTCTCTGTGTTGCTGAAGTAGTAGGCTTTTTTGTTGGGCTGCGAGAGGTTGTGAGTTTGACTCTGAGGCAAGGCCCATGGACTTTGTATGGCTGCATGTAATTGCATAGTCCAATGGACTGCGTTACCTATGAGTTTCCATTGGATTGATAGGCCAGGTGCTCTCTTTTGCTTTTGTTTGGCCATGTTGTGTGCGCAGTCACTAGGAATATGTGAATTAATGTAGAGTCAGTTTCACATTTCTCTTTGTTGGTGTAGTGGTAGGCTCTTTGCTTGGGCTGTGAGAGGTTGTGGGTTTGCCTCTGAGGCAAGGCCCATGGACTTTTTATGGCTGCATGTAATTGCCTAGTCCAATGGACTGTGTTGCCTATGAGTTTCCATTGGATTGATAGGCCAGGTATTGACTTTTGCTTTCGTTTGGCCATGTTGTGTGCGCAGTCACTAGGATTATGTGAATTAATGTAGAGGCAGGTTCACATTTCTCTGTGTTGGTGTAGTGGTAGGCTCTTTGCTTGAGCTGCGAGAGGTTGTGAGTTCGACTTTGAGGCAAGGCCCATGGACTTTGTATGGCTGCATGTTATTGCCTAGTCCAATGGACTGTGTTGCCTATGAGTTTCCATTGGATTGATAAGCCAGGTACTGTCTTTTGCTTTCGTTTGGCCATGTTGTGTGCGCAGTCGGTAGGATTATGTGAATTAATGTAGAATCAGTTTCCCACTTCTCTGTATTGGTGTAGTGGTAGGCTCTTTGCTTGGCTGCGAGAAGTTGTGGGTTTGACTCTGAGGCAAGGCCCATGGACTTTGTATGTCTCCATGTAATTGTCTAGTCCAATGGACTGTGTTGCCTATGAGTTTCCATTGGATTGATAGGCCAGGTACTGTCTTTTGCTTTTGTTTGGCCATGTTGTGTGCGCAGTCACTAGGAATATGTGAATTAATGTAGAGTCAGTTTCACATTTCTCTTTGTTGGTGTAGTGGTAGGCTCTTTGCTTGGCTGCGAGAAGTTGTGGGTTTGACTCTGAGGCAAGGCCCATGGACTTTGTATGTCTCCATGTAATTGTCTAGTCCAATGGACTGTGTTGCCTATGAGTTTCCATTGGATTGATAGGCCAGGTATTGACTTTTGCTTTCGTTTGGCCATGTTGTGTGCACAGTCACTAGGATTATGTGAATTAATGTAGAGTCAGTTTCACATTTCTCTGTGTTGGTGTAGTGGTAGGCTCTTTGCTTGGGCTGCGTAGATGTTGTGGGTTTGACTCTGGGGCAAGGCCCATGGACTTATTATGGCTGTATGTAATTGCCTAGTCTAATGGACTGTGTTGCCTATGAGTTTCCATTGGATTGATAGGCCAGGTACTGTCTTTTGCTTTCGTTTAGCCATGTTGTGTGCGCAGTCACTAGGATTATGTGAGTTAATGAAGAGTCAGTTTCAAACTTCTCTGTGTTGGTGTAGTGGTAGGCTCTTTGCTTTGGCTGCGAGAAGTTGTGGGTTTGACTCTAATGCAAGGTTCATGGACTTTGTATAACTGCATGTAATTGCCTAGTCCAATAGACTGTGTTGCCTATGAGTTTCCATTGGATTGATAGGCCAGGTATTGACTTTTGCTTTCGTTTGGCCATGTTGTGTGCGCAGTCACTAGGATTATGTGATTTAATGTAGAGTCAGTTTCACATTTCTCTGTGTTGGTGTAGTGGTAGGATCTTTGCTTGAGCTGCGAGAAGTTGTGGGTTTGACTCTGAGGCAAGGCCCATGGGCTTTTTATGGCTGCATGTAATTGCCCAGTCCAATGGACTGTGTTGCCTATTAGTTTCCAATGGATTGATAGGCCAGGTACTGTCTTTTGTTTTTGTTTGGCCATGTTGTGTGCGCAGTCACTAGGATTATGTGAATTAATGTAGACGCAGCTTCCTACTTCTTTGTGTTGGTGTAGTTGTAGGCTCTTTGCTTGTTCTGCCAGAGGTTGTGGGTTTGACTCTGAGGCAAGGCCCATGGACTTTGTGAGGCTGCATGTAATTGCCTATTCCAATGGACTATGTTGTCTATGAGTTTCCATTGGATTGATAGGCAAGGGACTGTCTTTTGCTTTTGTTTGGCCATGTTGTGTGCGCAGTCACTAGGATTATGTGAATTTATGTTGAGTCAGTTTCGCACTTCTCTGTGTTGGTGTAGTGGTAGGCTCTTTGCTTGGGCTGTGAGAGGTTGTGGGTTTGACTCTGAGGCAAGGCCCATGGACTTTGTATGGCTGCATGTAATTGCCTAGTCCAATGGATTGATAGGCCAGGTACTGTCTTTTGTTTTCGTTTGGCCATGTTTTGTGCGCAGTCACTAGGATTATGTGAGTTAATGTAGAGACAGTTTCACACTTCTCTGTGTTGCTGAAGTAGTAGGCTTTTTTGTTGGGCTGCGAGAGGTTGTGAGTTCGACTCTGAGGCAAGGCCCATGGACTTTGTATGGCTGCATGTAATTGCATAGTCCAATGGACTGCGTTACCTATGAGTTTCCATTGGATTGATAGGCCAGGTGCTTTCTTTTGCTTTTGTTTGGCCATGTTGTGTGCGCAGTCACTAGGAATATGTGAATTAATGTAGAGTCAGTTTCACATTTCTCTTTGTTGGTGTAGTGGTAGGCTCTTTGCTTGGGCTGTGAGAGGTTGTGGGTTTGCCTCTGAGGCAAGGCCCATGGACTTTTTATGGCTGCATGTAATTGCCTAGTCCAATGGACTGTGTTGCCTATGAGTTTCCATTGGATTGATAGGCCAGGTATTGACTTTTGCTTTCGTTTGGCCATGTTGTGTGCGCAGTCACTAGGATTATGTGAATTAATGTAGAGGCAGGTTCACATTTCTCTGTGTTGGTGTAGTGGTAGGCTCTTTGCTTGAGCTGCGAGAGGTTGTGAGTTCGACTTTGAGGCAAGGCCCATGGACTTTGTATGGCTGCATGTTATTGCCTAGTCCAATGGACTGTGTTGCCTATGAGTTTCCATTGGATTGATAAGCCAGGTACTGTCTTTTGCTTTCGTTTGGCCATGTTGTGTGCGCAGTCGGTAGGATTATGTGAATTAATGTAGAATCAGTTTCCCACTTCTCTGTATTGGTGTAGTGGTAGGCTCTTTGCTTGGCTGCGAGAAGTTGTGGGTTTGACTCTGAGGCAAGGCCCATGGACTTTGTATGTCTCCATGTAATTGTCTAGTCCAATGGACTGTGTTGCCTATGAGTTTCCATTGGATTGATAGGCCAGGTACTGTCTTTTGCTTTTGTTTGGCCATGTTGTGTGCGCAGTCACTAGGATTATGTGAATTAATGTATAGTTGGTTTCCAACTTCTCTGTGTTGGTTTAGTGGTAGGCTCTTTGCTTGTTCTCCAAGAGGTTGTGGGATCGACTCTGAGGCAAGGCCCATGAACTTTGTATGGCTGCATGTATTTGCCTAGTCTAATGGACTGTGTTGCCTATGAGTTTCCATTGGATTGATAGGCCAGGTATTGTCTTTTGTTTGGCCATGTTGTGTGCGCAGTCGGTAGGATTATGTGAATTAATGTAGAATCAGTTTCCCACTTCTCTGTGTTGGTGTAGTGGTAGGCTCTTTGCTTGGCTGCGAGAGATTGTGGGTTTGACTCTGAGGCAAGGCCCATGGACTTTGTATGTCTCCATGTAATTGTCTAGTTCAATGGACTGTGTTGCCTATGAGTTTCCATTGGCTTGATAGGCCAGGTAATGTCTTTTGCTTTTGTTTGGCCATGTTGTGTGCGCATTCACTAGGATTATGTGAATTAATGTAGACGCAGCTTCCTACTTCTTTGTGTTGGTGTAGTTGTAGGCTCTTTGCTTGTTCTGCCAGAGGTTGTGGGTTTGACTCTGAGGCAAGGCCCATGGACTTTATATGGCTGCATGTAATTGCCAAGTCCAATGGACTGTGTTGCCTATGAGTTTTCATTGGATTGATAGGCCAGGTATTGTCTTTTGCTTTTGTTTGGCCATGTTGTGTGCGCAGTCACTAGGATTATGTGAATTAATGTAGAATCCGTTTCCCACTTCTCTGTGTTGGTGTAGTGGAAGCTGCTTTGCTTGGCTGCGAGAGGTTGTGGGTTTGACTCTGAGGCATGGCCCATGGACTTTGTATGGCTGCATGTAATTGCCTAGTTCAAAGGACTGTGTTGCCTATGAGTTTCCATTGGCCTGATAGGCCAGGTAATGTCTTTTGCTTTTGTTTGGCCATGTTGTGTGCGCATTCACTAGGATTATGTGAATTAATGTAGACGCAGCTTCCTACTTCTTTGTGTTGGTGTAGTTGTAGGCTCTTTGCTTGTTCTGCCAGAGGTTGTGGGTTTGACTCTGAGGCAAGGCCCATGGACTTTGTGAGGCTGCATATAATTGCCTATTCCAATGGACTATGTTGTCAATGAGTTTCCATTGGATTGATAGGCAAGGGACTGTCTTTAGCTTTTGTTTGGCCATGTTGTGTGCGCAGTCACTAGGATTATGTGAATTTATGTTGAGTCAGTTTCGCAATTCTCTGTGTTGGTGTAGTGGTAGGCTCTTTGCTTGGGCTGTGAGAGGTTGTGGGTTTGACTCTGAGGCAAGGCCCATGGACTTTGTATGGCTGCATGTAATTGCCTAGTCCAATGGATTGATAGGCCAGGTACTGTCTTTTGTTTTCGTTTGGCCATGTTTTGTGCGCAGTCACTAGGATTATGTGAGTTAATGTAGAGACAGTTTCACACTTCTCTGTGTTGCTGAAGTGGTAGGCTTTTTTGTTGGGCTGCTAGAGGTTGTGAGTTCGACTCTGAGGCAAGGCCCATGGACTTTGTATGGCTGCATGTAATTGCATAGTCCAATGGACTGCGTTACCTATGAGTTTCCATTGGATTGATAGGCCAGGTGCTTTCTTTTGCTTTTGTTTGGCCATGTTTTGTGCGCAGTCACTAGGATTATGTGAATTAATGTAGAGTCAGTTTCACACTTCTCTGTGTTGCTGTAGTGGTAGGCTTTTTTCTTGGGCTGCGAGAGGTTGTGAGTTCGACTCTGAGGCAAGGCCCATGGACTTTGTATGGCTGCGTGTTATTGCCTAGTCCAATGGACTATGTTACCTATGAGTTTCAATTGGAATGATAGGCCAGGTACTGTCTTTTGCTTTTGTTTGGCCATGTTGTGTGCGCAGTCACTAGGATTATGTGAATTAATGTAGAATCATTCTCCTACTTCTCTGAGTTGGTGTAGTGGTAGGCTCTTTGCTTGGGCTGCGAGCAGTTGTGGTTTGACTCTGAGGCAAAGCCCATGGACTTTGTATGGCTGCATGTAATTGCCTAGTCCAATAGACTATGTTGTCTATGAGTTTCCATTGGATTGATAGGCCAGGGACTGTCTATTGCTTTTGTTTGGCCATGTTGTGTGCGCAGTCACTAGGATTATGTGAATTTATGTTGAGTCAGTTTCGCACTTCTCTGTGTTGGTGTAGTGGTAGGCTCTTTGCTTGGGCTTTGAGAGGTAGTGGTTTTGACTCTGAGGCAAGGCCCATGGACTTTGTATGGCTGCATGTTATTGCCTAGTCCAAAGGATTGCGTTGCCTATGAGTTTCCATTGGATTAATAGGCCAGGTACTGTCTTTTGCTTTTGTTTGGCCATGTTGTGTGCGCAGTCACTAGGATTATGTGAATTAATGTAGAGTCATTCACCTACTTCTCTGTGTTGGTGTAGTGGTAGTCTCTTTGCTTAAGCTGCGAGAGGTTGTGGGTTCGACTCTGAGGCTAGGCCCATGGAGTTTGTATGGCTGCATGTAATCGCCTAGTTCAATTGACTGTGTTGCCTATGAGTTCCCATCGGATTGATAGGCCAGGTACTGTCTTTTGCTTTTGTTTGGCCATGTTGTGTGCGCAGTCACTAGGATTATGTGAACTAATGTAAACTTAGTTTCCAACTTCTCTGTGTTGGTGTAGTGGTAGGCTCTTTGCTTGGGCTGCGAGAAATTGTGGGTTTGACTCTGCGGCAAAGCCCATGGACTTTGAATGGCTGCATGTAATTGCCTAGTTCAATGGACTGTGTTGCCTATGAGTTTCCATTGGCTTGATAGGCTAGGTAATGTATTCTGCTTTTGTTTGGCCATGTTGTGTGCACAGTCACTAGGATTATGTGAATTAATGTAGACGCAGCTTCCTACTTCTTTGTGTTTTTGTAGTTGTAGGCTCTTTGCTTGTTCTGCCAGAGGTTGTGGGTTTGACTCTGAGGCAAGGCCCATGGACTTTGTATGACTGCATGTAATTGCCTAGTCCAATGGACTATGTTGCCTATGAGTTTCCATTGGATTGATAGGCCAGGTACTGCCTTTTGCTTTTGTTTGACCATATTGTGTGCGCAGTCACTAGGGTTATGGGAATTAATGTAGAGTCAGTTTCCCACTTCTCTGTGTTGGTGTAGTGGTAGGCTCTTTGCTTGGGCTGCGAGAGGTTGTGGGTTCGACTCTAATGCAAGGCTCATGGACTTTGAATGGCTGCATGTAATTGCTTAGTCCAATGGACTGTGTTGCCTATGAGTTTCTATTGGATTGATAGGCCAGTTACTGTCTTTTGTTTTCGTTTGGCCATGTTGTGTGCGCAGTCTCTAGGATTATGTGAATTAATGTAGAGTCAGGTTTACATTTCTCTGTGTTGGTGTAGTGGTAGGCTCTTTGCTTGAGCTGCGAGAGGTTGTGAGTTCGACTTTGAGGCAAGGCCCATGGACTTTGTATGGCTGCATGTAATTGCCTAGTCCAATTGATTGCTTTGCCTATGAGTTTCTATTGGATCGATAGGCCAGGTACTGTCTTTTGCTTTTGTTTGGCCATGTTGTGTGCGTAGTCACTAGGATTATGTGAATTAATGTAGAGTCATTCACCTACTTCTCTGTGTTGGTGTAGTGGTAGTCTCTTTGCTTAAGCTGCAAGAGGTTGTGGGTTCGACTCTGAGGCAAGGCCCATGGAGTTTGTATGGCTGCATGTAATTGCCTATTTCAATTAACTGTGTTGCCTATGAGGTCCCATTGGATTGATAGGCCAGGTACTGTCTTTTGCTTTTGTTTGGCCATGTTGTGTGTGCAGTCACTAGGATTATGTGAACTAATGTAAACTCAGTTTCCAACTTCTCTGTCTTGGTGTAGTGGTAGGCTCTTTGCTTGGGCTGCGAGAAATTGTGGGTTTGACTCTGAGGCAAAGCCCATGGACTTTATATGGCTGCATGTAATTGCCTAGTCCAATGGACTGTGTTGCCTTTGAGTTTCCATTGGATTGATTGGCCAGGTATTATCTTTTGTTTGGTTATGTTGTGTGCGCAGTCGGTAGGATTATGTGAATTAATGTAGAATCAGTTTCCCAGTTCTCTGTGTTGCTGTAGTGGAAGGCTCTTTGCTTAGCTGCAAGAGGTTGTGGGTTTGACTCTGAGGCAAGGCCCATGGAGTTTGTATGGCTGCATGTAATTGCCTAGTTCAATTAACTGTGTTGCCTATGAGTTCCCATTGGATTGATAGGCCAGGTACTGTCTTTTGCTTTTGTTTGGCCATGTTGTGTGCGCAGTCACTAGGATTATGTGAATTAATGTAGACGCAGCTTCCTACTTCTTTGTGTTGGTGAAGTTGTAGGCTCTTTGCTTGTTCTGCCAGAGATTGTGGGTATGACTCTGAGGCAAGGCCCATGGACTTTGAATGGCTGCATGTAATTGCGTAGTCCAATGGACTATGTTGTCTATGAGTTTCCATTCGATTGATAGGCCAGGGACTGTCTTTTGTTTTCGTTTGGTCATGTTGTGTGCGCAGTCACTAGGATTATGTGAATTAATGTAGAGTCATTCTCTTCTCTGTGTTGGTGTAGTGGTAGGCTCTTTCCTTGGGTTACAAGAAGTTGTGGGTTTGACTTTGAGGCAAAGCCCATGGACTTTGTATGGTTGAATGTAATTGCCTAGTCCAATGGACTGTGTTGCCTATGAGTTTTCATTGAATGAATAGGCCAGGTATTGTCTTTTGTTTGGCCATGTTGTGTGCGCAGTCGGTAGGATTATGTGAATTAATGTAGAATCAGTTTCCCACTTCTCTGTGTTAGTGTAGTGGTAGGCTCTTTGCTTGGTTGCGAGAAGTTGTGGGTTTGACTCTGAGGCAAGGCCCATGGACTTTGTATGTCTCCATGTAATTGTCTAGTCCAATGGACTGTGTTGCCTATGAGTTTCCATTGGATTGATAGGCCAGGTACTGTCTTTTGCTTTTGTTTGGCCATGTTGTGTGCGCAGTCACTAGGATTATGTGAATTAATGTAGAAACGGTTTTCCACTTCTCTGTGTTGGTGTATTGGTAGGCTCTTTACCTTGGCTATGAGAGGTTGTGGGTTTGACTCTGGGGCAAGGCCCATGGGCTTTGTATGGCTGCATGTAATTGCCTAGTCCAATGTACTGTGTTACCTATGAGTTTCCGTTGGATTGATAGGCCACGTACTGTCTTTTGCTTTTGTTTGGCCATGTTGTGTGCGCAGTCACTAGGATTATGTTAATTAATGTAGAGTCGGTTTCCAACTTCTCTGAGTTGGTTTAGTGGTAGGCTCTTTGCTTGTTCTCCAAGATGTTGTGGGTTCTACTCTGTGTCAATGCCCATGAACTTTACATGGCTGCATGTAAGTGCCTAGTCTTATGGACTGTGTTGCCTATGAGTTTCCATTGGATTGATAGGCCAGATAATGTCTTTTGCATTTGTTTGGCCATGTTGTGTGCACAGTCACTAGGATTATGTGAATTAATGTAGAGTCATTCACCTACTTCTCTGTGTTGGTGTAGTGGTAGGCTCTTTGCCCTGGCTACGAGAGGTTGTGGGTTCGACTCTGGGGCAAGACCCATGGGCTTTGTATGGCTGCATGTAATTGCCTAGTCCAATGTACTGTGTTACCTATGAGTTTCCATTGGATTGATAGGCCAGGTACTGTCTTTTGCTTTTGTTTGGCCATGTTGTGTGCGCAGTCACTAGGATTATGTTAATTAATGTAGAGTCGGTTTCCAACTTCACTGAGTTGGTTTAGTGGTAGGCTCTTTGCTTGTTCTCCAAGAGGTTGTGGGTTCGACTCTGAGGCAAGGCCCATGAACTTTGTTTGGCTGCATGTAATTGCCTAGTCTAATGTACTGTGTTGCCTATGAGTTTCCATTGGATAGAATGGCCAGGTACTGTCTTTTGTTTTCGTTTGGCCATGTTGTGTGCGCAGTCACTAGGATTATGTGAATTAATGCTATTGGATTTTTCAAGTCAGTATTCACACAGCAGTTTCTGCTATTTCATGTATTCCCCTTACATAGTCACTGGTGTGCATACCTTATCTCCCCATAGTGATGTTTTTTTAGGTTTTTGCACCCAGTTCGGACTTAGAATGGTGTTCCAAACGTTATTCCTATTTGTTAGTATTTTTTCGTTTGTGAACCCTCCCCAACCACACCTATTGCCAATCCATATCATACGCATAAATAGCCTGGGTCTCAGCTTCCCATACACGGTAGGTTTTTTAACTGCATGAGAGGACACACACAAGCTAGGGACCCCAACGTAGAGAAATACTTTGGCGTAGTGTTGGGGCTCTATTGCATTGATCAATTCAGTAGCTAAATTTCTCTTGATTCATATGTTCATGGCAGTAATGCAGATTCCATTTTTCACATATTCACTCTTGCATATAGCTATTGAATTTTTCAAGTCAGTATTCACACTGCAGTTTCTGCTATTTCATGTATTCCCCTTACATAGTCACTGGTGTGCATACCTTATCTCCCCATAGTGCCTGGGATCTGACCCAGACACTAGCAGTTTTGCACTCCTACCCAAAACTGGGCTCCTCACTGAACTCACTACCTCCACGGTTCAACTCTAAACTGAACTTCAACTAACTGACTGGTTTTCCCACCTCCAGGCCTGTGAACTCCTTGGTGGGTGGGGCCAACCGCCTGGCTCCGCCCCACCTGGTGTGGACATCAGCCCCTGGAGGGAGGCAACAACGGTTTTGTGTCTGACTAGTGTAACTATCCGGGAAAGGGGGTGTGTGTGTGTTATGTCTGTGACTAACTGGCTAGTCCAGGGCGTCACACTTGCACCCCCTTCTTGTGATGTGAAGGTGTGTAGTCAGTGCCTACGTGTAATTCAAGACACCACTCCTCTGGCTGACTTGGTGAGCTGTCACTGACTGGGTGGGGTGCAGTAATGGTGGATGCTGCTGCTGCTTGGATAGCATGTGTATCTACTGTGAACAGCTTATCAATGGTGGCAAATCGGGGCAGCTTAACCTCTTGCTCTCCGCAGTTCAACACTCTCACGCGCACTCTTCCCTTCCGTATTAATAAATAAAACTGTGATATAAATAGTATATAGATACCCCACAAATGCAGATAAAGGTAGGTTATGGGAAAAGGGAGAAGAGGGAAACAGGAAAATAGTGTAATAAAGTATACCTTCCAGGGGGGAGAGGAAATGGCAGCACAGCCAGTGGAGGTGAAGCAAGGGGAAGCCTGCAACTAAATTGTTGAGAGCATTATCACATGGTGACTGAGCCTGATTGTAACGGGAGCATAGAGGTGCCGATCCTGTCTTACCTGCGTTGGTGTAGAAGTGGGTTTCCAGTGGTGGAGTCAGCTGTGTGCAGTGGTGGCTGTGGGTTCTTTTATGTGCGACCGTAGTAATAGCTGCGCCCACTTCCTGTATGGGAGTGGAATGCAGTGAGGCTAATGGAACGCACGTCCACGTGCCGCGCCCCTGAAGGTAATACCGATCATTGAATACAAAAAAATTTCTCATACTACTGTATGGGGGTCCCTATATTTAATATGATATCCAAGCCACAGCATCCACCGTTACTTCACCACACCCATTCAGTGACAGCTCACCAAGTCAACCAGAGGAGTGGTGTAAGGAATTACACGTAGGCACTGACTCCACACCTTCACATCACAAGAAGCGGGTCCACAGGGTAGTGCAAGAATACGAGCAAGTCTTCAGCAAACATCCGCTAGACTTTGGGAGAATAAAAGGGGTCCATATTCATGGTTTAAGAACTTGGGTTCTAACGTGCCCAGAGTATGCTCCACTCTATGCTCCCTTTACAATCAGGCTCAGTCACCATGTGATAACGCTCTCAACTCTTTAGTTGCAGGCTTCCTTTTGCTTCACCTCCACTGGCTGTGCTGCCATTTCCTCTCACCCCCAGAAGGTATACTTTATTACACTATTTTCCTCTTTCCCTGTTCCCCCTTTTCCCATAACCTACCTTTATTTACAATTGTGGGGTATCTATATGATATTTACATCATAGTTTTATTCATTAGTGCGGAAGGGAAGAGTGCCCGTGAGAGTGTTAAACTGCGGAGAGCAGGAGGTTAAGCTGCCCCGACTTGCCACCATTGATAAGCTGTTCACAGTAGATACACATGCTATCCAAGTAGCAGCATCCACTATTACTGCACCCCACCCAGTCAGTGACTGCTCACCAAGTCAGCCAGAGGAGTGGTGTAAGGAATTACACGTAGGCACTGACTCCACACCTTCACATCACAAGAAGCGGGTCCACAGGGTAGTGCAAGAATACGAGCGAGCAAGTCTTCAGCAAACATCCGCTAGATTTTGGGGGAATAAAAGGGGTCCAACACTACATCCCCACAGGTGCACACCCACCCATCAAAGAGAGCTATAAGCCAATACCACCTTCACATTACCAGTGTACCAAGGACATGTTGAGCAACATGAAGGCGGCTGGGGTTATCCGTGACAGTTGTAGCCTTTGGGCAGCTCCGTTGGTCCTGTTAAAGAAGAAGGACGGCACCACTCCCCCGTATTGAGGAATCGCTAGCTGCATTGAGAACTGCAAATTATTTTTCTACCCTTGATCTCACTAGTCACTATTGGCTAGTGTCCGTTGCTGAGGCAGACCGGGGGAAGACCGCCTTTGCCACCCCTATGGCGCTGGAGGTCGGCAGACTGTTGTTCAAAAGCAGTGTCTGACGAACAAATTTGCTTCATCCTGAGGAACTGGCCAGCCGGTACGGCCCGGATGGTGGAGGGGGTATGAGCAGAAGAAGCATGCAGCAGTGCGTTGACTGATGTTTCCTTCCTATGGACGTCGGTCTGAACAATTCGCTCAGAACCTAATGAAATTTTAATATCCAGGAAGTCAACGCAACTGCTGCTATGCTTATGCGTCAATCTGATGTTAAAGGTGTTGTTATTAAGTTCCTCCATAAATGTCTCGAGCTGCTCCACAGTGCCCTGCCAAAAAATCAAAATATCATCAATATACCTTAGCCAGCACTGCACATGGGCGCCAGGCCCTGCACCTCCGTCACCAAAAACCAACCAATCCCAGTACCTCTGCCTTCTATCTAGGTGCCTTGAGTTATGTCCTGTAAACTGTCACAGCGACCCAGACACACATGTGTAGTAGGGGAATATCCCTGCTGAGATGCCAGTGCTAGAGCACTCGTTTGCTGTGGAGTTGAACGCTATGTGAGCAGTTCTTACCTTCAATGAGCAGAAGTCTCTTTTTTCAGATTTCAATATCTCTGTGGGTATCTGGCAGAAATATGGAATACTCTTTACTGCTAAGACCCTGTACACCACTCCCACTAAAGGGGGCTTTACACGCTGCGACATCGCTAATGCGGAGTCGTTGGGGTCACGGAATTTGTGACGCACATCCGGCCGCATTAGCGATGTTGCTGCGTGTGACACCGATGAGCGATTTTGCATCGTTGCAAAAACGTGCAAAATCGCTCATCGGTGACATGGGTCTCCATTCTCGATTATCGTTACTGCAGCAGTAACGATGTAGTTCGTCGCTCCTGCGGCAGCACACATCACTCCGTGTGACACCGCAGAAACGAGGAACCTCTCCTTACCTGCCTCCCAGCCGCTATGAGGAAGGAAGGAGGTGGGCGGGATGTTCCGGCCACTCATCTCCGCCCCTCCGCTGCTATTGGGCGGTCGCTCAGTGACGTCGCTGTGACGCCGCACGGACCGCCCCCTTAGAAAGGAGGCGGTTCGCCGGTCACAGCGACGTCGCCGGTCAGGTAAGTATGTGTGACGGGTCTGGTCGGTGTTGTGCGGCATGGGCAGCGATTTGCCCGTGTCGCGCAACAGATGGGGCGGGTACCCACACTAGCGATATCGGGACCGATATCGCAGTGTGTAAAGTAGCCTTTAGTCACATGACCAAGACTGTATCTGTGTCCCTACAACACACTTGAGACAAATGTGTGTGTGAGCCTGCATTGTGGGGTATATATAATATATTATAGAGCTGGGAAGAATCATTCTAAGCAGTGAGCTGTTCCAGTATTTGTAGGAAAATACCCAGTAGAAGCATCAAACACAGCACCAATACCTCCCATCAGTATCCCACCACAGTGCCATGTAACCCATGCCCTACACTCCCATCTACACCAATACTATACAGGCACAAACTAGTATATCTGACTAAAAGCCCCCAAAATATGAAGAACGGCCTATAGTTGAGTGTGGATATAAAATCTATGTGAGCAGAGCTAGAATAGAAATCACTGATCGCATTGAAGTCATTCTGACCATAAATCACCATGATATCAAGGTGAGGAGTTGTGTGTTACTGCTGGGAGGAAAGGGTTAACAGTGGAATATTAAGGTGCATTTCTGTGTGCAGTGTTACTAGTCAATGTAACAATTCAATATGAGCTGCTCTTGGTGCCGGGGGAGGGAGATGCTCTCCTGAGCAAGATAGATGGGGAATTAACATGATATCTATATAGTGTAATGCAGGGGGTCTCAAACTCGGCTGGGTGTATGGGCCGCACAGAGGAAAAAAATAATTTGGGGGGCTGCATTCTTTGCAGGACAAAGTGACATTTTTATTGTTACCATATATATATATTTTTTTCACACACCTTTGGATGACTGATTTTCAACATTTTTCACTTGTTTATTATAACAAATGTGCACATTCTTTGGTTAAATCTAAAAAAAAAAAATTTGATGTTAAAAAAAAGTCATGCCTTATTTTGTTTTTTTTTACATTTTATCCCTTTCTTTTAACTAATAGTGTTACAATTATGACGCTAGCGTTTTGTGAAGGGAATGCTTTGCCTACTTCCGTGACTATGGCCTTCCGGAACTGCTGCATTTTGGCTGACCTCTCCGCCTCGGGAATAAGAGACATAAAGTTCTCCTTGTAGCGTGGGTCTAACAGTGTTACCAACCAGTAATGATTGTCGGCCAAGATGTTCTTAACGCGAGGGTCACGAGACAGGCAGCTTACCACAAAGTCATCCATGTGCGCCAGACTCTTAACAGCCATCACTTCAGGATCCAGACCAACACGATGACTGAACATGCTGTCCTCCTCCTTCTCCTCCTCCTCCTCCTCCTCATCATCTACCCTGTCCTCTGGCCAGCCACGCTGAACTGAGCATATGACTGGTATGCATGTCATATCCTCAATTTGGCCGGAGAGTTGCTCCATGTCTTCATCCTCCTCCTCGTCATAGTCCTCCACTGCACGTTGTGATGAGACGAGGCTGGGCTGTGTGTTATCACCCACACCCACTACTGTTTCTTGCTCCAACTCATCGTGTTCCGCCTGCAATGCATCATGTTTGGTTTTGAGCAGAGACCGTTTTAGAAGGCAGAGAAGCGGTATGGTGACGCTAATAATGGTGTCATCGCCGCTCACCATCTTGGTGGAGTCCTCAAAGTTTTGGAGGATGGTACATAGGTCGGACATCCATCTCCACTCCTCAGGTGTTATGTGTGGAGTTTGACCCATTTCCCGACGGCTTAGGTGATGCAGGTACTCAACAACTGCCCTCTTCTGCTCACATATCCTGATCAACATGTGCAGAGTTGAATTCCAACGCGTGGGGACATCACACACCAGTCTGTGAGCCGGAAGATGCAAACGACGCTGAAAGCCGGCAAGGCCGGCTGAAGCAGTAGGTGACTTTCGAAAATGTGCAGACAGGCAGCGAACTTTTACCAGCAGATCAGACAGCTCTGGGTATGACTTTAGAAACCGCTGAACCACGAGGTTGAGCACATGGGCCATGCATGGAACATGTGTCAGCTGGCCTCGCCTCAAAGCCGCCACCAGGTTCCGGCCATTGTCACACACAACCTTTCTTGGCTTTAGGTTCAGAGGTGTGAGCCAGTGATCTGCATGCTGTTTTAGAGCTGTCCACACCTCTTCTGCATTGTGGGGTTTGTCACCTATGCAGATTAGCTGCAGCACAGTCTGTTGCCGCTTCGCCGAGGCAGTGCTGCAGTGCTTCCAGCTTGGGACTGGTGTGGAGGGTAAAGTGGATGAGGATGCGCAGGAGGAGGAGGAGGCTGAAGAGCATGACATTCCGGAGCTGTAGAGTGTGGGTGAAACCCTGACTGAGGTAGGGCCTGCAAACCTTGGTGTGGGAAGGACTTGTTCCGTTCCTCGCTCAAACTGGGTCCCAGCTGGGCTGGGCTGGGTCCCTACCCGGCTGGGTAGGGCATTGTGGGGGGTTTGTCTATCTCCGTTTGAGGTGAGTTTGTTTAAGTTAGCCTTTTCTTTGGCGTTTTTTGGAGCCCTGCGGGTTGGGGAGTTGGTATCGCCCAGTAAGGCGTTCCCCGGGGGCTTGGATTGGGGTGACATTATGTCAGTGGAAATCGGAGTTGAATTTTGGATTAGGAAATCGAAAACTGATCAGAGAGGTGTGGGTAGACTAGTCCGTTTGGGGATGGTTGTGGCATCTGATATGTGCCCGTTCAAGTGTCTCGGGAATTTTCAACAGATCCGTCCGAAGGTGGATGGCCCCTTATTATGTCATGAGGATGGGTCCTTTTTATCGAGATACCAATTTGTGAGTGTTTTTAGGGCATGTTTGAAGTCGTTGGGGTTAGATCCGAAGTCTTTCGGATTGGGGCAGCGACGGAGGCCTCTATATGCGGCCTACCGGAGGAGACAGTTAAGCAGATTGGTAGGTGGAAGTCGCAGCGCTTTAAGTCGTATGTACGTCCCCAGGTGGTTGTTGGCAATTGAGGGGAAAAGGGGGGGGTATTAGGGTAGCAATGGGGGGGGGGAGAGTGTGTGTTTTTTGTCAATTTGGTTTGGTGAGGCAATAAAATGGTGTCGTCTGTACATTTTGTATTGCAGAAGCACCCCCTCTTCCTTCCCTGGTCTGGATCCTTGGCCACTCTTATGTGTATTGGGGAGCCCGACGAGCGGACGCGAGATGGAACGGGAGACAGCTAGGTTTTGAGAAGGACCTGGCTCTCGTGCGATGGCTCGGTGTTCGGGGGTTAGGGTGGAACAGGGTGTTGCAGGAGGTGCATAGATACGCCCGGTTGGACAGACCTCCTGACATGTTAGTGTTGCATGCCGGGGGGAATGATTTGGGTGGGCGTCCTTTTCGAATCTTGATAAAGGACATCAAACATGATTTGTTACGGTTATGGGTGTCGTTTCCAGGTCTAACGATAGTCTGGTCGGAGATAGTAGCGAGAAAGAGTTGGCAGAAAGCGCGGTCAGTTGACAGGTTGAACAAGGCGCGGGCGAAGGTTAATAGGGCGATCTCGAAGTTTGTTAGTCGGAACGGGGGTATAGCAATACGGCATGTTGAGTTGGAAAGGACGGAAGAGGAATTTTGGTTGGCTGACGGGGTACACCTTAATGCGGTGGGAACTGACTTATGGGCTCTTGGCTTGCAGGGAGGTATTGAGAGGGCCCTTTGGTTGCGGGGGGTCTCAGGCACTTGAAGGGTTTCAAGGTGCCTTCGTTGTGGTGTTGTTTATTGGTGGGTCCTTGAAGTTGGTTTAAAATTGGTTCGGGGATTCATCCGGGTATGGATCCCCTCATTGGCAGAATTGATGGTCCCCTGGTGATTTTGGGGGGGAACCCCGACGGGGTATGTCGGGGCCCCTGGGGGTGTGGTTGGGGTTGACGGAGGATTAACCCTTACCATTTGGTGCTCCTGAGCCAGTGTGGGTAATGGCTGGGAGCAAGTTGAGGTTTTTTATTGCTCGGTTATGGGAATCACCAGGGTTTTGGTAGCTTCAAGGACCTTACCACATTGCAAATTTTATTGGTTATGTATTCTTGTTAATAAAATGGCTGCTATGGCCAAAATTATCCAAAGATAAATTTGTGTCTGTGTAATTACTTTTAAATAAGAAATGGGAATGGAGGTGTGGGGTATGAAAGGAAGACCGGAGTCAACAATTCCAGGGTCAAGCATGTTTATTTGCCTAAGCTTCGTTCCAGGGTAGAAAGGGTAAGAGTGCCTTTCAGAATTCGAAGTGGTCGGACTGTACGGGCCACCAAGAACTGCAGGAGAGCTTGAACATCTTCCCATGGATTTGCGACATCCTCCCTCATCAGTTACGTAGGTAAGCAGGTTCTCAGCATTGCAGCCCATTTGTTATCTTAAGTTAGTTAAGCGGGGTTAACTAACCTGTCAGTTCAGCCTCAGGTCTAAAGCAGAGGCCTGGACTCCACTCCTTACTCCTCACTCCACAACTCTCCTTAAAAACAACTGACTCCTTTTTCCTGCCCCGGGGTCTCCAGACCCCTAGGTGGGCGTTTCCTTCCGTCTGGTCCTGCCAACTGGTGTGCCTGTCTTTCCCTGGGGGAGGTGACTAGGGTTTTCTGGTTGGCTTTGTGTGACTTAGGTGAGGGAAGTTGTTATGCGGGGGCCTATGTGTGACTACCTGCAGTGTCAGGGCGTCACATATGTATGTGTGTATGTCTGCTAAAGGAATCCGCACCGTCATATTTACAAACACAAAATGTTGACTCTATGCACAGAAGAGAGTCATTCTATTTACATGATTTGTGTTTTTTTACCTTTTAAAACTATCATTAAATGTTAAGTTTTAGTTAGGGATTTATGCTTCTGTCTGTCTCTCTCCCAGTCTCTGTCATCTGTCTGTCTCTGTGTGTCTCTATCTCTATCCATGTCTGTCTGTCTCTCTATCTCTGTCTGTCTCTCTGTGTCTGTCTGTCTCTCTCTCTCTTTGTGGCTGTCTGTTTCTATGTCTGTCTGTCTCTTTTCCAGGCCTGTCTCTTTTCCAGGTCTGTCTCTTTTCCAGGTCTGTCTCTTTCCCTGTCTGTCTGTCTCTTCCCCTGTCTGTCTCTTCCCCTGTCTGTCTCTTCCCCTGTCTGTCTCTGTATTTCTTTGTCTGTCTCTGTCTTTCTCTTCCCCTGTCTGTCTCTTTCCCTGTCTCTCTCTGCCTGTCTCTCTTTGTCTCTCTCTGTCTGACTCATTCCCCGTTTGTCTCTTTCCCTGTCTATCTCTGTATTTCTTTGTCTGTCTCTATCTGTCTGTCTCTCTCTGTCTGTCTCTTCCCCTGTCTGTCTCTTTCCCTGTCGGTCTGCCTTTTCTCCTGCCTGTCTCTGTATGTTTGTCTCTGTCTGTTTCCCTATCTGCCTCTGTCTCTTTCTCTGTCTCTGTCTGTCTGCCTTTTTTCCCTGTCTATCTCTGTCTGTCTCTTTCCCTGTCTGCCTCTGTCTGTTTGTCTCTGTCTCTTTCCCTGTCTGTCTATGCCTATCTGTCTCTGTCTGTTTGTCTCTCAGTCTGTGTCTGTCTCTCTCTATCTGTCTCCCCACTGACATCATATTATCTCACACATAAGCTTCTTATACTATGAATGTCCTTTGTTCCTATAGCAACCAATCACAGCTGCTATTAATAACTTGCAGCTCCCACCTCCATTCAGTTTAATGGAGGCAGGTTTTTTGGAGAGTAACTGTAAAGCGCGGGGTTAAATATTCCTGTTAAAACATAATCTACGACGTTCCCTGAGTCACATGAGGTGTCTGCAAAATTTTGTGTTTGTAAATATGACGGTGCGGATTCCTTTAGCAGACATACACACATACATATGTGACGCCCTGACACTGCAGGTAGTCACACATAGGCCCCCGCATAACAACTTCCCTCACCTAAGTCACACAAAGCCAACCAGAAAATCCTAGTCACCTCCCCCAGGGAAAGACAGGCACACCAGTGGGCAGGACCAGACGGAAGGAAACGCCCACCTAGGGGTCTGGAGACCCCGGGGCAGGAAAAAGGAGTCAGTTGTTTTTAAGGAGAGTTGTGGAGTGAGGAGTAAGGAGTGGAGTCCAGGCCTCTGCTTTAGACCTGAGGCTGAACTGACAGGTTAGTTAACCCCGCTTAACTAACTTAAGACAACAAATGGGCTGCAATGCTGAGAACCTGCTTACCTACGTAACTGATGAGGGAGGATGTCGCAAATCCATGGGAAGATGTTCAAGCTCTCCTGCAGTTCTTGGTGGTCCGTACAGTCCGACCACTTCGAATTCTGAAAGGCACTCTTACCCTTTCTACCCTGGAACGAAGCTTACGCAAATAAACATGCTTGACCCTGGAATTGTTGACTCCGGTCTTCCTTTCATACCCCACACCTCCATTCCCATTTCTTATTTAAAAGTAATTACACAGACACAAATTTATCTTTGGATAATTTTGGCCATAGCAGCCATTTTATTAACAAGAATACATAACCAATAAAATTTGCAATGTGGTAAGGTCCTTGAAGCTACCAAAACCCTGGGGATTCCCATAACCGAGCAATAAAAAACCTCAACTTGCTCCCAGCCGTTACCCACACTGGCTCAGGAGCACCAAATGGTAAGGGTTAATCCTCCATCAACCCCAACCACACCCCCAGGGGCCCCGACATACCCCGTCGGGGTTCCCCCCCAAAATCACCAGGGGACCATCAATTCTGCCAATGAGGGGATCCATACCCGGATGAATCCCCGAACCAATTTTAAACCAACTTCAAGGACCCACCAATAAACAACACCACAACGAAGGCACCTTGAAACCCTTCAAGTGCCTGAGACCCCCCGCAACCAAAGGGCCCTCTCAATACCTCCCTGCAAGCCAAGAGCCCATAAGTCAGTTCCCACCGCATTAAGGTGTACCCCGTCAGCCAACCAAAATTCCTCTTCCGTCCTTTCCAACTCAACATGCCGTATTGCTATACCCCCGTTCCGACTAACAAACTTCGAGATCGCCCTATTAACCTTCGCCCGCGTCTTGTTCAACCTGTCAACTGACCGCGCTTTCTGCCAACTCTTTCTCGCTACTATCTCCGACCAGACTATCGTTAGACCTGGAAACGACACCCATAACCGTAACAAATCATGTTTGATGTCCTTTATCAAGATTCGAAAAGGACGCCCACCCAAATCATTCCCCCCGGCATGCAACACTAACATGTCAGGAGGGTCTGTCCAACCGGGCGTATCTATGCACCTCCTGCAACACCCTGTTCCACCCTAACCCCCGAACACCGAGCCATCGCACGAGAGCCAGGTCCTTCTCAAAACCTAGCTGTCTCCCGTTCCATCTCGCGTCCGCTCGTCGGGCTCCCCAATACACATAAGAGTGGCCAAGGATCCAGACCAGGGAAGGAAGGGGGGGTGCTTCTGCAATACAAAATGTACAGACGACACCATTTTATTGCCTCACCAAACCAAATTGACAAAAAACACACACTCTCACCCCCCCCCATTGCTACCCTAATACCCCCCCCTTTTCCCCTCAATTGCCAACAACCACCTGGGGACGTACATACGACTTAAAGCGCTGCGACTTCCACCTACCAATCTGCTTAACTGTCTCCTCCGGTAGGCCGCATATAGAGGCCTCCGTCGCTGCCCCAATCCGAAAGACTTCGGATCTAACCCCAACGACTTCAAACATGCCCTAAAAACACTCACAAATTGGTATCTCGATAAAAAGGACCCATCCTCGTGACATAATAAGGGGCCATCCACCTTCGGACGGATCTGTTGAAAATTCCCGAGACACTTGAACGGGCACATATCAGATGCCACAACCATCCCCAAACGGACTAGTCTACCCACACCTCTCTGATCAGTTTTCGATTTCCTAATCCAAAATTCAACTCCGTTTTCCACTGACAATGTCACCCCAATCCAAGCCCCCGGGGAACGCCTTACTGGGCGATACCAACTCCCCAACCCGCAGGGCTCCAAAAAACGCCAAAGAAAAGGCTAACTTAAACAAACTCACCTCAAACGGAGATAGACAAACCCCCCACAACGCCCTACCCCAGCCGGGTAGGGACCCAGCCCAGCCCAGCTGGGACCCAGTTTGAGCGAGGAACGGAACAAGTCCTTCCCACACCAAGGTTTGCAGGCCCTACCTCAGTCAGGGTTTCACCCACACTCTACAGCTCCGGAATGTCATGCTCTTCAGCCTCCTCCTCCTCCTGCGCATCCTCATCCACTTTACCCTCCACACCAGTCCCAAGCTGGAAGCACTGCAGCACTGCCTCGGCGAAGCGGCAACAGGCTGTGCTGCAGCTAATCTGCATAAGTGACAAATCCCACAATGCAGAAGAGGTGTGGACAGCTCTAAAACAGCATGCAGATCACTGGCTCACACCTCTGAACCTAAAGCCAGGAAAGGTTGTGTGTGACAATGGCCGGAACCTAGTGGCGGCTTTGAGGCGAGGCCAGCTGACACATGTTCCATGCATGGCCCATGTGCTCAACCTCGTGGTTCAGCGGTTTCTAAAGTCATACCCAGAGCTGTCTGATCTGCTGGTAAAAGTTCGCCGCCTGTCTGCACATTTTCGAAAGTCACCTACTGCTTCAGCCGGCCTTGCCGGCTTTCAGCGTCGTTTGCATCTTCCGGCTCACAGACTGGTGTGTGATGTCCCCACGCGTTGGAATTCAACTCTGCACATGTTGATCAGGATATGTGAGCAGAAGAGGGGCAGTTGTTGAGTACCTGCATCACCTAAGCCGTCGGGAAATGGGTCAAACTCCACACATAACACCTGAGGAGTGGAGATGGATGTCCGACCTATGTACCATCCTCCAAAACTTTGAGGACTCCACCAAGATGGTGAGCGGCGATGACGCCATTATTAGCGTCACCATACCGCTTCTCTGCCTTCTAAAACGGTCTCTGCTCAAAACCAAACATGATGCATTGCAGGCGGAACACGATGAGTTGGAGCAAGAAACAGTAGTGGGTGTGGGTGATAACACATAGCCCAGCCTCGTCTCATCACAACGTGCAGTGGAGGACTATGACGAGGAGGAAGATGAAGACATGGAGCAACTCTCCGGCCAAATTGAGGATATGACATGCATACCAGTCATATGCTCAGTTCAGCGTGGCTGGCCAGAGGACAGGGTAGATGAGGAGGAGGAGAAGGAGGAGGACAGCATGTTCAGTCATCGTGTTGGTCTGGATACTGAAGTGATGGCTGTTAAGAGTCTGGCGCACATGGATGACTTTATGGTAAGCTGCCTGTCTCGTGACCCTCGCGTTAAGAACATCTTGGCCGACAATCATTACTGGTTGGTAACACTGTTAGACCCACGCTACAAGGAGAACTTTATGTCTCTTATTCCCGAGGCGGAGAGGTCAGCCAAAATGCAGCAGTTCCGGAAGGCCATAGTCACGGAAGTAGGCAAAGCATTCCCTTCACAAAACGCTAGCGTCATAATTGTAACACTATTAGTTAAAAGAAAGGGATAAAATGTAAAAAAAAACAAAATAAGGCATGACTTTTTTTTAACATCACATTTATTTTTTTTAGATTTAACCAAAGAATGTGCACATTTGTTATAATAAACAAGTGAAAAATGTTGAAAATCAGTCATCCAAAGGTGTGTAAAAAAAATATATACATATATGGTACCAATAAAAATGTCACTTTGTCTTGCAAAGAATGCAGCCCCCCAAATTATTTTTTTTCCTCTGTGCGGCCCATACACCCAGCCGAGTTTGAGACCCCCTGCCTTACACTATATAGATATTATGTTCATTCCCCATCTATCTTGCTCAGGAGAGCATCTCCCTCCCCCGGCACCAAGAGCAGCTCATACTGAATTGTTACATTGACTAGTAACACTGCACACAGAAATGCACCTTAATATTCCACTGTTAACCCTTTCCTCCCAGCAGTAACACACAACTCCTCACCTTGATATCATGGTGATTTATGGTCAGAATGACTTCAATGCGATCAGTGATTTCTATTCTAGCTCTGCTCACATAGATTTTATATCCACACTCAACTATAGGCCGTTCTTCATATTTTGGGGGCTTTTAGTCAGATATACTAGTTTGTGCCTGTATAGTATTGGTGTAGATGGGTGTGTAGGGCATGGGTTACATGGCACTGTGGTGGGATACTGATGGGAGGTATTGGTGCTGTGTTTGATGCTTCTACTGGGTATTTTCCTACAAATACTGGAACAGCTCACTGCTTAGAATGATCCTTCCCAGCTCTATAATATATTATATATACCCCACAATGCAGGCTCACACACACATTTGTCTCAAGTGTGTTGTAGGGACACAGATACAGTCTTGGTCATGTGACTAAAGGCTACTTTACACACTGCGATATCGGTCCCGATATCGCTAGTGTGGGTACCCGCCCCCATCTGTTGCGCGACACGGGTAAATCGCTGCCCATGCCGCACAACACCGACCAGACCCGTCACACATACTTACCTGCCCGGCGACGTCGCTGTGACCGGCGAACCGCCTCCTTTCTAAGGGGGCGGTCCGTGCGGCGTCACAGCGACATCACTGAGCGACCGCCCAATAGCAGCGGAGGGGCGGAGATGAGTGGCCGGAACATCCCGCCCACCTCCTTCCTTCCTCATAGCGGCTGGGAGGCAGGTAAGGAGAGGTTCCTCGTTTCTGCGGTGTCACACGGAGTGATGTGTGCTGCCGCAGGAGCGACGAACTACATCGTTACTGCTGCAGTAACGATAATCGAGAATGGAGACCCATGTCACCGATGAGCGATTTTGCACGTTTTTGCAACGATGCAAAATCGCTCATCGGTGTCACACGCAGCAACATCGCTAATGCGGCCGGATGTGCGTCACAAATTCCGTGACCCCAACGACTCCGCATTAGCGATGTCGCAGCGTGTAAAGCCCCCTTTAGTGGGAGTGGTGTACAGGGTCTTAGCAGTAAAGAGTATTCCATATTTCTGCCAGATACCCACAGAGATATTGAAATCTGAAAAAAGAGACTTCTGCTCATTGAAGGTAAGAACTGCTCACATAGCGTTCAACTCCACAGCAAACGAGTGCTCTAGCACTCGCATCTCAGCAGGGATATTCCCCTACTACACATGTGTGTCTGGGTCGCTGTGACAGTTTACAGGACATAACTCAGGGCACCTAGACAAAAGGCAGAGGGACTACTTTCTATTTCTGGTGTAGAGCTTAGTACAATATATATATATATACTATTACATGTGACACATGTACCTTGTATTACCATTATTCGCTGTATATGAACCCCTTTTCTCCGGGCATTATTTGTCTATAGCATTTTTCACGAACCTGAGGCAACTGAGAACCCTTCAGTGAAGGAATTCCACTAACCCTCACAATACCAACCAGGGGCCTCCCTGCAGTAACTCAGGTAGTTGTACCCATTCTCTTTCCGCATTCTATGTGTTCTTCTTCTTTCTTCTTTTTTTTCTTTTTTCTTCTTTTTATTTCTATCATGTAGTTCAGGGGTTTATAGATATATGTCCTGCATCTCATATTTCCTTTAGTGGTGCTTCTTACCCATTCTCATATCATTTACCCTAGTATTTCATGATCCTGAGGCGACTGAGAACCCTTTAATAAAGGAATCCTTTTTCACCTGAATTGTCAAGTGATACTTACCAGTGACTATCACGTAATGTTACAGGTAGTTCCATTTTCTTCCTCTTCTTTCTCTCCTTTCTTCTTTGTCACACGGTCCATTGTGTTATAGCCCACGTGTCATGATAACACTTGTACCATCTTTTCATTTAGATTCCACCTACAATTATTTACCGATTCCAGTTCTGGAATAGGCTTTCATCATCTACTCACTAGAATTCTCAAGTGCATAAGGTACTGAGACATATACATGTTCACACCATTATAAAGAACAAAGTATAAACATTGAGGTTTTTCTCACACCCATGTTCCTGTGTTCTTTGATATGATATGTGTTCATTTCCTTCACTATATAGGATTGCAAGTTTTCCATTTGTACCTTAATGGCAATGACGCTATACAATTGAACACATATCATCCTGTTATCCATATAGGTGTGTATTTACCTGCTTGACTATTTTTGGTTGTTTGATCCAGAATGTTTCTCCAGATAGGTCATGTGGAAATTTTCTTTCCTCAGTACAAATGTTTTCACTATGGCTTTGGAAAAATTTTTTGTATGTGCCTCATGGTCATTTGACCCATTGTACTCTCAAGTAGCAATATATTGTACTGTTATGTTGTACTATGTACTAATTACGTGTTTATATGGTTTTGTAACCCTTTATGATCTTAGATAACTTTATCCTTGATAAAGACCTAAAAACAAGGTCGAAACGTTGGATGAATTATCCTTTTGCACAAATAAAGAATTTTCAGCATTCCAAGAGTTCTTTTCTTACGTTATTAATCACTATAGTGTGCCAGAGCTATTTCTTTTGAATTGACTCTTATTTTTTCTGAGCACCTGCTATATACACAGTGAGCCAGACATATTCAATTTTCATTCAGAAGGCAGAGGGAAGCCTTAGCAGCTGAGCATATATCTTTGCTTGTGAGCATTAGAACAGGCCGGCGATTACAGGGTAACATGAAAAATGTCCAGCTTGCATTATGACTAGAACATGACAATATCCTTTTAAGTACTAACCTATGATGCGTTCCTAAGCAGTTGATGTTATATGTTCTACATTTCATTTTCTGCATACTTTACAAGTAGTAGAATTTGCTTTGATATAGGCAACTGGATTTTCACAATGAAAAGGCAAAGGATAACGCCCGAAAAAGACGCCATACATTATGTCAGTGCCATCACTGACAAACCTGGATTGACCATGAAATACGGTATGGAGAGCTGTTGTCATCGTATTAGATAGATAAGAATGATTATATGTATTGTAGAAATGTCTCCTATCATGTTCCCTAATTTTTTATTATGTCCACATCCTGGTCCCCATCTTGGACATCATAACAAACGTGCACTTTTTTGTTTAATTTACACATTGGACCATAGGAAAAATGACACTACAGCTACAGAGGTGACCGTCTGATAGCCCAGCTCGACTATCCATCTCTACTGAAGACCCTTTCAGCTTTTTGAGAGTTGGGTGGAGGACATCATCTCTGAAAATAGGGTCCCACAGCTGCACCCCATCAGTGTGAGCAGGACTCTTAGGACTCTTAGAAGAGTCAATGCTCTGAGACCATGGGGGGCGCTTAGCCCCCTCTCTTCGTCACTGAGGATGATTTCATTTTTCAGGGATTAGAGAGGGTGGTCCTTGTGGTGGACTGCAGGTATGGAGAGCTGTTGTCATCGTATTAAATAGATAAGAATGATTATATGTATTGTAGAAATGTCTCCTATCATGTTCCCTAATTTTTTATTATGTCCACATCCTGGTCCCCATCTTGGACATCATAACAAACGTGCACTTTTTTGTTTAATTTACACATTGGACCATAGGAAAAATGACACTACAGCTACAGAGGTGACCGTCTGATAGCCCAGCTCGACTATCCATCTCTACTGAAGACCCATTCAGCTATTTGAGAGTTGGGTGGAGAACATCATCTCTGAAAATAGGGTCCCACAGCTGCACCCCATCAGTGTGAGCAGGACTCTTAGGACTCTTAGAAGAGTCAATGCTCTGAGACCATGGGGGGCGCTTAGCCCCCTCTCTTCGTCACTGAGGATGATTTCACTTTTCAGGGAATAGAGAGGGTGGTCCTTGTGGTGGACTGCAGGTATGGAGAGCTGTTGTCATCGTATTAGATAGATAAGAATGATTATATGTATTGTAGAAATGTCTCCTATCATGTTCCCTATTTTTTTATTATGTCCACATCCTGGTCCCCATCTTGGACATCATAACAAACGTGCACTTTTTTGTTTAATTTACACATTGGACCATAGGAAAAATGACACTACAGCTACAGAGGTGACCGTCTGATAGCCCAGCTCGACTATCCATCTCTACTGAAGACCCTTTCAGCTTTTTGAGAGTTGGGTGGAGGACATCATCTCTGAAAATAGGGTCCCACAGCTGCACCCCATCAGTGTGAGCAGGAATCTTAGGACTCTTAGAAGAGTCAATGCTCTAAAACCATGGGGGGCGCTTAGCCCCCTCTCTTCGTCCCTGAGGATGATTTCATTTTTCAGGGATTAGAGAGGGTGGTCCTTGTGGTGGACTGCAGGTATGGAGAGCTGTTGTCATCGTATTAGATAGATAAGAATGATTATATGTATTGTAGAAATGTCTCCTATCATGTTCCCTAATTTCTTATTATGTCCACATCCTGGTCCCCATCTTGGACATCATAACAAACGTGCACTTTTTTGTTTAATTTACACATTGGACCATAGGAAAAATGACACTACAGCTACAGAGGTGACCGTCTGATAGCCCAGCTCGACTATCCATCTCTACTGAAGACCCTTTCAGCTTTTTGAGAGTTGGGTGGAGGACATCATCTCTGAAAATAGGGTCCCACAGCTTCACCCCATCAGTGTGAGCAGGACTCTTAGGACTCTTAGAAGAGTCAATGCTCTAAAACCATGGGGGGCGCTTGGCCCCCTCTCTTCGTCACTGAGGATGATTTCATTTTTCAGGGATTAGAGAGGGTGGTTTGTGGTGGACTGCAGGTATGGAGAGCTGTTGTCATCGTATTAGATAGATAAGAATGATTATATGTATTGTAGAAATGTCTCCTATCATGTTCCCTAATTTTTTATTATGTCCACATCCTGGTCCCCATCTTGGACATCATAACAAACGTGCACTTTTTTGTTTAATTTACACATTGGACCATAGGAAAAATGACACTACAGCTACAGAGGTGACCGTCTGATAGCCCAGCTCGACTATCCATCTCTACTGAAGACCCTTTCAGCTTTTTGAGAGTTGGGTGGAGGACATCATCTCTGAAAATAGGGTCCCACAGCTGCACCCCATCAGTGTGAGCAGGACTCTTAGGACTCTTAGAAGAGTTAATGCTCTGAGACCATGGGGGCGCTTAGCCCCCTCTCTTCGTCACTGAGGATGATTTCATTTTTCAGGGATTAGAGAGAGTGGTCCTTGTGGTGGACTGCAGGTATGGAGAGCTGTTGTCATCGTATTAGATAGATAAGAATGATTATATGTATTGTAGAAATGTCTCCTATCATGTTCCCTAATTTTTTATTATGTCCACATCCTGGTCCCCATCTTGGACATCATAACAAACGTGCACTTTTTTGTTTAATTTACACATTGGACCATAGGAAAAATGACACTACAGCTACAGAGGTGACCGTCTGATAGCCCAGCTCGACTATCCATCTCTACTGAAGACCCTTTCAGCTTTTTGAGAGTTGGGTGGAGGACATCATCTCTGAAAATAGGGTCCCACAGCTGCACCCCATCAGTGTGAGCAGGACTCTTAGGACTCTTAGAAGAGTTAATGCTCTGAGACCATGGGGGCGCTTAGCCCCCTCTCTTCGTCACTGAGGATGATTTCATTTTTCAGGGATTAGAGAGAGTGGTCCTTGTGGTGGACTGCAGGTATGGAGAGCTGTTGTCATCGTATTAGATAGATAAGAATGATTATATGTATTGTAGAAATGTCTCCTATCATGTTCCCTAATTTTTTATTATGTCCACATCCTGGTCCCCATCTTGGACATCATAACAAACGTGCACTTTTTTGTTTAATTTACACATTGGACCATAGGGAAAATGACACTACAGCTACAGAGGTGACCGTCTGATAGCCCAGCTCGACTATCCATCTCTACTGAAGACCCTTTCAGCTTTTTGAGAGTTGGGTGGAGGACATCATCTCTGAAAATAGGGTCCCACAGCTGCACCCCATCAGTGTGAGCAGGACTGTTAGGACTCTTAGAAGAGTCAATGCTCTGAGACCATGGGGGGCGCTTAGCCCCCTCTCTTCGTCACTGAGGATAATTTCATTTTTCAGGGATTAGAGAGGGTGGTCCTTGTGGTGGACTGCAGGTATGGAGAGCTGTTGTCATCGTATTAAATAGATAAGAATGATTATATGTATTGTAGAAATGTCTCCTATCATGTTCCCTAATTTTTTATTATGTCCACATCCTGGTCCCCATCTTGGAAATCATAACAAACGTGCACTTTTTTGTTTCATTTACACATTGGACCATAGGAAAAATGACACTACAGCTACAGAGGTGACCGTCTGATAGCCCAGCTCGACTATCCATCTCTACTGAAGACCCTTTCAGCTTTTTGAGAGTTGGGTGGAGGACATCATCTCTGAAAATAGGGTCCCACAGCTGCACCCCATCAGTGTGAGCAGGAATCTTAGGACTCTTAGAAGAGTCAATGCTCTGAGACCATGGGGGGTGCTTAGCCCCCTCTCTTCGTCACTGAGGATGATTTCATTTTTCAGGGATTAGAGAGAGTGGTCCTTGTGGTGGACTGCAGGTATGGAGAGCTGTTGTGATCGTATTAGATAGATAAGAATGATTATATGTATTGTAGAAATGTCTCCTATCATGTTCCCTAATTTTTTATTATGTCCACATCCTGGTCCCCATCTTGAACATCATAACAAACGTGCACTTTTTTGTTTAATTTACACATTGGACCATAGGAAAAATGACACTACAGCTACAGAGGTGACCGTCTGATAGCCCAGCTCGACTATCCATCTCTACTGAAGACCCTTTCAGCTTTTTGAGAGTTGGGTGGAGGACATCATCTCTGAAAATAGGGTCCCACAGCTGCACCCCATCAGTGTAAGCAGGACTCTTAGGACTCTTAGAAGAGTCAATGCTCTAAAACCATGGGGGGCGCTTAGCCCCCTCTCTTCGTCCCTGAGGATGATTTCATTTTTCAGGGATTAGAGAGGGTGGTCCTTGTGGTGGACTGCAGGTATGGAGAGCTGTTGTCATCGTATTAGATAGATAAGAATGATTATATGTATTGTAGAAATGTCTCCTATCATGTTCCCTAATTTCTTATTATGTCCACATCCTGGTCCCCATCTTGGACATCATAACAAACGTGCACTTTTTTGTTTAATTTACACATTGGACCATAGGAAAAATGACACTACAGCTACAGAGGTGACCGTCTGATAGCCCAGCTCGACTATCCATCTCTACTGAAGACCCTTTCAGCTTTTTGAGAGTTGGGTGGAGGACATCATCTCTGAAAATAGGGTCCCACAGCTTCACCCCATCAATGTGAGCAGGACTCTTAGGACTCTTAGAAGAGTCAATGCTCTGGTACCATGGGGGGCGCTTGGTTCCCTCTCTTCGTCACTGAGGATGATTTCATTTTTCAGGGATTAGAGAGGGTGGTCCTTGTGGTGGACTGCAGATATGGAGAGCTGTTCTCATTGTATTAGATAGATAAGAATGATTATATGTATTGTAGAAATGTCTCCTATCATGTTCCCTAATTTTTTATTATGTCCACATCCTGGTCCCCATCTTGGACATCATAACAAACGTGCACTTTTTTGTTTAATTTACACATTGGACCATAGGAAAAATGACACTACAGCTACAGAGGTGACCGTCTGATAGCCCAGCTCGACTATCCATCTCTACTGAAGACCCTTTCAGCTTTTTGAGAGTTGGGTGGAGGACATCATCTCTGAAAATAGGGTCCCACAGCTGCACCCCATCAGTGTGAGCAGGACTCTTAGGACTCTTAGAAGAGTTAATGCTCTGAGACCATGGGGGCGCTTAGCCCCCTCTCTTCGTCACTGAGGATGATTTCATTTTTCAGGGATTAGAGAGGGTGGTCCTTGTGGTGGACTGCAGGTATGGAGAGCTGTTGTCATCGTATTAGATAGATAAGAATGATTATATGTATTGTAGAAATGTCTCCTATCATGTTCCCTAATTTTTTATTATGTCCACATCCTGGTCCCCATTTTGGACATCATAACAAACGTGCACTTTTTTGTTTAATTTACACATTGGACCATAGGAAAAATGACACTACAGCTACAGAGGTGACCGTCTGATAGCCCAGCTCGACTATCCATCTCTACTGAAGACCCTTTCAGCTTTTTGAGAGTTGGGTGGAGGACATCATCTCTGAAAATAGGGTCCCACAGCTGCACCCCATCAGTGTGAGCAGGACTCTTAGGACTCTTAGAAAAGTCAATGCTCTGAGACCATTGGGGGCACTTAGCCCCCTCTCTTCGTCACTGAGGATGATTTCATTTTTCAGGGATTAGAGAGGGTGGTCCTTGTGGTGGACTGCAGGTATGGAGAGCTGTTATCATCGTATTAGATAGATAAGAATGATTATATGTATTGTAGAAATGTCTCCTATCATGTTCCCTAATTTTTTATTATGTCCACATCCTGGTCCCCATCTTGGACATCATAACAAACGTGCACTTTTTTGTTTAATTTACACATTGGACCATAGGAAAAATGACACTACAGCTACAGAGGTGACCGTCTGATAGCCCAGCTCGACAATCCATCTCTACTGAAGACCCTTTCAGCTTTTTGAGAGTTGGGTGGAGGACATCATCTCTGAAAATAGGGTCCCACAGCTGCACCCCATCAGTGTGAGCAGGACTCTTAGGACTCTTAGAAGAGTCAATGCTCTGAGACCATGGGGGGCGCTTAGCCCCCTCTCTTCGTCACTGAGGATGATTTCATTTTTCAGGGATTAGAGAGGGTGGTCCTTGTGGTGGACTGCAGGTATGGAGAGCTGTTGTCATCGTATTAAATAGATAAGAATGATTATATGTATTGTAGAAATGTCTCCTATCATGTTCCCTAATTTTTTATTATGTCCACATCCTGGTCCCCATCTTGGACATCATAACAAACGTGCACTTTTTTGTTTAATTTACACATTGGACCTTAGGAAAAATGACACTACAGCTACAGAGGTGACCGTCTGATAGCCCAGCTCGACTATCCATCTCTACTGAAGACCCTTTCAGCTTTTTGAGAGTTTGGTGGAGAACATCATCTCTGAAAATAGGGTCCCACAGCTGCACCCCATCAGTGTGAGCAGGACTCTTAGGACTCTTAGAAGAGTCAATGCTCTGAGACCATGGGGGGCGCTTAGCCCCCTCTCTTCGTCACTGAGGATGATTTCACTTTTCAGGGAATAGAGAGGGTGGTCCTTGTGGTGGACTGCAGGTATGGAGAGCTGTTGTCATCGTATTAGATAGATAAGAATGATTATATGTATTGTAGAAATGTCTCCTATCATGTTCCCTATTTTTTTATTATGTCCACATCCTGGTCCCCATCTTGGAAATCATAACAAACGTGCACTTTTTTGTTTAATTTACACATTGGACCATAGGAAAAATGACACTACAGCTACAGAGGTGACCGTCTGATAGCCCAGCTCGACTATCCTTCTCTACTGAAGACCCTTTCAGCTTTTTGAGAGTTGGGTGGAGGACATCATCTCTGAAAATAGGGTCCCACAGCTGCACCCCATCAGTGTGAGCAGGACTCTTAGGACTCTTAGAAGAGTCAATGCTCTGAGACCATTGGGGGCACTTAGCCCCCTCTCTTCATCACTGAGGATGATTTCATTTTTCAGGGATTAGAGAGGGTGGTCCTTGTGGTGGACTGCAGATATGGAGAGCTGTTATCATCGTATTAGATAGATAAGAATGATTACATGTATTGTAGAAATGTCTCCTATCATGTTCCCTAATTTTTTTTTATGTCCACATCCTGGTCCCCATCTTGGACATCATAACAAACGTGCACTTTTTTGTTTAATTTACACATTGGACCATAGGAAAAATGACACTACAGCTACAGAGGTGACCGTCTGATAGCCCAGCTCGACTATCCATCTCTACTGAAGAACCTTTCAGCTTTTTGAGAGTTGGGTGGAGGACATCATCTCTGAAAATAGGGTCCCACAGCTGCACCCCATCAGTGTGAGCAGGACTCTTAGGACTCTTAGAAGAGTCAATGCTCTGAGACCATGGGGGCGCTTAGCCCCCTCATTTCGTCACTGAGGATGATTTCATTTTTCAGGGATTAGAGAGGGTGGTCCTTGTAGTGGACTGCAGGTATGGAGAGCTGTTGTCATCGTATTAAATAGATAAGAATGATTATATGTATTGTAGAAATGTCTCCTATCATGTTCCCTAATTTTTTATTATGTCCACATCCTGGTCCCCATCTTGGACATCATAACAAACGTGCACTTTTTTGTTTAATTTACACATTGGACCATAGGAAAAATGACACTACAGCTACAGAGGTGACCGTCTGATAGCCCAGCTCGACTATCCATCTCTACTGAAGACCCTTTCAGCTTTTTGAGAGTTGGGTGGAGAACATCATCTCTGAAAATAGGGTCCCACAGCTGCACCCCATCAGTGTGAGCAGGACTCTTAGGACTCTTAGAAGAGTCAATGCTCTGAGACCATGGGGGGCGCTTAGCCCCCTCTCCTCGTCACTGAGGATGATTTCACTTTTCAGGGAATAGAGAGGGTGGTCCTTGTGGTGGACTGCAGGTATGGAGAGCTGTTGTCATCGTATTAGATAGATAAGAATGATTATATGTATTGTAGAAATGTCTCCTATCATGTTCCCTATTTTTTTATTATGTCCACATCCTGGTCCCCATCTTGGAAATCATAACAAACGTGCACTTTTTTGTTTAATTTACAAATTGGACCATAGGAAAAATGACACTACAGCTACAGAGGTGACCGTCTGATAGCCCAGCTCGACTATCCATCTCTACAGAAGACCCTTTCAGCTTTTTGAGAGTTGGGTGGAGGACATCATCTCTGAAAATAGGGTCCCACAGCTTCATCCCATCAGTGTGAGCAGGACTCTTAGGACTCTTAGAAGAGTCAATGCTCTGGTACCATGGGGGGCGCTTGGCCCCCTCTCTTCGTCACTGAGGATGATTTCATTTTTCAGGGATTAGAGAGGGTGGTCCTTGTGGTGGACTGCAGGTATGGAGAGCTGTTGTCATCATATTAGATAAATAAGAATGATTATATGTATTGTAGAAATGTCTCCTATCATGTTCCCTAATTTTTTATTATGTCCACATCCTGGTCCCCATCTTGGACATCATAACAAACGTGCACTTTTTTGTTTAATTTACACATTGGACCATAGGAAAAATGACACTACAGCTACAGAGGTGACCGTCTGATAGCCCAGCTCGACTATCCATCTCTACTGAAGACCCTTTCAGCTTTTTGAGAGTTGGGTGGAGGACATCATCTCTGAAAATAGGGTCCCACAGCTGCACCCCATCAGTGTGAGCAGGACTCTTAGGACTCTTAGAAGAGTTAATGCTCTGAGACCATGGGGGCGCTTAGCCCCCTCTCTTCGTCACTGAGGATGATTTCATTTTTCAGGGATTAGAGAGGGTGGTCCTTGTGGTGGACTGCAGGTATGGAGAGCTGTTGTCATCGTATTAGATAGATAAGAATGATTATATGTATTGTAGAAATGTCTCCTATCATGTTCCCTAATTTTTTATTATGTCCACATCCTGGTCCCCATCTTGGACATCATAACAAATGTGCACTTTTTTGTTTAATTTACACATTGGACCATAGGAAAAATGACACTACAGCTACAGAGGTGACCGTCTGATAGCCCAGCTCGACTATCCATCTCTACTGAAGACCCTTTCAGCATTTTGAGAGTTGGGTGGAGGACATCATCTCTGAAAATAGGGTCCCACAGCTGCACCCCATCAGTGTGAGCAGGACTCTTAGGACTCTTAGAAGAGTCAATGCTCTGAGACCATTGGGGGCACTTAGCCCCCTCTCTTCGTCACTGAGGATGATTTCATTTTTCAGGGATTAGAGAGGGTGGTCCTTGTGGTGGACTGCAGGTATGGAGAGCTGTTATCATCGTATTAGATAGATAAGAATGATTATATGTATTGTAGAAATGTCTCCTATCATGTTCCCTAATTTTTTATTATGTCCACATCCTGGTCCCCATCTTGGACATCATAACAAACGTGCACTTTTTTGTTTAATTTACAAATTGGACCATAGGAAAAATGACACTACAGCTACAGAGGTGACCGTCTGATAGCCCAGCTCGACTATCCATCTCTACTGAAGACCCTTTCAGCTTTTTGAGAGTTGGGTGGAGGACATCATCTCTGAAAATAGGGTCCCACAGCTTCACCCCATCAGTGTGAGCAGGACTCTTAGGACTCTTAGAAGAGTCAATGCTCTGGTACCATGGGGGGCGCTTGGCCCCCTCTCTTCGTCACTGAGGATGATTTCATTTTTCAGGGATTAGAGAGGGTGGTCCTTGTGGTGGACTGCAGGTATGGAGAGCTGTTGTCATCGTATTAGATAGATAAGAATGATTATATGTATTGTAGAAATGTCTCCTATCATGTTCCCTAATTTTTTATTATGTCCACATCCTGGTCCCCATCTTGGACATCATAACAAACGTGCACTTTTTTGTTTAATTTACACATTGGACCATAGGAAAAATGACACTACAGCTACAGAGGTGACCGTCTGATAGCCCAGCTCGACTATCCACCTCTACTGAAGACCCTTTCAGCTTTTTGAGAGTTGGGTGGAGAACATCATCTCTGAAAATAGGGTCCCACAGCTGCACCCCATCAGTGTGAGCAGGACTCTTAAGACTCTTAGAAGAGTCAATGCTCTGAGACCATGGGGGGCGCTTAGCCCCCTCTCCTCGTCACTGAGGATGATTTCACTTTTCAGGGAATAGAGAGGGTGGTCCTTGTGGTGGACTGCAGGTATGGAGAGCTGTTGTCATCGTATTAGATAGATAAGAATGATTATATGTATTGTAGAAATGTCTCCTATCATGTTCCCTATTTTTTTATTATGTCCACATCCTGGTCCCCATCTTGGAAATCATAACAAACGTGCACTTTTTTGTTTAATTTACAAATTGGACCATAGGAAAAATGACACTACAGCTACAGAGGTGACCGTCTGATAGCCCAGCTCGACTATCCATCTCTACTGAAGACCCTTTCAGCTTTTTGAGAGTTGGGTGGAGGACATCATCTCTGAAAATAGGTTCCCACAGCTGCACCCCATCAGTGTGAGCAGGAATCTTAGGACTCTTAGAAGAGTCAATGCTCTGAGACCATGGGGGGCGCTTAGCCCCCTCTCTTCGTCACTGAGGATGATTTCATTTTTCAGGGATTAGAGAGAGTGGTCCTTGTGGTGGACTGCAGGTATGGAGAGCTGTTGTGATCGTATTAGATAGATAAGAATGATTATATGTATTGTAGAAATGTCTCCTATCATGTTCCCTAATTTTTTATTATGTCCACATCCTGGTCCCCATCTTGAACATCATAACAAACGTGCACTTTTTTGTTTAATTTACACATTGGACCATAGGAAAAATGACACTACAGCTACAGAGGTGACCGTCTGATAGCCCAGCTCGACTATCCATCTCTACTGAAGACCCTTTCAGCTTTTTGAGAGTTGGGTGGAGGACATCATCTCTGAAAATAGGGTCCCACAGCTTCACCCCATCAGTGTGAGCAGGACTCTTAGGACTCTTAGAAGAGTCAATGCTCTGGTACCATGGGGGGCGCTTGGCCCCCTCTCTTCGTCACTGAGGATGATTTCATTTTTCAGGGATTAGAGAGGGTGGTCCTTGTGGTGGACTGCAGGTATGGAGAGCTGTTGTCATCGTATTAGATAAATAAGAATGATTATATGTATTGTAGAAATGTCTCCTATCATGTTCCCTAATTTTTTATTATGTCCACATCCTGGTCCCCATCTTGGACATCATAACAAACGTGCACGTTTTTGTTTAATTTACACATTGGACCATAGGAAAAATGACACTACAGCTACAGAGGTGACCGTCTGATAGCCCAGCTCGACTATCCATCTCTACTGAAGACCCTTTCAGCTTTTTGAGAGTTGGGTGGAGGACATCATCTCTGAAAATAGGGTCCCACAGCTGCACCCCATCAGTGTGAGCAGGACTCTTAGGACTCTTAGAAGAGTTAATGCTCTGAGACCATGGGGGCGCTTAGCCCCCTCTCTTCGTCACTGAGGATGATTTCATTTTTCAGGGATTAGAGAGGGTGGTCCTTGTGGTGGACTGCAGGTATGGAGAGCTGTTGTCATCGTATTAGATAGATAAGAATGATTATATGTATTGTAGAAATGTCTCCTATCATGTTCCCTAATTTTTTATTATGTCCACATCCTGGTCCCCATCTTGGACATCATAACAAACGTGCACTTTTTTGTTTAATTTACACATTGGACCATAGGAAAAATGACACTACAGCTACAGAGGTGACCGTCTGATAGCCCAGCTCGACTATCCATCTCTACTGAAGACCCTTTCAGCATTTTGAGAGTTGGGTGGAGGACATCATCTCTGAAAATAGGGTCCCACAGCTGCACCCCATCAGTGTGAGCAGGACTCTTAGGACTCTTAGAAGAGTCAATGCTCTGAGACCATTGGGGGCACTTAGCCCCCTCTCTTCGTCACTGAGGATGATTTCATTTTTCAGGGATTAGAGAGGGTGGTCCTTGTGGTGGACTGCAGGTATGGAGAGCTGTTATCATCGTATTAGATAGATAAGAATGATTATATGTATTGTAGAAATGTCTCCTATCATGTTCTCTAATTTTTTATTATGTCCACATCCTGGTCCCCATCTTGGACATCATAACAATCGTGCACTTTTTTGTTTAATTTACACATTGGACCATAGGAAAAATGACACTACAGCTACAGAGGTGACCGTCTGATAGCCCAGCTCGACTATCCATCTCTACTGAAGACCCTTTCAGCTTTTTGAGAGTTGGGTGGAGGACATCATCTCTGAAAATAGGGTCCCACAGCTTCACCCCATCAGTGTGAGCAGGACTCTTAGGACTCTTAGAAGAGTCAATGCTCTGGTACCATGGGGGGCGCTTGGCCCCCTCTCTTCGTCACTGAGGATGATTTCATTTTTCAGGGATTAGAGAGGGTGGTCCTTGTGGTGGACTGCAGGTATGGAGAGCTGTTGTCATCGTATTAGATAGATAAGAATGATTATATGTATTGTAGAAATGTCTCCTATCATGTTCCCTAATTTTTTATTATGTCCACATCCTGGTCCCCATCTTGGACATCATAACAAACGTGCACTTTTTTGTTTAATTTACACATTGGACCATAGGAAAAATGACACTACAGCTACAGAGGTGACCGTCTGATAGCCCAGCTCGACTATCCATCTCTACTGAAGACCCTTTCAGCTTTTTGAGAGTTGGGTGGAGGACATCATCTCTGAAAATAGGGTCCCACAGCTGCACCCCATCAGTGTGAGCAGGACTCTTAGGACTCTTAGAAGAGTTAATGCTCTGAGACCATGGGGGCGCTTAGCCCCCTCTCTTCGTCACTGAGGATGATTTCATTTTTCAGGGATTAGAGAGGGTGGTCCTTGTGGTGGACTGCAGGTATGGAGAGCTGTTGTCATCGTATTAGATAGATAAGAATGATTATATGTATTGTAGAAATGTCTCCTATCATGTTCCCTAATTTTTTATTATGTCCACATCCTGGTCCCCATCTTGGACATCATAACAAACGTGCACTTTTTTGTTTAATTTACACATTGGACCATAGGAAAAATGACACTACAGCTACAGAGGTGACCGTCTGATAGCCCAGCTCGACTATCCATCTCTACTGAAGACCCTTTCAGCTTTTTGAGAGTTGGGTGGAGGACATCATCTCTGAAAATAGGGTCCCACAGCTGCACCCCATCAGTGTGAGCAGGACTCTTAGGACTCTTAGAAGAGTCAATGCTCTGAGACCATTGGGGGCACTTAGCCCCCTCTCTTCGTCACTGAGGATGATTTCATTTTTCAGGGATTAGAGAGGGTGGTCCTTGTGGTGGACTACAGGTATGGAGAGCTGTTATCATCGTATTAGATAGATAAGAATGATTATATGTATTGTAGAAATGTCTCCTAGCATGTTCCCGAATTTTTTATTATGTCCACATCCTGGTCCCCATCTTGGACATCATAACAAACGTGCACTTTTTTGTTTAATTTACACATTGGACCATAGGAAAAATGACACTACAGCTACAGAGGTGACCGTCTGATAGCCCAGCTCGACAATCCATCTCTACTGAAGACCCTTTCAGCTTTTTGAGAGTTGGGTGGAGGACATCATCTCTGAAAATAGGGTCCCACAGCTGCACTTCATCAGTGTGAGCAGGACTCTTAGGACTCTTAGAAGAGTCAATGCTCTGAGACCATGGGGGGCGCTTAGTCCCCTCTCTTCGTCACTGAGGATGATTTCATTTTTCAGGGATTAGAGAGGGTGGTCCTTGTGGTGGACTGCAGGTATGGAGAGCTGTTGTCATCGTATTAAATAGATAAGAATGATTATATGTATTGTAGAAATGTCTCCTATCATGTTCCCTAATTTTTTATTATGTCCACATCCTGGTCCCCATCTTGGACATCATAACAAACGTGCACTTTTTTGTTTAATTTGCACATTGGACCATAGGAAAAATGACACTACAGCTACAGAGGTGACCGTCTGATAGCCCAGCTCGACTATCCATCTCTACTGAAGACCCTTTCAGCTTTTTGAGAGTTGGGTGGAGGACATCATCTCTGAAAATAGGGTCCCACAGCTGCACCCCATCAGTGTGAGCAGGACTCTTAGGACTCTTAGAAGAGTCAATGCTCTGAGACCATTGGGGGCACTTAGCCCCCTCTCTTCGTCACTGAGGATGATTTCATTTTTCAGGGATTAGAGAGGGTGGTCCTTGTGGTGGACTGCAGGTATGGAGAGCTGTTATCATCGTATTAGATAGATAAGAATGATTATATGTATTGTAGAAATGTCTCCTATCATGTTCCCTAATTTTTTATTATGTCCACATCCTGGTCCCCATCTTGGACATCATAACAAACGTGCACTTTTTTGTTTAATTTACACATTGGACCATAGGAAAAATGACACTACAGCTACAGAGGTGACCGTCTGATAGCCCAGCTCGACTATCCATCTCTACTGAAGACCCTTTCAGCTTTTTGAGAGTTGGGTGGAGAACATCATCTCTGAAAATAGGGTCCCACAGCTGCACCCCATCAGTGTGAGCAGGACTCTTAGGACTCTTAGAAGAGTCAATGCTCTGAGACCATGGGGGGCGCTTAGCCCCCTCTCTTCGTCACTGAGGATGATTTCACTATTCAGGGAATAGAGAGGGTGGTCCTTGTGGTGGACTGCAGGTATGGAGAGCTGTTGTCATCGTATTAGATAGATAAGAATGATTATATGTATTGTAGAAATGTCTCCTATCATGTTCCCTATTTTTTTATTATGTCCACATCCTGGTCCCCATCGTGGAAATCATAACAAACGTGCACTTTTTTGTTTAATTTACACATTGGACCATAGGAAAAATGACACTACAGCTACAGAGGTGACCGTCTGGTAGCCCAGCTCGACTATCCATCTCTACTGAAGACCCTTTCAGCTTTTTGAGAGTTGGGTGGAGGACATCATCTCTGAAAATAGGGTCCCACAGCTGCACCCCATCAGTGTGAGCAGGACTCTTAGGACTCTTAGAAGAGTCAATGTTTTGAGACCATGGGGGGCGCTTAGCCCCCTCTCTTCGTCACTGAGGATGATTTCATTTTTCAGGGATTAGAGAGAGTGGTCCTTGTGGTGGACTGCAGGTATGGAGAGCTGTTGTGATCGTATTAGATAGATAAGAATGATTATATGTATTGTAGAAATGTCTCCTATCATGTTCCCTAATTTTTTATTATGTCCACATCCTGGTCCCCATCTTGGACATCATAACAAACGTGCACTTTTTTGTTTAATTTACACATTGGACCATAGGAAAAATGACACTACAGCTACAGAGGTGACCGTCTGATAGCCCAGCTCGACTATCCATCTCTACTGAAGACCCTTTCAGCTTTTTGAGAGTTGGGTGGAGGACATCATCTCTTAAAATAGGGTCCCACAGCTGCACCCCATCAGTGTAAGCAGGACTCTTAGGACTCTTAGAAGAGTCAATGCTCTAAAACCATGGGGGGCGCTTAGCCCCCTCTCTTCGTCCCTGAGGATGATTTCATTTTTCAGGGATTAGAGAGGGTGGTCCTTGTGGTGGACTGCAGGTATGGAGAGCTGTTGTCATCGTATTAGATAGATAAGAATGATTATATGTATTGCAGAAATGTCTCCTATCATGTTCCCTAATTTCTTATTATGTCCACATCCTGGTCCCCATCTTGGACATCATAACAAACGTGCACTTTTTTGTTTAATTTACACATTGGACCATAGGAAAAATGACACTACAGCTACAGAGGTGACCGTCTGATAGCCCAGCTCGACTATCCATCTCTACTGAAGACCCTTTCAGCTTTTTGAGAGTTGGGTGGAGGACATCATCTCTGAAAATAGGGTCCCACAGCTGCACCCCATCAGTGTGAGCAGGACTCTTAGGACTCTTAGAAGAGTTAATGCTCTGAGACCATGGGGGTGCTTAGCCCCCTCTCTTCGTCACTGAGGATGATTTCATTTTTCAGGGATTAGAGAGGGTGGTCCTTGTGGTGGACTGCAGGTATGGAGAGCTGTTGTCATCGTATTAGATAGATAAGAATGATTATATGTATTGTAAAAATGTCTCCTATCATGTTCCCTAATTTTTTATTATGTCCACATCCTGGTCCCCATCTTGGACATCATAACAAACGTGCACTTTTTTGTTTAATTTACACATTGGACCATAGGAAAAATGACACTACAGCTACAGAGGTGACCGTCTGATAGCCCAGCTCGACTATCCATCTCTACTGAAGACCCTTTCAGCTTTTTGAGAGTTGGGTGGAGGACATCATCTCTTAAAATAGGGTCCCACAGCTGCACCCCATCAGTGTAAGCAGGACTCTTAGGACTCTTAGAAGAGTCAATGCTCTAAAACCATGGGGGGCGCTTAGCCCCCTCTCTTCGTCACTGAGGATGATTTCATTTTTCAGGGATTAGAGAGAGTGGTCCTTGTGGTGGACTGCAGGTATGGAGAGCTGTTGTCATCGTATTAGATAGATAAGAATGATTATATGTATTGTAGAAATGTCTCCTATCATGTTCCCTAATTTTTTATTATGTCCACATCCTGGTCCCCATCTTGGACATCATAACAAACGTGCACTTTTTTGTTTAATTTACACATTGGACCATAGGAAAAATGACACTACAGCTACAGAGGTGACCGTCTGATAGCCCAGCTCGACTATCCATCTCTACTGAAGACCCTTTCAGCTTTTTGAGAGTTGGGTGGAGGACATCATCTCTGAAATTAGGGTCCCACAGCTGCACCCCATCAGTGTGAGCAGGACTCTTAGGACTCTTAGAAGAGTTAATGCTCTGAGACCATGGGGGCGCTTAGCCCCCTCTCTTCGTCACTGAGGATGATTTCATTTTTCAGGGATTAGAGAGGGTGGTCCTTGTGGTGGACTGCAGGTATGGAGAGCTGTTGTCATCGTATTAGATAGATAAGAATGATTATATGTATTGTAGAAATGTCTCCTATCATGTTCCCTAATTTTTTATTATGTCCACATCCTGGTCCCCATCTTGGACATCATAACAAACGTGCACTTTTTTGTTTAATTTACACATTGGACCATAGGAAAAATGACACTACAGCTACAGAGGTGACCGTCTGATAGCCCAGCTCGACTATCCATCTCTACTGAAGACCCTTTCAGCTTTTTGAGAGTTGGGTGGAGGACATCATCTCTTAAAATAGGGTCCCACAGCTGCACCCCATCAGTGTAAGCAGGACTCTTAGGACTCTTAGAAGAGTCAATGCTCTAAAACCATGGGGGGCGCTTAGCCCCCTCTCTTCGTCCCTGAGGATGATTTCATTTTTCAGGGATTAGAGAGGGTGGTCCTTGTGGTGGACTGCAGGTATGGAGAGCTGTTGTCATCGTATTAGATAGATAAGAATGATTATATGTATTGTAGAAATGTCTCCTATCATGTTTCCTAATTTTTTATTATGTCCACATCCTGGTCCCCATCTTGGACATCATAACAAACGTGCACTTTTTTGTTTAATTTACACATTGGACCATAGGAAAAATGACACTACAGCTACAGAGGTGACCGTCTGATAGCCCAGCTCGACTATCCATCTCTACTGAAGACCCTTTCAGCTTTTTGAGAGTTGGGTGGAGGACATCATCTCTGAAAATAGGGTCCCACAGCTGCACCCCATCAGTGTGAGCAGGACTCTTAGGACTCTTAGAAGAGTCAATGCTCTGAGACCATTGGGGGCACTTAGCCCCCTCTCTTCATCACTGAGGATGATTTCATTTTTGAGGGATTAGAGAGGGTGGTCCTTGTGGTGGACTGCAGATATGGAGAGCTGTTATCATCGTATTAGATAGATAAGAATGATTATATGTATTGTAGAAATGTCTCCTATCATGTTCCCTAATTTTTTATTATGTCCACATCCTGGTCCCCATCTTGGACATCATAACAAACGTGCACTTTTTTGTTTAATTTACACATTGGACCATAGGAAAAATGACACTACAGCTACAGAGGTGACCGTCTGATAGCCCAGCTCGACTATCCATCTCTACTGAAGACCCTTTCAGCTTTTTGAGAGTTGGGTGGAGAACATCATCTCTGAAAATAGGGTCCCACAGCTGCACCCCATCAGTGTGAGCAGGACTCTTAGGACTCTTAGAAGAGTCAATGCTCTGAGACCATGGGGGGCGCTTAGCCCCCTCTCTTCGTCACTGAGGATGATTTCACTTTTCAGGGAATAGAGAGGGTGGTCCTTGTGGTGGACTGCAGGTATGGAAAGCTGTTGTCATCGTATTAGATAGATAAGAATGATTATATGTATTGTAGAAATGTCTCCTATCATGTTCCCTATTTTTTTATTATGTCCACATCCTGGTCCCCATCTTGGAAATCATAACAAACGTGCACTTTTTTGTTTAATTTACACATTGGACCATAGGAAAAATGACACTACAGCTACAGAGGTGACCGTCTGATAGCCCAGCTCGACTATCCATCTCTACTGAAGACCCTTTCAGCTTTTTGAGAGTTGGGTGGAGGACATCATCTCTGAAAATAGGGTCCCACAGCTGCACCCCATCAGTGTGAGCAGGAATCCTAGGACTCTTAGAAGAGTCAATGCTCTGAGACCATGGGGGGCGCTTAGCCCCCTCTCTTCGTCACTGAGGATGATTTCATTTTTCAGGGATTAGAGAGAGTGGTCCTTGTGGTGGACTGCAGGTATGGAGAGCTGTTGTGATCGTATTAGATAGATAAGAATGATTATATGTATTGTAGAAATGTCTCCTATCATGTTCCCTAATTTTTTATTATGTCCACATCCTGGTCCCCATCTTGGACATCATAACAAACGTGCACTTTTTTGTTTAATTTACACATTGGACCATAGGAAAAATGACACTACAGCTACAGAGGTGACCGTCTGATAGCCCAGCTCGACTATCCATCTCTACTGAAGACCCTTTCAGCTTTTTGAGAGTTGGGTGGAGGACATCATCTCTGAAAATAGGGTCCCACAGCTGCACCCCATCAGTGTGAGCAGGACTCTTAGGACTCTTAGAAGAGTCAATGCTCTGAGACCATGGGGGGCGCTTAGACCCCTCTCTTCGTCACTGAGGATGATTTCATTTTTCAGGGATTAGAGAGGGTGGTCCTTGTGGTGGACTGCAGGTATGGAGAGCTGTTGTCATCGTATTAGATAGATAAGAATGATTATATGTATTGTAGAAATGTCTCCTATCATGTTCCCTAATTTTTTATTATGTCCACATCCTGGTCCCCATCTTGGACATCATAACAAACGTGCACTTTTTTGTTTAATTTACACATTGGACCATAGGAAAAATGACACTACAGCTACAGAGGTGACCGTCTGATAGCCCAGCTCGACTATCCATCTCTACTGAAGACCCTTTCAGCTTTTTGAGAGTTGGGTAGAGAACATCATCTCTGAAAATAGGGTCCCACAGCTGCACCCCATCAGTGTGAGCAGGACTCGTAGGACTCTTAGAAGAGTCAATGCTCTGAGACCATGGAGGGCGCTTAGCCCCCTCTCTTCGTCACTGAGGATGATTTCACTTTTCAGGGATTAGAGAGAGTGGTCCTTGTGGTGGACTGCAGGTATGGAGAGCTGTTGTGATCGTATTAGATAGATAAGAATGATTATATGTATTGTAGAAATGTCTCCTATCATGTTCCCTAATTTTTTATTATGTCCACATCCTGGTCCCCATCTTGAACATCATAACAAACGTGCACTTTTTTGTTTAATTTACACATTGGACCATAGGAAAAATGACACTACAGCTACAGAGGTGACCGTCTGATAGCCCAGCTCGACTATCCATCTCTACTGAAGACCCTTTCAGCTTTTTGAGAGTTGGGTGGAGGACATCATCTCTGAAAATAGGGTCCCAAAGCTGCACCCCATCAGTGTAAGCAGAACTCTTAGGACTCTTAGAAGAGTCAATGCTCTAAAACCATGGGGGCGCTTAGCCCCCTCTCTTCGTCCCTGAGGATGATTTCATTTTTCAGGGATTAGAGAGGGTGGTCCTTGTGGTGGACTGCAGGTATGGAGAGCTGTTGTCATCGTATTAGATAGATAAGAATGATTATATGTATTGTAGAAATGTCTCCTATCATGTTCCCTAATTTCTTATTATGTCCACATCCTTGTCCCCATCTTGGACATCATAACAAACGTGCACTTTTTTGTTTAATTTACACATTGGACCATAGGAAAAATGACACTACAGCTACAGAGGTGACCGTCTGATAGCCCAGCTCGACTATCCATCTCTACTGAAGACCCTTTCAGCTTTTTGAGAGTTGGGTGGAGGACATCATCTCTGAAAATAGGATCCCACAGCTTCACCCCATCAGTGTGAGCAGGACTCTTAGGACTCTTAGAAGAGTCAATGCTCTGGTACCATGGGGGGCGCTTGGCCCCCTCTCTTCGTCACTGAGGATGATTTCATTTTTCAGGGATTAGAGAGGGTGGTCCTTGTGGTGGACTGCAGGTATGGAGAGCTGTTGTCATCGTATTAGATAGATAAGAATGATTATATGTATTGTAGAAATGTCTCCTATCATGTTCCCTAATTTTTTATTATGTCCACATCCTGGTCCCCATCTTGGACATCATAACAAACGTGCACTTTTTTGTTTAATTTACACATTGGACCATAGGAAAAATGACACTACAGCTACAGAGGTGACCGTCTGATAGCCCAGCTCGACTATCCATCTCTACTGAAGACCCTTTCAGCTTTTTAAGAGTTGGGTGGAGGACATCATCTCTGAAAATAGGGTCCCACAGCTGCACCCCATCAGTGTGAGCAGGACTCTTAGGACTCTTAGAAGAGTCAATGCTCTGAGACCATTGGGGGCACTTAGCCCCCTCTCTTCGTCACTGAGGATGATTTCATTTTTCAGGGATTAGAGAGGGTGGTCCTTGTGGTGGACTGCAGGTATGGAGAGCTGTTATCATCGTATTAGATAGATAAGAATGATTATATGTATTGTAGAAATGTCTCCTATCATGTTCCCTAATTTTTTATTATGTCCACATCCTGGTCCCCATCTTGGACATCATAACAAACGTGCACTTTTTTGTTTAATTTACACATTGGACCATAGGAAAAATGACACTACAGCTACAGAGGTGACCGTCTGATAGCCCAGCTCGACAATCCATCTCTACTGAAGACCCTTTCAGCTTTTTGAGAGTTGGGTGGAGGACATCATCTCTGAAAATAGGGTCCCACAGCTGCACCCCATCAGTGTGAGCAGGACTCTTAGGACTCTTAGAAGAGTCAATGCTCTGAGACCATGGGGGGCGCTTAGCCCCCTCTCTTCGTCACTGAGGATGATTTCATTTTTCAGGGATTAGAGAGGGTGGTCCTTGTGGTGGACTGCAGGTATGGAGAGCTGTTGTCATCGTATTAGATAGATAAGAATGATTATATGTATTGTAGAAATGTCTCCTATCATGTTCCCTAATTTTTTATTATGTCCACATCCTGGTCCCCATCTTGGACATCATAACAAACGTGCACTTTTTTGTTTAATTTACACATTGGACCATAGGAAAAATGACACTACAGCTACAGAGGTGACCGTCTGATAGCCCAGCTCGACTATCCATCTCTACTGAAGACCCTTTCAGCTTTTTGAGAGTTGGGTAGAGAACATCATCTCTGAAAATAGGGTCCCACAGCTGCACCCCATCAGTGTGAGCAGGACTCTTAGGACTCTTAGAAGAGTCAATGCTCTGAGACCATGGAGGGCGCTTAGCCCCCTCTCTTCGTCACTGAGGATGATTTCACTTTTCAGGGATTAGAGAGAGTGGTCCTTGTGGTGGACTGCAGGTATGGAGAGCTGTTGTGATCGTATTAGATAGATAAGAATGATTATATGTATTGTAGAAATGTCTCCTATCATGTTCCCTAATTTTTTATTATGTCCACATCCTGGTCCCCATCTTGAACATCATAACAAACGTGCACTTTTTTGTTTAATTTACACATTGGACCATAGGAAAAATGACACTACAGCTACAGAGGTGACCGTCTGATAGCCCAGCTCGACTATCCATCTCTACTGAAGACCCTTTCAGCTTTTTAAGAGTTGGGTGGAGGACATCATCTCTGAAAATAGGGTCCCACAGCTGCACCCCATCAGTGTGAGCAGGACTCTTAGGACTCTTAGAAGAGTCAATGCTCTGAGACCATTGGGGGCACTTAGCCCCCTCTCTTCGTCACTGAGGATGATTTCATTTTTCAGGGATTAGAGAGGGTGGTCCTTGTGGTGGACTGCAGGTATGGAGAGCTGTTATCATCGTATTAGATAGATAAGAATGATTATATGTATTGTAGAAATGTCTCCTATCATGTTCCCTAATTTTTTATTATGTCCACATCCTGGTCCCCATCTTGGACATCATAACAAACGTGCACTTTTTTGTTTAATTTACACATTGGACCATAGGAAAAATGACACTACAGCTACAGAGGTGACCGTCTGATAGCCCAGCTCGACAATCCATCTCTACTGAAGACCCTTTCAGCTTTTTGAGAGTTGGGTGGAGGACATCATCTCTGAAAATAGGGTCCCACAGCTGCACCCCATCAGTGTGAGCAGGACTTTTAGGACTCTTAGAAGAGTCAATGCTCTGAGACCATGGGGGGCGCTTAGCCCCCTCTCTTCGTCACTGAGGATGATTTCATTTTTCAGGGATTAGAGAGGGTGGTCCTTGTGGTGGACTGCAGGTATGGAGAGCTGTTGTCATCGTATTAGATAGATAAGAATGATTATATGTATTGTAGAAATGTCTCCTATCATGTTCCCTAATTTTTTATTATGTCCACATCCTGGTCCCCATCTTGGACATCATAACAAACGTGCACTTTTTTGTTTAATTTACACATTGGACCATAGGAAAAATGACACTACAGCTACAGAGGTGACCGTCTGATAGCCCAGCTCGACTATCCATCTCTACTGAAGACCCTTTCAGCTTTTTGAGAGTTGGGTAGAGAACATCATCTCTGAAAATAGGGTCCCACAGCTGCACCCCATCAGTGTGAGCAGGACTCTTAGGACTCTTAGAAGAGTCAATGCTCTGAGACCATGGAGGGTGCTTAGCCCCCTCTCTTCGTCACTGAGGATGATTTCACTTTTCAGGGATTAGAGAGAGTGGTCCTTGTGGTGGACTGCAGGTATGGAGAGCTGTTGTGATCGTATTAGATAGATAAGAATGATTATATGTATTGTAGAAATGTCTCCTATCATGTTCCCTAATTTTTTATTATGTCCACATCCTGGTCCCCATCTTGAACATCATAACAAACGTGCACTTTTTTGTTTAATTTACACATTGGACCATAGGAAAAATGACACTACAGCTACAGAGGTGACCGTCTGATAGCCCAGCTCGACTATCCATCTCTACTGAAGACCCTTTCAGCTTTTTGAGAGTTGGGTGGAGGACATCATCTCTGAAAATAGGGTCCCACAGCTGCACCCCATCAGTGTGAGCAGGACTCTTAGGACTCTTAGAAGAGTTAATGCTCTGAGACCATGGGGGCGCTTAGCCCCCTCTCTTCGTCACTGAGGATGATTTCATTTTTCAGGGATTAGAGAGGGTGGTCCTTGTGGTGGACTGCAGGTATGGAGAGCTGTTGTCATCGTATTAGATAAATAAGAATGATTATATGTATTGTAGAAATGTCTCCTATCATGTTCCCTAATTTTTTATTATGTCCACATCCTGGTCCCCATCTTGGACATCATAACAAACGTGCACTTTTTTGTTTAATTTACACATTGGACCATAGGAAAAATGACACTACAGCTACAGAGGTGACCGTCTGATAGCCCAGCTCGACTATCCATCTCTACTGAAGACCCTTTCAGCTTTTTGAGAGTTGGGTGGAGGACATCATCTGTGAAAATAGGGTCCCACAGCTGCACCCCATCAGTGTGAGCAGGACTCTTAGGACTCTTAGAAGAGTTAATGCTCTGAGACCATGGGGGCGCTTAGCCCCCTCTCTTCGTCACTGAGGATGATTTCATTTTTCAGGGATTAGAGAGGGTGGTCCTTGTGGTGGACTGCAGGTATGGAGAGCTGTTGTCATCGTATTAGATAGATAAGAATGATTATATGTATTGTAGAAATGTCTCCTATCATGTTCCCTAATTTTTTATTATGTCCACATCCTGGTCCCCATCTTGGACATCATAACAAACGTGCACTTTTTTGTTTAATTTACACATTGGACCATAGGAAAAATGACACTACAGCTACAGAGGTGACCGTCTGATAGCCCAGCTCGACTATCCATCTCTACTGAAGACCCTTTCAGCTTTTTGAGAGTTGGGTAGAGAACATCATCTCTGAAAATAGGGTCCCACAGCTGCACCCCATCAGTGTGAGCAGGACTCTTAGGACTCTTAGAAGAGTCAATGCTCTGAGACCATGGAGGGTGCTTAGCCCCCTCTCTTCGTCACTGAGGATGATTTCACTTTTCAGGGATTAGAGAGAGTGGTCCTTGTGGTGGACTGCAGGTATGGAGAGCTGTTGTGATCGTATTAGATAGATAAGAATGATTATATGTATTGTAGAAATGTCTCCTATCATGTTCCCTAATTTTTTATTATGTCCACATCCTGGTCCCCATCTTGAACATCATAACAAACGTGCACTTTTTTGTTTAATTTACACATTGGACCATAGGAAAAATGACACTACAGCTACAGAGGTGACCGTCTGATAGCCCAGCTCGACTATCCATCTCTACTGAAGACCCTTTCAGCTTTTTGAGAGTTGGGTGGAGGACATCATCTCTGAAAATAGGGTCCCACAGCTGCACCCCATCAGTGTGAGCAGGACTCTTAGGACTCTTAGAAGAGTTAATGCTCTGAGACCATGGGGGCGCTTAGCCCCCTCTCTTCGTCACTGAGGATGATTTCATTTTTCAGGGATTAGAGAGGGTGGTCCTTGTGGTGGACTGCAGGTATGGAGAGCTGTTGTCATCGTATTAGATAAATAAGAATGATTATATGTATTGTAGAAATGTCTCCTATCATGTTCCCTAATTTTTTATTATGTCCACATCCTGGTCCCCATCTTGGACATCATAACAAACGTGCACTTTTTTGTTTAATTTACACATTGGACCATAGGAAAAATGACACTACAGCTACAGAGGTGACCGTCTGATAGCCCAGCTCGACTATCCATCTCTACTGAAGACCCTTTCAGCTTTTTGAGAGTTGGGTGGAGGACATCATCTGTGAAAATAGGGTCCCACAGCTGCACCCCATCAGTGTGAGCAGGACTCTTAGGACTCTTAGAAGAGTTAATGCTCTGAGACCATGGGGGCGCTTAGCCCCCTCTCTTCGTCACTGAGGATGATTTCATTTTTCAGGGATTAGAGAGGGTGGTCCTTGTGGTGGACTGCAGGTATGGAGAGCTGTTGTCATCGTATTAGATAGATAAGAATGATTATATGTATTGTAGAAATGTCTCCTATCATGTTCCCTAATTTTTTATTATGTCCACATCCTGGTCCCCATCTTGGACATCATAACAAACGTGCACTTTTTTGTTTAATTTACACATTGGACCATAGGAAAAATGACACTACAGCTACAGAGGTGACCGTCTGATAGCCCAGCTCGACTATCCATCTCTACTGAAGACCCTTTCAGCATTTTGAGAGTTGGGTGGAGGACATCATCTCTGAAAATAGGGTCCCACAGCTGCACCCCATCAGTGTGAGCAGGACTCTTAGGACTCTTAGAAGAGTCAATGCTCTGAGACCATTGGGGGCACTTAGCCCCCTCTCTTCGTCACTGAGGATGATTTCATTTTTCAGGGATTAGAGAGGGTGGTCCTTGTGGTGGACTGCAGGTATGGAGAGCTGTTATCATCGTATTAGATAGATAAGAATGATTATATGTATTGTAGAAATGTCTCCTATCATGTTCCCTAATTTTTTATTATGTCCACATCCTGGTCCCCATCTTGGACATCATAACAAACGTGCACTTTTTTGTTTAATTTACACATTGGACCATAGGAAAAATGACACTACAGCTACAGAGGTGACCGTCTGATAGCCCAGCTCGACTATCCATCTCTACTGAAGACCCTTTCAGCTTTTTGAGAGTTGGGTGGAGGACATCATCTCTGAAAATAGGGTCCCACAGCTTCACCCCATCAGTGTGAGCAGGACTCTTAGGACTCTTAGAAGAGTCAATGCTCTGGTACCATGGGGGGCGCTTGGCCCCCTCTCTTCGTCACTGAGGATGATTTCATTTTTCAGGGATTAGAGAGGGTGGTCCTTGTGGTGGACTGCAGGTATGGAGAGCTGTTGTCATCGTATTAGATAGATAAGAATGATTATATGTATTGTAGAAATGTCTCCTATCATGTTCCCTAATTTTTTATTATGTCCACATCCTGGTCCCCATCTTGGACATCATAACAAACGTGCACTTTTTTGTTTAATTTACACATTGGACCATAGGAAAAATGACACTACAGCTACAGAGGTGACCGTCTGATAGCCCAGCTCGACTATCCATCTCTACTGAAGACCCTTTCAGCTTTTTGAGAGTTGGGTGGAGGACATCATCTCTGAAAATAGGGTCCCACAGCTGCACCCCATCAGTGTGAGCAGGACTCTTAGGACTCTTAGAAGAGTTAATGCTGTGAGACCATGGGGGCGCTTAGCCCCCTCTCTTCGTCACTGAGGATGATTTCATTTTTCAGGGATTAGAGAGGGTGGTCCTTGTGGTGGACTGCAGGTATGGAGAGCTGTTGTCATCGTATTAGATAAATAAGAATGATTATATGTATTGTAGAAATGTCTCCTATCATGTTCCCTAATTTTTTATTATGTCCACATCCTGGTCCCCATCTTGGACATCATAACAAACGTGCACTTTTTTGTTTAATTTACACATTGGACCATAGGAAAAATGACACTACAGCTACAGAGGTGACCGTCTGATAGCCCAGCTCGACTATCCATCTCTACTGAAGACCCTTTCAGCTTTTTGAGAGTTGGGTGGAGGACATCATCTGTGAAAATAGGGTCCCACAGCTGCACCCCATCAGTGTGAGCAGGACTCTTAGGACTCTTAGAAGAGTTAATGCTCTGAGACCATGGGGGCGCTTAGCCCCCTCTCTTCGTCACTGAGGATGATTTCATTTTTCAGGGATTAGAGAGGGTGGTCCTTGTGGTGGACTGCAGGTATGGAGAGCTGTTGTCATCGTATTAGATAGATAAGAATGATTATATGTATTGTAGAAATGTCTCCTATCATGTTCCCTAATTTTTTATTATGTCCACATCCTGGTCCCCATCTTGGACATCATAACAAACGTGCACTTTTTTGTTTAATTTACACATTGGACCATAGGAAAAATGACACTACAGCTACAGAGGTGACCGTCTGATAGCCCAGCTCGACTATCCATCTCTACTGAAGACCCTTTCAGCATTTTGAGAGTTGGGTGGAGGACATCATCTCTGAAAATAGGGTCCCACAGCTGCACCCCATCAGTGTGAGCAGGACTCTTAGGACTCTTAGAAGAGTCAATGCTCTGAGACCATTGGGGGCACTTAGCCCCCTCTCTTCGTCACTGAGGATGATTTCATTTTTCAGGGATTAGAGAGGGTGGTCCTTGTGGTGGACTGCAGGTATGGAGAGCTGTTATCATCGTATTAGATAGATAAGAATGATTATATGTATTGTAGAAATGTCTCCTATCATGTTCCCTAATTTTTTATTATGTCCACATCCTGGTCCCCATCTTGGACATCATAACAAACGTGCACTTTTTTGTTTAATTTACACATTGGACCATAGGAAAAATGACACTACAGCTACAGAGGTGACCGTCTGATAGCCCAGCTCGACTATCCATCTCTACTGAAGACCCTTTCAGCTTTTTGAGAGTTGGGTGGAGGACATCATCTCTGAAAATAGGGTCCCACAGCTTCACCCCATCAGTGTGAGCAGGACTCTTAGGACTCTTAGAAGAGTCAATGCTCTGGTACCATGGGGGGCGCTTGGCCCCCTCTCTTCGTCACTGAGGATGATTTCATTTTTCAGGGATTAGAGAGGGTGGTCCTTGTGGTGGACTGCAGGTATGGAGAGCTGTTGTCATCGTATTAGATAGATAAGAATGATTATATGTATTGTAGAAATGTCTCCTATCATGTTCCCTAATTTTTTATTATGTCCACATCCTGGTCCCCATCTTGGACATCATAACAAACGTGCACTTTTTTGTTTAATTTACACATTGGACCATAGGAAAAATGACACTACAGCTACAGAGGTGACCGTCTGATAGCCCAGCTCGACTATCCATCTCTACTGAAGACCCTTTCAGCTTTTTGAGAGTTGGGTGGAGAACATCATCTCTGAAAATAGGGTCCCACAGCTGCACCCCATCAGTGTGAGCAGGACTCTTAAGACTCTTAGAAGAGTCAATGCTCTGAGACCATGGGGGGCGCTTAGCCCCCTCTCCTCGTCACTGAGGATGATTTCACTTTTCAGGGAATAGAGAGGGTGGTCCTTGTGGTGGACTGCAGGTATGGAGAGCTGTTGTCATCGTATTAGATAGATAAGAATGATTATATGTATTGTAGAAATGTCTCCTATCATGTTCCCTATTTTTTTATTATGTCCACATCCTGGTCCCCATCTTGGAAATCATAACAAACGTGCACTTTTTTGTTTAATTTACAAATTGGACCATAGGAAAAATGACACTACAGCTACAGAGGTGACCGTCTGATAGCCCAGCTCGACTATCCATCTCTACTGAAGACCCTTTCAGCTTTTTGAGAGTTGGGTGGAGGACATCATCTCTGAAAATAGGGTCCCACAGCTGCACCCCATCAGTGTGAGCAGGAATCTTAGGACTCTTAGAAGAGTCAATGCTCTGAGACCATGGGGGGCGCTTAGCCCCCTCTCTTCGTCACTGAGGATGATTTCATTTTTCAGGGATTAGAGAGAGTGGTCCTTGTGGTGGACTGCAGGTATGGAGAGCTGTTGTGATCGTATTAGATAGATAAGAATGATTATATGTATTGTAGAAATGTCTCCTATCATGTTCCCTAATTTTTTATTATGTCCACATCCTGGTCCCCATCTTGAACATCATAACAAACGTGCACTTTTTTGTTTAATTTACACATTGGACCATAGGAAAAATGACACTACAGCTACAGAGGTGACCGTCTGATAGCCCAGCTCGACTATCCATCTCTACTGAAGACCCTTTCAGCTTTTTGAGAGTTGGGTGGAGGACATCATCTCTGAAAATAGGGTCCCACAGCTTCACCCCATCAGTGTGAGCAGGACTCTTAGGACTCTTAGAAGAGTCAATGCTCTGGTACCATGGGGGGCGCTTGGCCCCCTCTCTTCGTCACTGAGGATGATTTCATTTTTCAGGGATTAGAGAGGGTGGTCCTTGTGGTGGACTGCAGGTATGGAGAGCTGTTGTCATCGTATTAGATAAATAAGAATGATTATATGTATTGTAGAAATGTCTCCTATCATGTTCCCTAATTTTTTATTATGTCCACATCCTGGTCCCCATCTTGGACATCATAACAAACGTGCACGTTTTTGTTTAATTTACACATTGGACCATAGGAAAAATGACACTACAGCTACAGAGGTGACCGTCTGATAGCCCAGCTCGACTATCCATCTCTACTGAAGACCCTTTCAGCTTTTTGAGAGTTGGGTGGAGGACATCATCTCTGAAAATAGGGTCCCACAGCTGCACCCCATCAGTGTGAGCAGGACTCTTAGGACTCTTAGAAGAGTTAATGCTCTGAGACCATGGGGGCGCTTAGCCCCCTCTCTTCGTCACTGAGGATGATTTCATTTTTCAGGGATTAGAGAGGGTGGTCCTTGTGGTGGACTGCAGGTATGGAGAGCTGTTGTCATCGTATTAGATAGATAAGAATGATTATATGTATTGTAGAAATGTCTCCTATCATGTTCCCTAATTTTTTATTATGTCCACATCCTGGTCCCCATCTTGGACATCATAACAAACGTGCACTTTTTTGTTTAATTTACACATTGGACCATAGGAAAAATGACACTACAGCTACAGAGGTGACCGTCTGATAGCCCAGCTCGACTATCCATCTCTACTGAAGACCCTTTCAGCATTTTGAGAGTTGGGTGGAGGACATCATCTCTGAAAATAGGGTCCCACAGCTGCACCCCATCAGTGTGAGCAGGACTCTTAGGACTCTTAGAAGAGTCAATGCTCTGAGACCATTGGGGGCACTTAGCCCCCTCTCTTCGTCACTGAGGATGATTTCATTTTTCAGGGATTAGAGAGGGTGGTCCTTGTGGTGGACTGCAGGTATGGAGAGCTGTTATCATCGTATTAGATAGATAAGAATGATTATATGTATTGTAGAAATGTCTCCTATCATGTTCTCTAATTTTTTATTATGTCCACATCCTGGTCCCCATCTTGGACATCATAACAAACGTGCACTTTTTTGTTTAATTTACACATTGGACCATAGGAAAAATGACACTACAGCTACAGAGGTGACCGTCTGATAGCCCAGCTCGACAATCCATCTCTACTGAAGACCCTTTCAGCTTTTTGAGAGTTGGGTGGAGGACATCATCTCTGAAAATAGGGTCCCACAGCTGCACCCCATCAGTGTGAGCAGGACTTTTAGGACTCTTAGAAGAGTCAATGCTCTGAGACCATGGGGGGCGCTTAGCCCCCTCTCTTCGTCACTGAGGATGATTTCATTTTTCAGGGATTAGAGAGGGTGGTCCTTGTGGTGGACTGCAGGTATGGAGAGCTGTTGTCATCGTATTAGATAGATAAGAATGATTATATGTATTGTAGAAATGTCTCCTATCATGTTCCCTAATTTTTTATTATGTCCACATCCTGGTCCCCATCTTGGACATCATAACAAACGTGCACTTTTTTGTTTAATTTACACATTGGACCATAGGAAAAATGACACTACAGCTACAGAGGTGACCGTCTGATAGCCCAGCTCGACTATCCATCTCTACTGAAGACCCTTTCAGCTTTTTGAGAGTTGGGTAGAGAACATCATCTCTGAAAATAGGGTCCCACAGCTGCACCCCATCAGTGTGAGCAGGACTCTTAGGACTCTTAGAAGAGTCAATGCTCTGAGACCATGGAGGGTGCTTAGCCCCCTCTCTTCGTCACTGAGGATGATTTCACTTTTCAGGGATTAGAGAGAGTGGTCCTTGTGGTGGACTGCAGGTATGGAGAGCTGTTGTGATCGTATTAGATAGATAAGAATGATTATATGTATTGTAGAAATGTCTCCTATCATGTTCCCTAATTTTTTATTATGTCCACATCCTGGTCCCCATCTTGAACATCATAACAAACGTGCACTTTTTTGTTTAATTTACACATTGGACCATAGGAAAAATGACACTACAGCTACAGAGGTGACCGTCTGATAGCCCAGCTCGACTATCCATCTCTACTGAAGACCCTTTCAGCTTTTTGAGAGTTGGGTGGAGGACATCATCTCTGAAAATAGGGTCCCACAGCTGCACCCCATCAGTGTGAGCAGGACTCTTAGGACTCTTAGAAGAGTTAATGCTCTGGGACCATGGGGGCGCTTAGCCCCCTCTCTTCGTCACTGAGGATGATTTCATTTTTCAGGGATTAGAGAGGGTGGTCCTTGTGGTGGACTGCAGGTATGGAGAGCTGTTGTCATCGTATTAGATAAATAAGAATGATTATATGTATTGTAGAAATGTCTCCTATCATGTTCCCTAATTTTTTATTATGTCCACATCCTGGTCCCCATCTTGGACATCATAACAAACGTGCACTTTTTTGTTTAATTTACACATTGGACCATAGGAAAAATGACACTACAGCTACAGAGGTGACCGTCTGATAGCCCAGCTCGACTATCCATCTCTACTGAAGACCCTTTCAGCTTTTTGAGAGTTGGGTGGAGGACATCATCTGTGAAAATAGGGTCCCACAGCTGCACCCCATCAGTGTGAGCAGGACTCTTAGGACTCTTAGAAGAGTTAATGCTCTGAGACCATGGGGGCGCTTAGCCCCCTCTCTTCGTCACTGAGGATGATTTCATTTTTCAGGGATTAGAGAGGGTGGTCCTTGTGGTGGACTGCAGGTATGGAGAGCTGTTGTCATCGTATTAGATAGATAAGAATGATTATATGTATTGTAGAAATGTCTCCTATCATGTTCCCTAATTTTTTATTATGTCCACATCCTGGTCCCCATCTTGGACATCATAACAAACGTGCACTTTTTTGTTTAATTTACACATTGGACCATAGGAAAAATGACACTACAGCTACAGAGGTGACCGTCTGATAGCCCAGCTCGACTATCCATCTCTACTGAAGACCCTTTCAGCATTTTGAGAGTTGGGTGGAGGACATCATCTCTGAAAATAGGGTCCCACAGCTGCACCCCATCAGTGTGAGCAGGACTCTTAGGACTCTTAGAAGAGTCAATGCTCTGAGACCATTGGGGGCACTTAGCCCCCTCTCTTCGTCACTGAGGATGATTTCATTTTTCAGGGATTAGAGAGGGTGGTCCTTGTGGTGGACTGCAGGTATGGAGAGCTGTTATCATCGTATTAGATAGATAAGAATGATTATATGTATTGTAGAAATGTCTCCTATCATGTTCCCTAATTTTTTATTATGTCCACATCCTGGTCCCCATCTTGGACATCATAACAAACGTGCACTTTTTTGTTTAATTTACACATTGGACCATAGGAAAAATGACACTACAGCTACAGAGGTGACCGTCTGATAGCCCAGCTCGACTATCCATCTCTACTGAAGACCCTTTCAGCTTTTTGAGAGTTGGGTGGAGGACATCATCTCTGAAAATAGGGTCCCACAGCTTCACCCCATCAGTGTGAGCAGGACTCTTAGGACTCTTAGAAGAGTCAATGCTCTGGTACCATGGGGGGCGCTTGGCCCCCTCTCTTCGTCACTGAGGATGATTTCATTTTTCAGGGATTAGAGAGGGTGGTCCTTGTGGTGGACTGCAGGTATGGAGAGCTGTTGTCATCGTATTAGATAGATAAGAATGATTATATGTATTGTAGAAATGTCTCCTATCATGTTCCCTAATTTTTTATTATGTCCACATCCTGGTCCCCATCTTGGACATCATAACAAACGTGCACTTTTTTGTTTAATTTACACATTGGACCATAGGAAAAATGACACTACAGCTACAGAGGTGACCGTCTGATAGCCCAGCTCGACTATCCATCTCTACTGAAGACCCTTTCAGCTTTTTGAGAGTTGGGTGGAGAACATCATCTCTGAAAATAGGGTCCCACAGCTGCACCCCATCAGTGTGAGCAGGACTCTTAAGACTCTTAGAAGAGTCAATGCTCTGAGACCATGGGGGGCGCTTAGCCCCCTCTCCTCGTCACTGAGGATGATTTCACTTTTCAGGGAATAGAGAGGGTGGTCCTTGTGGTGGACTGCAGGTATGGAGAGCTGTTGTCATCGTATTAGATAGATAAGAATGATTATATGTATTGTAGAAATGTCTCCTATCATGTTCCCTATTTTTTTATTATGTCCACATCCTGGTCCCCATCTTGGAAATCATAACAAACGTGCACTTTTTTGTTTAATTTACAAATTGGACCATAGGAAAAATGACACTACAGCTACAGAGGTGACCGTCTGATAGCCCAGCTCGACTATTCATCTCTACTGAAGACCCTTTCAGCTTTTTGAGAGTTGGGTGGAGGACATCATCTCTGAAAATAGGGTCCCACAGCTGCACCCCATCAGTGTGAGCAGGAATCTTAGGACTCTTAGAAGAGTCAATGCTCTGAGACCATGGGGGGCGCTTAGCCCCCTCTCTTCGTCACTGAGGATGATTTCATTTTTCAGGGATTAGAGAGAGTGGTCCTTGTGGTGGACTGCAGGTATGGAGAGCTGTTGTGATCGTATTAGATAGATAAGAATGATTATATGTATTGTAGAAATGTCTCCTATCATGTTCCCTAATTTTTTATTATGTCCACATCCTGGTCCCCATCTTGAACATCATAACAAACGTGCACTTTTTTGTTTAATTTACACATTGGACCATAGGAAAAATGACACTACAGCTACAGAGGTGACCGTCTGATAGCCCAGCTCGACTATCCATCTCTACTGAAGACCCTTTCAGCTTTTTGAGAGTTGGGTGGAGGACATCATCTCTGAAAATAGGGTCCCACAGCTTCACCCCATCAGTGTGAGCAGGACTCTTAGGACTCTTAGAAGAGTCAATGCTCTGGTACCATGGGGGGCGCTTGGCCCCCTCTCTTCGTCACTGAGGATGATTTCATTTTTCAGGGATTAGAGAGGGTGGTCCTTGTGGTGGACTGCAGGTATGGAGAGCTGTTGTCATCGTATTAGATAAATAAGAATGATTATATGTATTGTAGAAATGTCTCCTATCATGTTCCCTAATTTTTTATTATGTCCACATCCTGGTCCCCATCTTGGACATCATAACAAACGTGCACGTTTTTGTTTAATTTACACATTGGACCATAGGAAAAATGACACTACAGCTACAGAGGTGACCGTCTGATAGCCCAGCTCGACTATCCATCTCTACTGAAGACCCTTTCAGCTTTTTGAGAGTTGGGTGGAGGACATCATCTCTGAAAATAGGGTCCCACAGCTGCACCCCATCAGTGTGAGCAGGACTCTTAGGACTCTTAGAAGAGTTAATGCTCTGAGACCATGGGGGCGCTTAGCCCCCTCTCTTCGTCACTGAGGATGATTTCATTTTTCAGGGATTAGAGAGGGTGGTCCTTGTGGTGGACTGCAGGTATGGAGAGCTGTTGTCATCGTATTAGATAGATAAGAATGATTATATGTATTGTAGAAATGTCTCCTATCATGTTCCCTAATTTTTTATTATGTCCACATCCTGGTCCCCATCTTGGACATCATAACAAACGTGCACTTTTTTGTTTAATTTACACATTGGACCATAGGAAAAATGACACTACAGCTACAGAGGTGACCGTCTGATAGCCCAGCTCGACTATCCATCTCTACTGAAGACCCTTTCAGCATTTTGAGAGTTGGGTGGAGGACATCATCTCTGAAAATAGGGTCCCACAGCTGCACCCCATCAGTGTGAGCAGGACTCTTAGGACTCTTAGAAGAGTCAATGCTCTGAGACCATTGGGGGCACTTAGCCCCCTCTCTTCGTCACTGAGGATGATTTCATTTTTCAGGGATTAGAGAGGGTGGTCCTTGTGGTGGACTGCAGGTATGGAGAGCTGTTATCATCGTATTAGATAGATAAGAATGATTATATGTATTGTAGAAATGTCTCCTATCATGTTCTCTAATTTTTTATTATGTCCACATCCTGGTCCCCATCTTGGACATCATAACAATCGTGCACTTTTTTGTTTAATTTACACATTGGACCATAGGAAAAATGACACTACAGCTACAGAGGTGACCGTCTGATAGCCCAGCTCGACTATCCATCTCTACTGAAGACCCTTTCAGCTTTTTGAGAGTTGGGTGGAGGACATCATCTCTGAAAATAGGGTCCCACAGCTTCACCCCATCAGTGTGAGCAGGACTCTTAGGACTCTTAGAAGAGTCAATGCTCTGGTACCATGGGGGGCGCTTGGCCCCCTCTCTTCGTCACTGAGGATGATTTCATTTTTCAGGGATTAGAGAGGGTGGTCCTTGTGGTGGACTGCAGGTATGGAGAGCTGTTGTCATCGTATTAGATAGATAAGAATGATTATATGTATTGTAGAAATGTCTCCTATCATGTTCCCTAATTTTTTATTATGTCCACATCCTGGTCCCCATCTTGGACATCATAACAAACGTGCACTTTTTTGTTTAATTTACACATTGGACCATAGGAAAAATGACACTACAGCTACAGAGGTGACCGTCTGATAGCCCAGCTCGACTATCCATCTCTACTGAAGACCCTTTCAGCTTTTTGAGAGTTGGGTGGAGGACATCATCTCTGAAAATAGGGTCCCACAGCTGCACCCCATCAGTGTGAGCAGGACTCTTAGGACTCTTAGAAGAGTTAATGCTCTGAGACCATGGGGGCGCTTAGCCCCCTCTCTTCGTCACTGAGGATGATTTCATTTTTCAGGGATTAGAGAGGGTGGTCCTTGTGGTGGACTGCAGGTATGGAGAGCTGTTGTCATCGTATTAGATAGATAAGAATGATTATATGTATTGTAGAAATGTCTCCTATCATGTTCCCTAATTTTTTATTATGTCCACATCCTGGTCCCCATCTTGGACATCATAACAAACGTGCACTTTTTTGTTTAATTTACACATTGGACCATAGGAAAAATGACACTACAGCTACAGAGGTGACCGTCTGATAGCCCAGCTCGACTATCCATCTCTACTGAAGACCCTTTCAGCTTTTTGAGAGTTGGGTGGAGGACATCATCTCTGAAAATAGGGTCCCACAGCTGCACCCCATCAGTGTGAGCAGGACTCTTAGGACTCTTAGAAGAGTCAATGCTCTGAGACCATTGGGGGCACTTAGCCCCCTCTCTTCGTCACTGAGGATGATTTCATTTTTCAGGGATTAGAGAGGGTGGTCCTTGTGGTGGACTACAGGTATGGAGAGCTGTTATCATCGTATTAGATAGATAAGAATGATTATATGTATTGTAGAAATGTCTCCTATCATGTTCCCTAATTTTTTATTATGTCCACATCCTGGTCCCCATCTTGGACATCATAACAAACGTGCACTTTTTTGTTTAATTTACACATTGGACCATAGGAAAAATGACACTACAGCTACAGAGGTGACCGTCTGATAGCCCAGCTCGACAATCCATCTCTACTGAAGACCCTTTCAGCTTTTTGAGAGTTGGGTGGAGGACATCATCTCTGAAAATAGGGTCCCACAGCTGCACTTCATCAGTGTGAGCAGGACTCTTAGGACTCTTAGAAGAGTCAATGCTCTGAGACCATGGGGGGCGCTTAGTCCCCTCTCTTCGTCACTGAGGATGATTTCATTTTTCAGGGATTAGAGAGGGTGGTCCTTGTGGTGGACTGCAGGTATGGAGAGCTGTTGTCATCGTATTAAATAGATAAGAATGATTATATGTATTGTAGAAATGTCTCCTATCATGTTCCCTAATTTTTTATTATGTCCACATCCTGGTCCCCATCTTGGACATCATAACAAACGTGCACTTTTTTGTTTAATTTGCACATTGGACCATAGGAAAAATGACACTACAGCTACAGAGGTGACCGTCTGATAGCCCAGCTCGACTATCCATCTCTACTGAAGACCCTTTCAGCTTTTTGAGAGTTGGGTGGAGGACATCATCTCTGAAAATAGGGTCCCACAGCTGCACCCCATCAGTGTGAGCAGGACTCTTAGGACTCTTAGAAGAGTCAATGCTCTGAGACCATTGGGGGCACTTAGCCCCCTCTCTTCGTCACTGAGGATGATTTCATTTTTCAGGGATTAGAGAGGGTGGTCCTTGTGGTGGACTGCAGGTATGGAGAGCTGTTATCATCGTATTAGATAGATAAGAATGATTATATGTATTGTAGAAATGTCTCCTATCATGTTCCCTAATTTTTTATTATGTCCACATCCTGGTCCCCATCTTGGACATCATAACAAACGTGCACTTTTTTGTTTAATTTACACATTGGACCATAGGAAAAATGACACTACAGCTACAGAGGTGACCGTCTGATAGCCCAGCTCGACTATCCATCTCTACTGAAGACCCTTTCAGCTTTTTGAGAGTTGGGTGGAGAACATCATCTCTGAAAATAGGGTCCCACAGCTGCACCCCATCAGTGTGAGCAGGACTCTTAGGACTCTTAGAAGAGTCAATGCTCTGAGACCATGGGGGGCGCTTAGCCCCCTCTCTTCGTCACTGAGGATGATTTCACTTTTCAGGGAATAGAGAGGGTGGTCCTTGTGGTGGACTTCAGGTATGGAGAGCTGTTGTCATCGTATTAGATAGATAAGAATGATTATATGTATTGTAGAAATGTCTCCTATCATGTTCCCTATTTTTTTATTATGTCCACATCCTGGTCCCCATCGTGGAAATCATAACAAACGTGCACTTTTTTGTTTAATTTACACATTGGACCATAGGAAAAATGACACTACAGCTACAGAGGTGACCGTCTGGTAGCCCAGCTCGACTATCCATCTCTACTGAAGACCCTTTCAGCTTTTTGAGAGTTGGGTGGAGGACATCATCTCTGAAAATAGGGTCCCACAGCTGCACCCCATCAGTGTGAGCAGGACTCTTAGGACTCTTAGAAGAGTCAATGTTTTGAGACCATGGGGGGCGCTTAGCCCCCTCTCTTCGTCACTGAGGATGATTTCATTTTTCAGGGATTAGAGAGAGTGGTCCTTGTGGTGGACTGCAGGTATGGAGAGCTGTTGTGATCGTATTAGATAGATAAGAATGATTATATGTATTGTAGAAATGTCTCCTATCATGTTCCCTAATTTTTTATTATGTCCACATCCTGGTCCCCATCTTGGACATCATAACAAACGTGCACTTTTTTGTTTAATTTACACATTGGACCATAGGAAAAATGACACTACAGCTACAGAGGTGACCGTCTGATAGCCCAGCTCGACTATCCATCTCTACTGAAGACCCTTTCAGCTTTTTGAGAGTTGGGTGGAGGACATCATCTCTTAAAATAGGGTCCCACAGCTGCACCCCATCAGTGTAAGCAGGACTCTTAGGACTCTTAGAAGAGTCAATGCTCTAAAACCATGGGGGGCGCTTAGCCCCCTCTCTTCGTCCCTGAGGATGATTTCATTTTTCAGGGATTAGAGAGGGTGGTCCTTGTGGTGGACTGCAGGTATGGAGAGCTGTTGTCATCGTATTAGATAGATAAGAATGATTATATGTATTGCAGAAATGTCTCCTATCATGTTCCCTAATTTCTTATTATGTCCACATCCTGGTCCCCATCTTGGACATCATAACAAACGTGCACTTTTTTGTTTAATTTACACATTGGACCATAGGAAAAATGACACTACAGCTACAGAGGTGACCGTCTGATAGCCCAGCTCGACTATCCATCTCTACTGAAGACCCTTTCAGCTTTTTGAGAGTTGGGTGGAGGACATCATCTCTGAAAATAGGGTCCCACAGCTGCACCCCATCAGTGTGAGCAGGACTCTTAGGACTCTTAGAAGAGTTAATGCTCTGAGACCATGGGGGTGCTTAGCCCCCTCTCTTCGTCACTGAGGATGATTTCATTTTTCAGGGATTAGAGAGGGTGGTCCTTGTGGTGGACTGCAGGTATGGAGAGCTGTTGTCATCGTATTAGATAGATAAGAATGATTATATGTATTGTAAAAATGTCTCCTATCATGTTCCCTAATTTTTTATTATGTCCACATCCTGGTCCCCATCTTGGACATCATAACAAACGTGCACTTTTTTGTTTAATTTACACATTGGACCATAGGAAAAATGACACTACAGCTACAGAGGTGACCGTCTGATAGCCCAGCTCGACTATCCATCTCTACTGAAGACCCTTTCAGCTTTTTGAGAGTTGGGTGGAGGACATCATCTCTTAAAATAGGGTCCCACAGCTGCACCCCATCAGTGTAAGCAGGACTCTTAGGACTCTTAGAAGAGTCAATGCTCTAAAACCATGGGGGGCGCTTAGCCCCCTCTCTTCGTCACTGAGGATGATTTCATTTTTCAGGGATTAGAGAGAGTGGTCCTTGTGGTGGACTGCAGGTATGGAGAGCTGTTGTCATCGTATTAGATAGATAAGAATGATTATATGTATTGTAGAAATGTCTCCTATCATGTTCCCTAATTTTTTATTATGTCCACATCCTGGTCCCCATCTTGGACATCATAACAAACGTGCACTTTTTTGTTTAATTTACACATTGGACCATAGGAAAAATGACACTACAGCTACAGAGGTGACCGTCTGATAGCCCAGCTCGACTATCCATCTCTACTGAAGACCCTTTCAGCTTTTTGAGAGTTGGGTGGAGGACATCATCTCTGAAAATAGGGTCCCACAGCTGCACCCCATCAGTGTGAGCAGGACTCTTAGGACTCTTAGAAGAGTTAATGCTCTGAGACCATGGGGGCTCTTAGCCCCCTCTCTTCGTCACTGAGGATGATTTCATTTTTCAGGGATTAGAGAGGGTGGTCCTTGTGGTGGACTGCAGGTATGGAGAGCTGTTGTCATCGTATTAGATAGATAAGAATGATTATATGTATTGTAGAAATGTCTCCTATCATGTTCCCTAATTTTTTATTATGTCCACATCCTGGTCCCCATCTTGGACATCATAACAAACGTGCACTTTTTTGTTTAATTTACACATTGGACCATAGGAAAAATGACACTACAGCTACAGAGGTAACCGTCTGATAGCCCAGCTCGACTATCCATCTCTACTGAAGACCCTTTCAGCTTTTTGAGAGTTGGGTGGAGGACATCATCTCTTAAAATAGGGTCCCACAGCTGCACCCCATCAGTGTAAGCAGGACTCTTAGGACTCTTAGAAGAGTCAATGCTCTAAAACCATGGGGGGCGCTTAGCCCCCTCTCTTCGTCCCTGAGGATGATTTCATTTTTCAGGGATTAGAGAGGGTGGTCCTTGTGGTGGACTGCAGGTATGGAGAGCTGTTGTCATCGTATTAGATAGATAAGAATGATTATATGTATTGTAGAAATGTCTCCTATCATGTTCCCTAATTTTTTATTATGTCCACATCCTGGTCCCCATCTTGGACATCATAACAAACGTGCACTTTTTTGTTTAATTTACACATTGGACCATAGGAAAAATGACACTACAGCTACAGAGGTGACCGTCTGATAGCCCAGCTCGACTATCCATCTCTACTGAAGACCCTTTCAGCTTTTTGAGAGTTGGGTGGAGGACATCATCTCTGAAAATAGGGTCCCACAGCTGCACCCCATCAGTGTGAGCAGGACTCTTAGGACTCTTAGAAGAGTCAATGCTCTGAGACCATTGGGGGCACTTAGCCCCCTCTCTTCATCACTGAGGATGATTTCATTTTTCAGGGATTAGAGAGGGTGGTCCTTGTGGTGGACTGCAGATATGGAGAGCTGTTATCATCGTATTAGATAGATAAGAATGATTATATGTATTGTAGAAATGTCTCCTATCATGTTCCCTAATTTTTTATTATGTCCACATCCTGGTCCCCATCTTGGACATCATAACAAACGTGCACTTTTTTGTTTAATTTACACATTGGACCATAGGAAAAATGACACTACAGCTACAGAGGTGACCGTCTGATAGCCCAGCTCGACTATCCATCTCTACTGAAGACCCTTTCAGCTTTTTGAGAGTTGGGTGGAGAACATCATCTCTGAAAATAGGGTCCCACAGCTGCACCCCATCAGTGTGAGCAGGACTCTTAGGACTCTTAGAAGAGTCAATGCTCTGAGACCATGGGGGGCGCTTAGCCCCCTCTCTTCGTCACTGAGGATGATTTCACTTTTCAGGGAATAGAGAGGGTGGTCCTTGTGGTGGACTGCAGGTATGGAAAGCTGTTGTCATCGTATTAGATAGATAAGAATGATTATATGTATTGTAGAAATGTCTCCTATCATGTTCCCTATTTTTTTATTATGTCCACATCCTGGTCCCCATCTTGGAAATCATAACAAACGTGCACTTTTTTGTTTAATTTACACATTGGACCATAGGAAAAATGACACTACAGCTACAGAGGTGACCGTCTGATAGCCCAGCTCGACTATCCATCTCTACTGAAGACCCTTTCAGCTTTTTGAGAGTTGGGTGGAGGACATCATCTCTGAAAATAGGGTCCCACAGCTGCACCCCATCAGTGTGAGCAGGACTCGTAGGACTCTTAGAAGAGTCAATGCTCTGAGACCATGGAGGGCGCTTAGCCCCCTCTCTTCGTCACTGAGGATGATTTCACTTTTCAGGGATTAGAGAGAGTGGTCCTTGTGGTGGACTGCAGGTATGGAGAGCTGTTGTGATCGTATTAGATAGATAAGAATGATTATATGTATTGTAGAAATGTCTCCTATCATGTTCCCTAATTTTTTATTATGTCCACATCCTGGTCCCCATCTTGAACATCATAACAAACGTGCACTTTTTTGTTTAATTTACACATTGGACCATAGGAAAAATGACACTACAGCTACAGAGGTGACCGTCTGATAGCCCAGCTCGACTATCCATCTCTACTGAAGACCCTTTCAGCTTTTTGAGAGTTGGGTGGAGGACATCATCTCTGAAAATAGGGTCCCAAAGCTGCACCCCATCAGTGTAAGCAGAACTCTTAGGACTCTTAGAAGAGTCAATGCTCTAAAACCATGGGGGCGCTTAGCCCCCTCTCTTCGTCCCTGAGGATGATTTCATTTTTCAGGGATTAGAGAGGGTGGTCCTTGTGGTGGACTGCAGGTATGGAGAGCTGTTGTCATCGTATTAGATAGATAAGAATGATTATATGTATTGTAGAAATGTCTCCTATCATGTTCCCTAATTTCTTATTATGTCCACATCCTGGTCCCCATCTTGGACATCATAACAAACGTGCACTTTTTTGTTTAATTTACACATTGGACCATAGGAAAAATGACACTACAGCTACAGAGGTGACCGTCTGATAGCCCAGCTCGACTATCCATCTCTACTGAAGACCCTTTCAGCTTTTTGAGAGTTGGGTGGAGGACATCATCTCTGAAAATAGGGTCCCACAGCTTCACCCCATCAGTGTGAGCAGGACTCTTAGGACTCTTAGAAGAGTCAATGCTCTGGTACCATGGGGGGCGCTTGGCCCCCTCTCTTCGTCACTGAGGATGATTTCATTTTTCAGGGATTAGAGAGGGTGGTCCTTGTGGTGGACTGCAGGTATGGAGAGCTGTTGTCATCGTATTAGATAGATAAGAATGATTATATGTATTGTAGAAATGTCTCCTATCATGTTCCCTAATTTTTTATTATGTCCACATCCTGGTCCCCATCTTGGACATCATAACAAACGTGCACTTTTTTCTTTAATTTACACATTGGACCATAGGAAAAATGACACTACAGCTACAGAGGTGACCGTCTGATAGCCCAGCTCGACTATCCATCTCTACTGAAGACCCTTTCAGCTTTTTAAGAGTTGGGTGGAGGACATCATCTCTGAAAATAGGGTCCCACAGCTGCACCCCATCAGTGTGAGCAGGACTCTTAGGACTCTTAGAAGAGTCAATGCTCTGAGACCATTGGGGGCACTTAGCCCCCTCTCTTCGTCACTGAGGATGATTTCATTTTTCAGGGATTAGAGAGGGTGGTCCTTGTGGTGGACTGCAGGTATGGAGAGCTGTTATCATCGTATTAGATAGATAAGAATGATTATATGTATTGTAGAAATGTCTCCTATCATGTTCCCTAATTTTTTATTATGTCCACATCCTGGTCCCCATCTTGGACATCATAACAAACGTGCACTTTTTTGTTTAATTTACACATTGGACCATAGGAAAAATGACACTACAGCTACAGAGGTGACCGTATGATAGCCCAGCTCGACAATCCATCTCTACTGAAGACCCTTTCAGCTTTTTGAGAGTTGGGTGGAGGACATCATCTCTGAAAATAGGGTCCCACAGCTGCACCCCATCAGTGTGAGCAGGACTCTTAGGACTCTTAGAAGAGTCAATGCTCTGAGACCATGGGGGGCGCTTAGCCCCCTCTCTTCGTCACTGAGGATGATTTCATTTTTCAGGGATTAGAGAGGGTGGTCCTTGTGGTGGACTGCAGGTATGGAGAGCTGTTGTCATCGTATTAGATAGATAAGAATGATTATATGTATTGTAGAAATGTCTCCTATCATGTTCCCTAATTTTTTATTATGTCCACATCCTGGTCCCCATCTTGGACATCATATCAAACGTGCACTTTTTTGTTTAATTTACACATTGGACCATAGGAAAAATGACACTACAGCTACAGAGGTGACCGTCTGATAGCCCAGCTCGACTATCCATCTCTACTGAAGACCCTTTCAGCTTTTTGAGAGTTGGGTGGAGGACATCATCTCTGAAAATAGGGTCCCACAGCTGCACCCCATCAGTGTGAGCAGGACTCTTAGGACTCTTAGAAGAGTCAATGCTCTGAGACCATGGGGGGCGCTTAGCCCCCTCTCTTCGTCACTGAGGATGATTTCACTTTTCAGGGAATAGAGAGGGTGGTCCTTGTGGTGGACTGCAGGTATGGAAAGCTGTTGTCATCGTATTAGATAGATAAGAATGATTATATGTATTGTAGAAATGTCTCCTATCATGTTCCCTATTTTTTTATTATGTCCACATCCTGGTCCCCATCTTGGAAATCATAACAAACGTGCACTTTTTTGTTTAATTTACACATTGGACCATAGGAAAAATGACACTACAGCTACAGAGGTGACCGTCTGATAGCCCAGCTCGACTATCCATCTCTACTGAAGACCCTTTCAGCTTTTTGAGAGTTGGGTGGAGGACATCATCTCTGAAAATAGGGTCCCACAGCTGCACCCCATCAGTGTGAGCAGGACTCGTAGGACTCTTAGAAGAGTCAATGCTCTGAGACCATGGAGGGCGCTTAGCCCCCTCTCTTCGTCACTGAGGATGATTTCACTTTTCAGGGATTAGAGAGAGTGGTCCTTGTGGTGGACTGCAGGTATGGAGAGCTGTTGTGATCGTATTAGATAGATAAGAATGATTATATGTATTGTAGAAATGTCTCCTATCATGTTCCCTAATTTTTTATTATGTCCACATCCTGGTCCCCATCTTGAACATCATAACAAACGTGCACTTTTTTGTTTAATTTACACATTGGACCATAGGAAAAATGACACTACAGCTACAGAGGTGACCGTCTGATAGCCCAGCTCGACTATCCATCTCTACTGAAGACCCTTTCAGCTTTTTGAGAGTTGGGTGGAGGACATCATCTCTGAAAATAGGGTCCCAAAGCTGCACCCCATCAGTGTAAGCAGAACTCTTAGGACTCTTAGAAGAGTCAATGCTCTAAAACCATGGGGGCGCTTAGCCCCCTCTCTTCGTCCCTGAGGATGATTTCATTTTTCAGGGATTAGAGAGGGTGGTCCTTGTGGTGGACTGCAGGTATGGAGAGCTGTTGTCATCGTATTAGATAGATAAGAATGATTATATGTATTGTAGAAATGTCTCCTATCATGTTCCCTAATTTCTTATTATGTCCACATCCTGGTCCCCATCTTGGACATCATAACAAACGTGCACTTTTTTGTTTAATTTACACATTGGACCATAGGAAAAATGACACTACAGCTACAGAGGTGACCGTCTGATAGCCCAGCTCGACTATCCATCTCTACTGAAGACCCTTTCAGCTTTTTGAGAGTTGGGTGGAGGACATCATCTCTGAAAATAGGGTCCCACAGCTTCACCCCATCAGTGTGAGCAGGACTCTTAGGACTCTTAGAAGAGTCAATGCTCTGGTACCATGGGGGGCGCTTGGCCCCCTCTCTTCGTCACTGAGGATGATTTCATTTTTCAGGGATTAGAGAGGGTGGTCCTTGTGGTGGACTGCAGGTATGGAGAGCTGTTGTCATCGTATTAGATAGATAAGAATGATTATATGTATTGTAGAAATGTCTCCTATCATGTTCCCTAATTTTTTATTATGTCCACATCCTGGTCCCCATCTTGGACATCATAACAAACGTGCACTTTTTTCTTTAATTTACACATTGGACCATAGGAAAAATGACACTACAGCTACAGAGGTGACCGTCTGATAGCCCAGCTCGACTATCCATCTCTACTGAAGACCCTTTCAGCTTTTTAAGAGTTGGGTGGAGGACATCATCTCTGAAAATAGGGTCCCACAGCTGCACCCCATCAGTGTGAGCAGGACTCTTAGGACTCTTAGAAGAGTCAATGCTCTGAGACCATTGGGGGCACTTAGCCCCCTCTCTTCGTCACTGAGGATGATTTCATTTTTCAGGGATTAGAGAGGGTGGTCCTTGTGGTGGACTGCAGGTATGGAGAGCTGTTATCATCGTATTAGATAGATAAGAATGATTATATGTATTGTAGAAATGTCTCCTATCATGTTCCCTAATTTTTTATTATGTCCACATCCTGGTCCCCATCTTGGACATCATAACAAACGTGCACTTTTTTGTTTAATTTACACATTGGACCATAGGAAAAATGACACTACAGCTACAGAGGTGACCGTATGATAGCCCAGCTCGACAATCCATCTCTACTGAAGACCCTTTCAGCTTTTTGAGAGTTGGGTGGAGGACATCATCTCTGAAAATAGGGTCCCACAGCTGCACCCCATCAGTGTGAGCAGGACTCTTAGGACTCTTAGAAGAGTCAATGCTCTGAGACCATGGGGGGCGCTTAGCCCCCTCTCTTCGTCACTGAGGATGATTTCATTTTTCAGGGATTAGAGAGGGTGGTCCTTGTGGTGGACTGCAGGTATGGAGAGCTGTTGTCATCGTATTAGATAGATAAGAATGATTATATGTATTGTAGAAATGTCTCCTATCATGTTCCCTAATTTTTTATTATGTCCACATCCTGGTCCCCATCTTGGACATCATAACAAACGTGCACTTTTTTGTTTAATTTACACATTGGACCATAGGAAAAATGACACTACAGCTACAGAGGTGACCGTCTGATAGCCCAGCTCGACTATCCATCTCTACTGAAGACCCTTTCAGCTTTTTGAGAGTTGGGTAGAGAACATCATCTCTGAAAATAGGGTCCCACAGCTGCACCCCATCAGTGTGAGCAGGACTCTTAGGACTCTTAGAAGAGTCAATGCTCTGAGACCATGGAGGGCGCTTAGCCCCCTCTCTTCGTCACTGAGGATGATTTCACTTTTCAGGGATTAGAGAGAGTGGTCCTTGTGGTGGACTGCAGGTATGGAGAGCTGTTGTGATCGTATTAGATAGATAAGAATGATTATATGTATTGTAGAAATGTCTCCTATCATGTTCCCTAATTTTTTATTATGTCCACATCCTGGTCCCCATCTTGAACATCATAACAAACGTGCACTTTTTTGTTTAATTTACACATTGGACCATAGGAAAAATGACACTACAGCTACAGAGGTGACCGTCTGATAGCCCAGCTCGACTATCCATCTCTACTGAAGACCCTTTCAGCTTTTTGAGAGTTGGGTGGAGGACATCATCTCTGAAAATAGGGTCCCACAGCTGCACCCCATCAGTGTGAGCAGGACTCTTAGGACTCTTAGAAGAGTTAATGCTCTGAGACCATGGGGGCGCTTAGCCCCCTCTCTTCGTCACTGAGGATGATTTCATTTTTCAGGGATTAGAGAGGGTGGTCCTTGTGGTGGACTGCAGGTATGGAGAGCTGTTGTCATCGTATTAGATAGATAAGAATGATTATATGTATTGTAGAAATGTCTCCTATCATGTTCCCTAATTTTTTATTATGTCCACATCCTGGTCCCCATCTTGGACATCATAACAAACGTGCACTTTTTTGTTTAATTTACACATTGGACCATAGGAAAAATGACACTACAGCTACAGAGGTGACCGTCTGATAGCCCAGCTCGACTATCCATCTCTACTGAAGACCCTTTCAGCTTTTTGAGAGTTGGGTGGAGGACATCATCTCTGAAAATAGGGTCCCACAGCTGCACCCCATCAGTGTGAGCAGGACTCTTAGGACTCTTAGAAGAGTCAATGCATTGAGACCATGGGGGGCGCTTAGCCCCCTCTCTTCGTCACTGAGGATGATTTCATTTTTCAGGGATTAGAGAGGGTGGTCCTTGTGGTGGACTGCAGGTATGGAGAGCTGTTGTCATCGTATTAAATAGATAAGAATGATTATATGTATTGTAGAAATGTCTCCTATCATGTTCCCTAATTTTTTATTATGTCCACATCCTGGTCCCCATCTTGGACATCATAACAAACGTGCACTTTTTTGTTTAATTTACACATTGGACCATAGGAAAAATGACACTACAGCTACAGAGGTGACCGTCTGATAGCCCAGCTCGACTATCCATCTCTACTGAAGACCCTTTCAGCTTTTTGAGAGTTGGGTGGAGAACATCATCTCTGAAAATAGGGTCCCACAGCTGCACCCCATCAGTGTGAGCAGGACTCTTAGGACTCTTAGAAGAGTCAATGCTATGAGACCATGGGGGGCGCTTAGCCCCCTCTCTTCGTCACTGAGGATGATTTCACTTTTCAGGGAATAGAGAGGGTGGTCCTTGTGGTGGACTGCAGGTATGGAGAGCTGTTGTCATCGTATTACATAGATAAGAATGATTATATGTATTGTAGAAATGTCTCCTATCATGTTCCCTATTTTTTTATTATGTCCACATCCTGGTCCCCATCTTGGAAATCATAACAAACGTGCACTTTTTTGTTTAATTTACACATTGGAGCATAGGAAAAATGACACTACAGCTACAGAGGTGACCGTCTGATAGCCCAGCTCGACTATCCATCTCTACTGAAGACCCTTTCAGCTTTTTGAGAGTTGGGTGGAGGACATCATCTCTGAAAATAGGGTCCCACAGCTGCACCCCATCAGTGTGAGCAGGAATCTTAGGACTCTTAGAAGAGTCAATGCTCTGAGACCATGGGGGGCGCTTAGCCCCCTCTCTTCGTCACTGAGGATGATTTCATTTTTCAGGGATTAGAGAGAGTGGTCCTTGTGGTGGACTGCAGGTATGGAGAGCTGTTGTGATCGTATTAGATAGATAAGAATGATTATATGTATTGTAGAAATGTCTCCTATCATGTTCCCTAATTTTTTATTATGTCCACATCCTGGTCCCCATCTTGAACATCATAACAAACGTGCACGTTTTTGTTTAATTTACACATTGGACCATAGGAAAAATGACACTACAGCTACAGAGGTGACCGTCTGATAGCCCAGCTTGACTATCCATCTCTACTGAAGACCCTTTCAGCTTTTTGAGAGTTGGGTGGAGGACATCATCTCTGAAAATAGGGTCCCACAGCTGCACCCCATCAGTGTAAGCAGGACTCTTAGGACTCTTAGAAGAGTCAATGCTCTAAAACCATGGGGGGCGCTTAGCCCCCTCTCTTCGTCCCTGAGGATGATTTCATTTTTCAGGGATTAGAGAGGGTGGTCCTTGTGGTGGACTGCAGGTATGGAGAGCTGTTGTCATCGTATTAGATAGATAAGAATGATTATATGTATTGTAGAAATGTCTCCTATCATGTTCCCTAATTTCTTATTATGTCCACATCCTGGTCCCCATCTTGGACATCATAACAAACGTGCACTTTTTTGTTTAATTTACACATTGGACCATAGGAAAAATGACACTACAGCTACAGAGGTGACCGTCTGATAGCCCAGCTCGACTATCCATCTCTACTGAAGACCCTTTCAGCTTTTTGAGAGTTGGGTGGAGGACATCATCTCTGAAAATAGGGTCCCACAGCTTCACCCCATCAGTGTGAGCAGGACTCTTAGGACTCTTAGAAGAGTGAATGCTCTGGTACCATGGGGGGCGCTTGGCCCCCTCTCTTCGTCACTGAGGATGATTTCATTTTTCAGGGATTATAGAGGGTGGTCCTTGTGGTGGACTGCAGGTATGGAGAGCTGTTGTCATCGTATTAGATAGATAAGAATGATTATATGTATTGTAGAAATGTCTCCTATCATGTTCCCTAATTTTTTATTATGTCCACATCCTGGTCCCCATCTTGGACATCATAACAAACGTGCACTTTTTTGTTTAATTTACACATTGGGCCATAGGAAAAATGACACTACAGCTACAGAGGTGACCGTCTGATAGCCCAGCTCGACTATCCATCTCTACTGAAGACCCTTTCAGCTTTTTGAGAGTTGGGTGGAGGACATCATCTCTGAAAATAGGGTCCCACAGCTGCACCCATCAGTGGGAGCAGGACTCTTAGGACTCTTAGAAGAGTTAATGCTCTGAGACCATGGGGGCGCTTAGCCCCCTCTCTTCGTCCCTGAGGATGATTTCATTTTTCAGGGATTAGAGAGGGTGGTCCTTGTGGTGGACTGCAGGTATGGAGAGCTGTTGTCATCGTATTAGATAGATAAGAATGATTATATGTATTGTAGAAATGTCTCCTATCATGTTCCCTAATTTCTTATTATGTCCACATCCTGGTCCCCATCTTGGACATCATAACAAACGTGCACTTTTTTGTTTAATTTACACATTGGACCATAGGAAAAATGACACTACAGCTACAGAGGTGACCGTCTGATAGCCCAGCTCGACTATCCATCTCTACTGAAGACCCTTTCAGCTTTTTGAGAGTTGGGTGGAGGACATCATCTCTGAAAATAGGGTCCCACAGCTTCACCCCATCAGTGTGAGCAGGACTCTTAGGACTCTTAGAAGAGTGAATGCTCTGGTACCATGGGGGGCGCTTGGCCCCCTCTCTTCGTCACTGAGGATGATTTCATTTTTCAGGGATTAGAGAGGGTGGTCCTTGTGGTGGACTGCAGGTATGGAGAGCTGTTGTCATCGTATTAGATAGATAAGAATGATTATATGTATTGTAGAAATGTCTCCTATCATGTTCCCTAATTTTTTATTATGTCCACATCCTGGTCCCCATCTTGGACATCATAACAAACGTGCACTTTTTTGTTTAATTTACACATTGGGCCATAGGAAAAATGACACTACAGCTACAGAGGTGACCGTCTGATAGCCCAGCTCGACTATCCATCTCTACTGAAGACCCTTTCAGCTTTTTGAGAGTTGGGTGGAGGACATCATCTCTGAAAATAGGGTCCCACAGCTGCACCCATCAGTGTGAGCAGGACTCTTAGGACTCTTAGAAGAGTTAATGCTCTGAGACCATGGGGGCGCTTAGCCCCCTCTCTTCGTCACTGAGGATGATTTCATTTTTCAGGGATTAGAGAGGGTGGTCCTTGTGGTGGACTGCAGGTATGGAGAGCTGTTGTCATCGTATTAGATAGATAAGAATGATTATATGTATTGTAGAAATGTCTCCTATCATGTTCCCTAATTTTTTATTATGTCCACATCCTGGTCCCCATCTTGGACATCATAACAAACGTGCACTTTTTTGTTTAATTTACACATTGGACCATAGGAAAAATGACACTACAGCTACAGAGGTGACCGTCTGATAGCCCAGCTCGACTATCCATCTCTACTGAAGACCCTTTCAGCTTTTTGAGAGTTGGGTGGAGGACATCATCTCTGAAAATAGGGTCCCACAGCTGCACCCCATCAGTGTGAGCAGGACTCTTAGGACTCTTAGAAGAGTCAATGCTCTGAGACCATGGGGGGCGCTTAGCCCCCTCTCTTCGTCACTGAGGATGATTTCATTTTTCAGGGATTAGAGAGGGTGGTCCTTGTGGTGGACTGCAGGTATGGAGAGCTGTTGTCATCGTATTAAATAGATAAGAATGATTATATGTATTGTAGAAATGTCTCCTATCATGTTCCCTAATTTTTTATTATGTCCACATCCTGGTCCCCATCTTGGACATCATAACAAACGTGCACTTTTTTGTTTAATTTACACATTGGACCATAGGAAAAATGACACTACAGCTACAGAGGTGACCGTCTGATAGCCCAGCTCGACTATCCATCTCTACTGAAGACCCTTTCAGCTTTTTGAGAGTTGGGTGGAGGACATCATCTCTGAAAATAGGGTCCCACAGCTGCACCCCATCAGTGTGAGCAGGACTCTTAGGACTCTTAGAAGAGTCAATGCTCTGAGACCATGGGGGGCGCTTAGCCCCCTCTCTTCGTCACTGAGGATGATTTCATTTTTCAGGGATTAGAGAGGGTGGTCCTTGTGGTGGACTGCAGGTATGGAGAGCTGTTGTCATCGTATTAGATAGATAAGAATGATTATATGTATTGTAGAAATGTCTCCTATCATGTTCCCTAATTTTTTATTATGTCCACATCCTGGTCCCCATCTTGGACATCATAACAAACGTGCACTTTTTTGTTTAATTTACACATTGGACCATAGGAAAAATGACACTACAGCTACAGAGGTGACCGTCTGATAGCCCAGCTCGACTATCCATCTCTACTGAAGACCCTTTCAGCTTTTTGAGAGTTGGGTGGAGAACATCATCTCTGAAAATAGGGTCCCGCAGCTGCACCCCATCAGTGTGAGCAGGACTCTTAGGACTCTTAGAAGAGTCAATGCTCTGAGACCATGGGGGGCGCTTAGCCCCCTCTCCTCGTCACTGAGGATGATTTCACTTTTCAGGGAATAGAGAGGGTGGTCCTTGTGGTGGACTGCAGGTATGGAGAGCTGTTGTCATCGTATTAGATAGATAAGAATGATTATATGTATTGTAGAAATGTCTCCTATCATGTTCCCTATTTTTTTATTATGTCCACATCCTGGTCCCCATCTTGGAAATCATAACAAACGTGCACTTTTTTGTTTAATTTACAAATTGGACAATAGGAAAAATTACACTACAGCTACAGAGGTGACCGTCTGATAGCCCAGCTCGACTATCCATCTCTACTGAAGACCCTTTCAGCTTTTTGAGAGTTGGGTGGAGGACATCATCTCTGAAAATAGGGTCCCACAGCTGCACCCCATCAGTGTGAGCAGGAATCTTAGGACTCTTAGAAGAGTCAATGCTCTGAGACCATGGGGGGCGCTTAGCCCCCTCTCTTCGTCACTGAGGATGATTTCATTTTTCAGGGATTAGAGAGAGTGGTCCTTGTAGTGGACTGCAGGTATGGAGAGCTGTTGTGATCGTATTAGATAGATAAGAATGATTATATGTATTGTAGAAATGTCTCCTATCATGTTCCCTAATTTTTATTATGTCCACATCCTGGTCCCCATCTTGAACATCATAACAAACGTGCACTTTTTTGTTTAATTTACACATTGGACCATAGGAAAAATGACACTACAGCTACAGAGGTGACCGTCTGATAGCCCAGCTCGACTATCCATCTCTACTGAAGACCCTTTCAGCTTTTTGAGAGTTGGGTGGAGGACATCATCTCTGAAAATAGGGTCCCACAGCTTCACCCCATCAGTGTGAGCAGGACTCTTAGGACTCTTAGAAGAGTCAATGCTCTGGTACCATGGGGGGCGCTTGGCCCCCTCTCTTCGTCACTGAGGATGATTTCATTTTTCAGGGATTAGAGAGGGTGGTCCTTGTGGTGGACTGCAGGTATGGAGAGCTGTTGTCATCGTATTAGATAGATAAGAATGATTATATGTATTGTAGAAATGTCTCCTATCATGTTCCCTAATTTTTTATTATGTCCACATCCTGGTCCCCATCTTGGACATCATAACAAACGTGCACTTTTTTGTTTAATTTACACATTGGACCATAGGAAAAATGACACTACAGCTACAGAGGTGACCGTCTGATAGCCCAGCTCGACTATCCATCTTTACTGAAGACCCTTTCAGCTTTTTGAGAGTTGGGTGGAGGACATCATCTCTGAAAATAGGGTCCCACAGCTACACCCCATCAGTGTGAGCAGGACTCTTAGGACTCTTAGAAGAGTTAATGCTCTGAGACCATGGGGGTGCTTAGCCCCCTCTCTTCGTCACTGAGGATGATTTCATTTTTCAGGGATTAGAGAGGGTGGTCCTTGTGGTGGACTGCAGGTATGGAGAGCTGTTGTCATCGTATTAGATAGATAAGAATGATTATATGTATTGTAGAAATGTCTCCTATCATGTTCCCTAATTTTTTATTATGTCCACATCCTGGTCCCCATCTTGGACATCATAACAAACGTGCACTTTTTTGTTTAATTTACACATTGGACCATAGGAAAAATGACACTACAGCTACAGAGGTGACCGTCTGATAGCCCAGCTCGACTATCCATCTCTACTGAAGACCCTTTCAGCATTTTGAGAGTTGGGTGGAGGACATCATCTCTGAAAATAGGGTCCCACAGCTGCACCCCATCAGTGTGAGCAGGACTCTTAGGACTCTTAGAAGAGTCAATGCTCTGAGACCATTGGGGGCACTGAGCCCCCTTTCTTCGTCACTGAGGATGATTTCATTTTTCAGGGATTAGAGAGGGTGGTCCTTGTGGTGGACTGCAGGTATGGAGAGCTGTTATCATCGTATTAGATAGATAAGAATGATTATATGTATTGTAGAAATGTCTCCTATCATGTTCCCTAATTTTTTATTATGTCCACATCCTGGTCCCCATCTTGGACATCATAACAAACGTGCACTTTTTTGTTTAATTTACACATTGGACCATAGGAAAAATGACACTACAGCTACAGAGGTGACCGTCTGATAGCCCAGCTCGACTATCCATCTCTACTGAAGACCCTTTCAGCTTTTTGAGAGTTGGGTGGAGGACATCATCTCTGAAAATAGGGTCCCACAGCTTCACCCCATCAGTGTGAGCAGGACTCTTAGGACTCTTAGAAGAGTCAATGCTCTGGTACCATGGGGGGCGCTTGGCCCCCTCTCTTCGTCACTGAGGATGATTTCATTTTTCAGGGATTAGAGAGGGTGGTCCTTGTGGTGGACTGCAGGTATGGAGAGCTGTTGTCATCGTATTAGATAGATAAGAATGATTATATGTATTGTAGAAATGTCTCCTATCATGTTCCCTAATTTTTTATTATGTCCACATCCTGGTCCCCATCTTGGACATCATAACAAACGTGCACTTTTTTGTTTAATTTACACATTGGACCATAGGAAAAATGACACTACAGCTACAGAGGTGACCGTCTGATAGCCCAGCTCGACTATCCATCTCTACTGAAGACCCTTTCAGCTTTTTGAGAGTTGGGTGGAGGACATCATCTCTGAAAATAGGGTCCCACAGCTGCACCCCATCAGTGTGAGCAGGACTCTTAGGACTCTTAGAAGAGTTAATGCTCTGAGACCATGGGGGCGCTTAGCCCCCTCTCTTCGTCACTGAGGATGATTTCATTTTTCAGGGATTAGAGAGGGTGGTCCTTGTGGTGGACTGCAGGTATGGAGAGCTGTTGTCATCGTATTAGATAGATAAGAATGATTATATGTATTGTAGAAATGTCTCCTATCATGTTCCCTAATTTTTTATTATGTCCACATCCTGGTCCCCATCTTGGACATCATAACAAACGTGCACTTTTTTGTTTAATTTACACATTGGACCATAGGAAAAATGACACTACAGCTACAGAGGTGACCGTCTGATAGCCCAGCTCGACTATCCATCTCTACTGAAGACCCTTTCAGCTTTTTGAGAGTTGGGTGGAGGACATCATCTCTGAAAATAGGGTCCCACAGCTGCACCCCATCAGTGTGAGCAGGACTCTTAGGACTCTTAGAAGAGTCAATGCTCTGAGACCATTGGGGGCACTTAGCCCCCTCTCTTCGTCACTGAGGATGATTTCATTTTTCAGGGATTAGAGAGGGTGGTCCTTGTGGTGGACTGCAGGTATGGAGAGCTGTTATCATCGTATTAGATAGATAAGAATGATTATATGTATTGTAGAAATGTCTCCTATCATGTTCCCTAATTTTTTATTATGTCCACATCCTGGTCCCCATCTTGGACATCATAACAAACGTGCACTTTTTTGTTTAATTTACACATTGGACCATAGGAAAAATGACACTACAGCTACAGAGGTGACCGTCTGATAGCCCAGCTCGACAATCCATCTCTACTGAAGACCCTTTCAGCTTTTTGAGAGTTGGGTGGAGGACATCATCTCTGAAAATAGGGTCCCACAGCTGCACCCCATCAGTGTGAGCAGGACTCTTAGGACTCTTAGAAGAGTCAATGCACTGAGACCATGGGGGGCGCTTAGCCCCCTCTCTTCGTCACTGAGGATGATTTCATTTTTCAGGGATTAGAGAGGGTGGTCCTTGTGGTGGACTGCAGGTATGGAGAGCTGTTGTCATCGTATTAAGTAGATAAGAATGATTATATGTATTGTAGAAATGTCTCCTATCATGTTCCCTAATTTTTTATTATGTCCACATCCTGGTCCCCATCTTGGACATCATAACAAACGTGCACTTTTTTGTTTAATTTACACATTGGACCATAGGAAAAATGACACTACAGCTACAGAGGTGACCGTCTGATAGCCCAGCTCGACAATCCATCTCTACTGAAGACCCTTTCAGCTTTTTGAGAGTTGGGTGGAGAACATCATCTCTGAAAATAGGGTCCCACAGCTGCACCCCATCAGTGTGAGCAGGACTCTTAGGACTCTTAGAAGAGTCAATGTTTTGAGACCATGGGGGGCGCTTAGCCCCCTCTCTTCGTCACTGAGGATGATTTCACTTTTCAGGGAATAGAGAGGGTGGTCCTTGTGGTGGACTGCAGGTATGGAGAGCTGTTGTCATCGTATTAGATAGATAAGAATGATTATATGTATTGTAGAAATGTCTCCTATCATGTTCCCTATTTTTTTATTATGTCCACATCCTGGTCCCCATCTTGGAAATCATAACAAACGTGCACTTTTTTGTTTAATTTACACATTGGACCATAGGAAAAATGACACTACAGCTACAGAGGTGACCGTCTGGTAGCCCAGCTCGACTATCCATCTCTACTGAAGACCCTTTCAGCTTTTTGAGAGTTGGGTGGAGGACATCATCTCTGAAAATAGGGTCCCACAGCTGCACCCCATCAGTGTGAGCAGGAATCTTAGGACTCTTAGAAGAGTCAATGTTTTGAGACCATGGGGGGCGCTTAGCCCCCTCTCTTCGTCACTGAGGATGATTTCATTTTTCAGGGATTAGAGAGAGTGGTCCTTGTGGTGGACTGCAGGTATGGAGAGCTGTTGTCATCGTATTAGATAGATAAGAATGATTATATGTATTGTAGAAATGTCTCCTATCATGTTCCCTAATTTTTTATTATGTCCACATCCTGGTCCCCATCTTGGACATCATAACAAACGTGCACTTTTTTGTTTAATTTACACATTGGACCATAGGAAAAATGACACTACAGCTACAGAGGTGACCGTCTGATAGCCCAGCTCGACTATCCATCTCTACTGAAGACCCTTTCAGCTTTTTGAGAGTTGGGTGGAGGACATCATCTCTTAAAATAGGGTCCCACAGCTGCACCCCATCAGTGTAAGCAGGACTCTTAGGACTCTTAGAAGAGTCAATGCTCTAAAACCATGGGGGGCGCTTAGCCCCCTCTCTTCGTCCCTGAGGATGATTTCATTTTTCAGGGATTAGAGAGGGTGGTCCTTGTGGTGGACTGCAGGTATGGAGAGCTGTTGTCATCGTATTAGATAGATAAGAATGATTATATGTATTGTAGAAATGTCTCCTATCATGTTCCCTAATTTTTTATTATGTCCACATCCTGGTCCCCATCTTGGACATCATAACAAACGTGCACTTTTTTGTTTAATTTACACATTGGACCATAGGAAAAATGACACTACAGCTACAGAGGTGACCGTCTGATAGCCCAGCTCGACTATCCATCTCTACTGAAGACCCTTTCAGCTTTTTGAGAGTTGGGTGGAGGACATCATCTCTGAAAATAGGGTCCCACAGCTGCACCCCATCAGTGCAAGCAGGACTCTTAGGACTCTTAGAAGAGTCAATGCTCTAAAACCATGGGGGGCGCTTAGCCCCCTCTCTTCGTCCCTGAGGATGATTTCATTTTTCAGGGATTAGAGAGGGTGGTCCTTGTGGTGGACTGCAGGTATGGAGAGCTGTTGTCATCGTATTAGATAGATAAGAATGATTATATGTATTGTAGAAATGTCTCCTATCATGTTCCCTAATTTTTTATTATGTCCACATCCTGGTCCCCATCTTGGACATCATAACAAACGTGCACTTTTTTGTTTAATTTACACATTGGACCATAGGAAAAATGACACTACAGCTACAGAGGTGACCGTCTGATAGCCCAGCTCGACTATCCATCTCTACTGAAGACCCTTTCAGCTTTTTGAGAGTTGGGTGGAGGACATCATCTCTGAAAATAGGGTCCCACAGGTGCACCCCATCAGTGTGAGCAGGACTCTTAGGACTCTTAGAAGAGTTAATGCTCTGAGACCATGGGGGCGCTTAGCCCCCTCTCTTCGTCACTGAGGATGATTTCATTTTTCAGGGATTAGAGAGGGTGGTCCTTGTGGTGGACTGCAGGTATGGAGAGCTGTTGTCATCGTATTAGATAGATAAGAATGATTATATGTATTGTAGAAATGTCTCCTATCATGTTCCCTAATTTTTTATTATGTCCACATCCTGGTCCCTATCTTGGACATCATAACAAACGTGCACTTTTTTGTTTAATTTACACATTGGACCATAGGAAAAATGACACTACAGCTACAGAGGTGACCGTCTGATAGCCCAGCTCGACTATCCATCTCTACTGAAGACCCTTTCAGCTTTTTGAGAGTTGGGTGGAGGACATCATCTCTGAAAATAGGGTCCCACAGCTGCACCCCATCAGTGTGAGCAGGACTCTTAGGACTCTTAGAAGAGTCAATGCTCTGAGACCATTGGGGCACTTAGCCCCCTCTCTTCATCACTGAGGATGATTTCATTTTTCAGGGATTAGAGAGGGTGGTCCTTGTGGTGGACTGCAGGTATGGAGAGCTGTTGTCATCGTATTAGATAGATAAGAATGATTATATGTATTGTAGAAATGTCTCCTATAATGTTCCCTAATTTTTTATTATGTCCACATCCTGGTCCCCATCTTGGACATCATAACAAACGTGCACTTTTTTGTTTAATTTACACATTGGACCATAGGGAAAATGAAACTACAGCTACAGAGGTGACCGTCTGATAGCCCAGCTCGACTATCCATCTCTACTGAAGAACCTTTCAGCTTTTTGAGAGTTGGGTGGAGGACATCATCTCTGAAAATAGGGTCCCACAGCTGCACCCCATCAGTGTGAGCAGGACTCTTAGGACTCTTAGACCCTTTCAGCTTTTTGAGAGTTGGGTGGAGGACATCATCTCTGAAAATAGGGTCCCACAGCTGCACCCCATCAGAGTGAGCAGGAATCTTAGGACTCTTAGAAGAGTCAATGCTCTGAGACCATGGGGGGCGCTTAGCCCCCTCTCTTCGTCACTGAGGATGATTTCATTTTTCAGGGATTAGAGAAAGTGGTCCTTGTGGTGGACTGCAGGTATGGAGAGCTGTTGTGATCGTATTAGATAGATAAGAATGATTATATGTATTGTAGAAATGTCTTCAGTAGAGATGGATAGACGGTCACCTCTGTAGCTGTAGTGTCATTTTTCCTATGGTCCAATGTGTAAATTAAACAAAAAAGTGCACGTTTGTCATGATGTCCAAGATGGGGACCAGGATGTGGACATAATAAAAAATTAGGGAACATGATAGGAGACATTTCTACAATACATATAATCATTCTTATCTATCTAATACGATGACAACAGCTCTCCATACCTGCAGTCCACCACAAGGACCACCCTCTCTAATCCCTGAAAAATGAAATCATCCTCAGTGACGAAGAGAGGGGGCTAAGCGCCCCCATGGTCTCAGAGCATTAACTCTTCTAAGAGTCCTAAGGGCATTTCGCGCATAAATGAAATGATCACATTTTTCTCCAAAACTATAACACATGCAAGCTTGTCCTGTTTGGTGGAGATGATATTTAATAAAATAAGTAGAAATCCACTAAAATTTTTGTTTGGTTATCTTGCAATCCCAAGATAATCGTCTCCATGCTCCAAATCCATTTTAAAGCCATTTTTAAGGCATTTCGCGCATAAATGAAATGATCACATTTTTCTCCAAAACTATAACAGATGCAAGCTTGTCCTGTTTGGTGGAGATAATATTTAATAAAATAGGTAGAAATCTACTAAAAGTTTCGTTTGTTTATATTGCAATCCTGAGATAATCGTCTCCATGCTCCAAATCCATTTTAAAGCCATTTCAAAGGCATTTCGCGCATAAATGAAATGATCACATTTTTCTCCAAAACTATAACAGATGCAAGCTTCTCCTGTTTGGTGGAGATGATATTTAATAAAATAAGTAGAAATCCACTAACAGATTTGTTTGGTTATCTTGCAATCCCGAGATAGTCGTCTCCATGCTCCAAATCCATTTTAAAGCCATCTTTAAGGCATTTCGCGCATAAATGAAATGATCACATTTTTCTCCAAAACTATAACAGATGCAAGCTTGTCCTGTTTGGTGGAGATGATATTTCATAAAATAAGTAGAAATCCACTAAAAGTTTTGTTTGGTTATCTTGCAATCCCGAGATAATCGTCTCCATGCTCCAAACCCTTTTTAAAGCCATTTTTAAGGCATTTCGCGCATAAATGAAATGATCACATTTTTCTCCAAAACTATAACAGATGCAAGCTTGTCCTGTTTGGTGGGGATAATATTTAATAAAATAAGTAGAAATCCACTAAAAGTTTTGTTTGGTTATCTTGCAATCCCAAGATAATCGTCTCCATGCTCCAAATCCATTTTAAAGCCATTTTTAAGGCATTTCGCGCATAAATGAAATGATCACATTTTTCTCCAAAACTATAACAGATGCAAGCTTGTCCTGTTTAGTGGAGATAATATTTAATAAAATAAGTAGAAATCTACCAAAAGTTTCGTTTGTTTATATTGCCATCCTGAGATAATCGTCTCCATGCTCCAAATCCATTTTAAAGCCATTTCAAAGGCATTTTGCGCATAAATGAAATGATCACATTTTTCTCCAAAACTATAACACATGCAAGCTTGTCCTGTTTGGTGGAGATGATATTTGGTAAAATAAGTAGAAATCCACTAAAAGTTTTGTTTGGTTATCTTGCAATCCCGAGATAATCGTCTCCATGCTCCAAATCTATTTTAAAGCCATTTCAAAGGCATTGTGCGCATAAATGAAATGATCACATTTTTCTCCAAAACTATAACAGATGCAAGCTTGTCCTGTTTGGAGGGGGTGATATTTAATAAAATAATTAGAAATCCACTAAAAGTTTTGTTTGGTTATCTTGCAATCCCGAGATAATCATCTCCATGCTTCAAAACCATTTTAAAGCCATTTTTAAGGCATTTCGCGCATAAATGAAATGATCACATTTTTCTCCAAAACTATAACAGATGCAAGCTTGTCCTGTTTGGTGGAGATAATATTTAATAATATAAGTAGAAACCTACTAAAAGTTTCGTTTGTTTATATTGCAATCCTGAGATAATCGTCTCCATGCTCCAAATCCATTTTAAAGCCATTTCAAAGGCATTTCGCGCATAAATGAAATGATCACATTTTTCTCCAAAACTATAACACATGCAAGCTTGTCCTGTTTGGTGGAGATGATATTTAATAAAATAAGTAGAAATCCACTAAAAGTTTTATTTGGTTATCTTGCAATCCCAAGATAATCGTTTCCATGCTCCAAATCCATTTTAAAGCCATTTTTAAGGCATTTCGCGCATAAATGAAATGATCACATTTTTCTCCAAAACTATAACAGATGCAAGCTTGTCCTGTTTGGAGGGGATGATATTTAATAAAATAATTAGAAATCCACTAAAAGTTGTGTTTGGTTATCTTGCAATCCCGAGATAATCGTCTCCATGCTTCAAAACCATTTTAAAGCCATTTTAAGGCATTTCGCGCATAAATGAAATGATCACATTTTTCTCCAAAACTATGACAGATGCAAGCTTGTCCTGTTTGGTGGAGATGATATTTAAAAAAAATAAGTAGAAATCCACTAAAAGTTTTGTTTGGTTATCTTGCAATCCCGAGATAATCGTCTCCGTGCTCCAAACCCTTTTTAAAGCCATTTTTAAGGCATTTCGCGCATAAATGAAATGATCACATTTTTCTCCAAAACTATAACAGATGCAAGCTTGTCCTGTTTGGTGGGGATAATATTTAATAAAATAAGTAGAAATCCACTAAAAGTTTTGTTTGGCGCCCCCCATGGTTTTAGAGCATTGACTCTTCTAAGAGTCCTAAGAGTCCTGCTTACACTGATGGGGTGCAGCTGTGGGACCCTATTTTAAGAGATGATGTCCTCCACCCAACTCTCAAAAAGCTGAAAGGGTCTTCAGTAGAGATGGATAGTCGAGCTGGGCTATCAGACGGTCACCTCTGTAGCTGTAGTGTCATTTTTCCTATGGTCCAATGTGTAAATTAAACAAAAAAGTGCACGTTTGTTATGATGTCCAAGATGGGGACCAGGATGTGGACATAATAAAAAATTAGGGAACATGATAGGAGACATTTCTACAATACATATAATCATTCTTATCTATCTAATACGATCACAACAGCTCTCCATACCTGCAGTCCACCACAAGGACCACCCTCTCTAATCCCTGAAAAATGAAATCATCCTCAGTGACGAAGAGAGGGGGCTAAGCGCACCCCATGGTCTCAAAACATTGACTCTTCTAAGAGTCCTAAGAGTCCTGCTCACACTGATGGGGTGCAGCTGTGGGACCCTATTTTCAGAGATGATGTCCTCCACCCAACTCTCAAAAAGCTGAAAGGGTCTTCAGTAGAGATGGATAGTCGAGCTAGGCTATCAGACGGTCACCTCTGTAGCTGTAGTGTCATTTTTCCTATGGTCCAATGTGTAAATTAAACAAAAAAGTGCACGTTTGTTATGATTTCCAAGATGGGGACCAGGATGTGGACATAATAAAAAAATAGGGAACATGATAGGAGACATTTCTACAATACATATAATCATTCTTATCTATCTAATACGATGACAACAGCTCTCCATACCTGCAGTTCACCACAAGGACCACCCTCTCTATTCCCTGAAAAGTGAAATCATCCTCAGTGACGAAGAGAGGGGGCTAAGCGCCCCCCATGGTCTCAGAGCATTGACTCTTCTAAGAGTCCTAAGAGTCCTGCTCACACTGATGGGGTGCAGCTGTGGGACCCTATTTTCAGAGATGATGTTCTCCACCAAACTCTCAAAAAGCTGAAAGTCTCTTCAGTAGAGATGGATAGTCGAGCTGGGCTATCAGACGGTCACCTCTGTACCTGTAGTGTCATTTTTCCTATGGTCCAATGTGTAAATTAAACAAAAAAGTGCACGTTTGTTATGATGTCCAAGATGGGGACCAGGATGTGGACATAATAAAAAATTAGGGAACATGATAGGAGACATTTCTACAATACATATAATCATTCTTATCTATTTAATACGATGACAACAGCTCTCCATACCTGCAGTCCACCACAAGGACCACCCTCTCTAATCCCTGAAAAATGAAATCATCCTCAGTGACGAAGAGAGGGGGCTAAGCGCACCCCATGGTCTCAAAACATTGACTCTTCTAAGAGTCCTAAGAGTCCTGCTCACACTGATGGGGTGCAGCTGTGGGACCCTATTTTCAGAGATGATGTCCTCCACCCAACTCTCAAAAAGCTGAAAGGGTCTTCAGTAGAGATGGATAGTCGAGCTGGGCTATCAGACGGTCACCTCTGTAGCTGTAGTGTCATTTTTCCTATGGTCCAATGTGTAAATTAAACAAAAAAGTGCACGTTTGTTATGATTTCCAAGATGGGGACCAGGATGTGGACATAATAAAAAAATAGGGAACATGATAGGAGACATTTCTACAATACATATAATCATTCTTATCTATCTAATACGATGACAACAGCTCTCCATACCTGCAGTCCACCACAAGGACCACCCTCTCTATTCCCTGAAAAGTGAAATCATCCTCAGTGACGAAGAGAGGGGGCTAAGCGCCCCCCATGGTCTCAGAGCATTGACTCTTCTAAGAGTCCTAAGAGTCCTGCTCACACTGATGGGGTGCAGCTGTGGGACCCTATTTTCAGAGATGATGTTCTCCACCAAACTCTCAAAAAGCTGAAAGGGTCTTCAGTAGAGATGGATAGTCGAGCTGGGCTATCAGACGGTCACCTCTGTAGCTGTAGTGTCATTTTTCCTATGGTCCAATGTGTAAATTAAACAAAAAAGTGCACGTTTGTTATGATGTCCAAGATGGGGACCAGGATGTGGACATAATAAAAAATTAGGGAACATGATAGGAGACATTTCTACAATACATATAATCATTCTTATCTATCTAATACGATGACAACAGCTCTCCATACCTGCAGTCCACCACAAGGACCACCCTCTCTAATCCCTGAAAAATGAAATCATCCTCAGTGACGAAGAGAGGGGGCCAAGCGCCCCCCATGGTACCAGAGCATTGACTCTTCTAAGAGTCCTAAGAGTCCTGCTCACACTGATGGGGTGAAGCTGTGGGACCCTATTTTCAGAGATGATGTCCTCCACCCAACTCTCAAAAAGCTGAAAGGGTCTTCAGTAGAGATGGATAGTCGAGCTGGGCTATCAGACGGTCACCTCTGTAGCTGTAGTGTCATTTTTCCTATGGTCCAATGTGTAAATTAAACAAAAAAGTGCACGTTTGTTATGATGTCCAAGATGGGGACCAGGATGTGGACATAATAAGAAATTAGGGAACATGATAGGAGACATTTCTACAATACATATAATCATTCTTATCTATCTAATACGATGACAACAGCTCTCCATACCTGCAGTCCACCACAAGGACCACCCTCTCTAATCCCTGAAAAATGAAATCATCCTCAGGGACGAAGAGAGGGGGCTAAGCGCCCCCCATGGTTTTAGAGCATTGACTCTTCTAAGAGTCCTAAGAGTCCTGCTTACACTGATGGGGTGCAGCTGTGGGACCCTATTTTCAGAGATGATGTCCTCCACCCAACTCTCAAAAAGCTGAAAGGGTCTTCAGTAGAGATGGATAGTCGAGCTGGGCTATCAGACGGTCACCTCTGTAGCTGTAGTGTCATTTTTCCTATGGTCCAATGTGTAAATTAAACAAAAAAGTGCACGTTTGTTATGATGTCCAAGATGGGGACCAGGATGTGGACATAATAAAAAATTAGGGAACATGATAGGAGACATTTCTACAATACATATAATCATTCTTATCTATCTAATACGATCACAACAGCTCTCCATACCTGCAGTCCACCACAAGGACCACTCTCTCTAATCCCTGAAAAATTAAATCATCCTCAGTGACGAAGAGAGGGGGCTAAGCGCCCCCCATGGTCTCAGAGCATTGACTCTTCTAAGAGTCCTAAGAGTCCTGCTCACACTGATGGGGTGCAGCTGTGGGACCCTATTTTCAGAGATGATGTTCTCTACCCAACTCTCAAAAAGCTGAAAGGGTCTTCAGTAGAGATGGATAGTCGAGCTGGGCTATCAGACGGTCACCTCTGTAGCTGTAGTGTCATTTTTCCTATGGTCCAATGTGTAAATTAAACAAAAAAGTGCACGTTTGTTATGATGTCCAAGATGGGGACCAGGATGTGGACATAATAAAAAATTAGGGAACATGATAGGAGACATTTCTACAATACATATAATCATTCTTATCTATTTAATACGATGACAACAGCTCTCCATACCTGCAGTCCACCACAAGGACCACCCTCTCTAATCCCTGAAAAATGAAATCATCCTCAGTGACGAAGAGAGGGGGCTAAGCGCCCCCCATGGTCTCAGAGCATTGACTCTTCTAAGAGTCCTAAGAGTCCTGCTCACACTGATGGGGTGCAGCTGTGGGACCCTATTTTCAGAGATGATGTCCTCCACCCAACTCTCAAAAAGCTGAAAGGGTCTTCAGTAGAGATGGATAGTCGAGCTGGGCTATCAGACGGTCACCTCTGTAGCTGTAGTGTCATTTTTCCTATGGTCCAATGTGTAAATTAAACAAAAAAGTGCACGTTTGTTATGATGTCCAAGATGGGGACCAGGATGTGGACATAATAAAAAATTAGGGAACATGATAGGAGACATTTCTACAATACATATAATCATTCTTATCTATTTAATACGATGACAACAGCTCTCCATACCTGCAGTCCACCACAAGGACCACCCTCTCTAATCCCTGAAAAATTAAATCATCCTCAGTGACGAAGAGAGGGGGCTAAGCGCCCCCCATGGTCTCAGAGCATTGACTCTTCTAAGAGTCCTAAGAGTCCTGCTCACACTGATGGGGTGCAGCTGTGGGACCCTATTTTCAGAGATGATGTCCTCCACCCAACTCTCAAAAAGCTGAAAGGGTCTTCAGTAGAGATGGATAGTCGAGCTGGGCTATCAGACGGTCACCTCTGTATCTGTAGTGTCATTTTTCCTATGGTCCAATGTGTAAATTAAACAAAAAAGTGCACGTTTGTTATGATGTCCAAGATGGGGACCAGGATGTGGACATAATAAAAAATTAGGGAACATGATAGGAGACATTTCTACAATACATATAATCATTCTTATCTATCTAATACGATGACAACAGCTCTCCATACCTGCAGTCCACCACAAGGACCACCCTCTCTAATCCCTGAAAAATGAAATCATCCTCAGTGACGAAGAGAGGGGGCTAAGCGCCCCCATGGTCTCAGAGCATTAACTCTTCTAAGAGTCCTAAGAGTCCTGCTCACACTGATGGGGTGCAGCTGTGGGACCCTATTTTCAGAGATGATGTCCTCCACCCAACTCTCAAAAAGCTGAAAGGGTCTTCAGTAGAGATGGATAGTCGAGCTGGGCTATCAGACGGTCACCTCTGTAGCTGTAGTGTCATTTTTCCTATGGTCCAATGTGTAAATTAAACAAAAAAGTGCACGTTTGTTATGATGTCCAAGATGGGGACCAGGATGTGGACATAATAAAAAATTAGGGAACATGATAGGAGACATTTCTACAATACATATAATCATTCTTATCTATCTAATATGATGATAACAGCTCTCCATATCTGCAGTCCACCACAAGGACCACCCTCTCTAATCCCTGAAAAATGAAATCATCCTCAGTGATGAAGAGAGGGGGCTAAGTGCCCCCAATGGTCTCAGAGCATTGACTCTTCTAAGAGTCCTAAGAGTCCTGCTCACACTGATGGGGTGCAGCTGTGGGACCCTATTTTCAGAGATGATGTCCTCCACCCAACTCTCAAAAAGCTGAAAGGGTCTTCAGTAGAGATGGATAGTCGAGCTGGGCTATCAGACGGTCACCTCTGTAGCTGTAGTGTCATTTTTCCTATGGTCCAATGTGTAAATTAAACAAAAAAGTGCACGTTTGTTATGATTTCCAAGATGGGGACCAGGATGTGGACATAATAAAAAAATAGGGAACATGATAGGAGACATTTCTACAATACATATAATCATTCTTATCTATCTAATACGATGACAACAGCTCTCCATACCTGCAGTCCACCACAAGGACCACCCTCTCTATTCCCTGAAAAGTGAAATCATCCTCAGTGACGAAGAGAGGGGGCTAAGCGCCCCCCATGGTCTCAGAGCATTGACTCTTCTAAGAGTCCTAAGAGTCCTGCTCACACTGATGGGGTGCAGCTGTGGGACCCTATTTTCAGAGATGATGTCCTCCACCCAACTCTCAAAAAGCTGAAAGGGTCTTCAGTAGAGATGGATAGTCGAGCTGGGCTATCAGACGGTCACCTCTGTAGCTGTAGTGTCATTTTTCCTATGGTCCAATGTGTAAATTAAACAAAAAAGTGCACGTTTGTTATGATGTCCAAGATGGGGACCAGGATGTGGACATAATAAAAAATTATTGAACATGATAGGAGACATTTCTACAATACATATAATCATTCTTATCTATCTAATACGATGACAACAGCTCTCCATATCTGCAGTCCACCACAAGGACCACCCTCTCTAATCCCTGAAAAATGAAATCATCCTCAGTGATGAAGAGAGGGGGCTAAGTGCCCCCAATGGTCTCAGAGCATTGACTCTTCTAAGAGTCCTAAGAGTCCTGCTCACACTGATGGGGTGCAGCTGTGGGACCCTATTTTCAGAGATGATGTCCTCCACCCAACTCTCAAAAAGCTGAAAGGGTCTTCAGTAGAGATGGATAGTCGAGCTGGGCTATCAGACGGTCACCTCTGTAGCTGTAGTGTCATTTTTCCTATGGTCCAATGTGTAAATTAAACAAAAAAGTGCACGTTTGTTATGATGTCCAAGATGGGGACCAGGATGTGGACATAATAAAAAATTAGGGAACATGATAGGAGACATTTCTACAATACATATAATCATTCTTATCTATCTAATACGATGACAACAGCTCTCCATACCTGCAGTCCACCACAAGGACCACCCTCTCTAATCCCTGAAAAATGAAATCATCCTCAGTGACGAAGAGAGGGGGCTAAGCGCCCCCATGGTCTCAGAGCATTAACTCTTCTAAGAGTCCTAAGAGTCCTGCTCACACTGATGGGGTGCAGCTGTGGGACCCTATTTTCAGAGATGATGTCCTCCACCCAACTCTCAAAAAGCTGAAAGGGTCTTCAGTAGAGATGGATAGTCGAGCTGGGCTATCAGACGGTCACCTCTGTAGCTGTAGTGTCATTTTTCCTATGGTCCAATGTGTAAATTAAACAAAAAAGTGCACGTTTGTTATGATGTCCAAGATGGGGACCAGGATGTGGACATAATAAAAAATTAGGGAACATGATAGGAGACATTTCTACAATACATATAATCATTCTTATCTATCTAATACGATGACAACAGCTCTCCATACCTGCAGTCCACCACAAGGACCACCCTCTCTAATCCCTGAAAAATGAAATCATCCTCAGTGACGAAGAGAGGGGGCTAAGCGCCCCCATGGTCTCAGAGCATTAACTCTTCTAAGAGTCCTAAGAGTCCTGCTCACACTGATGGGGTGCAGCTGTGGGACCCTATTTTCAGAGATGATGTCCTCCACCCAACTCTCAAAAAGCTGAAAGGGTCTTCAGTAGAGATGGATAGTCGAGCTGGGCTATCAGACGGTCACCTCTGTAGCTGTAGTGTCATTTTTCCTATGGTCCAATGTGTAAATTAAACAAAAAAGTGCACGTTTGTTATGATGTCCAAGATGGGGACCAGGATGTGGACATAATAAAAAATTAGGGAACATGATAGGAGACATTTCTACAATACATATAATCATTCTTATCTATCTAATATGATGATAACAGCTCTCCATATCTGCAGTCCACCACAAGGACCACCCTCTCTAATCCCTGAAAAATGAAATCATCCTCAGTGATGAAGAGAGGGGGCTAAGTGCCCCCAATGGTCTCAGAGCATTGACTCTTCTAAGAGTCCTAAGAGTCCTGCTCACACTGATGGGGTGCAGCTGTGGGACCCTATTTTCAGAGATGATGTCCTCCACCCAACTCTCAAAAAGCTGAAAGGGTCTTCAGTAGAGATGGATAGTCGAGCTGGGCTATCAGACGGTCACCTCTGTAGCTGTAGTGTCATTTTTCCTATGGTCCAATGTGTAAATTAAACAAAAAAGTGCACGTTTGTTATGATTTCCAAGATGGGGACCAGGATGTGGACATAATAAAAAAATAGGGAACATGATAGGAGACATTTCTACAATACATATAATCATTCTTATCTATCTAATACGATGACAACAGCTCTCCATACCTGCAGTCCACCACAAGGACCACCCTCTCTATTCCCTGAAAAGTGAAATCATCCTCAGTGACGAAGAGAGGGGGCTAAGCGCCCCCCATGGTCTCAGAGCATTGACTCTTCTAAGAGTCCTAAGAGTCCTGCTCACACTGATGGGGTGCAGCTGTGGGACCCTATTTTCAGAGATGATGTCCTCCACCCAACTCTCAAAAAGCTGAAAGGGTCTTCAGTAGAGATGGATAGTCGAGCTGGGCTATCAGACGGTCACCTCTGTAGCTGTAGTGTCATTTTTCCTATGGTCCAATGTGTAAATTAAACAAAAAAGTGCACGTTTGTTATGATGTCCAAGATGGGGACCAGGATGTGGACATAATAAAAAATTATGGAACATGATAGGAGACATTTCTACAATACATATAATCATTCTTATCTATCTAATACGATGACAACAGCTCTCCATATCTGCAGTCCACCACAAGGACCACCCTCTCTAATCCCTGAAAAATGAAATCATCCTCAGTGATGAAGAGAGGGGGCTAAGTGCCCCCAATGGTCTCAGAGCATTGACTCTTCTAAGAGTCCTAAGAGTCCTGCTCACACTGATGGGGTGCAGCTGTGGGACCCTATTTTCAGAGATGATGTCCTCCACCCAACTCTCAAAAAGCTGAAAGGGTCTTCAGTAGAGATGGATAGTCGGGCTGGGCTATCAGACGGTCACCTCTGTAGCTGTAGTGTCATTTTTCCTATGGTCCAATGTGTAAATTAAACAAAAAAGTGCACGTTTGTTATGATGTCCAAGATGGGGACCAGGATGTCGACATAATAAAAAATTAGGGAACATGATAGGAGACATTTCTACAATACATATAATCATTCTTATCTATCTAATACGATGACAACAGCTCTCCATACCTGCAGTCCACCACAAGGACCACCCTCTCTAATCCCTGAAAAATGAAATCATCCTCAGTGACGAAGAGAGGGGGCTAAGCGCCCCCATGGTCTCAGAGCATTAACTCTTCTAAGAGTCCTAAGAGTCCTGCTCACACTGATGGGGTGCAGCTGTGGGACCCTATTTTCAGAGATGATGTCCTCCACCCAACTCTCAAAAAGCTGAAAGGGTCTTCAGTAGAGATGGATAGTCGAGCTGGGCTATCAGACGGTCACCTCTGTAGCTGTAGTGTCATTTTTCCTATGGTCCAATGTGTAAATTAAACAAAAAAGTGCACGTTTGTTATGATGTCCAAGATGGGGACCAGGATGTGGACATAATAAAAAATTAGGGAACATGATAGGAGACATTTCTACAATACATATAATCATTCTTATCTATCTAATACGATGACAACAGCTCTCCATACCTGCAGTCCACCACAAGGACCACCCTCTCTAATCCCTGAAAAATGAAATCATCCTCAGTGACGAAGAGAGGGGGCTAAGCGCCCCCATGGTCTCAGAGCATTAACTCTTCTAAGAGTCCTAAGAGTCCTGCTCACACTGATGGGGTGCAGCTGTGGGACCCTATTTTCAGAGATGATGTCCTCCACCCAACTCTCAAAAAGCTGAAAGGGTCTTCAGTAGAGATGGATAGTCGAGCTGGGCTATCAGACGGTCACCTCTGTAGCTGTAGTGTCATTTTTCCTATGGTCCAATGTGTAAATTAAACAAAAAAGTGCACGTTTGTTATGATGTCCAAGATGGGGACCAGGATGTGGACATAATAAAAAATTAGGGAACATGATAGGAGACATTTCTACAATACATATAATCATTCTTATCTATCTAATACGATGACAACAGCTCTCCGTACCTGCAGTCCACCACAAGGACCACCCTCTCTAATCCCTGAAAAATGAAATCATCCTCAGGGACGAAGAGAGGGGGCTAAGCGCCCCCCATGGTTTTAGAGCATTGACTCTTCTAAGAGTCCTAAGAGTCCTGCTTACACTGATGGGGTGCAGCTGTGGGACCCTATTTTAAGAGATGATGTCCTCCACCCAACTCTCAAAAAGCTGAAAGGGTCTTCAGTAGAGATGGATAGTCGAGCTGGGCTATCAGACGGTCACCTCTGTAGCTGTAGTGTCATTTTTCCTATGGTCCAATGTGTAAATTAAACAAAAAAGTGCACGTTTGTTATGATGTCCTTGATGGGGACCAGGATGTGGACATAATAAAAAATTAGGGAACATGATAGGAGACATTTCTACAATACATATAATCATTCTTATCTATCTAATACGATGACAACAGCTCTCCATACCTGCAGTCCACCACAAGGACCACCCTCTCTAATCCCTGAAAAATGAAATCATCCTCAGTGACGAAGAGAGGGGGCTAAGCGCCCCCATGGTCTCAGAGCATTAACTCTTCTAAGAGTCCTAAGAGTCCTGCTCACACTGATGGGGTGCAGCTGTGGGACCCTATTTTCAGGGATGATGTCCTCCACCCAACTCTCAAAAAGCTGAAAGGGTCTTCAGTAGAGATGGATAGTCGAGCTGGGCTATCAGACGGTCACCTCTGTAGCTGTAGTGTCATTTTTCCTATGGTCCAATGTGTAAATTAAACAAAAAAGTGCACGTTTGTTATGATGTCCAAGATGGGGACCAGGATGTGGACATAATAAAAAATTAGGGAACATGATAGGAGACATTTCTACAATACATATAATCATTCTTATCTATCTAATACGATGACAACAGCTCTCCATACCTGCAGTCCACCACAAGGACCACCCTCTCTAATCCCTGAAAAATGAAATCATCCTCAGGGACGAAGAGAGGGGGCTAAGCGCCCCCCATGGTTTTAGAGCATTGACTCTTCTAAGAGTCCCTAGAGTCCTGATTACACTGATGGGGTGCAGCTGTGGGACCCTATTTTAAGAGATGATGTCCTCCACCCAACTCTCAAAAAGCTGAAAGGGTCTTCAGTAGAGATGGATAGTCGAGCTGGGCTATCAGACGGTCACCTCTGTAGCTGTAGTGTCATTTTTCCTATGGTCCAATGTGTAAATTAAACAAAAAAGTGCACGTTTGTTATGATGTCCAAGATGGGGACCAGGATGTGGACATAATAAAAAATTAGGGAACATGATAGGAGACATTTCTACAATACATATAATCATTCTTATCTATCTAATACGATCACAACAGCTCTCCATACCTGCAGTCCACCACAAGGACCACTCTCTCTAATCCCTGAAAAATGAAATCATCCTCAGTGACGAAGAGAGGGGGCTAAGCGCCCCCCATGGTCTCAAAACATTGACTCTTCTAAGAGTCCTAAGAGTCCTGCTCACACTGATGGGGTGCAGCTGTGGGACCCTATTTTCAGAGATGATGTCCTCCACCCAACTCTCAAAAAGCTGAAAGGGTCTTCAGTAGAGATGGATAGTCGAGCTGGGCTACCAGACGGTCATCTCTGTAGCTGTAGTGTCATTTTTCCTATGGTCCAATGTGTAAATTAAACAAAAAAGTGCAGGTTTGTTATGATTTCCAAGATGGGGACCAGGATGTGGACATAATAAAAAAATAGGGAACATGATAGGAGACATTTCTACAATACATATAATCATTCTTATCTATCTAATACGATGACAACAGCTCTCCATACCTGCAGTCCACCACAAGGACCACCCTCTCTATTCCCTGAAAAGTGAAATCATCCTCAGTGACGAAGAGAGGGGGCTAAGCGCCCCCCATGGTCTCAAAACATTGACTCTTCTAAGAGTCCTAAGAGTCCTGCTCACACTGATGGGGTGCAGCTGTGGGACCCTATTTTCAGAGATGATGTTCTCCACCCAACTCTCAAAAAGCTGAAAGGGTCTTCAGTAGAGATAGATAGTCGAGCTGGGCTATCAGACGGTCACCTCTGTAGCTGTAGTGTCATTTTTCCTATGGTCCAATGTGTAAATTAAACAAAAAAGTGCACGTTTGTTATGATGTCCAAGATGGGGACCAGGATGTGGACATAATAAAAAATTAGGGAACATGATAGGAGACATTTCTACAATACATATAATCATTCTTATCTATTTAATACGATGACAACAGCTCTCCATACCTGCAGTCCACCACAAGGACCACCCTCTCTAATCCCTGAAAAATGAAATCATCCTCAGTGACGAAGAGAGGGGGCTAAGCGCCCCCCATGGTCTCAGAGCATTGACTCTTCTAAGAGTCCTAAGAGTCCTGCTCACACTGATGGGGTGCAGCTGTGGGACCCTATTTTCAGAGATGATGTCCTCCACCCAACTCTCAAAAAGCTGAAAGGGTCTTCAGTAGAGATGGATTGTCGAGCTGGGCTATCAGACGGTCACCTCTGTAGCTGTAGTGTCATTTTTCCTATGGTCCAATGTGTAAATTAAACAAAAAAGTGCACGTTTGTTATGATGTCCAAGATGGGGACCAGGATGTGGACATAATAAAAAATTAGGGAACATGATAGGAGACATTTCTACAATACATATAATCATTCTTATCTATCTAATACGATGATAACAGCTCTCCATACCTGCAGTCCACCACAAGGACCACCCTCTCTAATCCCTGAAAAATGAAATCATCCTCAGTGACGAAGAGAGGGGGCTAAGCGCCCCCATGGTCTCAGAGCATTAACTCTTCTAAGAGTCCTAAGAGTCCTGCTCACACTGATGGGGTGCAGCTGTGGGACCCTATTTTCAGAGATGATGTCCTCCACCCAACTCTCAAAAAGCTGAAAGGGTCTTCAGTAGAGATGGATAGTCGAGCTGGGCTATCAGACGGTCACCTCTGTAGCTGTAGTGTCATTTTTCCTATGGTCCAATGTGTAAATTAAACAAAAAAGTGCACGTTTGTTATGATGTCCAAGATGGGGACCAGGATGTGGACATAATAAAAAATTAGGGAATATGATAGGAGACATTTCTACAATACATATAATCATTCTTATCTATCTAATACGATGACAACAGCTCTCCATACCTGCAGTCCACCACAAGGACCACCCTCTCTAATCCCTGAAAAATGAAATCATCCTCAGGGACGAAGAGAGGGGGCTAAGCGCCCCCCATGGTTTTAGAGCATTGACTCTTCTAAGAGTCCTAAGAGTCCTGCTTACACTGATGGGGTGCAGCTGTGGGACCCTATTTTAAGAGATGATGTCCTCCACCCAACTCTCAAAAAGCTGAAAGGGTCTTCAGTAGAGATGGATAGTCGAGCTGGGCTATCAGACGGTCACCTCTGTAGCTGTAGTGTCATTTTTCCTATGGTCCAATGTGTAAATTAAACAAAAAAGTGCACGTTTGTTATGATGTCCAAGATGGAGACCAGGATGTGGACATAATAAAAAATTAGGGAACATGATAGGAGACATTTCTACAATACATATAATCATTCTTATCTATCTAATACGATGACAACAGCTCTCCATACCTGCAGTCCACCACAAGGACCACCCTCTCTAATCCCTGAAAAATGAAATCATCCTCAGTGACGAAGAGAGGGGGCTAAGCGCCCCCATGGTCTCAGAGCATTAACTCTTCTAAGAGTCCTAAGAGTCCTGCTCACACTGATGGGGTGCAGCTGTGCGACCCTATTTTCAGAGATGATGTCCTCCACCCAACTCTCAAAAAGCTGAAAGGGTCTTCAGTAGAGATGGATAGTCGAGCTGGGCTATCAGACGGTCACCTCTGTAGCTGTAGTGTCATTTTTCCTATGGTCCAATGTGTAAATTAAACAAAAAAGTGCACGTTTGTTATGATGTCCAAGATGGGGACCAGGATGTGGACATAATAAAAAATTAGGGAACATGATAGGAGACATTTCTACAATACATATAATCATTCTTATCTATCTAATACGATCACAACAGCTGTCCATACCTGCAGTCCACCACAAGGACCACTCTCTCTAATCCCTGAAAAATGAAATCATCCTCAGTGACGAAGAGAGGGGGCTAAGCGCCCCCCATGGTCTCAAAACATTGACTCTTCTAAGAGTCCTAAGAGTCCTGCTCACACTGATGGGGTGCAGCTGTGGGACCCTATTTTCAGAGATGATGTCCTCCACCCAACTCTCAAAAAGCTGAAAGGGTCTTCAGTAGAGATGGATAGTCGAGCTGGGCTACCAGACGGTCACCTCTGTAGCTGTAGTGTCATTTTTCCTATGGTCCAATGTGTAAATTAAACAAAAAGTGCACGTTTGTTATGATTTCCAAGATGGGGACCAGGATGTGGACATAATAAAAAAATAGGGAACATGATAGGAGACATTTCTACAATACATATAATCATTCTTATCTATCTAATACGATGACAACAGCTCTCCATACCTGCAGTCCACCACAAGGACCACTCTCTCTAATCCCTGAAAAATGAAATCATCCTCAGTGACGAAGAGAGGGGGCTAAGCGCCCCCCATGGTCTCAAAACATTGACTCTTCTAAGAGTCCTAAGAGTCCTGCTCACACTGATGGGGTGCAGCTGTGGGACCCTATTTTCAGAGATGATGTCCTCCACCCAACTCTCAAAAAGCTGAAAGGGTCTTCAGTAGAGATGGATAGTCGAGCTGGGCTACCAGACGGTCACCTCTGTAGCTGTAGTGTCATTTTTCCTATGGTCCAATGTGTAAATTAAACAAAAAGTGCACGTTTGTTATGATTTCCAAGATGGGGACCAGGATGTGGACATAATAAAAAAATAGGGAACATGATAGGAGACATTTCTACAATACATATAATCATTCTTATCTATCTAATACGATGACAACAGCTCTCCATACCTGCAGTCCACCACAAGGACCACTCTCTCTAATCCCTGAAAAATGAAATCATCCTCAGTGACGAAGAGAGGGGGCTAAGCGCCCCCCATGGTCTCAAAACATTGACTCTTCTAAGAGTCCTAAGAGTCCTGCTCACACTGATGGGGTGCAGCTGTGGGACCCTATTTTCAGAGATGATGTCCTCCACCCAACTCTCAAAAAGCTGAAAGGGTCTTCAGTAGAGATGGATAGTCGAGCTGGGCTACCAGACGGTCACCTCTGTAGCTGTAGTGTCATTTTTCCTATGGTCCAATGTGTAAATTAAACAAAAAGTGCACGTTTGTTATGATTTCCAAGATGGGGACCAGGATGTGGACATAATAAAAAAATAGGGAACATGATAGGAGACATTTCTACAATACATATTGTGAGGTAAATCCGGAGATATGACGATAAATCATGATATTCAAGTATGTCAGGAAGCCCTCTCCTGGTGTCACCCCCCCTTTCCTTCACACAACTGGTTTAGCAACAAATCCCATGGCCATCTCCTGTGATATGGAGATGAGGTGGTGTGGGAACAATGGACACAGGATGACTCCCTGCCGTCACCCTGTAACAAGAGTTGTATCTCATTAGCAAGGCTATGGAACTAGCTAGACAGAACGACTCCAGTAAAAAATGGTTCATATCTCGCAAGCCATATTTCCGATAAATATGGCAACCATAAAAATGGTGTCTCCGCATGCGGACGATGCCGGCACACCCTTTTTATGGGAGCAGGACATTGGGAAATGCCCCAGGCGTGATATCAGCCAATGGGGAACTGGCAGACAGGTCATGAGTCCCCTCGTTCTGTAGCTAAATTCATAACTGTCACAATGAGAGCATTGGCGTCCGCCTACGACGCTCCCAGGCAAAGTTATGGCCCATATTCCATGTTGTGGATTGTCCATAACTCAAGCCAGGGGTGGAGCAGTGCTCCCTCTGAGGTCACTAAGGTAGGAGGGGACCTGGATTTGCCCAGGTTGATAACCCTACTTCGGCCATTTTCCAGTGTTCTTTCGCTGGGGGCACGTGTAGGAAACATCTGTGGGAAGGATCCTAGAAACCTGGGTACAGCGCCCCCCTGTGGCCAGACGCAACAAGGTAACTGCTGGAACTGTGTATGCCTGTTTGTAACCCATGCTTTGATTGTAACTGTACTCTGACATATGTATATTCTGTAGATTCCCTATTGTATATATTGTAGTTTCTAGTGTGCTTTAGGCTGATTAAATTATATAATTAATCTTGGGCTGTTCTGTTATCTCGATCTTGAATCCCACGTCTGTGTGTTCGGCTAATAGTTACCGTAAATCGGTTGGTGGCAGCGAATTGTGCCAAGGATTATTGTGGGGAGGCCAGTGAGATTCGGGGAGATTTTATATATTCCGCCCGCGGAGGTCGGGGGAATATATACCTTACTCTCACCGGGGACCCTTCAATAATCGGCATAAGTAGTATAGCGGCCTCCTTGCTTATGGTCGGGCAATTCCATAATTGGCCTGACTATAAGAGGGGCGCTAGAGAGCGCGTCACGTGCTCTGTCTGTCGGTCGGGAGGTATAAAGGAGGGGTGACCCCCACTTGTTACCCCCCGATTGTGACGTACTGGTAGCCAGCGCGGGGGATTTCTGAGTGACCCCCCCGGTGGTTTGTGACATATTGGTGGCAGCGGTGGGATCGAGATAATAGTGTGTGTGAGTGTGAGACCCATACTCCCAGACACTAAAGACTGCCTGCAGCAGCTGTGGCTGCTGGGGTCTTCAGACTAGCTCAACACTAGAGTGTCAGAGTGCAGATACTGTAAGGTGTGTGGAGGCATCAGGTGTCAGTTCTGTGTCAGTGACCAAAAGTCTGCAAGAATGGCTGATGGCACCAGGAGCAGAGCTATGCAACTGGCCAATGCTAAGGCAGGAGCCGAAGAGAGGGAGGACGGTGCTGTGGACAGCAATGAGGAGGTTGCCCACGAGTCCTCCAGGAGCTCGACGCCAGAAAACCGTTCTGCCGAGGACATTGCGCAACCTGGCACTGCTGGACAAGATGAGGAGGAGCTCACCCAAGGTTCCTCAACGAGCCAGATGCCAGCCCTCCGCTCTGAAAGGGACAGTGAATCGCCTAGCTCTGCAGCGTGCCGCAGATCACCACGTGCCATTCCACCGAGCCTGGGAGGCTCGGATAGCCTTCTTCAAATGGCTATGGCCCTTCTCCAGGCTGGAGACCAGAAGGGCTACAAGGAACTCCTGGCAGAGCGCAGGGCAGAGCGGCACGCAGAGCGTGAGGCTGCGGAGCGAGAGCGGCAGGCAGCGCGTGAAGAGCGAGAGCGACAGGCAGACCGTGACTACCAGCTGCAGCTAGCCAAGCTCCAGCCCTCATCAGCCACACGTGACCTTCAAGACACCAAACTTCCAAAGGTCCGTGTTGAGGACTTCCCAGTGCTGGAGAAGGATGGAGACTTGGACTCTTTCTTGACTGCTTTTGAACGGACTTGCTTGCAGCACCATCTGGACAAGGACCAGTGGGCCAAATACCTGACCCCCCGTTTAAGGGGTAAGGCCCTGGATATCCTTGGGGACTTGCCTGCTGAGGCAGATCAGGGCTACGACACCATCAAGCGGGTCCTGATCCAACAGTACAACCTCACTCCGGAGTCCTACCGCAAGAAGTTCCGGACCCTGCAGAAGGGACCAAAGGACTCCTGGGCTGACCACCGGCGGGCACTTGCCCGAGCTGCCGACCACTGGACCCAAGGCCTGCAGCTTTCCACCGGACCAGAGATCCTGGACTTGGTCATCACGGAGCAACTCTTGTGGAACTGCCCTGAGGATCTCCGCCAGTTCATCCGAGACCAGAAGCCAAAGGGGTCCACGGCTACAGCTGCCCTTGCCGATGACTACACCAACAACCGGGCCCCTGAGGCCAGGAGAGCGGCCACCAGCAGCACCTGGAGAGGGGGTAAGATGAATTCTGCGACTGCCCCACCTGCCCCTAGACTGCAGGGGGTGTCCCCCTCAACTCCCCTCTCCAGGCCCGTGGCGGAACCAAGACGGTGCCACCAGTGCAACCTACCTGGACACTTCAAGGCCATGTGCCCTCAGCGTCCCAAGGCCCCGGCTCCGTCCCCGTCCCAAGGGCCGCCCAAGGTGTATTGTGTGGGTGGGGGTGGTGGTAGGTCCCTGGACAGCTTCCAACCTGTCACCGTCGGCCGGTCTGTGACCATAGGACTGCGAGACAGCGCCTCGGAGGTGACTCTGGTGCGGCCTGAGATGGTGTCCCCCCAAGACTTGATCCCTGGAAAAACCCTCGCTGTCTCCGGGATTGGAGGCACTGACCCGGCGCTGCCTGTTGCTGACATTTATGTGGACTGGGGCGCAGGGCGGGGGGTGAGGGAGGTGGGGGTAACTGATCGGATCCCTGCAAACGTGCTACTTGGGACAGATTTGGGGCAGATAACCTCCCAGTTTGGGCCCCAACCAAGGGCTGAACCTTCAGCCAGTACTGACATGCCTCCGGACAATGTTAATGTGTTATCTATGAATGATGTAAGGGAGGAGGGAGTGATCTCTGATATTTCTGCTTGCATAGACACCATAGACACACACACAGCTGCAGCTGTGACAGGGGAGGGGGTCAGAGAAAGGTGTGACAATGCCTCTACAAGTAATCAGCCTGTGAGCTGGGATCTGTTGCCCTCTGCAGGGATAAGCAGAGAGCAGGGTGCTGCAGGGGGAGGACCAGTGTGTGGGGTGGGGGCTACCACAGCAAATGTGGGGTCCCCAGAGATTTCACAGCGGGGTTCTGTTGCTGCAGGAGGGGAACAGGCAGGTGAGATTGGGGCCGGTCCAGGAGCGGAAGTGCTCCCAGGTAAGATCTCGGTGCATGGTTCCCCCACAACCGGGGTGTCAGGAAGCCAGGTAGGTCTGCCTGAACCGGCGACTTGGTCAGGAACGGAGGAGGAGCAGGCACGACCCACGGTCGCAGCGGCTGTGGCCGCTGTCACCCGCAGTGGGAGTGCTGGAAGCCAAGGGGCCTCCCGGAGGTCCGATAGCTCTTCCCCTTCTGACCAAGTGGCAGCCGAGTCAGGCGGAGGCCAGGACACAGGTCCCGGGGTACTGACCGAAGATGTGACAGTCTCGTCGATTCTGGCCACATCTAGTCAGGGGTTTCAGGCAGCGTTAGAAGCTGACGACAGCCTGAAAGCTCTTAAGGAGCAGGCGGCACAGCCTCCCTCGGACTCGGACCCGGAGCGAGTGGTCTGGGACCAAGGACGGCTGTACCGGGCCACGGTCCAGCAGGGTTCACCGGAGGCGTGGCCCAGGGACCGACAGTTAGTGGTACCCTATCCGTTCCGGACGGAGTTGTTGCGGATCGCACATGAGATTCCGATGGCCGGACACCTAGGGATCGCTAAGACCAAGGCCAGGTTGAACCAGCATTTCTACTGGCCAAAAATGGGGGCCGATGTGGCTGCCTACTGCCGTTCGTGTGAAACCTGTCAGAGAGTGGGGAAGGCGGGGCCACGCCCCAAAGCCCCACTGGTATCTCTGCCCATCATCGATGAGCCTTTCAGGAGGGTGGCTGTGGATCTGGTCGGCCCGCTGGCCATCCCCAGCAGCTCCGGGAAACGCTTCATACTGACGGTAGTGGACTATGCCACCCGGTACCCAGAAGCAGTGGCCTTGTCGTCCATTCGGGCTGACAAGGTGGCCACCGCATTGCTGGAGATTTTCTCCCGAGTGGGTTTTCCCCAGGAAATGCTCACTGACCGGGGGACCCAATTCATGTCCCAGCTGATGGAGGCCCTCTGTAAGCAAGTCCAGGTGCGACATCTGGTGGCCAGCCCGTACCATCCACAGACTAATGGCCTGTGCGAGCGGTTCAATGGCACCTTAAAGCAGATGCTTAAGAGGTTGGTCGACTCCCATGGGCGTGACTGGGAGCGGTATCTCCCACACCTGTTATTTGCTTACCGGGAGGTTCCACAGGCCTCAACAGGATTCTCACCGTTTGAGCTCCTGTACGGGCGACGTGTGCGGGGCCCCCTGGCTCTGGTGAAAGAGGCTTGGGAAGGGGATTTGGCCACCCCTGGAGTGTCGGTTATCGAGTATGTCATGCGCTTCCGGGACAAAATGCAGGCCTTGACGCAACTGGTACACGACAATATGGCTCAAGCCCAGGCCGATCAGAAGCGTTGGTACGACCAGAACGCTTGTGAGAGGACCTACCAAGTGGGTCAAAAGGTGTGGGTACTGGTCCCCGTACCACAGGACAAGCTTCAGGCAGCCTGGGAAGGCCCATATCTCGTGTACCAGCAGCTCAACCCTGTAACGTACCTGGTCACCCTGGACCCTGCCCGTGGAAGGCGGAAGCCCTTCCATGTGAACATGATGAAGGCACATCATGAGCGGGAGGCATGTGCGCTCCCCGTGTGCAACCTGCCCGAGGAGGGAGAAGCGGAAACCCTCTTGGATATGCTAGCCCAGGTTAGGGCAGGCGGATCCATTGAGGATGTGGAGGTTGGCCACCAGCTCTTGGAAGACCAACGGTCCCAGCTGTGGGCCACCCTCCTCCCCTTCCGGGGGTTGTTTACCAACCAGCCCGGAAGGACTGACTTGGCTGTCCATCACGTGGACACTGGGGATCATCCCCCGATCCGGCGTTCAGCATATCGGGTCTCCCTGGAGGTGCAGCAACACATGCGCCAGGAGATTGACGAGATGCTGAAGCTGGGGGTGATCCAGGCATCCAACAGCGCTTGGGCCTCGCCTGTAGTCCTCGTCCCTAAGAAGGACCGAACCACTCGGTTCTGCGTGGACTACAGGGGGCTCAATGCGGTCACGGTCGCCGATGCGTACCCAATGCCACGCATCGATGACCTGCTCGATCAGTTGGCCGGGGCTCAGTACCTGACCATCATGGATCTGAGCCGGGGATATTGGCAGATCCCCCTGACTCGCAAGGCCAGGGAACGCTCTGCCTTTATTACCCCATTTGGACTATACGAGTCCACGGTGATGCCATTCGGGATGAGGAATGCCCCTGCCACTTTCCAGCGGATGGTCAACACCCTGCTCAAGGGACTTGAAGGGTACGCGGCCGCGTACCTAGATGACATTGCCGTCTTCAGTCCCACCTGGGAGGACCACCTAGAGCATCTAGCACAGGTGCTCAGGCGGATCCACCGGGCAGGTTTGACCATCAAGCCGGGAAAGTGTCAGCTGGCCATGAGCGAGGTCCAGTACCTCGGTCACCGGGTAGGTGGGAGAACACTGAAGCCCGAGCCTGAGAAAGTGGAAGCCATCGCATCCTGGCCCACCCCCAGGACCAAGAAGCAGGTGATGTCCTTCTTGGGGACCGCTGGGTACTATAGGAGGTTTGTTCCATGCTATAGTAGCCTGGCAAAGCCCTTGACGGACCTCACCAAGAAGAAGCTGCCCTCTGCAGTCGATTGGACAATGGACTGCGAGACAGCCTTCCGGGCCCTAAAGGACGCCCTGTCCAGCCCGCCCGTGCTACAGGCAGCCGACTTCACGCGGCCGTTTGTAGTACAGACCGACGCCAGTGACTTCGGCCTCGGTGCGGTGCTCAGCCAGGTGGACTCTGCGAGCCAAGAGCACCCAGTCTTGTACCTGAGCAGGAAGCTGTTACCAAGGGAAGTTGCCTATTCCACGATGGAGAAGGAGTGCCTGGCCATAGTGTGGGCCCTGCAGCGTCTGCAACCCTATCTATACGGGCGCCACTTCATCGTGGAGACGGACCACAATCCCCTCAGCTGGTTGCACACCGTCTCTGGGACGAATGGGCGATTGTTGCGATGGAGCCTTGCGCTCCAGCAATACAACTTCACCATTCGCCACAAAAGGGGCCGTGACCACGGTAACGCAGACGGGCTGTCCCGACAAGGAGAGGTCGCGGACGGGCGCACGGGGGAACACCGGAGTGTGCTGCCCCCTAGCGCCCTCAAAAGGGGGGAGGTGTGAGGTAAATCCGGAGATATGACGATAAATCATGATATTCAAGTATGTCAGGAAGCCCTCTCCTGGTGTCACCCCCCCTTTCCTTCACACAACTGGTTTAGCAACAAATCCCATGGCCATCTCCTGTGATATGGAGATGAGGTGGTGTGGGAACAATGGACACAGGATGACTCCCTGCCGTCACCCTGTAACAAGAGTTGTATCTCATTAGCAAGGCTATGGAACTAGCTAGACAGAACGACTCCAGTAAAAAATGGTTCATATCTCGCAAGCCATATTTCCGATAAATATGGCAACCATAAAAATGGTGTCTCCGCATGCAGACGATGCCGGCACACCCTTTTTATGGGAGCAGGACATTGGGAAATGCCCCAGGCGTGATATCAGCCAATGGGGAACTGGCAGACAGGTCATGAGTCCCCTCGTTCTGTAGCTAAATTCATAACTGTCACAATGAGAGCATTGGCGTCCGCCTACGACGCTCCCAGGCAAAGTTATGGCCCATATTCCATGTTGTGGATTGTCCATAACTCAAGCCAGGGGTGGAGCAGTGCTCCCTCTGAGGTCACTAAGGTAGGAGGGGACCTGGATTTGCCCAGGTTGATAACCCTACTTCGGCCATTTTCCAGTGTTCTTTCGCTGGGGGCACGTGTAGGAAACATCTGTGGGAAGGATCCTAGAAACCTGGGTACAGCGCCCCCCTGTGGCCAGACGCAACAAGGTAACTGCTGGAACTGTGTATGCCTGTTTGTAACCCATGCTTTGATTGTAACTGTACTCTGACATATGTATATTCTGTAGATTCCCTATTGTATATATTGTAGTTTCTAGTGTGCTTTAGGCTGATTAAATTATATAATTAATCTTGGGCTGTTCTGTTATCTCGATCTTGAATCCCACGTCTGTGTGTTCGGCTAATAGTTACCGTAAATCGGTTGGTGGCAGCGAATTGTGCCAAGGATTATTGTGGGGAGGCCAGTGAGATTCGGGGAGATTTTATATATTCCGCCCGCGGAGGTCGGGGGAATATATACCTTACTCTCACCGGGGACCCTTCAATAATCGGCATAAGTAGTATAGCGGCCTCCTTGCTTATGGTCGGGCAATTCCATAATTGGCCTGACTATAAGAGGGGCGCTAGAGAGCGCGTCACGTGCTCTGTCTGTCGGTCGGGAGGTATAAAGGAGGGGTGACCCCCACTTGTTACCCCCCGATTGTGACGTACTGGTAGCCAACGCGGGGGATTTCTGAGTGACCCCCCCGGTGGTTTGTGACACATATAATCATTCTTATCTATCTAATACGATGACAACAGCTCTCCATACCTGCAGTCCACCACAAGGACCACCCTCTCTATTCCCTGAAAAGTGAAATCATCCTCAGTGACGAAGAGAGGGGGCTAAGCGCCCCCCATGGTCTCAGAGCATTGACTCTTCTAAGAGTCCTAAGAGTCCTGCTCACACTGATGGGGTGCAGCTGTGGGACCCTATTTTCAGAGATGATGTCCTCCACCCAACTCTCAAAAAGCTGAAAGGGTCTTCAGTAGAGATGGATTGTCGAGCTGGGCTATCAGACGGTCACCTCTTTAGCTGTAGTGTCATTTTTCCTATGGTCCAATGTGTAAATTAAACAAAAAAGTGCACGTTTGTTATGATGTCCAAGATGGGGACCAGGATGTGGACATAATAAAAAATTAGGGAACATGATAGGAGACATTTCTACAATACATATAATCATTCTTATCTATCTAATACGATGATAACAGCTCTCCATACCTGCAGTCCACCACAAGGACCACCCTCTCTAATCCCTGAAAAATGAAATCATCCTCAGGGACGAAGAGAGGGGGCTAAGCGCCCCCCATGGTTTTAGAGCAATGACTCTTCTAAGAGTCCTAAGAGTCCTGCTTACACTGATGGGGTGCAGCTGTGGGATCCTATTTTAAGAGATGATGTCCTCCACCCAACTCTCAAAAAGCTGAAAGGGTCTTCAGTAGAGATGGATAGTCGAGCTGGGCTATCAGACGGTCACCTCTGTAGCTGTAGTGTCATTTTTCCTATGGTCCAATGTGTAAATTAAACAAAAAAGTGCACGTTTGTTATGATGTCCAAGATGGGGACCAGGATGTGGACATAATAAAAAATTAGGGAACATGATAGGAGACATTTCTACAATACATATAATCATTCTTATCTATCTAATACGATGACAACAGCTCTCCATACCTGCAGTCCACCACAAGGACCACCCTCTCTAATCCCTGAAAAATGAAATCATCCTCAGTGACGAAGAGAGGGGGCTAAGCGCCCCCATGCTCTCAGAGCATTAACTCTTCTAAGAGTCCTAAGAGTCCTGCTCACACTGATGGGGTGCAGCTGTGGGACCCTATTTTCAGAGATGATGTCCTCCACCCAACTCTCAAAAAGCTGAAAGGGTCTTCAGTAGAGATGGATAGTCGAGCTGGGCTATCAGACGGTCACCTCTGTAGCTGTAGTGTCATTTTTCCTATGGTCCAATGTGTAAATTAAACAAAAAAGTGCACGTTTGTTATGATGTCCAAGATGGGGACCAGGATGTGGACATAATAAAAAATTAGGGAACATGATAGGAGACATTTCTACAATACATATAATCATTCTTATCTATCTAAAACGATGACAACAGCTCTCCATACCTGCAGTCCACCACAAGGACCACCCTCTCTAATCCCTGAAAAATGAAATCATCCTCAGGGACGAAGAGAGGGGGCTAAGCGCCCCCCATGGTTTTAGAGCATTGACTCTTCTAAGAGTCCTAAGAGTCCTGCTTACACTGATGGGGTGCAGCTGTGGGACCCTATTTTAAGAGATGATGTCCTCCACCCAACTCTCAAAAAGCTGAAAGGGTCTTCAGTAGAGATGGATAGTCGAGCTGGGCTATCAGACGGTCACCTCTGTAGCTGTAGTGTCATTTTTCCTATGGTCCAATGTGTAAATTAAACAAAAAAGTGCACGTTTGTTATGATGTCCAAGATGGGGACCAGGATGTGGACATAATAAAAAATTAGGGAACATGATAGGAGACATTTCTACAATACATATAATCATTCTTATCTATCTAATACGATGACAACAGCTCTCCATACCTGCAGTCCACCACAAGGACCACCCTCTCTAATCCCTGAAAAATGAAATCATCCTCAGTGACGAAGAGAGGGGGCTAAGCGCCCCCATGGTCTCAGAGCATTAACTCTTCTAAGAGTCCTAAGAGTCCTGCTCACACTGATGGGGTGCAGCTGTGGGACCCTATTTTCAGAGATGATGTCCTCCACCCAACTCTCAAAAAGCTGAAAGGGTCTTCAGTAGAGATGGATAGTCGAGCTGGGCTATCAGACGGTCACCTCTGTAGCTGTAGTGTCATTTTTCCTATGGTCCAATGTGTAAATTAAACAAAAAAGTGCACGTTTGTTATGATGTCCAAGATGGGGACCAGGATGTGGACATAATAAAAAATTAGGGAACATGATAGGAGACATTTCTACAATACATATAATCATTCTTATCTATCTAATACGATGACAACAGCTCTAAATACCTGCAGTCCACCACAAGGACCACCCTCTCTAATCCCTGAAAAATGAAATCATCCTCAGTGACGAAGAGAGGGGGCCAAGCGCCCCCCATGGTACCAGAGCATTGACTCTTCTAAGAGTCCTAAGAGTCCTGCTCACACTGATGGGGTGAAGCTGTGGGACCCTATTTTCAGAGATGATGTCCTCCACCCAACTCTCAAAAAGCTGAAAGGGTCTTCAGTAGAGATGGATAGTCGAGCTGGGCTATCAGACGGTCACCTCTGTAGCTGTAGTGTCATTTTTCCTATGGTCCAATGTGTAAATTAAACAAAAAAGTGCACGTTTGTTATGATGTCCAAGATGGGGACCAGGATGTGGACATAATAAAAAATTAGGGAACATGATAGGAGACATTTCTACAATACATATAATCATTCTTATCTATCTAATACGATGACAACAGCTCTCCATACCTGCAGTCCACCACAAGGACCACCCTCTCTAATCCCTGAAAAATGAAATCATCCTCAGGGACGAAGAGAGGGGGCTAAGCGCCCCCCATGGTTTTAGAGCATTGACTCTTCTAAGAGTCCTACGAGTCCTGCTTACACTGATGGGGTGCAGCTGTGGGACCCTATTTTAAGAGATGATGTCCTCCACCCAACTCTCAAAAAGCTGAAAGGGTCTTCAGTAGAGATGGATAGTCGAGCTGGGCTATCAGACGGTCACCTCTGTAGCTGTAGTGTCATTTTTCCTATGGTCCAATGTGTAAATTAAACAAAAAAGTGCACGTTTGTTATGATGTCCAAGATGGGGACCAGGATGTGGACATAATAAAAAATTAGGGAACATGATAGGAGACATTTCTACAATATATATAATCATTCTTATCTATCTAATACGATGACAACAGCTCTCCATACCTGCAGTCCACCACAAGGACCACCCTCTCTAATCCCTGAAAAATGAAATCATCCTCAGTGACGAAGAGAGGGGGCTAAGCGCCCCCATGGTCTCAGAGCATTAACTCTTCTAAGAGTCCTAAGAGTCCTGCTCACACTGATGGGGTGCAGCTGTGGGACCCTATTTTCAGAGATGATGTCCTCCACCCAACTCTCAAAAAGCTGAAAGGGTCTTCAGTAGAGATGGATAGTCGAGCTGGGCTATCAGACGGTCACCTCTGTAGCTGTAGTGTCATTTTTCCTATGGTCCAATGTGTAAATTAAACAAAAAAGTGCACGTTTGTTATGATGTCCAAGATGGGGACCAGGATGTGGACATAATAAAAAATTAGGGAACATGATAGGAGACATTTCTACAATACATATAATCATTCTTATCTATCTAATACGATGACAACAGCTCTAAATACCTGCAGTCCACCACAAGGACCACCCTCTCTAATCCCTGAAAAATGAAATCATCCTCAGTGACGAAGAGAGGGGGCCAAGCGCCCCCCATGGTACCAGAGCATTGACTCTTCTAAGAGTCCTAAGAGTCCTGCTCACACTGATGGGGTGAAGCTGTGGGACCCTATTTTCAGAGATGATGTCCTCCACCCAACTCTCAAAAAGCTGAAAGGGTCTTCAGTAGAGATGGATAGTCGAGCTGGGCTATCAGACGGTCACCTCTGTAGCTGTAGTGTCATTTTTCCTATGGTCCAATGTGTAAATTAAACAAAAAAGTGCACGTTTGTTATGATGTCCAAGATGGGGACCAGGATGTGGACATAATAAAAAATTAGGGAACATGATAGGAGACATTTCTACAATACATATAATCATTCTTATCTATCTAATACGATGATAACAGCTCTCCATACCTGCAGTCCACCACAAGGACCACCCTCTCTAAACCCTGAAAAATGAAATCATCCTCAGTGACGAAGAGAGGGGGCTCAGTGCCCCCAATGGTCTCAGAGCATTGACTCTTCTAAGAGTCTTAAGAGTCCTGCTCACACTGATGGGGTGCAGCTGTGGGACCCTATTTTCAGAGATGATGTCCTCCACCCAACTCTCAAAATGCTGAAAGGGTCTTCAGTAGAGATGGATAGTCGAGCTGGGCTATCAGACGGTCACCTCTGTAGCTGTAGTGTCATTTTTCCTATGGTCCAATGTGTAAATTAAACAAAAAAGTGCACGTTTGTTATGATGTCCAAGATGGGGACCAGGATGTGGACATAATAAAAAATTAGGGAACATGATAGGAGACATTTCTACAATACATATAATCATTCTTATCTATCTAATACGATGACAACAGCTCTCCATACCTGCAGTCCACCACAAGGACCACCCTCTCTAATCCCTGAAAAATGAAATCATCCTCAGTGACGAAGAGAGGGGGCTAAGCGCCCCCATGGTCTCAGAGCATTAACTCTTCTAAGAGTCCTAAGAGTCCTGCTCACACTGATGGGGTGCAGCTGTGGGACCCTATTTTCAGAGATGATGTCCTCCACCCAACTCTCAAAAAGCTGAAAGGGTCTTCAGTAGAGATGGATAGTCGAGCTGGGCTATCAGACGGTCACCTCTGTAGCTGTAGTGTCATTTTTCCTATGGTCCAATGTGGAAATTAAACAAAAAAGTGCACGTTTGTTATGATGTCCAAGATGGGGACCAGGATGTGGACATAATAAAAAATTAGGGAACATGATAGGAGACATTTCTACAATACATATAATCATTCTTATCTATCTAATACGATGACAACAGCTCTCCATACCTGCAGTCCACCACAAGGACCACCCTGTCTAATCCCTGAAAAATGAAATCATCCTCACTGACGAAGAGAGGGGGCGAAGCGCCCCCCATGGTACCAGAGCATTGACTCTTCTAAGAGTCCTAAGAGTCCTGCTCACACTGATGGGGTGAAGCTGTGGGACCCTATTTTCAGAGATGATGTCCCCCACCCAACTCTCAAAAAGCTGAAAGGGTCTTCAGTAGAGATGGATAGTCGAGCTGGGCTATCAGACGGTCACCTCTGTAGCTGTAGTGTCATTTTTCCTATGGTCCAATGTGTAAATTAAACAAAAAAGTGCACGTTTGTTATGATGTTCAAGATGGGGACCAGGATGTGGACATAATAAAAAATTAGGGAACATGATAGGAGACATTTCTACAATACATATAATCATTCTTATCTATCTAATACGATCACAACAGCTCTCCATACCTGCAGTCCACCACAAGGACCACTCTCTCTAATCCCTGAAAAATGAAATCATCCTCAGTGACGAAGAGAGGGGGCTAAGTGCCCCCAATGGTCTCAGAGCATTGACTCTTCTAAGAGTCCTAAGATTCCTGCTCACACTGATGGGGTGCAGCTGTGGGACCCTATTTTCAGAGATGATGTCTTCCACCCAACTCTCAAAAAGCTGAAAGGGTCTTCAGTAGAGATGGATAGTCGAGCTGGGCTATCAGACGGTCACCTCTGTAGCTGTAGTGTCATTTTTCCTATTGTCCAATTTGTAAATTAAACAAAAAAGTGCACGTTTGTTATGATTTCCAAGATGGGAACCAGGATGTGGACATAATAAAAAAATAGGGAACATGATAGGAGACATTTCTACAATACATATAATCATTCTTATCTATCTAATACGATGACAACAGCTCTCCATATCTGCAGTCCACCACAAGGACCACCCTCTCTAATCCCTGAAAAATGAAATCATCCTCAGTGATGAAGAGAGGGGGCTAAGTGCCCCCAATGGTCTCAGAGCATTGACTCTTCTAAGAGTCCTAAGAGTCCTGCTCACACTGATGGGGTGCAGCTGTGGGACCCTTTTTTCAGAGATGATGTTCTCCACCCAACTCTCAAAAAGTTGAAAGGGTCTTCAGTAGAGATGGATAGTCGAGCTGGGCTATCAGACGGTCACCTCTGTAGCTGTAGTGTCATTTTTCCTATGGTCCAATGTGTAAATTAAACAAAAAAGTGCATGTTTGTTATGATGTCCAAGATGGGGACCAGGATGTGGACATAATAAAAAATTAGGGAACATGATAGGAGACATTTCTACAATACATATAATCATTCTTATCTATTTAATACGATGACAACAGCTCTCCATACCTGCAGTCCACCACAAGGACCACCCTCTCTAATCCCTGAAAAATGAAATCATCCTCAGTGATGAAGAGAGGGGGCTAAGCGCCCCCCATGGTCTCAGAGCATTGACTCTTCTAAGAGTCCTAAGAGTCCTGCTCACACTGATGGGGTGCAGCTGTGGGACCCTATTTTCAGAGATGATGTCCTCCACCCAACTCTCAAAAAGCTGAAAGGGTCTTCAGTAGAGATGGATAGTCGAGCTGGGCTATCAGACGGTCACCTCTGTAGCTGTAGTGTCATTTTTCCTATGGTCCAATGTGTAAATTAAACAAAAAAGTGCACGTTTGTTATGATGTCCAAGATGGGGACCAGGATGTGGACATAATAAAAAATTAGGGAACATGATAGGAGACATTTCTACAATACATATAATCATTCTTATCTATCTAATACGATGACAACAGCTCTCCATACCTGCAGTCCACCACAAGGACCACCCTCTCTAATCCCTGAAAAATGAAATCATCCTCAGTGACGAAGAGAGGGGGCTAGGCGCCCCCCATGGTTTTAGAGCATTGACTCTTCTAAGAGTCCTAAGAGTCCTGCTTACACTGATGGGGTGCAGCTGTGGGACCCTATTTTAAGAGATGATGTCCTCCACCCAACTCTCAAAAAGCTGAAAAGGGTCTTCAGTAGAGATGGATAGTCGAGCTGGGCTATCAGACGGTCACCTCTGTAGCTGTAGTGTCATTTTTCCTATGGTCCAATGTGTAAATTAAACAAAAAAGTGCACGTTTGTTATGATATCCAAGATGGGGACCAGGATGTGGACATAATAAAAAATTAGGGAACATGATAGGAGACATTTCTACAATACATATAATCATTCTTATCTATTTAATACGATGACAACAGCTCTCCATACCTGCAGTCCACCACAAGGACCACCCTCTCTAATCCCTGAAAAATGAAATCATCCTCAGTGACGAAGAGAGGGGGCTAAGCGCCCCCCATGGTCTCAGAGCATTGACTCTTCTAAGAGTCCTAAGAGTCCTGCTCACACTGATGGGGTGCAGCTGTGGGACCCTATTTTCAGAGATGATGTCCTCCACCCAACTCTCAAAAAGCTGAAAGGGTCTTCAGTAGAGATGGATTGTCGAGCTGGGCTATCAGACGGTCACCTCTGTAGCTGTAGTGTCATTTTTCCTATGGTCCAATGTGTAAATTAAACAAAAAAGTGCACGTTTGTTATGATGTCCAAGATGGGGACCAGGATGTGGACATAATAAAAAATTAGGGAACATGATAGGAGACATTTCTACAATACATATAATCATTCTTATCTATCTAATACGATGACAACAGCTCTCCATACCTGCAGTCCACCACAAGGACCACCCTCTCTAATCCCTGAAAAATGAAATCATCCTCAGTGACGAAGAGAGGGGGCTAAGCGCCCCCATGGTCTCAGAGCATTAACTCTTCTAAGAGTCCTAAGAGTCCTGCTCACACTGATGGGGTGCAGCTGTGGGACCCTATTTTCAGAGATGATGTCCTCCACCCAACTCTCAAAAAGCTGAAAGGGTCTTCAGTAGAGATGGATAGTCGAGCTGGGCTATCAGACGGTCACCTCTGTAGCTGTAGTGTCATTTTTCCTATGGCCCAATGTGTAAATTAAACAAAAAAGTGCACGTTTGTTATGATGTCCAAGATGGGGACCAGGATGTGGACATAATAAAAAATTAGGGAACATGATAGGAGACATTTCTACAATACATATAATCATTCTTATCTATCTAATACGATGACAACAGCTCTCCATACCTGCAGTCCACCACAAGGACCACCCTCTCTAATCCCTGAAAAATGAAATCATCCTCAGTGACGAAGAGAGGGGGCCAAGCGCCCCCCATGGTACCAGAGCATTGACTCTTCTAAGAGTCCTAAGAGTCCTGCTCACACTGATGGGGTGAAGCTGTGGGACCCTATTTTCAGAGATGATGTCCTCCACCCAACTCTCAAAAAGCTGAAAGGGTCTTCAGTAGAGATGGATAGTCGAGCTGGGCTATCAGACGGTCACCTCTGTAGCTGTAGTGTCATTTTTCCTATGGTCCAATGTGTAAATTAAACAAAAAAGTGCACGTTTGTTATGATGTCCAAGATCGGGACCAGGATGTGGACATAATAAGAAATTAGGGAACATGATAGGAGACATTTCTACAATACATATAATCATTCTTATCTATCTAATACGATGACAACAGCTCTCCATACCTGCAGTCCACCACAAGGACCACCCTCTCTAATCCCTGAAAAATGAAATCATCCTCAGGGACGAAGAGAGGGGGCTAAGCGCCCCCCATGGTTTTAGAGCATTGACTCTTCTAAGAGTCCTAAGAGTCCTGCTTACACTGATGGGGTGCAGCTGTGGGACCCTATTTTCAGAGATGATGTCCTCCACCCAACTCTCAAAAAGCTGAAAGGGTCTTCAGTAGAGATGGATAGTCGAGCTGGGCTATCAGACGGTCACCTCTGTAGCTGTAGTGTCATTTTTCCTATGGTCCAATGTGTAAATTAAACAAAAAAGTGCACGTTTGTTATGATGTTCAAGATGGGGACCAGGATGTGGACATAATAAAAAATTAGGGAACATGATAGGAGACATTTCTACAATACATATAATCATTCTTATCTATCTAATACGATCACAACAGCTCTCCATACCTGCAGTCCACCACAAGGACCACTCTCTCTAATCCCTGAAAAATGAAATCATCCTCAGTGACGAAGAGAGGGGGCTAAGCGCCCCCCATGGTCTCAGAGCATTGACTCTTCTAAGAGTCCTAAGATTCCTGCTCACACTGATGGGGTGCAACTGTGGGACCCTATTTTCAGAGATGATGTCCTCCACCCAACTCTCAAAAAGCTGAAAGGGTCTTCAGTAGAGATGGATAGTCGAGCTGGGCTATCAGACGGTCACCTCTGTAGCTGTAGTGTCATTTTTCCTATGGTCCAATGTGTAAATTAAACAAAAAAGTGCACGTTTGTTATGATTTCCAAGATGGGGACCAGGATGTGGACATAATAAAAAAATAGGGAACATGATAGGAGACATTTCTACAATACATATAATCATTCTTATCTATCTAATACGATGACAACAGCTCTCCATACCTGCAGTCCACCACAAGGACCACCCTCTCTATTCCATGAAAAGTGAAATCATCCTCAGTGACGAAGAGAGGGGGCTAAGCGCCCCCCATGGTCTCAGAGCATTGACTCTTCTAAGAGTCCTAAGAGTCCTGCTCACACTGATGGGGTGCAGCTGTGGGACCCTATTTTCAGAGATGATGTTCTCCACCCAACTCTCAAAAAGCTGAAAGGGTCTTCAGTAGAGATGGATAGTCGAGCTGGGCTATCAGACGGTCACCTCTGTAGCTGTAGTGTCATTTTTCCTATGGTCCAATGTGTAAATTAAACAAAAAAGTGCACGTTTGTTATGATGTCCAAGATGGGGACCAGGATGTGGACATAATAAAAAATTAGGGAACATGATAGGAGACATTTCTACAATACATATAATCATTCTTATCTATTTAATACGATGACAACAGCTCTCCATACCTGCAGTCCACCACAAGGACCACCCTCTCTAATCCCTGAAAAATGAAATCATCCTCAGTGACAAAGAGAGGGGGCTAAGCGCCCCCCATGGTCTCAGAGCATTGACTCTTCTAAGAGTCCTAAGAGTCCTGCTCACACTGATGGGGTGCAGCTGTGGGACCCTATTTTCAGAGATGATGTCCTCCACCCAACTCTCAAAAAGCTGAAAGGGTCTTCAGTAGAGATGGATAGTCGAGCTGGGCTATCAGACGGTCACCTCTGTAGCTGTAGTGTCATTTTTCCTATGGTCCAATGTGTAAATTAAACAAAAAAGTGCACGTTTGTTATGATGTCCAAGATGGGGACCAGGATGTGGACATAATAAAAAATTAGGGAACATGATAGGAGACATTTCTACAATACATATAATCATTCTTATCTATCTAATACGATGATAACAGCTCTCCATATCTGCAGTCCACCACAAGGACCACCCTCTCTAATCCCTGAAAAATGAAATCATCCTCAGTGATGAAGAGAGGGGGCTAAGTGCCCCCAATGGTCTCAGAGCATTGACTCTTCTAAGAGTCCTAAGAGTCCTGCTCACACTGATGGGGTGCAGCTGTGGGACCCTATTTTCAGAGATGATGTCCTCCACCCAACTCTCAAAAAGCTGAAAGGGTCTTCAGTAGAGATGGATAGTCGAGCTGGGCTATCAGACGGTCACCTCTGTAGCTGTAGTGTCATTTTTCCTATGGTCCAATGTGTAAATTAAACAAAAAAGTGCACGTTTGTTATGATGTCCAAGATGGGGACCAGGATTTGGACATAATAAAAAATTAGGGAACATGATAGGAGACATTTCTACAATACATATAATCATTCTTATCTATCTAATACGATGACAACAGCTCTCCATACCTGCAGTCCACCACAAGGACCACCCTCTCTAATCCCTGAAAAATGAAATCATCCTCAGTGACGAAGAGAGGGGGCTAAGCGCCCCCATGGTCTCAGAGCATTAACTCTTCTAAGAGTCCTAAGAGTCCTGCTCACACTGATGGGGTGCAGCTGTGGGACCCTATTTTCAGAGATGATGTCCTCCACCCAACTCTCAAAAAGCTGAAAGGGTCTTCAGTAGAGATGGATAGTCGAGCTGGCCTATCAGACGGTCACCTCTGTAGCTGTAGTGTCATTTTTCCTATGGTCCAATGTGTAAATTAAACAAAAAAGTGCACGTTTGTTATGATGTCCAAGATGGGGACCAGGATGTGGACATAATAAAAAATTAGGGAACATGATAGGAGACATTTCTACAATACATATAATCATTCTTATCTATCTAATACGATGACAACAGCTCTCCATACCTGCAGTCCACCACAAGGACCACCCTCTCTAATCCCTGAAAAATGAAATCATCCTCAGTGACGAAGAGAGGGGGCCAAGTGCCCCCCATGGTACCAGAGCATTGACTCTTCTAAGAGTCCTAAGAGTCCTGCTCACACTGATGGGGTGAAGCTGTGGGACCCTATTTTCAGAGATGATGTCCTCCACCCAACTCTCAAAAAGCTGAAAGGGTCTTCAGTAGAGATGGATAGTCGAGCTGGGCTATCAGACGGTCACCTCTGTAGCTGTAGTGTCATTTTTCCTATGGTCCAATGTGTAAATTAAACAAAAAAGTGCACGTTTGTTATGATGTCCAAGATGGGGACCAGGATGTGGACATAATAAAAAATTAGGGAACATGATAGGAGACATTTCTACAATACATATAATCATTCTTATCTATTTAATACGATGACAACAGCTCTCCATACCTGCAGTCCACCACAAGGACCACCCTCTCTAATCCCTGAAAAATGAAATCATCCTCAGTGACGAAGAGAGGGGGCTAAGCGCCCCCCATGGTCTCAGAGCATTGACTCTTCTAAGAGTCCTAAGAGTCCTGCTCACACTGATGGGGTGCAGCTGTGGGACCCTATTTTCAGAGATGATGTCCTCCACCCAACTCTCAAAAAGCTGAAAGGGTCTTCAGTAGAGATGGATAGTCGAGCTGGGCTATCAGACGGTCACCTCTGTAGCTGTAGTGTCATTTTTCCTATGGTCCAATGTGTAAATTAAACAAAAAAGTGCACGTTTGTTATGATGTCCAAGATGGGGACCAGGATGTGGACATAATAAAAAATTAGGGAACATGATTGGAGACATTTCTACAATACATATAATCATTCTTATCTATCTAATACGATGACAACAGCTCTCCATACCGTATTTCATGGTCAATCCAGGTTTGTCAGTGATGGCACTGACATAATGTATGGCGTCTTTTTCGGGCGTTATCCTTTGCCTTTTCATTGTGAAAATCCAGTTGCCTATATCAAAGCAAATTCTACTACTTGTAAAGTATGCAGAAAATGAAATGTAGAACATATAACATCAACTGCTTAGGAACGCATCATAGGTTAGTACTTAAAAGGATATTGTCATGTTCTAGTCATAATGCAAGCTGGACATTTTTCATGTTACCCTGTAATCGCCGGCCTGTTCTAATGCTCACAAGCAAAGATATATGCTCAGCTGCTAAGGCTTCCCTCTGCCTTCTGAATGAAAATTGAATATGTCTGGCTCACTGTGTATATAGCAGGTGCTCAGAAAAAATAAGAGTCAATTCAAAAGAAATAGCTCTGGTACACTATAGTGATTAATAACGTAAGAAAAGAACTCTTGGAATGCTGAAAATTCTTTATTTGTGCAAAAGGATAATTCATCCAACGTTTCGACCTTGTTTTTAGGTCTTTATCAAGGATAAAGTTATCTAAGATCATAAAGGGTTACAAAACCATATAAACACGTAATTAGTACATAGTACAACATAACAGTACAATATATTGCTACTTGAGAGTACAATGGGTCAAATGACCATGAGGCACATACAAAAAATTTTTCCAAAGCCATAGTGAAAACATTTGTACTGAGGAAAGAAAATTTCCACATGACCTATCTGGAGAAACATTCTGGATCAAACAACCAAAAATAGTCAAGCAGGTAAATACACACCTATATGGATAACAGGATGATATGTGTTCAATTGTATAGCGTCATTGCCATTAAGGTACAAATGGAAAACTTGCAATCCTATATAGTGAAGGAAATGAACACATATCATATCAAAGAACACAGGAACATGGGTGTGAGAAAAACCTCAATGTTTATACTTTGTTCTTTATAATGGTGTGAACATGTATATGTCTCAGTACCTTATGCACTTGAGAATTCTAGTGAGTAGATGATGAAAGCCTATTCCAGAACTGGAATCGGTAAATAATTGTAGGTGGAATCTAAATGAAAAGATGGTACAAGTGTTATCATGACACGTGGGCTATAACACAATGGACCGTGTGACAAAGAAGAAAGGAGAGAAAGAAGAGGAAGAAAATGGAACTACCTGTAACATTACGTGATAGTCACTGGTAAGTATCACTTGACAATTCAGGTGAAAAAGGATTCCTTTATTAAAGGGTTCTCAGTCGCCTCAGGATCATGAAATACTAGGGTAAATGATATGAGAATGGGTAAGAAGCACCACTAAAGGAAATATGAAATGCAGGACATATATCTATAAACCCCTGAACTACATGATAGAAATAAAAAGAAGAAAAAAGAAAAAAAAGAAGAAAGAAGAACACATAGAATGCGGAAAGAGAATGGGTACAACTACCTGAGTTACTGCAGGGAGGCCCCTGGTTGGTATTGTGAGGGTTAGTGGAATTCCTTCACTGAAGGGTTCTCAGTTGCCTCAGGTTCGTGAAAAATGCTATAGACAAATAATGCCCGGAGAAAAGGGGTTCATATACAGCGAATAATGGTAATACAAGGTACATGTGTCACATGTAATAGTATATATATATATATTGTACTAAGCTCTACACCAGAAATAGAAAGTAGTCCCTCTGCCTTCTGTCTAGGTGCCCTGAGTTATGTCCTGTAAACTGTCACAGCGACCCAGACACACATGTGTAGTAGGGGAATATCCCTGCTGAGATGCCAGTGCTAGAGCACTCGTTTGCTGTGGAGTTGAACGCTATGTGAGCAGTTCTTACCTTCAATGAGCAGAAGTCTCTTTTTTCAGATTTCAATATCTCTGTGGGTATCTGGCAGAAATATGGAATACTCTTTACTGCTAAGACCCTGTACACCACTCCCACTAAAGGGGGCTTTACACGCTGCGACATCGCTAATGCGGAGTCGTTGGGGTCACGGAATTTGTGACGCACATCCGGCCGCATTAGCGATGTTGCTGCGTGTGACACCGATGAGCGATTTTGCATCGTTGCAAAAACGTGCAAAATCGCTCATCGGTGACATGGGTCTCCATTCTCGATTATCGTTACTGCAGCAGTAACGATGTAGTTCGTCACTCCGTGTGACACCGCAGAAACGAGGAACCTCTCCTTACCTGCCTCCCAGCCGCTATGAGGAAGGAAGGAGGTGGGCGGGATGTTCCGGCCACTCATCTCCGCCCCTCCGCTGCTATTGGGCGGTCGCTCAGTGACGTCGCTGTGACGCCGCACGGACCGCCCCCTTAGAAAGGAGGCGGTTCGCCGGTCACAGCGACGTCGCCGGGCAGGTAAGTATGTGTGACGGGTCTGGTCGGTGTTGTGCGGCATGGGCAGCGATTTACCCGTGTCGCGCAACAGATGGGGGCGGGTACCCACACTAGCGATATCGGGACCGATATCGCAGTGTGTAAAGTAGCCTTTAGTCACATGACCAAGACTGTATCTGTGTCCCTACAACACACTTGAGACAAATGTGTGTGTGAGCCTGCATTGTGGGGTATATATAATATATTATAGAGCTGGGAAGGATCATTCTAAGCAGTGAGCTGTTCCAGTATTTGTAGGAAAATACCCAGTAGAAGCATCAAACACAGCACCAATACCTCCCATCAGTATCCCACCACAGTGCCATGTAACTCATGCCCTACACTCCCATCTACACCAATACTATACAGGCACAAACTAGTATATCTGACTAAAAGCCCCCAAAATATGAAGAACGGCCTATAGTTGAGTGTGGATATAAAATCTATGTGAGCAGAGCTAGAATAGAAATCACTGATCGCATTGAAGTCATTCTGACCATAAATCACCATGATATCAAGGTGAGGAGTTGTGTGTTACTGCTGGGAGGAAAGGGTTAACAGTGGAATATTAAGGTGCATTTCTGTGTGCAGTGTTACTAGTCAATGTAACAATTCAGTATGAGCTGCTCTTGGTGCCGGGGGAGGGAGATGCTCTCCTGAGCAAGATAGATGGGGAATGAACATAATATCTATATAGTGTAAGGCAGGGGGTCTCAAACTCGGCTGGGTGTATGGGCCGCACAGAGGAAAAAAATAATTTGGGGGGCTGCATTCTTTGCAAGACAAAGTGACATTTTTATTGGTACCATATATGTATATATTTTTTTCACACACCTTTGGATGACTGATTTTCAACATTTTTCACTTGTTTATTATAACAAATGTGCACATTCTTTGGTTAAATCTAAAAAAAATAAATGTGATGTTAAAAAAAAGTCATGCCTTATTTTGGTTTTTTTTACATTTTATCCCTTTCTTTTAACTAATAGTGTTACAATTATGACGCTAGCGTTTTGTGAAGGGAATGCTTTGCCTACTTCCGTGACTATGGCCTTCCGGAACTGCTGCATTTTGGCTGACCTCTCCGCCTCGGGAATAAGAGACATAAAGTTCTCCTTGTAGCGTGGGTCTAACAGTGTTACCAACCAGTAATGATTGTCGGCCAAGATGTTCTTAACGCGAGGGTCACGAGACAGGCAGCTTACCATAAAGTCATCCATGTGCGCCAGACTCTTAACAGCCATCACTTCAGTATCCAGACCAACACGATGACTGAACATGCTGTCCTCCTCCTTCTCCTCCTCCTCCTCATCTACCCTGTCCTCTGGCCAGCCACGCTGAACTGAGCATATGACTGGTATGCATGTCATATCCTCAATTTGGCCGGAGAGTTGCTCCATGTCTTCATCTTCCTCCTCGTCATAGTCCTCCACTGCACGTTGTGATGAGACGAGGCTGGGCTATGTGTTATCACCCACACCCACTACTGTTTCTTGCTCCAACTCATCGTGTTCCGCCTGCAATGCATCATGTTTGGTTTTGAGCAGAGACCGTTTTAGAAGGCAGAGAAGCGGTATGGTTATGCTAATAATGGCGTCATCGCCGCTCACCATCTTGGTGGAGTCCTCAAAGTTTTGGAGGATGGTACATAGGTCGGACATCCATCTCCACTCCTCAGGTGTTATGTGTGGAGTTTGACCCATTTCCCGACGGCTTAGGTGATGCAGGTACTCAACAACTGCCCTCTTCTGCTCACATATCCTGATCAACATGTGCAGAGTTGAATTCCAACGCGTGGGGACATCACACACCAGTCTGTGAGCCGGAAGATGCAAACGACGCTGAAAGCCGGCAAGGCCGGCTGAAGCAGTAGGTGACTTTCGAAAATGTGCAGACAGGCGGCGAACTTTTACCAGCAGATCAGACAGCTCTGGGTATGACTTTAGAAACCGCTGAACCACGAGGTTGAGCACATGGGCCATGCATGGAACATGTGTCAGCTGGCCTCGCCTCAAAGCCGCCACTAGGTTCCGGCCATTGTCACACACAACCTTTCCTGGCTTTAGGTTCAGAGGTGTGAGCCAGTGATCTGCATGCTGTTTTAGAGCTGTCCACACCTCTTCTGCATTGTGGGGTTTGTCACTTATGCAGATTAGCTGCAGCACAGCCTGTTGCCGCTTCGCCGAGGCAGTGCTGCAGTGCTTCCAGCTTGGGACTGGTGTGGAGGGTAAAGTGGATGAGGATGCGCAGGAGGAGGAGGAGGCTGAAGAGCATGACATTCCGGAGCTGTAGAGTGTGGGTGAAACCCTGACTGAGGTAGGGCCTGCAAACCTTGGTGTGGGAAGGACTTGTTCCGTTCCTCGCTCAAACTGGGTCCCAGCTGGGCTGGGCTGGGTAGGGCGTTGTGGGGGGTTTGTCTATCTCCGTTTGAGGTGAGTTTGTTTAAGTTAGCCTTTTCTTTGGCGTTTTTTGGAGCCCTGCGGGTTGGGGAGTTGGTATCGCCCAGTAAGGCGTTCCCCGGGGGCTTGGATTGGGGTGACATTGTCAGTGGGAAACGGAGTTGAATTTTGGATTAGGAAATCGAAAACTGATCAGAGAGGTGTGGGTAGACTAGTCCGTTTGGGGATGGTTGTGGCATCTGATATGTGCCCGTTCAAGTGTCTCGGGAATTTTCAACAGATCCGTCCGAAGGTGGATGGCCCCTTATTATGTCACGAGGATGGGTCCTTTTTATCGAGATACCAATTTGTGAGTGTTTTTAGGGCATGTTTGAAGTCGTTGGGGTTAGATCCGAAGTCTTTCGGATTGGGGCAGCGACGGAGGCCTCTATATGCGGCCTACCGGAGGAGACAGTTAAGCAGATTGGTAGGTGGAAGTCGCAGCGCTTTAAGTAGTATGTACGTCCCCAGGTGGTTGTTGGCAATTGAGGGGAAAAGGGGGGGTATTAGGGTAGCAATGGGGGGGGGGAGAGTGTGTGTTTTTTGTCAATTTGGTTTGGTGAGGCAATAAAATGGTGTCGTCTGTACATTTTGTATTGCAGAAGCACCCCCCCTTCCTTCCCTGGTCTGGATCCTTGGCCACTCTTATGTGTATTGGGGAGCCCGACGAGCGGACGCGAGATGGAACGGGAGACAGCTAGGTTTTGAGAAGGACCTGGCTCTCGTGCGATGGCTCGGTGTTCGGGGGTTAGGGTGGAACAGGGTGTTGCAGGAGGTGCATAGATACGCCCGGTTGGACAGACCTCCTGACATCTTAGTGTTGCATGCCGGGGGGAATGATTTGGGTGGGCGTCCTTTTCGAATCTTGATAAAGGACATCAAACATGATTTGTTACGGTTATGGGTGTCGTTTCCAGGTCTAACGATAGTCTGGTCGGAGATAGTAGCGAGAAAGAGTTGGCAGAAAGCGCGGTCAGTTGACAGGTTGAACAAGGCGCGGGCGAAGGTTAATAGGGCGATCTCGAAGTTTGTTAGTCGGAACGGGGGTATAGCAATACGGCATGTTGAGTTGGAAAGGACGGAAGAGGAATTTTGGTTGGCTGACGGGGTACACCTTAATGCGGTGGGAACTGACTTATGGGCTCTTGGCTTGCAGGGAGGTATTGAGAGGGCCCTTTGGTTGCGGGGGGTCTCAGGCACTTGAAGGGTTTCAAGGTGCCTTCGTTGTGGTGTTGTTTATTGGTGGGTCCTTGAAGTTGGTTTAAAATTGGTTCGGGGATTCATCCGGGTATGGATCCCCTCATTGGCAGAATTGATGGTCCCCTGGTGATTTTGGGGGGGAACCCCGACGGGGTATGTCGGGGCCCCTGGGGGTGTGGTTGGGGTTGACGGAGGATTAACCCTTACCATTTGGTGCTCCTGAGCCAGTGTGGGTAACGGCTGGGAGCAAGTTGAGGTTTTTTATTGCTCGGTTATGGGAATCACCAGGGTTTTGGTAGCTTCAAGGACCTTACCACATTGCAAATTTTATTGGTTATGTATTCTTGTTAATAAAATGGCTGCTATGGCCAAAATTATCCAAAGATAAATTTGTGTCTGTGTAATTACTTTTAAATAAGAAATGGGAATGGAGGTGTGGGGTATGAAAGGAAGACCGGAGTCAACAATTCCAGGGTCAAGCATGTTTATTTGCGTAAGCTTCGTTCCAGGGTAGAAAGGGTAAGAGTGCCTTTCAGAATTCGAAGTGGTCGGACTGTACGGACCACCAAGAACTGCAGGAGAGCTTGAACATCTTCCCATGGATTTGCGACATCCTCCCTCATCAGTTACGTAGGTAAGCAGGTTCTCAGCATTGCAGCCCATTTGTTGTCTTAAGTTAGTTAAGCGGGGTTAACTAACCTGTCAGTTCAGCCTCAGGTCTAAAGCAGAGGCCTGGACTCCACTCCTTACTCCTCACTCCACAACTCTCCTTAAAAACAACTGACTCCTTTTTCCTGCCCCGGGGTCTCCAGACCCCTAGGTGGGCGTTTCCTTCCGTCTGGTCCTGCCCACTGGTGTGCCTGTCTTTCCCTGGGGGAGGTGACTAGGATTTTCTGGTTGGCTTTGTGTGACTTAGGTGAGGGAAGTTGTTATGCGGGGGCCTATGTGTGACTACCTGCAGTGTCAGGGCGTCACATATGTATGTGTGTATGTCTGCTAAAGGAATCCGCACCGTCATATTTACAAACACAAAATTTTGCAGACACCTCATGTGACTCAGGGAACGTCGTAGACTATGTTTTAACAGGAATATTTAACCCCGCGCTTTACAGTTACTCTCCAAAAAACCTGCCTCCATTAAACTGAATGGAGGTGGGAGCTGCAAGTTATTAATAGCAGCTGTGATTGGTTGCTATAGGAACAAAGGACATTCATAGTATAAGAAGCTTATGTGTGAGATAATATGATGTCAGTGGGGAGACAGATAGAGAGAGACAGACACAGACTGAGAGACAAACAGACAGAGACAGATAGGCATAGACAGACAGGGAAAGAGACAGAGACAAACAGACAAAGGCAGACAGGGAAAGAGACAGACAGAGATAGACAGGGAAAAAAGGCAGACAGACAGAGACAGAGAAAGAGACAGAGGCAGATAGGGAAACAGACAGAGACAAACATACAGAGACAGGCAGGAGAAAAGGCAGACCGACAGGGAAAGAGACAGACAGGGGAAGAGACAGACAGAGAGAGACAGACAGATAGAGACAGACAAAGAAATACAGAGATAGACAGGGAAAGAGACAAACGGGGAATGAGTCAGACAGAGAGAGACAAAGAGAGACAGGCAGAGAGAGACAGGGAAAGAGACAGACAGGGGAAGAGAAAGACAGAGACAGACAAAGAAATACAGAGACAGACAGGGGAAGAGACAGACAGGGGAAGAGACAGACAGGGGAAGAGACAGACAGACAGGGAAAGAGACAGACCTGGAAAAGAGACAGACCTGGAAAAGAGACAGGCCTGGAAAAGAGACAGACAGACATAGAAACAGACAGCCACAAAGAGAGAGAGAGAGACAGACAGACACAGAGAGACAGACAGAGATAGAGAGACAGACAGACATGGATAGAGATAGAGACACACAGAGACAGACAGATGACAGAGACTGGGAGAGAGACAGACAGAAGCATAAATCCCTAACTAAAACTTAACATTTAATGATAGTTTTAAAAGGTAAAAAAACACAAATCATGTAAATAGAATGACTCTCTTCTGTGCATAGAGTCAACATTTTGTGTTTGTAAATATGACGGTGCGGATTCCTTTAGCAGACATACACACATACATATGTGACGCCCTGACACTGCAGGTAGTCACACATAGGCCCCCGCATAACAACTTCCCTCACCTAAGTCACACAAAGCCAACCAGAAAACCCTAGTCACCTCCCCCAGGGAAAGACAGGCACACCAGTGGGCAGGACCAGACGGAAGGAAACGCCCACCTAGGGGTCTGGAGACCCCGGGGCAGGAAAAAGGAGTTAGTTGTTTTTAAGGAGAGTTGTGGAGTGAGGAGTAAGGAGTGGAGTCCAGGCCTCTGCTTTAGACCTGAGGCTGAACTGACAGGTTAGTTAACCCCGCTTAACTAACTTAAGATAACAAATGGGCTGCAATGCTGAGAACCTGCTTACCTACGTAACTGATGAGGGAGGATGTCGCAAATCCATGGGAAGATGTTCAAGCTCTCCTGCAGTTCTTGGTGGCCCGTACAGTCCGACCACTTCGAATTCTGAAAGACACTCTTACCCTTTCTACCCTGGAACGAAGCTTAGGCAAATAAACATGCTTGACCCTGGAATTGTTGACTCCGGTCTTCCTTTCATACCCCACACCTCCATTCCCATTTCTTATTTAAAAGTAATTACACAGACACAAATTTATCTTTGGATAATTTTGGCCATAGCAGCCATTTTATTAACAAGAATACATAACCAATAAAATTTGCAATGTGGTATGGTCCTTGAAGCTACCAAAACCCTGGTGATTCCCATAACCGAGCAATAAAAAACCTCAACTTGCTCCCAGCCGTTACCCACACTGGCTCAGGAGCACCAAATGGTAAGGGTTAATCCTCCGTCAACCCCAACCACACCCCCAGGGGCCCCGACATACCCCGTCGGGGTTCCCCCCAAAAATCACCAGGGGACCATCAATTCTGCCAATGAGGGGATCCATACCCGGATGAATCCCCGAACCAATTTTAAACCAACTTCAAGGACCCACCAAGAAACAACACCACAACGAAGGCACCTTGAAACCCTTCAAGTGCCTGAGACCCCCCGCAACCAAAGGGCCCTCTCAATACCTCCCTGCAAGCCAAGAGCCCATAAGTCAGTTCCCACCGCATTAAGGTGTACCCCGTCAGCCAACCAAAATTCCTCTTCCGTCCTTTCCAACTCAACATGCCGTATTGCTATACCCCCGTTCCGACTAACAAACTTCGAGATCGCCCTATTAACCTTCGCCCGCGCCTTGTTCAACCTGTCAACTGACCGCGCTTTCTGCCAACTCTTTCTCGCTACTATCTCCGACCAGACTATCGTTAGACCTGAAAACGACACCCATAACCGTAACAAATCATGTTTGATGTCCTTTATCAAGATTCGAAAAGGACGCCCACCCAAATCATTCCCCCCGGCATGCAACACTAACATGTCAGGAGGTCTGTCCAACCGGGCGTATCTATGCACCTCCTGCAACACCCTGTTCCACCCTAACCCCCGAACACCGAGCCATCGCACGAGAGCCAGGTCCTTCTCAAAACCTAGCTGTCTCCCGTTCCATCTCGCGTCCGCTCGTCGGGCTCCCCAATACACATAAGAGTGGCCAAGGATCCAGACCAGGGAAGGAAGAGGGGGTGCTTCTGCAATACAAAATGTACAGACGACACCATTTTATTGCCTCACCAAACCAAATTGACAAAAAACACACACTCTCACCCCCCCCCATTGCTACCCTAATACCCCCCCTTTTCCCCTCAATTGCCAACAACCACCTGGGGACGTACATACGACTTAAAGCGCTGCGACTTCCACCTACCAATCTGCTTAACTGTCTCCTCCGGTAGGCCGCATATAGAGGCCTCCGTCGCTGCCCCAATCCGAAAGACTTCGGATCTAACCCCAACGACTTCAAACATGCCCTAAAAACACTCACAAATTGGTATCTCGATAAAAAGGACCCATCCTCGTGACATAATAAGGGGCCATCCACCTTCGGACGGATCTGTTGAAAATTCCCGAGACACTTGAACGGGCACATATCAGATGCCACAACCATCCCCAAACGGACTAGTCTACCCACACCTCTCTGATCAGTTTTCGATTTCCTAATCCAAAATTCAACTCCGTTTTCCACTGACATAATGTCACCCCAATCCAAGCCCCCGGGGAACGCCTTACTGGGCGATACCAACTCCCCAACCCGCAGGGCTCCAAAAAACGCCAAAGAAAAGGCTAACTTAAACAAACTCACCTCAAACGGAGATAGACAAACCCCCCACAACGCCCTACCCAGCCGGGTAGGGACCCAGCCCAGCCCAGCTGGGACCCAGTTTGAGCGAGGAACGGAACAAGTCCTTCCCACACCAAGGTTTGCAGGCCCTACCTCAGTCAGGGTTTCACCCACACTCTACAGCTCCGGAATGTCATGCTCTTCAGCCTCCTCCTCCTCCTGCGCATCCTCATCCACTTTACCCTCCACACCAGTCCCAAGCTGGAAGCACTGCAGCACTGCCTCGGCGAAGCGGCAACAGACTGTGCTGCAGCTAATCTGCATAAGTGACAAATCCCACAATGCAGAAGAGGTGTGGACAGCTCTAAAACAGCATGCAGATCACTGGCTCACACCTCTGAACCTAAAGCCAGGAAAGGTTGTGTGTGACAATGGCCGGAACCTGGTGGCGGCTTTGAGGCGAGGCCAGCTGACACATGTTCCATGCATGGCCCATGTGCTCAACCTCGTGGTTCAGCGGTTTCTAAAGTCATACCCAGAGCTGTCTGATCTGCTGGTAAAAGTTCGCTGCCTGTCTGCACATTTTCGAAAGTCACCTACTGCTTCAGCCGGCCTTGCCGGCTTTCAGCGTCGTTTGCATCTTCCGGCTCACAGACTGGTGTGTGATGTCCCCACGCGTTGGAATTCAACTCTGCACATGTTGATCAGGATATGTGAGCAGAAGAGGGCAGTTGTTGAGTACCTGCATCACCTAAGCCGTCGGGAAATGGGTCAAACTCCACACATAACACCTGAGGAGTGGAGATGGATGTCCGACCTATGTACCATCCTCCAAAACTTTGAGGACTCCACCAAGATGGTGAGCGGCGATGACGCCATTATTAGCGTCACCATACCGCTTCTCTGCCTTCTAAAACGGTCTCTGCTCAAAACCAAACATGATGCATTGCAGGCGGAACACGATGAGTTGGAGCAAGAAACAGTAGTGGGTGTGGGTGATAACACACAGCCCAGCCTCGTCTCATCACAACGTGCAGTGGAGGACTATGACGAGGAGGAGGATGAAGACATGGAGCAACTCTCCGGCCAAATTGAGGATATGACATGCATACCAGTCATATGCTCAGTTCAGCGTGGCTGGCCAGAGGACAGGGTAGATGATGAGGAGGAGGAGGAGGAGGAGGAGAAGGAGGAGGACAGCATGTTCAGTCATCGTGTTGGTCTGGATACTGAAGTGATGGCTGTTAAGAGTCTGGCGCACATGGATGACTTTATGGTAAGCTGCCTGTCTCGTGACCCTCGCGTTAAGAACATCTTGGCCGACAATCATTACTGGTTGGTAACACTGTTAGACCCACGCTACAAGGAGAACTTTATGTCTCTTATTCCCGAGGCAGAGAGGTCAGCTAAAATGCAGCAGTTCCGGAAGGCCATAGTCACGGAAGTAGGCAAAGCATTCCCTTCACAAAACGCTAGCGTCATAATTGTAACACTATTAGTTAAAAGAAAGGGATAAAATGTAAAAAAAACCAAAATAAGGCATGACTTTTTTTTAACATCACATTTATTTTTTTTAGATTTAACCAAAGAATGTGCACATTTGTTATAATAAACAAGTGAAAAATGTTGAAAATCAGTCATCCAAAGGTGTGTGAAAAAAATATATACATATGTGGTACCAATAAAAATGTCACTTTATCTTGCAAAGAATGCAGCCCCCCAAATTATTTTTTTCCTCTGTGCGGCCCATACACCCAGCCGAGTTTGAGACCCCCTGCCTTACACTATATAGATATTATGTTCATTCCCCATCTATCTTGCTCAGGAGAGCATCTCCCTCCCCCGGCACCAAGAGCAGCTCATACTGAATTGTTACATTGACTAGTAACACTGCACACAGAAATGCACCTTAATATTCCACTGTTAACCCTTTCCTCCCAGCAGTAACACACAACTCCTCACCTTGATATCATGGTGATTTATGGTCAGAATGACTTCAATGCGATCAGTGATTTCTATTCTAGCTCTGCTCACATAGATTTTATATCCACACTCAACTATAGGCCGTTCTTCATATTTTGGGGGCTTTTAGTCAGATATACTAGTTTGTGCCTGTATAGTATTGGTGTAGATGGGAGTGTAGGGCATGGGTTACATGGCACTGTGGTGGGATACTGATGGGAGGTATTGGTGCTGTGTTTGATGCTTCTACTGGGTATTTTCCTACAAATACTGGAACAGCTCACTGCTTAGAATGATCCTTCCCAGCTCTATAATATATTATATATACCCCACAATGCAGGCTCACACACACATTTGTCTCAAGTGTGTTGTAGGGACACAGATACAGTCTTGGTCATGTGACTAAAGGCTACTTTACACACTGCGATATCGGTCCCGATATCGCTAGTGTGGGTACCCGCCCCCATCTGTTGCGCGACACGGGTAAATCGCTGCCCATGCCGCACAACACCGACCAGACCCGTCACACATACTTACCTGCCCGGCGACGTCGCTGTGACCGGCGAACCGCCTCCTTTCTAAGGGGGCGGTCCGTGCGGCGTCACAGCGACGTCACTGAGCGACCGCCCAATAGCAGCGGAGGGGCGGAGATGAGTGGCCGGAACATCCCGCCCACCTCCTTCCTTCCTCATAGCGGCTGGGAGGCAGGTAAGGAGAGGTTCCTCGTTTCTGCGGTGTCACACGGAGTGATGTGTGCTGCCGCAGGAGCGACGAACTACATCGTTACTGCTGCAGTAACGATAATCGAGAATGGAGACCCATGTCACCGATGAGCGATTTTGCACGTTTTTGCAACGATGCAAAATCGCTCATCGGTGTCACACGCAGCAACATCGCTAATGCGGCCGGATGTGCGTCACAAATTCCGTGACCCCAACGACTCCGCATTAGCGATGTCGCAGCGTGTAAAGCCCCCTTTAGTGGGAGTGGTGTACAGGGTCTTAGCAGTAAAGAGTATTCCATATTTCTGCCAGATACCCACAGAGATATTGAAATCTGAAAAAAGAGACTTCTGCTCATTGAAGGTAAGAACTGCTCACATAGCGTTCAACTCCACAGCAAACGAGTGCTCTAGCACTGGCATCTCAGCAGGGATATTCCCCTACTACACATGTGTGTCTGGGTCGCTGTGACAGTTTACAGGACATAACTCAGGGCACCTAGACAGAAGGCAGAGGGACTACTTTCTATTTCTGGTGTAGAGCTTAGTACAATATATATATATATACTATTACATGTGACACATGTACCTTGTATTACCATTATTCGCTGTATATGAACCCCTTTTCTCCGGGCATTATTTGTCTATAGCATTTTTCACGAACCTGAAGCAACTGAGAACCATTCAGTGAAGGAATTCCACTAACCCTCACAATACCAACCAGGGGCCTCCCTGCAGTAACTCAGGTAGTTGTACCCATTCTCTTTCCGCATTCTATGTGTTCTTCTTCTTTCTTCTTTTTTTTCTTTTTTCTTCTTTTTATTTCTATCATGTAGTTCAGGGGTTTATAGATATATGTCCTGCATTTCATATTTCCTTTAGTGGTGCTTCTTACCCATTCTCATATCATTTACCCTAGTATTTCATGATCCTGAGGCGACTGAGAACCCTTTAATAAAGGAATCCTTTTTCACCTGAATTGTCAAGTGATACTTACCAGTGACTATCACGTAATGTTACAGGTAGTTCCATTTTCTTCCTCTTCTTTCTCTCCTTTCTTCTTTGTCACACGGTCCATTGTGTTATAGCCCACGTGTCATGATAACACTTGTACCATCTTTTCATTTAGATTCCACCTACAATTATTTACCGATTCCAGTTCTGGAATAGGCTTTCATCATCTACTCACTAGAATTCTCAAGTGCATAAGGTACTGAGACATATACATGTTCACACCATTATAAAGAACAAAGTATAAACATTGAGGTTTTTCTCACACCCATGTTCCTGTGTTCTTTGATATGATATGTGTTCATTTCCTTCACTATATAGGATTGCAAGTTTTCCATTTGTACCTTAATGGCAATGACGCTATACAATTGAACACATATCATCCTGTTATCCATATAGGTGTGTATTTACCTGCTTGACTATTTTTGGTTGTTTGATCCAGAATGTTTCTCCAGATAGGTCATGTGGAAATTTTCTTTCCTCAGTACAAATGTTTTCACTATGGCTTTGGAAAAAATTTTTGTATGTGCCTCATGGTCATTTGACCCATTGTACTCTCAAGTAGCAATATATTGTACTGTTATGTTGTACTATGTACTAATTACGTGTTTATATGGTTTTGTAACCCTTTATGATCTTAGATAACTTTATCCTTGATAAAGACCTAAAAACAAGGTCGAAACGTTGGATGAATTATCCTTTTGCACAAATAAAGAATTTTCAGCATTCCAAGAGTTCTTTTCTTACGTTATTAATCACTATAGTGTGCCAGAGCTATTTCTTTTGAATTGACTCTTATTTTTTCTGAGCACCTGCTATATACACACAGTGAGCCAGACATATTCAATTTTCATTCAGAAGGCAGAGGGAAGCCTTAGCAGCTGAGCATATATCTTTGCTTGTGAGCATTAGAACAGGCCGGCGATTACAGGGTAACATGAAAAATGTCCAGCTTGCATTATGACTAGAACATGACAATATCCTTTTAAGTACTAACCTATGATGCGTTCCTAAGCAGTTGATGTTATATGTTCTACATTTCATTTTCTGCATACTTTACAAGTAGTAGAATTTGCTTTGATATAGGCAACTGGATTTTCACAATGAAAAGGCAAAGGATAACGCCCGAAAAAGACGCCATACATTATGTCAGTGCCATCACTGACAAACCTGGATTGACCATGAAATACGGTATGGAGATGTCACGGCCAGGTGTACGGGCAGGCCCAGGAGGTGGATCCACTGGACCGAACTCCTAGATGGTAGGAAAGAGTCCGGCAGCTGGAACACTAGAAACAGCAGAACAGTCCTTGCACACGGGAATAGCGGAGAAGTCCCTGGGACCACGGAGTTATGGGTGGTAGTCCGGGTGACGCAGCTCAGGTTCGGAAGCCGAGATGATGTCAGGCGGGGTCCGGAACCTTGGGAGCAAGATGACGGGTCACCGCAGGGATCCGAGATGGTGCGGACTGTCAGGATGACAGAAGGACAGCGTTCGGGGTTCAGGATACGGCAGACTGGATGGCGAGGCAAGCACGGCTCTACAAAGAGAGATAGGTGAGTACATGCACTGAAACACCAGGAGACCTGACTCCTAGCTTAGGGAACACGAAGATCAGGCCCCGCCCCCTTGGACAATACACCCCTTTATACCCTGTACCTGATTAGCCTCATTACCTGTTAATGGACGCTGGCCCTTTAAGAAAGGGTCAGTGACCGCGCGCGCGCCCTAATGCGCATGCGCGCAGCCCGGGTGCCAGAAGCCAGGGAAGGAGGCTGAGAAGAGGACGCAGGGGAGCCGGCCAGGGCCTGGGAAGCCGTCGGGCGCCGCGATCGGGGACCAGGGGGCCTGGGAAGGAAGGGGACCGAAGGCTGGAGAGCGGGGAGCGTGGCAGGTGAGCCGGGGAGCGGGGCTGAGGACCCGGGGAGCGGAGCAGAGGACCCGGGGAGGGAAGCCAAGGACCCGGGGAGCGTGACAGGAGAGCTGTTGTCATCGTATTAGATAGATAAGAATGATTATATGTATTGTAGAAATGTCTCCTATCATGTTCCCTAATTTTTTATTATGTCCACATCCTGGTCCCCATCTTGGACATCATGACAAACGTGCACTTTTTTGTTTAATTTACACATTGGACCATAGGAAAAATGACACTACAGCTACAGAGGTGACCGTCTGATAGCCCAGCTCGACTATCCATCTCTACTGAAGACCCTTTCAGCTTTTTGAGAGTTGGGTGGAGGACATCATCTCTGAAAATAGGGTCCCACAGCTGCACCCCATCAGTGTGAGCAGGACTCTTAGGACTCTTAGAAGAGTCAATGCTCTGAGACCATGGGGGGCGCTTAGCCCCCTCTCTTCGTCACTGAGGATGATTTCATTTTTCAGGGATTAGAGAGGGTGGTCCTTGTGGTGGACTGCAGGTATGGAGAGCTGTTGTCATCGTATTAAATAGATAAGAATGATTATATGTATTGTAGAAATGTCTCCTATCATGTTCCCAAATTTTTTATTATGTCCACATCCTGGTCCCCATCTTGGACATCATAACAAACGTGCACTTTTTTGTTTAATTTACACATTGGACCATAGGAAAAATGACACTACAGCTACAGAGGTGACCGTCTGATAGCCCAGCTCGACTATCCATCTCTACTGAAGACCCTTTCAGCTATTTGAGAGTTGGGTGGAGAACATCATCTCTGAAAATAGGGTCCCACAGCTGCACCCCATCAGTGTGAGCAGGACTCTTAGGACTCTTAGAAGAGTCAATGCTCTGAGACCATGGGGGGCGCTTAGCCCCCTCTCTTCGTCACTGAGGATGATTTCACTTTTCAGGGAATAGAGAGGGTGGTCCTTGTGGTGGACTGCAGGTATGGAGAGCTGTAGTCATCGTATTAGATAGATAAGAATGATTATATGTATTGTAGAAATGTCTCCTATCATGTTCCCTATTTTTTTATTATGTCCACATCCTGGTCCCCATCTTGGACATCATAACAAACGTGCACTTTTTTGTTTAATTTACACATTGGACCATAGGAAAAATGACACTACAGCTACAGAGGTGACCGTCTGATAGCCCAGCTCGACTATCCATCTCTACTGAAGACCCTTTCAGCTTTTTGAGAGTTGGGTGGAGGACATCATCTCTGAAAATAGGGTCCCACAGCTGCACCCCATCAGTGTGAGCAGGAATCTTAGGACTCTTAGAAGAGTCAATGCTCTGAGACCATGGGGGGCGCTTAGCCCCCTCTCTTCGTCACTGAGGATGATTTCATTTTTCAGGGATTAGAGAGAGTGGTCCTTGTGGTGGACTGCAGGTATGGAGAGCTGTTGTGATCGTATTAGATAGATAAGAATGATTATATGTATTGTAGAAATGTCTCCTATCATGTTCCCTAATTTTTTATTATGTCCACATCCTGGTCCCCATCTTGGACATCATAACAAACGTGCACTTTTTTGTTTAATTTACACATTGGACCATAGGAAAAATGACACTACAGCTACAGAGGTGACCGTCTGATAGCCCAGCTCGACTATCCATCTCTACTGAAGACCCTTTCAGCTATTTGAGAGTTGGGTGGAGAACATCATCTCTGAAAATAGGGTCCCACAGCTGCACCCCATCAGTGTGAGCAGGACTCTTAGGACTCTTAGAAGAGTCAATGCTCTGAGACCATGGGGGGCGCTTAGCCCCCTCTCTTCGTCACTGAGGATGATTTCACTTTTCAGGGAATAGAGAGGGTGGTCCTTGTGGTGGACTGCAGGTATGGAGAGCTGTTGTCATCGTATTAGATAGATAAGAATGATTATATGTATTGTAGAAATGTCTCCTATCATGTTCCCTACTTTTTTATTATGTCCACATCCTGGTCCCCATCTTGGACATCATAACAAACGTGCACTTTTTTGTTTAATTTACACATTGGACCATAGGAAAAATGACACTACAGCTACAGAGGTGACCGTCTGATAGCCCAGCTCGACTATCCATCTCTACTGAAGACCCTTTCAGCTTTTTGAGAGTTGGGTGGAGGACATCATGTCTGAAAATAGGGTCCCACAGCTGCACCCCATCAGTGTGAGCAGGAATCTTAGGACTCTTAGAAGAGTCAATGCTCTGAGACCATGGGGGGCGCTTAGCCCCCTCTCTTCGTCACTGAGGATGATTTCATTTTTCAGGGATTAGAGAGAGTGGTCCTTGTGGTGGACTGCCGGTATGGAGAGCTGTTGTGATCGTATTAGATAGATAAGAATGATTATATGTATTGTAGAAATGTCTCCTATCATGTTCCCTAATTTTTTATTATGTCCACATCCTGGTCCCCATCTTGGACATCATAACAAACGTGCACTTTTTTGTTTAATTTACACATTGGACCATAGGAAAAATGACACTACATCTACAGAGGTGACCGTCTGATAGCCCAGCTCGACTATCCATCTCTACTGAAGACCCTTTCAGCTTTTTGAGAGTTGGGTGGAGGACATCATCTCTGAAAATAGGGTCCCACAGCTGCACCCCATCAGTGTAAGCAGGACTCTTAGGACTCTTAGAAGAGTCAATGCTCTAAAACCATGGGGGGCGCTTAGCCCCCTCTCTTCGTCCCTGAGGATGATTTCATTTTTCAGGGATTAGAGAGGGTGGTCCTTGTGGTGGACTGCCGGTATGGAGAGCTGTTGTCATCGTATTAGATAGATAAGAATGATTATATGTATTGTAGAAATGTCTCCTATCATGTTCCCTAATTTCTTATTATGTCCACATCCTGGTCCCCATCTTGGACATCATAACAAACGTGCACTTTTTTGTTTAATTTACACATTGGACCATAGGAAAAATGACACTACAGCTACAGAGGTGACCGTCTGATAGCCCAGCTCGACTATCCATCTCTACTGAAGACCCTTTCAGCTTTTTGAGAGTTGGGTGGAGGACATCATCTCTGAAAATAGGGTCCCACAGCTTCACCCCATCAGTGTGAGCAGGACTCTTAGGACTCTTAGAAGAGTCAATGCTCTGGTACCATGGGGGGCGCTTGGCCCCCTCTCTTCGTCAATGAGGATGATTTCATTTTTCAGGGATTAGAGAGGGTGGTCCTTGTGGTGGACTGCAGGTATGGAGAGCTGTTGTCATCGTATTAGATAGATAAGAATGATTATATGTATTGTAGAAATGTCTCCTATCATGTTCCCTAATTTTTTATTATGTCCACATCCTGGTCCCCATCTTGGACATCATAACAAACGTGCACTTTTTTGTTTAACTTACACATTGGACCATAGGGAAAATGACACTACAGCTACAGAGGTGACCGTCTGATAGCCCAGCTCGACTATCCATCTCTACTGAAGACCCTTTCAGCTTTTTGAGAGTTGGGTGGAGGACATCATCTCTGAAAATAGGGTCCCACAGCTGCACCCCATCAGTGTGAGCAGGACTCTTAGGACTCTTAGAAGAGTCAATGCTCTGAGACCATTGGGGGCACTTAGCCCCCTCTCTTCATCACTGAGGATGATTTCATTTTTCAAGGATTAGAGAGGGTGGTCCTTGTGGTGGACTGCAGATATGGAGAGCTGTTATCATCGTATTAGATAGATAAGAATGATTATATGTATTGTAGAAATGTCTCCTATCATGTTCCCTAATTTTTTATTATGTCCACATCCTGGTCCCCATCTTGGACATCATAACAAACGTGCACTTTTTTGTTTAATTTACACATTGGACCATAGGAAAAATGACACTACAGCTACAGAGGTGACCATCTGATAGCCCAGCTCGACTATCCATCTCTACTGAAGACCCTTTCAGCTTTTTGAGAGTTGGGTGGAGGACATCATCTATGAAAATAGGGTACCACAGCTGCACCCCATCAGTGTGAGCAGGACTCTTAGGACTCTTAGAAGAGTCAATGCTCTGAGACCATGGGGGGCGCTTAGCCCCCTCTCTTCGTCACTGAGGATGATTTCATTTTTCAGGGATTAGAGAGGGTGGTCCTTGTGGTGGACTGCAGGTATGGAGAGCTGTTGTCATCGTATTAAATAGATAAGAATGATTATATGTATTGTAGAAATGTCTCCTATCATGTTCCCTAATTTTTTATTATGTCCACATCCTGGTCCCCATCTTGGACATCATAACAAACGTGCACTTTTTTGTTTAATTTACACATTGGACCATAGGAAAAATGACACTACAGCTACAGAGGTGACCGTCTGATAGCCCAGCTCGACTATCCATCTCTACTGAAGACCCTTTCAGCTTTTTGAGAGTTGGGTGGAGAACATCATCCCTGAAAATAGGGTCCCACAGCTGCACCCCATCAGTGTGAGCAGGACTCTTAGGACTCTTAGAAGAGTCAATGCTCTGAGACCATGGGGGGCGCTTAGCCCCCTCTCTTCGTCACTGAGGATGATTTCACTTTTCAGGGAATAGAGAGGGTGGTCCTTGTGGTGGACTGCAGGTATGGAGAGCTGTTGTCATCGTATTAGATAGATAAGAATGATTATATGTATTGTAGAAATGTCTCCTATCATGTTCCCTATTTTTTTATTATGTCCACATCCTGGTCCCCATCTTGGAAATCATAACAAACGTGCACTTTTTTGTTTAATTTACACATTGGACCATAGGAAAAATGACACTACAGCTACAGAGGTGACCGTCTGATAGCCCAGCTCGACTATCCATCTCTACTGAAGACCCTTTCAGCTTTTTGAGAGTTGGGTGGAGGACATCATCTCTGAAAATAGGGTCCCACAGCTGCACCCCATCAGTGTGAGCAGGAATCTTAGGACTCTTAGAAGAGTCAATGCTCTGAGACCATGGGGGGCGCTTAGCCCCCTCTCTTCGTCACTGAGGATGATTTCATTTTTCAGGGATTAGAGAGAGTGGTCCTTGTGGTGGACTGCAGGTATGGAGAGCTGTTGTGATCGTATTAGATAGATAAGAATGATTATATGTATTGTAGAAATGTCTCCTATCATGTTCCCTAATTTTTTATTATGTCCACATCCTGGTCCCCATCTTGAACATCATAACAAACGTGCACTTTTTTGTTTAATTTACACATTGGACCATAGGAAAAATGACACTACAGCTACAGAGGTGACCGTCTGATAGCCCAGCTCGACTATCCATCTCTACTGAAGACCCTTTCAGCTTTTTGAGAGTTGGGTGGAGGACATCATCTCTGAAAATAGGGTCCCACAGCTGCACCCCATCAGTGTAAGCAGGACTCTTAGGACTCTTAGAAGAGTCAATGCTCTAAAACCATGGGGGGCGCTTAGCCCCCTCTCTTCGTCCCTGAGGATGATTTCATTTTTCAGGGATTAGAGAGGGTGGTCCTTGTGGTGGACTGCAGGTATGGAGAGCTGTTGTCATCGTATTAGATAGATAAGAATGATTATATGTATTGTAGAAATGTCTCCTATCATGTTCCCTAATTTCTTATTATGTCCACATCCTGGTCCCCATCTTGGACATCATAACAAACGTGCACTTTTTTGTTTAATTTACACATTGGACCATAGGAAAAATGACACTACAGCTACAGAGGTGACCGTCTGATAGCCCAGCTCGACTATCCATCTCTACTGAAGACCCTTTCAGCTTTTTGAGAGTTGGGTGGAGGACATCATCTCTGAAAATAGGGTCCCACAGCTTCACCCCATCAATGTGAGCAGGACTCTTAGGACTCTAAGAAGAGTTAATGCTCTGGTACCATGGGGGGCGCTTGGCCCCCTCTCTTCGTCACTGAGGATGATTTCATTTTTCAGGGATTAGAGAGGGTGGTCCTTGTGGTGGACTGCAGGTATGGAGAGCTGTTGTCATCGTATTAGATAGATAAGAATGTTTATATGTATTGTAGAAATGTCTCCTATCATGTTCCCTAATTTTTTATTATGTCCACATCCTGGTCCCCATCTTGGACATCATAACAAACGTGCACTTTTTTGTTTAATTTACACATTGGACCATAGGAAAAATGACACTACAGCTACAGAGGTGACCGTCTGATAGCCCAGCTCGACTATCCATCTCTACTGAAGACCCTTTCAGCTTTTTGAGAGTTGGGTGGAGGACATCATCTCTGAAAATAGGGTCCCACAGCTGCACCCCATCATTGTGAGCAGGACTCTTAGGACTCTTAGAAGAGTTAATGCTCTGAGACCATGGGGGCGCTTAGCCCCCTCTCTTCGTCACTGAGGATGATTTCATTTTTCAGGGATTGGAGAGGGTGGTCCTTGTGGTGGACTGCAGGTATGGAGAGCTGTTGTCATCGTATTAGATAGATAAGAATGATTATATGTATTGTAGAAATGTCTCCTATCATGTTCCCTAATTTTTTATTATGTCCACATCCTGGTCCCCATCTTGGACATCATAACAAACGTGCACTTTTTTGTTTAATTTACACATTGGACCATAGGAAAAATGACACTACAGCTACAGAGGTGACCGTCTGATAGCCCAGCTCGACTATCCATCTCTACTGAAGACCCTTTCAGCTTTTTGAGAGTTGGGTGGAGGACATCATCTCTGAAAATAGGGTCCCACAGCTGCACCCCATCAGTGTGAGCAGGACTCTTAGGACTCTTAGAAAAGTCAATGCTCTGAGACCATTGGGGGCACTTAGCCCCCTCTCTTCGTCACTGAGGATGATTTCATTTTTCAGGGATTAGAGAGGGTGGTCCTTGTAGTGGACTGCAGGTATGGAGAGCTGTTATCATCGTATTAGATAGATAAGAATGATTATATGTATTGTAGAAATGTCTCCTATCATGTTCCCTAATTTTTTATTATGTCCACATCCTGGTCCCCATCTTGGACATCATAACAAACGTGCACTTTTTTGTTTAATTTACACATTGGACCATAGGAAAAATGACACTACAGCTACAGAGGTGACCGTCTGATAGCCCAGCTCGACAATCCATCTCTACTGAAGACCCTTTCAGCTTTTTGAGAGTTGGGTGGAGGACATCATCTCTGAAAATAGGGTCCCACAGCTGCACCCCATCAGTGTGAGCAGGACTCTTAGGACTCTTAGAAGAGTCAATGCTCTGAGACCATGGGGGGCGCTTAGCCCCCTCTCTTCGTCACTGAGGATGATTTCATTTTTCAGGGATTAGAGAGGGTGGTCCTTGTGGTGGACTGCAGGTATGGAGAGCTGTTGTCATCGTATTAAATAGATAAGAATGATTATATGTATTGTAGAAATGTCTCCTATCATGTTCCCTAATTTTTTATTATGTCCACATCCTGGTCCCCATCTTGGACATCATAACAAACGTGCACTTTTTTGTTTAATTTACACATTGGACCATAGGAAAAATGACACTACAGCTACAGAGGTGACCGTCTGATAGCCCAGCTCGACTATCCATCTCTACTGAAGACCCTTTCAGCTTTTTGAGAGTTTGGTGGAGAACATCATCTCTGAAAATAGGGTCCCACAGCTGCACCCCATCAGTGTGAGCAGGACTCTTAGGACTCTTAGAAGAGTCAATGCTCTGAGACCATGGGGGGCGCTTAGCCCCCTCTCTTCGTCACTGAGGATGATTTCACTTTTCAGGGAATAGAGAGGGTGGTCCTTGTGGTGGACTGCAGGTATGGAGAGCTGTTGTCATCGTATTAGATAGATAAGAATGATTATATGTATTGTAGAAATGTCTCCTATCATGTTCCCTATTTTTTTATTATGTCCACATCCTGGTCCCCATCTTGGAAATCATAACAAACGTGCACTTTTTTGTTTAATTTACACATTGGACCATAGGAAAAATGACACTACAGCTACAGAGGTGACCGTCTGATAGCCCAGCTCGACTATCCATCTCTACTGAAGACCCTTTCAGCTTTTTGAGAGTTGGGTGGAGGACATCATCTCTGAAAATAGGGTCCCACAGCTGCACCCCATCAGTGTGAGCAGGACTCTTAGGACTCTTAGAAGAGTCAATGTTTTGAGACCATGGGGGGCGCTTAGCCCCCTCTCTTCGTCACTGAGGATGATTTCATTTTTCAGGGATTAGAGAGAGTGGTCCTTGTGGTGGACTGCAGGTATGGAGAGCTGTTGTCATCGTATTAGATAGATAAGAATGATTATATGTATTGTAGAAATGTCTCCTATCATGTTCCCTAATTTTTTATTATGTCCACATCCTGGTCCCCATCTTGGACATCATAACAAACGTGCACTTTTTTGTTTAATTTACACATTGGACCATAGGAAAAATGACACTACAGCTACAGAGGTGACCGTCTGATAGCCCAGCTCGACTATCCATCTCTACTGAAGACCCTTTCAGCTTTTTGAGAGTTGGGTGGAGGACATCATCTCTGAAAATAGGGTCCCACAGCTGCACCCCATCAGTGTGAGCAGGACTCTTAGGACTCTTAGAAGAGTTAATGCTCTGAGACCATGGGGGCGCTTAGCCCCCTCTCTTCGTCACTGAGGATGATTTCATTTTTCAGGGATTAGAGAGGGTGGTCCTTGTGGTGGACTGCAGGTATGGAGAGCTGTTGTCATCGTATTAGATAGATAAGAATGATTATATGTATTGTAGAAATGTCTCCTATCATGTTCCCTAATTTTTTATTATGTCCACATCCTGGTCCCCATCTTGGACATCATAACAAACGTGCACTTTTTTGTTTAATTTACACATTGGACCATAGGAAAAATGACACTACAGCTACAGAGGTGACCGTCTGATAGCCCAGCTCGACTATCCATCTCTACTGAAGACCCTTTCAGCTTTTTGAGAGTTGGGTGGAGGACATCATCTCTGAAAATAGGGTCCCACAGCTGCACCCCATCAGTGTGAGCAGGACTCTTAGGACTCTTAGAAGAGTCAATGTTTTGAGACCATGGGGGGCGCTTAGCCCCCTCTCTTCGTCACTGAGGATGATTTCATTTTTCAGGGATTAGAGAGAGTGGTCCTTGTGGTGGACTGCAGGTATGGAGAGCTGTTGTCATCGTATTAGATAGATAAGAATGATTATATGTATTGTAGAAATGTCTCCTATCATGTTCCCTAATTTTTTATTATGTCCACATCCTGGTCCCCATCTTGGACATCATAACAAACGTGCACTTTTTTGTTTAATTTACACATTGGACCATAGGAAAAATGACACTACAGCTACAGAGGTGACCGTCTGATAGCCCAGCTCGACTATCCATCTCTACTGAAGACCCTTTCAGCTTTTTGAGAGTTGGGTGGAGGACATCATCTCTGAAAATAGGGTCCCACAGCTGCACCCCATCAGTGTGAGCAGGACTCTTAGGACTCTTAGAAGAGTTAATGCTCTGAGACCATGGGGGCGCTTAGCCCCCTCTCTTCGTCACTGAGGATGATTTCATTTTTCAGGGATTAGAGAGGGTGGTCCTTGTGGTGGACTGCAGGTATGGAGAGCTGTTGTCATCGTATTAGATAGATAAGAATGATTATATGTATTGTAGAAATGTCTCCTATCATGTTCCCTAATTTTTTATTATGTCCACATCCTGGTCCCCATCTTGGACATCATAACAAACGTGCACTTTTTTGTTTAATTTACACATTGGACCATAGGAAAAATGACACTACAGCTACAGAGGTGACCGTCTGATAGCCCAGCTCGACTATCCATCTCTACTGAAAACCCTTTCAGCTTTTTGAGAGTTGGGTGGAGGACATCATCTCTGAAAATAGGGTCCCACAGCTGCACCCCATCAGTGTGAGCAGGACTCTTAGGACTCTTAGAAGAGTCAATGCTCTGAGACCATTGGGGGCACTTAGCCCCCTCTCTTCATCACTGAGGATGATTTCATTTTTCAGGGATTAGAGAGGGTGGTCCTTGTGGTGGACTGCAGATATGGAGAGCTGTTATCATCGTATTAGATAGATAAGAATGATTATATGTATTGTAGAAATGTCTCCTATCATGTTCCCTAATTTTTTATTATGTCCACATCCTGGTCCCCATCTTGGACATCATAACAAACGTGCACTTTTTTGTTTAATTTACACATTGGACCATAGGAAAAATGACACTACAGCTACAGAGGTGACCGTCTGATAGCCCAGCTCGACTATCCATCTCTACTGAAGACCCTTTCAGCTTTTTGAGAGTTGGGTGGAGAACATCATCTCTGAAAATAGGTTCCCACAGCTGCACCCCATCAGTGTGAGCAGGACTCTTAGGACTCTTAGAAGAGTCAATGCTCTGAGACCATGGGGGGCGCTTAGCCCCCTCTCCTCGTCACTGAGGATGATTTCACTTTTCAGGGAATAGAGAGGGTGGTCCTTGTGGTGGACTGCAGGTATGGAGAGCTGTTGTCATCGTATTAGATAGATAAGAATGATTATATGTATTGTAGAAATGTCTCCTATCATGTTCCCTATTTTTTTATTATGTCCACATCCTGGTCCCCATCTTGGAAATCATAACAAACGTGCACTTTTTTGTTTAATTTACAAATTGGACCATAGGAAAAATGACACTACAGCTACAGAGGTGACCGTCTGATAGCCCAGCTCGACTATCCATCTCAACTGAAGACCCTTTCAGCTTTTTGAGAGTTGGGTGGAGGACATCATCTCTGAAAATAGGGTCCCACAGCTGCACCCCATCAGTGTGAGCAGGAATCTTAGGACTCTTAGAAGAGTCAATGCTCTGAGACCATGGGGGGCGCTTAGCCCCCTCTCTTCGTCACTGAGGATGATTTCATTTTTCAGGGATTAGAGAGAGTGGTCCTTGTGGTGGACTGCAGGTATGGAGAGCTGTTGTGATCGTATTAGATAGATAAGAATGATTATATGTATTGTAGAAATGTCTCCTATCATGTTCCCTAATTTTTTATTATGTCCACATCCTGGTCCCCATCTTGAACATCATAACAAACGTGCACTTTTTTGTTTAATTTACACATTGGACCATAGGAAAAATGACACTACAGCTACAGAGGTGACCGTCTGATAGCCCAGCTCGACTATCCATCTCTACTGAAGAACCTTTCAGCTTTTTGAGAGTTGGGTGGAGGACATCATCTCTGAAAATAGGGTCCCACAGCTGCACCCCATCAGTGTGAGCAGGACTCTTAGGACTCTTAGAAGAGTCAATGCTCTGAGACCATGGGGGTTGATTAGCCCTCTCTCTTCGTCACTGAGGATGATTTCATTTTTCAGGGATTAGAGAGGGTGGTCCTTGTAGTGGACTGCAGGTATGGAGAGCTGTTGTCATCGTATTAAATAGATAAGAATGATTATATGTATTGTAGAAATGTCTCCTATCATGTTCACTAATTTTTTATTATGTCCACATCCTGGTCCCCATCTTGGACATCATAACAAACGTGCACTTTTTTGTTTAATTTACACATTGGACCATAGGAAAAATGACACTACAGCTACAGAGGTGACCGTCTGATAGCCCAGCTCGACTATCCATCTCTACTGAAGACCCTTTCAGCTTTTTGAGAGTTGGGTGGAGAACATCATCTCTGAAAATAGGGTCCCACAGCTGCACCCCATCAGTGTGAGCAGGACTCTTAGGACTCTTAGAAGAGTCAATGCTCTGAGACCATGGGGGGCGCTTAGCCCCCTCTCCTCGTCACTGAGGATGATTTCACTTTTCAGGGAATAGAGAGGGTGGTCCTTGTGGTGGACTGCAGGTATGGAGAGCTGTTGTCATCGTATTAGATAGATAAGAATGATTATATGTATTGTAGAAATGTCTCCTATCATGTTCCCTATTTTTTTATTATGTCCACATCCTGGTCCCCATCTTGGAAATCATAACAAACGTGCACTTTTTTGTTTAATTTACAAATTGGACCATAGGAAAAATGACACTACAGCTACAGAGGTGACCGTCTGATAGCCCAGCTCGACTATCCATCTCAACTGAAGACCCTTTCAGCTTTTTGAGAGTTGGGTGGAGGACATCATCTCTGAAAATAGGGTCCCACAGCTGCACCCCATCAGTGTGAGCAGGAATCTTAGGACTCTTAGAAGAGTCAATGCTCTGAGACCATGGGGGGCGCTTAGCCCCCTCTCTTCGTCACTGAGGATGATTTCATTTTTCAGGGATTAGAGAGAGTGGTCCTTGTGGTGGACTGCAGGTATGGAGAGCTGTTGTGATCGTATTAGATAGATAAGAATGATTATATGTATTGTAGAAATGTCTCCTATCATGTTCCCTAATTTTTTATTATGTCCACATCCTGGTCCCCATCTTGAACATCATAACAAACGTGCACTTTTTTGTTTAATTTACACATTGGACCATAGGAAAAATGACACTACAGCTACAGAGGTGACCGTCTGATAGCCCAGCTCGACTATCCATCTCTACTGAAGACCCTTTCAGCTTTTTGAGAGTTGGGTGGAGGACATCATCTCTGAAAATAGGGTCCCACAGCTTCACCCCATCAGTGTGAGCAGGACTCTTAGGACTCTTAGAAGAGTCAATGCTCTGGTACCATGGGGGGCGCTTGGCCCCCTCTCTTCGTCACTGAGGATGATTTCATTTTTCAGGGATTAGAGAGGGTGGTCCTTGTGGTGGACTGCAGGTATGGAGAGCTGTTGTCATCGTATTAGATAGATAAGAATGATTATATGTATTGTAGAAATGTCTCCTATCATGTTCCCTAATTTTTTATTATGTCCACATCCTGGTCCCCATCTTGGACATCATAACAAACGTGCACTTTTTTGTTTAATTTACACATTGGACCATAGGAAAAATGACACTACAGCTACAGAGGTGACCGTCTGATAGCCCAGCTCGACTATCCATCTCTACTGAAGACCCTTTCAGCATTTTGAGAGTTGGGTGGAGGACATCATCTCTGAAAATAGGGTCCCACAGCTGCACCCCATCAGTGTGAGCAGGACTCTTAGGACTCTTAGAAGAGTCAATGCTCTGAGACCATTGGGTGCACTTAGCCCCCTCTCTTCGTCACTGAGGATGATTTCAGTATTCAGGGATTAGAGAGGGTGGTCCTTGTGGTGGACTGCAGGTATGGAGAGCTGTTATCATCGTATTAGATAGATAAGAATGATTATATGTATTGTAGAAATGTCTCCTATCATGTTCCCTAATTTTTTATTATGTCCACATCCTGGTCCCCATCTTGGACATCATAACAAACGTGCACTTTTTTGTTTAATTTACACATTGGACCATAGGAAAAATGACACTACAGCTACAGAGGTGACCGTCTGATAGCCCAGCTCGACTATCCATCTCTACTGAAGACCCTTTCAGCTTTTTGAGAGTTGGGTGGAGGACATCATCTCTGAAAATAGGGTCCCACAGCTTCAACCCATCAGTGTGAGCAGGACTCTAAGGACTCTTAGAAGAGTCAATGCTCTGGTACCATGGGGGGCGCTTGGCCCCCTCTCTTCGTCACTGAGGATGATTTCATTTTTCAGGGATTAGAGAGGGTGGTCCTTGTGGTGGACTGCAGGTATGGAGAGCTGTTGTCATCGTATTAGATAGATAAGAATGATTATATGTATTGTAGAAATGTCTCCTATCATGTTCCCTAATTTTTTATTATGTCCACATCCTGGTCCCCATCTTGGACATCATAACAAACGTGCACTTTTTTGTTTAATTTACACATTGGACCATAGGAAAAATGACACTACAGCTACAGAGGTGACCGTCTGATAGCCCAGCTCGACTATCCATCTCTACTGAAGACCCTTTCAGCTTTTTGAGAGTTGGGTGGAGGACATCATCTCTGAAAATAGGGTCCCACAGCTGCACCCCATCAGTGTGAGCAGGACTCTTAGGACTCTTAGAAGAGTCAATGCTCTGAGACCATTGGGGGCACTTAGCCCCCTCTCTTCGTCACTGAGGATGATTTCATTTTTCAGGGATTAGAGAGGGTGGTCCTTGTGGTGGACTGCAGGTATGGAGAGCTGTTATCATCGTATTAGATAGATAAGAATGATTATATGTATTGTAGAAATGTCTCCTATCATGTTCCCTAATTTTTTATTATGTCCACATCCTGGTCCCCATCTTGGACATCATAACAAACGTGCACTTTTTTGTTTAATTTACACATTGGACCATAGGAAAAATGACACTACAGCTACAGAGGTGACCGTCTGATAGCCCAGCTCGACAATCCATCTCTACTGAAGACCCTTTCAGCTTTTTGAGAGTTGGGTGGAGGACATCATCTCTGAAAATAGGGTCCCACAGCTGCACCCCATCAGTGTGAGCAGGACTCTTAGGACTCTTAGAAGAGTCAATGCTCTGAGACCATGGGGGGCGCTTAGCCCCCTCTCTTCGTCACTGAGGATGATTTCATTTTTCAGGGATTAGAGAGGGTGGTCCTTGTGGTGGACTGCAGGTATGGAGAGCTGTTGTCATCGTATTAAATAGATAAGAATGATTATATGTATTGTAGAAATGTCTCCTATCATGTTCCCTAATTTTTTATTATGTCCACATCCTGGTCCCCATCTTGGACATCATAACAAACGTGCACTTTTTTGTTTAATTTACACATTGGACCATAGGAAAAATGACACTACAGCTACAGAGGTGACCGTCTGATAGCCCAGCTCGACTATCCATCTCTACTGAAGACCCTTTCAGCTTTTTGAGAGTTGGGTGGAGAACATCATCTCTGAAATAGGGTCCCACAGCTGCACCCCATCAGTGTGAGCAGGACTCTTAGGACTCTTAGAAGAGTCAATGCTCTGAGACCGTGGGGGGCGCTTAGCCCCCTCTCTTCGTCACTGAGGATGATTTCACTTTTCAGGGAATAGAGAGGGTGGTCCTTGTGGTGGACTGCAGGTATGGAGAGCTGTTGTCATCGTATTAGATAGATAAGAATGATTATATGTATTGTAGAAATGTCTCCTATCATGTTCCCTATTTTTTTATTATGTCCACATCCTGGTCCCCATCGTGGAAATCATAACAAACGTGCACTTTTTTGTTTAATTTACACATTGGACCATAGGAAAAATGACACTACAGCTACAGAGGTGACCGTCTGGTAGCCCAGCTCGACTATCCATCTCTACTGAAGACCCTTTCAGCTTTTTGAGAGTTGGGTGGAGGACATCATCTCTGAAAATAGGGTCCCACAGCTGCACCCCATCAGTGTGAGCAGGACTCTTAGGACTCTTAGAAGAGTCAATGTTTTGAGACCATGGGGGGCGCTTAGCCCCCTCTCTTCGTCACTGAGGATGATTTCATTTTTCAGGGATTAGAGAGAGTGGTCCTTGTGGTGGACTGCAGGTATGGAGAGCTGTTGTGATCGTATTAGATAGATAAGAATGATTATATGTATTGTAGAAATGTCTCCTATCATGTTCCCTAATTTTTTATTATGTCCACATCCTGGTCCCCATCTTGGAAATCATAAAAAACGTGCACTTTTTTGTTTAATTTACACATTGGAATATAGGAAAAATGACACTACAGCTACAGAGGTGACCGTCTGATAGCCCAGCTCGACTATCCATCTCTACTGAAGACCCTTTCAGCATTTTGAGAGTTGGGTGGAGGACATCATCTCTGAAAATAGGGTCCCACAGCTGCACCCCATCAGTGTGAGCAGGACTCTTAGGACTCTTAGAAGAGTCAATGCTCTGAGACCATTGGGTGCACTTAGCCCCCTCTCTTCGTCACTGAGGATGATTTCAGTATTCAGGGATTAGAGAGGGTGGTCCTTGTGGTGGACTGCAGGTATGGAGAGCTGTTATCATCGTATTAGATAGATAAGAATGATTATATGTATTGTAGAAATGTCTCCTATCATGTTCCCTAATTTTTTATTATGTCCACATCCTGGTCCCCATCTTGGACATCATAACAAACGTGCACTTTTTTGTTTAATTTACACATTGGACCATAGGAAAAATGACACTACAGCTACAGAGGTGACCGTCTGATAGCCCAGCTCGACTATCCATCTCTACTGAAGACCCTTTCAGCTTTTTGAGAGTTGGGTGGAGGACATCATCTCTGAAAATAGGGTCCCACAGCTTCAACCCATCAGTGTGAGCAGGACTCTTAGGACTCTTAGAAGAGTCAATGCTCTGGTACCATGGGGGGCGCTTGGCCCCCTCTCTTCGTCACTGAGGATGATTTCATTTTTCAGGGATTAGAGAGGGTGGTCCTTGTGGTGGACTGCAGGTATGGAGAGCTGTTGTCATCGTATTAGATAGATAAGAATGATTATATGTATTGTAGAAATGTCTCCTATCATGTTCCCTAATTTTTTATTATGTCCACATCCTGGTCCCCATCTTGGACATCATAACAAACGTGCACTTTTTTGTTTAATTTACACATTGGACCATAGGAAAAATGACACTACAGCTACAGAGGTGACCGTCTGATAGCCCAGCTCGACTATCCATCTCTACTGAAGACCCTTTCAGCTTTTTGAGAGTTGGGTGGAGGACATCATCTCTGAAAATAGGGTCCCACAGCTGCACCCCATCAGTGTGAGCAGGACTCTTAGGACTCTTAGAAGAGTCAATGCTCTGAGACCATTGGGGGCACTTAGCCCCCTCTCTTCGTCACTGAGGATGATTTCATTTTTCAGGGATTAGAGAGGGTGGTCCTTGTGGTGGACTGCAGGTATGGAGAGCTGTTATCATCGTATTAGATAGATAAGAATGATTATATGTATTGTAGAAATGTCTCCTATCATGTTCCCTAATTTTTTATTATGTCCACATCCTGGTCCCCATCTTGGACATCATAACAAACGTGCACTTTTTTGTTTAATTTACACATTGGACCATAGGAAAAATGACACTACAGCTACAGAGGTGACCGTCTGATAGCCCAGCTCGACTATCCATCTCTACTGAAGACCCTTTCAGCTTTTTGAGAGTTGGGTGGAGAACATCATCTCTGAAATAGGGTCCCACAGCTGCACCCCATCAGTGTGAGCAGGACTCTTAGGACTCTTAGAAGAGTCAATGCTCTGAGACCATTGGGGGCGCTTAGCCCCCTCTCTTCGTCACTGAGGATGATTTCACTTTTCAGGGAATAGAGAGGGTGGTCCTTGTGGTGGACTGCAGGTATGGAGAGCTGTTGTCATCGTATTAGATAGATAAGAATGATTATATGTATTGTAGAAATGTCTCCTATCATGTTCCCTATTTTTTTATTATGTCCACATCCTGGTCCCCATCGTGGAAATCATAACAAACGTGCACTTTTTTGTTTAATTTACACATTGGACCATAGGAAAAATGACACTACAGCTACAGAGGTGACCGTCTGGTAGCCCAGCTCGACTATCCATCTCTACTGAAGACCCTTTCAGCTTTTTGAGAGTTGGGTGGAGGACATCATCTCTGAAAATAGGGTCCCACAGCTGCACCCCATCAGTGTGAGCAGGACTCTTAGGACTCTTAGAAGAGTCAATGTTTTGAGACCATGGGGGGCGCTTAGCCCCCTCTCTTCGTCACTGAGGATGATTTCATTTTTCAGGGATTAGAGAGAGTGGTCCTTGTGGTGGACTGCAGGTATGGAGAGCTGTTGTGATCGTATTAGATAGATAAGAATGATTATATGTATTGTAGAAATGTCTCCTATCATGTTCCCTAATTTTTTATTATGTCCACATCCTGGTCCCCATCTTGGAAATCATAAAAAACGTGCACTTTTTTGTTTAATTTACACATTGGAATATAGGAAAAATGACACTACAGCTACAGAGGTGACCGTCTGATAGCCCAGCTCGACTATCCATCTCTACTGAAGACCCTTTCAGCATTTTGAGAGTTGGGTGGAGGACATCATCTCTGAAAATAGGGTCCCACAGCTGCACCCCATCAGTGTGAGCAGGACTCTTAGGACTCTTAGAAGAGTCAATGCTCTGAGACCATTGGGTGCACTTAGCCCCCTCTCTTCGTCACTGAGGATGATTTCAGTATTCAGGGATTAGAGAGGGTGGTCCTTGTGGTGGACTGCAGGTATGGAGAGCTGTTATCATCGTATTAGATAGATAAGAATGATTATATGTATTGTAGAAATGTCTCCTATCATGTTCCCTAATTTTTTATTATGTCCACATCCTGGTCCCCATCTTGGACATCATAACAAACGTGCACTTTTTTGTTTAATTTACACATTGGACCATAGGAAAAATGACACTACAGCTACAGAGGTGACCGTCTGATAGCCCAGCTCGACTATCCATCTCTACTGAAGACCCTTTCAGCTTTTTGAGAGTTGGGTGGAGGACATCATCTCTGAAAATAGGGTCCCACAGCTTCAACCCATCAGTGTGAGCAGGACTCTTAGGACTCTTAGAAGAGTCAATGCTCTGGTACCATGGGGGGCGCTTGGCCCCCTCTCTTCGTCACTGAGGATGATTTCATTTTTCAGGGATTAGAGAGGGTGGTCCTTGTGGTGGACTGCAGGTATGGAGAGCTGTTGTCATCGTATTAGATAGATAAGAATGATTATATGTATTGTAGAAATGTCTCCTATCATGTTCCCTAATTTTTTATTATGTCCACATCCTGGTCCCCATCTTGGACATCATAACAAACGTGCACTTTTTTGTTTAATTTACACATTGGACCATAGGAAAAATGACACTACAGCTACAGAGGTGACCGTCTGATAGCCCAGCTCGACTATCCATCTCTACTGAAGACCCTTTCAGCTTTTTGAGAGTTGGGTGGAGGACATCATCTCTGAAAATAGGGTCCCACAGCTGCACCCCATCAGTGTGAGCAGGACTCTTAGGACTCTTAGAAGAGTCAATGCTCTGAGACCATTGGGGGCACTTAGCCCCCTCTCTTCGTCACTGAGGATGATTTCATTTTTCAGGGATTAGAGAGGGTGGTCCTTGTGGTGGACTGCAGGTATGGAGAGCTGTTATCATCGTATTAGATAGATAAGAATGATTATATGTATTGTAGAAATGTCTCCTATCATGTTCCCTAATTTTTTATTATGTCCACATCCTGGTCCCCATCTTGGACATCATAACAAACGTGCACTTTTTTGTTTAATTTACACATTGGACCATAGGAAAAATGACACTACAGCTACAGAGGTGACCGTCTGATAGCCCAGCTCGACAATCCATCTCTACTGAAGACCCTTTCAGCTTTTTGAGAGTTGGGTGGAGGACATCATCTCTGAAAATAGGGTCCCACAGCTGCACCCCATCAGTGTGAGCAGGACTCTTAGGACTCTTAGAAGAGTCAATGCTCTGAGACCATGGGGGGCGCTTAGCCCCCTCTCTTCGTCACTGAGGATGATTTCATTTTTCAGGGATTAGAGAGGGTGGTCCTTGTGGTGGACTGCAGGTATGGAGAGCTGTTGTCATCGTATTAAATAGATAAGAATGATTATATGTATTGTAGAAATGTCTCCTATCATGTTCCCTAATTTTTTATTATGTCCACATCCTGGTCCCCATCTTGGACATCATAACAAACGTGCACTTTTTTGTTTAATTTACACATTGGACCATAGGAAAAATGACACTACAGCTACAGAGGTGACCGTCTGATAGCCCAGCTCGACTATCCATCTCTACTGAAGACCCTTTCAGCTTTTTGAGAGTTGGGTGGAGAACATCATCTCTGAAATAGGGTCCCACAGCTGCACCCCATCAGTGTGAGCAGGACTCTTAGGACTCTTAGAAGAGTCAATGCTCTGAGACCATGGGGGGCGCTTAGCCCCCTCTCTTCGTCACTGAGGATGATTTCACTTTTCAGGGAATAGAGAGGGTGGTCCTTGTGGTGGACTGCAGGTATGGAGAGCTGTTGTCATCGTATTAGATAGATAAGAATGATTATATGTATTGTAGAAATGTCTCCTATCATGTTCCCTATTTTTTTATTATGTCCACATCCTGGTCCCCATCGTGGAAATCATAACAAATGTGCACTTTTTTGTTTAATTTACACATTGGACCATAGGAAAAATGACACTACAGCTACAGAGGTGACCGTCTGGTAGCCCAGCTCGACTATCCATCTCTACTGAAGACCCTTTCAGCTTTTTGAGAGTTGGGTGGAGGACATCATCTCTGAAAATAGGGTCCCACAGCTGCACCCCATCAGTGTGAGCAGGACTCTTAGGACTCTTAGAAGAGTCAATGTTTTGAGACCATGGGGGGCGCTTAGCCCCCTCTCTTCGTCACTGAGGATGATTTCATTTTTCAGGGATTAGAGAGAGTGGTCCTTGTGGTGGACTGCAGGTATGGAGAGCTGTTGTGATCGTATTAGATAGATAAGAATGATTATATGTATTGTAGAAATGTCTCCTATCATGTTCCCTAATTTTTTATTATGTCCACATCCTGGTCCCCATCTTGGAAATCATAACAAACGTGCAGTTTTTTGTTTAATTTACACATTGGACCATAGGAAAAATGACACTACAGCTACAGAGGTGACCGTCTGATAGCCCAGCTCGACTATCCATCTCTACTGAAGACCCTTTCAGCTTTTTGAGAGTTGGGTGGAGGACATCATCTCTGAAAATAGGGTCCCACAGCTGCACCCCATCAGTGTGAGCAGGACTCTTAGGACTCTTAGAAGAGTCAATGTTTTGAGACCATGGAGGGCGCTTAGCCCCCTCTCTTCGTCACTGAGGATGATTTCATTTTTCAGGGATTAGAGAGAGTGGTCCTTGTGGTGGACTGCAGGTATGGAGAGCTGTTGTCATCGTATTAGATAGATAAGAATGATTATATGTATTGTAGAAATGTCTCCTATCATGTTCCCTAATTTTTTATTATGTCCACATCCTGGTCCCCATCTTGGACATCATAACAAACGTGCACTTTTTTGTTTAATTTACACATTGGACCATAGGAAAAATGACACTACAGCTACAGAGGTGACCGTCTGATAGCCCAGCTCGACTATCCATCTCTACTGAAGACCCTTTCAGCTTTTTGAGAGTTGGGTGGAGGACATCATCTCTGAAAATAGGGTCCCACAGCTGCACCCCATCAGTGTGAGCAGGACTCTTAGGACTCTTAGAAGAGTTAATGCTCTGAGACCATGGGGGCGCTTAGCCCCCTCTCTTCGTCACTGAGGATGATTTCATTTTTCAGGGATTAGAGAGGGTGGTCCTTGTGGTGGACTGCAGGTATGGAGAGCTGTTGTCATCGTATTAGATAGATAAGAATGATTATATGTATTGTAGAAATGTCTCCTATCATGTTCCCTAATTTTTTATTATGTCCACATCCTGGTCCCCATCTTGGACATCATAACAAACGTGCACTTTTTTGTTTAATTTACACATTGGACCATAGGAAAAATGACACTACAGCTACAGAGGTGACCGTCTGATAGCCCAGCTCGACTATCCATCTCTACTGAAGACCCTTTCAGCTTTTTGAGAGTTGGGTGGAGGACATCATCTCTGAAAATAGGGTCCCACAGCTGCACCCCATCAGTGTGAGCAGGACTCTTAGGACTCTTAGAAGAGTCAATGCTCTGAGACCATTGGGGGCACTTAGCCCCCTCTCTTCATCACTGAGGATGATTTCATTTTTCAGGGATTAGAGAGGGTGGTCCTTGTGGTGGACTGCAGATATGGAGAGCTGTTATCATCGTATTAGATAGATAAGAATGATTATATGTATTGTAGAAATGTCTCCTATCATGTTCCCTAATTTTTTATTATGTCCACATCCTGGTCCCCATCTTGGACATCATAACAAACGTGCACTTTTTTGTTTAATTTACACATTGGACCATAGGAAAAATGACACTACAGCTACAGAGGTGACCGTCTGATAGCCCAGCTCGACTATCCATCTCTACTGAAGAACCTTTCAGCTTTTTGAGAGTTGGGTGGAGGACATCATCTCTGAAAATAGGGTCCCACAGCTGCACCCCATCAGTGTGAGCAGGACTCTTAGGACTCTTAGAAGAGTCAATGCTCTGAGACCATGGGGGGCGCTTAGCCCCCTCTCTTCGTCACTGAGGATGATTTCATTTTTCAGGGATTAGAGAGGGTGGTCCTTGTAGTGGACTGCAGGTATGGAGAGCTGTTGTCATCGTATTAAATAAATAAGAATGATTATATGTATTGTAGAAATGTCTCCTATCATGTTCCCTAATTTTTTATTATGTCCACATCCTGGTCCCCATCTTGGACATCATAACAAACGTGCACTTTTTTGTTTAATTTACACATTGGACCATAGGAAAAATGACACTACAGCTACAGAGGTGACCGTCTGATAGCCCAGCTCGACTATCCATCTCTACTGAAGACCCTTTCAGCTTTTTGAGAGTTGGGTGGAGAACATCATCTCTGAAAATAGGGTCCCACAGCTGCACCCCATCAGTGTGAGCAGGACTCTTAGGACTCTTAGAAGAGTCAATGCTCTGAGACCATGGGGGGCGCTTAGCCCCCTCTCCTCGTCACTGAGGATGATTTCACTTTTCAGGGAATAGAGAGGGTGGTCCTTGTGGTGGACTGCAGGTATGGAGAGCTGTTGTCATCGTATTAGATAGATAAGAATGATTATATGTATTGTAGAAATGTCTCCTATCATGTTCCCTATTTTTTTATTATGTCCACATCCTGGTCCCCATCTTGGAAATCATAACAAACGTGCACTTTTTTGTTTAATTTACAAATTGGACCATAGGAAAAATGACACTACAGCTACAGAGGTGACCGTCTGATAGCCCAGCTCGACTATCCATCTCTACTGAAGACCCTTTCAGTATTTTGAGAGTTGGGTGGAGGACATCATCTCTGAAAATAGGGTCCCACAGCTGCACCCCATCAGTGTGAGCAGGACTCTTAGGACTCTTAGAAGAGTCAATGCTCTGAGACCATTGGGGGCACTTAGCCCCCTCTCTTCGTCACTGAGGATGATTTCAGTTTTCAGGGATTAGAGAGGGTGGTCCTTGTGGTGGACTGCAGGTATGGAGAGCTGTTATCATCGTATTAGATAGATAAGAATGATTATATGTATTGTAGAAATGTCTCCTATCATGTTCCCTAATTTTTTATTATGTCCACATCCTGGTCCCCATCTTGGACATCATAACAAACGTGCACTTTTTTGTTTAATTTACACATTGGACCATAGGAAAAATGACACTACAGCTACAGAGGTGACCGTCTGATAGCCCAGCTCGACTATCCATCTCTACTGAAGACCCTTTCAGCTTTTTGAGAGTTGGGTGGAGGACATCATCTCTGAAAATAGGGTCCCACAGCTTCACCCCATCAGTGTGAGCAGGACTCTTAGGACTCTTAGAAGAGTCAATGCTCTGGTACCATGGGGGGCGCTTGGCCTCCTCTCTTCGTCACTGAGGATGATTTCATTTTTCAGGGATTAGAGAGGGTGGTCCTTGTGGTGGACTGCAGGTATGGAGAGCTGTTGTCATCGTATTAGATAGATAAGAATGATTATATGTATTGTAGAAATGTCTCCTATCATGTTCCCTAATTTTTTATTATGTCCACATCTTGGTCCCCATCTTGGACATCATAACAAACGTGCACTTTTTTGTTTAATTTACACATTGGACCATAGGAAAAATGACACTACAGCTACAGAGGTGACCGTCTGATAGCCCAGCTCGACTATCCATCTCTACTGAAGACCCTTTCAGCTTTTTGAGAGTTGGGTGGAGGACATCATCTCTGAAAATAGGGTCCCACAGCTGCACCCCATCAGTGTGAGCAGGACTCTTAGGACTCTTAGAAGAGTCAATGCTCTGAGACCATTGGGGGCACTTAGCCCCCTCTCTTCGTCACTGAGGATGATTTCATTTTTCAGGGATTAGAGAGGGTGGTCCTTGTGGTGGACTGCAGGTATGGAGAGCTGTTATCATCGTATTAGATAGATAAGAATGATTATATGTATTGTAGAAATGTCTCCTATCATGTTCCCTAATTTTTTATTATGTCCACATCCTGGTCCCCATCTTGGACATCATAACAAACGTGCACTTTTTTGTTTAATTTACACATTGGACCATAGGAAAAATGACACTACAGCTACAGAGGTGACCGTCTGATAGCCCAGCTCGACAATCCATCTCTACTGAAGACCCTTTCAGCTTTTTGAGAGTTGGGTGGAGGACATCATCTCTGAAAATAGGGTCCCACAGCTGCACCCCATCAGTGTGAGCAGGACTCTTAGGACTCTTAGAAGAGTCAATGCTCTGAGACCATGGGGGGCGCTTAGCCCCCTCTCTTCGTCACTGAGGATGATTTCACTTTTCAGGGAATAGAGAGGGTGGTCCTTGTGGTGGACTGCAGGTATGGAGAGCTGTTGTCATCGTATTAGATAGATAAGAATGATTATATGTATTGTAGAAATGTCTCCTATCATGTTCCCTATTTTTTTATTATGTCCACATCCTGGTCCCCATCGTGGAAATCATAACAAACGTGCACTTTTTTGTTTAATTTACACATTGGACCATAGGAAAAATGACACTACAGCTACAGAGGTGACCGTCTGATAGCCCAGCTCGACTATCCATCTCTACTGAAGACCCTTTCAGCTTTTTGAGAGTTGGGTGGAGGACATCATCTCTGAAAATAGGGTCCCACAGCTGCACCCCATCAGTGTGAGCAGGACTCTTAGGACTCTTAGAAGAGTCAATGTTTTGAGACCATGGGGGGCGCTTAGCCCCCTCTCTTCGTCACTGAGGATGATTTCATTTTTCAGGGATTAGAGAGAGTGGTCCTTGTGGTGGACTGCAGGTATGGAGAGCTGTTGTGATCGTATTAGATAGATAAGAATGATTATATGTATTGTAGAAATGTCTCCTATCATGTTCCCTAATTTTTTATTATGTCCACATCCTGGTCCCCATCTTGGACATCATAACAAACGTGCACTTTTTTGTTTAATTTACACATTGGACCATAGGAAAAATGACACTACAGCTACAGAGGTGACCGTCTGATAGCCCAGCTCGACTATCCATCTCTACTGAAGACCCTTTCAGCTTTTTGAGAGTTGGGTGGAGGACATCATCTCTTAAAATAGGGTCCCACAGCTGCACCCCATCAGTGTAAGCAGGACTCTTAGGACTCTTAGAAGAGTCAATACTCTAAAACCATGGGGGGCGCTTAGCCCCCTCTCTTCGTCCCTGAGGATGATTTCATTTTTCAGGGATTAGAGAGGGTGGTCCTTGTGGTGGACTGCAGGTATGGAGAGCTGTTGTCATCGTATTAGATAGATAAGAATGATTATATGTATTGTAGAAATGTCTCCTATCATGTTCCCTAATTTTTTATTATGTCCACATCCTGGTCCCCATCTTGGACATCATAACAAACGTGCACTTTTTTGTTTAATTTACACATTGGACCATAGGAAAAATGACACTACAGCTACAGAGGTGACCGTCTGATAGCCCAGCTCGACTATCCATCTCTACTGAAGACCCTTTCAGCTTTTTGAGAGTTGGGTGGAGGACATCATCTCTGAAAATAGGGTCCCACAGCTGCACCCCATCAGTGTGAGCAGGACTCTTAGGACTCTTAGAAGAGTTAATGCTCTGAGACCATGGGGGCGCTTAGCCCCCTCTCTTCGTCACTGAGGATGATTTCATTTTTCAGGGATTAGAGAGGGTGGTCCTTGTGGTGGACTGCAGGTATGGAGAGCTGTTGTCATCGTATTAGATAGATAAGAATGATTATATGTATTGTAGAAATGTCTCCTATCATGTTCCCTAATTTTTTATTATGTCCACATCCTGGTCCCCATCTTGGACATCATAACAAACGTGCACTTTTTTGTTTAATTTACACATTGGACCATAGGAAAAATGACACTACAGCTACAGAGGTGACCGTCTGATAGCCCAGCTCGACTATCCATCTCTACTGAAGACCCTTTCAGCTTTTTGAGAGTTGGGTGGAGGACATCATCTCTGAAAATAGGGTCCCACAGCTGCACCCCATCAGTGTGAGCAGGACTCTTAGGACTCTTAGAAGAGTTAATGCTCTGAGACCATGGGGGCGCTTAGCCCCCTCTCTTCGTCACTGAGGATGATTTCATTTTTCAGGGATTAGAGAGGGTGGTCCTTGTGGTGGACTGCAGGTATGGAGAGCTGTTGTCATCGTATTAGATAGATAAGAATGATTATATGTATTGTAGAAATGTCTCCTATCATGTTCCCTAATTTTTTATTATGTCCACATCCTGGTCCCCATCTTGGACATCATAACAAACGTGCACTTTTTTGTTTAATTTACACATTGGACCATAGGAAAAATGACACTACAGCTACAGAGGTGACCGTCTGATAGCCCAGCTCGACAATCCATCTCTACTGAAGACCCTTTCAGCTTTTTGAGAGTTGGGTGGAGGACATCATCTCTGAAAATAGGGTCCCACAGCTGCACCCCATCAGTGTGAGCAGGACTCTTAGGACTCTTAGAAGAGTCAATGCTCTGAGACCATGGGGGGCGCTTAGCCCCCTCTCTTCGTCACTGAGGATGATTTCACTTTTCAGGGAATAGAGAGGGTGGTCCTTGTGGTGGACTGCAGGTATGGAGAGCTGTTGTCATCGTATTAGATAGATAGGAATGATTATATGTATTGTAGAAATGTCTCCTATCATGTTCCCTATTTTTTTATTATGTCCACATCCTGGTCCCCATCGTGGAAATCATAACAAACGTGCACTTTTTTGTTTAATTTACACATTGGACCATAGGAAAAATGACACTACAGCTACAGAGGTGACCGTCTGATAGCCCAGCTCGACTATCCATCTCTACTGAAGACCCTTTCAGCTTTTTGAGAGTTGGGTGGAGGACATCATCTCTGAAAATAGGGTCCCACAGCTGCACCCCATCAGTGTGAGCAGGACTCTTAGGACTCTTAGAAGAGTCAATGTTTTGAGACCATGGGGGGCGCTTAGCCCCCTCTCTTCGTCACTGAGGATGATTTCATTTTTCAGGGATTAGAGAGAGTGGTCCTTGTGGTGGACTGCAGGTATGGAGAGCTGTTGTGATCGTATTAGATAGATAAGAATGATTATATGTATTGTAGAAATGTCTCCTATCATGTTCCCTAATTTTTTATTATGTCCACATCCTGGTCCCCATCTTGGACATCATAACAAACGTGCACTTTTTTGTTTAATTTACACATTGGACCATAGGAAAAATGACACTACAGCTACAGAGGTGACCGTCTGATAGCCCAGCTCGACTATCCATCTCTACTGAAGACCCTTTCAGCTTTTTGAGAGTTGGGTGGAGGACATCATCTCTTAAAATAGGGTCCCACAGCTGCACCCCATCAGTGTAAGCAGGACTCTTAGGACTCTTAGAAGAGTCAATACTCTAAAACCATGGGGGGCGCTTAGCCCCCTCTCTTCGTCCCTGAGGATGATTTCATTTTTCAGGGATTAGAGAGGGTGGTCCTTGTGGTGGACTGCAGGTATGGAGAGCTGTTGTCATCGTATTAGATAGATAAGAATGATTATATGTATTGTAGAAATGTCTCCTATCATGTTCCCTAATTTTTTATTATGTCCACATCCTGGTCCCCATCTTGGACATCATAACAAACGTGCACTTTTTTGTTTAATTTACACATTGGACCATAGGAAAAATGACACTACAGCTACAGAGGTGACCGTCTGATAGCCCAGCTCGACTATCCATCTCTACTGAAGACCCTTTCAGCTTTTTGAGAGTTGGGTGGAGGACATCATCTCTGAAAATAGGGTCCCACAGCTGCACCCCATCAGTGTGAGCAGGACTCTTAGGACTCTTAGAAGAGTTAATGCTCTGAGACCATGGGGGCGCTTAGCCCCCTCTCTTCGTCACTGAGGATGATTTCATTTTTCAGGGATTAGAGAGGGTGGTCCTTGTGGTGGACTGCAGGTATGGAGAGCTGTTGTCATCGTATTAGATAGATAAGAATGATTATATGTATTGTAGAAATGTCTCCTATCATGTTCCCTAATTTTTTATTATGTCCACATCCTGGTCCCCATCTTGGACATCATAACAAACGTGCACTTTTTTGTTTAATTTACACATTGGACCATAGGAAAAATGACACTACAGCTACAGAGGTGACCGTCTGATAGCCCAGCTCGACTATCCATCTCTACTGAAGACCCTTTCAGCTTTTTGAGAGTTGGGTGGAGGACATCATCTCTGAAAATAGGGTCCCACAGCTGCACCCCATCAGTGTGAGCAGGACTCTTAGGACTCTTAGAAGAGTTAATGCTCTGAGACCATGGGGGCGCTTAGCCCCCTCTCTTCGTCACTGAGGATGATTTCATTTTTCAGGGATTAGAGAGGGTGGTCCTTGTGGTGGACTGCAGGTATGGAGAGCTGTTGTCATCGTATTAGATAGATAAGAATGATTATATGTATTGTAGAAATGTCTCCTATCATGTTCCCTAATTTTTTATTATGTCCACATCCTGGTCCCCATCTTGGACATCATAACAAACGTGCACTTTTTTGTTTAATTTACACATTGGACCATAGGAAAAATGACACTACAGCTACAGAGGTGACCGTCTGATAGCCCAGCTCGACTATCCATCTCTACTGAAGACCCTTTCAGCTTTTTGAGAGTTGGGTGGAGGACATCATCTCTTAAAATAGGGTCCCACAGCTGCACCCCATCAGTGTAAGCAGGACTCTTAGGACTCTTAGAAGAGTCAATGCTCTAAAACCATGGGGGGCGCTTAGCCCCCTCTCTTCATCCCTGAGGATGATTTCATTTTTCAGGGATTAGAGAGGGTGGTCCTTGTGGTGGACTGCAGGTATGGAGAGCTGTTGTCATCGTATTAGATAGATAAGAATGATTATATGTATTGTAGAAATGTCTCCTATCATGTTCCCTAATTTTTTATTATGTCCACATCCTGGTCCCCATCTTGGGCATCATAACAAACGTGCACTTTTTTGTTTAATTTACACATTGGACCATAGGAAAAATGACACTACAGCTACAGAGGTGACCGTCTGATAGCCCAGCTCGACTATCCATCTCTACTGAAGACCCTTTCAGCTTTTTGAGAGTTGGGTGGAGGACATCATCTCTGAAAATAGGGTCCCACAGCTGCACCCCATCAGTGTGAGCAGGACTCTTAGGACTCTTAGAAGAGTTAATGCTCTGAGACCATGGGGGCGCTTAGCCCCCTCTCTTCGTCACTGAGGATGATTTCATTTTTCAGGGATTAGAGAGGGTGGTCCTTGTGGTGGACTGCAGGTATGGAGAGCTGTTGTCATCGTATTAGATAGATAAGAATGATTATATGTATTGTAGAAATGTCTCCTATCATGTTCCCTAATTTTTTATTATGTCCACATCCTGGTCCCCATCTTGGACATCATAACAAACGTGCACTTTTTTGTTTAATTTACACATTGGACCATAGGAAAAATGACACTACAGCTACAGAGGTGACCGTCTGATAGTCCAGCTCGACTATCCATCTCTACTGAAGACCCTTTCAGCTTTTTGAGAGTTGGGTGGAGGACATCATCTCTGAAAATAGGGTCCCACAGCTGCACCCCATCAGTGTGAGCAGGACTCTTAGGACTCTTAGAAGAGTTAATGCTCTGAGACCATGGGGGCGCTTAGCCCCCTCTCTTCGTCACTGAGGATGATTTCATTTTTCAGGGATTAGAGAGGGTGGTCCTTGTGGTGGACTGCAGGTATGGAGAGCTGTTGTCATCGTATTAGATAGATAAGAATGATTATATGTATTGTAGAAATGTCTCCTATCATGTTCCCTAATTTTTTATTATGTCCACATCCTGGTCCCCATCTTGGACATCATAACAAACGTGCACTTTTTTGTTTAATTTACACATTGGACCATAGGAAAAATGACACTACAGCTACAGAGGTGACCGTCTGATAGCCCAGCTCGACTATCCATCTCTACTGACTGAAGACCCTTTCAGCTTTTTGAGAGTTGGGTGGAGGACATCATCTCTTAAAATAGGGTCCCACAGCTGCACCCCATCAGTGTAAGCAGGACTCTTAGGACTCTTAGAAGAGTCAATGCTCTAAAACCATGGGGGGCGCTTAGCCCCCTCTCTTCATCCCTGAGGATGATTTCATTTTTCAGGGATTAGAGAGGGTGGTCCTTGTGGTGGACTGCAGGTATGGAGAGCTGTTGTCATCGTATTAGATAGATAAGAATGATTATATGTATTGTAGAAATGTCTCCTATCATGTTCCCTAATTTTTTATTATGTCCACATCCTGGTCCCCATCTTGGACATCATAACAAACGTGCACTTTTTTGTTTAATTTACACATTGGACCATAGGAAAAATGACACTACAGCTACAGAGGTGACCGTCTGATAGCCCAGCTCGACTATCCATCTCTACTGAAGACCCTTTCAGCTTTTTGAGAGTTGGGTGGAGGACATCATCTCTGAAAATAGGGTCCCACAGCTGCACCCCATCAGTGTGAGCAGGACTCTTAGGACTCTTAGAAGAGTTAATGATCTGAGACCATGGGGGCGCTTAGCCCCCTCTCTTCGTCACTGAGGATGATTTCATTTTTCAGGGATTAGAGAGGGTGGTCCTTGTGGTGGACTGCAGGTATGGAGAGCTGTTGTCATCGTATTAGATAGATAAGAATGATTATATGTATTGTAGAAATGTCTCCTATCATGTTCCCTAATTTTTTATTATGTCCACATCCTGGTCCCCATCTTGGACATCATAACAAACGTGCACTTTTTTGTTTAATTTACACATTGGACCATAGGAAAAATGACACTACAGCTACAGAGGTGACCGTCTGATAGTCCAGCTCGACTATCCATCTCTACTGAAGACCCTTTCAGCTTTTTGAGAGTTGGGTGGAGGACATCATCTCTGAAAATAGGGTCCCACAGCTGCACCCCATCAGTGTGAGCAGGACTCTTAGGACTCTTAGAAGAGTTAATGCTCTGAGACCATGGGGGCGCTTAGCCCCCTCTCTTCGTCACTGAGGATGATTTCATTTTTCAGGGATTAGAGAGGGTGGTCCTTGTGGTGGACTGCAGGTATGGAGAGCTGTTGTCATCGTATTAGATAGATAAGAATGATTATATGTATTGTAGAAATGTCTCCTATCATGTTCCCTAATTTTTTATTATGTCCACATCCTGGTCCCCATCTTGGACATCATAACAAACGTGCACTTTTTTGTTTAATTTACACATTGGACCATAGGAAAAATGACACTACAGCTACAGAGGTGACCGTCTGATAGCCCAGCTCGACTATCCATCTCTACTGAAGACCCTTTCAGCTTTTTGAGAGTTGGGTGGAGGACATCATCTCTTAAAATAGGGTCCCACAGCTGCACCCCATCAGTGTAAGCAGGACTCTTAGGACTCTTAGAAGAGTCAATGCTCTAAAACCATGGGGGGCGCTTAGCCCCCTCTCTTCATCCCTGAGGATGATTTCATTTTTCAGGGATTAGAGAGGGTGGTCCTTGTGGTGGACTGCAGGTATGGAGAGCTGTTGTCATCGTATTAGATAGATAAGAATGATTATATGTATTGTAGAAATGTCTCCTATCATGTTCCCTAATTTTTTATTATGTCCACATCCTGGTCCCCATCTTGGACATCATAACAAACGTGCACTTTTTTGTTTAATTTACACATTGGACCATAGGAAAAATGACACTACAGCTACAGAGGTGACCGTCTGATAGCCCAGCTCGACTATCCATCTCTACTGAAGACCCTTTCAGCTTTTTGAGAGTTGGGTGGAGGACATCATCTCTGAAAATAGGGTTCCACAGCTGCACCCCATCAGTGTGAGCAGGACTCTTAGGACTCTTAGAAGAGTTAATGCTCTGAGACCATGGGGGCGCTTAGCCCCCTCTCTTCGTCACTGAGGATGATTTCATTTTTCAGGGATTAGAGAGGGTGGTCCTTGTGGTGGACTGCAGGTATGGAGAGCTGTTGTCATCGTATTAGATAGATAAGAATGATTATATGTATTGTAGAAATGTCTCCTATCATGTTCCCTAATTTTTTATTATGTCCACATCCTGGTCCCCATCTTGGACATCATAACAAACGTGCACTTTTTTGTTTAATTTACACATTGGACCATAGGAAAAATGACACTACAGCTACAGAGGTGACCGTCTGATAGTCCAGCTCGACTATCCATCTCTACTGAAGACCCTTTCAGCTTTTTGAGAGTTGGGTGGAGGACATCATCTCTGAAAATAGGGTCCCACAGCTGCACCCCATCAGTGTGAGCAGGACTCTTAGGACTCTTAGAAGAGTTAATGCTCTGAGACCATGGGTGCGCTTAGCCCCCTCTCTTCGTCACTGAGGATGATTTCATTTTTCAGGGATTAGAGAGGGTGGTCCTTGTGGTGGACTGCAGGTATGGAGAGCTGTTGTCATCGTATTAGATAGATAAGAATGATTATATGTATTGTAGAAATGTCTCCTATCATGTTCCCTAATTTTTTATTATGTCCACATCCTGGTCCCCATCTTGGACATCATAACAAACGTGCAGTTTTTTGTTTAATTTACACATTGGACCATAGGAAAAATGACACTACAGCTACAGAGGTGACCGTCTGATAGCCCAGCTCGACTATCCATCTCTACTGAAGACCCTTTCAGCTTTTTGAGAGTTGGGTGGAGGACATCATCTCTTAAAATAGGGTCCCACAGCTGCACCCCATCAGTGTAAGCAGGACTCTTAGGACTCTTAGAAGAGTCAATGCTCTAAAACCATGGGGGGCGCTTAGCCCCCTCTCTTCATCCCTGAGGATGATTTCATTTTTCAGGGATTAGAGAGGGTGGTCCTTGTGGTGGACTGCAGGTATGGAGAGCTGTTGTCATCGTATTAGATAGATAAGAATGATTATATGTATTGTAGAAATGTCTCCTATCATGTTCCCTAATTTTTTATTATGTCCACATCCTGGTCCCCATCTTGGACATCATAACAAACGTGCACTTTTTTGTTTAATTTACACATTGGACCATAGGAAAAATGACACTACAGCTACAGAGGTGACCGTCTGATAGCCCAGCTCGACTATCCATCTCTACTGAAGACCCTTTCAGCTTTTTGAGAGTTGGGTGGAGGACATCATCTCTGAAAATAGGGTCCCACAGCTGCACCCCATCAGTGTGAGCAGGACTCTTAGGACTCTTAGAAGAGTTAATGCTCTGAGACCATGGGGGCGCTTAGCCCCCTCTCTTCGTCACTGAGGATGATTTCATTTTTCAGGGATTAGAGAGGGTGGTCCTTGTGGTGGACTGCAGGTATGGAGAGCTGTTGTCATCGTATTAGATAGATAAGAATGATTATATGTATTGTAGAAATGTCTCCTATCATGTTCCCTAATTTTTTATTATGTCCACATCCTGGTCCCCATCTTGGACATCATAACAAACGTGCACTTTTTTGTTTAATTTACACATTGGACCATAGGAAAAATGACACTACAGCTACAGAGGTGACCGTCTGATAGCCCAGCTCGACTATCCATCTCTACTGAAGACCCTTTCAGCTTTTTGAGAGTTGGGTGGAGGACATCATCTCTGAAAATAGGGTCCCACAGCTGCACCCCATCAGTGTGAGCAGGACTCTTAGGACTCTTAGAAGAGTTAATGCTCTGAGACCATGGGGGCGCTTAGCCCCCTCTCTTCGTCACTGAGGATGATTTCATTTTTCAGGGATTAGAGAGGGTGGTCCTTGTGGTGGACTGCAGGTATGGAGAGCTGTTGTCATCGTATTAGATAGATAAGAATGATTATATGTATTGTAGAAATGTCTCCTATCATGTTCCCTAATTTTTTATTATGTCCACATCCTGGTCCCCATCTTGGACATCATAACAAACGTGCACTTTTTTGTTTAATTTACACATTGGACCATAGGAAAAATGACACTACAGCTACAGAGGTGACCGTCTGATAGCCCAGCTCGACTATCCATCTCTACTGAAGACCCTTTCAGCTTTTTGAGAGTTGGGTGGAGGACATCATCTCTTAAAATAGGGTCCCACAGCTGCACCCCATCAGTGTAAGCAGGACTCTTAGGACTCTTAGAAGAGTCAATGCTCTAAAACCATGGGGGGCGCTTAGCCCCCTCTCTTCGTCCCTGAGGATGATTTCATTTTTCAGGGATTAGAGAGGGTGGTCCTTGTGGTGGACTGCAGGTATGGAGAGCTGTTGTCATCGTATTAGATAGATAAGAATGATTATATGTATTGTAGAAATGTCTCCTATCATGTTCCCTAATTTTTTATTATGTCCACATCCTGGTCCCCATCTTGGACATCATAACAAACGTGCACTTTTTTGTTTAATTTACACATAGGACCATAGGAAAAATGACACTACAGCTACAGAGGTGACCGTCTGATAGCCCAGCTCGACTATCCATCTCTACTGAAGACCCTTTCAGCTTTTTGAGAGTTGGGTTTAGGACATCATCTCTGAAAATAGGGTCCCACAGCTGCACCCCATCAGTGTGAGCAGGACTCTTAGGACTCTTAGAAGAGTTAATGCTCTGAGACCATGGGGGCGCTTAGCCCCCTCTCTTCGTCACTGAGGATGATTTCATTTTTCAGGGATTAGAGAGGGTGGTCCTTGTGGTGGACTGCAGGTATGGAGTGCTGTTGTCATCGTATTAGATAGATAAGAATGATTATATGTATTGTAGAAATGTCTCCTATCATGTTCCCTAATTTTTTATTATGTCCACATCCTGGTCCCCATCTTGGACATCATAACAAACGTGCACTTTTTTGTTTAATTTACACATTGGACCATAGGAAAAATGACACTACAGCTACAGAGGTGACCGTCTGATAGCCCAGCTCGACTATCCATCTCTACTGAAGACCCTTTCAGCTTTTTGAGAGTTGGGTGGAGAACATCATCTCTGAAAATAGGGTCCCACAGCTGCACCCCATCAGTGTGAGCAGGACTCTTAGGACTCTTAGAAGAGTCAATGCTCTGAGACCATTGGGGGCACTTAGCCCCCTCTCTTCATCACTGAGGATGATTTCATTTTTCAGGGATTAGAGAGGGTGGTCCTTGTGGTGGACTGCAGATATGGAGAGCTGTTATCATCGTATTAGATAGATAAGAATGATTATATGTATTGTAGAAATGTCTCCTATCATGTTCCCTAATTTTTTATTATGTCCACATCCTGGTCCCCATCTTGGACATCATAACAAACGTGCACTTTTTTGTTTAATTTACACATTGGACCATAGGAAAAATGACACTACAGCTACAGAGGTGACCGTCTGATAGCCCAGCTCGACTATCCATCTCTACTGAAGACCCTTTCAGCTTTTTGAGAGTTGGGTGGAGGACATCATCTCTGAAAATAGGGTCCCACAGCTGCACCCCATCAGTGTGAGCAGGACTCTTAGGACTCTTAGAAGAGTTAATGCTCTGAGACCATAGGGGCGCTTAGCCCCCTCTCTTCGTCACTGAGGATGATTTCATTTTTCAGGGATTAGAGAGGGTGGTCCTTGTGGTGGACTGCAGGTATGGAGAGCTGTTGTCATCGTATTAGATAGATAAGAACGATTATATGTATTGTAGAAATGTCTCCTATCATGTTCCCTAATTTTTTATTATGTCCACATCCTGGTCCCCATCTTGGACATCATAACAAACGTGCACTTTTTTGTTTAATTTACACATTGGACCATAGGAAAAATGACACTACAGCTACAGAGGTGACCGTCTGATAGCCCAGCTCGACTATCCATCTCTACTGAAGACCCTTTCAGCTTTTTGAGAGTTGGGTGGAGGACATCATCTCTGAAAATAGGGTCCCACAGCTGCACCCCATCAGTGTGAGCAGGACTCTTAGGACTCTTAGAAGAGTTAATGCTCTGAGACCATAGGGGCGCTTAGCCCCCTCTCTTCGTCACTGAGGATGATTTCATTTTTCAGGGATTAGAGAGGGTGGTCCTTGTGGTGGACTGCAGGTATGGAGAGCTGTTGTCATCGTATTAGATAGATAAGAACGATTATATGTATTGTAGAAATGTCTCCTATCATGTTCCCTAATTTTTTATTATGTCCACATCCTGGTCCCCATCTTGGACATCATAACAAACGTGCACTTTTTTGTTTAATTTACACATTGGACCATAGGAAAAATGACACTACAGCTACAGAGGTGACCGTCTGATAGCCCAGCTCGACTATCCATCTCTACTGAAGACCCTTTCAGCTTTTTGAGAGTTGGGTGGAGGACATCATCTCTGAAAATAGGGTCCCACAGCTGCACCCCATCAGTGTGAGCAGGACTCTTAGGACTCTTAGAAGAGTCAATGCTCTGAGACCATTGGGGGCACTTAGCCCCCTCTCTTCATCACTGAGGATGATTTCATTTTTCAGGGATTAGAGAGGGTGGTCCTTGTGGTGGACTGCAGATATGGAGAGCTGTTATCATCGTATTAGATAGATAAGAATGATTATATGTATTGTAGAAATGTCTCCTATCATGTTCCCTAATTTTTTATTATGTCCACATCCTGGTCCCCATCTTGGACATCATAACAAACGTGCACTTTTTTGTTTAATTTACACATTGGACCATAGGAAAAATGACACTACAGCTACAGAGGTGACCGTCTGATAGCCCAGCTCGACTATCCATCTCTACTGAAGACCCTTTCAGCTTTTTGAGAGTTGGGTGGAGAACATCATCTCTGAAAATAGGGTCCCACAGCTGCACCCCATCAGTGTGAGCAGGACTCTTAGGACTCTTAGAAGAGTCAATGCTCTGAGACCATGGGGGGCGCTTAGCCCCCTCTCTTCGTCACTGAGGATGATTTCACTTTTCAGGGAATAGAGAGGGTGGTCCTTGTGGTGGACTGCAGGTATGGAGAGCTGTTGTCATCGTATTAGATAGATAAGAATGATTATATGTATTGTAGAAATGTCTCCTATCATGTTCCCTAATTTTTTATTATGTCCACATCCTGGTCCCCATCTTGGACATCATAACAAACGTGCACTTTTTTGTTTAATTTACACATTGGACCATAGGAAAAATGACACTACAGCTACAGAGGTGACCGTCTGATAGCCCAGCTCGACTATCCATCTCTACTGAAGACCCTTTCAGCTTTTTGAGAGTTGGGTGGAGGACATCATCTCTGAAAATAGGGTCCCACAGCTGCACCCCATCAGTGTGAGCAGGAATCTTAGGACTCTTAGAAGAGTCAATGCTCTGAGACCATGGGGGGCGCTTAGCCCCCTCTCTTCGTCACTGAGGATGATTTCATTTTTCAGGGATTAGAGAGAGTGGTCCTTGTGGTGGACTGCAGGTATGGAGAGCTGTTGTGATCGTATTAGATAGATAAGAATGATTATATGTATTGTAGAAATGTCTCCTATCATGTTCCCTAATTTTTTATTATGTCCACATCCTGGTCCCCATCTTGAACATCATAACAAACGTGCACTTTTTTGTTTAATTTACACATTGGACCATAGGAAAAATGACACTACAGCTACAGAGGTGACCGTCTGATAGCCCAGCTCGACTATCCATCTCTACTGAAGACCCTTTCAGCTTTTTGAGAGTTGGGTGGAGGACATCATCTCTGAAAATAGGGTCCCACAGCTGCACCCCATCAGTGTGAGCAGGACTCTTAGGACTCTTAGAAGAGTTAATGCTGTGAGACCATGGGGGCGCTTAGCCCCCTCTCTTCGTCACTGAGGATGATTTCATTTTTCAGGGATTAGAGAGGGTGGTCCTTGTGGTGGACTGCAGGTATGGAGAGCTGTTATCATCGTATTAGATAGATAAGAATGATTATATGTATTGTAGAAATGTCTCCTATCATGTTCCCTAATTTTTTATTATGTCCACATCCTGGTCCCCATCTTGGACATCATAACAAACGTGCACTTTTTTGTTTAATTTACACATTGGACCATAGGAAAAATGACACTACAGCTACAGAGGTGACCGTCTGATAGCCCAGCTCGACTATCCATCTCTACTGAAGACCCTTTCAGCTTTTTGAGAGTTGGGTGGAGGACATCATCTCTGAAAATAGGGTCCCACAGCTGCACCCCATCAGTGTGAGCAGGACTCTTAGGACTCTTAGAAGAGTCAATGCTCTGAGACCATTGGGGGCACTTAGCCCCCTCTCTTCATCACTAAGGATGATTTCATTTTTCAGGGATTAGAGAGGGTGGTCCTTGTGGTGGACTGCAGATATGGAGAGCTGTTATCATCGTATTAGATAGATAAGAATGATTATATGTATTGTAGAAATGTCTCCTATCATGTTCCCTAATTTTTTATTATGTCCACATCCTGGTCCCCATCTTGGACATCATAACATACGTGCACTTTTTTGTTTAATTTACACATTGGACCATAGAAAAAATGACACTACAGCTACAGAGGTGACCGTCTGATAGCCCAGCTCGACTATCCATCTCTACTGAAGACCCTTTCAGCTTTTTGAGAGTTGGGTGGAGGACATCATCTCTGAAAATAGGGTCCCACAGCTGCACCCCATCAGTGTGAGCAGGACTCTTAGGACTCTTAGAAGAGTTAATGCTCTGAGACCATGGGGGCGCTTAGCCCCCTCTCTTCGTCACTGAGGATGATTTCATTTTTCAGGGATTAGAGAGGGTGGTCCTTGTGGTGGACTGCAGGTATGGAGAGCTGTTGTCATCGTATTAGATAGATAAGAATGATTATATGTATTGTAGAAATGTCTCCTATCATGTTCCCTAATTTTTTATTATGTCCACATCCTGGTCCCCATCTTGGACATCATAACAAACATGCACTTTTTTGTTTAATTTACACATTGGACCATAGGAAAAATGACACTACAGCTACAGAGGTGACCGTCTGATAGCCCAGCTCGACTATCCATCTCTACTGAAGACCCTTTAAGCTTTTTGAGAGTTGGGTAGAGAACATCATCTCTGAAAATAGGGTCCCACAGCTGCACCCCATCACTGTGAGCAGGACTCTTAGGACTCTTAGAAGAGTCAATGCTCTGAGACCATGGAGGGCGCTTAGCCCCCTCTCTTCGTCACTGAGGATGATTTCACTTTTCAGGGATTAGAGAGAGTGGTCCTTGTGGTGGACTGCAGGTATGGAGAGCTGTTGTGATCGTATTAGATAGATAAGAATGATTATATGTATTGTAGAAATGTCTCCTATCATGTTCCCTAATTTTTTATTATGTCCACATCCTGGTCCCCATCTTGAACATCATAACAAACGTGCACTTTTTTGTTTAATTTACATATTGGACCATGGGAAAAATGACACTACAGCTACAGAGGTGACCGTCTGATAGCCCAGCTCGACTATCCATCTCTACGGAAGACCCTTTCAGCTTTTTGAGAGTTGGGTGGAGGACATCATCTCTGAAAATAGGGCCCCACAGCTGCACCCCATCAGTGTGAGCAGGACTCTTAGGACTCTTAGAAGAGTTAATGCTCTGAGACCATGGGGGCGCTTAGCCCCCTCTCTTCGTCACTGAGGATGATTTCATTTTTCAGGGATTAGAGAGGGTGGTCCTTGTGGTGGACTGCAGGTATGGAGAGCTGTTGTCATCGTATTAGATAGATAAGAATGATTATATGTATTGTAGAAATGTCTCCTATCATGTTCCCTAATTTTTTATTATGTCCACATCCTGGTCCCCATCTTGGACATCATAACAAACGTGCACTTTTTTGTTTAATTTACACATTGGACCATAGGAAAAATGACACTACAGCTACAGAGGTGACCATCTGATAGCCCAGCTCGACTATCCATCTCTACTGAAGACCCTTTCAGCTTTTTAAGAGTTGGGTGGAGGACATCATCTCTGAAAATAGGGTCCCACAGCTGCACCCCATCAGTGTGAGCAGGACTCTTAGGACTCTTAGAAGAGTCAATGCTCTGAGACCATTGGGGGCACTTAGCCCCCTCTCTTCATCACTGAGGATGATTTCATTTTTCAGGGATTAGAGAGGGTGGTCCTTGTGGTGGACTGCAGGTATGGAGAGCTGTTGTCATCGTATTAGATAGATAAGAACGATTATATGTATTGTAGAAATGTCTCCTATCATGTTCCCTAATTTTTTATTATGTCCACATCCTGGTCCCCATCTTGGACATCATAACAAACGTGCACTTTTTTGTTTAATTTACACATTGGACCATAGGAAAAATGACACTACAGCTACAGAGGTGACCGTCTGATAGCCCAGCTCGACTATCCATCTCTACTGAAGACCCTTTCAGCTTTTTGAGAGTTGGGTGGAGGACATCATCTCTGAAAATAGGGTCCCACAGCTGCACCCCATCAGTGTGAGCAGGACTCTTAGGACTCTTAGAAGAGTCAATGCTCTGAGACCATTGGGGGCACTTAGCCCCCTCTCTTCATCACTGAGGATGATTTCATTTTTCAGGGATTAGAGAGGGTGGTCCTTGTGGTGGACTGCAGATATGGAGAGCTGTTATCATCGTATTAGATAGATAAGAATGATTATATGTATTGTAGAAATGTCTCCTATCATGTTCCCTAATTTTTTATTATGTCCACATCCTGGTCCCCATCTTGGACATCATAACAAACGTGCACTTTTTTGTTTAATTTACACATTGGACCATAGGAAAAATGACACTACAGCTACAGAGGTGACCGTCTGATAGCCCAGCTCGACTATCCATCTCTACTGAAGACCCTTTCAGCTTTTTGAGAGTTGGGTGGAGGACATCATCTCTGAAAATAGGGTCCCACAGCTGCACCCCATCAGTGTGAGCAGGACTCTTAGGACTCTTAGAAGAGTCAATGCTCTGAGACCATGGGGGGCGCTTAGCCCCCTCTCTTCGTCACTGAGGATGATTTCACTTTTCAGGGAATAGAGAGGGTGGTCCTTGTGGTGGACTGCAGGTATGGAGAGCTGTTGTCATCGTATTAGATAGATAAGAATGATTATATGTATTGTAGAAATGTCTCCTATCATGTTCCCTATTTTTTTATTATGTCCACATCCTGGTCCCCATCTTGGAAATCATAACAAACGTGCACTTTTTTGTTTAATTTACACATTGGACCATAGGAAAAATGACACTACAGCTACAGAGGTGACCGTCTGATAGCCCAGCTCGACTATCCATCTCTACTGAAGACCCTTTCAGCTTTTTGAGAGTTGGGTGGAGGACATCATCTCTGAAAATAGGGTCCCACAGCTGCACCCCATCAGTGTGAGCAGGAATCTTAGGACTCTTAGAAGAGTCAATGCTCTGAGACCATGGGGGGCGCTTAGCCCCCTCTCTTCGTCACTGAGGATGATTTCATTTTTCAGGGATTAGAGAGAGTGGTCCTTGTGGTGGACTGCAGGTATGGAGAGCTGTTGTGATCGTATTAGATAGATAAGAATGATTATATGTATTGTAGAAATGTCTCCTATCATGTTCCCTAATTTTTTATTATGTCCACATCCTGGTCCCCATCTTGAACATCATAACAAACGTGCACTTTTTTGTTTAATTTACACATTGGACCATAGGAAAAATGACACTACAGCTACAGAGGTGACCGTCTGATAGCCCAGCTCGACTATCCATCTCTACTGAAGACCCTTTCAGCTTTTTGAGAGTTGGGTGGAGGACATCATCTCTGAAAATAGGGTCCCACAGCTGCACCCCATCAGTGTGAGCAGGACTCTTAGGACTCTTAGAAGAGTCAATGCTCTGAGACCATTGGGGGCACTTAGCCCCCTCTCTTCATCACTGAGGATGATTTCATTTTTCAGGGATTAGAGAGGGTGGTCCTTGTGGTGAACTGCAGATATGGAGAGCTGTTATCATCGTATTAGATAGATAATAATGATTATATGTATTGTAGAAATGTCTCCTATCATGTTCCCTAATTTTTTATTATGTCCACATCCTGGTCCCCATCTTGGACATCATAACAAACGTGCACTTTTTTGTTTAATTTACACATTGGACCATAGGAAAAATGACACTACAGCTACAGAGGTGACCGTCTGATAGCCCAGCTCGACTATCCATCTCTACTGAAGACCCTTTCAGCTTTTTGAGAGTTGGGTGGAGGACATCATCTCTGAAAATAGGGTCCCACAGCTGCACCCCATCAGTATGAGCAGGACTCTTAGGACTCTTAGAAGAGTTAATGCTCTGAGACCATGGGGGCGCTTAGCCCCCTCTCTTCGTCACTGAGGATGATTTCATTTTTCAGGGATTAGAGAGGGTGGTCCTTGTGGTGGACTGCAGGTATGGAGAGCTGTTGTCATCGTATTAGATAGATAAGAATGATTATATGTATTGTAGAAATGTCTCCTATCATGTTCCCTAATTTTTTATTATGTCCACATCCTGGTCCCCATCTTGGACATCATAACAAACGTGCACTTTTTTGTTTAATTTACACATTGGACCATAGGAAAAATGACACTACAGCTACAGAGGTGACCGTCTGATAGCCCAGCTCGACTATCCATCTCTACTGAAGACCCTTTCAGCTTTTTGAGAGTTGGGTGGAGGACATCATCTCTGAAAATAGGGTCCCACAGCTGCACCCCATCAGTGTGAGCAGGAATCTTAGGACTCTTAGAAGAGTCAATGCTCTGAGACCATGGGGGGCGCTTAGCCCCCTCTCTTCGTCACTGAGGATGATTTCATTTTTCAGGGATTAGAGAGAGTGGTCCTTGTGGTGGACTGCAGGTATGGAGAGCTGTTGTGATCGTATTAGATAGATAAGAATGATTATATGTATTGTAGAAATGTCTCCTATCATGTTCCCTAATTTTTTATTATGTCCACATCCTGGTCCCCATCTTGAACATCATAACAAACGTGCACTTTTTTGTTTAATTTACACATTGGACCATAGGAAAAATGACACTACAGCTACAGAGGTGACCGTCTGATAGCCCAGCTCGACTATCCATCTCTACTGAAGACCCTTTCAGCTTTTTGAGAGTTGGGTGGAGGACATCATCTCTGAAAATAGGGTCCCACAGCTGCACCCCATCAGTGTGAGCAGGACTCTTAGGACTCTTAGAAGAGTCAATGCTCTGAGACCATTGGGGGCACTTAGCCCCCTCTCTTCATCACTGAGGATGATTTCATTTTTCAGGGATTAGAGAGGGTGGTCCTTGTGGTGAACTGCAGATATGGAGAGCTGTTATCATCGTATTAGATAGATAAGAATGATTATATGTATTGTAGAAATGTCTCCTATCATGTTCCCTAATTTTTTATTATGTCCACATCCTGGTCCCCATCTTGGACATCATAACAAACGTGCACTTTTTTGTTTAATTTACACATTGGACCATAGGAAAAATGACACTACAGCTACAGAGGTGACCGTCTGATAGCCCAGCTCGACTATCCATCTCTACTGAAGACCCTTTCAGCTTTTTGAGAGTTGGGTGGAGGACATCATCTCTGAAAATAGGGTCCCACAGCTGCACCCCATCAGTATGAGCAGGACTCTTAGGACTCTTAGAAGAGTTAATGCTCTGAGACCATGGGGGCGCTTAGCCCCCTCTCTTCGTCACTGAGGATGATTTCATTTTTCAGGGATTAGAGAGGGTGGTCCTTGTGGTGGACTGCAGGTATGGAGAGCTGTTGTCATCGTATTAGATAGATAAGAATGATTATATGTATTGTAGAAATGTCTCCTATCATGTTCCCTAATTTTTTATTATGTCCACATCCTGGTCCCCATCTTGGACATCATAACAAACGTGCACTTTTTTGTTTAATTTACACATTGGACCATAGGAAAAATGACACTACAGCTACAGAGGTGACCGTCTGATAGCCCAGCTCGACTATCCATCTCTACTGAAGACCCTTTCAGCTTTTTGAGAGTTGGGTAGAGAACATCATCTCTGAAAATAGGGTCCCACAGCTGCACCCCATCAGTGTGAGCAGGACTCTTAGGACTCTTAGAAGAGTCAATGCTCTGAGACCATGGAGGGCGCTTAGCCCCCTCTCTTCGTCACTGAGGATGATTTCACTTTTCAGGGATTAGAGAGAGTGGTCCTTGTGGTGGACTGCAGGTATGGAGAGCTGTTGTGATCGTATTAGATAGATAAGAATGATTATATGTATTGTAGAAATGTCTCCTATCATGTTCCCTAATTTTTTATTATGTCCACATCCTGGTCCCCATCTTGAACATCATAACAAACGTGCACTTTTTTGTTTAATTTACACATTGGACCATAGGAAAAATGACACTACAGCTACAGAGGTGACCGTCTGATAGCCCAGCTCGACTATCCATCTCTACTGAAGACCCTTTCAGCTTTTTGAGAGTTGGGTGGAGGACATCATCTCTGAAAATAGGGTCCCACAGCTGCACCCCATCAGTGTAAGCAGGACTCTTAGGACTCTTAGAAGAGTCAATGCTCTAAAACCATGGGGGCGCTTAGCCCCCTCTCTTCGTCCCTGAGGATGATTTCATTTTTCAGGGATTAGAGAGGGTGGTCCTTGTGGTGGACTGCAGGTATGGAGAGCTGTTGTCATCGTATTAGATAGGTAAGAATGATTATATGTATTGTAGAAATGTCTCCTATCATGTTCCCTAATTTCTTATTATGTCCACATCCTGGTCCCCATCTTGGACATCATAACAAACGTGCACTTTTTTGTTTAATTTACACATTGGACCATAGGAAAAATGACACTACAGCTACAGAGGTGACCGTCTGATAGCCCAGCTCGACTATCCATCTCTACTGAAGACCCTTTCAGCTTTTTGAGAGTTGGGTGGAGGACATCATCTCTGAAAATAGGGTCCCACAGCTTCACCCCATCAGTGTGAGCAGGACTCTTAGGACTCTTAGAAGAGTCAATGCTCTGGTACCATGGGGGGCGCTTGGCCCCCTCTCTTCGTCACTGAGGATGATTTCATTTTTCAGGGATTAGAGAGGGTGGTCCTTGTGGTGGACTGCAGGTATGGAGATCTGTTGTCATCGTATTAGATAGATAAGAATGATTATATGTATTGTAGAAATGTCTCCTATCATGTTCCCTAATTTTTTATTATGTCCACATCCTGGTCCCCATCTTGGACATCATAACAAACGTGCACTTTTTTGTTTAATTTACACATTGGACCATAGGAAAAATGACACTACAGCTACAGAGGTGACCGTCTGATAGCCCAGCTCGACTATCCATCTCTACTGAAGACCCTTTCAGCTTTTTAAGAGTTGGGTGGAGGACATCATCTCTGAAAATAGGGTCCCACAGCTGCACCCCATCAGTGTGAGCAGGACTCTTAGGACTCTTAGAAGAGTCAATGCTCTGAGACCATTGGGGGCACTTAGCCCCCTCTCTTCGTCACTGAGGATGATTTCATTTTTCAGGGATTAGAGAGGGTGGTCCTTGTGGTGGACTGCAGGTATGGAGAGCTGTTATCATCGTATTAGATAGATAAGAATGATTATATGTATTGTAGAAATGTCTCCTATCATGTTCCCTAATTTTTTATTATGTCCACATCCTGGTCCCCATCTTGGACATCATAACAAACGTGCACTTTTTTGTTTAATTTACACATTGGACCATAGGAAAAATGACACTACAGCTACAGAGGTGACCGTCTGATAGCCCAGCTCGACAATCCATCTCTACTGAAGACCCTTTCAGCTTTTTGAGAGTTGGGTGGAGGACATCATCTCTGAAAATAGGGTCCCACAGCTGCACACCATCAGTGTGAGCAGGACTCTTAGGACTCTTAGAAGAGTCAATGCTCTGAGACCATGGGGGGCGCTTAGCCCCCTCTCTTCGTCACTGAGGATGATTTCATTTTTCAGGGATTAGAGAGGGTGGTCCTTGTGGTGGACTGCAGGTATGGAGAGCTGTTGTCATCGTATTAAAAAGATAAGAATGATTATATGTATTGTAGAAATGTCTCCTATCATGTTCCCTAATTTTTTATTATGTCCACATCCTGGTCCCCATCTTGGACATCATAACAAACGTGCACTTTTTTGTTTAATTTACACATTGGACCATAGGAAAAATGACACTACAGGTACAGAGGTGACCGTCTGATAGCCCAGCTCGACTATCCATCTCTACTGAAGACCCTTTCAGCTTTTTGAGAGTTTGGTGGAGAACATCATCTCTGAAAATAGGGTCCCACAGCTGCACCCCATCAGTGTGAGCAGGACTCTTAGGACTCTTAGAAGAGTCAATGCTCTGAGACCATGGGGGGCGCTTAGCCCCCTCTCTTCGTCACTGAGGATGATTTCACTTTTCAGGGAATAGAGAGGGTGGTCCTTGTGGTGAACTGCAGGTATGGAGAGCTGTTGTCATCGTATTAGATAGATAAGAATGATTATATGTATTGTAGAAATGTCTCCTATCATGTTCCCTATTTTTTTATTATGTCCACATCCTGGTCCCCATCTTGGAAATCATAACAAACGTGCACTTTTTTGTTTAATTTACACATTGGACCATAGGAAAAATGACACTACAGCTACAGAGGTGACCGTCTGATAGCCCAGCTCGACTATCCATCTCTACTGAAGACCCTTTCAGCTTTTTGAGAGTTGGGTGGAGGACATCATCTCTGAAAATAGGGTCCCACAGCTGCACCCCATCAGTGTGAGCAGGACTCTTAGGACTCTTAGAAGAGTCAATGCTCTGAGACCATTGGGGGCACTTAGCCCCCTCTCTTCGTCACTGAGGATGATTTCATTTTTCAGGGATTAGAGAGGGTGGTCCTTGTGGTGGACTGCAGGTATGGAGAGCTGTTATCATCGTATTAGATAGATAAGAATGATTATATGTATTGTAGAAATGTCTCCTATCATGTTCCCTAATTTTTTATTATGTTCACATCCTGGTCCCCATCTTGGACATCATAACAAACGTGCACTTTTTTGTTTAATTTACACATTGGACCATAGGAAAAATGACACTACAGCTACAGAGGTGACCGTCTGATAGCCCAGCTCGACTATCCATCTCTACTGAAGACCCTTTCAGCTTTTTGAGAGTTGGGTGGAGGACATCATCTCTGAAAATAGGGTCCCACAGCTGCACCCCATCAGTGTGAGCAGGACTCTTAGGACTCTTAGAAGAGTCAATGCTCTGAGACCATGGGGGGCGCTTAGCCCCCTCTCTTCGTCGCTGAGGATGATTTCATTTTTCAGGGATTAGAGAGGGTGGTCCTTGTGGTGGACTGCAGGTATGGAGAGCTGTTGTCATCGTATTAAATAGATAAGAATGATTATATGTATTGTAGAAATGTCTCCTATCATGTTCCCTAATTTTTTATTATGTCCACATCCTGGTCCCCATCTTGAACATCATAACAAACGTGCACTTTTTTGTTTAATTTACACATTGGACCATAGGAAAAATGACACTACAGCTACAGAGGTGACCGTCTGATAGCCCAGCTCGACTATCCATCTCTACTGAAGACCCTTTCAGCTTTTTGAGAGTTGGGTGGAGGACATCATCTCTTAAAATAGGGTCCCACAGCTGCACCCCATCAGTGTAAGCAGGACTCTTAGGACTCTTAGAAGTGTCAATGCTCTAAAACCATGGGGGGCGCTTAGCAACCTCTCTTCGTCCCTGAGGATGATTTCATTTTTCAGGGATTAGAGAGGGTGGTCCTTGTGGTGGACTGCAGGTATGGAGAGCTGTTGTGATCGTATTAGATAGATAAGAATGATTATATGTATTGTAGAAATGTCTCCTATCATGTTCCCTAATTTTTTATTATGTCCACATCCTGGTCCCCATCTTGGACATCATAACAAACGTGCACTTTTTTGTTTAATTTACACATTGGACCATAGGAAAAATGACACTACAGCTACAGAGGTGACCGTCTGATAGCCCAGCTCGACTATCCATCTCTACTGAAGACCCTTTCAGCTTTTTGAGAGTTGGGTGGAGGACATCATCTCTGAAAATAGGGTCCCACAGCTGCACCCCATCAGTGTGAGCAGCACTCTTAGGACTCTTAGAAGAGTTAATGCTCTGAGACCATGGGGGCGCTTAGCCCCCTCTCTTCGTCACTGAGGATGATTTCATTTTTCAGGGATTAGAGAGGGTGGTCCTTGTGGTGGACTGCAGGTATGGAGAGCTGTTGTCATCGTATTAGATAGATAAGAATGATTATATGTATTGTAGAAATGTCTCCTATCATGTTCCCTAATTTTTTATTAGGTCCACATCCTGGTCCCCATCTTGGACATCATAACAAACGTGCACTTTTTTGTTTAATTTACACATTGGACCATAGGAAAAATGACACTACAGGTACAGAGGTGACCGTCTGATAGCCCAGCTCGACTATCCATCTCTACTGAAGACCCTTTCAGCTTTTTGAGAGTTTGGTGGAGAACATCATCTCTGAAAATAGGGTCCCACAGCTGCACCCCATCAGTGTGAGCAGGACTCTTAGGACTCTTAGAAGAGTCAATGCTCTGAGACCATGGGGGGCGCTTAGCCCCCTCTCTTCGTCACTGAGGATGATTTCACTTTTCAGGGAATAGAGAGGGTGGTCCTTGTGGTGGACTGCAGGTATGGAGAGCTGTTGTCATCGTATTAGATAGATAAGAATGATTATATGTATTGTAGAAATGTCTCCTATCATGTTCCCTATTTTTTTATTATGTCCTCATCCTGGTCCCCATCTTGGAAATCATAACAAACGTGCACTTTTTTGTTTAATTTACACATTGGACCATAGGAAAAATGACACTACAGCTACAGAGGTGACCGTCTGATAGCCCAGCTCGACTATCCATCTCTACTGAAGACCCTTTCAGCTTTTTGAGAGTTGGGTGGAGGACATCATCTCTGAAAATAGGGTCCCACAGCTGCACCCCATCAGTGTGAGCAGGACTCTTAGGACTCTTAGAAGAGTCAATGCTCTGAGACCATTGGGGGCACTTAGCCCCCTCTCTTCGTCACTGAGGATGATTTCATTTTTCAGGGATTAGAGAGGGTGGTCCTTGTGGTGGACTGCAGGTATGGAGAGCTGTTATCATCGTATTAGATAGATAAGAATGATTATATGTATTGTAGAAATGTCTCCTATCATGTTCCCTAATTTTTTATTATGTTCACATCCTGGTCCCCATCTTGGACATCATAACAAACGTGCACTTTTTTGTTTAATTTACACATTGGACCATAGGAAAAATGACACTACAGCTACAGAGGTGACCGTCTGATAGCCCAGCTCGACTATCCATCTCTACTGAAGACCCTTTCAGCTTTTTGAGAGTTGGGTGGAGGACATCATCTCTGAAAATAGGGTCCCACAGCTGCACCCCATCAGTGTGAGCAGGACTCTTAGGACTCTTAGAAGAGTCAATGCTCTGAGACCATGGGGGGCGCTTAGCCCCCTCTCTTCGTCACTGAGGATGATTTCATTTTTCAGGGATTAGAGAGGGTGGTCCTTGTGGTGGACTGCAGGTATGGAGAGCTGTTGTCATCGTATTAAATAGATAAGAATGATTATATGTATTGTAGAAATGTCTCCTATCATGTTCCCTAATTTTTTATTATGTCCACATCCTGGTCCCCATCTTGAACATCATAACAAACGTGCACTTTTTTGTTTAATTTACACATTGGACCATAGGAAAAATGACACTACAGCTACAGAGGTGACCGTCTGATAGCCCAGCTCGACTATCCATCTCTACTGAAGACCCTTTCAGCTTTTTGAGAGTTGGGTGGAGGACATCATCTCTTAAAATAGGGTCCCACAGCTGCACCCCATCAGTGTAAGCAGGACTCTTAGGACTCTTAGAAGTGTCAATGCTCTAAAACCATGGGGGGCGCTTAGCAACCTCTCTTCGTCCCTGAGGATGATTTCATTTTTCAGGGATTAGAGAGGGTGGTCCTTGTGGTGGACTGCAGGTATGGAGAGCTGTTGTCATCGTATTAGATAGATAAGAATGATTATATGTATTGTAGAAATGTCTCCTATCATGTTCCCTATTTTTTTATTATGTCCACATCCTGGTCCCCATCTTGGAAATCATAACAAACGTGCACTTTTTTGTTTAATTTACACATTGGACCATAGGAAAAATGACACTACAGCTACAGAGGTGACCGTCTGATAGCCCAGCTCGACTATCCATCTCTACTGAAGACCCTTTCAGCTTTTTGAGAGTTGGGTGGAGGACATCATCTCTGAAAATAGGGTCCCACAGCTGCACCCCATCAGTGTGAGCAGGACTCTTAGGACTCTTAGAAGAGTCAATGCTCTGAGACCATTGGGGGCACTTAGCCCCCTCTCTTCATCACTGAGGATGATTTCATTTTTCAGGGATTAGAGAGGGTGGTCCTTGTGGTGGACTGCAGGTATGGAGAGCTGTTATCATCGTATTAGATAGATAAGAATGATTATATGTATTGTAGAAATGTCTCCTATCATGTTCCCTAATTTTTTATTATGTTCACATCCTGGTCCCCATCTTGGACATCATAACAAACGTGCACTTTTTTGTTTAATTTACACATTGGACCATAGGAAAAATGACACTACAGCTACAGAGGTGACCGTCTGATAGCCCAGCTCGACTATCCATCTCTACTGAAGACCCTTTCAGCTTTTTGAGAGTTGGGTGGAGGACATCATCTCTGAAAATAGGGTCCCACAGCTGCACCCCATCAGTGTGAGCAGGACTCTTAGGACTCTTAGAAGAGTCAATGCTCTGAGACCATGGGGGGCGCTTAGCCCCCTCTCTTCGTCACTGAGGATGATTTCATTTTTCAGGGATTAGAGAGGGTGGTCCTTGTGGTGGACTGCAGGTATGGAGAGCTGTTGTCATCGTATTAAATAGATAAGAATGATTATATGTATTGTAGAAATGTCTCCTATCATGTTCCCTAATTTTTTATTATGTCCACATCCTGGTCCCCATCTTGAACATCATAACAAACGTGCACTTTTTTGTTTAATTTACACATTGGACCATAGGAAAAATGACACTACAGCTACAGAGGTGACCGTCTGATAGCCCAGCTCGACTATCCATCTCTACTGAAGACCCTTTCAGCTTTTTGAGAGTTGGGTGGAGGACATCATCTCTTAAAATAGGGTCCCACAGCTGCACCCCATCAGTGTAAGCAGGACTCTTAGGACTCTTAGAAGTGTCAATGCTCTAAAACCATGGGGGGCGCTTAGCAACCTCTCTTCGTCCCTGAGGATGATTTCATTTTTCAGGGATTAGAGAGGGTGGTCCTTGTGGTGGACTGCAGGTATGGAGAGCTGTTGTGATCGTATTAGATAGATAAGAATGATTATATGTATTGTAGAAATGTCTCCTATCATGTTCCCTAATTTTTTATTATGTCCACATCCTGGTCCCCATCTTGGACATCATAACAAACGTGCACTTTTTTGTTTAATTTACACATTGGACCATAGGAAAAATGACACTACAGCTACAGAGGTGACCGTCTGATAGCCCAGCTCGACTATCCATCTCTACTGAAGACCCTTTCAGCTTTTTGAGAGTTGGGTGGAGGACATCATCTCTGAAAATAGGGTCCCACAGCTGCACCCCATCAGTGTGAGCAGCACTCTTAGGACTCTTAGAAGAGTTAATGCTCTGAGACCATGGGGGCGCTTAGCCCCCTCTCTTCGTCACTGAGGATGATTTCATTTTTCAGGGATTAGAGAGGGTGGTCCTTGTGGTGGACTGCAGGTATGGAGAGCTGTTGTCATCGTATTAGATAGATAAGAATGATTATATGTATTGTAGAAATGTCTCCTATCATGTTCCCTAATTTTTTATTAGGTCCACATCCTGGTCCCCATCTTGGACATCATAACAAACGTGCACTTTTTTGTTTAATTTACACATTGGACCATAGGAAAAATGACACTACAGCTACAGAGGTGACCGTCTGATAGCCCAGCTCGACTATCCATCTCTACTGAAGACCCTTTCAGCTTTTTGAGAGTTGGGTGGAGGACATCATCTCTGAAAATAGGGTCCCACAGCTGCACCCCATCAGTGTGAGCAGGACTCTTAGGACTCTTAGAAGAGTCAATGCTCTGAGACCATTGGGGGCACTTAGCCCCCTCTCTTCGTCACTGAGGATGATTTCATTTTTCAGGGATTAGAGAGGGTGGTCCTTGTGGTGGACTGCAGGTATGGAGAGCTGTTGTCATCGTATTAGATAGATAAGAATGATTATATGTATTGTAGAAACGTCTCCTATCATGTTCCCTAATTTTTTATTATGTCCACATCCTGGTCCCCATCTTGGACATCATAACAAACGTGCACTTTTTTGTTTAATTTACACATTGGACCATAGGAAAAATGACACTACAGCTACAGAGGTGACCGTCTGATAGCCCAGCTTGACTATCCATCTCTATTGAAGACCCTTTCAGCTCTTTGAGAGTTGAGTGGAGGACATCATCTCTGAAAATAGGGTCCCACAGCTGCACCCCATCAGTGTGAGCAGGACTCTTAGGACTCTTAGAAGAGTCAATGCTCTGAGACCTTGGGGGGCGCTTAGCTCCCTCTCTTCGTCACTGAGGATGATTTCATTTTTCAAGGATTAGAGAGGGTGGTCCTTGTGGTGGACTGCAGGTATGGAGAGCTGTTGTCATCGTATTAGATAGATAAGAATGATTATATGTATTGTAGAAATGTCTCCTATCATGTTCCCTAATTTTTTATTATGTCCACATCCTGGTCCCCATCTTGGACTTCATAACAAACGTGCACTTTTTTGTTTAATTTACACATTGGACCATAGGAAAAATGACACTACAGCTACAGAGGTGACCGTCTGATAGCCCAGCTCGACTATCCATCTCTACTGAAGACCCTTTCAGCATTTTGAGAGTTAGGTGGAGGACATCATCTCTGAAAATAGGGTCCCACAGCTGCACCCCATCAGTGTGAGCAGGACTCTTAGGACTCTTAGAAGAGTCAATGCTCTGAGACCATGGGGGGCGCTTAGCCCCCTCTCTTCGTCACTGAGGATGATTTCATTTTTCAGGGATTAGAGAGGGTTGTCCTTGTGGTGGACTGCAGGTATGGAGAGCTGTTGTCATCGTAATAGATAGATAAGAATGATTATATGTATTGTAGAAATGTCTCCTATCATGTTCCCTAATTTTTTATTATGTCCACATCCTGGTCCCCATCTTGGACATCATAACAAACGTGCACTTTTTTGTTTAATTTACACATTGGACCATAGGAAAAATGACACTAAAGCTACAGAGGTGACCGTCTGATAGCCCAGCTCGACTATCCATCTCTACTGAAGACCCTTTCAGCTTTTTGAGAGTTGGCTTGAGGACATCATCTCTGAAAATAGGGTCCCACAGCTGCACCCCATCAGTTTGAGCAGGACTCTTTGGACTCTTAGAAGAGTCAATGCTCTGAGACCATGGGGGGCGCTTAGCCCCCTCTCTTCGTCACTGAGGATGATTTCATTTTTCAGGGATTAGAGAGGGTGGTCCTTGTGGTGGACTGCAGGTATGGAGAGCTGTTGTCATCGTATTGAATAGATAAGAATGATTATATGTATTGTAGAAATGTCTCCTATCATGTTCCCTAATTTTTTATTATGTCCACATCCTGGTCCCCATCTTGGACATCATAACAAACGTGCACTTTTTTGTTTAATTTACACATTGGACCATAGGAAAAATGACACTACAGCTACAGAGGTGACCGTCTGATAGCCCAGCTCGACTATCCATCTCTATTGAAGACCCTTTCAGCTTTTTGAGAGTTGGGTGGAGGACATCATCTCTGAAAATAGGGTCCCACAGCTTCACCCCATCAGTGTGAGCAGGACTCTTAGGACTCTTAGAAGAGTCAATGCTCTGGTACCATGGGGGGCGCTTGGCCCCCTCTCTTCGTCACTGAGGATGATTTCATTTTTCAGGGATTAGAGAGGGTGGTCCTTGTGGTGGACTGCAGGTATGGAGAGCTGTTGTCATCGTATTAGATAGATAAGAATGATTATATGTATTGTAGAAATGTCTCCTATCATGTTCCCTAATTTTTTATTATGTCCACATCCTGGTCCCCATCTTGGACATCATAACAAACGTGCACTTTTTTGTTTAATTTACACATTGGACCATAGGAAAAATGACACTACAGCTACAGAGGTGACCGTCTGATAGCCCAGCTCGACTATCCATCTCTACTGAAGACCCTTTCAGCTTTTTGAGAGTTGGGTGGAGGACATCATCTCTGAAAATAGGGTCCCACAGCTGCACCCCATCAGTGTGAGCAGGACTCTTAGGACTCTTAGAAGAGTTAATGCTCTGAGACCATGGGGGCGCTTAGCCCCCTCTCTTCGTCACTGAGGATGATTTCATTTTTCAGGGATTAGAGAGGGTGGTCCTTGTGGTGGACTGCAGGTATGGAGAGCTGTTGTCATCGTATTAGATAGATAAGAATGATTATATGTATTGTAGAAATGTCTCCTATCATGTTCCCTAATTTTTTATTATGTCCACATCCTGGTCCCCATCTTGGACATCATAACAAACGTGCACTTTTTTGTTTAATTTACACATTGGACCATAGGAAAAATGACACTACAGCTACAGAGGTGACCGTCTGATAGCCCAGCTCGACTATCCATCTCTACTGAAGACCCTTTCAGCTTTTTAAGAGTTGGGTGGAGGACATCATCTCTGAAAATAGGGTCCCACAGCTGCACCCCATCAGTGTGAGCAGGACTCTTAGGACTCTTAGAAGAGTCAATGCTCTGAGACCATTGGGGGCACTTAGCCCCCTCTCTTCGTCACTGAGGATGATTTCATTTTTCAGGGATTAGAGAGGGTGGTCCTTGTGGTGGACTGCAGGTATGGAGAGCTGTTATCATCATATTAGATAGATAAGAATGATTATATGTATTGTAGAAATGTCTCCTATCATGTTCCCTAATTTTTTATTATGTCCACATCCTGGTCCCCATCTTGGACATCATAACAAACGTGCACTTTTTTGTTTAATTTACACATTGGACCATAGGAAAAATGACACTACAGCTACAGAGGTGACCGTCTGATAGCCCAGCTCGACAATCCATCTCTACTGAAGACCCTTTCAGCTTTTTGAGAGTTGGGTGGAGGACATCATCTCTGAAAATAGGGTCCCACAGCTGCACACCATCAGTGTGAGCAGGACTCTTAGGACTCTTAGAAGAGTCAATGCTCTGAGACCATGGGGGGCACTTAGCCCCCTCTCTTCGTCACTGAGGATGATTTCATTTTTCAGGGATTAGAGAGGGTGGTCCTTGTGGTGGACTGCAGGTATGGAGAGCTGTTGTCATCGTATTAAAAAGATAAGAATGATTATATGTATTGTAGAAATGTCTCCTATCATGTTCCCTAATTTTTTATTATGTCCACATCCTGGTCCCCATCTTGGACATCATAACAAACGTGCACTTTTTTGTTTAATTTACACATTGGACCATAGGAAAAATGACACTACAGGTACAGAGGTGACCGTCTGATAGCCCAGCTCGACTATCCATCTCTACTGAAGACCCTTTCAGCTTTTTGAGAGTTTGGTGGAGAACATCATCTCTGAAAATAGGGTCCCACAGCTGCACCCCATCAGTGTGAGCAGGACTCTTAGGACTCTTAGAAGAGTCAATGCTCTGAGACCATGGGGGGCGCTTAGCCCCCTCTCTTCGTCACTGAGGATGATTTCACTTTTCAGGGAATAGAGAGGGTGGTCCTTGTGGTGGACTGCAGGTATGGAGAGCTGTTGTCATCGTATTAGATAGATAAGAATGATTATATGTATTGTAGAAATGTCTCCTATCATGTTCCCTATTTTTTTATTATGTTCACATCCTGGTCCCCATCTTGGAAATCATAACAAACGTGCACTTTTTTGTTTAATTTACACATTGGACCATAGGAAAAATGACACTACAGCTACAGAGGTGACCGTCTGATAGCCCAGCTCGACTATCCATCTCTACTGAAGACCCTTTCAGCTTTTTGAGAGTTGGGTGGAGGACATCATCTCTGAAAATAGGGTCCCACAGCTGCACCCCATCAGTGTGAGCAGGACTCTTAGGACTCTTAGAAGAGTTAATGCTCTGAGACCATTGGGGGCACTTAGCCCCCTCTCTTCGTCACTGAGGATGATTTCATTTTTCAGGGATTAGAGAGGGTGGTCCTTGTGGTGGACTGCAGGTATGGAGAGCTGTTATCATCGTATTAGATAGATAAGAATGATTATATGTATTGTAGAAATGTCTCCTATCATGTTCCCTAATTTTTTGTTATGTTCACATCCTGGTCCCCATCTTGGACATCATAACAAACGTGCACTTTTTTGTTTAATTTACACATTGGACCATAGGAAAAATGACACTACAGCTACAGAGGTGACCGTCTGATAGCCCAGCTCGACTATCCATCTCTACTGAAGACCCTTTCAGCTTTTTGAGAGTTGGGTGGAGGACATCATCTCTGAAAATAGGGTCCCACAGCTGCACCCCATCAGTGTGAGCAGGACTCTTAGGACTCTTAGAAGAGTCAATGCTCTGAGACCATGGGGGGCGCTTAGCCCCCTCTCTTCGTCACTGAGGATGATTTCATTTTTCAGGGATTAGAGAGGGTGGTCCTTGTGGTGGACTGCAGGTATGGAGAGCTGTTGTCATCGTATTAAATAGATAAGAATGATTATATGTATTGTAGAAATGTCTCCTATCATGTTCCCTAATTTTTTATTATGTCCACATCCTGGTCCCCATCTTGAACATCATAACAAACGTGCACTTTTTTGTTTAATTTACACATTGGACCATAGGAAAAATGACACTACAGCTACAAAGGTGACCGTCTGATAGCCCAGCTCGACTATCCATCTCTACTGAAGACCCTTTCAGCTTTTTGAGAGTTGGGTGGAGGACATCATCTCTTAAAATAGGGTCCCACAGCTGCACCCCATCAGTGTAAGCAGGACTCTTAGGACTCTTAGAAGTGTCAATGCTCTAAAACCATGGGGGGCGCTTAGCAACCTCTCTTCGTCCCTGAGGATGATTTCATTTTTCAGGGATTAGAGAGGGTGGTCCTTGTGGTGGACTGCAGGTATGGAGAGCTGTTGTGATCGTATTAGATAGATAAGAATGATTATATGTATTGTAGAAATGTCTCCTATCATGTTCCCTAATTTTTTATTATGTCCACATCCTGGTCCCCATCTTGGACATCATAACAAACGTGCACTTTTTTGTTTAATTTACACATTGGACCATAGGAAAAATGACACTACAGCTACAGAGGTGACCGTCTGATAGCCCAGCTCGACTATCCATCTCTACTGAAGACCCTTTCAGCTTTTTGAGAGTTGGGTGGAGGACATCATCTCTGAAAATAGGGTCCCACAGCTGCACCCCATCAGTGTGAGCAGCACTCTTAGGACTCTTAGAAGAGTTAATGCTCTGAGACCATGGGGGCGCTTAGCCCCCTCTCTTCGTCACTGAGGATGATTTCATTTTTCAGGGATTAGAGAGGGTGGTCCTTGTGGTGGACTGCAGGTATGGAGAGCTGTTGTCATCGTATTAGATAGATAAGAATGATTATATGTATTGTAGAAATGTCTCCTATCATGTTCCCTAATTTTTTATTAGGTCCACATCCTGGTCCCCATCTTGGACATCATAACAAACGTGCACTTTTTTGTTTAATTTACACATTGGACCATAGGAAAAATGACACTACAGCTACAGAGGTGACCGTCTGATAGCCCAGCTCGACTATCCATCTCTACTGAAGACCCTTTCAGCTTTTTGAGAGTTGGGTGGAGGACATCATCTCTGAAAATAGGGTCCCACAGCTGCACCCCATCAGTGTGAGCAGGACTCTTAGGACTCTTAGAAGAGTCAATGCTCTGAGACCATTGGGGGCACTTAGCCCCCTCTCTTCGTCACTGAGGATGATTTCATTTTTCAGGGATTAGAGAGGGTGGTCCTTGTGGTGGACTGCAGGTATGGAGAGCTGTTGTCATCGTATTAGATAGATAAGAATGATTATATGTATTGTAGAAACGTCTCCTATCATGTTCCCTAATTTTTTATTATGTCCACATCCTGGTCCCCATCTTGGACATCATAACAAACGTGCACTTTTTTGTTTAATTTACACATTGGACCATAGGAAAAATGACACTACAGCTACAGAGGTGACCGTCTGATAGCCCAGCTTGACTATCCATCTCTATTGAAGACCCTTTCAGCTCTTTGAGAGTTGAGTGGAGGACATCATCTCTGAAAATAGGGTCCCACAGCTGCACCCCATCAGTGTGAGCAGGACTCTTAGGACTCTTAGAAGATTCAATGCTCTGAGACCTTGGGGGGCGCTTAGCTCCCTCTCTTCGTCACTGAGGATGATTTCATTTTTCAAGGATTAGAGAGGGTGGTCCTTGTGGTGGACTGCAGGTATGGAGAGCTGTTGTCATCGTATTAGATAGATAAGAATGATTATATGTATTGTAGAAATGTCTCCTATCATGTTCCCTAATTTTTTATTATGTCCACATCCTGGTCCCCATCTTGGACTTCATAACAAACGTGCACTTTTTTGTTTAATTTACACATTGGACCATAGGAAAAATGACACTACAGCTACAGAGGTGACCGTCTGATAGCCCAGCTCGACTATCCATCTCTACTGAAGACCCTTTCAGCATTTTGAGAGTTGGGTGGAGGACATCATCTCTGAAAATAGGGTCCCACAGCTGCACCCCATCAGTGTGAGCAGGACTCTTAGGACTCTTAGAAGAGTCAATGCTCTGAGACCATGGGGGGCGCTTAGCCCCCTCTCTTCGTCACTGAGGATGATTTCATTTTTCAGGGATTAGAGAGGGTTGTCCTTGTGGTGGACTGCAGGTATGGAGAGCTGTTGTCATCGTAATAGATAGATAAGAATGATTATATGTATTGTAGAAATGTCTCCTATCATGTTCCCTAATTTTTTATTATGTCCACATCCTGGTCCCCATCTTGGACATCATAACAAACGTGCACTTTTTTGTTTAATTTACACATTGGACCATAGGAAAAATGACACTAAAGCTACAGAGGTGACCGTCTGATAGCCCAGCTCGACTATCCATCTCTACTGAAGACCCTTTCAGCTTTTTGAGAGTTGGCTGGAGGACATCATCTCTGAAAATAGGGTCCCACAGCTGCACCCCATCAGTTTGAGCAGGACTCTTTGGACTCTTAGAAGAGTCAATGCTCTGAGACCATGGGGGGCGCTTAGCCCCCTCTCTTCGTCACTGAGGATGATTTCATTTTTCAGGGATTAGAGAGGGTTGTCCTTGTGGTGGACTGCAGGTATGGAGAGCTGTTGTCATCGTAATAGATAGATAAGAATGATTATATGTATTGTAGAAATGTCTCCTATCATGTTCCCTAATTTTTTATTATGTCCACATCCTGGTCCCCATCTTGGACATCATAACAAACGTGCACTTTTTTGTTTAATTTACACATTGGACCATAGGAAAAATGACACTACAGCTACAGAGGTGACCGTCTGATAGCTCAGCTCGACTACACTTCTCTATTGAAGACCCTTTCAGCTTTTTGAGAGTTGGGTGGAGGACATCATCTCTGAAAATAGGCTACCACAGCTGCACCCCATCAGTGTGAGCAGGACTCTTAAAAGAGTCAATGCTCTGAGACCATGGGGGGCGCTAAGCCCCCTCTCTTCGTCACTGAGGATGATTTCATTTTTCAAGGATTAGAGAGGGTGGTCCTTGTGGTGGACTGCAGGTATGGAGAGCTGTTGTCATCGTATTAGATAGATAAGAATGATTATATGTATTGTAGAAATGTCTCCTATCATGTTCCCTAATTTTTTATTATGTCCACATCCTGGTCCCCATCTTGGACATCATAACAAATGTGCACTTTTTTGTTTAATCTACACATTGGACCATAGGAAAAATGACTCTACAGCTACAGAGGTGACCGTTTGATAGCCCAGCTCGACTATCCATCTCTACTGAAGACCCTTTCAGCTTTTTGAGAGTTGGGTGGAGGACATCATCTCTGAAAATAGGGTCCCACAGCTGCACCCCATCAGTGTGAGCAGGACTCTTAGGACTCTTAGAAGAGTCAATGCTCTGAGACCATGGGGGCTCTTAGCCCCCTCTCTTCGTCACTGAGGATGATTTCATTTTTCAGGGATTAGAGAGGGTTGTCCTTGTGGTGGACTGCAGGTATGGAGAGCTGTTGTCATCGTATTAGATAGATAAGAATGATTATATGTATTGTAGAAATGTCTCCTATCATGTTCCCTAATTTTTTATTATGTCCACATCCTGGTCCCCATCTTGGACATCATAACAAACGTGCACTTTTTTGTTTAATTTACACATTGGACCATAGGAAAAATGACACTAAAGCTACAGAGGTGACCGTCTGATAGCCCAGCTCGACTATCCATCTCTACTGAAGACCCTTTCAGCTTTTTGAGAGTTGGGTGGAGGACATCATCTCTGAAAATAGGGTCCCACAGCTGCACCCCATCAGTGTGAGCAGGACTCTTAGGACTCTTAGAAGAGTCAATGCTCTGAGACCATTGGGGGCACTTAGCCCCCTCTCTTCGTCACTGAGGATAATTTCATTTTTCAGGGATTAGAGAGGGTGGTCCTTGTGGTGGACTGCAGGTATGGAGAGCTGTTGTCATCGTATTAGATAGATAAGAATGATTATATGTATTGTAGAAATGTCTCCTATCATGTTCCCTAATTTTTTATTATGTCCACATCCTGGTCCCCATCTTGGACATCATAACAAACGTGCACTTTTTTGTTTAATTTACACATTGGACCATAGGAAAAATGACACTACAGCTACAGAGGTGACCGTCTGATAGCCCAGCTCGACTATCCATCTCTATTGAAGACCCTTTCAGCTCTTTGAGAGTTGAGTGGAGGACATCATCTCTGAAAATAGGGTCCCACAGCTGCACCCCATCAGTGTGAGCAGGACTCTTAGGACTCTTAGAAGAGTCAATGCTCTGAGACCATTGGGGGCACTTAGCCCCCTCTCTTCGTCACTGAGGATGATTTCATTTTTCAGGGATTAGAGAGAGTGGTCCTTGTGGTAGACTGCAGGTATGGAGAGCTGTTTTCATCGTATTAGATAGATAAGAATGATTATATGTATTGTAGAAATGTCTCCTATCATGTTCCCTAATTTTTTATTATGTCCACATCCTGGTCCCCATCTTGGACATCATAACAAACGTGCACTTTTTTGTTTAATTTTCACATTGGACCATAGGAAAAATGACACTACAGCTACAGAGGTGACCGTCTGATAGCCCAGCTTGACTATCCATCTCTACTGAAGACCCTTTCAGCTTTTTGAGAGTTGGGTGGAGGACATCATCTCTGAAAATAGGGTCCCACAGCTGCACCCCATCAGTGTGAGCAGGACTCTTAGGACTCTTAGAAGAGTCAATGCTCTGAGACCATGGGGGGCGCTTAGCCCCCTCTTTTCGTCACTGAGGATGATTTCTTTTTTCAGGGATTAGAGAGGGTTGTCCTTGTGGTGGACTGCAGGTATGGAGAGCTGTTGTCATCGTATTAGATAGATAAGAATGATTATATGTATTGTAGAAATGTCTCCTATCATGTTCCCTAATTTTTTATTATGTCCACATCCTGGTCCCCATCTTGGACACCATAACAAACGTGCACTTTTTTGTTTAATTTATACATTGTACCATAGGAAAAATGACACTAAAGCTACAGAGGTGACCGTCTGATAGCCCAGCTCGACTATCCATCTCTACTGAAGACCCTTTCAGCTTTTTGAGAGTTGGCTGGAGGACATCATCTCTGAAAATAGGGTCCCACAGCTGCACCCCATCAGTTTGAGCAGGACTCTTTGGACTCTTAGAAGAGTCAATGCTCTGAGACCATGGGGGGCGCTTAGCCCCCTCTCTTCGTCACTGAGGATGATTTCATTTTTCAGGGATTAGAGAGGGTGGTCCTTGTGGTGGACTGCAGGTATGGAGAGCTGTTGTCATCGTATTAGATAGATAAGAATGATTATATGTATTGTAGAAATGTCTCCTATCATGTTCCCTAATTTTTTATTATGTCCACATCCTGGTCCCCATCTTGGACATCATAACAAACGTGCACTTTTTTGTTTAATTTACACATTGGACCATAGGAAAAATGACACTACAGCTACAGAGGTGACCGTCTGATAGCCCAGCTCGACTATCCATCTCTATTGAAGACCCTTTCAGCTTTTTGAGAGTTGGGTGGAGGACATCATCTCTGAAAATAGGCTCCCACAGCTGCACCCCATCAGTGTGAGCAGGACTCTTAGAAGAGTCAATGCTCTGAGACCATGGGGGGCGCTAAGCCCCCTCTCTTCGTCACTGAGGATGATTTCATTTTTCAGGGATTTAAGAGAGTGATCCTTGTGGTGGACTGCAGGTATGGAGAGCTGTTGTCATCGTATTAGATAGATAAGAATGATTATATGTATTGTAGAAATGTCTCCTATCATGTTCCCTAATTTTTTATTATGTCCACATCCTGGTCCCCATCTTGGACATCATAAAGAATGTGCACTTTTTTGTTTAATCTACACATTGGACCATAGGAAAAATGACTCTACAGCTACAGAGGTGACCGTCTGATAGCCCAGCTCGACTATCCATCTCTACTGAAGACCCTTTCAGCTTTTTGAGAGTTGGGTGGAGGACATCATCTCTGAAAATAGGGTCACCCCATCAGTGTGAGCAGGACTCTTAGGACTCTTAGAAGAGTCAGTGCTCTGAGACCATGGGGGCTCTTAGCCCCCTCTCTTCGTCACTGAGGATGATTTCATTTTTCAGGGATTAGAGAGAGTGGTCCTTGTGGTGGACTGCAGGTATGGAGAGCTGTTTTCATCGTATTAGATAGATAAGAATGATTATATGTATTGTAGAAATGTCTCCTATCATGTTCCCTAATTTTTTATTATGTCCACATCCTGGTCCCCATCTTGGACATCATAACAAACGTGCACTTTTTTGTTTAATTTTCACATTGGACCATAGGAAAAATGACACTACAGCTACAGAGGTGACCGTCTGATAGCCCAGCTCGACTATCCATCTCTACTGAAGACCCTTTCAGCTTTTTGAGAGTTGGGTGGAGGACATCCAAGATGGGGACCAGGATGTGGACATAAAAAATTAGGGAACATGATAGGAGACATTTCTACAATACATATAATCATTCTTATCTATCTAATACGATGACAACAGCTCTCCATACCTGCAGTCCACCACAAGGACCACCCTCTCTAATCCCTGAAAAATGAAATCATCCTCAGTGACGAAGAGAGGGGGCTAAGCGCCCCCATGGTCTCAGAGCATTAACTCTTCTAAGAGTCCTAAGAGTCCTGCTCACACTGATGGGGTGCAGCTGTGGGACCCTATTTTCAGAGATAATGTCCTCCACCCAACTCTCAAAAAGCTGAAAGGGTCTTCAGTAGAGATGGATAGTCGAGCTGGGCTATCAGACGGTCACCTCTGTAGCTGTAGTGTCATTTTTCCTATGGTCCAATGTGTAAATTAAACAAAAAAGTGCACGTTTGTTATGATGTCCAAGATGGGGACCAGGATGTGGACATAATAAAAAATTAGGGAACATGATAGGAGACATTTCTACAATACATATAATCATTCTTATCTATCTAATACGATGACAACAGCTCTCCATACCTGCAGTCCACCACAAGGACCACCCTCTCTAATCCCTGAAAAATGAAATCATCCTCAGGGACGAAGAGAGGGGGCTAAGCGCCCCCCATGGTTTTAGAGCATTGACTCTTCTAAGAGTCCTAAGAGTCCTGCTTACACTGATGGGGTGCAGCTGTGGGACCCTATTTTAAGAGATGATGTCCTCCACCCAACTCTCAAAAAGCTGAAAGGGTCTTCAGTAGAGATGGATAGTCGAGCTGGGCTATCAGACGGTCACCTCTGTAGCTGTAGTGTCATTTTTCCTATGGTCCAATGTGTAAATTAAACAAAAAAGTGCACGTTTGTTATGATGTCCAAGATGGGGACCAGGATGTGGACATAATAAAAAATTAGGGAACATGATAGGAGACATTTCTACAATACATATAATCATTCTTATCTATCTAATACGATCACAACAGCTCTCCATACCTGCAGTCCACCACAAGGACCACTCTCTCTAATCCCTGAAAAATGAAATCATCCTCAGTGACGAAGAGAGGGGGCTAAGCGCCCCCCATGGTCTCAAAACATTGACTCTTCTAAGAGTCCTAAGAGTCCTGCTCACACTGATGGGGTGCAGCTGTGGGACCCTATTTTCAGAGATGATGTCCTCCACCCAACTCTCAAAAAGCTGAAAGGGTCTTCAGTAGAGATGGATAGTCGAGCTGGGCTACCAGACGGTCACCTCTGTAGCTGTAGTGTCATTTTTCCTATGGTCCAATGTGTAAATTAAACAAAAAAGTGCACGTTTGTTATGATTTCCACGATGGGGACCAGGATGTGGACATAATAAAAAAATAGGGAACATGATAGGAGACATTTCTACAATACATATAATCATTCTTATCTATCTAATACGATGACAACAGCTCTCCATACCTGCAGTCCACCACAAGGACCACCCTCTCTATTCCCTGAAAAGTGAAATCATCCTCAGTGACGAAGAGAGGGGGCTAAGCGCCCCCCATGGTCTCAAAACATTGACTCTTCTAAGAGTCCTAAGAGTCCTGCTCACACTGATGGGGTGCAGCTGTGGGACCCTATTTTCAGAGATGATGTCCTCCACCCAACTCTCAAAAAGCTGAAAGGGTCTTCAGTAGAGATGGATAGTCGAGCTGGGCTACCAGACGGTCACCTCTGTAGCTGTAGTGTCATTTTTCCTATGGTCCAATGTGTAAATTAAACAAAAAAGTGCACGTTTGTTATGATTTCCACGATGGGGACCAGGATGTGGACATAATAAAAAAATAGGGAACATGATAGGAGACATTTCTACAATACATATAATCATTCTTATCTATCTAATACGATGACAACAGCTCTCCATACCTGCAGTCCACCACAAGGACCACCCTCTCTATTCCCTGAAAAGTGAAATCATCCTCAGTGACGAAGAGAGGGGGCTAAGCGCCCCCCATGGTCTCAGAGCATTGACTCTTCTAAGAGTCCTAAGAGTCCTGCTCACACTGATGGGGTGCAGCTGTGGGACCCTATTTTCAGAGATGATGTTCTCCACCCAACTCTCAAAAAGCTGAAAGGGTCTTCAGTAGAGATGGATAGTCGAGCTGGGCTATCAGACGGTCACCTCTGTAGCTGTAGTGTCATTTTTCCTATGGTCCAATGTGTAAATTAAACAAAAAAGTGCACGTTTGTTATGATGTCCAAGATGGGGACCAGGATGTGGACATAATAAAAAATTAGGGAACATGATAGGAGACATTTCTACAATACATATAATCATTCTTATCTATTTAATACGATGACAACAGCTCTCCATACCTGCAGTCCACCACAAGGACCACCCTCTCTATTCCCTGAAAAATGAAATCATCCTCAGTGACGAAGAGAGGGGGCTAAGCGCCCCCCATGGTCTCAGAGCATTGACTCTTCTAAGAGTCCTAAGAGTCCTGCTCACACTGATAGGGTGCAGCTGTGGGACCCTATTTTCAGAGATGATGTCCTCCACCCAACTCTCAAAAAGCTAAAAGGGTCTTCAGTAGAGATGGATTGTCGAGCTGGGCTATCAGACGGTCACCTCTGTAGCTGTAGTGTCATTTTTCCTATTTTCCAATGTGTAAATTAAACAAAAAAGTGCACGTTTGTTATGATGTCCAAGATGGGGACCAGGATGTGGACATAATAAAAAATTAGGGAACATGATAGGAGACATTTCTACAATACATATAATCATTCTTATCTATCTAATACGATGATAACAGCTCTCCATACCTGCAGTCCACCACAAGGACCACCCTCTCTAATCCCTGAAAAATGAAATCATCCTCAGTGACGAAGAGAGGGGGCTAAGTGCCCCCAATGGTCTCAGAGCATTGACTCTTCTAAGAGTCCTAAGAGTCCTGCTCACACTGACGGGGTGCAGCTGTGGGACCCTATTTTCAGAGATGATGTCCTCCACCCAACTCTCAAAAAGCTGAAAGGGTCTTCAGTAGAGATGGATAGTCGAGCTGGGCTATCAGACGGTCACCTCTGTAGCTGTAGTGTCATTTTTCCTATGGTCCAATGTGTAAATTAAACAAAAAAGTGCACGTTTGTTATGATGTCCAAGATGGGGACCAGGATGTGGACATAATAAAAAATTAGGGAACATGATAGGAGACATTTCTACAATACATATAATCATTCTTATCTATCTAATACGATGACAACAGCTCTCCATACCTGCAGTCCACCACAAGGACCACCCTCTCTAATCCCTGAAAAATGAAATCATCCTCAGTGACGAAGAGAGGGGGCTAAGCGCCCCCATGGTCTCAGAGCATTAACTCTTCTAAGAGTCCTAAGAGTCCTGCTCACACTGATGGGGTGCAGCTGTGGGACCCTATTTTCAGAGATGATGTCCTCCACCCAACTCTCAAAAAGCTGAAAGGGTCTTCAGTAGAGATGGATAGTCGAGCTGGGCTATCAGACGGTCACCTCTGTAGCTGTAGTGTCATTTTTCCTATGGTCCAATGTGTAAATTAAACAAAAAAGTGCACGTTTGTTATGATGTCCAAGATGGGGACCAGGATGTGGACATAATAAAAAATTAGGGAACATGATAGGAGACATTTCTACAATACATATAATCATTCTTATCTATCTAATATGATGACAACAGCTCTCCATACCTGCAGTCCACCACAAGGACCACCCTCTCTAATCCCTGAAAAATGAAATCATCCTCAGTGACGAAGAGAGGGGGCTAAGCGCCCCCATGGTCTCAGAGCATTAACTCTTCTAAGAGTCCTAAGAGTCCTGCTCACACTGATGGGGTGCAGCTGTGGGACCCTATTTTCAGAGATGATGTCCTCCACCCAACTCTCAAAAAGCTGAAAGGGTCTTCAGTAGAGATGGATTGTCGAGCTGGGCTATCAGACGGTCACCTCTGCAGCTGTAGTGTCATTTTTCCTATGGTCCAATGTGTAAATTAAACAAAAAAGTGCACGTTTGTTATGATGTCCAAGATGGGGACCAGGATGTGGACATAATAAAAAATTAGGGAACATGATAGGAGACATTTCTACAATACATATAATCATTCTTATCTATCTAATACGATGACAACAGCTCTCCATACCTGCAGTCCACCACAAGGACCACCCTCTCTAATCCCTGAAAAATGAAATCATCCTCAGTGACGAAGAGAGGGGGCCAAGCGCCCCCCCATGGTACCAGAGCATTGACTCTTCTAAGAGTCCTAAGAGTCCTGCTCACACTGATGGGGTGAAGCTGTGGGACCCTATTTTCAGAGATGATGTCCTCCACCCAACTCTCAAAAAGCTGAAAGGGTCTTCAGTAGAGATGGATAGTCGAGCTGGGCTATCAGACGGTCACCTCTGTAGCTGTAGTGTCATTTTTCCTATGGTCCAATGTGTAAATTAAACAAAAAAGTGCACGTTTGTTATGATGTCCAAGATGGGGACCAGGATGTGGACATAATAAGAAATTAGGGAACATGATAGGAGACATTTCTACAATACATATAATCATTCTTATCTATCTAATACGATCACAACAGCTCTCCATACCTGCAGTCCACCACAAGGACCACTCTCTCTAATCCCTGAAAAATGAAATCATCCTCAGTGACGAAGAGAGGGGGCTAAGCGCCCCCCATGGTCTCAGAGCATTGACTCTTCTAAGAGTCCTAAGATTCCTGCTCACACTGATGGGGTGCAGCTGTGGGACCCTATTTTCAGAGATGATGTCCTCCACCCAACTCTCAAAAAGCTGAAAGGGTCTTCAGTAGAGATGGATAGTCGAGCTGGGCTATCAGACGGTCACCTCTGTAGCTGTAGTGTCATTTTTCCTATGGTCCAATTTGTAAATTAAACAAAAAAGTGCACGTTTGTTATGATTTCCAAGATGGGGACCAGGATGTGGACATAATAAAAAAATAGGGAACATGATAGGAGACATTTCTACAATACATATAATCATTCTTATCTATCTAATACGATGACAACAGCTCTCCATACCTGCAGTCCACCACAAGGACCACCCTCTCTATTCCCTGAAAAGTGAAATCATCCTCAGTGACGAGGAGAGGGGGCTAAGCGCCCCCCATGGTCTCAGAGCATTGACTCTTCTAAGAGTCCTAAGAGTCCTGCTCACACTGATGGGGTGCAGCTGTGGGACCCTATTTTCAGAGATGATGTTCTCCACCCAACTCTCAAAAAGCTGAAAGGGTCTTCAGTAGAGATGGATAGTCGAGCTGGGCTATCAGACGGTCACCTCTGTAGCTGTAGTGTCATTTTTCCTATGGTCCAATGTGTAAATTAAACAAAAAAGTGCACGTTTGTTATGATGTCCAAGATGGGGACCAGGATGTGGACATAATAAAAAATTAGGGAACATGATAGGAGACATTTCTACAATACATATAATCATTCTTATCTATTTAATACGATGACAACAGCTCTCCATACCTGCAGTCCACTACAAGGACCACCCTCTCTAATCCCTGAAAAATGAAATCATCCTCAGTGACGAAGAGAGGGGGCTAAGCGCCCCCCATGGTCTCAGAGCATTGACTCTTCTAAGAGTCCTAAGAGTCCTGCTCACACTGATGGGGTGCAGCTGTGGGACCCTATTTTCAGAGATGATGTCCTCCACCCAACTCTCAAAAAGCTGAAAGGTTCTTCAGTAGAGATGGATAGTCGAGCTGGGCTATCAGACGGTCACCTCTGTAGCTGTAGTGTCATTTTTCCTATGGTCCAATGTGTAAATTAAACAAAAAAGTGCACGTTTGTTATGATGTCCAAGATGGGGACCAGGATGTGGACATAATAAAAAATTAGGGAACATGATAGGAGACATTTCTACAATACATATAATCATTCTTATCTATCTAATACGATGGCAACAGCTCTCCATACCTGCAGTCCACCACAAGGACCAGTCTCTCTAATCCCTGAAAAATGAAATTATCCTCAGTGACGAAGAGAGGGGGCTAAGCGCCCCCCATGGTCTCAAAACATTGACTCTTCTAAGAGTCCTAAGAGTCCTGCTCACACTGATGGGGTGCAGCTGTGGGACCCTATTTTCAGAGATGATGTCCTCCAGCCAACTCTCAAAAAGCTGAAAGGGTCTTCAGTAGAGATGGATAGTCGAGCTGGGCTATCAGACGGTCACCTCTGTAGCTGTAGTGTCATTTTTCCTATGGTCCAATGTGTAAATTAAACAAAAAAGTGCACGTTTGTTATGATTTCCAAGATGGGGACCAGGATGTGGACATAATAAAAAAATAGGGAACATGATAGGAGACATTTCTACAATACATATAATCATTCTTATCTATCTAATACGATGACAACAGCTCTCCATACCTGCAGTCCACCACAAGGACCACCCTCTCTATTCCCTGAAAAGTGAAATCATCCTCAGTGACGAAGAGAGGGGGCTAAGCGCCCCCCATGGTCTCAGAGCATTGACTCTTCTAAGAGTCCTAAGAGTCCTGCTCACACTGATGGGGTGCAGCTGTGGGACCCTATTTTCAGAGATGATGTTCTCCACCAAACTCTCAAAAAGCTGAAAGGGTCTTCAGTAGAGATGGATAGTCGAGCTGGGCTATCAGACGGTCACCTCTGTAGCTGTAGTGTCATTTTTCCTATGGTCCAATGTGTAAATTAAACAAAAAAGTGCACGTTTGTTATGATGTCCAAGATGGGGACCAGGATGTGGACATAATAAAAAATTAGGGAACATGATAGGAGACATTTCTACAATACATATAATCATTCTTATCTATTTAATACGATGACAACAGCTCTCCATACCTGCAGTCCACCACAAGGACCACCCTCTCTAATCCCTGAAAAATGAAATCATCCTCAGTGACGAAGAGAGGGGGCTAAGCGCCCCCCATGGTCTCAGAGCATTGACTCTTCTAAGAGCCCTAAGAGTCCTGCTCACACTGATGGGGTGCAGCTGTGGGACCCTATTTTCAGAGATGATGTCCTCCACCCAACTCTCAAAAAGCTGAAAGGGTCTTCAGTAGAGATGGATTGTCGAGCTGGGCTATCAGACGGTCACCTCTGTAGCTGTAGTGTCATTTTTCCTATGGTCCAATGTGTAAATTAAACAAAAATGTGCACGTTTGTTATGATGTCCAAGATGGGGACCAGGATGTGGACATAATAAAAAATTAGGGAACATGATAGGAGACATTTCTACAATACATATAATCATTCTTATCTATCTAATACGATGATAACAGCTCTCCATACCTGCAGTCCACCACAAGGACCACCCTCTCTAATCCCTGAAAAATGAAATCATCCTCAGTGACGAAGAGAGGGGGCTAAGTGCCCCCAATGGTCTCAGAGCATTGACTTTTCTAAGAGTCCTAAGAGTCCTGCTCACACTGATGGGGTGCAGCTGTGGGACCCTATTTTCAGAGATGATGTCCTCCACCCAACTCTCAAAAAGCTGAAAGGGTCTTCAGTAGAGATGGATAGTCGAGCTGGGCTATCAGACGGTCACCTCTGTAGCTGTAGTGTCATTTTTCCTATGGTCCAATGTGTAAATTAAACAAAAAAGTGCACGTTTGTTATGATGTCCAAGATGGGGACCAGGATGTGGACATAATAAAAAATTAGGGAACATGATAGGAGACATTTCTACAATACATATAATCATTCTTATCTATCTAATACGATGACAACAGCTCTCCATACCTGCAGTCCACCACAAGGACCACCCTCTCTAATCCCTGAAAAATGAAATCATCCTCAGTGACGAAGAGAGGGGGCCAAGCGCCCCCCATGGTACCAGAGCATTAACTCTTCTAAGAGTCCTAAGAGTCCTGCTCACATTGATGGGGTGAAGCTGTGGGACCCTATTTTCAGAGATGATGTCCTCCACCCAACTCTCAAAAAGCTGAAAGGGTCTTCAGTAGAGATGGATAGTCGAGCTGGGCTATCAGACGGTCACCTCTGTAGCTGTAGTGTCATTTTTCCTATGGTCCAATGTGTAAATTAAACAAAAAAGTGCACGTTTGTTATGATGTCCAAGATGGGGACCAGGATGTGGACATAATAAGAAATTAGGGAACATGATAGGAGACATTTCTACAATACATATAATCATTCTTATCTATCTAATACGATGACAACAGCTCTCCATACCTGCAGTCCACCACAAGGACCACCCTCTCTAATCCCTGAAAAATGAAATCATCCTCAGGGACGAAGAGAGGGGGCTAAGCGCCCCCCATGGTTTTAGAGCATTGACTCTTCTAAGAGTCCTAAGAGTCCTGCTTACACTGATGGGGTGCAGCTGTGGGACCCTATTTTCAGAGATGATGTCCTCCACCCAACTCTCAAAAAGCTGAAAGGGTCTTCAGTAGAGATGGATAGTCGAGCTGGGCTATCAGACGGTCACCTCTGTAGCTGTAGTGTCATTTTTCCTATGGTCCAATGTGTAAATTAAACAAAAAAGTGCACGTTTGTTATGATGTTCAAGATGGGGACCAGGATGTGGACATAATAAAAAATTAGGGAACATGATAGGAGACATTTCTACAATACATATAATCATTCTTATCTATCTAATACGATCACAACAGCTCTCCATACCTGCAGTCCACCACAAGGACCACTCTCTCTAATCCCTAAAAAATGAAATCATCCTCAGTGACGAAGAGAGGGGGCTAAGCGCCCCCCATGGTCTCAGAGCATTGACTCTTCTAAGAGTCCTAAGATTCCTGCTCACACTGATGGGGTGCAGCTGTGGGACCCTATTTTCAGAGATGATGTCCTCCACCCAACTCTCAAAAAGCTGAAAGGGTCTTCAGTAGAGATGGATAGTCGAGCTGGGCTATCAGACGGTCACCTCTGTAGCTGTAGTGTTATTTTTCCTATGGTCCAATGTGTAAATTAAACAAAAAAGTGCACGTTTGTTATGATGTCCAAGATGGGGACCAGGATGTGGACATAATAAAAAATTAGGGAACATGATAGGAGACATTTCTACAATACATATAATCATTCTTATCTATTTAATACGATGACAACAGCTCTCCATACCTGCAGTCCACCACAAGGACCACCCTCTCTAATCCCTGAAAAATGAAATCATCCTCAGTGACGAAGAGAGGGGGCTAAGCGCCCCCCATGGTCTCAGAGCATTGACTCTTCTAAGAGTCCTAAGAGTCCTGCTCACACTGATGGGGTGCAGCTGTGGGACCCTATTTTCAGAGATGATGTCCTCCACCCAACTCTCAAAAAGCTGAAAGGGTCTTCAGTAGAGATGGATAGTCGAGCTGGGCTATTAGACGGTCACCTCTGTAGCTGTAGTGTCATTTTTCCTATGGTCCAATGTGTAAATTAAACAAAAAAGTGCACGTTTGTTATGATGTCCAAGATGGGGACCAGGATGTGGACATAATAAAAAATTAGGGAACATGATAGGAGACATTTCTACAATACATATAATCATTCTTATCTATCTAATACGATGATAACAGCTCTCCATATCTGCAGTCCACCACAAGGACCACCCTCTCTAATCCCTGAAAAATGAAATCATCCTCAGTGATGAAGAGAGGGGGCTAAGTGCCCCCAATGGTCTCAGAGCATTGACTCTTCTAAGAGTCCTAAGAGTCCTGCTCACACTGATGGGGTGCAGCTGTGGGACCCTATTTTCAGAGATGATGTCCTCCACCCAACTCTCAAAAAGCTGAAAGGGTCTTCAGTAGAGATGGATAGTCGAGCTGGGCTATCAGACGGTCACCTCTGTAGCTGTAGTGTCATTTTCCCTATGGTCAAATGTGTAAATTAAACAAAAAAGTGCACGTTTGTTATGATGTCCAAGATGGGGACCAGGATGTGGACATAATAAAAAATTAGGGAACATGATAGGAGACATTTCTACAATACATATAATCATTCTTATCTATCTAATACGATGACAACAGCTCTCCATACCTGCAGTCCACCACAAGGACCACCCTCTCTAATCCCTGAAAAATGAAATCATCCTCAGTGACGAAGAGAGGGGGCTAAGCGCCCCCATGGTCTCAGAGCATTAACTCTTCTAAGAGTCCTAAGAGTCCTGCTCACACTGATGGGGTGCAGCTGTGGGACCCTATTTTCAGAGATGATGTCCTCCACCCAACTCTCAAAAAGCTGAAAGGGTCTTCAGTAGAGATGGATAGTCGAGCTGGGCTATCAGACGGTCACCTCTGTAGCTGTAGTGTCATTTTCCCTATGGTCAAATGTGTAAATTAAACAAAAAAGTGCACGTTTGTTATGATGTCCAAGATGGGGACCAGGATGTGGACATAATAAAAAATTAGGGAACATGATAGGAGACATTTCTACAATACATATAATCATTCTTATCTATCTAATACGATGACAACAGCTCTCCATACCTGCAGTCCACCACAAGGACCACCCTCTCTAATCCCTGAAAAATGAAATCATCCTCAGTGACGAAGAGAGGGGGCTAAGCGCCCCCATGGTCTCAGAGCATTAACTCTTCTAAGAGTCCTAAGAGTCCTGCTCACACTGATGGGGTGCAGCTGTGGGACCCTATTTTCAGAGATGATGTCCTCCACCCAACTCTCAAAAAGCTGAAAGGGTCTTCAGTAGAGATGGATAGTCGAGCTGGGCTATCAGACGGTCACCTCTGTAGCTGTAGTGTCATTTTTCCTATGGTCCAATGTGTAAATTAAACAAAAAAGTGCACGTTTGTTATGATGTCCAAGATGGGGACCAGGATGTGGACATAATAAAAAATTAGGGAACATGATAGGAGACATTTCTACAATACATATAATCATTCTTATCTATCTAATACGATGACAACAGCTCTCCATACCTGCAGTCCACCACAAGGACCACCCTCTCTAATACCTGAAAAATGAAATCATCCTCAGTGACGAAGAGAGGGGGCCAAGCGCCCCCCATGGTACCAGAGCATTGACTCTTCTAAGAGTCCTAAGAGTCCTGCTCACACTGATGGGGTGAAGCTGTGGGACCCTATTTTCAGAGATGATGTCCTCCACCCAACTCTCAAAAAGCTGAAAGGGTCTTCAGTAGAGATGGATAGTCGAGCTGGGCTATCAGACGGTCACCTCTGTAGCTGTAGTGTCATTTTTCCTATGGTCCAATGTGTAAATTAAACAAAAAAGTGCACGTTTGTTATGATGTCCAAGATGGGGACCAGGATGTGGACATAATAAGAAATTAGGGAACATGATAGGAGACATTTCTACAATACATATAATCATTCTTATCTATCTAATACGATGACAACAGCTCTCCATACCTGCAGTCCACCACAAGGACCACCCTCTCTAATCCCTGAAAAATGAAATCATCCTCAGGGACGAAGAGAGGGGGCTAAGCGCCCCCCATGGTTTTAGAGCATTGACTCTTCTAAGAGTCCTAAGAGTCCTGCTTACACTGATGGGGTGCAGCTGTGGGACCCTATTTTCAGAGATGATGTCCTCCACCCAACTCTCAAAAAGCTGAAAGGGTCTTCAGTAGAGATGGATAGTCGAGCTGGGCTATCAGACGGTCACCTCTGTAGCTGTAGTGTCATTTTTCCTATGGTCCAATGTGTAAATTAAACAAAAAAGTGCACGTTTGTTATGATGTCCAAGATGGGGACCAGGATGTGGACATAATAAAAAATTAGGGAACATGATAGGAGACATTTCTACAATACATATAATCATTCTTATCTATCTAATACGATGACAACAGCTCTCCATACCTGCAGTCCACCACAAGGACCACCCTCTCTAATCCCTGAAAAATGAAATCATCCTCAGTGACGAAGAGAGGGGGCTAAGCGCCCCCATGGTCTCAGAGCATTAACTCTTCTAAGAGTCCTAAGAGTCCTGCTCACACTGATGGGGTGCAGCTGTGGGACCCTATTTTCAGAGATGATGTCCTCCACCCAACTCTCAAAAAGCTGAAAGGGTCTTCAGTAGAGATGGATAGTCAAGCTGGGCTATCAGACGGTCACCTCTGTAGCTGTAGTGTCATTTTTCCTATGGTCCAATGTGTAAATTAAACAAAAAAGTGCACGTTTGTTATGATGTCCAAGATGGGGACCAGGATGTGGACATAATAAAAAATTAGGGAACATGATAGGAGACATTTCTACAATACATATAATCATTCTTATCTATCTAATACGATGACAACAGCTCTCCATACCTGCAGTCCACCACAAGGACCACCCTCTCTAATCCCTGAAAAATGAAATCATCCTCAGTGACGAAGAGAGGGGGCCAAGCGCCCCCCATGGTACCAGAGCATTGACTCTTCTAAGAGTCCTAAGAGTCCTGCTCACACTGATGGGGTGAAGCTGTGGGACCCTATTTTCAGAGATGATGTCCTCCACTCAACTCTCAAAAAGCTGAAAGAGTCTTCAGTAGAGATGGATAGTCGAGCTAGGCTATCAGACGGTCACCTCTGTAGCTGTAGTGTCATTTTTCCTATGGTCCAATGTGTAAATTAAACAAAAAAGTGCACGTTTGTTATGATGTCCAAGATGGGGACCAGGATGTGGACATAATAAGAAATTAGGGAACATGATAGGAGACATTTCTACAATACATATAATCATTCTTATCTATCTAATACGATGACAACAGCTCTCCATACCTGCAGTCCACCACAAGGACCACCCTCTCTAATCCCTGAAAAATGAAATCATCCTCAGGGACGAAGAGAGGGGGCTAAGCGCCCCCCATGGTTTTAGAGCATTGACTCTTCTAAGAGTCCTAAGAGTCCTGCTTACACTGATGGGGTGCAGCTGTGGGACCCTATTTTCAGAGATGATGTCCTCCACCCAACTCTCAAAAAGCTGAAAGGGTCTTCAGTAGAGATGGATAGTCGAGCTGGGCTATCAGACGGTCACCTCTGTAGCTGTAGTGTCATTTTTCCTATGGTCCAATGTGTAAATTAAACAAAAAAGTGCACGTTTGTTATGATGTCCAAGATGGGGACCAGGATGTGGACATAATAAAAAATTAGGGAACATGATAGGAGACATTTCTACAATACATATAATCATTCTTATCTATCTAATACGATCACAACAGCTCTCCATACCTGCAGTCCACCACAAGGACCACTCTCTCTAATCCCTGAAAAATGAAATCATCTTCAGTGACGAAGAGAGGGGGCTAAGCGCCCCCCATGGTCTCAGAGCATTGACTCTTCTAAGAGTCCTAAGATTCCTGCTCACACTGATGGGGTGCAGCTGTGGGACCCTATTTTCAGAGATGATGTCCTCCACCCAACTCTCAAAAAGCTGAAAGGGTCTTCAGTAGAGATGGATAGTCGAGCTGGGCTATCAGACGGTCACCTCTGTAGCTGTAGTGTCATTTTTCCTATGGTCCAATGTGTAAATTAAACAAAAAAGTGCACGTTTGTTATGATGTCCAAGATGGGGACCAGGATGTGAACATAATAAAAAAATAGGGAACATGATAGGAGACATTTCTACAATACATATAATCATTCTTATCTATCTAATACGATGACAACAGCTCTCCATACCTGCAGTCCACCACAAGGACCACCCTCTCTATTCCCTGAAAAGTGAAATCATCCTCAGTGACGAAGAGAGGGGGCTAAGCGCCCCCCATGGTCTCAGAGCATTGACTCTTCTAAGAGTCCTAAGAGTCCTGCTCACACTGATGGGGTGCAGCTGTGGGACCCTATTTTCAGAGATGATGTTCTCCACCCAACTCTCAAATAGCTGAAAGGGTCTTCAGTAGAGATGGATAGTCGAGCTGGGCTATCAGACGGTCACCTCTGTAGCTGTAGTGTCATTTTTCCTATGGTCCAATGTGTAAATTAAACAAAAAAGTGCACGTTTGTTATGATGTCCAAGATGGGGACCAGGATGTGGACATAATAAAAAATTAGGGAACATGATAGGAGACATTTCTACAATACATATAATCATTCTTATCTATTTAATACGATGACAACAGCTCTCCATACCTGCAGTCCACCACAAGGACCACCCTCTCTAATCCCTGAAAAATGAAATCATCCTCAGTGACGAAGAGTGGGGGCTAAGCGCCCCCCATGGTCTCAGAGCATTGACTCTTCTAAGAGTCCTAAGAGTCCTGCTCACACTGATGGGGTGCAGCTGTGGGACCCTATTTTCAGAGATGATGTTCTCTACCAAACTCTCAAAAAGCTGAAAGGGTCTTCAGTAGAGATGGATAGTCGAGCTGGGCTATCAGACGGTCACCTCTGTAGCTGTAGTGTCATTTTTCCTATGGTCCAATGTGTAAATTAAACAAAAAAGTGCACGTTTGTTATGATGTCCAAGATGGGGACCAGGATGTGGACATAATAAAAAATTAGGGAACATGATAGGAGACATTTCTACAATACATATAATCATTCTTATCTATCTAATACGATGACAACAGCTCTCCATACCGTATTTCATGGTCAATCCAGGTTTGTCAGTGATGGCACTGACATAATGTATGGCGTCTTTTTCGGGCGTTATCCTTTGCCTTTTCATTGTGAAAATCCAGTTGCCTATATCAAAGCAAATTCTACTACTTGTAAAGTATGCAGAAAATGAAATGTAGAACATATAACATCAACTGCTTAGGAACGCATCATAGGTTAGTACTTAAAAGGATATTGTCATGTTCTAGTCATAATGCAAGCTGGACATTTTTCATGTTACCCTGTAATCGCCGGCCTGTTCTAATGCTCACAAGCAAAGATATATGCTCAGCTGCTAAGGCTTCCCTCTGCCTTCTGAATGAAAATTGAATATGTCTGGCTCACTGTGTATATAGCAGGTGCTCAGAAAAAATAAGAGTCAATTCAAAAGAAATAGCTCTGGCACACTATAGTGATTAATAACGTAAGAAAAGAACTCTTGGAATGCTGAAAATTCTTTATTTGTGCAAAAGGATAATTCATCCAACGTTTCGACCTTGTTTTTAGGTCTTTATCAAGGATAAAGTTATCTAAGATCATAAAGGGTTACAAAACCATATAAACACGTAATTAGTACATAGTACAACATAACAGTACAATATATTGCTACTTGAGAGTACAATGGGTCAAATGACCATGAGGCACATACAAAAAATTTTTCCAAAGCCATAGTGAAAACATTTGTACTGAGGAAAGAAAATTTCCACATGACCTATCTGGAGAAACATTCTGGATCAAACAACCAAAAATAGTCAAGCAGGTAAATACACACCTATATGGATAACAGGATGAAATGTGTTCAATTGTATAGCGTCATTGCCATTAAGGTACAAATGGAAAACTTGCAATCCTATATAGTGAAGGAAATGAACACATATCATATCAAAGAACACAGGAACATGGGTGTGAGAAAAACCTCAATGTTTATACTTTGTTCTTTATAATGGTGTGAACATGTATATGTCTCAGTACCTTATGCACTTGAGAATTCTAGTGAGTAGATGATGAAAGCCTATTCCAGAACTGGAATCGGTAAATAATTGTAGGTGGAATCTAAATGTAAAGATGGTACAAGTGTTATCATGACACGTGGGCTATAACACAATGGACCGTGTGACAAAGAAGAAAGGAGAGAAAGAAGAGGAAGAAAATGGAACTACCTGTAACATTACGTGATAGTCACTGGTAAGTATCACTTGACAATTCAGGTGAAAAAGGATTCCTTTATTAAAGGGTTCTCAGTCGCCTCAGGATCATGAAATACTAGGGTAAATGATATGAGAATGGGTAAGAAGCACCACTAAAGGAAATATGAGATGCAGGACATATATCTATAAACCCCTGAACTACATGATAGAAATAAAAAGAAGAAAAAAGAAAAAAAAGAAGAAAGAAGAAGAACACATAGAATGCGGAAAGAGAATGGGTACAACTACCTGAGTTACTGCAGGGAGGCCCCTGGTTGGTATTGTGAGGGTTAGTGGAATTCCTTCACTGAAGGGTTCTCAGTTGCCTCAGGTTCGTGAAAAATGCTATAGACAAATAATGCCCGGAGAAAAGGGGTTCATATACAGCGAATAATGGTAATACAAGGTACATGTGTCACATGTAATAGTATATATATATATATATATATTGTACTAAGCTCTACACCAGAAATAGAAAGTAGTCCCTCTGCCTTTTGTCTAGGTGCCCTGAGTTATGTCCTGTAAACTGTCACAGCGACCCAGACACACATGTGTAGTAGGGGAATATCCCTGCTGAGATGCCAGTGCTAGAGCACTCGTTTGCTGTGGAGTTGAACGCTATGTGAGCAGTTCTTACCTTCAATGAGCAGAAGTCTCTTTTTTCAGATTTCAATATCTCTGTGGGTATCTGGCAGAAATATGGAATACTCTTTACTGCTAAGACCCTGTACACCACTCCCACTAAAGGGGGCTTTACACGCTGCAACATCGCTAATGCGGAGTCGTTGGGGTCACGGAATTTGTGACGCACATCCGGCCGCATTAGCGATGTTGCTGCGTGTGACACCGATGAGCGATTTTGCATCGTTGCAAAAACGTGCAAAATCGCTCATCGGTGACATGGGTCTCCATTCTCGATTATCGTTACTGCAGCAGTAACGATGTAGTTCGTCGCTCCTGCGGCAGCACACATCACTCCGTGTGACACCGCAGAAACGAGGAACCTCTCCTTACCTGCCTCCCAGCCGCTATGAGGAAGGAAGGAGGTGGGCGGGATGTTCCGGCCACTCATCTCCGCCCCTCCGCTGCTATTGGGCGGTCGCTCAGTGACGTCGCTGTGACGCCGCACGGACCGCCCCCTTAGAAAGGAGGCGGTTCGCCGGTCACAGCGACGTCGCCGGGCAGGTAAGTATGTGTGACGGGTCTGGTCGGTGTTGTGCGGCATGGGCAGCGATTTACCCGTGTCGCGCAACAGATGGGGGCGGGTACCCACACTAGCGATATCGGGACCGATATCGCAGTGTGTAAAGTAGCCTTTAGTCACATGACCAAGACTGTATCTGTGTCCCTACAACACACTTGAGACAAATGTGTGTGTGAGCCTGCATTGTGGGGTATATATAATATATTATAGAGCTGGGAAGGATCATTCTAAGCAGTGAGCTGTTCCAGTATTTGTAGGAAAATACCCAGTAGAAGCATCAAACACAGCACCAATACCTCCCATCAGTATCCCACCACAGTGCCATGTAACCCATGCCCTACACTCCCATCTACACCAATACTATACAGGCACAAACTAGTATATCTGACTAAAAGCCCCCAAAATATGAAGAACGGCCTATAGTTGAGTGTGGATATAAAATCTATGTGAGCAGAGCTAGAATAGAAATCACTGATCGCATTGAAGTCATTCTGACCATAAATCACCATGATATCAAGGTGAGGAGTTGTGTGTTACTGCTGGGAGGAAAGGGTTAACAGTGGAATATTAAGGTGCATTTCTGTGTGCAGTGTTACTAGTCAATGTAACAATTCAGTATGAGCTGCTCTTGGTGCCGGGGGAGGGAGATGCTCTCCTGAGCAAGATAGATGGGGAATGAACATAATATCTATATAGTGTAAGGCAGGGGGTCTCAAACTCGGCTGGGTGTATGGGCCGCACAGAGGAAAAAAATAATTTGGGGGGCTGCATTCTTTGCAAGACAAAGTGACATTTTTATTGGTACCATATATGTATATATTTTTTTCACACACCTTTGGATGACTGATTTTCAACATTTTTCACTTGTTTATTATAACAAATGTGCACATTATTTGGTTAAATCTAAAAAAAATAAATGTGATGTTAAAAAAAAGTCATGCCTTATTTTGTTTTTTTTTACATTTTATCCCTTTCTTTTAACTAATAGTGTTACAATTATGACACTAGCGTTTTGTGAAGGGAATGCTTTGCCTACTTCCGTGACTATGGCCTTCCGGAACTGCTGCATTTTGGCTGACCTCTCCGCCTCGGGAATAAGAGACATAAAGTTCTCCTTGTAGCGTGGGTCTAACAGTGTTACCAACCAGTAATGATTGTCGGCCAAGATGTTCTTAACGCGAGGGTCACGAGACAGGCAGCTTACCATAAAGTCATCCATGTGCGCCAGACTCTTAACAGCCATCACTTCAGTATCCAGACCAACACGATGACTGAACATGCTGTCCTCCTCCTTCTCCTCCTCCTCCTCATCTACCCTGTCCTCTGGCCAGCCACGCTGAACTGAGCATATGACTGGTATGCATGTCATATCCTCAATTTGGCCGGAGAGTTGCTCCATGTCTTCATCTTCCTCCTCGTCATAGTCCTCCACTGCACGTTGTGATGAGACGAGGCTGGGCTATGTGTTATCACCCACACCCACTACTGTTTCTTGCTCCAACTCATCGTGTTCCGCCTGCAATGCATCATGTTTGGTTTTGAGCAGAGACCGTTTTAGAAGGCAGAGAAGCGGTATGGTGACGCTAATAATGGCGTCATCGCCGCTCACCATCTTGGTGGAGTCCTCAAAGTTTTGGAGGATGGTACATAGGTCGGACATCCATCTCCACTCCTCAGGTGTTATGTGTGGAGTTTGACCCATTTCCCGACGGCTTAGGTGATGCAGGTACTCAACAACTGCCCTCTTCTGCTCACATATCCTGATCAACATGTGCAGAGTTGAATTCCAACGCGTGGGGACATCACACACCAGTCTGTGAGCCGGAAGATGCAAACGACGCTGAAAGCCGGCAAGGCCGGCTGAAGCAGTAGGTGACTTTCGAAAATGTGCAGACAGGCGGCGAACTTTTACCAGCAGATCAGACAGCTCTGGGTATGACTTTAGAAACCGCTGAACCACGAGGTTGAGCACATGGGCCATGCATGGAACATGTGTCAGCTGGCCTCGCCTCAAAGCCGCCACTAGGTTCCGGCCATTGTCACACACAACCTTTCCTGGCTTTAGGTTCAGAGGTGTGAGCCAGTGATCTGCATGCTGTTTTAGAGCTGTCCACACCTCTTCTGCATTGTGGGATTTGTCACTTATGCAGATTAGCTGCAGCACAGCCTGTTGCCGCTTCGCCGAGGCAGTGCTGCAGTGCTTCCAGCTTGGGACTGGTGTGGAGGGTAAAGTGGATGAGGATGCGCAGGAGGAGGAGGAGGCTGAAGAGCATGACATTCCGGAGCTGTAGAGTGTGGGTGAAACCCTGACTGAGGTAGGGCCTGCAAACCTTGGTGTGGGAAGGACTTGTTCCGTTCCTCGCTCAAACTGGGTCCCAGCTGGGCTGGGCTGGGTCCCTACCCGGCTGGGTAGGGCGTTGTGGGGGGTTTGTCTATCTCCGTTTGAGGTGAGTTTGTTTAAGTTAGCCTTTTCTTTGGCGTTTTTTGGAGCCCTGCGGGTTGGGGAGTTGGTATCGCCCAGTAAGGCGTTCCCCGGGGGCTTGGATTGGGGTGACATTGTCAGTGGAAAACGGAGTTGAATTTTGGATTAGGAAATCGAAAACTGATCAGAGAGGTGTGGGTAGACTAGTCCGTTTGGGGATGGTTGTGGCATCTGATATGTGCCCGTTCAAGTGTCTCGGGAATTTTCAACAGATCCGTCCGAAGGTGGATGGCCCCTTATTATGTCACGAGGATGGGTCCTTTTTATCGAGATACCAATTTGTGAGTGTTTTTAGGGCATGTTTGAAGTCGTTGGGGTTAGATCCGAAGTCTTTCGGATTGGGGCAGCGACGGAGGCCTCTATATGCGGCCTACCGGAGGAGACAGTTAAGCAGATTGGTAGGTGGAAGTCGCAGCGCTTTAAGTCGTATGTACGTCCCCAGGTGGTTGTTGGCAATTGAGGGGAAAAGGGGGGGGTATTAGGGTAGCAATGGGGGGGGGTGAGAGTGTGTGTTTTTTGTCAATTTGGTTTGGTGAGGCAATAAAATGGTGTCGTCTGTACATTTTGTATTGCAGAAGCACCCCCCCTTCCTTCCCTGGTCTGGATCCTTGGCCACTCTTATGTGTATTGGGGAGCCCGACGAGCGGACGCGAGATGGAACGGGAGACAGCTAGGTTTTGAGAAGGACCTGGCTCTCGTGCGATGGCTCGGTGTTCGGGGGTTAGGGTGGAACAGGGTGTTGCAGGAGGTGCATAGATACGCCCGGTTGGACAGACCTCCTGACATGTTAGTGTTGCATGCCGGGGGGAATGATTTGGGTGGGCGTCCTTTTCGAATCTTGATAAAGGACATCAAACATGATTTGTTACGGTTATGGGTGTCGTTTCCAGGTCTAACGATAGTCTGGTCGGAGATAGTAGCGAGAAAGAGTTGGCAGAAAGCGCGGTCAGTTGACAGGTTGAACAAGGCGCGGGCGAAGGTTAATAGGGCGATCTCGAAGTTTGTTAGTCGGAACGGGGGTATAGCAATACGGCATGTTGAGTTGGAAAGGACGGAAGAGGAATTTTGGTTGGCTGACGGGGTACACCTTAATGCGGTGGGAACTGACTTATGGGCTCTTGGCTTGCAGGGAGGTATTGAGAGGGCCCTTTGGTTGCGGGGGGTCTCAGGCACTTGAAGGGTTTCAAGGTGCCTTCGTTGTGGTGTTGTTTATTGGTGGGTCCTTGAAGTTGGTTTAAAATTGGTTCGGGGATTCATCCGGGTATGGATCCCCTCATTGGCAGAATTGATGGTCCCCTGGTGATTTTGGGGGGAAACCCCGACGGGGTATGTCGGGGCCCCTGGGGGTGTGGTTGGGGTTGACGGAGGATTAACCCTTACCATTTGGTGCTCCTGAGCCAGTGTGGGTAACGGCTGGGAGCAAGTTGAGGTTTTTTATTGCTCGGTTATGGGAATCACCAGGGTTTTGGTAGCTTCAAGGACCTTACCACATTGCAAATTTTATTGGTTATGTATTCTTGTTAATAAAATGGCTGCTATGGCCAAAATTATCCAAAGATAAATTTGTGTCTGTGTAATTACTTTTAAATAAGAAATGGGAATGGAGGTGTGGGGTATGAAAGGAAGACCGGAGTCAACAATTCCAGGGTCAAGCATGTTTATTTGCGTAAGCTTCGTTCCAGGGTAGAAAGGGTAAGAGTGCCTTTCAGAATTCGAAGTGGTCGGACTGTACGGACCACCAAGAACTGCAGGAGAGCTTGAACATCTTCCCATGGATTTGCGACATCCTCCCTCATCAGTTACGTAGGTAAGCAGGTTCTCAGCATTGCAGCCCATTTGTTGTCTTAAGTTAGTTAAGCGGGGTTAACTAACCTGTCAGTTCAGCCTCAGGTCTAAAGCAGAGGCCTGGACTCCACTCCTTACTCCTCACTCCACAACTCTCCTTAAAAACAACTGACTCCTTTTTCCTGCCCCGGGGTCTCCAGACCCCTAGGTGGGCGTTTCCTTCCATCTGGTCCTGCCCACTGGTGTGCCTGTCTTTCCCTGGGGGAGGTGACTAGGATTTTCTGGTTGGCTTTGTGTGACTTAGGTGAGGGAAGTTGTTATGCGGGGGCCTATGTGTGACTACCTGCAGTGTCAGGGCGTCACATATGTATGTGTGTATGTCTGCTAAAGGAATCCGCACCGTCATATTTACAAACACAAAATTTTGCAGACACCTCATGTGACTCAGGGAACGTCGTAGACTATGTTTTAACAGGAATATTTAACCCCGCGCTTTACAGTTACTCTCCAAAAAACCTGCCTCCATTAAACTGAATGGAGGTGGGAGCTGCAAGTTATTAATAGCAGCTGTGATTGGTTGCTATAGGAACAAAGGACATTCATAGTATAAGAAGCTTATGTGTGAGATAATATGATGTCAGTGGGGAGACAGATAGAGAGAGACAGACACAGACTGAGAGACAAACAGACAGAGACAGATAGGCATAGACAGACAGGGAAAGAGACAGAGACAAACAGACAGAGGCAGACAGGGAAAGAGACAGACAGAAATAGACAGGGAAAAAAGGCAGACAGACAGAGACAGAGAAAGAGACAGAGGCAGATAGGGAAACAGACAGAGACAAACATACAGAGACAGGCAGGAGAAAAGGCAGACCGACAGGGAAAGAGACAGACAGGGGAAGAGACAGACAGAGAGAGACAGACAGATAGAGACAGACAAAGAAATACAGAGATAGACAGGGAAAGAGACAAACGGGGAATGAGTCAGACAGAGAGAGACAAAGAGAGACAGGCAGAGAGAGACAGGGAAAGAGACAGACAGGGGAAGAGAAAGACAGAGACAGACAAAGAAATACAGAGACAGACAGGGGAAGAGACAGACAGGGGAAGAGACAGACAGGGGAAGAGACAGACAGACAGGGAAAGAGACAGACCTGGAAAAGAGACAGACCTGGAAAAGAGACAGGCCTGGAAAAGAGACAGACAGACATAGAAACAGACAGCCACAAAGAGAGAGAGAGACAGACAGACACAGAGAGACAGACAGAGATAGAGAGACAGACAGACATGGATAGAGATAGAGACACACAGAGACAGACAGATGACAGAGACTGGGAGAGAGACAGACAGAAGCATAAATCCCTATCTAAAACTTAACATTTAATGATAGTTTTAAAAGGTAAAAAAACACAAATCATGTAAATAGAATGACTCTCTTCTGTGCATAGAGTCAACATTTTGTGTTTGTAAATATGACGGTGCGGATTCCTTTAGCAGACATACACACATACATATGTGACGCCCTGACACTGCAGGTAGTCACACATAGGCCCCCGCATAACAAATTCCCTCACCTAAGTCACACAAAGCCAACCAGAAAACCCTAGTCACCTCCCCCAGGGAAAGACAGGCACACCAGTGGGCAGGACCAGACGGAAGGAAACGCCCACCTAGGGGTCTGGAGACCCCGGGGCAGGAAAAATGAGTCAGTTGTTTTTAAGGAGAGTTGTGGAGTGAGGAGTAAGGAGTGGAGTCCAGGCCTCTGCTTTAGACCTGAGGCTGAACTGACAGGTTAGTTAACCCCGCTTAACTAACTTAAGATAACAAATGGGCTGCAATGCTGAGAACCTGCTTACCTACGTAACTGATGAGGGAGGATGTCGCAAATCCATGGGAAGATGTTCAAGCTCTTCTGCAGTTCTTGGTGGCCCGTACAGTCCGACCACTTCGAATTCTGAAAGGCACTCTTACCCTTTCTACCCTGGAACGAAGCTTAGGCAAATAAACATGCTTGACCCTGGAATTGTTGACTCCGGTCTTCCTTTCATACCCCACACCTCCATTCCCATTTCTTATTTAAAAGTAATTACACAGACACAAATTTATCTAAAGCCATTTTTAAGGCATTTCGCGCATACATGAAATGAACACATTTTTCTCCAAAACTATAACAGATGCAAGCTTGTCCTGTTTGGTGGAGATGATATTTAATAAAATAAGTAGAAATCCACTAAAAGTTTTGTTTGGTTATCTTGCAATCCCGAGATAATCGTCTCCATGCTCCAAATCCATTTTAAAGCCATTTTTAAGGCATTTCGCGCATACATGAAATGAACACATTTTTCTCCAAAACTATAACAGATGCAAGCTTGTCCTGTTTGGTGGAGATGATATTTAATAAAATAAGTAGAAATCCACTAAAAGTTTTGTTTGGTTATCTTGCAATCCCGAGATAATCGTCTCCATGCTCCAAATCCATTTTAAAGCCATTTTTAAGGCATTTCGCGCATACATGAAATGAACACATTTTTCTCCAAAACTATAACAGATGCAAGCTTGTCCTGTTTGGTGGAGATGATATTTAATAAAATAAGTAGAAATCCACTAAAAGTTTTGTTTGGTTATCTTGCAATCCCGAGATAATCGTCTCCATGCTCCAAATCCATTTTAAAGCCATTTTTAAGGCATTTCGCGCATACATGAAATGAACACATTTTTCTCCAAAACTATAACAGATGCAATCTTGTCCTGTTTGGTGGAGATGATATTTAATAAAATAAGTAGAAATCCACTAAAAGTTTTGTTTGGTTATCTTGCAATCCCGAGATAATCGTCTCCATGCTCCAAATCCATTTTAAAGCCATTTTTAAGGCATTTCGCGCATACATGAAATGAACACATTTTTCTCCAAAACTATAACAGATGCAAGCTTGTCCTGTTTGGTGGAGATAATATTTAATAAAATAAGTAGAAATCTACTAAAAGTTTCGTTTGTTTATATTGCCATCCTGAGATAATCGTCTCCATGCTCCAAATCCATTTTAAAGCCATTTCAAAGGCATTTTGCGCATACATGAAATGAACACATTTTTCTCCAAAACTATAACACATGCAAGCTTGTCCTGTTTGGTGGAGATGATATTTAATAAAATAAGTAGAAATCCACTAAAAGTTTTGTTTGGTTATCTTGCAATCCCGAGATAATCGTCTCCATGCTCCAAATCCATTTTAAAGCCATTTTTAAGGCATTTCGCGCATACATGAAATGAACACATTTTTCTCCAAAACTATAACAGATGCAAGCTTGTCCTGTTTGGTGGAGATGATATTTAATAAAATAAGTAGAAATCCACTAAAAGTTTTGTTTGGTTATCTTGCAATCCCGAGATAATCGTCTCCATGCTCCAAATCCATTTTAAAGCCATTTTTAAGGCATTTCGCGCATACATGAAATGAACACATTTTTCTTCAAAACTATAACAGATGCAAGCTTGTCCTGTTTGGTGGAGATAATATTTAATAAAATAAGTAGAAATCTACTAAAAGTTTCGTTTGTTTATATTGCCATCCTGAGATAATCGTCTCCATGCTCCAAATCCATTTTAAAGCCATTTCAAAGGCATTTTGCGCATACATGAAATGAACACATTTTTCTCCAAAACTATAACACATGCAAGCTTGTCCTGTTTGGTGGAGATGATATTTAATAAAATAAGTAGAAATCCACTAAAAGTTTTGTTTGGTTATCTTGCAATCCCGAGATAATCGTCTCCATGCTCCAAATCCATTTTAAAGCCATTTTTAAGGCATTTCGCGCATACATGAAATGAACACATTTTTCTCCAAAACTATAACAGATGCAAGCTTGTCCTGTTTGGTGGAGATAATATTTAATAAAATAAGTAGAAATCTACTAAAAGTTTCGTTTGTTTATATTGCCATCCTGAGATAATCGTCTCCATGCTCCAAATCCATTTTAAAGCCATTTCAAAGGCATTTTCCGCATACATGAAATGAACACATTTTTCTCCAAAACTATAACACATGCAAGCTTGTCCTGTTTGGTGGAGATGATATTTAATAAAATAAGTAGAAATCCACTAAAAGTTTTGTTTGGTTATCTTGCAATCCCGAGATAATCGTCTCCATGCTCCAAATCCATTTTAAAGCCATTTTTAAGGCATTTCGCGCATACATGAAATGAACACATTTTTCTCCAAAACTATAACACATGCAAGCTTGTCCTGTTTGGTGGAGATGATATTTAATAAAATAAGTAGAAATCCACTAAAAGTTTTGTTTGGTTATCTTGCAATCCCGAGATAATCGTCTCCATGCTCCAAATCCATTTTAAAGCCATTTTAAGGCATTTCGCGCATACATGAAATGAACACATTTTTCTCCAAAACTATAACAGATGCAAGCTTGTCCTGTTTGGTGGAGATAATATTTAATAAAATAAGTAGAAATCTACTAAAAGTTGCGTTTGTTTATATTGCCATCCTGAGATAATCGTCTTCATGCTCCAAATCCATTTTAAAGCCATTTCAAAGGCATTTTGCGCATACATGAAATGAACACATTTTTCTCCAAAACTCTAACACATGCAAGCTTGTCCTGTTTGGTGGAGATGATATTTAATAAAATAAGTAGAAATCCACTAAAAGTTTTGTTTGGTTATCTTGCAATCCCGAGATAATCGTCTCCATGCTCCAAATCCATTTTAAAGCCATTTTTAAGGCATTTCGCGCATACATGAAATGAACACTTTTTTCTCCAAAACTATAACAGATGCAAGCTTGTCCTGTTTGGTGGAGATGATATTTAATAAAATAAGTAGAAATCCACTAAAAGTTTTGTTTGGTTATCTTGCAATCCCGAGATAATCGTCTCCATGCTCCAAATCCATTTTAAAGCCATTTTTAAGGCATTTCGCGCATACATGAAATGAACACATTTTTCTCCAAAACTATAACAGATGCAAGCTTGTCCTGTTTGGTGGAGATGATATTTAATAAAATAAGTAGAAATCCACTAAAAGTTTTGTTTGGTTATCTTGCAATCCCGAGATAATCGTCTCCATGCTCCAAATCCATTTTAAAGCCATTTTTAAGGCATTTCGCGCATACATGAAATGAACACATTTTTCTCCAAAACTATAACAGATGCAAGCTTGTCCTGTTTGGTGGAGATGATATTTAATAAAATAAGTAGAAATCCACTAAAAGTTTTGTTTGGTTATCTTGCAATCCCGAGATAATCGTCTCCATGCTCCAAATCCATTTTAAAGCCATTTTTAAGGCATTTCGCGCATACATGAAATGAACACATTTTTCTCCAAAACTATAACAGATGCAAGCTTGTCCTGTTTGGTGGAGATGATATTTAATAAAATAAGTAGAAATCCACTAAAAGTTTTGTTTGGTTATCTTGCAATCCCGAGATAATCGTCTCCATGCTCCAAATCCATTTTAAAGCCATTTTTAAGGCATTTCGCGCATACATGAAATGAACACATTTTTCTCCAAAACTATAACAGATGCAAGCTTGTCCTGTTTGGTGGAGATAATATTTAATAAAATAAGTAGAAATCTACTAAAAGTTTCGTTTGTTTATATTGCCATCCTGAGATAATCGTCTCCATGCTCCAAATCCATTTTAAAGCCATTTCAAAGGCATTTTGCGCATACATGAAATGAACACATTTTTCTCCAAAACTATAACACATGCAAGCTTGTCCTGTTTGGTGGAGATGATATTTAATAAAATAAGTAGAAATCCACTAAAAGTTTTGTTTGGTTATCTTGCAATCCCGAGATAATCGTCTCCATGCTCCAAATCCATTTTAAAGCCATTTTTAAGGCATTTCGCGCATACATGAAATGAACACATTTTTCTCCAAAACTATAACAGATGCAAGCTTGTCCTGTTTGGTGGAGATGATATTTAATAAAATAAGTAGAAATCCACTAAAAGTTTTGTTTGGTTATCTTGCAATCCCGAGATAATCGTCTCCATGCTCCAAATCCATTTTAAAGCCATTTTTAAGGCATTTCGCGCATACATGAAATGAACACATTTTTCTTCAAAACTATAACAGATGCAAGCTTGTCCTGTTTGGTGGAGATAATATTTAATAAAATAAGTAGAAATCTACTAAAAGTTTCGTTTGTTTATATTGCCATCCTGAGATAATCGTCTCCATGCTCCAAATCCATTTTAAAGCCATTTCAAAGGCATTTTGCGCATACATGAAATGAACACATTTTTCTCCAAAACTATAACACATGCAAGCTTGTCCTGTTTGGTGGAGATGATATTTAATAAAATAAGTAGAAATCCACTAAAAGTTTTGTTTGGTTATCTTGCAATCCCGAGATAATCGTCTCCATGCTCCAAATCCATTTTAAAGCCATTTTTAAGGCATTTCGCGCATACATGAAATGAACACATTTTTCTCCAAAACTATAACAGATGCAAGCTTGTCCTGTTTGGTGGAGATAATATTTAATAAAATAAGTAGAAATCTACTAAAAGTTTCGTTTGTTTATATTGCCATCCTGAGATAATCGTCTCCATGCTCCAAATCCATTTTAAAGCCATTTCAAAGGCATTTTCCGCATACATGAAATGAACACATTTTTCTCCAAAACTATAACACATGCAAGCTTGTCCTGTTTGGTGGAGATGATATTTAATAAAATAAGTAGAAATCCACTAAAAGTTTTGTTTGGTTATCTTGCAATCCCGAGATAATCGTCTCCATGCTCCAAATCCATTTTAAAGCCATTTTTAAGGCATTTCGCGCATACATGAAATGAACACATTTTTCTCCAAAACTATAACACATGCAAGCTTGTCCTGTTTGGTGGAGATGATATTTAATAAAATAAGTAGAAATCCACTAAAAGTTTTGTTTGGTTATCTTGCAATCCCGAGATAATCGTCTCCATGCTCCAAATCCATTTTAAAGCCATTTTAAGGCATTTCGCGCATACATGAAATGAACACATTTTTCTCCAAAACTATAACAGATGCAAGCTTGTCCTGTTTGGTGGAGATAATATTTAATAAAATAAGTAGAAATCTACTAAAAGTTGCGTTTGTTTATATTGCCATCCTGAGATAATCGTCTTCATGCTCCAAATCCATTTTAAAGCCATTTCAAAGGCATTTTGCGCATACATGAAATGAACACATTTTTCTCCAAAACTCTAACACATGCAAGCTTGTCCTGTTTGGTGGAGATGATATTTAATAAAATAAGTAGAAATCCACTAAAAGTTTTGTTTGGTTATCTTGCAATCCCGAGATAATCGTCTCCATGCTCCAAATCCATTTTAAAGCCATTTTTAAGGCATTTCGCGCATACATGAAATGAACACTTTTTTCTCCAAAACTATAACAGATGCAAGCTTGTCCTGTTTGGTGGAGATGATATTTAATAAAATAAGTAGAAATCCACTAAAAGTTTTGTTTGGTTATCTTGCAATCCCGAGATAATCGTCTCCATGCTCCAAATCCATTTTAAAGCCATTTTTAAGGCATTTCGCGCATACATGAAATGAACACATTTTTCTCCAAAACTATAACAGATGCAAGCTTGTCCTGTTTGGTGGAGATGATATTTAATAAAATAAGTAGAAATCCACTAAAAGTTTTGTTTGGTTATCTTGCAATCCCGAGATAATCGTCTCCATGCTCCAAATCCATTTTAAAGCCATTTTTAAGGCATTTCGCGCATACATGAAATGAACACATTTTTCTCCAAAACTATAACAGATGCAAGCTTGTCCTGTTTGGTGGAGATGATATTTAATAAAATAAGTAGAAATCCACTAAAAGTTTTGTTTGGTTATCTTGCAATCCCGAGATAATCGTCTCCATGCTCCAAATCCATTTTAAAGCCATTTCAAAGGCATTTTGCGCATACATGAAATGAACACATTTTTCTCCAAAACTATAACACATGCAAGCTTGTCCTGTTTGGTGGAGATGATATTTAATAAAATAAGTAGAAATCCACTAAAAGTTTTGTTTGGTTATCTTGCAATCCCGAGATAATCGTCTCCATGCTCCAAATCCATTTTAAAGCCATTTTTAAGGCATTTCGCGCATACATGAAATCAACACATTTTTCTCCAAAACTATAACAGATGCAAGCTTGTCCTGTTTGGTGGAGATGATATTTAATAAAATAAGTAGAAATCCACTAAAAGTTTTGTTTGGTTATCTTGCAATCCCGAGATAATCGTCTCCATGCTCCAAATCCATTTTAAAGCCATTTTTAAGGCATTTCGCGCATACATGAAATGAACACATTTTTCTCCAAAACTATAACAGATGCAAGCTTGTCCTGTTTGGTGGAGATGATATTTAATAAAATAAGTAGAAATCCACTAAAAGTTTTGTTTGGTTATCTTGCAATCCCGAGATAATCGTCTCCATGCTCCAAATCCATTTTAAAGCCATTTTTAAGGCATTTCGCGCATACATGAAATGAACACATTTTTCTCCAAAACTATAACAGATGCAAGCTTGTCCTGTTTGGTGGAGATGATATTTAATAAAATAAGTAGAAATCCACTAAAAGTTTTGTTTGGTTATATTGCAATCCCGAGATAATCGTCTCCATGCTCCAAATCCATTTTAAAGCCATTTTTAAGGCATTTCGCGCATACATGAAATGAACACATTTTTCTCCAAAACTATAACAGATGCAAGCTTGTCCTGTTTGGTGGAGATGATATTTAATAAAATAAGTAGAAATCCACTAAAAGTTTTGTTTGGTTATCTTGCAATCCCGAGATAATCGTCTCCATGCTCCAAATCCATTTTAAAGCCATTTTTAAGGCATTTCGCGCATACATGAAATGAACACATTTTTCTCCAAAACTATAACAGATGCAAGCTTGTCCTGTTTGGTGGAGATGATATTTAATAAAATAAGTAGAAATCCACTAAAAGTTTTGTTTGGTTATCTTGCAATCCCGAGATAATCGTCTCCATGCTCCAAATCCATTTTAAAGCCATTTTTAAGGCATTTCGCGCATACATGAAATGAACACATTTTTCTCCAAAACTATAACAGATGCAAGCTTGTCCTGTTTGGTGGAGATGATATTTAATAAAATAAGTAGAAATCCACTAAAAGTTTTGTTTGGTTATCTTGCAATCCCGAGATAATCGTCTCCATGCTCCAAATCCATTTTAAAGCCATTTTTAACCCCTTAAGGACAAAGCCAGTTTTGTCCTTAATGCCCAGGCCATTTTTTGCAATTCTGACCAGTGTCACTTTATGAGGTCATAACTCTGGAACGCTTCAACGGATCCCGGTGATTCTGACATTGTTTTTTCGTGACATATTGTACTTCATGATAGTTATAAATTTAGAACGATATTTTTTGCTTTTATTTGTGAAAAAATCGGAAATTTGATGAAAATTTTGAAAATTTTGCAATTTTCAAACTTTTAATTTTTATGCCCTTAACCCAGAGAGTTATGTCACACAAAACAGTTAATAAATAACATTTCCCACATGTCTACTTTACATTAGCGCAATTTCTGAAACAAAATGTTTTGGGGTTAGGAAGTTAGAAGGGGTCAAAGTTCATCAGCAATTTCCCATTTTTTCAACAAAATTCACAAAACCATTTTTTTAGGGACCACATCACATTTGAAGTGACTTTGAGAGGCCTAAGTGACAGAAAATACCTAAAAGTGACACCATTCTCAAAACAGCACCCCTCAAAGTACTCAAAACCACATCCAAGAAGTTTATTAACCCTTCAGGTGCTTCACAGGAACTAAAGCAAAGTGGAATGAAAAAAAGCAAAAAATAAAATTTTACCTAAAATGTTGCTCTACCCCAAATTTATTCACTTTTAGAAGAAATAACACAACAAAATGAACCCCAAAACTTGTTACCCACTTTCTTATGAACGCGCCAATACCCCACATGTGGTCAGAAACCTTTGTTTGGACAAATGGGAGGGCTCGGAACAGAAGGAGCAATATTTGAATTTTGGAAAGCAAATTTGGCTGAAATAGATTGCGGGCACCATGTTGCATTTACAGGTCCGCTAAGGTACCTAAACAGCAGAAACCCATCACAAGTGACACCATTTTGGAAACTAGACCCCTTAAGGCTTCTATCTAGGGGTATAGTGAGCATTTTGGATCCACAGGTACTTCACAGATTTTGATAACGTTACGTTGTCACATTGAAAATTTTCATTTTTTTCTCAAAAATGTTGCTTTAGCATCAATTTTTTCACTTTTTCAAAAGGTAATTCCAAAAATTTGACCCCAACGTTTGTTACCCACTTTTTTATGAGCGCGGTGATACCTCACTTGTGGTCTGAAACCTTTGTTTGGAGAAATGGGAGGGCTTGGAACGGAAGGAGCAATATTTGAATTTTGGAAAGGAAATTTGGCTGAAAAAGATTGCAGGCACCATGTCGCATTTGGAGGACCCCTAAGGTACGTAAACAGCAAAAAAACACCACAAGTGACCCCATATTGGAAACAAGGCCCCTCAAGGAATTTATCTTGATGTTTGGTGAGTACCCTGAACCTCCAGGTGCTTTACAGAAGTTTATAACGTTGAGCCATGAAAATAAAAAAATAAAATTTTACCACAAAATTGTTACTTCAACCAGGTAGCTTTTTTTTTCACAAGGGTAACAGGAAATAAATCACCATGAAATTTATTGCGCAATTTCTCCTGAGTTTGTTGATATCTTGTATGTGGTGGAAATCAACTGTTTGGGCACACTACAGGGCTCAGAAGAGAAGGAGTGCAGTTTGACTGCAAAATTGGCTGGAATCAATAGCGGACGCCATGTTGCATTAGGAGAGCCCCTGAGGTGCCTAAGCAGTGGAGGTCCCCCACAAGTGACCCCATTCTGGAAATAAGACCCCTCAAGGCTTTAATCTAGGTGTATATTGAGCATTTTGAATCCACGAATACTTCACAGAATTTGATAAGCTTAGGTTGCCATATTGAAATTTTCATTTTTTTCACAAAAATGTTGATTTAGCGACACATTTTTCACTTTTTCAAGAGGCAGCAACAAAACGTGTACCCCACAGGTTGTTATCTAATTTCTTGTGAGCGCAGGGATACCCCACATGTGGCCAAAAACCTTTGTTTGGATAAATGGGAGGGCTTGGAATGGAAGGAGCACCATTTGAATTTTGGAAAAGTTGAAGTAAATTGCGCGCACCATGTCACATTAGCAGGGCCCCTTGGGTACCTATACATCAGAAACCCCCCACAAGTGACCTCATTTTGGAAACTGGACCCCTCAAGGATTTTATTCAGGAGTATAGTAAGCATTTTGAATCCACAGGTACTTCACAAAAATGTTGCTGTAGCAACAAATTTCTCACTGTTAAGGGGGCTTTACACGCTGCGACATCGCTAATGCGGAGTCGTTAGGGTCACGGAATTGGTGACGCACATCCGGCCGCATTAGCGATGTTGCTGCGTGTGACACCGATGAGCGATTTTGCATCGTTGCAAAAACGTGCAAAATCGCTCATCGGTGACATGGGGGTCCATTCTCGATTATCGTTACTGCAGCAGTAACGATGTAGTTCGTCGCTCCTGCGGCAGCACACATCGCTATGTGTGACGCCGCAGGAACGAGGAACCTCTCCTTACCTGCCTCCCGGCCGCTATGAGGAAGGAAGAAGGTGGGCGGGATGTTCCGGCCACTCATCTCCGCCCCTCCGCTTCTATTGGGCGGCCGCTCAGTGACGTCACTGTGACGCCACACGGACCGCCCCCTTAGAAAGGAGGCGGTTCGCCGGTCACAGCGACGTCGCCGGGCAGGTAAGTATGTGTGATGCGTCTGCGCGATGTTGTGCGGCACGGGCAGCGATTTGCCCGTGTCGCACAACAGATGGGGGCGGGTACCCACACTAGCGATATCGGGACCGATATCGCAGCGTGTAAAGTAGCCTTTAGGCTATGTGGCCATGATCCAGCGACACGGCGTCTAGTACACAGTGTCAGCCTCCTGCAGAAATGTGAGTGTTGTCCACGGGAGAACGCAGCTGCCCATGCCCACGATTTGGGTTCAGGCTGCTGTGGACTTTAGTTTTATTCTACCTGCAAAGAACACTCATCTCCGCAGCATAAATTGACATGCTGAGGCTCGGGAAGCTGCGCCACAGGTCGGTTTATGCTGCGGAGAAAAGAAACACAGTGGGCACGGGATTTCTAAAAATCCTGCCACTGTGCTTCTACTGCACAACGCAGCGTTATGGACGCAGGGAAAACACTCTGCGCCCAAAACGCTGCAAACCCTGATTGTGGGCACACAGCGTAAAATGCTACAATGGATGAATGGATAGATGTCAAACATATATAACGTCCCACCCCCCTGCATATTCTAAGCTGGCGCCCTTTAGTGCCTTTCATGTGACACTAAAGGATGCCTAGCCTTGTATTTAGCCCAAAAAAAAAAAAAAAAATTAAAATAAATGACGTGGGGTCCCCCCTATTTTTGATAGCCAGCTAGGGTAAAGCAGACAGCTGTAGCCTGCAAACCACAGCTGACAGCTTCATCTTGTCTGGTGATCAATTTGGAGGGCTCCCCAAGCTGTTTTTTTTTTTTTAATTATTTATAAATAAATAATTAAAAAAAAAAACAAACGTGGGGTCCCCCCAAATTAGATCACCAGCCAAGGTGAAGCTGACAGCTGGGGTCTGGTATTTTCAGGATGGGAAGAGCCATGGTTATTGGACTCTTCCCAGCCTAAAAATAGCAGGCCGCAGCCGCCCCAGAAGTGGCGCATCCATTAGATGCGCCAATTCTGGCGCTTCGCCCCAGCTCATCCCGCGCCCTGGTGCGTTGGCTAACGGGGTAATGAATGGGGTTGATACCAGGTGTGTAATGTCACCTGGCATCAAGCCCAGCAATTAGTTATGTCACGGCGTCTATCAGATACCCGACATAACTAATTGACAGTAATAAGAAAAAAAATTGACAACAAAAAAAAATTTATTTGAAAAAACACTCCCCAAAACATTCCCTGATTGACCAATTTATTGAAAAAAAAATCCACTATAATCCATTTGGACGTCCCACGTCGCCTCTGGACCTTCTAGAATATGGGGGACACGTTCAGGGAACGTATCCCCCATTTTCTAGGAGGGCAGACCCTCCATTTGAGGAGAGTGGGTGCAAAAAGCTGCACCCACCCTCCCCGGGTCACAGTTGCACAGTGCTGAGCAGCCAGCGTCCTGAACACAGGAAGCTGTCATCTGCTCGGCACATGTGACCGGAGTCTGCAGAGAAGGAGGAGGGGGCCGCGGGGGATCAGCGCTCCGGTATGTATGACACCGGGGGACACCGGGGGACACCAGGGGGGGGGTAGGGGGGGACCCGGCAGGGCCTGGGGAGCAGGTTTCTGTCGTATGTGTTATGGCACATACGACAGAAACCATAGGAACACTGTAAATGCGGCCGGCGCGCTGCTGTGCTCTCCGATGCGCGCGGCCATCTTGGATTTTCGGGAGGGGGTTGGGGGTCGGGGGGGGCACTTTGGGGATACCGAGGGGACCGGAGGGAACCGGGAAAAAGATTTATCTCCCATCTGGCATGTTTGATCATGCCAGATGGGAGATAAATGATTTTTTACCGGCGCGGTCATTTACTATAACTTGATGATCGGTATACGGTGTATACCGGTCATCAGGTGAGCGGGGACCGGAAAAACCGGCCCGAATCATGATCTCCAGGGTCTCAGCTACCCCCGGCAGCTGAGACCCCGGAAATTTTCTGACTCTGGGGGGCGCTAGACCCTTTTTTCCGACCGCCGTTTTAAAACGGCAGAAAGGAATAAGTACCCTTTTTTAGTGCCGTTTTAAAACGTAACGCGGTCGTAATGGGGTTAAGGCATTTCGCGCATACATGAAATGAACACATTTTTCTCCAAAACTATAACAGATGCAAGCTTGTCCTGTTTGGTGGAGATGATATTTAATAAAATAAGTAGAAATCCACTAAAAGTTTTGTTTGGTTATATTGCAATCCCGAGATAATCGTCTCCATGCTCCAAATCCATTTTAAAGCCATTTTTAAGGCATTTCGCGCATACATGAAATGAACACATTTTTCTCCAAAACTATAACAGATGCAAGCTTGTCCTGTTTGGTGGAGATGATATTTAATAAAATAAGTAGAAATCCACTAAAAGTTTTGTTTGGTTATCTTGCAATCCCGAGATAATCGTCTCCATGCTCCAAATCCATTTTAAAGCCATTTTTAAGGCATTTCGCGCATACATGAAATGAACACATTTTTCTCCAAAACTATAACAGATGCAAGCTTGTCCTGTTTGGTGGAGATAATATTTAATAAAATAAGTAGAAATCTACTAAAAGTTTCGTTTGTTTATATTGCCATCCTGAGATAATCGTCTCCATGCTCCAAATCCATTTTAAAGCCATTTCAAAGGCATTTTGCGCATACATGAAATGAACACATTTTTCTCCAAAACTATAACACATGCAAGCTTGTCCTGTTTGGTGGAGATGATATTTAATAAAATAAGTAGAAATCCACTGAAAGTTTTGTTTGGTTATCTTGCAATCCCGAGATAATCGTCTCCATGCTCCAAATCCATTTTAAAGCCATTTTTAAGGCATTTCGCGCATACATGAAATGAACACATTTTTCTCCAAAACTATAACAGATGCAAGCTTGTCCTGTTTGGTGGAGATGATATTTAATAAAATAAGTAGAAATCCACTAAAAGTTTTGTTTGGTTATCTTGCAATCCCGAGATAATCGTCTCCATGCTCCAAATCCATTTTAAAGCCATTTTTAAGGCATTTCGTGCATACATGAAATGAACACATTTTTCTCCAAAACTATAACAGATGCAAGCTTGTCCTGTTTGGTGGAGATAATATTTAATAAAATAAGTAGAAATCTACTAAAAGTTTCGTTTGTTTATATTGCCATCCTGAGATAATCGTCTCCATGCTCCAAATCCATTTTAAAGCCATTTCAAAGGCATTTTGCGCATACATGAAATGAACACATTTTTCTCCAAAACTATAACACATGCAAGCTTGTCCTGTTTGGTGGAGATGATATTTAATAAAGTAAGTAGAAATCCACTAAAAGTTTTGTTTGGTTATCTTGCAATCCCGAGATAATCGTCTCCATGCTCCAAATCCATTTTAAAGCCATTTTTAAGGCATTTCGCGCATACATGAAATGAACACATTTTTCTCCAAAACTATAACAGATGCAAGCTTGTCCTGTTTGGTGGAGATGATATTTAATAAAATAAGTAGAAATCCACTAAAAGTTTTGTTTGGTTATCTTGCAATCCCGAGATAATCGTCTCCATGCTCCAAATCCATTTTAAAGCCATTTTTAAGGCATTTCGCGCATACATGAAATGAACACATTTTTCTCCAAAACTATAACAGATGCAAGCTTGTCCTGTTTGGTGGAGATGATATTTAATAAAATAAGTAGAAATCCACTAAAAGGTTTGTTTGGTTATCTTGCAATCCCGAGATAATCGTCTCCATGCTCCAAATCCATTTTAAAGCCATTTTTAAGGCATTTCGCGCATACATGAAATGAACACATTTTTCTCCAAAACTATAACAGATGCAAGCTTGTCCTGTTTGGTGGAGATGATATTTAATAAAATAAGTAGAAATCCACTAAAAGTTTTGTTTGGTTATCTTGCAATCCCGAGATAATCGTCTCCATGCTCCAAATCCATTTTAAAGCCATTTCAAAGGCATTTTGCGCATACATGAAATGAACACATTTTTCTCCAAAACTATAACACATGCAAGCTTGTCCTGTTTGGTGGAGATGATATTTAATAAAATAAGTAGAAATCCACTAAAAGTTTTGTTTGGTTATCTTGCAATCCCGAGATAATCGTCTCCATGCTCCAAATCCATTTTAAAGCCATTTTTAAGGCATTTCGCGCATACATGAAATGAACACATTTTTCTCCAAAACTATAACAGATGCAAGCTTGTCCTGTTTGGTGGAGATGATATTTAATAAAATAAGTAGAAATCCACTAAAAGTTTTGTTTGGTTATCTTGCAATCCCGAGATAATCGTCTCCATGCTCCAAATCCATTTTAAAGCCATTTTTAAGGCATTTCGCGCATGCATGAAATGAACACATTTTTCTCCAAAACTATAACAGATGCAAGCTTGTCCTGTTTGGTGGAGATGATATTTAATAAAATAAGTAGAAATCCACGAAAAGTTTTGTTTGGTTATCTTGCAATCCCGAGATAATCGTCTCCATGCTCCAAATCCATTTTAAAGCCATTTTTAAGGCATTTCGCGCATACATGAAATGAACACATTTTTCTCCAAAACTATAACAGATGCAAGCTTGTCCTGTTTGGTGGAGATGATATTTAATAAAATAAGTAGAAATCCACTAAAAGTTTTGTTTGGTTATATTGCAATCCCGAGATAATCGTCTCCATGCTCCAAATCCATTTTAAAGCCATTTTTAAGGCATTTCGCGCATACATGAAATGAACACATTTTTCTCCAAAACTATAACAGATGCAAGCTTGTCCTGTTTGGTGGAGATGATATTTAATAAAATAAGTAGAAATCCACTAAAAGTTTTGTTTGGTTATCTTGCAATCCCGAGATAATCGTCTCCATGCTCCAAATCCATTTTAAAGCCATTTTTAAAGCATTTCGCGCATACATGAAATGAACACATTTTTCTCCAAAACTATAACAGATGCAAGCTTGTCCTGTTTGGTGGAGATGATATTTAATAAAATAAGTAGAAATCCACTAAAAGTTTTGTTTGGTTATCTTGCAATCCCGAGATAATCGTCTCCATGCTCCAAATCCATTTTAAAGCCATTTTTAAGGCATTTCGCGCATACATGAAATGAACACATTTTTCTCCAAAACTATAACAGATGCAAGCTTGTCCTGTTTGGTGGAGATGATATTTAATAAAATAAGTAGAAATCCACTAAAAGTTTTGTTTGGTTATCTTGCAATCCCGAGATAATCGTCTCCATGCTCCAAATCCATTTTAAAGCCATTTTTAAGGCATTTCGCGCATACATGAAATGAACACATTTTTCTCCAAAACTATAACAGATGCAAGCTTGTCCTGTTTGGTGGAGATGATATTTAATAAAATAAGTAGAAATCCACTAAAAGTTTTGTTTGGTTATCTTGCAATCCCGAGATAATCGTCTCCATGCTCCAAATCCATTTTAAAGCCATTTTTAAGGCATTTCGCGCATACATGAAATGAACACATTTTTCTCCAAAACTATAACAGATGCAAGCTTGTCCTGTTTGGTGGAGATGATATTTAATAAAATAAGTAGAAATCCACTAAAAGTTTTGTTTGGTTATCTTGCAATCCCGAGATAATCGTCTCCATGCTCCAAATCCATTTTAAAGCCATTTTTAAGGCATTTCGCGCATACATGAAATGAACACATTTTTCTCCAAAACTATAACAGATGCAAGCTTGTCCTGTTTGGTGGAGATAATATTTAATAAAATAAGTAGAAATCTACTAAAAGTTTCGTTTATTTATATTGCCATCCTGAGATAATCGTCTCCATGCTCCAAATCCATTTTAAAGCCATTTCAAAGGCATTTTGCGCATACATGAAATGAACACATTTTTCTCCAAAACTATAACACATGCAAGCTTGTCCTGTTTGGTGGAGATGATATTTAATAAAATAAGTAGAAATCCACTAAAAGTTTTGTTTGGTTATCTTGCAATCCCGAGATAATCGTCTCCATGCTCCAAATCCATTTTAAAGCCATTTTTAAGGCATTTCGCGCATACATGAAATGAACACATTTTTCTCCAAAACTATAACAGATGCAAGCTTGTCCTGTTTGGTGGAGATGATATTTAATAAAATAAGTAGAAATCCACTAAAAGTTTTGTTTGGTTATCTTGCAATCCCGAGATAATCGTCTCCATGCTCCAAATCCATTTTAAAGCCATTTCAAAGGCATTTTGCGCATACATGAAATGAACACATTTTTCTCCAAAACTATAACACATGCAAGCTTGTCCTGTTTGGTGGAGATGATATTTAATAAAATAAGTAGAAATCCACTAAAAGTTTTGTTTGGTTATCTTGCAATCCCGAGATAATCGTCTCCATGCTCCAAATCCATTTTAAAGCCATTTTTAAGGCATTTCGCGCATACATGAAATGAACACATTTTTCTCCAAAACTATAACAGATGCAAGCTTGTCCTGTTTGGTGGAGATGATATTTAATAAAATAAGTAGAAATCCACTAAAAGTTTTGTTTGGTTATCTTGCAATCCCGAGATAATCGTCTCCATGCTCCAAATCCATTTTAAAGCCATTTTTAAGGCATTTCGCGCATGCATGAAATGAACACATTTTTCTCCAAAACTATAACAGATGCAAGCTTGTCCTGTTTGGTGGAGATGATATTTAATAAAATAAGTAGAAATCCACGAAAAGTTTGGTTTGGTTATCTTGCAATCCCGAGATAATCGTCTCCATGCTCCAAATCCATTTTAAAGCCATTTTTAAGGCATTTCGCGCATACATGAAATGAACACATTTTTCTCCAAAACTATAACAGATGCAAGCTTGTCCTGTTTGGTGGAGATGATATTTAATAAAATAAGTAGAAATCCACTAAAAGTTTTGTTTGGTTATATTGCAATCCCGAGATAATCGTCTCCATGCTCCAAATCCATTTTAAAGCCATTTTTAAGGCATTTCGCGCATACATGAAATGAACACATTTTTCTCCAAAACTATAACAGATGCAAGCTTGTCCTGTTTGGTGGAGATGATATTTAATAAAATAAGTAGAAATCCACTAAAAGTTTTGTTTGGTTATCTTGCAATCCCGAGATAATCGTCTCCATGCTCCAAATCCATTTTAAAGCCATTTTTAAAGCATTTCGCGCATACATGAAATGAACACATTTTTCTCCAAAACTATAACAGATGCAAGCTTGTCCTGTTTGGTGGAGATGATATTTAATAAAATAAGTAGAAATCCACTAAAAGTTTTGTTTGGTTATCTTGCAATCCCGAGATAATCGTCTCCATGCTCCAAATCCATTTTAAAGCCATTTTTAAGGCATTTCGCGCATACATGAAATGAACACATTTTTCTCCAAAACTATAACAGATGCAAGCTTGTCCTGTTTGGTGGAGATGATATTTAATAAAATAAGTAGAAATCCACTAAAAGTTTTGTTTGGTTATCTTGCAATCCCGAGATAATCGTCTCCATGCTCCAAATCCATTTTAAAGCCATTTTTAAGGCATTTCGCGCATACATGAAATGAACACATTTTTCTCCAAAACTATAACAGATGCAAGCTTGTCCTGTTTGGTGGAGATGATATTTAATAAAATAAGTAGAAATCCACTAAAAGTTTTGTTTGGTTATCTTGCAATCCCGAGATAATCGTCTCCATGCTCCAAATCCATTTTAAAGCCATTTTTAAGGCATTTCGCGCATACATGAAATGAACACATTTTTCTCCAAAACTATAACAGATGCAAGCTTGTCCTGTTTGGTGGAGATGATATTTAATAAAATAAGTAGAAATCCACTAAAAGTTTTGTTTGGTTATCTTGCAATCCCGAGATAATCGTCTCCATGCTCCAAATCCATTTTAAAGCCATTTTTAAGGCATTTCGCGCATACATGAAATGAACACATTTTTCTCCAAAACTATAACAGATGCAAGCTTGTCCTGTTTGGTGGAGATAATATTTAATAAAATAAGTAGAAATCTACTAAAAGTTTCGTTTATTTATATTGCCATCCTGAGATAATCGTCTCCATGCTCCAAATCCATTTTAAAGCCATTTCAAAGGCATTTTGCGCATACATGAAATGAACACATTTTTCTCCAAAACTATAACACATGCAAGCTTGTCCTGTTTGGTGGAGATGATATTTAATAAAATAAGTAGAAATCCACTAAAAGTTTTGTTTGGTTATCTTGCAATCCCGAGATAATCGTCTCCATGCTCCAAATCCATTTTAAAGCCATTTTTAAGGCATTTCGCGCATACATGAAATGAACACATTTTTCTCCAAAACTATAACAGATGCAAGCTTGTCCTGTTTGGTGGAGATGATATTTAATAAAATAAGTAGAAATCCACTAAAAGTTTTGTTTGGTTATCTTGCAATCCCGAGATAATCGTCTCCATGCTCCAAATCCATTTTAAAGCCATTTTTAAGGCATTTCGCGCATACATGAAATGAACACATTTTTCTCCAAAACTATAACAGATGCAAGCTTGTCCTGTTTGGTGGAGATAATATTTAATAAAATAAGTAGAAATCTACTAAAAGTTTCATTTGTTTATATTGCCATCCTGAGATAATCGTCTCCATGCTCCAAATCCATTTTAAAGCCATTTCAAAGGCATTTTGCGCATACATGAAATGAACACATTTTTCTCCAAAACTATAACACATGCAAGCTTGTCCTGTTTGGTGGAGATGATATTTAATAAAATAAGTAGAAATCCACTAAAAGTTTTGTTTGGTTATCTTTCAATCCCGAGATAATCGTCTCCATGCTCCAAATCCATTTTAAAGCCATTTTTAAGGCATTTCGCACATACATGAAATAAACACATTTTTCTCCAAAACTATAAGGGTATGTGCGCACGTTGCTTTTTACCTGCTTTTTTGCTGCTTTTTCTTCTGCGCTGTTTAATGCCAAAATGGATGTGTTCTTCTATTCAAGCAAAGTCTATGGGAATTTGGGTTTCTTGTTCACACTATGTTGTTCAAAATGCTGCCTTTTTGTGGCAGAACTTTGGTCAAAAACTCAGCTTTGCAGTGCAAAACCCAAATGGCAAAAACAATTGACATGTTGCTTCTTTGAAAAGCTGAGTTTTTGACCAAAGTTCTGCCTCAAAAAGGCAGCATTTTGAACAACATAGTGTGAACAAGAAACCAAAATTCCCATAGACTTTGCTTGAATAGAAGAACACATCCATTTTGGCATTAAACAGCGCAGAAGAAAAAGCAGCAAAAAAGCAGGTAAAAAGCAGGTAAAAAGCAACGTGCGCACATACCCTAACAGATGCAAGCTTGTCCTGTTTGGTGGAGATGATATTTAATAAAATAAGTAGAAATCCACTAAAAGTTTTGTTTGGTTATCTTGCAATCCCGAGATAATCGTCTCCATGCTCCAAATCCATTTTAAAGCCATTTTTAAGGCATTTCGCGCATACATGAAATGAACACATTTTTCTCCAAAACTATAACAGATGCAAGCTTGTCCTGTTTGGTGGAGATGATATTTAATAAAATAAGTAGAAATCCACTAAAAGTTTTGTTTGGTTATCTTGCAATCCCGAGATAATCGTCTCCATGCTCCAAATCCATTTTAAAGCCATTTTTAAGGCATTTCGCGCATACATGAAATGAACACATTTTTCTCCAAAACTATAACAGATGCAAGCTTGTCCTGTTTGGTGGAGATGATATTTAATAAAATAAATAGAAATCCACTAAAAGTTTTGTTTGGTTATCTTGCAATCCCGAGATAATCGTCTCCATGCTCCAAATCCATTTTAAAGCCACTTCAAAGGCATTTTGCGCATACATGAAATGAACACATTTTTCTCCAAAACTATAACACATGCAAGCTTGTCCTGTTTGGTGGAGATGATATTTAATAAAATAAGTAGAAATCCACTAAAAGTTTTGTTTGGTTATCTTGCAATCCCGAGATAATCGTCTCCATGCTCCAAATCCATTTTAAAGCCATTTTTAAGGCATTTCGCGCATACATGAAATGAACACATTTTTCTCCAAAACTATAACAGATGCAAGCTTGTTCTGTTTGGTGGAGATGATATTTAATAAAATAAGTAGAAATCCACTAAAAGTTTTGTTTGGTTATCTTGCAATCCCGAGATAATTGTCTCCATGCTCCAAATCCATTTTAAAGCCATTTTTAAGGCATTTCGCGCATACATGAAATGAACACATTTTTCTCCAAAACTATAACAGATGCAAGCTTGTTCTGTTTGGTGGAGATGATATTTAATAAAATAAGTAGAAATCCACTAAAAGTTTTGTTTGGTTATCTTGCAATCCCGAGATAATCGTCTCCATGCTCCAAATCCATTTTAAAGCCATTTTTAAGGCATTTCGCGCATACATGAAATGAACACATTTTTCTCCAAAACTATAACAGATGCAAGCTTGTCCTGTTTGGTGGAGATGATATTTAATAAAATAAGTAGAAATCCACTAAAAGTTTTGTTTGGTTATATTGCAATCCCGAGATAATCGTCTCCATGCTCCAAATCCATTTTAAAGCCATTTTTAAGGCATTTCGCGCATACATGAAATGAACACATTTTTCTCCAAAACTATAACAGATGCAAGCTTGTCCTGTTTGGTGGAGATGATATTTAATAAAATAAGTAGAAATCCACTAAAAGTTTTGTTTGGTTATCTTGCAATCCCGAGATAATCGTCTCCATGCTCCAAATCCATTTTAAAGCCATTTTTAAGGCATTTCGCGCATACATGAAATGAACACAGTTTTCTCCAAAACTATAACAGATGCAAGCTTGTCCTGTTTGGTGGAGATGATATTTAATAAAATAAGTAGAAATCCACTAAAAGTTTTGTTTGGTTATCTTGCAATCCCGAGATAATCGTCTCCATGCTCCAAATCCATTTTAAAGCCATTTTTAAGGCATTTCGCGCATACATGAAATGAACACATTTTTCTCCAAAACTATAACAGATGCAAGCTTGTCCTGTTTGGTGGAGATGATATTTAATAAAATAAGTAGAAATCCACTAAAAGTTTTGTTTGGTTATCTTGCAATCCCGAGATAATCGTCTCCATGCTCCAAATCCATTTTAAAGCCATTTTTAAGGCATTTCGCGCATACATGAAATGAACACATTTTTCTCCAAAACTATAACAGATGCAAGCTTGTCCTGTTTGGTGGAGATGATATTTAATAAAATAAATAGAAATCCACTAAAAGTTTTGTTTGGTTATCTTGCAATCCCGAGATAATCGTCTCCATGCTCCAAATCCATTTTAAAGCCATTTCAAAGGCATTTTGCGCATACATGAAATGAACACATTTTTCTCCAAAACTTTAACACATGCAAGCTTGTCCTGTTTGGTGGAGATGATATTTAATAAAATAAGTAGAAATCCACTAAAAGTTTTGTTTGGTTATCTTGCAATCCCGAGATAATCGTCTCCATGCTCCAAATCCATTTTAAAGCCATTTTTAAGGCATTTCGCGCATACATGAAATGAACACATTTTTCTCCAAAACTATAACAGATGCAAGCTTGTCCTGTTTGGTGGAGATGATATTTAATAAAATAAGTATAAATCCACTAAAAGTTTTGTTTGGTTATCTTGCAATCCCGAGATAATCGTCTCCATGCTCCAAATCCATTTTAAAGCCATTTTTAAGGTATTTCGCGCATACATGAAATGAACACATTTTTCTCCAAAACTATAACAGATGCAAGCTTGTCCTGTTTGGTGGAGATGATATTTAATAAAATAAGTAGAAATCCACTAAAAGTTTTGTTTGGTTATCTTGCAATCCCGAGATAATCGTCTCCATGCTCCAAATCCATTTTAAAGCCATTTTTAAGGCATTTCGCGCATACATGAAATGAACACATTTTTCTCCAAAACTATAACAGATGCAAGCTTGTCCTGTTTGGTGGAGATGATATTTAATAAAATAAGTAGAAATCCACTAAAAGTTTTGTTTGGTTATATTGCAATCCCGAGATAATCGTCTCCATGCTCCAAATCCATTTTAAAGCCATTTTTAAGGCATTTCGCGCATACATGAAATGAACACATTTTTCTCCAAAACTATAACAGATGCAAGCTTGTCCTGTTTGGTGGAGATGATATTTAATAAAATAAGTAGAAATCCACTAAAAGTTTTGTTTGGTTATCTTGCAATCCCGAGATAATCGTCTCCATGCTCCAAATCCATTTTAAAGCCATTTTTAAGGCATTTCGCGCATACATGAAATGAACACATTTTTCTCCAAAACTATAACAGATGCAAGCTTGTCCTGTTTGGTGGAGATGATATTTAATAAAATAAGTAGAAATCCACTAAAAGTTTTGTTTGGTTATCTTGCAATCCCGAGATAATCGTCTCCATGCTCCAAATCCATTTTAAAGCCATTTTTAAGGCATTTCGCGCATACATGAAATGAACACATTTTTCTCCAAAACTATAACAGATGCAAGCTTGTCCTGTTTGGTGGAGATGATATTTAATAAAATAAGTAGAAATCCACTAAAAGTTTTGTTTGGTTATCTTGCAATCCCGAGATAATCGTCTCCATGCTCCAAATCCATTTTAAAGCCATTTTTAAGCATTTCGCGCATACATGAAATGAACACATTTTTCTCCAAAACTATAACAGATGCAAGCTTGTCCTGTTTGGTGGAGATAATATTTAATAAAATAAGTAGAAATCTACTAAAAGTTTCGTTTGTTTATATTGCCATCCTGAGATAATCGTCTCCATGCTCCAAATCCATTTTAAAGCCATTTCAAAGGCATTTTGCGCATACATGAAATGAACACATTTTTCTCCAAAACTATAACACATGGAAGCTTGTCCTGTTTGGTGGAGATGATATTTAATAAAATAAGTAGAAATCCACTAAAAGTTTTGTTTGGTTATCTTGCAATCCCGAGATAATCGTCTCCATGCTCCAAATCCATTTTAAAGCCATTTTTAAGGCATTTCGCGCATACATGAAATGAACACATTTTTCTCCAAAACTATAACAGATGCAAGCTTGTCCTGTTTGGTGGAGATGATATTTAATAAAATAAGTAGAAATCCACTAAAAGTTTTGTTTGGTTATCTTGCAATCCCGAGATAATCGTCTCCATGCTCCAAATCCATTTTAAAGCCATTTTTAAGGGATTTCGCGCATACATGAAATGAACACATTTTTCTCCAAAACTATAACAGATGCAAGCTTGTCCTGTTTGGTGGAGATAATATTTAATAAAATAAGTAGAAATCTACTAAAAGTTTCGTTTGTTTATATTGCCATCCTGAGATAATCGTCTCCATGCTCCAAATCCATTTTAAAGCCGTTTCAAAGGCATTTTGCGCATACATGAAATGAACACATTTTTCTCCAAAACTATAACACATGCAAGCTTGTCCTGTTTGGTGGAGATGATATTAAATAAAATAAGTAGAAATCCACTAAAAGTTTTGTTTGGTTATCTTGCAATCCCGAGATAATCGTCTCCATGCTCCAAATCCATTTTAAAGCCATTTTTAAGGCATTTCGCGCATACATGAAATGAACACATTTTTCTCCAAAACTATAACAGATGCAAGCTTGTCCTGTTTGGTGGAGATGATATTTAATAAAATAAGTAGAAATCCACTAAAAGTTTTGTTTGGTTATCTTGCAATCCCGAGATAATCGTCTCCATGCTCCAAATCCATTTTAAAGCCATTTTTAAGGCATTTCGCGCATACATGAAATGAACACATTTTTCTCCAAAACTATAACAGATGCAAGCTTGTCCTGTTTGGTGGAGATGATATTTAATAAAATAAGTAGAAATCCACTAAAAGTTTTGTTTGGTTATCTTGCAATCCCGAGATAATCGTCTCCATGCTCCAAATCCATTTTAAAGCCATTTCAAAGGCATTTTGCGCATACATGAAATGAACACATTTTTCTCCAAAACTATAACACATGCAAGCTTGTCCTGTTTGGTGGAGATGATATTTAATAAAATAAGTAGAAATCCACTAAAAGTTTTGTTTGGTTATCTTGCAATCCCGAGATAATCGTCTCCATGCTCCAAATCCATTTTAAAGCCATTTTTAAGGCATTTCGCGCATACATGAAATGAACACATTTTTCTCCAAAACTATAACAGATGCAAGCTTGTCCTGTTTGGTGGAGATGATATTTAATAAAATAAGTAGAAATCCACTAAAAGTTTTGTTTGGTTATCTTGCAATCCCGAGATAATCGTCTCCATGCTCCAAATCAATTTTAAAGCCATTTTTAAGGCATTTCGCGCATACATGAAATGAACACATTTTTCTCCAAAACTATAACAGATGCAAGCTTGTCCTGTTTGGTGGAGATGATATTTAATAAAATAAGTAGAAATCCACTAAAAGTTTTGTTTGGTTATCTTGCAATCCCGAGATAATCGTCTCCATGCTCCAAATCCATTTTAAAGCCATTTTTAAGGCATTTCGCGCATACATGAAATGAACACATTTTTCTCCAAAACTATAACAGATGCAAGCTTGTCCTGTTTGGTGGAGATGATATTTAATAAAATAAGTAGAAATCCACTAAAAGTTTTGTTTGGTTATATTGCAATCCCGAGATAATCGTCTCCATGCTCCAAATCCATTTTAAAGCCATTTTTAAGGCATTTCGCGCATACATGAAATGAACACATTTTTCTCCAAAACTATAACAGATGCAAGCTTGTCCTGTTTGGTGGAGATGATATTTAATAAAATAAGTAGAAATCCACTAAAAGTTTTGTTTGGTTATCTTGCAATCCCGAGATAATCGTCTCCATGCTCCAAATCCATTTTAAAGCCATTTTTAAGGCATTTCGCGCATACATGAAATGAACACATTTTTCTCCAAAACTATAACAGATGCAAGCTTGTCCTGTTTGGTGGAGATGATATTTAATAAAATAAGTAGAAATCCACTAAAAGTTTTGTTTGGTTATATTGCAATCCCGAGATAATCGTCTCCATGCTCCAAATCCATTTTAAAGCCATTTTTAAGGCATTTCGCGCATACATGAAATGAACACATTTTTCTCCAAAACTATAACAGATGCAAGCTTGTCCTGTTTGGTGGAGATGATATTTAATAAAATAAGTAGAAATCCACTAAAAGTTTTGTTTGGTTATCTTGCAATCCCGAGATAATCGTCTCCATGCTCCAAATCCATTTTAAAGCCATTTTTAAGGCATTTCGCGCATACATGAAATGAACACAGTTTTCTCCAAAACTATAACAGATGCAAGCTTGTCCTGTTTGGTGGAGATGATATTTAATAAAATAAGTAGAAATCCACTAAAAGTTTTGTTTGGTTATCTTGCAATCCCGAGATAATCGTCTCCATGCTCCAAATCCATTTTAAAGCCATTTTTAAGGCATTTCGCGCATACATGAAATGAACACATTTTTCTCCAAAACTATAACAGATGCAAGCTTGTCCTGTTTGGTGGAGATGATATTTAATAAAATAAGTAGAAATCCACTAAAAGTTTTGTTTGGTTATCTTGCAATCCCGAGATAATCGTCTCCATGCTCCAAATCCATTTTAAAGCCATTTTTAAGGCATTTCGCGCATACATGAAATGAACACATTTTTCTCCAAAACTATAACAGATGCAAGCTTGTCCTGTTTGGTGGAGATGATATTTAATAAAATAAGTAGAAATCCACTAAAAGTTTTGTTTGGTTATCTTGCAATCCCGAGATAATCGTCTCCATGCTCCAAATCCATTTTAAAGCCATTTTTAAGGCATTTCGCGCATACATGAAATGAACACAGTTTTCTCCAAAACTATAACAGATGCAAGCTTGTCCTGTTTGGTGGAGATGATATTTAATAAAATAAGTAGAAATCCACTAAAAGTTTTGTTTGGTTATCTTGCAATCCCGAGATAATCGTCTCCATGCTCCAAATCCATTTTAAAGCCATTTTTAAGGCATTTCGCGCATACATGAAATGAACACATTTTTCTCCAAAACTATAACAGATGCAAGCTTGTCCTGTTTGGTGGAGATGATATTTAATAAAATAAGTAGAAATCCACTAAAAGTTTTGTTTGGTTATCTTGCAATCCCGAGATAATCGTCTCCATGCTCCAAATCCATTTTAAAGCCATTTTTAAGGCATTTCGCGCATACATGAAATGAACACATTTTTCTCCAAAACTATAACAGATGCAAGCTTGTCCTGTTTGGTGGAGATGATATTTAATAAAATAAGTAGAAATCCACTAAAAGTTTTGTTTGGTTATCTTGCAATCCCGAGATAATCGTCTCCATGCTCCAAATCCATTTTAAAGCCATTTTTAAGCATTTCGCGCATACATGAAATGAACACATTTTTCTCCAAAACTATAACAGATGCAAGCTTGTCCTGTTTGGTGGAGATAATATTTAATAAAATAAGTAGAAATCTACTAAAAGTTTCGTTTGTTTATATTGCCATCCTGAGATAATCGTCTCCATGCTCCAAATCCATTTTAAAGCCATTTCAAAGGCATTTTGCGCATACATGAAATGAACACATTTTTCTCCAAAACTATAACACATGGAAGCTTGTCCTGTTTGGTGGAGATGATATTTAATAAAATAAGTAGAAATCCACTAAAAGTTTTGTTTGGTTATCTTGCAATCCCGAGATAATCGTCTCCATGCTCCAAATCCATTTTAAAGCCATTTTTAAGGCATTTCGCGCATACATGAAATGAACACATTTTTCTCCAAAACTATAACAGATGCAAGCTTGTCCTGTTTGGTGGAGATGATATTTAATAAAATAAGTAGAAATCCACTAAAAGTTTTGTTTGGTTATCTTGCAATCCCGAGATAATCGTCTCCATGCTCCAAATCCATTTTAAAGCCATTTTTAAGGGATTTCGCGCATACATGAAATGAACACATTTTTCTCCAAAACTATAACAGATGCAAGCTTGTCCTGTTTGGTGGAGATAATATTTAATAAAATAAGTAGAAATCTACTAAAAGTTTCGTTTGTTTATATTGCCATCCTGAGATAATCGTCTCCATGCTCCAAATCCATTTTAAAGCCGTTTCAAAGGCATTTTGCGCATACATGAAATGAACACATTTTTCTCCAAAACTATAACACATGCAAGCTTGTCCTGTTTGGTGGAGATGATATTAAATAAAATAAGTAGAAATCCACTAAAAGTTTTGTTTGGTTATCTTGCAATCCCGAGATAATCGTCTCCATGCTCCAAATCCATTTTAAAGCCATTTTTAAGGCATTTCGCGCATACATGAAATGAACACATTTTTCTCCAAAACTATAACAGATGCAAGCTTGTCCTGTTTGGTGGAGATGATATTTAATAAAATAAGTAGAAATCCACTAAAAGTTTTGTTTGGTTATCTTGCAATCCCGAGATAATCGTCTCCATGCTCCAAATCAATTTTAAAGCCATTTTTAAGGCATTTCGCGCATACATGAAATGAACACATTTTTCTCCAAAACTATAACAGATGCAAGCTTGTCCTGTTTGGTGGAGATGATATTTAATAAAATAAGTAGAAATCCACTAAAAGTTTTGTTTGGTTATCTTGCAATCCCGAGATAATCGTCTCCATGCTCCAAATCCATTTTAAAGCCATTTTTAAGGCATTTCGCGCATACATGAAATGAACACATTTTTCTCCAAAACTATAACAGATGCAAGCTTGTCCTGTTTGGTGGAGATGATATTTAATAAAATAAGTAGAAATCCACTAAAAGTTTTGTTTGGTTATATTGCAATCCCGAGATAATCGTCTCCATGCTCCAAATCCATTTTAAAGCCATTTTTAAGGCATTTCGCGCATACATGAAATGAACACATTTTTCTCCAAAACTATAACAGATGCAAGCTTGTCCTGTTTGGTGGAGATGATATTTAATAAAATAAGTAGAAATCCACTAAAAGTTTTGTTTGGTTATCTTGCAATCCCGAGATAATCGTCTCCATGCTCCAAATCCATTTTAAAGCCATTTTTAAGGCATTTCGCGCATACATGAAATGAACACATTTTTCTTTAAAACTATAACAGATGCAAGCTTGTCCTGTTTGGTGGAGATGCTATTTAATAAAATAAGTAGAAATCCACTAAAAGTTTTGTTTGGTTATATTGCAATCCCGAGATAATCGTCTCCATGCTCCAAATCCATTTTAAAGCCATTTTTAAGGCATTTCGCGCATACATGAAATGAACACATTTTTCTCCAAAACTATAACAGATGCAAGCTTGTCCTGTTTGGTGGAGATGATATTTAATAAAATAAGTAGAAATCCACTAAAAGTTTTGTTTGGTTATCTTGCAATCTCGAGATAATCGTCTCCATGCTCCAAATCCATTTTAAAGCCATTTTTAAGGCATTTCGCGCATACATGAAATGAACACATTTTTCTCCAAAACTATAACAGATGCAAGCTTGTCCTGTTTGGTGGAGATGATATTTAATAAAATAAGTAGAAATCCACTAAAAGTTTTGTTTGGTTATCTTGCAATCCCGAGATAATCGTCTCCATGCTCCAAATCCATTTTAAAGCCATTTTTAAGGCATTTCGCGCATACATGAAATGAACACATTTTTCTCCAAAACTATAACAGATGCAAGCTTGTCCTGTTTGGTGGAGATGATATTTAATAAAATAAGTAGAAATCCACTAAAAGTTTTGTTTGGTTATCTTGCAATCCCGAGATAATCGTCTCCATGCTCCAAATCCATTTTAAAGCCATTTTTAAGGCATTTCGCGCATACATGAAATGAACACATTTTTCTCCAAAACTATAACAGATGCAAGCTTGTCCTGTTTGGTGGAGATAATATTTAATAAAATAAGTAGAAATCTACTAAAAGTTTCGTTTGTTTATATTGCCATCCTGAGATAATCGTCTCCATGCTCCAAATCCATTTTAAAGCCATTTCAAAGGCATTTTGCGCATACATGAAATGAACACATTTTTCTCCAAAACTATAACACATGCAAGCTTGTCCTGTTTGGTGGAGATGATATTTAATAAAATAAGTAGAAATCCACTAAAAGTTTTGTTTGGTTATCTTGCAATCCCGAGATAATCGTCTCCATGCTCCAAATCCATTTTAAAGCCATTTTTAAGGCATTTCGCGCATACATGAAATGAACACATTTTTCTCCAAAACTATAACAGATGCAAGCTTGTCCTGTTTGGTGGAGATGATATTTAATAAAATAAGTAGAAATCCACTAAAAGTTTTGTTTGGTTATCTTGCAATCCCGAGATAATCGTCTCCATGCTCCAAATCCATTTTAAAGCCATTTTTAAGGCATTTCGCGCATACATGAAATGAACACATTTTTCTCCAAAACTATAACAGATGCAAGCTTGCCCTGTTTGGTGGAGATAATATTTAATAAAATAAGTAGAAATCTACTAAAAGTTTCGTTTGTTTATATTGCCATCCTGAGATAATCGTCTCCATGCTCCAAATCCATTTTAAAGCCATTTCAAAGGCATTTTGCGCATACATGAAATGAACACATTTTTCTCCAAAACTATAACACATGCAAGCTTGTCCTGTTTGGTGGAGATGATATTTAATAAAATAAGTAGAAATCCACTAAAAGTTTTGTTTGGTTATCTTGCAATCCCGAGATAATCGTCTCCATGCTCCAAATCCATTTTAAAGCCATTTTTAAGGCATTTCGCGCATACATGAAATGAACACATTTTTCTCCAAAACTATAACAGATGCAAGCTTGTCTTGTTTGGTGGAGATGATATTTAATAAAATAAGTAGAAATCCACTAAAAGTTTTGTTTGGTTATCTTGCAATCCCGAGATAATCGTCTCCATGCTCCAAATCCATTTTAAAGCCATTTTTAAGGCATTTCGCGCATACATGAAATGAACACATTTTTCTCCAAAACTATAACAGATGCAAGCTTGTCCTGTTTGGTGGAGATGATATTTAATAAAATAAGTAGAAATCCACTAAAAGTTTTGTTTGGTTATCTTGCAATCCCGAGATAATCGTCTCCATGCTCCAAATCCATTTTAAAGCCATTTTTAAGGCATTTCGCGCATACATGAAATGAACACATTTTTTTCCAAAACTATAACACATGCAAGCTTGTCCTGTTTGGTGGAGATGATATTTAATAAAATAAGTAGAAATCCACTAAAAGTTTTGTTTGGTTATCTTGCAATCCCGAGATAATCGTCTCCATGCTCCAAATCCATTTTAAAGCCATTTTTAAGGCATTTCGCGCATACATGAAATGAACACATTTTTCTCCAAAACTATAACAGATGCAAGCTTGTCCTGTTTGGTGGAGATGATATTTAATAAAATAAGTAGAAATCCACTAAAAGTTTTGTTTGGTTATCTTGCAATCCCGAGATAATCGTCTCCATGCTCCAAATCCATTTTAAAGCCATTTTTAAGGCATTTCGCGCATACATGAAATGAACACATTTTTCTCCAAAACTATAACAGATGCAAGCTTGTCCTGTTTGGTGGAGATGATATTTAATAAAATAAGTAGAAATCCACTAAAAGTTTTGTTTGGTTATCTTGCAATCCCGAGATAATCGTCTCCATGCTCCAAATCCATTTTAAAGCCATTTTTAAGGCATTTCGCGCATACATGAAATGAACACATTTTTCTCCAAAACTATAACAGATGCAAGCTTGTCCTGTTTGGTGGAGATGATATTTAATAAAATAAGTAGAAATCCACTAAAAGTTTTGTTTGGATATCTTGCAATCCCGGGATAATCGTCTCCATGCTCCAAATCCATTTTAAAGCCATTTTTAAGGCATTTCGCGCATACATGAAATGAACACATTTTTCTCCAAAACTATAACAGATGCAAGCTTGTCCTGTTTGGTGGAGATAATATTTAATAAAATAAGTAGAAATCTACTAAAAGTTTCGTTTATTTATATGCCATCCTGAGATAATCGTCTCCATGCTCCAAATCCATTTTAAAGCCATTTCAAAGGCATTTTGCGCATACATGAAATGAACACATTTTTCTCCAAAACTATAACACATGCAAGCTTGTCCTGTTTGGTGGAGATGATATTTAATAAAATAAGTAGAAATCCACTAAAAGTTTTGTTTGGTTATCTTGCAATCCCGAGATAATCGTCTCCATGCTCCAAATCCATTTTAAAGCCATTTTTAAGGCATTTCGCGCATACATGAAATGAACACATTTTTCTCCAAAACTATAACAGATGCAAGCTTGTCCTGTTTGGTGGAGATGATATTTAATAAAATAAGTAGAAATCCACTAAAAGTTTTGTTTGGTTATCTTGCAATCCCGAGATAATCGTCTCCATGCTCCAAATCCATTTTAAAGCCATTTTTAAGGCATTTCGCGCATACATGAAATGAACACATTTTTCTCCAAAACTATAACAGATGCAAGCTTGTCCTGTTTGGTGGAGATGATATTTAATAAAATAAGTAGAAATCCACTAAAAGTTTTGTTTGGTTATCTTGCAATCCCGAGATAATCGTCTCCATGCTCCAAATCCATTTTAAAGCCATTTTTAAGGCATTTCGCGCATACATGAAATGAACACATTTTTCTCCAAAACTATAACAGATGCAAGCTTGTCCTGTTTGGTGGAGATGATATTTAATAAAATAAGTAGAAATCCACTAAAAGTTTTGTTTGGTTATCTTGCAATCCCGAGATAATCGTCTCCATGCTCCAAATCCATTTTAAAGCCATTTTTAAGGCATTTCGCGCATACATGAAATGAACACATTTTTCTCCAAAACTATAACACATGCAAGCTTGTCCTGTTTGGTGGAGATGATATTTAATAAAATAAGTAGAAATCCACTAAAAGTTTTGTTTGGTTATCTTGCAATCCCGAGATAATCGTCTCCATGCTCTAAATCCATTTTAAAGCCATTTTTAAGGCATTTCGCGCATACATGAAATGAACACATTTTTCTCCAAAACTATAACAGATGCAAGCTTGTCCTGTTTGGTGGAGATGATATTTAATAAAATAAGTAGAAATCCACTAAAAGTTTTGTTTGGTTATCTTGCAATCCCGAGATAATCGTCTCCATGCTCCAAATCCATTTTAAACCATTTTTAAGGCATTTCGCGCATACATGAAATGAACACATTTTTCTCCAAAACTATAACAGATGCAAGCTTGTCCTGTTTGGTGGAGATAATATTTAATAAAATAAGTAGAAATCTACTAAAAGTTTCGTTTGTTTATATTGCCATCCTGAGATAATCGTCTCCATGCTCCAAATCCATTTTAAAGCCATTTCAAAGGCATTTTGCGCATACATGAAATGAACACATTTTTCTCCAAAACTATAACACATGCAAGCTTGTCCTGTTTGGTGGAGATGATATTTAATAAAATAAGTAGAAATCCACTAAAAGTTTTGTTTGGTTATCTTGCAATCCCGAGATAATCGTCTCCATGCTCCAAATCCATTTTAAAGCCATTTTTAAGGCATTTCGCGCATACATGAAATGAACACATTTTTCTCCAAAACTATAACAGATGCAAGCTTGTCCTGTTTGGTGGAGATGATATTTAATAAAATAAGTAGAAATCCACTAAAAGTTTTGTTTGGTTATCTTGCAATCCCGAGATAATCGTCTCCATGCTCCAAATCCATTTTAAAGCCATTTTTAAGGCATTTCGCGCATACATGAAATGAACACATTTTTTTCCAAAACTATAACACATGCAAGCTTGTCCTGTTTGGTGGAGATGATATTTAATAAAATAAGTAGAAATCCACTAAAAGTTTTGTTTGGTTATCTTGCAATCCCGAGATAATCGTCTCCATGCTCCAAATCCATTTTAAAGCCATTTTTAAGGCATTTCGCGCATACATGAAATGAACACATTTTTCTCCAAAACTATAACAGATGCAAGCTTGTCCTGTTTGGTGGAGATGATATTTAATAAAATAAGTAGAAATCCACTAAAAGTTTTGTTTGGTTATCTTGCAATCCCGAGATAATCGTCTCCATGCTCCAAATCCATTTTAAAGCCATTTTTAAGGCATTTCGCGCATACATGAAATGAACACATTTTTCTCCAAAACTATAACAGATGCAAGCTTGTCCTGTTTGGTGGAGATGATATTTAATAAAATAAGTAGAAATCCACTAAAAGTTTTGTTTGGTTATCTTGCAATCCCGAGATAATCGTCTCCATGCTCCAAATCCATTTTAAAGCCATTTTTAAGGCATTTCGCGCATACATGAAATGAACACATTTTTCTCCAAAACTATAACAGATGCAAGCTTGTCCTGTTTGGTGGAGATGATATTTAATAAAATAAGTAGAAATCCACTAAAAGTTTTGTTTGGATATCTTGCAATCCCGGGATAATCGTCTCCATGCTCCAAATCCATTTTAAAGCCATTTTTAAGGCATTTCGCGCATACATGAAATGAACACATTTTTCTCCAAAACTATAACAGATGCAAGCTTGTCCTGTTTGGTGGAGATAATATTTAATAAAATAAGTAGAAATCTACTAAAAGTTTCGTTTGTTTATATGCCATCCTGAGATAATCGTCTCCATGCTCCAAATCCATTTTAAAGCCATTTCAAAGGCATTTTGCGCATACATGAAATGAACACATTTTTCTCCAAAACTATAACACATGCAAGCTTGTCCTGTTTGGTGGAGATGATATTTAATAAAATAAGTAGAAATCCACTAAAAGTTTTGTTTGGTTATCTTGCAATCCCGAGATAATCGTCTCCATGCTCCAAATCCATTTTAAAGCCATTTTTAAGGCATTTCGCGCATACATGAAATGAACACATTTTTCTCCAAAACTATAACAGATGCAAGCTTGTCCTGTTTGGTGGAGATGATATTTAATAAAATAAGTAGAAATCCACTAAAAGTTTTGTTTGGTTATCTTGCAATCCCGAGATAATCGTCTCCATGCTCCAAATCCATTTTAAAGCCATTTTTAAGGCATTTCGCGCATACATGAAATGAACACATTTTTCTCCAAAACTATAACAGATGCAAGCTTGTCCTGTTTGGTGGAGATAATATTTAATAAAATAAGTAGAAATCTACTAAAAGTTTCGTTTGTTTATATTGCCATGCTGAGATAATCGTCTCCATGCTCCAAATCCATTTTAAAGCCATTTCAAAGGCATTTTGCGCATACATGAAATGAACACATTTTTCTCCAAAACTATAACACATACAAGCTTGTCCTGTTTGGTGGAGATGATATTTAATAAAATAAGTAGAAATCCACTAAAAGTTTTGTTTGGTTATCTTGCAATCCCGAGATAATCGTCTCCATGCTCCAAATCCATTTTAAAGCCATTTTTAAGGCATTTCGCGCATACATGAAATGAACACATTTTTCTCCAAAACTATAACAGATGCAAGCTTGTCCTGTTTGGTGGAGATGATATTTAATAAAATAAGTAGAAATCCACTAAAAGTTTTGTTTGGTTATCTTGCAATCCCGAGATAATCGTCTCCATGCTCCAAATCCATTTTAAAGCCATTTTTAAGGCATTTCGCGCATACATGAAATGAACACATTTTTCTCCAAAACTATAACAGATGCAAGCTTGTCCTGTTTGGTGGAGATGATATTTAATAAAATAAGTAGAAATCCACTAAAAGTTTTGTTTGGTTATCTTGCAATCCCGAGATAATCGTCTCCATGCTCCAAATCCATTTTAAAGCCATTTTTAAGGCATTTCGCGCATACATGAAATGAACACATTTTTCTCCAAAACTATAACACATGCAAGCTTGTCCTGTTTGGTGGAGATGATATTTAATAAAATAAGTAGAAATCCACTAAAAGTTTTGTTTGGTTATCTTGCAATCCCGAGATAATCGTCTCCATGCTCTAAATCCATTTTAAAGCCATTTTTAAGGCATTTCGCGCATACATGAAATGAACACATTTTTCTCCAAAACTATAACAGATGCAAGCTTGTCCTGTTTGGTGGAGATGATATTTAATAAAATAAGTAGAAATCCACTAAAAGTTTTGTTTGGTTATCTTGCAATCCCGAGATAATCGTCTCCATGCTCCAAATCCATTTTAAACCATTTTTAAGGCATTTCGCGCATACATGAAATGAACACATTTTTCTCCAAAACTATAACAGATGCAAGCTTGTCCTGTTTGGTGGAGATAATATTTAATAAAATAAGTAGAAATCTACTAAAAGTTTCGTTTGTTTATATTGCCATCCTGAGATAATCGTCTCCATGCTCCAAATCCATTTTAAAGCCATTTCAAAGGCATTTTGCGCATACATGAAATGAACACATTTTTCTCCAAAACTATAACACATGCAAGCTTGTCCTGTTTGGTGGAGATGATATTTAATAAAATAAGTAGAAATCCACTAAAAGTTTTGTTTGGTTATCTTGCAATCCCGAGATAATCGTCTCCATGCTCCAAATCCATTTTAAAGCCATTTCAAAGGCATTTTGCGCATACATGAAATGAACACATTTTTCTCCAAAACTATAACACATGCAAGCTTGTCCTGTTTGGTGGAGATGATATTTAATAAAATAAGTAGAAATCCACTAAAAGTTTTGTTTGGTTATCTTGCATTACCGAGATAATCGTCTCCATGCTCCAAATCCATTTTAAAGCCATTTTTAAGGCATTTCGCGCATACATGAAATGAACACATTTTTCTCCAAAACTATAACAGATGCAAGCTTGTCCTGTTTGGTGGAGATGATATTTAATAAAATAAGTAGAAATCCACTAAAAGTTTTGTTTGGTTATCTTGCAATCCCGAGATAATCGTCTCCATGCTCCAAATCCATTTTAAAGCCATTTTTAAGGCATTTCGCGCATACATGAAATGAACACATTTTTCTCCAAAACTATAACAGATGCAAGCTTGTCCTGTTTGGTGGAGATGATATTTAATAAAATAAGTAGAAATCCACTAAAAGTTTTGTTTGGTTATCTTGCAATCCCGAGATAATCGTCTCCATGCTCCAAATCCATTTTAAAGCCATTTTTAAGGCATTTCGCGCATACATGAAATGAACACATTTTTCTCCAAAACTATAACAGATGCAAGCTTGTCCTGTTTGGTGGAGATGATATTTAATAAAATAAGTAGAAATCCACTAAAAGTTTTGTTTGGTTATATTGCAATCCCGAGATAATCGTCTCCATGCTCCAAATCCATTTTAAAGCCATTTTTAAGGCATTTCGCGCATACATGAAATGAACACATTTTTCTCCAAAACTATAACAGATGCAAGCTTGTCCTGTTTGGTGGAGATGATATTTAATAAAATAAGTAGAAATCCACTAAAAGTTTTGTTTGGTTATCTTGCAATCCCGAGATAATCGTCTCCATGCTCCAAATCCATTTTAAAGCCATTTTTAAGGCATTTCGCGCATACATGAAATGAACACATTTTTCTCCAAAACTATAACAGATGCAAGCTTGTCCTGTTTGGTGGAGATGATATTTAATAAAATAAGTAGAAATCCACTAAAAGTTTTGTTTGGTTATCTTGCAATCCCGAGATAATCGTCTCCATGCTCCAAATCCATTTTAAAGCCATTTTTAAGGCATTTCGCGCATACATGAAATGAACACATTTTTCTCCAAAACTATAACAGATGCAAGCTTGTCCTGTTTGGTGGAGATGATATTTAATAAAATAAGTAGAAATCCACTAAAAGTTTTGTTTGGTTATCTTGCAATCCCGAGATAATCGTCTCCATGCTCCAAATCCATTTTAAAGCCATTTTTAAGGCATTTCGCGCATACATGAAATGAACACATTTTTCTCCAAAACTATAACAGATGCAAGCTTGTCCTGTTTGGTGGAGATGATATTTAATAAAATAAGTAGAAATCCACTAAAAGTTTTGTTTGGTTATCTTGCAATCCCGAGATAATCGTCTCCATGCTCCAAATCCATTTTAAAGCCATTTTTAAGGCATTTCGCGCATACATGAAATGAACACATTTTTCTCCAAAACTATAACAGATGCAAGCTTGTCCTGTTTGGTGGAGATGATATTTAATAAAATAAGTAGAAATCCACTAAAAGTTTTGTTTGGTTATCTTGCAATCCCGAGATAATCGTCTCCATGCTCCAAATCCATTTTAAAGCCATTTTTAAGGCATTTCGCGCATACATGAAATGAACACATTTTTCTCCAAAACTATAACAGATGCAAGCTTGTCCTGTTTGGTGGAGATGATATTTAATAAAATAAGTAGAAATCCACTAAAAGTTTTGTTTGGTTATATTGCAATCCCGAGATAATCATCTCCATGCTCCAAATCCATTTTAAAGCCATTTTTAAGGCATTTCGCGCATACATGAAATGAACACATTTTTCTCCAAAACTATAACAGATGCAAGCTTGTCCTGTTTGGTGGAGATGATATTTAATAAAATAAGTAGAAATCCACTAAAAGTTTTGTTTGGTTATCTTGCAATCCCGAGATAATCGTCTCCATGCTCCAAATCCATTTTAAAGCCATTTTTAAGGCATTTCGCGCATACATGAAATGAACACATTTTTCTCCAAAACTATAACAGATGCAAGCTTGTCCTGTTTGGTGGAGATGATATTTAATAAAATAAGTAGAAATCCACTAAAAGTTTTGTTTGGTTATCTTGCAATCCCGAGATAATCGTCTCCATGCTCCAAATCCATTTTAAAGCCATTTTTAAGGCATTTCGCGCATACATGAAATGAACACATTTTTCTCCAAAACTATAACAGATGCAAGCTTGTCCTGTTTGGTGGAGATGATATTTAATAAAATAAGTAGAAATCCACTAAAAGTTTTGTTTGGTTATCTTGCAATCCCGAGATAATCGTCTCCATGCTCCAAATCCATTTTAAAGCCATTTTTAAGGCATTTCGCACATACATGAAATGAACACATTTTTCTCCAAAACTATAACAGATGCAAGCTTGTCCTGTTTGGTGGAGATGATATTTAATAAAATAAGTAGAAATCCACTAAAAGTTTTGTTTGGTTATCTTGCAATCCCGAGATAATCGTCTCCATGCTCCAAATCCATTTTAAAGCCATTTTTAAGGCATTTCGCGCATACATGAAATGAACACATTTTTCTCCAAAACTATAACAGATGCAAGCTTGTCCTGTTTGGTGGAGATAATATTTAATAAAATAAGTAGAAATCTACTAAAAGTTTCGTTTGTTTATATTGCCATCCTGAGATAATCGTCTCCATGCTCCAAATCCATTTTAAAGCCATTTCAAAGGCATTTTGCGCATACATGAAATGAACACATTTTTCTCCAAAACTATAACACATGCAAGCTTGTCCTGTTTGGTGGAGATGATATTTAATAAAATAAGTAGAAATCCACTAAAAGTTTTGTTTGGTTATCTTGCAATCCCGAGATAATCGTCTCCATGCTCCAAATCCATTTTAAAGCCATTTTTAAGGCATTTCGCGCATACATGAAATGAACACATTTTTCTCCAAAACTATAATAGATGCAAGCTTGTCCTGTTTGGTGGAGATGATATTTAATAAAATAAGTAGAAATCCACTAAAAGTTTTGTTTGGTTATCTTGCAATCCCGAGATAATCGTCTCCATGCTCCAAATCCATTTTAAAGCCATTTTTAAGGCATTTCGCGCATACATGAAATGAACACATTTTTCTCCAAAACTATAACAGATGCAAGCTTGTTCTGTTTGGTGGAGATAATATTTAATAAAATAAGTAGAAATCTACTAAAAGTTTCGTTTGTTTATATTGCCATCCTGAGATAATCGTCTCCATGCTCCAAATCCATTTTAAAGCCATTTCAAAGGCATTTTGCGCATACATGAAATGAACACATTTTTCTCCAAAACTATAACACATGCAAGCTTGTCCTGTTTGGTGGAGATGATATTTAATAAAATAAGTAGAAATCCACTAAAAGTTTTGTTTGGTTATCTTGCAATCCCGAGATAATCGTCTCCATGCTCCAAATCCATTTTAAAGCCATTTTTAAGGCATTTCGCGCATACATGAAATGAACACATTTTTCTCCAAAACTATAACAGATGCAAGCTTGTCCTGTTTGGTGGAGATGATATTTAATAAAATAAGTAGAAATCCACTAAAAGTTTTGTTTGGTTATCTTGCAATCCCGAGATAATCGTCTCCATGCTCCAAATCCATTTTAAAGCCATTTTTAAGGCATTTCGCGCATACATGAAATGAACACATTTTTCTCCAAAACTATAACAGATGCAAGCTTGTCCTGTTTGGTGGAGATAATATTTAATAAAATAAGTAGAAATCTACTAAAAGTTTCGTTTGTTTATATTGCCATCCTGAGATAATCGTCTCCATGCTCCAAATCCATTTTAAAGCCATTTCAAAGGCATTTTGCGCATACATGAAATGAACACATTTTTCTCCAAAACTATAACACATGCAAGCTTGTCCTGTTTGGTGGAGATGATATTTAATAAAATAAGTAGAAATCCACTAAAAGTTTTGTTTGGTTATCTTGCAATCCCGAGATAATCGTCTCCATGCTCCAAATCCATTTTAAAGCCATTTTTAAGGCATTTCGCGCATACATGAAATGAACACATTTTTCTCCAAAACTATAACAGATGCAAGCTTGTCCTGTTTGGTGGAGATGATATTTAATAAAATAAGTAGAAATCCACTAAAAGTTTTGTTTGGTTATCTTGCAATCCCGAGATAATCGTCTCCATGCTCCAAATCCATTTTAAAGCCATTTTTAAGGCATTTCGCGCATACATGAAATGAACACATTTTTCTCCAAAACTATAACAGATGCAAGCTTGTCCTGTTTGGTGGAGATGATATTTAATAAAATAAGTAGAAATCCACTAAAAGTTTTGTTTGGTTATCTTGCAATCCCGAGATAATCGTCTCCATGCTCTAAATCCATTTTAAAGCCATTTTTAAGGCATTTCGCGCATACATGAAATGAACACATTTTTCTCCAAAACTATAACAGATGCAAGCTTGTCCTGTTTGGTGGAGATGATATTTAATAAAATAAGTAGAAATCCACTAAAAGTTTTGTTTGGTTATCTTGCAATCCCGAGATAATCGTCTCCATGCTCCAAATCCATTTTAAAGCCATTTTTAAGGCATTTCGCGCATACATGAAATGAACACATTTTTCTCCAAAACTATAACAGATGCAAGCTTGTCCTGTTTGGTGGAGATAATATTTAATAAAATAAGTAGAAATCTACTAAAAGTTTCGTTTGTTTATATTGCCATCCTGAGATAATCGTCTCCATGCTCCAAATCCATTTTAAAGCCATTTCAAAGGCATTTTGCGCATACATGAAATGAACACATTTTTCTCCAAAACTATAACACATGCAAGCTTGTCCTGTTTGGTGGAGATGATATTTAATAAAATAAGTAGAAATCCACTAAAAGTTTTGTTTGGTTATCTTGCAATCCCGAGATAATCGTCTCCATGCTCCAAATCCATTTTAAAGCCATTTTTAAGGCATTTCGCGCATACATGAAATGAACACATTTTTCTCCAAAACTATAATAGATGCAAGCTTGTCCTGTTTGGTGGAGATGATATTTAATAAAATAAGTAGAAATCCACTAAAAGTTTTGTTTGGTTATCTTGCAATCCCGAGATAATCGTCTCCATGCTCCAAATCCATTTTAAAGCCATTTTTAAGGCATTTCGCGCATACATGAAATGAACACATTTTTCTCCAAAACTATAACAGATGCAAGCTTGTTCTGTTTGGTGGAGATAATATTTAATAAAATAAGTAGAAATCTACTAAAAGTTTCGTTTGTTTATATTGCCATCCTGAGATAATCGTCTCCATGCTCCAAATCCATTTTAAAGCCATTTCAAAGGCATTTTGCGCATACATGAAATGAACACATTTTTCTCCAAAACTATAACACATGCAAGCTTGTCCTGTTTGGTGGAGATGATATTTAATAAAATAAGTAGAAATCCACTAAAAGTTTTGTTTGGTTATCTTGCAATCCCGAGATAATCGTCTCCATGCTCCAAATCCATTTTAAAGCCATTTTTAAGGCATTTCGCGCATACATGAAATGAACACATTTTTCTCCAAAACTATAACAGATGCAAGCTTGTCCTGTTTGGTGGAGATGATATTTAATAAAATAAGTAGAAATCCACTAAAAGTTTTGTTTGGTTATCTTGCAATCCCGAGATAATCGTCTCCATGCTCCAAATCCATTTTAAAGCCATTTTTAAGGCATTTCGCGCATACATGAAATGAACACATTTTTCTCCAAAACTATAACAGATGCAAGCTTGTCCTGTTTGGTGGAGATAATATTTAATAAAATAAGTAGAAATCTACTAAAAGTTTCGTTTGTTTATATTGCCATCCTGAGATAATCGTCTCCATGCTCCAAATCCATTTTAAAGCCATTTCAAAGGCATTTTGCGCATACATGAAATGAACACATTTTTCTCCAAAACTATAACACATGCAAGCTTGTCCTGTTTGGTGGAGATGATATTTAATAAAATAAGTAGAAATCCACTAAAAGTTTTGTTTGGTTATCTTGCAATCCCGAGATAATCGTCTCCATGCTCCAAATCCATTTTAAAGCCATTTTTAAGGCATTTCGCGCATACATGAAATGAACACATTTTTCTCCAAAACTATAACAGATGCAAGCTTGTCCTGTTTGGTGGAGATGATATTTAATAAAATAAGTAGAAATCCACTAAAAGTTTTGTTTGGTTATCTTGCAATCCCGAGATAATCGTCTCCATGCTCCAAATCCATTTTAAAGCCATTTTTAAGGCATTTCGCGCATACATGAAATGAACACATTTTTCTCCAAAACTATAACAGATGCAAGCTTGTCCTGTTTGGTGGAGATGATATTTAATAAAATAAGTAGAAATCCACTAAAAGTTTTGTTTGGTTATATTGCAATCCCGAGATAATCGTCTCCATGCTCCAAATCCATTTTAAAGCCATTTTTAAGGCATTTCGCGCATACATGAAATGAACACATTTTTCTCCAAAACTATAACAGATGCAAGCTTGTCCTGTTTGGTGGAGATGATATTTAATAAAATAAGTAGAAATCCACTAAAAGTTTTGTTTGGTTATCTTGCAATCCCGAGATAATCGTCTCCATGCTCCAAATCCATTTTAAAGCCATTTTTAAGGCATTTCGCGCATACATGAAATGAACACATTTTTCTCCAAAACTATAACAGATGCAAGCTTGTCCTGTTTGGTGGAGATGATATTTAATAAAATAAGTAGAAATCCACTAAAAGTTTTGTTTGGTTATCTTGCAATCCCGAGATAATCGTCTCCATGCTCCAAATCCATTTTAAAGCCATTTTTAAGGCATTTCGCGCATACATGAAATGAACACATTTTTCTCCAAAACTATAACAGATGCAAGCTTGTCCTGTTTGGTGGAGATGATATTTAATAAAATAAGTAGAAATCCACTAAAAGTTTTGTTTGGTTATCTTGCAATCCCGAGATAATCGTCTCCATGCTCCAAATCCATTTTAAAGCCATTTTTAAGGCATTTCGCGCATACATGAAATGAACACATTTTTCTCCAAAACTATAACAGATGCAAGCTTGTCCTGTTTGGTGGAGATGATATTTAATAAAATAAGTAGAAATCCACTAAAAGTTTTGTTTGGTTATCTTGCAATCCCGAGATAATCGTCTCCATGCTCCAAATCCATTTTAAAGCCATTTTTAAGGCATTTCGCGCATACATGAAATGAACACATTTTTCTCCAAAACTATAACAGATGCAAGCTTGTCCTGTTTGGTGGAGATGATATTTAATAAAATAAGTAGAAATCCACTAAAAGTTTTGTTTGGTTATCTTGCAATCCCGAGATAATCGTCTCCATGCTCCAAATCCATTTTAAAGCCATTTTTAAGGCATTTCGCGCATACATGAAATGAACACATTTTTCTCCAAAACTATAACAGATGCAAGCTTGTCCTGTTTGGTGGAGATGATATTTAATAAAATAAGTAGAAATCCACTAAAAGTTTTGTTTGGTTATATTGCAATCCCGAGATAATCATCTCCATGCTCCAAATCCATTTTAAAGCCATTTTTAAGGCATTTCGCGCATACATGAAATGAACACATTTTTCTCCAAAACTATAACAGATGCAAGCTTGTCCTGTTTGGTGGAGATGATATTTAATAAAATAAGTAGAAATCCACTAAAAGTTTTGTTTGGTTATCTTGCAATCCCGAGATAATCGTCTCCATGCTCCAAATCCATTTTAAAGCCATTTTTAAGGCATTTCGCGCATACATGAAATGAACACATTTTTCTCCAAAACTATAACAGATGCAAGCTTGTCCTGTTTGGTGGAGATGATATTTAATAAAATAAGTAGAAATCCACTAAAAGTTTTGTTTGGTTATCTTGCAATCCCGAGATAATCGTCTCCATGCTCCAAATCCATTTTAAAGCCATTTTTAAGGCATTTCGCGCATACATGAAATGAACACATTTTTCTCCAAAACTATAACAGATGCAATCTTGTCCTGTTTGGTGGAGATGATATTTAATAAAATAAGTAGAAATCCACTAAAAGTTTTGTTTGGTTATCTTGCAATCCCGAGATAATCGTCTCCATGCTCCAAATCCATTTTAAAGCCATTTTTAAGGCATTTCGCACATACATGAAATGAACACATTTTTCTCCAAAACTATAACAGATGCAAGCTTGTCCTGTTTGGTGGAGATGATATTTAATAAAATAAGTAGAAATCCACTAAAAGTTTTGTTTGGTTATCTTGCAATCCCGAGATAATCGTCTCCATGCTCCAAATCCATTTTAAAGCCATTTTTAAGGCATTTCGCGCATACATGAAATGAACACATTTTTCTCCAAAACTATAACAGATGCAAGCTTGTCCTGTTTGGTGGAGATAATATTTAATAAAATAAGTAGAAATCTACTAAAAGTTTCGTTTGTTTATATTGCCATCCTGAGATAATCGTCTCCATGCTCCAAATCCATTTTAAAGCCATTTCAAAGGCATTTTGCGCATACATGAAATGAACACATTTTTCTCCAAAACTATAACAGATGCAAGCTTGTCCTGTTTGGTGGAGATGATATTTAATAAAATAAGTAGAAATCCACTAAAAGTTTTGTTTGGTTATCTTGCAATCCCGAGATAATCGTCTCCATGCTCCAAATCCATTTTAAAGCCATTTTTAAGGCATTTCGCGCATACATGAAATGAACACATTTTTCTCCAAAACTATAACAGATGCAAGCTTGTCCTGTTTGGTGGAGATGATATTTAATAAAATAAGTAGAAATCCACTAAAAGTTTTGTTTGGTTATATTGCAATCCCGAGATAATCGTCTCCATGCTCCAAATCCATTTTAAAGCCATTTTTAAGGCATTTCGCGCATACATGAAATGAACACATTTTTCTCCAAAACTATAACAGATGCAAGCTTGTCCTGTTTGGTGGAGATGATATTTAATAAAATAAGTAGAAATCCACTAAAAGTTTTGTTTGGTTATCTTGCAATCCCGAGATAATCGTCTCCATGCTCCAAATCCATTTTAAAGCCATTTTTAAGGCATTTCGCGCATACATGAAATGAACAAATTTTTCTCCAAAACTATAACAGATGCAAGCTTGTCCTGTTTGGTGGAGATAATATTTAATAAAATAAGTAGAAATCTACTAAAAGTTTCGTTTGTTTATATTGCCATCCTGAGATAATCGTCTCCATGCTCCAAATCCATTTTAAAGCCATTTCAAAGGCATTTTGCGCATACATGAAATGAACACATTTTTCTCCAAAACTATAACAGATGCAAGCTTGTCCTGTTTGGTGGAGATGATATTTAATAAAATAAGTAGAAATCCACTAAAAGTTTTGTTTGGTTATCTTGCAATCCCGAGATAATCGTCTCCATGCTCCAAATCCATTTTAAAGCCATTTTTAAGGCATTTCGCGCATACATGAAATGAACACATTTTTCTCCAAAACTATAACAGATGCAAGCTTGTCCTGTTTGGTGGAGATGATATTTAATAAAATAAGTAGAAATCCACTAAAAGTTTTGTTTGGTTATCTTGCAATCCCGAGATAATCGTCTCCATGCTCCAAATCCATTTTAAAGCCATTTTTAAGGCATTTCGCGCATACATGAAATGAACACATTTTTCTCCAAAACTATAACAGATGCAAGCTTGTCCTGTTTGGTGGAGATGATATTTAATAAAATAAGTAGAAATCCACTAAAAGTTTTGTTTGGTTATCTTGCAATCCCGAGATAATCGTCTCCATGCTCCAAATCCATTTTAAAGCCATTTTTAAGGCATTTCGCGCATACATGAAATGAACACATTTTTCTCCAAAACTATAACAGATGCAAGCTTGTCCTGTTTGGTGGAGATGATATTTAATAAAATAAGTAGAAATCCACTAAAAGTTTTGTTTGGTTATCTTGCAATCCCGAGATAATCGTCTCCATGCTCCAAATCCATTTTAAAGCCATTTTTAAGGCATTTCGCGCATACATGAAATGAACACATTTTTCTCCAAAACTATAACAGATGCAAGCTTGTCCTGTTTGGTGGAGATGATATTTAATAAAATAAGTAGAAATCCACTAAAAGTTTTGTTTGGTTATATTGCAATCCCGAGATAATCATCTCCATGCTCCAAATCCATTTTAAAGCCATTTTTAAGGCATTTCGCGCATACATGAAATGAACACATTTTTCTCCAAAACTATAACAGATGCAAGCTTGTCCTGTTTGGTGGAGATGATATTTAATAAAATAAGTAGAAATCCACTAAAAGTTTTGTTTGGTTATCTTGCAATCCCGAGATAATCGTCTCCATGCTCCAAATCCATTTTAAAGCCATTTTTAAGGCATTTCGCGCAAACATGAAATGAACACATTTTTCTCCAAAACTATAACAGATGCAAGCTTGTCCTGTTTGGTGGAGATGATATCTAATAAAATAAGTAGAAATCCACTAAAAGTTTTGTTTGGTTATCTTGCAATCCCGAGATAATCGTCTCCATGCTCCAAATCCATTTTAAAGCCATTTTTAAGGCATTTCGCGCATACATGAAATGAACACATTTTTCTCCAAAACTATAACAGATGCAAGCTTGTCCTGTTTGGTGGAGATGATATTTAATAAAATAAGTAGAAATCCACTAAAAGTTTTGTTTGGTTATCTTGCAATCCCGAGATAATCGTCTCCATGCTCCAAATCCATTTTAAAGCCATTTTTAAGGCATTTCGCACATACATGAAATGAACACATTTTTCTCCAAAACTATAACAGATGCAAGCTTGTCCTGTTTGGTGGAGATGATATTTAATAAAATAAGTAGAAATCCACTAAAAGTTTTGTTTGGTTATCTTGCAATCCCGAGATAATCGTCTCCATGCTCCAAATCCATTTTAAAGCCATTTTTAAGGCATTTCGCGCATACATGAAATGAACACATTTTTCTCCAAAACTATAACAGATGCAAGCTTGTCCTGTTTGGTGGAGATAATATTTAATAAAATAAGTAGAAATCTACTAAAAGTTTCGTTTGTTTATATTGCCATCCTGAGATAATCGTCTCCATGCTCCAAATCCATTTTAAAGCCATTTCAAAGGCATTTTGCGCATACATGAAATGAACACATTTTTCTCCAAAACTATAACAGATGCAAGCTTGTCCTGTTTGGTGGAGATGATATTTAATAAAATAAGTAGAAATCCACTAAAAGTTTTGTTTGGTTATCTTGCAATCCCGAGATAATCGTCTCCATGCTCCAAATCCATTTTAAAGCCATTTTTAAGGCATTTCGCGCATACATGAAATGAACACATTTTTCTCCAAAACTATAACAGATGCAAGCTTGTCCTGTTTGGTGGAGATGATATTTAATAAAATAAGTAGAAATCCACTAAAAGTTTTGTTTGGTTATATTGCAATCCCGAGATAATCGTCTCCATGTTCCAAATCCATTTTAAAGCCATTTTTAAGGCATTTCGCGCATACATGAAATGAACACATTTTTCTCCAAAACTATAACAGATGCAAGCTTGTCCTGTTTGGTGGAGATGATATTTAATAAAATAAGTAGAAATCCACTAAAAGTTTTGTTTGGTTATCTTGCAATCCCGAGATAATCGTCTCCATGCTCCAAATCCATTTTAAAGCCATTTTTAAGGCATTTCGCGCATACATGAAATGAACAAATTTTTCTCCAAAACTATAACAGATGCAAGCTTGTCCTGTTTGGTGGAGATGATATTTAATAAAATAAGTAGAAATCCACTAAAAGTTTTGTTTGGTTATCTTGCAATCCCGAGATAATCGTCTCCATGCTCCAAATCCATTTTAAAGCCATTTTTAAGGCATTTCGCGCATACATGAAATGAACACATTTTTCTCCAAAACTATAACAGATGCAAGCTTGTCCTGTTTGGTGGAGATGATATTTAATAAAATAAGTAGAAATCCACTAAAAGTTTTGTTTGGTTATCTTGCAATCCCGAGATAATCGTCTCCATGCTCCAAATCCATTTTAAAGCCATTTTTAAGGCATTTCGCGCATACATGAAATGAACACATTTTTCTCCAAAACTATAACAGATGCAAGCTTGTCCTGTTTGGTGGAGATGATATTTAATAAAATAAGTAGAAATCCACTAAAAGTTTTGTTTGGTTATCTTGCAATCCCGAGATAATCGTCTCCATGCTCCAAATCCATTTTAAAGCCATTTTTAAGGCATTTCGCGCATACATGAAATGAACACATTTTTCTCCAAAACTATAACAGATGCAAGCTTGTCCTGTTTGGTGGAGATAATATTTAATAAAATAAGTAGAAATCTACTAAAAGTTTCGTTTGTTTATATTGCCATCCTGAGATAATCGTCTCCATGCTCCAAATCCATTTTAAAGCCATTTCAAAGGCATTTTGCGCATACATGAAATGAACACATTTTTCTCCAAAACTATAACACATGCAAGCTTGTCCTGTTTGGTGGAGATGATATTTAATAAAATAAGTAGAAATCCACTAAAAGTTTTGTTTGGTTATCTTGCAATCCCGAGATAATCGTCTCCATGCTCCAAATCCATTTTAAAGCCATTTTTAAGGCATTTCGCGCATACATGAAATGAACACATTTTTCTCCAAAACTATAACAGATGCAAGCTTGTCCTGTTTGGTGGAGATGATATTTAATAAAATAAGTAGAAATCCACTAAAAGTTTTGTTTGGTTATCTTGCAATCCCGAGATAATCGTCTCCATGCTCCAAATCCATTTTAAAGCCATTTTTAAGGCATTTCGCGCATACATGAAATGAACACATTTTTCTCCAAAACTATAACAGATGCAAGCTTGTCCTGTTTGGTGGAGATAATATTTAATAAAATAAGTAGAAATATACTAAAACTTTCGTTTGTTTATATTGCCATCCTGAGATAATCATCTCCATGCTCCAAATCCATTTTAAAGCCATTTCAAAGGCATTTTGCGCATACATGAAATGAACACATTTTTCTCCAAAACTATAACACATGCAAGCTTGTCCTGTTTGGTGGAGATGATATTTAATAAAATAAGTAGAAATCCACTAAAAGTTTTGTTTGGTTATCTTGCAATCCCGAGATAATCGTCTCCATGCTCCAAATCCATTTTAAAGCCATTTTTAAGGCATTTCGCGCATACATGAAATGAACACATTTTTCTCCAAAACTATAACAGATGCAAGCTTGTCCTGTTTGGTGGAGATGATATTTAATAAAATAAGTAGAAATCCACTAAAAGTTTTGTTTGGTTATCTTGCAATCCCGAGATAATCGTCTCCATGCTCCAAATCCATTTTAAAGCCATTTTTAAGGCATTTCGCGCATACATGAAATGAACACATTTTTCTCCAAAACTATAACAGATGCAAGCTTGTCCTGTTTGGTGGAGATGATATTTAATAAAATAAGTAGAAATCCACTAAAAGTTTTGTTTGGTTATCTTGCAATCCCGAGATAATCGTCTCTATGCTCCAAATCCATTTTAAAGCCATTTTTAAGGCATTTCGCGCATACATGAAATGAACACATTTTTCTCCAAAACTATAACAGATGCAAGCTTGTCCTGTTTGGTGGAGATGATATTTAATAAAATAAGTAGAAATCCACTAAAAGTTTTGTTTGGTTATCTTGCAATCCCGAGATAATCGTCTCCATGCTCCAAATCCATTTTAAAGCCATTTTTAAGGCATTTCGCGCATACATAAAATGAACACATTTTTCTCCAAAACTATAACAGATGCAAGCTTGTCCTGTTTGGTGGAGATGATATTTAATAAAATAAGTAGAAATCCACTAAAAGTTTTGTTTGGTTATATTGCAATCCCGAGATAATCGTCTCCATGCTCCAAATCCATTTTAAAGCCATTTTTAAGGCATTTCGCGCATACATGAAATGAACACATTTTTCTCCAAAACTATAACAGATGCAAGCTTGTCCTGTTTGGTGGAGATGATATTTAATAAAATAAGTAGAAATCCACTAAAAGTTTTGTTTGGTTATCTTGCAATCCCGAGATAATCGTCTCCATGCTCCAAATCCATTTTAAAGCCATTTTTAAGGCATTTCGCGCATACATGAAATGAACACATTTTTCTCCAAAACTATAACAGATGCAAGCTTGTCCTGTTTGGTGGAGATAATATTTAATAAAATAAGTAGAAATCTACTAAAAGTTTCGTTTGTTTATATTGCCATCCTGAGATAATCGTCTCCATGCTCCAAATCCATTTTAAAGCCATTTCAAAGGCATTTTGCGCATACATGAAATGAACACATTTTTCTCCAAAACTATAACACATGCAAGCTTGTCCTGTTTGGTGGAGATGATATTTAATAAAATAAGTAGAAATCCACTAAAAGTTTTGTTTGGTTATCTTGCAATCCCGAGATAATCGTCTCCATGCTCCAAATCCATTTTAAAGCCATTTTTAAGGCATTTCGCGCATACATGAAATGAACACATTTTTCTCCAAAACTATAACAGATGCAAGCTTGTCCTGTTTGGTGGAGATGATATTTAATAAAATAAGTAGAAATCCACTAAAAGTTTTGTTTGGTTATCTTGCAATCCCGAGATAATCGTCTCCATGCTCCAAATCCATTTTAAAGCCATTTTTAAGGCATTTCGCGCATACATGAAATGAACACATTTTTCTCCAAAACTATAACAGATGCAAGCTTGTCCTGTTTGGTGGAGATGATATTTAATAAAATAAGTAGAAATCCACTAAAAGTTTTGTTTGGTTATCTTGCAATCCCGAGATAATCGTCTCCATGCTCCAAATCCATTTTAAAGCCATTTTTAAGGCATTTCGCGCATACATGAAATGAACACATTTTTCTCCAAAACTATAACAGATGCAAGCTTGTCCTGTTTGGTGGAGATGATATTTAATAAAATAAGTAGAAATCCACTAAAAGTTTTGTTTGGTTATCTTGCAATCCCGAGATAATCGTCTCCATGCTCCAAATCCATTTTAAAGCCATTTCAAAGGCATTTTGCGCATACATGAAATGAACACATTTTTCTCCAAAACTATAACACATGCAAGCTTGTCCTGTTTGGTGGAGATGATATTTAATAAAATAAGTAGAAATCCACTAAAAGTTTTGTTTGGTTATCTTGCAATCCCGAGATAATCGTCTCCATGCTCCAAATCCATTTTAAAGCCATTTTTAAGGCATTTCGCGCATACATGAAATGAACACATTTTTCTCCAAAACTATAACACATGCAAGCTTGTCCTGTTTGGTGGAGATGATATTTAATAAAATAAGTAGAAATCCACTAAAAGTTTTGTTTGGTTATCTTGCAATCCCGAGATAATCGTCTCCATGCTCCAAATCCATTTTAAAGCCATTTTTAAGGCATTTCGCGCATACATGAAATGAACACATTTTTCTCCAAAACTATAACAGATGCAAGCTTGTCCTGTTTGGTGGAGATGATATTTAATAAAATAAGTAGAAATCCACTAAAAGTTTTGTTTGGTTATCTTGCAATCCCGAGATAATCGTCTCCATGCTCCAAATCCATTTTAAAGCCATTTTTAAGGCATTTCGCGCATACATGAAATGAACACATTTTTCTCCAAAACTATAACAGATGCAAGCTTGTCCTGTTTGGTGGAGATGATATTTAATAAAATAAGTAGAAATCCACTAAAACTTTTGTTTGGTTATATTGCAATCCCGAGATAATCGTCTCCATGCTCCAAATCCATTTTAAAGCCATTTTTAAGGCATTTCGCGCATACATGAAATGAACACATTTTTCTCCAAAACTATAACAGATGCAAGCTTGTCCTGTTTGGTGGAGATGATATTTAATAAAATAAGTAGAAATCCACTAAAAGTTTTGTTTGGTTATCTTGCAATCCCGAGATAATCGTCTCCATGCTCCAAATCCATTTTAAAGCCATTTTTAAGGCATTTCGCGCATACATGAAATGAACACATTTTTCTCCAAAACTATAACAGATGCAAGCTTGTCCTGTTTGGTGGAGATGATATTTAATAAAATAAGTAGAAATCCACTAAAAGTTTTGTTTGGTTATCTTGCAATCCCGAGATAATCGTCTCCATGCTCCAAATCCATTTTAAAGCCATTTTTAAGGCATTTCGCGCATACATGAAATGAACACATTTTTCTCCAAAACTATAACAGATGCAAGCTTGTCCTGTTTGGTGGAGATGATATTTAATAAAATAAGTAGAAATCCACTAAAAGTTTTGTTTGGTTATCTTGCAATCCCGAGATAATCGTCTCCATGCTCCAAATCCATTTTAAAGCCATTTTTAAGGCATTTCGCGCATACATGAAATGAACACATTTTTCTCCAAAACTATAACAGATGCAAGCTTGTCCTGTTTGGTGGAGATGATATTTAATAAAATAAGTAGAAATCCACTAAAAGTTTTGTTTGGTTATCTTGCAATCCCGAGATAATCGTCTCCATGCTCCAAATCCATTTTAAAGCCATTTTTAAGGCATTTTGCGCATACATGAAATGAACACATTTTTCTCCAAAACTATAACACATGCAAGCTAGTGATGAGCGAGCATGCTTGTCACTACTCGGTACTCGCAAGAGTATCACTGTACTCGGGCTGCTCGGCGGGGACCGAGTAATCTCGCGATACTCGTGCTTTACTCGTGGTCTTCATTTCTGCATGTTGGCGCTCTTTTGAGAGCCAGCCCTCATGCAGGGATTGGCTGGCAGACCACTGCAATGCCACAGCCCTGTTAGTTGTGGAATTGCAGTGATTGGCCGGCCTGCACAGCGTCACCGAGCCTTTATATCGGCCGGCGCGCTGTGCTCTGCTCACAGCTATTCTGACAGTGAGTGTAGGGAGAGTGTCGCTGATTCAGGGAAAGCTTTGCGGCCCTTTATAGCTTTTTCAGTTGCAGGGCTGCAAACAGTGTGACCAAAAGTCCTTCTCAGGACTATTCTAGTTGTATACAGGCAGGCAGGGTATAGCCAGGTCGGAGTACAGTAGCAGAGTCCTTCTCAGGACTATTGTTGCTATATACAGGCAGGGTATAGCCAGGTCTGAATACAGGCTAGTGACCAAAAGAGTCCTTGTCAGGACTATTGTAGCAGTATACAGGCAGGCAGGCAGGCAGGGTAGTGGTGACCGTATACCAGCCTTCATATCTGGGGCTGGTGTACACAGTGTAAAACAGTCCAGATAGTGTCTGACTTGTCTGTACTGTAATTGTCGCTCCCCAAAAAAACCTGTTAGTAGGTTATTATTGCGTCCGTGCTTGGTTTTTAAAACCGCACGTGTGTGCCTGTTGGTGGCAGCGTACAGGTGCACTGGTGTGCGTTTACCAAACTATTATATAACGCACAAGTGTAGTGTATAATACACGTCAGTCAGCAGTGGCTGATAGTGTCAGAGTTCTTAATTTTTGCTCCTAAAACCTGTGTTAGGTTATTATTGCGTCCGTGCTTGGTTTTTAAAACCGCACGTGTGTGCCTGTTGGTGGCAGCGTACAGGTGCACTGGTGTGCGTTTACCAAACTATTATATAACGCACAAGTGTAGTGTATAATACACGTCAGTCAGCAGTGGCTGATAGTGTCAGAGTTCTTAATTTTTGCTCCTAAAACCTGTGTTAGGTTATTATTGCGTCCGTGCTTGGTTTTTAAAACCGCACGTGTGTGCCTGTTGGTGGCAGCGTACAGGTGCACTGGTGTGCAATTTCCAGAAACTTTGATATAACGCACAAGTAGTGAATATACACGTCAGTCAGCAGTGGCTGATAGTGTCAGAGTTCTTAATTTTTGCTCCTAAAACCTGTGTTAGGTTATTATTGCGTCCGTGCTTGGTTTTTAAAACCGCACGTGTGTGCCTGTTGGTGGCAGCGTACAGGTGCACTGGTGTGCGTTTACCAAACTATTATATAACGCACAAGTGTAGTGTATAATACACGTCAGTCAGCAGTGGCTGATAGTGTCAGAGTTCTTAATTTTTGCTCCTAAAACCTGTGTTAGGTTATTATTGCGTCCGTGCTTGGTTTTTAAAACCGCACGTGTGTGCCTGTTGGTGGCAGCGTACAGGTGCACTGGTGTGCGTTTACCAAACTATTATATAACGCACAAGTGTAGTGTATAATACACGTCAGTCAGCAGTGGCTGATAGTGTCAGAGTTCTTAATTTTTGCTCCTAAAACCTGTGTTAGGTTATTATTGCGTCCGTGCTTGGTTTTTAAAACCGCACGTGTGTGCCTGTTGGTGGCAGCGTACAGGTGCACTGGTGTGCAATTTCCAGAAACTTTGATATAACGCACAAGTAGTGAATATACACGTCAGCAGTGCACAGCATTGCAAAATGCGCAAGGGCATTGGCAAGGAACAAGGAAGTGGACGTGATGGTGGTGCAGGCAGAGGCCGAGGTCGTGGGCAAGCTCTAATTTCGCCACAACAAAGGGCCACATCTAGTCGCTCGCACGTCCTGTCCCAAATTCTTGGGGACCGCAGCAGTACACCGCTCTTGAACCAAGACCAGTGTCAACAGGTTGTTAGTTGGATAGCGGATAATGCTTCCAGTCAGATTGGCACCACCACAAACACTCTGTCTTCCACACGGTCAAGTGTCAGTAGCCGTGATACTGCACCGCACATTTCTGAACCTGATCCTCCTTCCTACCACCAGGCTGAGTACACGTCCTCCTCGGACATTAATGATCCCACACTTGGACACTCGGAAGAGCTGTTCACGTTTCCATTCACACATTCTGGCCTCTCGCCAGCTCATATTGAAGTGGGTCATGAGGAGATCGTCTGTACAGATAGCCAAATATTTGAGCAGCCACGTTCTCACGAAGTTGGCAACGTGTCTCAACAAGTGGTGGACGATGATGAGACACAATTGTCAGCAAGTCAGGAGGAGGAGCAGGGTGCGGAAGAGGAAGACGACGTGGTGGATGATCCAGTAACTGACCCAACCTGGCAGGAGGATATGCAGAGCGAGGACAGCAGTGCACAGGGGGAGGGAGGCGTAGCATCACAACAGGCAGTAAGAAGCAGGGTGGTGGTCCCAGGCAGAAGTCAGGCAACCGTTCCCCGTAACAACACGATGACACAAGGTGCCTGTACAAATGTTAGGTCTTCACGAGTCTGGCAGTTTTTTAAGTTGGATCCAGATGATTCAAAAAAGGCCATTTGCAACACCTGCCGTGCCAGCATCAGCAGGGGTACCAAAACTAGCAGCCTGACCACCACCAGCATGATCAGGCACATGTCAGCCAAGCACCCGACTTTGTGGGAAGTACAACAGAGTCGAGGAGCAGTGCTTGCTGATGTCACTGCTACGTCTTCGCTGGTTGTGCATGCGAGCCAATCCTCTGTCCATGCTGCCTGCGAACAAGCCTCCTCCACTCCTGCACCTGCAGTTGCCTACGCAGAAAGAACACCATCATCAAGCACGTCCTTGTCCCAGCGCAGCGTTCAGTTATCCATTCAGCAAACCTTTGAACGCAGGCGCAAATACACTGCCAACACCCCACATGCCACAGTTCTAAATGCTAACATTTCGCGACTGCTTGCGCTGGAAATGTTGCCTTTTAGGCTGGTGGAGACAGAAGCATTCCGTGACCTGATGGCGGCAGCTGTCCCACGTTACTCGGTCCCCAGCCGCCACTATTTCTCCCGGTGTGCCGTCCCCGCGTTGCATAACCACGTGTCACAAAACATCACACGTGCCCTGAACAACGCTGTTTCACCCAAAGTCCACCTAACCACAGACACGTGGACAAGTGCTTGTGGGCAAGGCCGCTACATCTCGTTGACGGCACACTGGGTTAATATTGTGGAAGCTGGGACCCAGTCTGAGCGAGGGACGGAACACGTCCTTCCCACACCAAGGTTTGCAGGCCCTACCTCAGTCAGTGTTTCACCCACACTCTACAGCTCCGGAATGTCATGCTCTTCAGCCTCCTCCTCCTCCTGCGCATCCTCATCCACTGTGCCCTCCACACCAGTCACAAGCTGGAAGCACTGCAGCACTGCCTCGGCGAAGCGGCAACAGGCTGTGCTGAAGCTAATCTGCATAGGTGACAAACCCCACAATGCAGAAGAGCTGTGGACAGCTCTGAAACAGCAGGCAGATCACTGGCTCACACCTCTGAACCTAAAGCCAGGAAAGGTCGTTTGTGACAATGGCCGGAACCTGGTGGCGGCTTTGAGGCGAGGCCAGCTGACACATGTTCCATGCGTGGCCCATGTGCTCAACCTCGTGGTTCAGCGGTTTATAAAGTCATACCCAGAGCTGTCTGATCTGCTGGTAAAAGTTCGCCGCCTGTCTGCACATTTTCGAAAGTCACCTACTGCTTCAGCCGGCCTTGCCGGCTTTCAGCGCCGTTTGCATCTTCCGGCTCACAGACTGGTGTGTGATGTCCCCACGCGTTGGAATTCAACTCTGCACATGTTGGTCAGGATATGTGAGCAGAAGAGGGCAGTTGTTGAGTACCTGCATCACCTAAGCCGTCGGGAAATGGGTCAAACTCCACACATAACACCTGAGGAGTGGAGATGGATGTCAGACCTATGTACCATCCTCCAAAACTTTGAGGACTCCACCAAGATGGTGAGTGGTGATGACGCCATTATTAGCGTCACCATACCGCTACTCTGCCTTCTAAAACGGTCCCTTTTGAAAAACAAACATGATGCATTGCAGGCGGAGCGCGATGAGTTGCAGCAAGAAACAGTAGTGGGTGTGGGTGATAACACACAGCCCAGCCTCGTCTCATCACAACGTGCAGTGGAGGACTATGACGAGGAGGAGGATGAAGACATGGAGCAACTCTCCGGCCAAATTGAGGATATGACATGCACACCAGTCATATCCTCGATTCAGCGTGGCTGGCCAGAGGACAGGGTAGATGAGGAGGAGGAGGAGGAGGAGGAGGAGGAGGACAGCATGTTCAGTCATCTTGTTGGTCAGGCTACTGAAGTCCTGGCTGTTAAGAGTCTGGCGCACATGGCTGACTTTATGGTAAGCTGCCTGTCTCGTGACCCTCGCGTTAAGAACATCTTGGCCGACAATCATTACTGGTTGGTAACACTGTTAGACCCACGCTACAAGGAGAACTTTTTGTCTCTTATTCCCGTGGATGAGAGGTCAACCAAAATGCAGCAGTTTCGGAAGGCCATACTCACGGAAGTAGGCAAAGCATTCCCCTCACAAAACGCTAGCGGCATAGGTCAGGAATCAGTGGACAACCGAGGCGTACAGCCGAGAGAGGCACAAGTCCAATCCGCCAGAGGTAGGGGAACAGTCTTTAAGATGTGGGACAGTTTTCTCAGCCCCTCACGTACCACAGCCCCTGAGGTGCGGGGTAGTGCCACAAGAAATCCTAAGTTTGCCCAGATGCTGAAGGAGTACCTTGCAGATCGAACAACTGTACTCCGACATTCCTCTGTGCCTTACAATTATTGGGTATCCAAGCTGGACACGTGGCATGAATTGGCTCTCTACGCCTTGGAAGTCCTGGCCTGCCCTGCTGCTAGCGTTTTGTCAGAGCGTGTTTTTAGTGCCGCAGGTGGAATCATTACAGATAAACGCACCCGCCTGTCAACTGAAAATGCTGACAGGCTGACTCTGATAAAGATGAACAAGGGTTGGATTGGGCCAGACTTCACCACACCACCAGCAAATGAGAGCGGAATTTAAAGTTTGCCATGTACCTCCACTCACCCATGGGTACACTTCTCGACTTTGGATAATCGCTGGACTGCTCCTCCTTCTCCTCATGCGCCATCATGATGACCGTTACAATAGTTAGGTCTTTGTTTCAGGTATACCCCCAGTGGTAAATTTTTTCGCCCATTCTTTGCAGAATGGACATTACAACGACAGGAGACCCGCTCCTTTGCAATGGGAACAATGTTTTGAGGCCCTCATGCACGTCTCTACCCAGGGACAACGTGTAGCCTCCCAATTTTTGGCTGCCCTGCCTAAGGGCTATACTGAAATACACCCACTTCCTTAAAATGGACACTTAATGTTTTGAGGCCCTCATGCACGTCTCTACCCAGGGACAATGTGGAGCCTCCCAATTTTTGGCTGCCCTGCCTAAGGGCTATACTGAAATACACCCACTTCCTTAAAATGGACACTTAATGTTTTGAGGCCCTCATGCACGTCTCTACCCAGGGACAATGTGGAGCCTCCCAATTTTTGGCTGCCCTGGCAAAGGGCTATACTGAAATAGACCCACTTCCTTACAATGGGCACTTCAGGTTTAAAGGCCATCATGCACGTCTCTACCCAGGGACAATGTGGAGCCTCCCAATTTTTGGCTGCCCTGCCTAAGGGCTATACTATAATACACCCACTTCCTGACAATGGACACTTAATGTTTTGAGGCCCTCATGCACGTCTCTACCCAGGGACAATGTGGAGCCTCCCAATTTTTGGCTGCCCTGGCAAAGGGCTATACTGAAATAGACCCACTTCCTTACAATGGGCACTTCAGGTTTAAAGGCCATCATGCACGTCTCTATCCAGGGACAATGTGGAGCCTCCCAATTTTTGGCTGCCCTGCCTAAGGGCTATACTGAAATACACCCACTTCCTTAAAATGGACACTTAATGTTTTGAGGCCCTCATGCACGTCTCTACCCAGGGACAATGTGGAGCCTCCCAATTTTTGGCTGCCCTGCCTAAGGGCTATACTGAAATACACCCACTTCCTTAAAATGGACACTTAATGTTTTGAGGCCCTCATGCACGTCTCTACCCAGGGACAATGTGGAGCCTCCCAATTTTTGGCTGCCCTGGCAAAGGGCTATACTGAAATAGACCCACTTCCTTACAATGGGCACTTCAGGTTTAAAGGCCATCATGCACGTCTCTACCCAGGGACAATGTGGAGCCTCCCAATTTTTGGCTGCCCTGCCTAAGGGCTATACTATAATACACCCACTTCCTGACAATGGACACTTAATGTTTTGAGGCCCTCATGCACGTCTCTACCCAGGGACAATGTGGAGCCTCCCAATTTTTGGCTGCCCTGGCAAAGGGCTATACTGAAATAGACCCACTTCCTTACAATGGGCACTTCAGGTTTAAAGGCCATCATGCACGTCTCTACCCAGGGACAATGTGGAGCCTCCCAATTTTTGGCTGCCCTGCCTAAGGGCTATACTATAATACACCCACTTCCTGACAATGGACACTTAATGTTTTGAGGCCCTCATGCACGTCTCTACCCAGGGACAATGTGGAGCCTCCCAATTTTTGGCTGCCCTGGCAAAGGGCTATACTGAAATAGACCCACTTCCTTACAATGGGCACTTCAGGTTTAAAGGCCATCATGCACGTCTCTACCCAGGGACAATGTGGAGCCTCCCAATTTTTGGCTGCCCTGGCAAAGGGCTATACTGAAATAGACCCACTTCCTTACAATGGGCACTTCAGGTTTAAAGGCCATCATGCACGTCTCTACCCAGGGACAATGTGGAGCCTCCCAATTTTTGGCTGCCCTGCCTAAGGGCTATACTATAATACACCCACTTCCTGACAATGGACACTTAATGTTTTGAGGCCCTCATGCACGTCTCTACCCAGGGACAATGTGGAGCCTCCCAATTTTTGGCTGCCCTGGCAAAGGGCTATACTGAAATAGACCCACTTCCTTACAATGGGCACTTCAGGTTTAAAGGCCATCATGCACGTCTCTACCCAGGGACAATGTGGAGCCTCCCAATTTTTGGCTGCCCTGCCTAAGGGCTATACTGAAATACACCCACTTCCTTAAAATGGACACTTAATGTTTTGAGGCCCTCATGCACGTCTCTACCCAGGGACAATGTGGAGCCTCCCAATTTTTGGCTGCCCTGCCTAAGGGCTATACTATAATACACCCACTTCCTGACAATGGACACTTAATGTTTTGAGGCCCTCATGCACGTCTGTATGCAGGGGCATTGGTGAACCTCACAATTTAGGACTGCCCTGGCAAAGGAAAATACTACAAAGACTCACTTCCTCAAAATGGGCACATTAGACTCAAGAGGCCTTCATGTACGTCTCTTCTCAGGGACATCGGAGTGCCACACAATGTTTTCACGTAAAATCTTTCATGTATTGATCTCAAAAAGTAACATACACCAGCTCTATCTCACTATTGGGTATGTGCCCTTAACATTTCCGCCATGAAAAATCATTTTGGGGTCATTTTGGAAGGTTTTCTGGTGAGTCCGTAAAAATGGCGTAAAACGCGGACAAAATTGTTCACAGCTGTGACTTTTGAGTGATAAATGCTTCAAGGGGTCTTCCCCATGCTGTTGCCATGTCATTTGAGCACTCTTCTGAGACTTTTGTGACATTTTTAGGGTTTCTCCATGCTGCCGGGAGGTCATTTCACAAAAATACTCGGGTCTCCCATAGGATAACATTGGGCTCGTTGCTCGGGCCGAGTACACGAGTATCTTGGGAGGCTCGGCCCGAGCTTCGAGCACCCGAGCTTTTTAGTACTCGCTCATCACTAATGCAAGCTTGTCCTGTTTGGTGGAGATGATATTTAATAAAATAAGTAGAAATCCACTAAAAGTTTTGTTTGGTTATCTTGCAATCCCGAGATAATCGTCTCCATGCTCCAAATCCATTTTAAAGCCATTTTTAAGGCATTTCGCGCATACATGAAATGAACACATTTTTCTCCAAAACTATAACAGATGCAAGCTTGTCCTGTTTGGTGGAGATGATATTTAATAAAATAAGTAGAAATCCACTAAAAGTTTTGTTTGCTTATCTTGCAATCCCGAGATAATCGTCTCCATGCTCCAAATCCATTTTAAAGCCATTTTTAAGGCATTTCGCGCATACATGAAATGAACACATTTTTCTCCAAAACTATAACAGATGCAAGCTTGTCCTGTTTGGTGGAGATAATATTTAATAAAATAAGTAGAAATCTACTAAAAGTTTCGTTTGTTTATATTGCCATCCTGAGATAATCGTCTCCATGCTCCAAATCCATTTTAAAGCCATTTCAAAGGCATTTTGCGCATACATGAAATGAACACATTTTTCTCCAAAACTATAACACATGCAAGCTTGTCCTGTTTGGTGGAGATGATATTTAATAAAATAAGTAGAAATCCACTAAAAGTTTTGTTTGGTTATCTTGCAATCCCGAGATAATCGTCTCCATGCTCCAAATCCATTTTAAAGCCATTTTTAAGGCATTTCGCGCATACATGAAATGAACACATTTTTCTCCAAAACTATAACAGATGCAAGCTTGTCCTGTTTGGTGGAGATGATATTTAATAAAATAAGTAGAAATCCACTAAAAGTTTTGTTTGGTTATCTTGCAATCCCGAGATAATCGTCTCCATGCTCCAAATCCATTTTAAAGCCATTTTTAAGGCATTTCGCGCATACATGAAATGAACACATTTTTCTCCAAAACTATAACAGATGCAAGCTTGTCCTGTTTGGTGGAGATAATATTTAATAAAATAAGTAGAAATCTACTAAAAGTTTCGTTTGTTTATATTGCCATCCTGAGATAATCGTCTCCATGCTCCAAATCCATTTTAAAGCCATTTCAAAGGCATTTTGCGCATACATGAAATGAACACATTTTTCTCCAAACCTATAACACATGCAAGCTTGTCCTGTTTGGTGGAGATGATATTTAATAAAATAAGTAGAAATCCACTAAAAGTTTTGTTTGGTTATCTTGCAATCCCGAGATAATCGTCTCCATGCTCCAAATCCATTTTAAAGCCATTTTTAAGGCATTTCGCGCATACATGAAATGAACACATTTTTCTCCAAAACTATAACAGATGCAAGCTTGTCCTGTTTGGTGGAGATGATATTTAAGAAAATAAGTAGAAATCCACTAAAAGTTTTGTTTGGTTATCTTGCAATCCCGAGATAATCGTCTCCATGCTCCAAATCCATTTTAAAGCCATTTTTAAGGCATTTCGCGCATACATGAAATGAACACATTTTTCTCCAAAACTATAACAGATGCAAGCTTGTCCTGTTTGGTGGAGATGATATTTAATAAAATAAGTAGAAATCCACTAAAAGTTTTGTTTGGTTATCTTGCAATCCCGAGATAATCGTCTCCATGCTCCAAATCCATTTTAAAGCCATTTCAAAGGCATTTTGCGCATACATGAAATGAACACATTTTTCTCCAAAACTATAACACATGCAAGTTTGTCCTGTTTGGTGGAGATGATATTTAATAAAATAAGTAGAAATCCACTAAAAGTTTTGTTTGGTTATCTTGCAATCCCGAGATAATCGTCTCCATGCTCCAAATCCATTTTAAAGCCATTTTTAAGGCATTTCGCGCATACATGAAATGAACACATTTTTCTCCAAAACTATAACAGATGCAAGCTTGTCCTGTTTGGTGGAGATGATATTTAATAAAATAAGTAGAAATCCACTAAAAGTTTTGTTTGGTTATCTTGCAATCCCGAGATAATCGTCTCCATGCTCCAAATCCATTTTAAAGCCATTTTTAAGGCATTTCGCGCATACATGAAATGAACACATTTTTCTCCAAAACTATAACAGATGCAAGCTTGTCCTGTTTGGTGGAGATGATATTTAATAAAATAAGTAGAAATCCACTAAAAGTTTTGTTTGGTTATCTTGCAATCCCGAGATAATCGTCTCCATGCTCCAAATCCATTTTAAAGCCATTTTTAAGGCATTTCGCGCATACATGAAATGAACACATTTTTCTCCAAAACTATAACAGATGCAAGCTTGTCCTATTTGGTGGAGATGATATTTAATAAAATAAGTAGAAATCCACTAAAAGTTTTGTTTGGTTATATTGCAATCCCGAGATAATCGTCTCCATGCTCCAAATCCATTTTAAAGCCATTTTTAAGGCATTTCGCGCATACATGAAATGAACACATTTTTCTCCAAAACTATAACAGATGCAAGCTTGTCCTGTTTGGTGGAGATGATATTTAATAAAATAAGTAGAAATCCACTAAAAGTTTTGTTTGGTTATCTTGCAATCCCGAGATAATCGTCTCCATGCTCCAAATCCATTTTAAAGCCATTTTTAAGGCATTTCGCGCATACATGAAATGAACACATTTTTCTCCAAAACTATAACAGATGCAAGCTTGTCCTGTTTGGTGGAGATGATATTTAATAAAATAAGTAGAAATCCACTAAAAGTTTTGTTTGGTTATCTTGCAATCCCGAGATAATCGTCTCCATGCTCCAAATCCATTTTAAAGCCATTTTTAAGGCATTTCGCGCATACATGAAATGAACACATTTTTCTCCAAAACTATAACAGATGCAAGCTTGTCCTGTTTGGTGGAGATAATATTTAATAAAATAAGTAGAAATCTACTAAAAGTTTCGTTTGTTTATATTGCCATCCTGAGATAATCGTCTCCATGCTCCAAATCCATTTTAAAGCCATTTCAAAGGCATTTTGCGCATACATGAAATGAACACATTTTTCTCCAAAACTATAACACATGCAAGCTTGTCCTGTTTGGTGGAGATGATATTTAATAAAATAAGTAGAAATCCACTAAAAGTTTTGTTTGGTTATCTTGCAATCCCGAGATAATCGTCTCCATGCTCCAAATCCATTTTAAAGCCATTTTTAAGGCATTTCGCGCATACATGAAATGAACACATTTTTCTCCAAAACTATAACAGATGCAAGCTTGTCCTGTTTGGTGGAGATGATATTTAATAAAATAAGTAGAAATCCACTAAAAGTTTTGTTTGGTTATCTTGCAATCCCGAGATAATCGTCTCCATGCTCCAAATCCATTTTAAAGCCATTTTTAAGGCATTTCGTGCATACATGAAATGAACACATTTTTCTCCAAAACTATAACAGATGCAAGCTTGTCCTGTTTGGTGGAGATGATATTTAATAAAATAAGTAGAAATCCACTAAAAGTTTTGTTTGGTTATCTTGCAATCCCGAGATAATCGTCTCCATGCTCCAAATCCATTTTAAAGCCATTTTTAAGGCATTTCGCGCATACATGAAATGAACACATTTTTCTCCAAAACTATAACAGATGCAAGCTTGTCCTGTTTGGTGGAGATGATATTTAATAAAATAAGTAGAAATCCACTAAAAGTTTTGTTTGGTTATATTGCAATCCCGAGATAATCGTCTCCATGCTCCAAATCCATTTTAAAGCCATTTTTAAGGCATTTCGCGCATACATGAAATGAACACATTTTTCTCCAAAACTATAACAGATGCAAGCTTGTCCTGTTTGGTGGAGATGATATTTAATAAAATAAGTAGAAATCCACTAAAAGTTTTGTTTGGTTATCTTGCAATCCCGAGATAATCGTCTCCATGCTCCAAATCCATTTTAAAGCCATTTTTAAGGCATTTCGCGCATACATGAAATTAACACATTTTTCTCCAAAACTATAACAGATGCAAGCTTGTCCTGTTTGGTGGAGATGATATTTAATAAAATAAGTAGAAATCCACTAAAAGTTTTGTTTGGTTATCTTGCAATCCCGAGATAATCGTCTCCATGCTCCAAATCCATTTTAAAGCCATTTTTAAGGCATTTCGCGCATACATGAAATTAACACATTTTTCTCCAAAACTATAACAGATGCAAGCTTGTCCTGTTTGGTGGAGATGATATTTAATAAAATAAGTAGAAATCCACTAAAAGTTTTGTTTGGTTATCTTGCAATCCCGAGATAATCGTCTCCATGCTCCAAATCCATTTTAAAGCCATTTTTAAGGCATTTCGCGCATACATGAAATGAACACATTTTTCTCCAAAACTATAACAGATGCAAGCTTGTCCTGTTTGGTGGAGATGATATTTAATAAAATAAGTAGAAATCCACTAAAAGTTTTGTTTGGTTATCTTGCAATCCCGAGATAATCGTCTCCATGCTCCAAATCCATTTTAAAGCCATTTTTAAGGCATTTCGCGCATACATGAAATGAACACATTTTTCTCCAAAACTATAACAGATGCAAGCTTGTCCTGTTTGGTGGAGATGATATTTAATAAAATAAGTAGAAATCCACTAAAAGTTTTGTTTGGTTATCTTGCAATCCCGAGATAATCGTCTCCATGCTCCAAATCCATTTTAAAGCCATTTTTAAGGCATTTCGCGCATACATGAAATGAACACATTTTTCTCCAAAACTATAACAGATGCAAGCTTGTCCTGTTTGGTGGAGATAATATTTAATAAAATAAGTAGAAATCTACTAAAAGTTTCGTTTGTTTATATTGCCATCCTGAGATAATCGTCTCCATGCTCCAAATCCATTTTAAAGCCATTTCAAAGGCATTTTGCGCATACATGAAATGAACACATTTTTCTCCAAAACTATAACACATGCAAGCTTGTCCTGTTTGGTGGAGATGATATTTAATAAAATAAGTAGAAATCCACTAAAAGTTTTGTTTGGTTATCTTGCAATCCCGAGATAATCGTCTCCATGCTCCAAATCCATTTTAAAGCCATTTTTAAGGCATTTCGCGCATACATGAAATGAACACATTTTTCTCCAAAACTATAACAGATGCAAGCTTGTCCTGTTTGGTGGAGATGATATTTAATAAAATAAGTAGAAATCCACTAAAAGTTTTGTTTGGTTATCTTGCAATCCCGAGATAATCGTCTCCATGCTCCAAATCCATTTTAAAGCCATTTTTAAGGCATTTCGCGCATACATGAAATGAACACATTTTTCTCCAAAACTATAACAGATGCAAGCTTGTCCTGTTTGGTGGAGATAATATTTAATAAAATAAGTAGAAATCTACTAAAAGATTCGTTTGTTTATTTTGCCATCCTGAGATAATCGTCTCCATGCTCCAAATCCATTTTAAAGCCATTTCAAAGGCATTTTGCGCATACATGAATTGAACACATTTTTCTCCAAAACTATAACACATGCAAGCTTGTCCTGTTTGGTGGAGATGATATTTAATAAAATAAGTAGAAATCCACTAAAAGTTTTGTTTGGTTATCTTGCAATCCCGAGATAATCGTCTCCATGCTCCAAATCCATTTTAAAGCCATTTTTAAGGCATTTCGCGCATACATGAAATGAACACATTTTTCTCCAAAACTATATCAGATGCAAGCTTGTCCTGTTTGGTGGAGATGATATTTAATAAAATAAGTAGAAATCCACTAAAAGTTTTGTTTGGTTATCTTGCAATCCCGAGATAATCGTCTCCATGCTCCAAATCCATTTTAAAGCCATTTTTAAGGCATTTCGCGCATACATGAAATGAACACATTTTTCTCCAAAACTATAACAGATGCAAGCTTGTCCTGTTTGGTGGAGATAATATTTAATAAAATAAGTAGAAATCTACTAAAAGTTTCGTTTGTTTATATTGCCATCCTGAGATAATCGTCTCCATGCTCCAAATCCATTTTAAAGCCATTTCAAAGGCATTTTGCGCATACATGAAATGAACACATTTTTCTCCAAAACTATAACACATGCAAGCTTGTCCTGTTTGGTGGAGATGATATTTAATAAAATAAGTAGAAATCCACTAAAAGTTTTGTTTGGTTATCTTGCAATCCCGAGATAATCGTCTCCATGCTCCAAATCCATTTTAAAGCCATTTTTAAGGCATTTCGCGCATACATGAAATGAACACATTTTTCTCCAAAACTATAACAGATGCAAGCTTGTCCTGTTTGGTGGAGATAATATTTAATAAAATAAGTAGAAATCTACTAAAAGATTCGTTTGTTTATTTTGCCATCCTGAGATAATCGTCTCCATGCTCCAAATCCATTTTAAAGCCATTTCAAAGGCATTTTGCGCATACATGAATTGAACACATTTTTCTCCAAAACTATAACACATGCAAGCTTGTCCTGTTTGGTGGAGATGATATTTAATAAAATAAGTAGAAATCCACTAAAAGTTTTGTTTGGTTATCTTGCAATCCCGAGATAATCGTCTCCATGCTCCAAATCCATTTTAAAGCCATTTTTAAGGCATTTCGCGCATACATGAAATGAACACATTTTTCTCCAAAACTATAACAGATGCAAGCTTGTCCTGTTTGGTGGAGATAATATTTAATAAAATAAGTAGAAATCTACTAAAAGTTTCGTTTGTTTATATTGCCATCCTGAGATAATCGTCTCCATGCTCCAAATCCATTTTAAAGCCATTTCAAAGGCATTTTGCGCATACATGAAATGAACACATTTTTCTCCAAAACTATAACACATGCAAGCTTGTCCTGTTTGGTGGAGATGATATTTAATAAAATAAGTAGAAATCCACTAAAAGTTTTGTTTGGTTATCTTGCAATCCCGAGATAATCGTCTCCATGCTCCAAATCCATTTTAAAGCCATTTTTAAGGCATTTCGCGCATACATGAAATGAACACATTTTTCTCCAAAACTATAACACATGCAAACTTGTCCTGTTTGGTGGAGATGATATTTAATAAAATAAGTAGAAATCCACTAAAAGTTTTGTTTGGTTATCTTGCAATCCCGAGATAATCGTCTCCATGCTCCAAATCCATTTTAAAGCCATTTTTAAAGCATTTCGCGCATACATGAAATGAACACATTTTTCTCCAAAACTATAACAGATGCAAGCTTGTCCTGTTTGGTGGAGATGATATTTAATAAAATAAGTAGAAATCCACTAAAAGTTTTGTTTGGTTATCTTGCAATCCCGAGATAATCGTCTCCATGCTCCAAATCCATTTTAAAGCCATTTTTAAGGCATTTCGCGCATACATGAAATGAACACATTTTTCTCCAAAACTATAACAGATGCAAGCTTGTCCTGTTTGGTGGAGATAATATTTAATAAAATAAGTAGAAATCTACTAAAAGTTTCGTTTGTTTATATTGCCATCCTGAGATAATCGTCTCCATGCTCCAAATCCATTTTAAAGCCATTTTTAAGGCATTTCGCGCATACATGAAATGAACACATTTTTCTCCAAAACTATAACAGATGCAAGCTTGTCCTGTTTGGTGGAGATGATATTTAATAAAATAAGTAGAAATCCACTAAAAGTTTTGTTTGGTTATCTTGCAATCCCGAGATAATCGTCTCCATGCTCCAAATCCATTTTAAAGCCATTTTTAAGGCATTTCGCGCATACATGAAATGAACACATTTTTCTCCAAAACTATAACAGATGCAAGCTTGTCCTGTTTGGTGGAGATGATATTTAATAAAATAAGTAGAAATCCACTAAAAGTTTTGTTTGGTTATATTGCAATCCCGAGATAATCGTCTCCATGCTCCAAATCCATTTTAAAGCCATTTTTAAGGCATTTCGCGCATACATGAAATGAACACATTTTTCTCCAAAACTATAACAGATGCAAGCTTGTCCTGTTTGGTGGAGATAATATTTAATAAAATAAGTAGAAATCTACTAAAAGTTTCGTTTGTTTATATTGCCATCCTGAGATAATCGTCTCCATGCTCCAAATCCATTTTAAAGCCATTTCAAAGGCATTTTGCGCATACAAGAAATGAACACATTTTTCTCCAAAACTATAACACATGCAAGCTTGTCCTGTTTGGTGGAGATGATATTTAATAAAATAAGTAGAAATCCACTAAAAGTTTTGTTTGGTTATCTTGCAATCCCGAGATAATCGTCTCCATGCTCCAAATCCATTTTAAAGCCATTTTTAAGGCATTTCGCGCATACATGAAATGAACACATTTTTCTCCAAAACTATAACAGATGCAAGCTTGTCCTGTTTGGTGGAGATGATATTTAATAAAATATGTAGAAATCCACTAAAAGTTTTGTTTGGTTATCTTGCAATCCCGAGATAATCGTCTCCATGCTTCAAATCCATTTTAAAGCCATTTTTAAGGCATTTCGCGCATACATGAAATGAACACATTTTTCTCCAAAACTATAACACATGCAAGCTTGTCCTGTTTGGTGGAGATGATATTTAATAAAATAAGTAGAAATCCACTAAAAGTTTTGTTTGGTTATCTTGCAATCCCGAGATAATCGTCTCCATGCTCCAAATCCATTTTAAAGCCATTTTTAAGGCATTTCGCGCATACATGAAATGAACACATTTTTCTCCAAAACTATAACAGATGCAAGCTTGTCCTGTTTGGTGGAGATAATATTTAATAAAATAAGTAGAAATCTACTAAAAGATTCGTTTGTTTATTTTGCCATCCTGAGATAATTGTCTCCATGCTCCAAATCCATTTTAAAGCCATTTCAAAGGCATTTTGCGCATACATGAATTGAACACATTTTTCTCCAAAACTATAACACATGCAAGCTTGTCCTGTTTGGTGGAGATGATATTTAATAAAATAAGTAGAAATCCACTAAAAGTTTTGTTTGGTTATCTTGCAATCCCGAGATAATCGTCTCCATGCTCCAAATCCATTTTAAAGCCATTTTTAAGGCATTTCGCGCATACATGAAATGAACACATTTTTCTCCAAAACTATATCAGATGCAAGCTTGTCCTGTTTGGTGGAGATGATATTTAATAAAATAAGTAGAAATCCACTAAAAGTTTTGTTTGGTTATCTTGCAATCCCGAGATAATCGTCTCCATGCTCCAAATCCATTTTAAAGCCATTTTTAAGGCATTTCGCGCATACATGAAATGAACACATTTTTCTCCAAAACTATAACAGATGCAAGCTTGTCCTGTTTGGTGGAGATAATATTTAATAAAATAAGTAGAAATCTACTAAAAGTTTCGTTTGTTTATATTGCCATCCTGAGATAATCGTCTCCATGCTCCAAATCCATTTTAAAGCCATTTCAAAGGCATTTTGCGCATACATGAAATGAACACATTTTTCTCCAAAACTATAACACATGCAAGCTTGTCCTGTTTGGTGGAGATGATATTTAATAAAATAAGTAGAAATCCACTAAAAGTTTTGTTTGGTTATCTTGCAATCCCGAGATAATCGTCTCCATGCTCCAAATCCATTTTAAAGCCATTTTTAAGGCATTTCGCGCATACATGAAATGAACACATTTTTCTCCAAAACTATAACACATGCAAACTTGTCCTGTTTGGTGGAGATGATATTTAATAAAATAAGTAGAAATCCACTAAAAGTTTTGTTTGGTTATCTTGCAATCCCGAGATAATCGTCTCCATGCTCCAAATCCATTTTAAAGCCATTTTTAAGGCATTTCGCGCATACATGAAATGAACACATTTTTCTCCAAAACTATAACAGATGCAAGCTTGTCCTGTTTGGTGGAGATGATATTTAATAAAATAAGTAGAAATCCACTAAAAGTTTTGTTTGGTTATCTTGCAATCCCGAGATAATCGTCTCCATGCTCCAAATCCATTTTAAAGCCATTTTTAAGGCATTTCGCGCATACATGAAATGAACACATTTTTCTCCAAAACTATAACAGATGCAAGCTTGTCCTGTTTGGTGGAGATAATATTTAATAAAATAAGTAGAAATCTACTAAAAGTTTCGTTTGTTTATATTGCCATCCTGAGATAATCGTCTCCATGCTCCAAATCCATTTTAAAGCCATTTTTAAGGCATTTCGCGCATACATGAAATGAACACATTTTTCTCCAAAACTATAACAGATGCAAGCTTGTCCTGTTTGGTGGAGATGATATTTAATAAAATAAGTAGAAATCCACTAAAAGTTTTGTTTGGTTATCTTGCAATCCCGAGATAATCGTCTCCATGCTCCAAATCCATTTTAAAGCCATTTTTAAGGCATTTCGCGCATACATGAAATGAACAAATTTTTCTCCAAAACTATAACAGATGCAAGCTTGTCCTGTTTGGTGGAGATGATATTTAATAAAATAAGTAGAAATCCACTAAAAGTTTTGTTTGGTTATATTGCAATCCCGAGATAATCGTCTCCATGCTCCAAATCCATTTTAAAGCCATTTTTAAGGCATTTCGCGCATACATGAAATGAACACATTTTTCTCCAAAACTATAACAGATGCAAGCTTGTCCTGTTTGGTGGAGATAATATTTAATAAAATAAGTAGAAATCTACTAAAAGTTTCGTTTGTTTATATTGCCATCCTGAGATAATCGTCTCCATGCTCCAAATCCATTTTAAAGCCATTTCAAAGGCATTTTGCGCATACATGAAATGAACACATTTTTCTCCAAAACTATAACACATGCAAGCTTGTCCTGTTTGGTGGAGATGATATTTAATAAAATAAGTAGAAATCCACTAAAAGTTTTGTTTGGTTATCTTGCAATCCCGAGATAATCGTCTCCATGCTCCAAATCCATTTTAAAGCCATTTTTAAGGCATTTCGCGCATACATGAAATGAACACATTTTTCTCCAAAACTATAACAGATGCAAGCTTGTCCTGTTTGGTGGAGATGATATTTAATAAAATATGTAGAAATCCACTAAAAGTTTTGTTTGGTTATCTTGCAATCCCGAGATAATCGTCTCCATGCTCCAAATCCATTTTAAAGCCATTTTTAAGGCATTTCGCGCATACATGAAATGAACACATTTTTCTCCAAAACTATAACAGATGCAAGCTTGTCCTGTTTGGTGGAGATGATATTTAATAAAATAAGTAGAAATCCACTAAAAGTTTTGTTTGGTTATCTTGCAATCCCGAGATAATCGTCTCCATGCTCCAAATCCATTTTAAAGCCATTTTTAAGGCATTTCGCGCATACATGAAATGAACACATTTTTCTCCAAAACTATAACAGATGCAAGCTTGTCCTGTTTGGTGGAGATGATATTTAATAAAATAAGTAGAAATCCACTAAAAGTTTTGTTTGGTTATCTTGCAATCCCGAGATAATCGTCTCCATGCTCCAAATCCATTTTAAAGCCATTTCAAAGGCATTTTGCGCATACATGAAATGAACACATTTTTCTCCAAAATTATAACACATGCAAGCTTGTCCTGTTTGGTGGAGATGATATTTAATAAAATAAGTAGAAATCCACTAAAAGTTTTGTTTGGTTATCTTGCAATCCCGAGATAATCGTCTCCATGCTCCAAATCCTTTTTAAAGCCATTTTTAAGGCATTTCGCGCATACATGAAATGAACACATTTTTCTCCAAAACTGTAACAGATGCAAGCTTGTCCTGTTTGGTGGAGATGATATTTAATAAAATAAGTAGAAATCCACTAAAAGTTTTGTTTGGTTATATTGCAATCCCGAGATAATCGTCTCCATGCTCCAAATCCATTTTAAAGCCATTTTTAAGGCATTTCGCGCATACATGAAATGAACACATTTTTCTCCAAAACTATAACAGATGCAAGCTTGTCCTGTTTGGTGGAGATGATATTTAATAAAATAAGTAGAAATCCACTAAAAGTTTTGTTTGGTTATCTTGCAATCCCGAGATAATCGTCTCCATGCTCCAAATCCATTTTAAAGCCATTTTTAAGGCATTTTGCGCATACATGAAATGAACACATTTTTCTCCAAAACTATAACAGATGCAAGCTTGTCCTGTTTGGTGGAGATGATATTTAATAAAATAAGTAGAAATCCACTAAAAGTTTTGTTTGGTTATCTTGCAATCCCGAGATAATCGTCTCCATGCTCCAAATCCATTTTAAAGCCATTTTTAAGGCATTTCGCGCATACATGAAATGAACACATTTTTCTCCAAAACTATAACAGATGCAAGCTTGTCCTGTTTGGTGGAGATGATATTTAATAAAATAAGTAGAAATCCACTAAAAGTTTTGTTTGGTTATCTTGCAATCCCGAGATAATCGTCTCCATGCTCCAAATCCATTTTAAAGCCATTTTTAAGGCATTTCGCGCATACATGAAATGAACACATTTTTCTCCAAAACTATAACAGATGCAAGCTTGTCCTGTTTGGTGGAGATGATATTTAATAAAATAAGTAGAAATCCACTAAAAGTTTTGTTTGGTTATCTTGCAATCCCGAGATAATCGTCTCCATGCTCCAAATCCATTTTAAAGCCATTTTTAAGGCATTTCGCGCATACATGAAATGAACACATTTTTCTCCAAAACTATAACAGATGCAAGCTTGTCCTGTTTGGTGGAGATAATATTTAATAAAATAAGTAGAAATCTACTAAAAGTTTCGTTTGTTTATATTGCCATCCTGAGATAATCGTCTCCATGCTCCAAATCCATTTTAAAGCTATTTCAAAGGCATTTTGCGCATACATGAAATGAACACATTTTTCTCCAAAACTATAACACATGCAAGCTTGTCCTGTTTGGTGGAGATGATATTTAATAAAATAAGTAGAAATCCACTAAAAGTTTTGTTTGGTTATCTTGCAATCCCGAGATAATCGTCTCCATGCTCCAAATCCATTTTAAAGCCATTTTTAAGGCATTTCGCGCATACATGAAATGAACACATTTTTCTCCAAAACTATAACAGATGCAAGCTTGTCCTGTTTGGTGGAGATGATATTTAATAAAATAAGTAGAAATCCACTAAAAGTTTTGTTTGGTTATCTTGCAATCCCGAGATAATCGTCTCCATGCTCCAAATCCATTTTAAAGCCATTTTTAAGGCATTTCGCGCATACATGAAATGAACACATTTTTCTCCAAAACTATAACAGATGCAAGCTTGTCCTGTTTGGTGGAGATAATATTTAATAAAATAAGTAGAAATCTACTAAAAGTTTCGTTTATTTATATTGCCATCCTGAGATAATCGTCTCCATGCTCCAAATCCATTTTAAAGCCATTTCAAAGGCATTTTGCGCATACATGAAATGAACACATTTTTCTCCAAAACTATAACACATGCAAGCTTGTCCTGTTTGGTGGAGATGATATTTAATAAAATAAGTAGAAATCCACTAAAAGTTTTGTTTGGTTATCTTGCAATCCCGAGATAATCGTCTCCATGCTCCAAATCCATTTTAAAGCCATTTTTAAGGCATTTCACGCATACATGAAATGAACACATTTTTCTCCAAAACTATAACAGATGCAAGCTTGTCCTGTTTGGTGGAGATGATATTTAATAAAATAAGTAGAAATCCACTAAAAGTTTTGTTTGGTTATCTTGCAATCCCGAGATAATCGTCTCCATGCTCCAAATCCATTTTAAAGCCATTTTTAAGGCATTTCGCGCATACATGAAATGAACACATTTTTCTCCAAAACTATAACAGATGCAAGCTTGTCCTGTTTGGTGGAGATAATATTTAATAAAATAAGTAGAAATCTACTAAAAGTTTCGTTTATTTATATTGCCATCCTGAGATAATCGTCTCCATGCTCCAAATCCATTTTAAAGCCATTTCAAAGGCATTTTGCGCATACATGAAATGAACATATTTTTCTCCAAAACTATAACACATGCAAGCTTGTCCTGTTTGGTGGAGATGATATTTAATAAAATAAGTAGAAATCCACTAAAAGTTTTGTTTGGTTATCTTGCAATCCCGAGATAATCGTCTCCATGCTCCAAATCCATTTTAAAGCCATTTTTAAGGCATTTCGCGCATACATGAAATGAACACATTTTTCTCCAAAACTATAACAGATGCAAGCTTGTCCTATTTGGTGGAGATGATATTTAATAAAATAAGTAGAAATCCACTAAAAGTTTTGTTTGGTTATCTTGCAATCCCGAGATAATCGTCTCCATGCTCCAAATCCATTTTAAAGCCATTTTTAAGGCATTTCGCGCATACATGAAATGAACACATTTTTCTCCAAAACTATAACAGATGCAAGCTTGTCCTGTTTGGTGGAGATAATATTTAATAAAATAAGTAGAAATCTACTAAAAGTTTCGTTTGTTTATATTGCCATCCTGAGATAATCGTCTCCATGCTCCAAATCCATTTTAAAGCCATTTTTAAGGCATTTCGCGCATACATGAAATGAACACATTTTTCTCCAAAACTATAACAGATGCAAGCTTGTCCTGTTTGGTGGAGATGATATTTAATAAAATAAGTAGAAATCCACTAAAAGTTTTGTTTGGTTATCTTGCAATGCCGAGATAATCGTCTCCATGCTCCAAATCCATTTTAAAGCCATTTTTAAGGCATTTCGCGCATACATGAAATGAACACATTTTTCTCCAAAACTATAACAGATGCAAGCTTGTCCTGTTTGGTGGAGATGATATTTAATAAAATAAGTAGAAATCCACTAAAAGTTTTGTTTGGTTATCTTGCAATCCCGAGATAATCGTCTCCATGCTCCAAATCCATTTTAAAGCCATTTTTAAGGCATTTCGCGCATACATGAAATGAACACATTTTTCTCCAAAACTATAACAGATGCAAGCTTGTCCTGTTTGGTGGAGATAATATTTAATAAAATAAGTAGAAATCTACTAAAAGTTTCGTTTGTTTATATTGCCATCCTGAGATAATCGTCTCCATGCTCCAAATCCATTTTAAAGCCATTTTTAAGGCATTTCGCGCATACATGAAATGAACACATTTTTCTCCAAAACTATAACAGATGCAAGCTTGTCCTGTTTGGTGGAGATGATATTTAATAAAATAAGTAGAAATCCACTAAAAGTTTTGTTTGGTTATCTTGCAATGCCGAGATAATCGTCTCCATGCTCCAAATCCATTTTAAAGCCATTTTTAAGGCATTTCGCGCATACATGAAATGAACACATTTTTCTCCAAAACTATAAGAGATGCAAGCTTGTCCTGTTTGGTGGAGATGATATTTAATAAAATAAGTAGAAATCCACTAAAAGTTTTGTTTGGTTATATTGCAATCCCGAGATAATCGTCTCCATGCTCCAAATCCATTTTAAAGCCATTTTTAAGGCATTTCGCGCATACATGAAATGAACACATTTTTCTCCAAAACTATAACAGATGCAAGCTTGTCCTGTTTGGTGGAGATGATATTTAATAAAATAAGTAGAAATCCACTAAAAGTTTTGTTTGGTTATCTTGCAATCCCGAGATAATCGTCTCCATGCTCCAAATCCATTTTAAAGCCATTTTTAAGGCATTTCGCGCATACATGAAATGAACACATTTTTCTCCAAAACTATAACAGATGCAAGCTTGTCCTGTTTGGTGGAGATAATATTTAATAAAATAAGTAGAAATCTACTAAAAGTTTCGTTTGTTTATATTGCCATCCTGAGATAATCGTCTCCATGCTCCAAATCCATTTTAAAGCCATTTCAAAGGCATTTTGCGCATACATGAAATGAACACATTTTTCTCCAAAACTATAACACATGCAAGCTTGTCCTGTTTGGTGGAGATGATATTTAATAAAATAAGTAGAAATCCACTAAAAGTTTTGTTTGGTTATCTTGCAATGCCGAGATAATCGTCTCCATGCTCCAAATCCATTTTAAAGCCATTTTTAAGGCATTTCGCGCATACATGAAATGAACACATTTTTCTCCAAAACTATAAGAGATGCAAGCTTGTCCTGTTTGGTGGAGATGATATTTAATAAAATAAGTAGAAATCCACTAAAAGTTTTGTTTGGTTATATTGCAATCCCGAGATAATCGTCTCCATGCTCCAAATCCATTTTAAAGCCATTTTTAAGGCATTTCGCGCATACATGAAATGAACACATTTTTCTCCAAAACTATAACAGATGCAAGCTTGTCCTGTTTGGTGGAGATGATATTTAATAAAATAAGTAGAAATCCACTAAAAGTTTTGTTTGGTTATCTTGCAATCCCGAGATAATCGTCTCCATGCTCCAAATCCATTTTAAAGCCATTTTTAAGGCATTTCGCGCATACATGAAATGAACACATTTTTCTCCAAAACTATAACAGATGCAAGCTTGTCCTGTTTGGTGGAGATAATATTTAATAAAATAAGTAGAAATCTACTAAAAGTTTCGTTTGTTTATATTGCCATCCTGAGATAATCGTCTCCATGCTCCAAATCCATTTTAAAGCCATTTCAAAGGCATTTTGCGCATACATGAAATGAACACATTTTTCTCCAAAACTATAACACATGCAAGCTTGTCCTGTTTGGTGGAGATGATATTTAATAAAATAAGTAGAAATCCACTAAAAGTTTTGTTTGGTTATCTTGCAATCCCGAGATAATCGTCTCCATGCTCCAAATCCATTTTAAAGCCATTTTTAAGGCATTTCGCGCATACATGAAATGAACACATTTTTCTCCAAAACTATAACAGATGCAAGCTTGTCCTGTTTGGTGGAGATGATATTTAATAAAATAAGTAGAAATCCACTAAAAGTTTTGTTTGGTTATCTTGCAATCCCGAGATAATCGTCTCCATGCTCCAAATCCATTTTAAAGCCATTTTTAAGGCATTTCGCGCATACATGAAATGAACACATTTTTCTCCAAAACTATAACAGATGCAAGCTTGTCCTGTTTGGTGGAGATGATATTTAATAAAATAAGTAGAAATCCACTAAAAGTTTTGTTTGGTTATCTTGCAATCCCGAGATAATCGTCTCCATGCTCCAAATCCATTTTAAAGCCATTTTTAAGGCATTTCGCGCATACATGAAATGAACACATTTTTCTCCAAAACTATAACAGATGCAAGCTTGTCCTGTTTGGTGGAGATGATATTTAATAAAATAAGTAGAAATCCACTAAAAGTTTTGTTTGGTTATCTTGCAATCCCGAGATAATCGTCTCCATGCTCCAAATCCATTTTAAAGCCATTTCAAAGGCATTTTGCGCATACATGAAATCAACACATTTTTCTCCAAAACTATAACACATGCAAGCTTGTCCTGTTTGGTGGAGATGATATTTAATAAAATAAGTAGAAATCCACTAAAAGTTTTGTTTGGTTATCTTGCAATCCCGAGATAATCGTCTCCATGCTCCAAATCCATTTTAAAGCCATTTTTAAGGCATTTCGCGCATACATGAAATGAACACATTTTTCTCCAAAACTATAACAGATGCAGCCTTGTCCTGTTTGGTGGAGATGATATTTAATAAAATAAGTAGAAATCCACTAAAAGTTTTGTTTGGTTATCTTGCAATCCCGAGATAATCGTCTCCATGCTCCAAATCCATTTTAAAGCCATTTTTAAGGCATTTCGCGCATACATGAAATGAACACATTTTTCTCCAAAACTATAACAGATGCAAGCTTGTCCTGTTTGGTGGAGATGATATGTAATAAAAATAAGTAGAAATCCACTAAAAGTTTTGTTTGGTTATCTTGCAATCCCGAGATAATCGTCTCCATGCTCCAAATCCATTTTAAAGCCATTTTTAAGGCATTTCGCGCATACATGAAATGAACACATTTTTCTCCAAAACTGTAACAGATGCAAGCTTGTCCTGTTTGGTGGAGATGATATTTAATAAAATAAGTAGAAATCCACTAAAAGTTTTGTTTGGTTATATTGCAATCCCGAGATAATCGTCTCCATGCTCCAAATCCATTTTAAAGCCATTTTTAAGGCATTTCGCGCATACATGAAATGAACACATTTTTCTCCAAAACTATAACAGATGCAAGCTTGTCCTGTTTGGTGGAGATGATATTTAATAAAATAAGTAGAAATCCACTAAACGTTTTGTTTGGTTATCTTGCAATCCCGAGATAATCGTCTCCATGCTCCAAATCCATTTTAAAGCCATTTTTAAGGCATTTCGCGCATACATGAAATGAACACATTTTTCTCCAAAACTATAACAGATGCAAGCTTGTCCTGTTTGGTGGAGATGATATTTAATAAAATAAGTAGAAATCCACTAAAAGTTTTGTTTGGTTATCTTGCAATCCCGAGATAATCGTCTCCATGCTCCAAATCCATTTTAAAGCCATTTTTAAGGCATTTCGCGCATACATGAAATGAACACATTTTTCTCCAAAACTATAACAGATGCAAGCTTGTCCTGTTTGGTGGAGATGATATTTAATAAAATAAGTAGAAATCCACTAAAAGTTTTGTTTGGTTATCTTGCAATCCCGAGATAATCGTCTCCATGCTCCAAATCCATTTTAAAGCCATTTTTAAGGCATTTCGCGCATACATGAAATGAACACATTTTTCTCCAAAACTATAACAGATGCAAGCTTGTCCTGTTTGGTGGAGATGATATTTAATAAAATAAGTAGAAATCCACTAAAAGTTTTGTTTGGTTATCTTGCAATCCCGAGATAATCGTCTCCATGCTCCAAATCCATTTTAAAGCCATTTTTAAGGCATTTCGCGCATACATGAAATGAACACATTTTTCTCCAAAACTATAACAGATGCAAGCTTGTCCTGTTTGGTGGAGATAATATTTAATAAAATAAGTAGAAATCTACTAAAAGTTTCGTTTGTTTATATTGCCATCCTGAGATAATCGTCTCCATGCTCCAAATCCATTTTAAAGCCATTTCAAAGGCATTTTGCGCATACATGAAATGAACACATTTTTCTCCAAAACTATAACACATGCAAGCTTGTCCCGTTTGGTGGAGATGATATTTAATAAAATAAGTAGAAATCCACTAAAAGTTTTGTTTGGTTATCTTGCAATCCCGAGATAATCGTCTCCATGCTCCAAATCCATTTTAAAGCCATTTTTAAGGCATTTCGCGCATACATGAAATGAACACATTTTTCTCCAAAACTATAACAGATGCAAGCTTGTCCTGTTTGGTGGAGATGATATTTAATAAAATAAGTAGAAATCCACTAAAAGTTTTGTTTGGTTATCTTGCAATCCCGAGATAATCGTCTCCATGCTCCAAATCCATTTTAAAGCCATTTTTAAGGCATTTCGCGCATACATGAAATGAACACATTTTTCTCCAAAACTATAACAGATGCAAGCTTGTCCTGTTTGGTGGAGATAATATTTAATAAAATAAGTTGAAATCTACTAAAAGTTTCGTTTGTTTATATTGCCATCCTGAGATAATCGTCTCCATGCTCCAAATCCATTTTAAAGCCATTTCAAAGGCATTTTGCGCATACATGAAATGAACACATTTTTCTCCAAAACTATAACACATGCAAGCTTGTCCTGTTTGGTGGAGATGATATTTAATAAAATAAGTAGAAATCCACTAAAAGTTTTGTTTGGTTATCTTGCAATCCCGAGATAATCGTCTCCATGCTCCAAATCCATTTTAAAGCCATTTTTAAGGCATTTCGCGCATACATGAAATGAACACATTTTTCTCCAAAACTATAACAGATGCAAGCTTGTCCTGTTTGGTGGAGATGATATTTAATAAAATAAGTAGAAATCCACTAAAAGTTTTGTTTGGTTATCTTGCAATCCCGAGATAATCGTCTCCATGCTCCAAATCCATTTTAAAGCCATTTTTAAGGCATTTCGCGCATACATGAAATGAACACATTTTTCTCCAAAACTATAACAGATGCAAGCTTGTCCTGTTTGGTGGAGATGATATTTAATAAAATAAGTAGAAATCCACTAAAAGTTTTGTTTGGTTATCTTGCAATCCCGAGATAATCGTCTCCATGCTCCAAATCCATTTTAAAGCCATTTTTAAGGCATTTCGCGCATACATGAAATGAACACATTTTTCTCCAAAACTATAACAGATGCAAGCTTGTCCTGTTTGGTGGAGATAATATTTAATAAAATAAGTAGAAATCTACTAAAAGTTTCGTTTATTTATATTGCCATCCTGAGATAATCGTCTCCATGCTCCAAATCCATTTTAAAGCCATTTCAAAGGCATTTTGCGCATCCATGAAATGAACACATTTTTCTCCAAAACTATAACACATGCAAGCTTGTCCTGTTTGGTGGAGATGATATTTAATAAAATAAGTAGAAATCCACTAAAAGTTTTGTTTGGTTATCTTGCAATCCCGAGATAATCGTCTCCATGCTCCAAATCCATTTTAAAGCCATTTTTAAGGCATTTCGCGCATACATGAAATGAACACATTTTTCTCCAAAACTATAACAGATGCAAGCTTGTCCTGTTTGGTGGAGATGATATTTAATAAAATAAGTAGAAATCCACTAAAAGTTTTGTTTGGTTATCTTGCAATCCCGAGATAATCGTCTCCATGCTCCAAATCCATTTTAAAGCCATTTTTAAGGCATTTCGCGCATACATGAAATGAACACATTTTTCTCCAAAACTATAACAGATGCAAGCTTGTCCTGTTTGGTGGAGATAATATTTAATAAAATAAGTAGAAATCTACTAAAAGTTTCGTTTATTTATATTGCCATCCTGAGATAATCGTCTCCATGCTCCAAATCCATTTTAAAGCCATTTCAAAGGCATTTTGCGCATACATGAAATGAACACATTTTTCTCCAAAACTATAACACATGCAAGCTTGTCCTGTTTGGTGGAGATGATATTTAATAAAATAAGTAGAAATCCACTAAAAGTTTTGTTTGGTTATCTTGCAATCCCGAGATAATCGTCTCCATGCTCCAAATCCATTTTAAAGCCATTTTTAAGGCATTTCGCGCATACATGAAATGAACACATTTTTCTCCAAAACTATAACAGATGCAAGCTTGTCCTGTTTGGTGGAGATGATATTTAATAAAATAAGTAGAAATCCACTAAAAGTTTTGTTTGGTTATCTTGCAATCCCGAGATAATCGTCTCCATGCTCCAAATCCATTTTAAAGCCATTTTTAAGGCATTTCGCGCATACATGAAATGAACACATTTTTCTCCAAAACTATAACAGATGCAAGCTTGTCCTGTTTGGTGGAGATGATATTTAATAAAATAAGTAGAAATCCACTAAAAGTTTTGTTTGGTTATCTTGCAATCCCGAGATAATCGTCTCCATGCTCCAAATCCATTTTAAAGCCATTTTTAAGGCATTTCGCGCATACATGAAATGAACACATTTTTCTCCAAAACTATAACAGATGCAAGCTTGTCCTGTTTGGTGGAGATAATATTTAATAAAATAAGTAGAAATCTACTAAAAGTTTCGTTTGTTTATATTGCCATCCTGAGATAATCGTCTCCATGCTCCAAATCCATTTTAAAGCCATTTCAAAGGCATTTTGCGCATACATGAAATGAACACATTTTTCTCCAAAACTATAACACATGCAAGCTTGTCCCGTTTGGTGGAGATGATATTTAATAAAATAAGTAGAAATCCACTAAAAGTTTTGTTTGGTTATCTTGCAATCCCGAGATAATCGTCTCCATGCTCCAAATCCATTTTAAAGCCATTTTTAAGGCATTTCGCGCATACATGAAATGAACACATTTTTCTCCAAAACTATAACAGATGCAAGCTTGTCCTGTTTGGTGGAGATGATATTTAATAAAATAAGTAGAAATCCACTAAAAGTTTTGTTTGGTTATCTTGCAATCCCGAGATAATCGTCTCCATGCTCCAAATCCATTTTAAAGCCATTTTTAAGGCATTTCGCGCATACATGAAATGAACACATTTTTCTCCAAAACTATAACAGATGCAAGCTTGTCCTGTTTGGTGGAGATAATATTTAATAAAATAAGTTGAAATCTACTAAAAGTTTCGTTTGTTTATATTGCCATCCTGAGATAATCGTCTCCATGCTCCAAATCCATTTTAAAGCCATTTCAAAGGCATTTTGCGCATACATGAAATGAACACATTTTTCTCCAAAACTATAACACATGCAAGCTTGTCCTGTTTGGTGGAGATGATATTTAATAAAATAAGTAGAAATCCACTAAAAGTTTTGTTTGGTTATCTTGCAATCCCGAGATAATCGTCTCCATGCTCCAAATCCATTTTAAAGCCATTTTTAAGGCATTTCGCGCATACATGAAATGAACACATTTTTCTCCAAAACTATAACAGATGCAAGCTTGTCCTGTTTGGTGGAGATAATATTTAATAAAATAAGTAGAAATCTACTAAAAGTTTCGTTTGTTTATATTGCCATCCTGAGATAATCGTCTCCATGCTCCAAATCCATTTTAAAGCCATTTCAAAGGCATTTTGCGCATACATGAAATGAACACATTTTTCTCCAAAACTATAACACATGCAAGCTTGTCCTGTTTGGTGGAGATGATATTTAATAAAATAAGTAGAAATCCACTAAAAGTTTTGTTTGGTTATCTTGCAATCCCGAGATAATCGTCTCCATGCTCCAAATCCATTTTAAAGCCATTTTTAAGGCATTTCGCGCATACATGAAATGAACACATTTTTCTCCAAAACTATAACAGATGCAAGCTTGTCCTGTTTGGTGGAGATGATATTTAATAAAATAAGTAGAAATCCACTAAAAGTTTTGTTTGGTTATCTTGCAATCCCGAGATAATCGTCTCCATGCTCCAAATCCATTTTAAAGCCATTTTTAAGGCATTTCGCGCATACATGAAATGAACACATTTTTCTCCAAAACTATAACAGATGCAAGCTTGTCCTGTTTGGTGGAGATAATATTTAATAAAATAAGTAGAAATCCACTAAAAGTTTTGTTTGGTTATCTTGCAATCCCGAGATAATCGTCTCCATGCTCCAAATCCATTTTAAAGCCATTTTTAAGGCATTTCGCGCATACATGAAATGAACACATTTTTCTCCAAAACTATAACAGATGCAAGCTTGTCCTGTTTGGTGGAGATGATATTTAATAAAATAAGTAGAAATCCACTAAAAGTTTTGTTTGGTTATCTTGCAATCCCGAGATAATCGTCTCCATGCTCCAAATCCATTTTAAAGCCATTTTTAAGGCATTTCGCGCATACATGAAATGAACACATTTTTCTCCAAAACTATAACAGATGCAAGCTTGTCCTGTTTGGTGGAGATAATATTTAATAAAATAAGTAGAAATCTACTAAAAGTTTCGTTTGTTTATATTGCCATCCTGAGATAATCGTCTCCATGCTCCAAATCCATTTTAAAGCCATTTCAAAGGCATTTTGCGCATACATGAATTGAACACATTTTTCTCCAAAACTATAACACATGCAAGCTTGTCCTGTTTGGTGGAGATGATATTTAATAAAATAAGTAGAAATCCACTAAAAGTTTTGTTTGGTTATCTTGCAATCCCGAGATAATCGTCTCCATGCTCCAAATCCATTTTAAAGCCATTTTTAAGGCATTTCGCGCATACATGAAATGAACACATTTTTCTCCAAAACTATAACAGATGCAAGCTTGTCCTGTTTGGTGGAGATGATATTTAATAAAATAAGTAGAAATCCACTAAATGTTTTGTTTGGTTATCTTGCAATCCCGAGATAATCGTCTCCATGCTCCAAATCCATTTTAAAGCCATTTTTAAGGCATTTCGCGCATACATGAAATGAACACATTTTTCTCCAAAACTATAACAGATGCAAGCTTGTCCTGTTTGGTGGAGATAATATTTAATAAAATAAGTAGAAATCTACTAAAAGTTTCGTTTGTTTATATTGCCATCCTGAGATAATCGTCTCCATGCTCCAAATCCATTTTAAAGCCATTTCAAAGGCATTTTGCGCATACATGAAATGAACACATTTTTCTCCAAAACTATAACACATGCAAGCTTGTCCTGTTTGGTGGAGATGATATTTAATAAAATAAGTAGAAATCCACTAAAAGTTTTGTTTGGTTATCTTGCAATCCCGAGATAATCGTCTCCATGCTCCAAATCCATTTTAAAGCCATTTTTAAGGCATTTCGCGCATACATGAAATGAACACATTTTTCTCCAAAACTATAACAGATGCAAGCTTGTCCTGTTTGGTGGAGATGATATTTAATAAAATAAGTAGAAATCCACTAAAAGTTTTGTTTGGTTATCTTGCAATCCCGAGATAATCGTCTCCATGCTCCAAATCCATTTTAAAGCCATTTTTAAGGCATTTCGCGCATACATGAAATGAACACATTTTTCTCCAAAACTATAACAGATGCAAGCTTGTCCTGTTTGGTGGAGATGATATTTAATAAAATAAGTAGAAATCCACTAAAAGTTTTGTTTGGTTATCTTGCAATCCCGAGATAATCGTCTCCATGCTCCAAATCCATTTTAAAGCCATTTTTAAGGCATTTCGCGCATACATGAAATGAACACATTTTTCTCCAAAACTATAACAGATGCAAGCTTGTCCTGTTTGGTGGAGATGATATTTAATAAAATAAGTAGAAATCCACTAAAAGTTTTGTTTGGTTATCTTGCAATCCCGAGATAATCGTCTCCATGCTCCAAATCCATTTTAAAGCCATTTCAAAGGAATTTTGCGCATACATGAAATGAACACATTTTTCTCCAAAACTATAACACATGCAAACTTGTCCTGTTTGGTGGAGATGATATTTAATAAAATAAGTAGAAATCCACTAAAAGTTTTGTTTGGTTATCTTGCAATCCCGAGATAATCGTCTCCATGCTCCAAATCCATTTTAAAGCCATTTTTAAGGCATTTCGCGCATACATGAAATGAACACATTTTTCTCCAAAACTATAACAGATGCAAGCTTGTCCTGTTTGGTGGAGATGATATTTAATAAAATAAGTAGAAATCCACTAAAAGTTTTGTTTGGTTATCTTGCAATCCCGAGATAATCGTCTCCATGCTCCAAATCCATTTTAAAGCCATTTTTAAGGCATTTCGCGCATACATGAAATGAACACATTTTTCTCCAAAACTATAACAGATGCAAGCTTGTCCTGTTTGGTGGAGATGATATTTAATAAAATAAGTAGAAATCCACTAAAAGTTTTGTTTGGTTATCTTGCAATCCCGAGATAATCGTCTCCATGCTCCAAATCCATTTTAAAGCCATTTTTAAGGCATTTCGCGCATACATGAAATGAACACATTTTTCTCAAAAACTATAACAGATGCAAGCTTGTCCTGTTTGGTGGAGATGATATTTAATAAAATAAGTAGAAATCCACTAAAAGTTTTGTTTGGTTATATTGCAATCCCGAGATAATCGTCTCCATGCTCCAAATCCATTTTAAAGCCATTTTTAAGGCATTTCGCGCATACATGAAATGAACACATTTTTCTCCAAAACTATAACAGATGCAAGCTTGTCCTGTTTGGTGGAGATGATATTTAATAAAATAAGTAGAAATCCACTAAAAGTTTTGTTTGGTTATCTTGCAATCCCGAGATAATCGTCTCCATGCTCCAAATCCATTTTAAAGCCATTTTTAAGGCATTTCGCGCATACATGAAATGAACACATTTTTCTCCAAAACTATAACAGATGCAAGCTTGTCCTGTTTGGTGGAGATGATATTTAATAAAATAAGTAGAAATCCACTAAAAGTTTTGTTTGGTTATCTTGCAATCCCGAGATAATCGTCTCCATGCTCCAAATCCATTTTAAAGCCATTTTTAAGGCATTTCGCGCATACATGAAATCAACACATTTTTCTCCAAAACTATAACAGATGCAAGCTTGTCCTGTTTGGTGGAGATGATATTTAATAAAATAAGTAGAAATCCACTAAAAGTTTTGTTTGGTTATCTTGCAATCCCGAGATAATCGTCTCCATGCTCCAAATCCATTTTAAAGCCATTTTTAAGGCATTTCGCGCATACATGAAATGAACACATTTTTCTCCAAAACTATAACAGATGCAAGCTTGTACTGTTTGGTGGAGATAATATTTAATAAAATAAGTAGAAATCTACTAAAAGTTTCGTTTGTTTATATTGCCATCCTGAGATAATCGTCTCCATGCTCCAAATCCATTTTAAAGCCATTTCAAAGGCATTTTGCGCATACATGAAATGAACACATTTTTCTCCAAAACTATAACACATGCAAGCTTGTCCTGTTTGGTGGAGATGATATTTAATAAAATAAGTAGAAATCCACTAAAAGTTTTGTTTGGTTATCTTGCAATCCCGAGATAATCGTCTCCATGCTCCAAATCCATTTTAAAGCCATTTTTAAGGCATTTCGCGCATACATGAAATGAACACATTTTTCTCCAAAACTATAACAGATGCAAGCTTGTCCTGTTTGGTGGAGATGATATTTAATAAAATAAGTAGAAATCCACTAAAAGTTTTGTTTGGTTATCTTGCAATCCCGAGATAATCGTCTCCATGCTCCAAATCCATTTTAAAGCCATTTTTAAGGCATTTCGCGCATACATGAAATGAACACATTTTTCTCCAAAACTATAACAGATGCAAGCTTGTCCTGTTTGGTGGAGATGATATTTAATAAAATAAGTAGAAATCCACTAAAAGTTTTGTTTGGTTATCTTGCAATCCCGAGATAATCGTCTCCATGCTCCAAATCCATTTTAAAGCCATTTTTAAGGCATTTCGCGCATACATGAAATGAACACATTTTTCTCCAAAACTATAACAGATGCAAGCTTGTCCTGTTTGGTGGAGATGATATTTAATAAAATAAGTAGAAATCCACCAAAAGTTTTGTTTGGTTATCTTGCAATCCCGAGATAATCGTCTCCATGCTCCAAATCCATTTTAAAGCCATTTTTAAGGCATTTCGCGCATACATGAAATGAACACATTTTTCTCCAAAACTATAACAGATGCAAGCTTGTCCTGTTTGGTGGAGATAATATTTAATAAAATAAGTAGAAATCTACTAAAAGTTTCGTTTGTTTATATTGCCATCCTGAGATAATCGTCTCCATGCTCCAAATCCATTTTAAAGCCATTTCAAAGGCATTTTGCGCATACATGAAATGAACACATTTTTCTCCAAAACTATAACACATGCAAGCTTGTCCTGTTTGGTGGAGATGATATTTAATAAAATAAGTAGAAATCCACTAAAAGTTTTGTTTGGTTATCTTGCAATCCCGAGATAATCGTCTCCATGCTCCAAATCCATTTTAAAGCCATTTTTAAGGCATTTCGCGCATACATGAAATGAACACATTTTTCTCCAAAACTATAACAGATGCAAGCTTGTCCTGTTTGGTGGAGATGATATTTAATAAAATAAGTAGAAATCCACTAAAAGTTTTGTTTGGTTATCTTGCAATCCCGAGATAATCGTCTCCATGCTCCAAATCCATTTTAAAGCCATTTTTAAGGCATTTCGCGCATACATGAAATGAACACATTTTTCTCCAAAACTATAACAGATGCAAGCTTGTCCTGTTTGGTGGAGATGATATTTAATAAAATAAGTAGAAATCTACTAAAAGTTTCGTTTGTTTATATTGCCATCCTGAGATAATCGTCTCCATGCTCCAAATCCATTTTAAAGCCATTTTTAAGGCATTTCGCGCATACATGAAATGAACACATTTTTCTCCAAAACTATAACAGATGCAAGCTTGTCCTGTTTGGTGGAGATAATATTTAATAAAATAAGTAGAAATCTACTAAAAGTTTCGTTTGTTTATATTGCCATCCTGAGATAATCGTCTCCATGCTCCAAATCCATTTTAAAGCCATTTCAAAGGCATTTTGCGCATACATGAAATGAACACATTTTTCTCCAAAACTATAACACATGCAAGCTTGTCCTGTTTGGTGGAGATGATATTTAATAAATAAGTAGAAATCCACTAAAAGTTTTGTTTGGTTATCTTGCAATCCCGAGATAATCGTCTCCATGCTCCAAATCCATTTTAAAGCCATTTTTAAGGCATTTTGCGCATACATGAAATGAACACATTTTTCTCCAAAACTATAACAGATGCAAGCTTGTCCTGTTTGGTGGAGATGATATTTAATAAAATAAGTAGAAATCCATTAAAAGTTTTGTTTGGTTATCTTGCAATCCCGAGATAATCGTCTCCATGCTCCAAATCCATTTTAAAGCCATTTTTAAGGCATTTCGCGCATACATGAAATGAACACATTTTTCTCCAAAACTATAACAGATGCAAGCTTGTCCTGTTTGGTGGAGATGATATTTAATAAAATAAGTAGAAATCCACTAAAAGTTTTGTTTGGTTATCTTGCAATCCCGAGATAATCGTCTCCATGCTCCAAATCCATTTTAAAGCCATTTTTAAGGCATTTCGCGCATACATGAAATGAACACATTTTTCTCCAAAACTATAACAGATGCAAGCTTGTCCTGTTTGGTGGAGATAATATTTAATAAAATAAGTAGAAATCTACTAAAAGTTTCGTTTATTTATATTGCCATCCTGAGATAATCGTCTCCATGCTCCAAATCCATTTTAAAGCCATTTCAAAGGCATTTTGCGCATACATGAAATGAACACATTTTTCTCCAAAACTATAACACATGCAAGCTTGTCCTGTTTGGTGGAGATGATATTTAATAAAATAAGTAGAAATCCACTAAAAGTTTTGTTTGGTTATCTTGCAATCCCGAGATAATCGTCTCCATGCTCCAAATCCATTTTAAAGCCATTTTTAAGGCATTTCGCGCATACATGAAATGAACACATTTTTCTCCAAAACTATAACAGATGCAAGCTTGTCCTGTTTGGTGGAGATGATATTTAATAAAATAAGTAGAAATCCACTAAAAGTTTTGTTTGGTTATCTTGCAATCCCGAGATAATCGTCTCCATGCTCCAAATCCATTTTAAAGCCATTTTTAAGGCATTTCGCGCATACATGAAATGAACACATTTTTCTCCAAAACTATAACAGATGCAAGCTTGTCCTGTTTGGTGGAGATAATATTTAATAAAATAAGTAGAAATCTACTAAAAGTTTCGTTTATTTATATTGCCATCCTGAGATAATCGTCTCCATGCTCCAAATCCATTTTAAAGCCATTTCAAAGGCATTTTGCGCATACATGAAATGAACACATTTTTCTCCAAAACTATAACACATGCAAGCTTGTCCTGTTTGGTGGAGATGATATTTAATAAAATAAGTAGAAATCCACTAAAAGTTTTGTTTGGTTATCTTGCAATCCCGAGATAATCGTCTCCATGCTCCAAATCCATTTTAAAGCCATTTTTAAGGCATTTCGCGCATACATGAAATGAACACATTTTTCTCCAAAACTATAACAGATGCAAGCTTGTCCTGTTTGGTGGAGATGATATTTAATAAAATAAGTAGAAATCCACTAAAAGTTTTGTTTGGTTATCTTGCAATCCCGAGATAATCGTCTCCATGCTCCAAATCCATTTTAAAGCCATTTTTAAGGCATTTCGCGCATACATGAAATGAACACATTTTTCTCCAAAACTATAACAGATGCAAGCTTGTCCTGTTTGGTGGAGATAATATTTAATAAAATAAGTAGAAATCTACTAAAAGTTTCGTTTGTTTATATTGCCATCCTGAGATAATCGTCTCCATGCTCCAAATCCATTTTAAAGCCATTTCAAAGGCATTTTGCGCATACATGAATTGAACACATTTTTCTCCAAAACTATAACACATGCAAGCTTGTCCTGTTTGGTGGAGATGATATTTAATAAAATAAGTAGAAATCCACTAAAAGTTTTGTTTGGTTATCTTGCAATCCCGAGATAATCGTCTCCATGCTCCAAATCCATTTTAAAGCCATTTTTAAGGCATTTCGCGCATACATGAAATGAACACATTTTTCTCCAAAACTATAACAGATGCAAGCTTGTCCTGTTTGGTGGAGATGATATTTAATAAAATAAGTAGAAATCCACTAAAAGTTTTGTTTGGTTATCTTGCAATCCCGAGATAATCGTCTCCATGCTCCAAATCCATTTTAAAGCCATTTTTAAGGCATTTCGCGCATACATGAAATGAACACATTTTTCTCCAAAACTATAACAGATGCAAGCTTGTCCTGTTTGGTGGAGATAATATTTAATAAAATAAGTAGAAATCTACTAAAAGTTTCGTTTGTTTATATTGCCATCCTGAGATAATCGTCTCCATGCTCCAAATCCATTTTAAAGCCATTTCAAAGGCATTTTGCGCATACATGAAATGAACACATTTTTCTCCAAAACTATAACACATGCAAGCTTGTCCTGTTTGGTGGAGATGATATTTAATAAAATAAGTAGAAATCCACTAAAAGTTTTGTTTGGTTATCTTGCAATCCCGAGATAATCGTCTCCATGCTCCAAATCCATTTTAAAGCCATTTTTAAGGCATTTCGCGCATACATGAAATGAACACATTTTTCTCCAAAACTATAACAGATGCAAGCTTGTCCTGTTTGGTGTAGATGATATTTAATAAAATAAGTAGAAATCCACTAAAAGTTTTGTTTGGTTATCTTGCAATCCCGAGATAATCGTCTCCATGCTCCAAATCCATTTTAAAGCCATTTTTAAGGCATTTCGCGCATACATGAAATGAACACATTTTTCTCCAAAACTATAACAGATGCAAGCTTGTCCTGTTTGGTGGAGATGATATTTAATAAAATAAGTAGAAATCCACTAAAAGTTTTGTTTGGTTATCTTGCAATCCCGAGATAATCGTCTCCATGCTCCAAATCCATTTTAAAGCCATTTTTAAGGCATTTCGCGCATACATGAAATGAACACATTTTTCTCCAAAACTATAACAGATGCAAGCTTGTCCTGTTTGGTGGAGATGATATTTAATAAAATAAGTAGAAATCCACTAAAAGTTTTGTTTGGTTATCTTGCAATCCCGAGATAATCGTCTCCATGCTCCAAATCCATTTTAAAGCCATTTCAAAGGAATTTTGCGCATACATGAAATGAACACATTTTTCTCCAAAACTATAACACATGCAAACTTGTCCTGTTTGGTGGAGATGATATTTAATAAAATAAGTAGAAATCCACTAAAAGTTTTGTTTGGTTATCTTGCAATCCCGAGATAATCGTCTCCATGCTCCAAATCCATTTTAAAGCCATTTTTAAGGCATTTCGCGCATACATGAAATGAACACATTTTTCTCCAAAACTATAACAGATGCAAGCTTGTCCTGTTTGGTGGAGATGATATTTAATAAAATAAGTAGAAATCCACTAAAAGTTTTGTTTGGTTATCTTGCAATCCCGAGATAATCGTCTCCATGCTCCAAATCCATTTTAAAGCCATTTTTAAGGCATTTCGCGCATACATGAAATGAACACATTTTTCTCCAAAACTATAACAGATGCAAGCTTGTCCTGTTTGGTGGAGATGATATTTAATAAAATAAGTAGAAATCCACTAAAAGTTTTGTTTGGTTATCTTGCAATCCCGAGATAATCGTCTCCATGCTCCAAATCCATTTTAAAGCCATTTTTAAGGCATTTCGCGCATACATGAAATGAACACATTTTTCTCCAAAACTATAACAGATGCAAGCTTGTCCTGTTTGGTGGAGATGATATTTAATAAAATAAGTAGAAATCCACCAAAAGTTTTGTTTGGTTATCTTGCAATCCCGAGATAATCGTCTCCATGCTCCAAATCCATTTTAAAGCCATTTTTAAGGCATTTCGCGCATACATGAAATGAACACATTTTTCTCCAAAACTATAACAGATGCAAGCTTGTCCTGTTTGGTGGAGATAATATTTAATAAAATAAGTAGAAATCTACTAAAAGTTTCGTTTGTTTATATTGCCATCCTGAGATAATCGTCTCCATGCTCCAAATCCATTTTAAAGCCATTTCAAAGGCATTTTGCGCATACATGAAATGAACACATTTTTCTCCAAAACTATAACACATGCAAGCTTGTCCTGTTTGGTGGAGATGATATTTAATAAAATAAGTAGAAATCCACTAAAAGTTTTGTTTGGTTATCTTGCAATCCCGAGATAATCGTCTCCATGCTCCAAATCCATTTTAAAGCCATTTTTAAGGCATTTCGCGCATACATGAAATGAACACATTTTTCTCCAAAACTATAACAGATGCAAGCTTGTCCTGTTTGGTGGAGATGATATTTAATAAAATAAGTAGAAATCCACTAAAAGTTTTGTTTGGTTATCTTGCAATCCCGAGATAATCGTCTCCATGCTCCAAATCCATTTTAAAGCCATTTTTAAGGCATTTCGCGCATACATGAAATGAACACATTTTTCTCCAAAACTATAACAGATGCAAGCTTGTCCTGTTTGGTGGAGATGATATTTAATAAAATAAGTAGAAATCTACTAAAAGTTTCGTTTGTTTATATTGCCATCCTGAGATAATCGTCTCCATGCTCCAAATCCATTTTAAAGCCATTTTTAAGGCATTTCGCGCATACATGAAATGAACACATTTTTCTCCAAAACTATAACAGATGCAAGCTTGTCCTGTTTGGTGGAGATAATATTTAATAAAATAAGTAGAAATCTACTAAAAGTTTCGTTTGTTTATATTGCCATCCTGAGATAATCGTCTCCATGCTCCAAATCCATTTTAAAGCCATTTCAAAGGCATTTTGCGCATACATGAAATGAACACATTTTTCTCCAAAACTATAACACATGCAAGCTTGTCCTGTTTGGTGGAGATGATATTTAATAAATAAGTAGAAATCCTCTAAAAGTTTTGTTTGGTTATCTTGCAATCCCGAGATAATCGTCTCCATGCTCCAAATCCATTTTAAAGCCATTTTTAAGGCATTTTGCGCATACATGAAATGAACACATTTTTCTCCAAAACTATAACAGATGCAAGCTTGTCCTGTTTGGTGGAGATGATATTTAATAAAATAAGTAGAAATCCATTAAAAGTTTTGTTTGGTTATCTTGCAATCCCGAGATAATCGTCTCCATGCTCCAAATCCATTTTAAAGCCATTTTTAAGGCATTTCGCGCATACATGAAATGAACACATTTTTCTCCAAAACTATAACAGATGCAAGCTTGTCCTGTTTGGTGGAGATGATATTTAATAAAATAAGTAGAAATCCACTAAAAGTTTTGTTTGGTTATCTTGCAATCCCGAGATAATCGTCTCCATGCTCCAAATCCATTTTAAAGCCATTTTTAAGGCATTTCGCGCATACATGAAATGAACACATTTTTCTCCAAAACTATAACAGATGCAAGCTTGTCCTGTTTGGTGGAGATAATATTTAATAAAATAAGTAGAAATCTACTAAAAGTTTCGTTTATTTATATTGCCATCCTGAGATAATCGTCTCCATGCTCCAAATCCATTTTAAAGCCATTTCAAAGGCATTTTGCGCATACATGAAATGAACACATTTTTCTCCAAAACTATAACACATGCAAGCTTGTCCTGTTTGGTGGAGATGATATTTAATAAAATAAGTAGAAATCCACTAAAAGTTTTGTTTGGTTATCTTGCAATCCCGAGATAATCGTCTCCATGCTCCAAATCCATTTTAAAGCCATTTTTAAGGCATTTCGCGCATACATGAAATGAACACATTTTTCTCCAAAACTATAACAGATGCAAGCTTGTCCTGTTTGGTGGAGATGATATTTAATAAAATAAGTAGAAATCCACTAAAAGTTTTGTTTGGTTATCTTGCAATCCCGAGATAATCGTCTCCATGCTCCAAATCCATTTTAAAGCCATTTTTAAGGCATTTCGCGCATACATGAAATGAACACATTTTTCTCCAAAACTATAACAGATGCAAGCTTGTCCTGTTTGGTGGAGATAATATTTAATAAAATAAGTAGAAATCTACTAAAAGTTTCGTTTATTTATATTGCCATCCTGAGATAATCGTCTCCATGCTCCAAATCCATTTTAAAGCCATTTCAAAGGCATTTTGCGCATACATGAAATGAACACATTTTTCTCCAAAACTATAACACATGCAAGCTTGTCCTGTTTGGTGGAGATGATATTTAATAAAATAAGTAGAAATCCACTAAAAGTTTTGTTTGGTTATCTTGCAATCCCGAGATAATCGTCTCCATGCTCCAAATCCATTTTAAAGCCATTTTTAAGGCATTTCGCGCATACATGAAATGAACACATTTTTCTCCAAAACTATAACAGATGCAAGCTTGTCCTGTTTGGTGGAGATGATATTTAATAAAATAAGTAGAAATCCACTAAAAGTTTTGTTTGGTTATCTTGCAATCCCGAGATAATCGTCTCCATGCTCCAAATCCATTTTAAAGCCATTTTTAAGGCATTTCGCGCATACATGAAATGAACACATTTTTCTCCAAAACTATAACAGATGCAAGCTTGTCCTGTTTGGTGGAGATAATATTTAATAAAATAAGTAGAAATCTACTAAAAGTTTCGTTTGTTTATATTGCCATCCTGAGATAATCGTCTCCATGCTCCAAATCCATTTTAAAGCCATTTCAAAGGCATTTTGCGCATACATGAATTGAACACATTTTTCTCCAAAACTATAACACATGCAAGCTTGTCCTGTTTGGTGGAGATGATATTTAATAAAATAAGTAGAAATCCACTAAAAGTTTTGTTTGGTTATCTTGCAATCCCGAGATAATCGTCTCCATGCTCCAAATCCATTTTAAAGCCATTTTTAAGGCATTTCGCGCATACATGAAATGAACACATTTTTCTCCAAAACTATAACAGATGCAAGCTTGTCCTGTTTGGTGGAGATGATATTTAATAAAATAAGTAGAAATCCACTAAAAGTTTTGTTTGGTTATCTTGCAATCCCGAGATAATCGTCTCCATGCTCCAAATCCATTTTAAAGCCATTTTTAAGGCATTTCGCGCATACATGAAATGAACACATTTTTCTCCAAAACTATAACAGATGCAAGCTTGTCCTGTTTGGTGGAGATAATATTTAATAAAATAAGTAGAAATCTACTAAAAGTTTCGTTTGTTTATATTGCCATCCTGAGATAATCGTCTCCATGCTCCAAATCCATTTTAAAGCCATTTCAAAGGCATTTTGCGCATACATGAAATGAACACATTTTTCTCCAAAACTATAACACATGCAAGCTTGTCCTGTTTGGTGGAGATGATATTTAATAAAATAAGTAGAAATCCACTAAAAGTTTTGTTTGGTTATCTTGCAATCCCGAGATAATCGTCTCCATGCTCCAAATCCATTTTAAAGCCATTTTTAAGGCATTTCGCGCATACATGAAATGAACACATTTTTCTCCAAAACTATAACAGATGCAAGCTTGTCCTGTTTGGTGTAGATGATATTTAATAAAATAAGTAGAAATCCACTAAAAGTTTTGTTTGGTTATCTTGCAATCCCGAGATAATCGTCTCCATGCTCCAAATCCATTTTAAAGCCATTTTTAAGGCATTTCTCGCATACATGAAATGAACACATTTTTCTCCAAAACTATAACAGATGCAAGCTTGTCCTGTTTGGTGGAGATGATATTTAATAAAATAAGTAGAAATCCACTAAAAGTTTTGTTTGGTTATCTTGCAATCCCGAGATAATCGTCTCCATGCTCCAAATCCATTTTAAAGCCATTTTTAAGGCATTTCGCGCATACATGAAATGAACACATTTTTCTCCAAAACTATAACAGATGCAAGCTTGTCCTGTTTGGTGGAGATGATATTTAATAAAATAAGTAGAAATCCACTAAAAGTTTTGTTTGGTTATCTTGCAATCCCGAGATAATCGTCTCCATGCTCCAAATCCATTTTAAAGCCATTTCAAAGGAATTTTGCGCATACATGAAATGAACACATTTTTCTCCAAAACTATAACACATGCAAACTTGTCCTGTTTGGTGGAGATGATATTTAATAAAATAAGTAGAAATCCACTAAAAGTTTTGTTTGGTTATCTTGCAATCCCGAGATAATCGTCTCCATGCTCCAAATCCATTTTAAAGCCATTTTTAAGGCATTTCGCGCATACATGAAATGAACACATTTTTCTCCAAAACTATAACAGATGCAAGCTTGTCCTGTTTGGTGGAGATGATATTTAATAAAATAAGTAGAAATCCACTAAAAGTTTTGTTTGGTTATCTTGCAATCCCGAGATAATCGTCTCCATGCTCCAAATCCATTTTAAAGCCATTTTTAAGGCATTTCGCGCATACATGAAATGAACACATTTTTCTCCAAAACTATAACAGATGCAAGCTTGTCCTGTTTGGTGGAGATGATATTTAATAAAATAAGTAGAAATCCACTAAAAGTTTTGTTTGGTTATCTTGCAATCCCGAGATAATCGTCTCCATGCTCCAAATTCATTTTAAAGCCATTTTTAAGGCATTTCGCGCATACATGAAATGAACACATTTTTCTCCAAAACTATAACAGATGCAAGCTTGTCCTGTTTGGTGGAGATGATATTTAATAAAATAAGTAGAAATCCACTAAAAGTTTTGTTTGGTTATATTGCAATCCCGAGATAATCGTCTCCATGCTCCAAATCCATTTTAAAGCCATTTTTAAGGCATTTCGCGCATACATGAAATGAACACATTTTTCTCCAAAACTATAACAGATGCAAGCTTGTCCTGTTTGGTGGAGATGATATTTAATAAAATAAGTAGAAATCCACTAAAAGTTTTGTTTGGTTATCTTGCAATCCCGAGATAATCGTCTCCATGCTCCAAATCCATTTTAAAGCCATTTTTAAGGCATTTCGCGCATACATGAAATGAACACATTTTTCTCCAAAACTATAACAGATGCAAGCTTGTACTGTTTGGTGGAGATAATATTTAATAAAATAAGTAGAAATCCACTAAAAGTTTCGTTTGTTTATATTGCCATCCTGAGATAATCGTCTCCATGCTCCAAATCCATTTTAAAGCCATTTCAAAGGCATTTTGCGCATACATGAAATGAACACATTTTTCTCCAAAACTATAACACATGCAAGCTTGTCCTGTTTGGTGGAGATGATATTTAATAAAATAAGTAGAAATCCACTAAAAGTTTTGTTTGGTTATCTTGCAATCCCGAGATAATCGTCTCCATGCTCCAAATCCATTTTAAAGCCATTTTTAAGGCATTTCGCGCATACATGAAATGAACACATTTTTCTCCAAAACTATAACAGATGCAAGCTTGTCCTGTTTGGTGGAGATGATATTTAATAAAATAAGTAGAAATCCACTAAAAGTTTTGTTTGGTTATCTTGCAATCCCGAGATAATCGTCTCCATGCTCCAAATCCATTTTAAAGCCATTTTTAAGGCATTTCGCGCATACATGAAATGAACACATTTTTCTCCAAAACTATAACAGATGCAAGCTTGTCCTGTTTGGTGGAGATGATATTTAATAAAATAAGTAGAAATCCACTAAAAGTTTTGTTTGGTTATCTTGCAATCCCGAGATAATCGTCTCCATGCTCCAAATCCATTTTAAAGCCATTTTTAAGGCATTTCGCGCATACATGAAATGAACACATTTTTCTCCAAAACTATAACAGATGCAAGCTTGTCCTGTTTGGTGGAGATGATATTTAATAAAATAAGTAGAAATCCACTAAAAGTTTTGTTTGGTTATCTTGCAATCCCGAGATAATCGTCTCCATGCTCCAAATCCATTTTAAAGCCATTTTTAAGGCATTTCGCGCATACATGAAATGAACACATTTTTCTCCAAAACTATAACAGATGCAAGCTTGTCCTGTTTGGTGGAGATGATATTTAATAAAATAAGTAGAAATCCACTAAAAGTTTTGTTTGGTTATCTTGCAATCCCGAGATAATCGTCTCCATGCTCCAAATCCATTTTAAAGCCATTTTTAAGGCATTTCGCGCATACATGAAATGAACACATTTTTCTCCAAAACTATAACAGATGCAAGCTTGTCCTGTTTGGTGGAGATGATATTTAATAAAATAAGTAGAAATCCACTAAAAGTTTTGTTTGGTTATCTTGCAATCCCGAGATAATCGTCTCCATGCTCCAAATCCATTTTAAAGCCATTTTTAAGGCATTTCGCGCATACATGAAATGAACACATTTTTCTCCAAAACTATAACAGATGCAAGCTTGTCCTGTTTGGTGGAGATAATATTTAATAAAATAAGTAGAAATCTACTAAAAGTTTCGTTTGTTTATATTGCCATCCTGAGATAATCGTCTCCATGCTCCAAATCCATTTTAAAGCCATTTCAAAGGCATTTTGCGCATACATGAAATGAACACATTTTTCTCCAAAACTATAACACATGCAAGCTTGTCCTGTTTGGTGGAGATGATATTTAATAAAATAAGTAGAAATCCACTAAAAGTTTTGTTTGGTTATCTTGCAATCCCGAGATAATCGTCTCCATGCTCCAAATCCATTTTAAAGCCATTTTTAAGGCATTTCGCGCATACATGAAATGAACACATTTTTCTCCAAAACTATAACAGATGCAAGCTTGTCCTGTTTGGTGGAGATGATATTTAATAAAATAAGTAGAAATCCACTAAAAGTTTTGTTTGGTTATCTTGCAATCCCGAGATAATCGTCTCCATGCTCCAAATCCATTTTAAAGCCATTTTTAAGGCATTTCGCGCATACATGAAATGAACACATTTTTCTCCAAAACTATAACAGATGCAAGCTTGTCCTGTTTGGTGGAGATGATATTTAATAAAATAAGTAGAAATCTACTAAAAGTTTCGTTTGTTTATATTGCCATCCTGAGATAATCGTCTCCATGCTCCAAATCCATTTTAAAGCCATTTTTAAGGCATTTCGCGCATACATGAAATGAACACATTTTTCTCCAAAACTATAACAGATGCAAGCTTGTCCTGTTTGGTGGAGATAATATTTAATAAAATAAGTAGAAATCTACTAAAAGTTTCGTTTGTTTATATTGCCATCCTGAGATAATCGTCTCCATGCTCCAAATCCATTTTAAAGCCATTTCAAAGGCATTTTGCGCATACATGAAATGAACACATTTTTCTCCAAAACTATAACACATGCAAGCTTGTCCTGTTTGGTGGAGATGATATTTAATAAATAAGTAGAAATCCACTAAAAGTTTTGTTTGGTTATCTTGCAATCCCGAGATAATCGTCTCCATGCTCCAAATCCATTTTAAAGCCATTTTTAAGGCATTTCGCGCATACATGAAATGAACACATTTTTCTCCAAAACTATAACAGATGCAAGCTTGTCCTGTTTGGTGGAGATGATATTTAATAAAATAAGTAGAAATCCACTAAAAGTTTTGTTTGGTTATCTTGCAATCCCGAGATAATCGTCTCCATGCTCCAAATCCATTTTAAAGCCATTTTTAAGGCATTTCGCGCATACATAAAATGAACACATTTTTCTCCAAAACTATAACAGATGCAAGCTTGTCCTGTTTGGTGGAGATGATATTTAATAAAATAAGTAGAAATCCACTAAAAGTTTTGTTTGGTTATCTTGCAATCCCGAGATAATCGTCTCCATGCTCCAAATCCATTTTAAAGCCATTTTTAAGGCATTTCGCGCATACATGAAATGAACACATTTTTCTCCAAAACTATAACAGATGCAAGCTTGTCCTGTTTGGTGGAGATGATATTTAATAAAATAAGTAGAAATCCACTAAAAGTTTTGTTTGGTTATCTTGCAATCCCGAGATAATCGTCTCCATGCTCCAAATCCATTTTAAAGCCATTTTTAAGGCATTTCGCGCATACATGAAATGAACACATTTTTCTCCAAAACTATAACAGATGCAAGCTTGTCCTGTTTGGTGGAGATGATATTTAATAAAATAAGTAGAAATCCACTAAAAGTTTTGTTTGGTTATCTTGCAATCCCGAGATAATCGTCTCCATGCTCCAAATCCATTTTAAAGCCATTTCAAAGGAATTTTGCGCATACATGAAATGAACACATTTTTCTCCAAAACTATAACACATGCAAACTTCTCCTGTTTGGTGGAGATGATATTTAATAAAATAAGTAGAAATCCACTAAAAGTTTTGTTTGGTTATCTTGCAATCCCGAGATAATCGTCTCCATGCTCCAAATCCATTTTAAAGCCATTTTTAAGGCATTTCGCGCATACATGAAATGAACACATTTTTCTCCAAAACTATAACAGATGCAAGCTTGTCCTGTTTGGTGGAGATGATATTTAATAAAATAAGTAGAAATCCACTAAAAGTTTTGTTTGGTTATCTTGCAATCCCGAGATAATCGTCTCCATGCTCCAAATCCATTTTAAAGCCATTTTTAAGGCATTTCGCGCATACATGAAATGAACACATTTTTCTCCAAAACTATAACAGATGCAAGCTTGTCCTGTTTGGTGGAGATGATATTTAATAAAATAAGTAGAAATCCACTAAAAGTTTTGTTTGGTTATCTTGCAATCCCGAGATAATCGTCTCCATGCTCCAAATCCATTTTAAAGCCATTTTTAAGGCATTTCGCGCATACATGAAATGAACACATTTTTCTCCAAAACTATAACAGATGCAAGCTTGTCCTGTTTGGTGGAGATGATATTTAATAAAATAAGTAGAAATCCACTAAAAGTTTTGTTTGGTTATATTGCAATCCCGAGATAATCGTCTCCATGCTCCAAATCCATTTTAAAGCCATTTTTAAGGCATTTCGCGCATACATGAAATGAACACATTTTTCTCCAAAACTATAACAGATGCAAGCTTGTCCTGTTTGGTGGAGATGATATTTAATAAAATAAGTAGAAATCCACTAAAAGTTTTGTTTGGTTATCTTGCAATCCCGAGATAATCGTCTCCATGCTCCAAATCCATTTTAAAGCCATTTTTAAGGCATTTCGCGCATACATGAAATGAACACATTTTTCTCCAAAACTATAACAGATGCAAGCTTGTACTGTTTGGTGGAGATAATATTTAATAAAAAAAGTAGAAATCTACTAAAAGTTTCGTTTGTTTATATTGCCATCCTGAGATAATCGTCTCCATGCTCCAAATCCATTTTAAAGCCATTTCAAAGGCATTTTGCGCATACATGAAATGAACACATTTTTCTCCAAAACTATAACACATGCAAGCTTGTCCTGTTTGGTGGAGATGATATTTAATAAAATAAGTAGAAATCCACTAAAAGTTTTGTTTGGTTATCTTGCAATCCCGAGATAATCGTCTCCATGCTCCAAATCCATTTTAAAGCCATTTTTAAGGCATTTCGCGCATACATGAAATGAACACATTTTTCTCCAAAACTATAACAGATGCAAGCTTGTCCTGTTTGGTGGAGATGATATTTAATAAAATAAGTAGAAATCCACTAAAAGTTTTGTTTGGTTATCTTGCAATCCCGAGATAATCGTCTCCATGCTCCAAATCCATTTTAAAGCCATTTTTAAGGCATTTCGCGCATACATGAAATGAACACATTTTTCTCCAAAACTATAACAGATGCAAGCTTGTCCTGTTTGGTGGAGATGATATTTAATAAAATAAGTAGAAATCCACTAAAAGTTTTGTTTGGTTATCTTGCAATCCCGAGATAATCGTCTCCATGCTCCAAATCCATTTTAAAGCCATTTTTAAGGCATTTCGCGCATACATGAAATGAACACATTTTTCTCCAAAACTATAACAGATGCAAGCTTGTCCTGTTTGGTGGAGATGATATTTAATAAAATAAGTAGAAATCCACTAAAAGTTTTGTTTGGTTATCTTGCAATCCCGAGATAATCGTCTCCATGCTCCAAATCCATTTTAAAGCCATTTTTAAGGCATTTCGCGCATACATGAAATGAACACATTTTTCTCCAAAACTATAACAGATGCAAGCTTGTCCTGTTTGGTGGAGATGATATTTAATAAAATAAGTAGAAATCCACTAAAAGTTTTGTTTGGTTATCTTGCAATCCCGAGATAATCGTCTCCATGCTCCAAATCCATTTTAAAGCCATTTTTAAGGCATTTCGCGCATACATGAAATGAACACATTTTTCTCCAAAACTATAACAGATGCAAGCTTGTCCTGTTTGGTGGAGATGATATTTAATAAAATAAGTAGAAATCCACTAAAAGTTTTGTTTGGTTATCTTGCAATCCCGAGATAATCGTCTCCATGCTCCAAATCCATTTTAAAGCCATTTTTAAGGCATTTCGCGCATACATGAAATGAACACATTTTTCTCCAAAACTATAACAGATGCAAGCTTGTCCTGTTTGGTGGAGATAATATTTAATAAAATAAGTAGAAATCTACTAAAAGTTTCGTTTGTTTATATTGCCATCCTGAGATAATCGTCTCCATGCTCCAAATCCATTTTAAAGCCATTTCAAAGGCATTTTGCGCATACATGAAATGAACACATTTTTCTCCAAAACTATAACACATGCAAGCTTGTCCTGTTTGGTGGAGATGATATTTAATAAAATAAGTAGAAATCCACTAAAAGTTTTGTTTGGTTATCTTGCAATCCCGAGATAATCGTCTCCATGCTCCAAATCCATTTTAAAGCCATTTTTAAGGCATTTCGCGCATACATGAAATGAACACATTTTTCTCCAAAACTATAACAGATGCAAGCTTGTCCTGTTTGGTGGAGATGATATTTAATAAAATAAGTAGAAATCCACTAAAAGTTTTGTTTGGTTATCTTGCAATCCCGAGATATTCGTCTCCATGCTCCAAATCCATTTTAAAGCCATTTTTAAGGCATTTCGCGCATACATGAAATGAACACATTTTTCTCCAAAACTATAACAGATGCAAGCTTGTCCTGTTTGGTGGAGATGATATTTAATAAAATAAGTAGAAATCTACTAAAAGTTTCGTTTGTTTATATTGCCATCCTGAGATAATCGTCTCCATGCTCCAAATCCATTTTAAAGCCATTTTTAAGGCATTTCGCGCATACATGAAATGAACACATTTTTCTCCAAAACTATAACAGATGCAAGCTTGTCCTGTTTGGTGGAGATAATATTTAATAAAATAAGTAGAAATCTACTAAAAGTTTCGTTTGTTTATATTGCCATCCTGAGATAATCGTCTCCATGCTCCAAATCCATTTTAAAGCCATTTCAAAGGCATTTTGCGCATACATGAAATGAACACATTTTTCTCCAAAACTATAACACATGCAAGCTTGTCCTGTTTGGTGGAGATGATATTTAATAAATAAGTAGAAATCCACTAAAAGTTTTGTTTGGTTATCTTGCAATCCCGAGATAATCGTCTCCATGCTCCAAATCCATTTTAAAGCCATTTTTAAGGCATTTTGCGCATACATGAAATGAACACATTTTTCTCCAAAACTATAACAGATGCAAGCTTGTCCTGTTTGGTGGAGATGATATTTAATAAAATAAGTAGAAATCCACTAAAAGTTTTGTTTGGTTATCTTGCAATCCCGAGATAATCGTCTCCATGCTCCAAATCCATTTTAAAGCCATTTTTAAGGCATTTCGCGCATACATGAAATGAACACATTTTTCTCCAAAACTATAACAGATGCAAGCTTGTCCTGTTTGGTGGAGATGATATTTAATAAAATAAGTAGAAATCCACTAAAAGTTTTGTTTGGTTATCTTGCAATCCCGAGATAATCGTCTCCATGCTCCAAATCCATTTTAAAGCCATTTTTAAGGCATTTCGCGCATACATGAAATGAACACATTTTTCTCCAAAACTATAACAGATGCAATCTTGTCCTGTTTGGTGGAGATGATATTTAATAAAATAAGTAGAAATCCACTAAAAGTTTTGTTTGGTTATCTTGCAATCCCGAGATAATCGTCTCCATGCTCCAAATCCATTTTAAAGCCATTTTTAAGGCATTTCGCGCATACATGAAATGAACACATTTTTCTCCAAAACTATAACAGATGCAAGCTTGTCCTGTTTGGTGGAGATGATATTTAATAAAATAAGTAGAAATCCACTAAAAGTTTTGTTTGGTTATCTTGCAATCCCGAGATAATCGTCTCCATGCTCCAAATCCATTTTAAAGCCATTTTTAAGGCATTTCGCGCATACATGAAATGAACACATTTTTCTCCAAAACTATAACAGATGCAAGCTTGTCCTGTTTGGTGGAGATGATATTTAATAAAATAAGTAGAAATCCACTAAAAGTTTTGTTTGGTTATCTTGCAATCCCGAGATAATCGTCTCCATGCTCCAAATCCATTTTAAAGCCATTTTTAAGGCATTTCGCGCATACATGAAATGAACACATTTTTCTCCAAAACTATAACAGATGCAAGCTTGTCCTGTTTGGTGGAGATGATATTTAATAAAATAAGTAGAAATCCACTAAAAGTTTTGTTTGGTTATCTTGCAATCCCGAGATAATCGTCTCCATGCTCCAAATCCATTTTAAAGCCATTTTTAAGGCATTTCGCGCATACATGAAATGAACACATTTTTCTCCAAAACTATAACAGATGCAATCTTGTCCTGTTTGGTGGAGATGATATTTAATAAAATAAGTAGAAATCCACTAAAAGTTTTGTTTGGTTATCTTGCAATCCCGAGATAATCGTCTCCATGCTCCAAATCCATTTTAAAGCCATTTTTAAGGCATTTCGCGCATACATGAAATGAACACATTTTTCTCCAAAACTATAACAGATGCAAGCTTGTCCTGTTTGGTGGAGATGATATTTAATAAAATAAGTAGAAATCCACTAAAAGTTTTGTTTGGTTATCTTGCAATCCCGAGATAATCGTCTCCATGCTCCAAATCCATTTTAAAGCCATTTTTAAGGCATTTCGCGCATACATGAAATGAACACATTTTTCTCCAAAACTATAACAGATGCAAGCTTGTCCTGTTTGGTGGAGATGATATTTAATAAAATAAGTAGAAATCCACTAAAAGTTTTGTTTGGTTATCTTGCAATCCCGAGATAATCGTCTCCATGCTCCAAATCCATTTTAAAGCCATTTTTAAGGCATTTCGCGCATACATGAAATGAACACATTTTTCTCCAAAACTATAACAGATGCAAGCTTGTCCTGTTTGGTGGAGATGATATTTAATAAAATAAGTAGAAATCCACTAAAAGTTTTGTTTGGTTATATTGCAATCCCGAGATAATCGTCTCCATGCTCCAAATCCATTTTAAAGCCATTTTTAAGGCATTTCGCGCATACATGAAATGAACACATTTTTCTCCAAAACTATAACAGATGCAAGCTTGTCCTGTTTGGTGGAGATGATATTTAATAAAATAGGTAGAAATCCACTAAAAGTTTTGTTTGGTTATCTTGCAATCCCGAGATAATCGTCTCCATGCTCCAAATCCATTTTAAAGCCATTTTTAAGGCATTTCGCGCATACATGAAATGAACACATTTTTCTCCAAAACTATAACACATGCAAGCTTGTCCTGTTTGGTGGAGATGATATTTAATAAAATAAGTAGAAATCCACTAAAAGTTTTGTTTGGTTATCTTGCAATCCCGAGATAATCGTCTCCATGCTCCAAATCCATTTTAAAGCCATTTTTAAGGCATTTCGCGCATACATGAAATGAACACATTTTTCTCCAAAACTATAACAGATGCAAGCTTGTCCTGTTTGGTGGAGATGATATTTAATAAAATAAGTAGAAATCCACTAAAAGTTTTGTTTGGTTATCTTGCAATCCTGAGATAATCGTCTCCATGCTCCAAATCCATTTTAAAGCCATTTCAAAGGCATTTTGCGCATACATGAAATGAACACATTTTTCTCCAAAACTATAACACATGCAAGCTTGTCCTGTTTGGTGGAGATGATATTTAATAAAATAGGTAGAAATCCACTAAATGTTTTGTTTGGTTATCTTGCAATCCCGAGATAATCGTCTCCATGCTCCAAATCCATTTTAAAGCCATTTTTAAGGCATTTCGCGCATACATGAAATGAACACATTTTTCTCCAAAACTATAACACATGCAAGCTTGTCCTGTTTGGTGGAGATGATATTTAATAAAATAAGTAGAAATCCACTAAAAGTTTTGTTTGGTTATCTTGCAATCCCGAGATAATCGTCTCCATGCTCCAAATCCATTTTAAAGCCATTTTTAAGGCATTTCGCGCATACATGAAATGAACACATTTTTCTCCAAAACTATAACAGATGCAAGCTTGTCCTGTTTGGTGGAGATGATATTTAATAAAATAAGTAGAAATCCACTAAAAGTTTTGTTTGGTTATCTTGCAATCCTGAGATAATCGTCTCCATGCTCCAAATCCATTTTAAAGCCATTTCAAAGGCATTTTGCGCATACATGAAATGAACACATTTTTCTCCAAAACTATAACACATGCAAGCTTGTCCTGTTTGGTGGAGATGATATTTAATAAAATAAGTAGAAATCCACTAAAAGTTTTGTTTGGTTATCTTGCAATCCCGAGATAATCGTCTCCATGCTCCAAATCCATTTTAAAGCCATTTTTAAGGCATTTCGCGCATACATGAAATGAACACATTTTTCTCCAAAACTATAACAGATGCAAGCTTGTCCTGTTTGGTGGAGATGATATTTAATAAAATAAGTAGAAATCCACTAAACGTTTTGTTTGGTTATCTTGCAATCCCGAGATAATCGTCTCCATGCTCCAAATCCATTTTAAAGCCATTTTTAAGGCATTTCGCGCATACATGAAATGAACACATTTTTCTCCAAAACTATAACAGATGCAAGCTTGTCCTGTTTGGTGGAGATGATATTTAATAAAATAAGTAGAAATCCACTAAAAGTTTTGTTTGGTTATCTTGCAATCCCGAGATAATCGTCTCCATGCTCCAAATCCATTTTAAAGCCATTTTTAAGGCATTTCGCGCATACATGAAATGAACACATTTTTCTCCAAAACTATAACAGATGCAAGCTTTTCCTGTTTGGTGGAGATGATATTTAATAAAATAAGTAGAAATCCACTAAAAGTTTTGTTTGGTTATCTTGCAATCCCGAGATAATCGTCTCCATGCTCCAAATCCATTTTAAAGCCATTTTTAAGGCATTTCGCGCATACATGAAATGAACACATTTTTCTCCAAAACTATAACAGATGCAAGCTTGTCCTGTTTGGTGGAGATAATATTTAATAAAATAAGTAGAAATCTACTAAATGTTTCGTTTGTTTATATTGCCATCCTGAGATAATCGTCTCCATGCTCCAAATCCATTTTAAAGCCATTTCAAAGGCATTTTACGCATACATGAAATGAACACATTTTTCTCCAAAACTATAACACATGCAAGCTTGTCCTGTTTGGTGGAGATGATATTTAATAAAATAAGTAGAAATCCACTAAAAGTTTTGTTTGGTTATCTTGCAATCCCGAGTTAATCGTCTCCATGCTCCAAATCCATTTTAAAGCCATTTTTAAGGCATTTCGCGCATACATGAAATGAACACATTTTTCTCCAAAACTATAACAGATGCAAGCTTGTCCTGTTTGGTGGAGATGATATTTAATAAAATAAGTAGAAATCCACTAAAAGTTTTGTTTGGTTATCTTGCAATCCCGAGATAATCGTCTCCATGCTCCAAATCCATTTTAAAGCCATTTTTAAGGCATTTCGCGCATACATGAAATGAACACATTTTTCTCCAAAACTATAACAGATGCAAGCTTGTCCTGTTTGGTGGAGATGATATTTAATAAAATAAGTAGAAATCCACTAAAAGTTTTGTTTGGTTATCTTGCAATCCTGAGATAATCGTCTCCATGCTCCAAATCCATTTTAAAGCCATTTCAAAGGCATTTTGCGCATACATGAAATGAACACATTTTTCTCCAAAACTATAACACATGCAAGCTTGTCCTGTTTGGTGGAGATGATATTTAATAAAATAAGTAGAAATCCACTAAAAGTTTTGTTTGGTTATCTTGCAATCCCGAGATAATCGTCTCCATGCTCCAAATCCATTTTAAAGCCATTTTTAAGGCATTTCGCGCATACATGAAATGAACACATTTTTCTCCAAAACTATAACAGATGCAAGCTTGTCCTGTTTGGTGGAGATGTTATTTAATAAAATAAGTAGAAATCCACTAAAAGTTTTGTTTGGTTATCTTGCAATCCCGAGATAATCGTCTCCATGCTCCAAATCCATTTTAAAGCCATTTTTAAGGCATTTCGCGCATACATGAAATGAACACATTTTTCTCCAAAACTATAACAGATGCAAGCTTGTCCTGTTTGGTGGAGATGATATTTAATAAAATAAGTAGAAATCCACTAAAAGTTTTGTTTGGTTATCTTGCAATCCCGAGATAATCGTCTCCATGCTCCAAATCCATTTTAAAGCCATTTTTAAAGCATTTCGCGCATACATGAAATGAACACATTTTTCTCCAAAACTATAACAGATGCAAGCTTGTCCTGTTTGGTGGAGATGATATTTAATAAAATAAGTAGAAATCCACTAAAAGTTTTGTTTGGTTATCTTGCAATCCCGAGATAATCGTCTCCATGCTCCAAATCCATTTTAAAGCCATTTTTAAGGCATTTCGCGCATACATGAAATGAACACATTTTTCTCCAAAACTATAACAGATGCAAGCTTGTCCTGTTTGGTGGAGATAATATTTAATAAAATAAGTAGAAATCTACTAAAAGTTTCGTTTGTTTATATTGCCATCCTGAGATAATCGTCTCCATGCTCCAAATCCATTTTAAAGCCATTTCAAAGGCATTTTACGCATACATGAAATGAACACATTTTTCTCCAAAACTATAACACATGCAAGCTTGTCCTGTTTGGTGGAGATGATATTTAATAAAATAAGTAGAAATCCACTAAAAGTTTTGTTTGGTTATCTTGCAATCCCGAGTTAATCGTCTCCATGCTCCAAATCCATTTTAAAGCCATTTTTAAGGCATTTCGCGCATACATGAAATGAACACATTTTTCTCCAAAACTATAACAGATGCAAGCTTGTCCTGTTTGGTGGAGATGATATTTAATAAAATAAGTAGAAATCCACTAAAAGTTTTGTTTGGTTATATTGCAATCCCGAGATAATCGTCTCCATGCTCCAAATCCATTTTAAAGCGATTTTTAAGGCATTTCGCGCATACATGAAATGAACACATTTTTCTCCAAAACTATAACAGATGCAAGCTTGTCCTGTTTGGTGGAGATAATATTTAATAAAATAAGTAGAAATCTACTAAAAGTTTCGTTTGTTTATATTGCCATCCTGAGATAATCGTCTCCATGCTCCAAATCCATTTTAAAGCCATTTCAAAGGCATTTTGCGCATACATGAAATGAACACATTTTTCTCCAAAACTATAACACATGCAAGCTTGTCCTGTTTGGTGGAGATGATATTTAATAAAATAAGTAGAAATCCACTAAAAGTTTTGTTTGGTTATCTTGCAATCCCGAGATAATCGTCTCCATGCTCCAAATCCATTTTAAAGCCATTTTTAAGGCATTTCGCGCATACATGAAATGAACACATTTTTCTCCAAAACTATAACAGATGCAAGCTTGTCCTGTTTGGTGGAGATAATATTTAATAAAATAAGTAGAAATCTACTAAAAGTTTCGTTTGTTTATATTGCCATCCTGAGATAATCGTCTCCATGCTCCAAATCCATTTTAAAGCCATTTCAAAGGCATTTTGCGCATACATGAAATGAACACATTTTTCTCCAAAACTATAACACATGCAAGCTTGTCCTGTTTGGTGGAGATGATATTTAATAAAATAAGTAGAAATCCACTAAAAGTTTTGTTTGGTTATCTTGCAATCCCGAGATAATCGTCTCCATGCTCCAAATCTATTTTAAAGCCATTTTTAAGGCATTTCGCGCATACATGAAATGAACACATTTTTCTCCAAAACTATAACAGATGCAAGCTTGTCCTGTTTGGTGGAGATGATATTTAATAAAATAAGTAGAAATCCACTAAAAGTTTTGTTTGGTTATCTTGCAATCCCGAGATAATCGTCTCCATGCTCCAAATCCATTTTAAAGCCATTTTTAAGGCATTTCGCGCATACATGAAATGAACACATTTTTCTCCAAAACTATAACAGATGCAAGCTTGTCCTGTTTGGTGGAGATGATATTTAATAAAATAAGTAGAAATCCACTAAAAGTTTTGTTTGGTTATCTTGCAATCCCGAGTTAATCGTCTCCATGCTCCAAATCCATTTTAAAGCCATTTTTAAGGCATTTCGCGCATACATGAAATGAACACATTTTTCTCCAAAACTATAACAGATGCAAGCTTGTCCTGTTTGGTGGAGATGATATTTAATAAAATAAGTAGAAATCCACTAAAAGTTTTGTTTGGTTATCTTGCAATCCCGAGATAATCGTCTCCATGCTCCAAATCCATTTTAAAGCGATTTTTAAGGCATTTCGCGCATACATGAAATGAACACATTTTTCTCCAAAACTATAACAGATGCAAGCTTGTCCTGTTTGGTGGAGATAATATTTAATAAAATAAGTAGAAATCTACTAAAAGTTTTGTTTGTTTATATTGCCATCCTGAGATAATCGTCTCCATGCTCCAAATCCATTTTAAAGCCATTTCAAAGGCATTTTGCGCATACATGAAATGAACACATTTTTCTCCAAAACTATAACACATGCAAGCTTGTCCTGTTTGGTGGAGATGATATTTAATAAAATAAGTAGAAATCCACTAAAAGTTTTGTTTGGTTATCTTGCAATCCCGAGATATTCGTCTCCATGCTCCAAATCCATTTTAAAGCCATTTTTAAGGCATTTCGCGCATACATGAAATGAACACATTTTTCTCCAAAACTATAACAGATGCAAGCTTGTCCTGTTTGGTGGAGATGATATTTAATAAAATAAGTAGAAATCCACTAAAAGTTTTGTTTGGTTATCTTGCAATCCCGAGATAATCGTCTCCATGCTCCAAATCCATTTTAAAGCCATTTTTAAGGCATTTCGCGCATACATGAAATGAACACATTTTTCTCCAAAACTATAACAGATGCAAGCTTGTCCTGTTTGGTGGAGATAATATTTAATAATAAAAAAAAAAATCTACTAAAAGTTTCGTTTGTTTATATTGCCATCCTGAGATAATCGTCTCCATGCTCCAAATCCATTTTAAAGCCATTTCAAAGGCATTTTGCGCATACATGAAATGAACACATTTTTCTCCAAAACTATAACACATGCAAGCTTGTCCTGTTTGGTGGAGATGATATTTAATAAAATAAGTAGAAATCCACTAAAAGTTTTGTTTGGTTATCTTGCAATCCCGAGATAATCGTCTCCATGCTCCAAATCCATTTTAAAGCCATTTTTAAGGCATTTCGCGCATACATGAAATGAACACATTTTTCTCCAAAACTATAACAGATGCAAGCTTGTCCTGTTTGGTGGAGATGATATTTAATAAAATAAGTAGAAATCCACTAAAAGTTTTGTTTGGTTATCTTGCAATCCCGAGATAATCGTCTCCATGCTCCAAATCCATTTTAAAGCCATTTTTAAGGCATTTCGCGCATACATGAAATGAACACATTTTTCTCCAAAACTATAACAGATGCAAGCTTGTCCTGTTTGGTGGAGATAATATTTAATAAAATAAGTAGAAATCTACTAAAAGTTTCGTTTGTTTATATTGCCATCCTGAGATAATCGTCTAAATTCTCCAAATCCATTTTAAAGCCATTTCAAAGGCATTTTGCGCATACATGAAATGAACACATTTTTCTCCAAAACTATAACACATGCAAGCTTGTCCTGTTTGGTGGAGATGATATTTAATAAAATAAGTAGAAATCCACTAAAAGTTTTGTTTGGTTATCTTGCAATCCCGAGATAATCGTCTCCATGCTCCAAATCCATTTTAAAGCGATTTTTAAGGCATTTCGCGCATACATGAAATGAACACATTTTTCTCCAAAACTATAACAGATGCAAGCTTGTCCTGTTTGGTGGAGATAATATTTAATAAAATAAGTAGAAATCTACTAAAAGTTTCGTTTGTTTATATTGCCATCCTGAGATAATCGTCTCCATGCTCCAAATCCATTTTAAAGCCATTTCAAAGGCATTTTGCGCATACATGAAATGAACACATTTTTCTCCAAAACTATAACACATGCAAGCTTGTCCTGTTTGGTGGAGATGATATTTAATAAAATAAGTAGAAATCCACTAAAAGTTTTGTTTGGTTATCTTGCAATCCCGAGATAATCGTCTCCATGCTCCAAATCCATTTTAAAGCCATTTTTAAGGCATTTCGCGCATACATGAAATGAACACATTTTTCTCCAAAACTATAACAGATGCAAGCTTGTCCTGTTTGGTGGAGATAATATTTAATAAAATAAGTAGAAATCTACTAAAAGTTTCGTTTGTTTATATTGCCATCCTGAGATAATCGTCTCCATGCTCCAAATCCATTTTAAAGCCATTTCAAAGGAATTTTGCGCATACATGAAATGAACACATTTTTCTCCAAAACTATAACACATGCAAGCTTGTCCTGTTTGGTGGAGATGATATTTAATAAAATAAGTAGAAATCCACTAAAAGTTTTGTTTGGTTATCTTGCAATCCCGAGATAATCGTCTCCATGCTCCAAATCCATTTTAAAGCCATTTTTAAGGCATTTCGCGCATACATGAAATGAACACATTTTTCTCCAAAACTATAACAGATGCAAGCTTGTCCTGTTTGGTGGAGATGATATTTAATAAAATAAGTAGAAATCCACTAAAAGTTTTGTTTGGTTATCTTGCAATCCCGAGATAATCGTCTCCATGCTCCAAATCCATTTTAAAGCCATTTTTAAGGCATTTCGCGCATACATGAAATGAACACATTTTTCTCCAAAACTATAACAGATGCAAGCTTGTCCTGTTTGGTGGAGATGATATTTAATAAAATAAGTAGAAATCCACTAAAAGTTTTGTTTGGTTATCTTGCAATCCCGAGATAATCGTCTCCATGCTCCAAATCCATTTTAAAGCCATTTTTAAGGCATTTCGCGCATACATGAAATGAACACATTTTTCTCCAAAACTATAACAGATGCAAGCTTGTCCTGTTTGGTGGAGATAATATTTAATAATAAAAAAAAAAATCTACTAAAAGTTTCGTTTGTTTATATTGCCATCCTGAGATAATCGTCTCCATGCTCCAAATCCATTTTAAAGCCATTTCAAAGGCATTTTGCGCATACATGAAATGAACACATTTTTCTCCAAAACTATAACACATGCAAGCTTGTCCTGTTTGGTGGAGATGATATTTAATAAAATAAGTAGAAATCCACTAAAAGTTTTGTTTGGTTATCTTGCAATCCCGAGATAATCGTCTCCATGCTCCAAATCCATTTTAAAGCCATTTTTAAGGCATTTCGCGCATACATGAAATGAACACATTTTTCTCCAAAACTATAACAGATGCAAGCTTGTCCTGTTTGGTGGAGATGATATTTAATAAAATAAGTAGAAATCCACTAAAAGTTTTGTTTGGTTATCTTGCAATCCCGAGATAATCGTCTCCATGCTCCAAATCCATTTTAAAGCCATTTTTAAGGCATTTCGCGCATACATGAAATGAACACATTTTTCTCCAAAACTATAACAGATGCAAGCTTGTCCTGTTTGGTGGAGATAATATTTAATAAAATAAGTAGAAATCTACTAAAAGTTTCGTTTGTTTATATTGCCATCCTGAGATAATCGTCTAAATTCTCCAAATCCATTTTAAAGCCATTTCAAAGGCATTTTGCGCATACATGAAATGAACACATTTTTCTCCAAAACTATAACACATGCAAGCTTGTCCTGTTTGGTGGAGATGATATTTAATAAAATAAGTAGAAATCCACTAAAAGTTTTGTTTGGTTATCTTGCAATCCCGAGATAATCGTCTCCATGCTCCAAATCCATTTTAAAGCCATTTTTAAGGCATTTCGCGCATACATGAAATGAACACATTTTTCTCCAAAACTATAACAGATGCAAGCTTGTCCTGTTTGGTGGAGATGATATTTAATAAAATAAGTAGAAATCCACTAAAAGTTTTGTTTGGTTATCTTGCAATCCCGAGATAATCGTCTCCATGCTCCAAATCCATTTTAAAGCCATTTTTAAGGCATTTCGCGCATACATGAAATGAACACATTTTTCTCCAAAACTATAACAGATGCAAGCTTGTCCTGTTTGGTGGAGATAATATTTAATAAAATAAGTAGAAATCTACTAAAAGTTTCGTTTGTTTATATTGCCATCCTGAGATAATCGTCTCCATGCTCCAAATCCATTTTAAAGCCATTTCAAAGGCATTTTGCGCATACATGAAATGAACACATTTTTCTCCAAAACTATAACACATGCAAGCTTGTCCTGTTTGGTGGAGATGATATTTAATAAAATAAGTAGAAATCCACTAAAAGTTTTGTTTGGTTATCTTGCAATCCCGAGATAATCGTCTCAATGCTCCAAATCAATTTTAAAGCCATTTTTAAGGCATTTCGCGCATACATGAAATGAACACATTTTTCTCCAAAACTATAACAGATGCAAGCTTGTCCTGTTTGGTGGAGATGATATTTAATAAAATAAGTAGAAATCCACTAAAAGTTTTGTTTGGTTATCTTGCAATCCCGAGATAATCGTCTCCATGCTCCAAATCCATTTTAAAGCCATTTTTAAGGCATTTCGCGCATACATGAAATGAACACATTTTTCTCCAAAACTATAACAGATGCAAGCTTGTCCTGTTTGGTGGAGATGATATTTAATAAAATAAGTAGAAATCCACTAAAAGTTTTGTTTGGTTATCTTGCAATCCCGAGATAATCGTCTCCATGCTCCAAATCCATTTTAAAGCCATTTTTAAGGCATTTCGCGCATACATGAAATGAACACATTTTTCTCCAAAACTATAACAGATGCAAGCTTGTCCTGTTTGGTGGAGATGATATTTAATAAAATAAGTAGAAATCCACTAAAAGTTTTGTTTGGTTATCTTGCAATCCCGAGATAATCGTCTCCATGCTCCAAATCCATTTTAAAGCCATTTTTAAGGCATTTCGCGCATACATGAAATGAACACATTTTTCTCCAAAACTATAACACATGCAAGCTTGTCCTGTTTGGTGGAGATGATATTTAATAAAATAAGTAGAAATCCACTAAAAGTTTTGTTTGGTTATCTTGCAATCCCGAGATAATCGTCTCCATGCTCCAAATCCATTTTAAAGCCATTTTTAAGGCATTTCGCGCATACATGAAATGAACACATTTTTCTCCAAAACTATAACACATGCAAGCTTGTCCTGTTTGGTGGAGATGATATTTAATAAAATAAGTAGAAATCCACTAAAAGTTTTGTTTGGTTATCTTGCAATCCCGAGATAATCGTCTCCATGCTCCAAATCCATTTTAAAGCCATTTTTAAGGCATTTCGCGCATACATGAAATGAACACATTTTTCTCCAAAACTATAACAGATGCAAGCTTGTCCTGTTTGGTGGAGATGATATTTAATAAAATAAGTAGAAATCCACTAAAAGTTTTGTTTGGTTATCTTGCAATCCCGAGATAATCGTCTCCATGCTCCAAATCCATTTTAAAGCCATTTTAAGGCATTTCGCGCATACATGAAATGAACACATTTTTCTCCAAAACTATAACAGATGCAAGCTTGTCCTGTTTGGTGGAGATGATATTTAATAAAATAAGTAGAAATCCACTAAAAGTTTTGTTTGGTTATCTTGCAATCCCGAGATAATCGTCTCCATGCTCCAAATCCATTTTAAAGCCATTTTTAAGGCATTTCGCGCATACATGAAATGAACACATTTTTCTCCAAAACTATAACAGATGCAAGATTGTCCTGTTTGGTGGAGATGATATTTAATAAAATAAGTAGAAATCCACTAAAAGTTTTGTTTGGTTATCTTGCAATCCCGAGATAATCGTCTCCATGCTCCAAATCCATTTTAAAGCCATTTTTAAGGCATTTCGCGCATACATGAAATGAACACATTTTTCTCCAAAACTATAACAGATGCAAGCTTGTCCTGTTTGGTGGAGATGATATTTAATAAAATAAGTAGAAATCCACTAAAAGTTTTGTTTTGTTATCTAGCAATCCCGAGATAATCGTCTCCATGCTCCAAATCCATTTTAAAGCTATTTTTAAGGCATTTCGCGCATACATGAAATGAACACATTTTTCTCCAAAACTATAACACATGCAAGCTTGTCCTGTTTGGTGGAGATGATATTTAATAAAATAAGTAGAAATCCACTAAAAGTTTTGTTTGGTTATCTTGCAATCCCGAGATAATCGTCTCCATGCTCCAAATCCATTTTAAAGCCATTTTTAAGGCATTTCGCGCATACATGAAATGAACACATTTTTCTCCAAAACTATAACACATGCAAGCTTGTCCTGTTTGGTGGAGATGATATTTAATAAAATAAGTAGAAATCCACTAAAAGTTTTGTTTAGTTATCGTGCAATCCCGAGATAATCGTCTCCATGCTCCAAATCCATTTTAAAGCCATTTTTAAGGCATTTCGCGCATACATGAAATGAACACATTTTTCTCCAAAACTATAACACATGCAAGCTTGTCCTGTTTGGTGGAGATGATATTTAATAAAATAAGTAGAAATCCACTAAAAGTTTTGTTTGGTTATCTTTCAATCCCGAGATAATCGTCTCCATGCTCCAAATCCATTTTAAAGCCATTTTTAAGGCATTTCGCGCATACATGAAATGAACACATTTTTCTCCAAAACTATAACACATGCAAGCTTGTCCTGTTTGGTGGAGATGATATTTAATAAAATAAGTAGAAATCCACTAAAAGTTTTGTTTGGTTATCTTGCAATCCCGAGATAATCGTCTCCATGCTCCAAATCCATTTTAAAGCCATTTTTAAGGCATTTCGCGCATACATGAAATGAACACATTTTTCTCCAAAACTATAACAGATGCAAGCTTGTCCTGTTTGGTGGAGATGATATTTAATAAAATAAGTAGAAATCCACTAAAAGTTTTGTTTGGTTATCTTGCAATCCCGAGATAATCGTCTCCATGCTCCAAATCCATTTTAAAGCCATTTTTAAGGCATTTCGCGCATACATGAAATGAACACATTTTTCTCCAAAACTATAACAGATGCAAGCTTGTCCTGTTTGGTGGAGATGATATTTAATAAAATAAGTAGAAATCCACTAAAAGTTTTGTTTGGTTATCTTGCAATCCCGAGATAATCGTCTCCATGCTCCAAATCCATTTTAGGCCCCCTTCACACGTCCGTGAAACACGTGCGTGTTTGGTCCGTTTCCGTATATGCCGGAGACACGGCCAAACGTGCACCAATGTTAATCTATGATTGTGGTCACACGTCCGTTATTTCATTATGTCCGTGTGTGCGTGTCCGTGATCCGTATGTGTGTGCGTTTGGCACGGATGCATGTCCGTTATCTGCACGGAGCACGCACACGTGGACACAATGAAAGTCTATGGGTATGTGCACACACGTTAGTAAACACGTATGCATCTACCTATAGTCCGTGTCCGTTTGGTGTTTTTATTTCTAGTGATGTCGGCTATTCTTTCTATTTCTGTGTATGTCGGTCAATCTCCCTGAGTCCGCCGGTCGGTCTCTCTGTCTCTCTGTCGGTCTCTCTGTCTGTCTGTCCCTCTCTCACAGTCTGTCGGTCAGTTTCCCCCCCTCTCTCATACTTACCGTTCCCCGATCTCCGGCGCAGCGCTGCACGGCATTCACACTGCTCCGGCGGCTTTTACTATTTTGAAAAAGCCGGCCGCTCATTAAACAATCTCCTATTCCCTGCTTTCCCCACCCACCGGCGCCTATGATTGGTTGCAGTGAGACACGCCCCCACGCTGAGTGACAGGTGTCACACTGCACCCAATCACAGCAGCCGGTGGGCGTGTCTATACTGTGCAGTAAAATAAATAAATAAATAATTAAAAAAAAACGGCGTGCGGTCCCCCCCAATTTTAATGCCAGCCAGATAAAGCCATACGGCTGAAGGCTGGTATTCTCAGGATGGGGAGCTCCACGTTATGGGGAGCCCCCCACCCTAACAATATCAGTCAGCAGCCGCCCAGAATTGCCGCATACATTATATGCGACAGTTCTGGGGCTGTACCCGGCTCTTCCCGATTTGCCCTGGTGCCGTTGGCAAATCGGGGTAATAAGGAGTTATTGGCAGCCCATAGCTGCCAATAAGTCCTAGATTAATCATGTCAGGCGTCTATGAGACACCCTCCATGATTAATCTGTAAATTACAGTAAATAAACACACACACCCGAAAAATCCTTTATTAGAAATAAAAAACACAAACACATTCCCTCATTACCAATTTATTAACCCCCGACAAACCCTCCATGTCCGGCGTCATCCAGGATGATCCAGCGTCGCATCCAGCGCTGCTGCATGGAGGTGACAGGAGCTGCAGAAGACACCGCTCTCCGGTCACCTCCACGCAGCTAATGAAGACAGCCGGCGATCAGCTGAGCTGTCACTGAGGTTACCCGCTGTCACCACTGGATCCAGTGACAGCGGGTAACCTCAGTGACAGCTCAGCTGATCGCCGGCTGTCTTCATTAGCTGCGTGGAGGTGACCGGAGCGGCGGTGTCTTCTGCAGCTCCTGTCACCTCCATGCAGCAGCGCTGGATGCGACGCTGGATCATCCTGGATGACGCCGGACATGGAGGGTTTGTCGGGGGTTAATAAATTGGTAATGAGGGAATGTGTTTGTGTTTTTTATTTCTAATAAAGGATTTTTCGGGTGTGTGTGTTTATTTACTGTAATTTACAGATTAATCATGGAGGGTGTCTCATAGACGCCTGACATGATTAATCTAGGACTTATTGGCAGCTATGGGCTGCCAATAACTCCTTATTACCCCGATTTGCCAACGGCACCAGGGCAAATCGGGAAGAGCCGGGTACAGCCCCAGAACTGTCGCATATAATGTATGCGGCAATTCTGGGCGGCTGCTGACTGATATTGTTAGGGTGGGGGGCTCCCCATAACGTGGAGCTCCCCATCCTGAGAATACCAGCCTTCAGCCGTATGGCTTTATCTGGCTGGCATTAAAATTGGGGGGGACCGCACGCCGTTTTTTTTTAATTATTTATTTATTTATTTTACTGCACAGTATAGACACGCCCACCGGCTGCTGTGATTGGGTGCAGTGTGACACCTGTCACTCAGCGTGGGGGCGTGTCTCACTGCAACCAATCATAGGCGCCGGTGGGCGGGGAAAGCAGGGAATAGGAGATTGTTTAATGAGCGGCCGGCTTTTTCAAAATAGTAAAAGCCGCCGGAGAAGTGTGAATGCCGTGCAGCGCCGGGGATCGAGGAACGGTGAGTATGAGAGAGGGGGGGAACTTCAGTCACTCGGGGGATTAGCGGTCACCGGTGAGTCCTTCACAGGTGACCGCTAATCAGTACTCGACACAGACAGAGCCGCGGTATGAGGATGAAGTCGGGTGAAGTTCACCCGAGTTCATTCTCATCGCGCAACTCTGTCTGCTGTCAGCCGACATTTATAAACGACATTGTGCAGCACACACACGGACATTCCACACGGACATTCCACGTACACATACACGTTAATTCCACACGCACACACGGACGTTCTGCACACAAACACGGCTAGCATACGCAATTCACACAGGTGCCACACGGACCATAAAAACGGACACAAAAACGGGACACGGACCCGAATAACGGCCCGTAACACACGTGCGTGTTTTTCACGGACGTGTGAAGGGGGCCTTAAAGCCATTTTTAAGGCATTTCGCGCATACATGAAATGAACACATTTTTCTCCAAAACTATAACACATGCAAGCTTGTCCTGTTTGGTGGAGATGATATTTAATAAAATAAGTAGAAATCCACTAAAAGTTTTGTTTGGTTATCTTGCAATCCCGAGATAATCGTCTCCATGCTCCAAATCCATTTTAAAGCCATTTTTAAGGCATTTCGCGCATACATGAAATGAACACATTTTTCTCCAAAACTATAACACATGCAAGCTTGTCCTGTTTGGTGGAGATGATATTTAATAAAATAAGTAGAAATCCACTAAAAGTTTTGTTTGGTTATCTTGCAATCCCGAGATAATCGTCTCCATGCTCCAAATCCATTTTAAAGCCCTTTTTAAGGCATTTCGCGCATACATGAAATGAACACATTTTTCTCCAAAACTATAACAGATGCAAGCTTGTCCTGTTTGGTGGAGATGATATTTAATAAAATAAGTAGAAATCCACTAAAAGTTTTGTTTGGTTATCTTGCAATCCCGAGATAATCGTCTCCATGCTCCAAATCCATTTTAAAGCCATTTTTAAGGCATTTCGCGCATACATGAAATGAACACATTTTTCTCCAAAACTATAACAGATGCAAGCTTGTCCTGTTTGGTGGAGATGATATTTAATAAAATAAGTAGAAATCCACTAAAAGTTTTGATTGGTTATCTTGCAATCCCGAGATAATCGTCTCCATGCTCCAAATCCATTTTAAAGCCATTTTTAAGGCATTTTGCGCATACATGAAATGAACACATTTTTCTCCAAAACTATAACACATGCAAGCTTGTCCTGTTTGGTGGAGATGATATTTAATAAAATAAGTAGAAATCCACTAAAAGTTTTGTTTGGTTATCTTGCAATCCCGAGATAATCGTCTCCATGCTCCAAATCCATTTTAAAGCCATTTTTAAGGCATTTCGCGCATACATGAAATGAACACATTTTTCTCCAAAACTATAACAGATGCAAGCTTGTCCTGTTTGGTGGAGATGATATTTAATAAAATAAGTAGAAATCCACTAAAAGTTTTGTTTGGTTATCTTGCAATCCCGAGATAATCGTCTCCATGCTCCAAATCCATTTTAAAGCCATTTTTAAGGCATTTCGCGCATACATGAAATGAACACATTTTTCTCCAAAACTATAACAGATGCAAGCTTGTCCTGTTTGGTGGAGATGATATTTAATAAAATAAGTAGAAATCCACTAAAAGTTTTGTTTGGTTATCTTGCAATCCCGAGATAATCGTCTCCATGCTCCAAATCCATTTTAAAGCCATTTTTAAGGCATTTCGCGCATACATGAAATGAACACATTTTTCTCCAAAACTATAACACATGCAAGCTTGTCCTGTTTGGTGGAGATGATATTTAATAAAATAAGTAGAAATCCACTAAAAGTTTTGTTTGGTTATCTTGCAATCCCGAGATAATCGTCTCCATGCTCCAAATCCATTTTAAAGCCATTTTTAAGGCATTTCGCGCATACATGAAATGAACACATTTTTCTCCAAAACTATAACACATGCAAGCTTGTCCTGTTTGGTGGAGATGATATTTAATAAAATAAGTAGAAATCCACTAAAAGTTTTGTTTGGTTATCTTGCAATCCCGAGATAATCGTCTCCATGCTCCAAATCCATTTTAAAGCCATTTTTAAGGCATTTCGCGCATACATGAAATGAACACATTTTTCTCCAAAACTATAACAGATGCAAGCTTGTCCTGTTTGGTGGAGATGATATTTAATAAAATAAGTAGAAATCCACTAAAAGTTTTGTTTGGTTATCTTGCAATCCCGAGATAATCGTCTCCATGCTCCAAATCCATTTTAAAGCCATTTTTAAGGCATTTCGCGCATACATGAAATGAACACATTTTTCTCCAAAACTATAACAGATGCAAGCTTGTCCTGTTTGGTGGAGATGATATTTAATAAAATAAGTAGAAATCCACTAAAAGTTTTGTTTGGTTATCTTGCAATCCCGAGATAATCGTCTCCATGCTCCAAATCCATTTTAAAGCCATTTTTAAGGCATTTCGCGCATACATGAAATGAACACATTTTTCTCCAAAACTATAACACATGCAAGCTTGTCCTGTTTGGTGGAGATGATATTTAATAAAATAAGTAGAAATCCACTAAAAGTTTTGTTTGGTTATCTTGCAATCCCGAGATAATCGTCTCCATGCTCCAAATCCATTTTAAAGCCATTTTTAAGGCATTTCGCGCATACATGAAATGAACACATTTTTCTCCAAAACTATAACAGATGCAAGCTTGTCCTGTTTGGTGGAGATGATATTTAATAAAATAAGTAGAAATCCACTAAAAGTTTTGTTTGGTTATCTTGCAATCCCGAGATAATCGTCTCCATGCTCCAAATCCATTTTAAAGCCATTTTTAAGGCATTTCGCGCATACATGAAATGAACACATTTTTCTCCAAAACTATAACAGATGCAAGCTTGTCCTGTTTGGTGGAGATGATATTTAATAAAATAAGTAGAAATCCACTAAAAGTTTTGTTTGGTTATCTTGCAATCCCGAGATAATCGTCTCCATGCTCCAAATCCATTTTAAAGCCATTTTTAAGGCATTTCGCGCATACATGAAATGAACACATTTTTCTCCAAAACTATAACAGATGCAAGCTTGTCCTGTTTGGTGGAGATGATATTTAATAAAATAAGTAGAAATCCACTAAAAGTTTTGTTTGGTTATCTTGCAATCCCGAGATAATCGTCTCAATGCTCCAAATCCATTTTAAAGCCATTTTTAAGGCATTTCGCGCATACATGAAATGAACACATTTTTCTCCAAAACTATAACAGATGCAAGCTTGTCCTGTTTGGTGGAGATGATATTTAATAAAATAAGTAGAAATCCACTAAAAGTTTTGTTTGGTTATCTTGCAATCCCGAGATAATCGTCTCCATGCTCCAAATCCATTTTAAAGCCATTTTTAAGGCATTTCGCGCATACATGAAATGAACACATTTTTCTCCAAAACTATAACACATGCAAGCTTGTCCTGTTTGGTGGAGATGATATTTAATAAAATAAGTAGAAATCCACTAAAAGTTTTGTTTGGTTATCTTGCAATCCCGAGATAATCGTCTCCATGCTCCAAATCCATTTTAAAGCCATTTTTAAGGCATTTCGCGCATACATGAAATGAACACATTTTTCTCCAAAACTATAACAGATGCAAGCTTGTCCTGTTTGGTGGAGATGATATTTAATAAAATAAGTAGAAATCCACTAAAAGTTTTGTTTGGTTATCTTGCAATCCCGAGATAATCGTCTCCATGCTCCAAATCCATTTTAAAGCCATTTTTAAGGCATTTCGCGCATACATGAAATGAACACATTTTTCTCCAAAACTATAACACATGCAAGCTTGTCCTGTTTGGTGGAGATGATATTTAATAAAATAAGTAGAAATCCACTAAAAGTTTTGTTTGGTTATCTTGCAATCCCGAGATAATCGTCTCCATGCTCCAAATCCATTTTAAAGCCATTTTTAAGGCATTTCGCGCATACATGAAATGAACACATTTTTCTCCAAAACTATAACAGATGCAAGCTTGTCCTGTTTGGTGGAGATGATATTTAATAAAATAAGTAGAAATCCACTAAAAGTTTTGTTTGGTTATCTTGCAATCCCGAGATAATCGTCTCCATGCTCCAAATCCATTTTAAAGCCATTTTTAAGGCATTTCGCGCATACATGAAATGAACACATTTTTCTCCAAAACTATAACAGATGCAAGCTTGTCCTGTTTGGTGGAGATGATATTTAATAAAATAAGTAGAAATCCACTAAAAGTTTTGTTTGGTTATCTTGCAATCCCGAGATAATCGTCTCCATGCTCCAAATCCATTTTAAAGCCATTTTTAAGGCATTTCGCGCATACATGAAATGAACACATTTTTCTCCAAAACTATAACAGATGCAAGCTTGTCCTGTTTGGTGGAGATAATATTTAATAAAATAAGTAGAAATCTACTAAAAGTTTCGTTTGTTTATATTGCCATCCTGAGATAATCGTCTCCATGCTCCAAATCCATTTTAAAGCCATTTCAAAGGCATTTTGCGCATACATGAAATGAACACATTTTTCTCCAAAACTATAACACATGCAAGCTTGTCCTGTTTGGTGGAGATGATATTTAATAAAATAAGTAGAAATCCACTAAAAGTTTTGTTTGGTTATCTTGCAATCCCGAGATAATCGTCTCCATGCTCCAAATCCATTTTAAAGCCATTTTTAAGGCATTTCGCGCATACATGAAATGAACACATTTTTCTCCAAAACTATAACAGATGCAAGCTTGTCCTGTTTGGTGGAGATGATATTTAACAAAATAAGTAGAAATCCACTAAAAGTTTTGTTTGGTTATCTTGCAATCCCGAGATAATCGTCTCCATGCTCCAAATCCATTTTAAAGCCATTTTTAAGGCATTTCGCGCATACATGAAATGAACACATTTTTCTCCAAAACTATAACAGATGCAAGCTTGTCCTGTTTGGTGGAGATGATATTTAATAAAATAAGTAGAAATCCACTTAAAGGTTTGTTTGGTTATCTTGCAATCCCGAGATAATCGTCTCCATGCTCCAAATCCATTTTAAAGCCATTTTTAAGGCATTTCGCGCATACATGAAATGACCACATTTTTCTCCAAAACTATAACAGATGCAAGCTTGTCCTGTTTGGTGGAGATAATATTTAATAAAATAAGTAGAAATCTACTAAAAGTTTCGTTTGTTTATATTGCCATCCTGAGATAATCGTCTCCATGCTCCAAATCCATTTTAAAGCCATTTCAAAGGCATTTTGCGCATACATGAAATGAACACATTTTTCTCCAAAACTATAACACATGCAAGCTTGTCCTGTTTGGTGGAGATGATATTTAATAAAATAAGTAGAAATCCACTAAAAGTTTTGTTTGGTTATCTTGCAATCCCGAGATAATCGTCTCCATGCTCCAAATCCATTTTAAAGCCATTTTTAAGGCATTTCGCGCATACATGAAATGAACACATTTTTCTCCAAAACTATAACAGATGCAAGCTTCTCCTGTTTGGTGGAGATGATATTTAATAAAATAAGTAGAAATCCACTAAAAGTTTTGTTTGGTTATCTTGCAATCCCGAGATAATCGTCTCCATGCTCCAAATCCATTTTAAAGCCATTTTTAAGGCATTTCGCGCATACATGAAATGAACACATTTTTCTCCAAAACTATAACAGATGCAAGCTTGTCCTGTTTGGTGGAGATAATATTTAATAAAATAAGTAGAAATCTACTAAAAGTTTCGTTTGTTTATATTGCCATCCTGAGATAATCGTCTCCATGCTCCAAATCCATTTTAAAGCCATTTCAAAGGCATTTTGCGCATACATGAAATGAACACATTTTTCTCCAAAACTATAAGACATGCAAGCTTGTACTGTTTGGTGGAGATGATATTTAATAAAATAAGTAGAAATCCACTAAAAGTTTTGTTTGGTTATCTTGCAATCCCGAGATAATCGTCTCCATGCTCCAAATCCATTTTAAAGCCATTTTTAAGGCATTTCGCGCATACATGAAATGAACACATTTTTCTCCAAAACTATAACAGATGCAAGCTTGTCCTGTTTGTTGGAGATGATATTTAATAAAATAAGTAGAAATCCACTAAAAGTTTTGTTTGGTTAACTTGCAATCCCGAGATAATCGTCTCCATGCTCCAAATCCATTTTAAAGCCATTTTTAAGGCATTTCGCGCATACATGAAATGAACACATTTTTCTCCAAAACTATAACAGATGCAAGCTTGTCCTGTTTGGTGGAGATGATATTTAATAAAATAAGTAGAAATCCACTAAAAGTTTTGTTTGGTTATCTTGCAATCCCGAGATAATCGTCTCCATGCTCCAAATCCATTTTAAAGCCATTTTTAAGGCATTTCGCGCATACATGAAATGAACACATTTTTCTCCAAAACTATAACAGATGCAAGCTTGTCCTGTTTGGTGGAGATGATATTTAATAAAATAAGTAGAAATCCACTAAAAGTTTTGTTTGGTTATCTTGCAATCCCGAGATAATCGTCTCCATGCTCCAAATCCATTTTAAAGCCATTTTTAAGGCATTTCGCGCATACATGAAATGAACACATTTTTCTCCAAAACTATAACAGATGCAAGCTTGTCCTGTTTGGTGGAGATAATATTTAATAAAATAAGTAGAAATCTACTAAAAGTTTCGTTTGTTTATATTGCCATCCTGAGATAATCGTCTCCATGCTCCAAATCCATTTTAAAGCCATTTCAAAGGCATTTTGCGCATACATGAAATGAACACATTTTTCTCCAAAACTATAACACATGCAAGCTTGTCCTGTTTGGTGGAGATGATATTTAATAAAATAAGTAGAAATCCACTAAAAGTTTTGTTTGGTTATCTTGCAATCCCGAGATAATCGTCTCCATGCTCCAAATCCATTTTAAAGCCATTTTTAAGGCATTTCGCGCATACATGAAATGAACACATTTTTCTCCAAAACTATAACAGATGCAAGCTTGTCCTGTTTGGTGGAGATGATATTTAATAAAATAAGTAGAAATCCACTAAAAGTTTTGTTTGGTTATCTTGCAATCCCGAGATAATCGTCTCCATGCTCCAAATCCATTTTAAAGCCATTTTTAAGGCATTTCGCGCATACATGAAATGAACACATTTTTCTCCAAAACTATAACAGATGCAAGCTTGTCCTGTTTGGTGGAGATAATATTTAATAAAATAAGTAGAAATCTACTAAAAGTTTCGTTTGTTTATATTGCCATCCTGAGATAATCGTCTCCATGCTCCAAATCCATTTTAAAGCCATTTCAAAGGCATTTTGCGCATACATGAAATGAACACATTTTTCTCCAAAACTATAACACATGCAAGCTTGTCCTGTTTGGTGGAGATGATATTTAATAAAATAAGTAGAAATCCACTAAAAGTTTTGTTTGGTTATCTTGCAATCCCGAGATAATCGTCTCCATGCTCCAAATCCATTTTAAAGCCATTTTTAAGGCATTTCGCGCATACATGAAATGAACACATTTTTCTCCAAAACTATAACAGATGCAAGCTTGTCCTGTTTGGTGGAGATGATATTTAACAAAATAAGTAGAAATCCACTAAAAGTTTTGTTTGGTTAACTTGCAATCCCGAGATAATCGTCTCCATGCTCCAAATCCATTTTAAAGCCATTTTTAAGGCATTTCGCGCATACATGAAATAAACACATTTTTCTCCAAAACTATAACAGATGCAAGCTTGTCCTGTTTGGTGGAGATGATATTTAATAAAATAAGTAGAAATCCACTAAAAGTTTTGTTTGGTTATCTTGCAATCCCGAGATAATCGTCTCCATGCTCCAAATCCATTTTAAAGCCATTTTTAAGGCATTTCGCGCATACATGAAATGAACACATTTTTCTCCAAAACTATAACAGATGCAAGCTTGTCCTGTTTGGTGGAGATGATATTTAATAAAATAAGTAGAAATCCACTAAAAGTTTTGTTTGGTTATCTTGCAATCCCGAGATAATCGTCTCCATGCTCCAAATCCATTTTAAAGCCATTTTTAAGGCATTTCGCGCATACATGAAATGAACACATTTTTCTCCAAAACTATAACAGATGCAAGCTTGTCCTGTTTGGTGGAGATAATATTTAATAAAATAAGTAGAAATCTACTAAAAGTTTCGTTTGTTTATATTGCCATCCTGAGATAATCGTCTCCATGCTCCAAATCCATTTTAAAGCCATTTCAAAGGCATTTTGCGCATACATGAAATGAACACATTTTTCTCCAAAACTATAACACATGCAAGCTTGTCCTGTTTGGTGGAGATGATATTTAATAAAATAAGTAGAAATCCACTAAAAGTTTTGTTTGGTTATCTTGCAATCCCGAGATAATCGTCTCCATGCTCCAAATCCATTTTAAAGCCATTTTTAAGGCATTTCGCGCATACATGAAATGAACACATTTTTCTCCAAAACTATAACAGATGCAAGCTTGTCCTGTTTGGTGGAGATGATATTTAATAAAATAAGTAGAAATCCACTAAAAGTTTTGTTTGGTTATCTTGCAATCCTGAGATAATCGTCTCCATGCTCCAAATCCATTTTAAAGCCATTTTTAAGGCATTTCGCGCATACATGAAATGAACACATTTTTCTCCAAAACTATAACAGATGCAAGCTTGTCCTGTTTGGTGGAGATAATATTTAATAAAATAAGTAGAAATCTACTAAAAGTTTCGTTTGTTTATATTGCCATCCTGAGATAATCGTCTCCATGCTCCAAATCCATTTTAAAGCCATTTCAAAGGCATTTTGCGCATACATGAAATGAACACATTTTTCTCCAAAACTATAACACATGCAAGCTTGTCCTGTTTGGTGGAGATGATATTTAATAAAATAAGTAGAAATCCACTAAAATTTTTGTTTGGTTATCTTGCAATCCCGAGATAATCGTCTCCATGCTCCAAATCCATTTTAAAGCCATTTTTAAGGCATTTCGCGCATACATGAAATGAACACATTTTTCTCCAAAACTATAACAGATGCAAGCTTGTCCTGTTTGGTGGAGATGATATTTAATAAAATAAGTAGAAATCCACTAAAAGTTTTGTTTGGTTATCTTGCAATCCCGAGATAATCGTCTCCATGCTCCAAATCCATTTTAAAGCCATTTTTAAGGCATTTCGCGCATACATGAAATGAACACATTTTTCTCCAAAACTATAACAGATGCAAGCTTGTCCTGTTTGGTGGAGATAATATTTAATAAAATAAGTAGAAATTTACTAAAAGTTTCGTTTGTTTATATTGCCATCCTGAGATAATCGTCTCCATGCTCCAAATCCATTTTAAAGCCATTTCAAAGGCATTTTGCGCATACATGAAATGAACACATTTTTCTCCAAAACTATAACACATGCAAGCTTGTCCTGTTTGGTGGAGATGATATTTAATAAAATAAGTAGAAATCCACTAAAAGTTTTGTTTGGTTATCTTGCAATCCCGAGATAATCGTCTCCATGCTCCAAATCCATTTTAAAGCCATTTTTAAGGCATTTCGCGCATACATGAAATGAACACATTTTTCTACAAAACTATAACAGATGCAAGCTTGTCCTGTTTGGTGGAGATGATATTTAATAAAATAAGTAGAAATCCACTAAAAGTTTTGTTTGGTTATCTTGCAATCCCGAGATAATCGTCTCCATGCTCCAAATCCATTTTAAAGCCATTTTTAAGGCATTTCGCGCATACATGAAATGAACACATTTTTCTCCAAAACTATAACAGATGCAAGCTTGTCCTGTTTTGTGGAGATGATATTTAATAAAATAAGTAGAAATCCACTAAAAGTTTTGTTTGGGTTTCTTGCAATCCCGAGATAATCGTCTCCATGCTCCAAATCCATTTTAAAGCCATTTTTAAGGCATTTCGCGCATACATGAAATGAACACATTTTTCTCCAAAACTATAACAGATGCAAGCTTGTCCTGTTTGGTGGAGATAATATTTAATAAAATAAGTAGAAATCTACTAAAAGTTTCGTTTGTTTATATTGACATCCTGAGATAATCGTCTCCATGCTCCAAATCCATTTTAAAGCCATTTCAAAGGCATTTTGCGCATACATGAAATGAACACATTTTTCTCCAAAACTATAACACATGCAAGCTTGTCCTGTTTGGTGGAGATGATATTTAATAAAATAAGTAGAAATCCACTAAAAGTTTTGTTTGGTTATCTTGCAATCCCGAGATAATCGTCTCCATGCTCCAAATCCATTTTAAAGCCATTTTTAAGGCATTTCGCGCATACATGAAATGAACACATTTTTCTCCAAAACTATAACACATGCAAGCTTGTCCTGTTTGGTGGAGATGATATTTAATAAAATAAGTAGAAATCCACTAAAAGTTTTGTTTGGTTATCTTGCAATCCCGAGATAATCGTCTCCATGCTCCAAATCCATTTTAAAGCCATTTTTAAGGCATTTCGCGCATACATGAAATGAACACATTTTTCTCCAAAACTATAACACATGCAAGCTTGTCCTGTTTGGTGGAGATGATATTTAATAAAATAAGTAGAAATCCACTAAAAGTTTTGTTTGGTTATCTTGCAATCCCGAGATAATCGTCTCCATGCTCCAAATCCATTTTAAAGCCATTTTTAAGGCATTTCGCGCATACATGAAATGAACACATTTTTCTCCAAAACTATAACACATGCAAGCTTGTCCTGTTTGGTGGAGATGATATTTAATAAAATAAGTAGAAATCCACTAAAAGTTTTGTTTGGTTATCTTGCAATCCCGAGATAATCGTCTCCATGCTCCAAATCCATTTTAAAGCCATTTTTAAGGCATTTCGCGCATACATGAAATGAACACATTTTTCTCCAAAACTATAACAGATGCAAGCTTGTCCTGTTTGGTGGAGATGATATTTAATAAAATAAGTAGAAATCCACTAAAAGTTTTGTTTGGTTATCTTGCAATCCCGAGATAATCGTCTCCATGCTCCAAATCCATTTTAAAGCCATTTTTAAGGCATTTCGCGCATACATGAAATGAACACATTTTTCTCCAAAACTATAACAGATGCAAGCTTGTCCTGTTTGGTGGAGATGATATTTAATAAAATAAGTAGAAATCCACTAAAAGTTTTGTTTGGTTATCTTGCAATCCCGAGATAATCGTCTCCATGCTCCAAATCCATTTTAAAGCCATTTTTAAGGCATTTCGCGCATACATGAAATGAACACATTTTTCTCCAAAACTATAACAGATGCAAGCTTGTCCTGTTTGGTGGAGATAATATTTAATAAAATAAGTAGAAATCTACTAAAAGTTTCGTTTGTTTATATTGCCATCCTGAGATAATCGTCTCCATGCTCCAAATCCATTTTAAAGCCATTTCAAAGGCATTTTGCGCATACATGAAATGAACACATTTTTCTCCAAAACTATAACACATGCAAGCTTGTCCTGTTTGGTGGAGATGATATTTAATAAAATAAGTAGAAATCCACTAAAAGTTTTGTTTGGTTATCTTGCAATCCCGAGATAATCGTCTCCATTCTCTAAATCCATTTTAAAGCCATTTTTAAGGCATTTCGCGCATACATGAAATGAACACATTTTTCTCCAAAACTATAACAGATGCAAGCTTGTCCTGTTTGGTGGAGATGATATTTAATAAAATAAGTAGAAATCCACTAAAAGTTTTGTTTGGTTATCTTGCAATCCCGAGATAATCGTCTCCATGCTCCAAATCCATTTTAAAGCCATTTTTAAGGCATTTCGCGCATACATGAAATGAACACATTTTTCTCCAAAACTATAACAGATGCAAGCTTGTCCTGTTTGGTGGAGATAATATTTAATAAAATAAGTAGAAATCTACTAAAAGTTTCGTTTGTTTATATTGCCATCCTGAGATAATCGTCTCCATGCTCCAAATCCATTTTAAAGCCATTTCAAAGGCATTTTGCGCATACATGAAATGAACACATTTTTCTCCAAAACTATAACACATGCAAGCTTGTCCTGTTTGGTGGAGATGATATTTAATAAAATAAGTAGAAATCCACTAAAAGTTTTGTTTGGTTATCTTGCAATCCCGAGATAATCGTCTCCATGCTCCAAATCCATTTTAAAGCCATTTTTAAGGCATTTCGCGCATACATGAAATGAACACATTTTTCTCCAAAACTATAACAGATGCAAGCTTGTCCTGTTTGGTGGAGATGATATTTAATAAAATAAGTAGAAATCCACTAAAAGTTTTGTTTGGTTATCTTGCAATCCCGAGATAATCGTCTCCATGCTCCAAATCCATTTTAAAGCCATTTTTAAGGCATTTTGCGCATACATGAAATGAACACATTTTTCTCCAAAACTATAACAGATGCAAGCTTGTCCTGTTTGGTGGAGATAATATTTAATAAAATAAGTAGAAATCTACTAAAAGTTTCGTTTGCTTATATTGCCATCCTGAGATAATCGTCTCCATGCTCCAAATCCATTTTAAAGCCATTTCAAAGGCATTTTGCGCATACATGAAATGAACACATTTTTCTCCAAAACTATAACACATGCAAGCTTGTCCTGTTTGGTGGAGATGATATTTAATAAAATAAGTAGAAATCCACTAAAAGTTTTGTTTGGTTATCTTGCAATCCCGAGATAATCGTCTCCATGCTCCAAATCCATTTTAAAGCCATTTTTAAGGCATTTCGCGCATACATGAAATGAACACATTTTTCTCCAAAACTATAACAGATGCAAGCTTGTCCTGTTTGGTGGAGATGATATTTAATAAAATAAGTAGAAATCCACTAAAAGTTTTGTTTGGTTATCTTGCAATCCCGAGATAATCGTCTCCATGCTCCAAATCCATTTTAAAGCCATTTTTAAGGCATTTCGCGCATACATGAAATGAACACATTTTTCTCCAAAACTATAACAGATGCAAGCTTGTCCTGTTTGGTGGAGATGATATTTAATAAAATAAGTAGAAATCCACTAAAAGTTTTGTTTGGTTATCTTGCAATCCCGAGATAATCGTCTCCATGCTCCAAATCCATTTTAAAGCCATTTTTAAGGCATTTCGCGCATACATGAAATGAACACATTTTTCTCCAAAACTATAACAGATGCAAGCTTGTCCTGTTTGGTGGAGATAATATTTAATAAAATAAGTAGAAATCTACTAAAAGTTTCGTTTGTTTATATTGCCATCCTGAGATAATCGTCTCCATGCTCCAAATCCATTTTAAAGCCATTTCAAAGGCATTTTGCGCATACATGAAATGAACACATTTTTCTCCAAAACTATAACACATGCAAGCTTGTCCTGTTTGGTGGAGATGATATTTAATAAAATAAGTAGAAATCCACTAAAAGTTTTGTTTGGTTATCTTGCAATCCCGAGATAATCGTCTCCATGCTCCAAATCCATTTTAAAGCCATTTTTAAGGCATTTCGCGCATACATGAAATGAACACATTTTTCTCCAAAACTATAACAGATGCAAGCTTGTCCTGTTTGGTGGAGATGATATTTAATAAAATAAGTAGAAATCCACTAAAAGTTTTGTTTGGTTATCTTGCAATCCTGAGATAATCGTCTCCATGCTCCAAATCCATTTTAAAGCCATTTTTAAGGCATTTTGCGCATACATGAAATGAACACATTTTTCTCCAAAACTATAACAGATGCAAGCTTGTCCTGTTTGGTGGAGATAATATTTAATAAAATAAGTAGAAATCTACTAAAAGTTTCGTTTGCTTATATTGCCATCCTGAGATAATCGTCTCCATGCTCCAAATCCATTTTAAAGCCATTTCAAAGGCATTTTGCGCATACATGAAATGAACACATTTTTCTCCAAAACTATAACACATGCAAGCTTGTCCTGTTTGGTGGAGATGATATTTAATAAAATAAGTAGAAATCCACTAAAAGTTTTGTTTGGTTATCTTGCAATCCCGAGATAATCGTCTCCATGCTCCAAATCCATTTTAAAGCCATTTTTAAGGCATTTCGCGCATACATGAAATGAACACATTTTTCTCCAAAACTATAACAGATGCAAGCTTGTCCTGTTTGGTGGAGATGATATTTAATAAAATAAGTAGAAATCCACTAAAAGTTTTGTTTGGTTATCTTGCAATCCCGAGATAATCGTCTCCATGCTCCAAATCCATTTTAAAGCCATTTTTAAGGCATTTCGCGCATACATGAAATGAACACATTTTTCTCCAAAACTATAACAGATGCAAGCTTGTCCTGTTTGGTGGAGATGATATTTAATAAAATAAGTAGAAATCCACTAAAAGTTTTGTTTGGTTATCTTGCAATCCCGAGATAATCGTCTCCATGCTCCAAATCCATTTTAAAGCCATTTTTAAGGCATTTCGCGCATACATGAAATGAACACATTTTTCTCCAAAACTATAACAGATGCAAGCTTGTCCTGTTTGGTGGAGATGATATTTAATAAAATAAGTAGAAATCCACTAAAAGTTTTGTTTGGTTATCTTGCAATCCCGAGATAATCGTCTCCATGCTCCAAATCCATTTTAAAGCCATTTTTAAGGCATTTCGCGCATACATGAAATGAACACATTTTTCTCCAAAACTATAACAGATGCAAGCTTGTCCTGTTTGGTGGAGATGATATTTAATAAAATAAGTAGAAATCCACTAAAAGTTTTGTTTGGTTATCTTGCAATCCCGAGATAATCGTCTCCATGCTCCAAATCCATTTTAAAGCCATTTTTAAGGCATTTCGCGCATACATGAAATGAACACATTTTTCTCCAAAACTATAACAGATGCAAGCTTGTCCTGTTTGGTGGAGATAATATTTAATAAAATAAGTAGAAATCTACTAAAAGTTTCGTTTGTTTATATTGCCATCCTGAGATAATCGTCTCCATGCTCCAAATCCATTTTAAAGCCATTTCAAAGGCATTTTGCGCATACATGAAATGAACACATTTTTCTCCAAAACTATAACACATGCAAGCTTGTCCTGTTTGGTGGAGATGATATTTAATAAAATAAGTAGAAATCCACTAAAAGTTTTGTTTGGTTATCTTGCAATCCCGAGATAATCGTCTCCATGCTCCAAATCCATTTTAAAGCCATTTTTAAGGCATTTCGCGCATACATGAAATGAACACATTTTTCTCCAAAACTATAACAGATGCAAGCTTGTCCTGTTTGGTGGAGATGATATTTAATAAAATAAGTAGAAATCCACTAAAAGTTTTGTTTGGTTATCTTGCAATCCCGAGATAATCGTCTCCATGCTCCAAATCCATTTTAAAGCCATTTTTAAGGCATTTCGCGCATACATGAAATGAACACATTTTCTCCAAAACTATAACAGATGCAAGCTTGTCCTGTTTGGTGGAGATAATATTTAATAAAATAAGTAGAAATCTACTAAAAGTTTCGTTTGTTTATATTGCCATCCTGAGATAATCGTCTCCATGCTCCAAATCCATTTTAAAGCCATTTCAAAGGCATTTTGCGCATACATGAAATGAACACATTTTTCTCCAAAACTATAACACATGCAAGCTTGTCCTGTTTGGTGGAGATGATATTTAATAAAATAAGTAGAAATCCACTAAAAGTTTTGTTTGGTTATCTTGCAATCCCGAGATAATCGTCTCCATGCTCCAAATCCATTTTAAAGCCATTTTTAACGCATTTCGCGCATACATGAAATGAACACATTTTTCTCCAAAACTATAACAGATGCAAGCTTGTCCTGTTTGGTGGAGATGATATTTAATAAAATAAGTAGAAATCCACTAAAAGTTTTGTTTGGTTATCTTGCAATCCCGAGATAATCGTCTCCATGCTCCAAATCCATTTTAAAGCCATTTTTAAGGCATTTCGCGCATACATGAAATGAACACATTTTTCTCCAAAACTATAACAGATGCAAGCTTGTCCTGTTTGGTGGAGATGATATTTAATAAAATAAGTAGAAATCCACTAAAAGATTTGTTTGGTTATCTTGTAATCCCGAGATAATCGTCTCCATGCTCCAAATCCATTTTAAAGCCATTTATAAGGCATTTCGCGCATACATGAAATGAACACATTTTTCTCCAAAACTATAACAGATGCAAGCTTGTCCTGTTTGGTGGAGATGATATTTAATAAAATAAGTAGAAATCCACTAAAAGTTTTGTTTGGTTATCTTGCAATCCCGAGATAATCGTCTCCATGCTCCAAATCCATTTTAAAGCCATTTTTAAGGCATTTCGCGCATACATGAAATGAACACATTTTTCTCCAAAACTATAACAGATGCAAGCTTGTCCTGTTTGGTGGAGATGATATTTAATAAAATAAGTAGAAATCCACTAAAAGTTTTGTTTGGTTATCTTGCAATCCCGAGATAATCGTCTCCATGCTCCAAATCCATTTTAAAGCCATTTTTAAGGCATTTCGCGCATACATGAAATGAACACATTTTTCTCCAAAACTATAACAGATGCAAGCTTGTCCTGTTTGGTGGAGATAATATTTAATAAAATAAGTAGAAATCTACTAAAAGTTTCGTTTGTTTATATTGCCATCCTGAGATAATCGTCTCCATGCTCCAAATCCATTTTAAAGCCATTTCAAAGGCATTTTGCGCATACATGAAATGAACACATTTTTCTCCAAAACTATAACACATGCAAGCTTGTCCTGTTTGGTGGAGATGATATTTAATAAAATAAGTAGAAATCCACTAAAAGTTTTGTTTGGTTATCTTGCAATCCCGAGATAATCGTCTCCATGCTCCAAATCCATTTTAAAGCCATTTTTAACGCATTTCGCGCATACATGAAATGAACACATTTTTCTCCAAAACTATAACAGATGCAAGCTTGTCCTGTTTGGTGGAGATGATATTTAATAAAATAAGTAGAAATCCACTAAAAGTTTTGTTTGGTTATCTTGCAATCCCGAGATAATCGTCTCCATGCTCCAAATCCATTTTAAAGCCATTTTTAAGGCATTTCGCGCATACATGAAATGAACACATTTTTCTCCAAAACTATAACAGATGCAAGCTTGTCCTGTTTGGTGGAGATGATATTTAATAAAATAAGTAGAAATCCACTAAAAGTTTTGTTTGGTTATCTTGCAATCCCGAGATAATCGTCTCCATGCTCCAAATCCATTTTAAAGCCATTTATAAGGCATTTCGCGCATACATGAAATGAACACATTTTTCTCCAAAACTATAACAGATGCAAGCTTGTCCTGTTTGGTGGAGATGATATTTAATAAAATAAGTAGAAATCCACTAAAAGTTTTGTTTGGTTATCTTGCAATCCCGAGATAATCGTCTCCATGCTCCAAATCCATTTTAAAGCCATTTTTAAGGCATTTCGCGCATACATGAAATGAACACATTTTTCTCCAAAACTATAACAGATGCAAGCTTGTCCTGTTTGGTGGAGATGATATTTAATAAAATAAGTAGAAATCCACTAAAAGTTTTGTTTGGTTATCTTGCAATCCCGAGATAATCGTCTCCATGCTCCAAATCCATTTTAAAGCCATTTTTAAGGCATTTCGCGCATACATGAAATGAACACATTTTTCTCCAAAACTATAACAGATGCAAGCTTGTCCTGTTTGGTGGAGATAATATTTAATAAAGTAAGTAGAAATCTACTAAAAGTTTCGTTTATTTATATTGCCATCCTGAGATAATCGTCTCCATGCTCCAAATCCATTTTAAAGCCATTTCAAAGGCATTTTGCGCATACATGAAATGAACACATTTTTCTCCAAAACTATAACACATGCAAGCTTGTCCTGTTTGGTGGAGATGATATTTAATAAAATAAGTAGAAATCCACTAAAAGTTTTGTTTGGTTATCTTGCAATCCCGAGATAATCGTCTCCATGCTCCAAACCATTTTAAAGCCATTTTTAAGGCATTTCGCGCATACATGAAATGAACACATTTTTCTCCAAAACTATAACAGATGCAAGCTTGTCCTGTTTGGTGGAGATGATATTTAATAAAATAAGTAGAAATCCACTAAAAGTTTTGTTTGGTTATCTTGCAATCTCGAGATAATCGTCTCCATGCTTCAAATGCTCTTAAAACCCATTTCTAAGGCATTTCGCGCATAAATGAAATGAACACATTTTTCTTTAAAACTATAACAGATGCAAGCTTGTCCTGTTTGGTGGAGATGATATTTAATAAAATAAGTAGAAATCCACTAAAAGTTTTGTTTGGTTATCTTGCAATCCCGAGATAATCGTCTCCATGCTCCAAATCCATTTTAAAGCCATTTTTAAGGCATTTCGCGCATACATGAAATGAACACATTTTTCTCCAAAAATATAACAGATGCAAGCTTGTCCTGTTTGGTGGAGATAATATTTAATAAAGTAGAAATCTACTAAAAGTTTCGTTTGTTTATATTGCCATCCTGAGATAATCGTCTCCATGCTCCAAATCCATTTTAAAGCCATTTTAAAGGCATTTTGCGCATACATGAAATGAACACATTTTTCTCCAAAACTATAACAGATGCAAGCTTGTCCTGTTTGGTGGAGATGATATTTAATAAAATAAGTAGAAATCCACTAAAAGTTTTGTTTGGTTATCTTGCAATCCCGAGATAATCGTCTCCATGCTCCAAATCCATTTTAAAGCCATTTTTAAGGCATTTCGCGCATACATGAAATGAACACATTTTTCTCCAAAACTATAACAGATGCAAGCTTGTCCTGTTTGGTGGAGATAATATTTAATAAAATAAGTAGAAATCTACTAAAAGTTTCGTTTGTTTATATTGCCATCCTGAGATAATCGTCTCCATGCTCCAAATCCATTTTAAAGCCATTTCAAAGGCATTTTGCGCATACATGAAATGAACACATTTTTCTCCAAAACTATAACACATGCAAGCTTGTCCTGTTTGGTGGAGATGATATTTAATAAAATAAGTAGAAATCCACTAAAAGTTTTGTTTGGTTATCTTGCAATCCCGAGATAATCGTCTCCATGCTCCAAATCCATTTTAAAGCCATTTTTAAGGCATTTCGCGCATACATGAAATGAACACATTTTTCTCCAAAACTATAACAGATGCAAGCTTGTCCTGTTTGGTGGAGATGATATTTAATAAAATAAGTAGAAATCCACTAAAAGTTTTGTTTGGTTATCTTGCAATCCCGAGATAATCGTCTCCATGCTCCAAATCCATTTTAAAGCCATTTTTAAGGCATTTCGCGCATACATGAAATGAACACATTTTTCTCCAAAACTATAACAGATGCAAGCTTGTCCTGTTTGGTGGAGATAATATTTAATAAAATAAGTAGAAATCTACTAAAAGTTTCGTTTGTTTATATTGCCATCCTGAGATAATCGTCTCCATGCTCCAAATCCATTTTAAAGCCATTTCAAAGGCATTTTGCGCATACATGAAATGAACACATTTTTCTCCAAAACTATAACACATGCAAGCTTGTCCTGTTTGGTGGAGATGATATTTAATAAAATAAGTAGAAATCCACTAAAGTTTTGTTTGGTTATCTTGCAATCCCGAGATAATCGTCTCCATGCTCCAAATCCATTTTAAAGCCATTTTTAAGGCATTTCGCGCATACATGAAATGAACACATTTTTCTCCAAAACTATAACAGATGCAAGCTTGTCCTGTTTGGTGGAGATGATATTTAATAAAATAAGTAGAAATCCACTAAAAGTTTTGTTTGGTTATCTTGCAATCCCGAGATAATCGTCTCCATGCTCCAAATCCATTTTAAAGCCATTTTTAAGGCATTTCGCGCATACATGAAATGAACACATTTTTCTCCAAAACTATAACAGATGCAAGCTTGTCCTGTTTGGTGGAGATAATATTTAATAAAATAAGTAGAAATCTACTAAAAGTTTCGTTTGTTTATATTGCCATCCTGAGATAATCGTCTCCATGCTCCAAATCCATTTTAAAGCCATTTCAAAGGCATTTTGCGCATACATGAAATGAACACATTTTTCTCCAAAACTATAACACATGCAAGCTTGTCCTGTTTGGTGGAGATGATATTTAATAAAATAAGTAGAAATCCACTAAAAGTTTTGTTTGGTTATCTTGCAATCCCGAGATAATCGTCTCCATGCTCCAAATCCATTTTAAAGCCATTTTTAAGGCATTTCGCGCATACATGAAATGAACACATTTTTCTCCAAAACTATAACAGATGCAAGCTTGTCCTGTTTGGTGGAGATGATATTTAATAAAATAAGTAGAAATCCACTAAAAGTTTTGTTTGGTTATCTTGCAATCCCGAGATAATCGTCTCCATGCTCCAAATCCATTTTAAAGCCATTTTTAAGGCATTTCGCGCATACATGAAATGAACACATTTTTCTCCAAAACTATAACAGATGCAAGCTTGTCCTGTTTGGTGGAGATAATATTTAATAAAATAAGTAGAAATCTACTAAAAGTTTCGTTTGTTTATATTGCCATCCTGAGATAATCGTCTCCATGCTCCAAATCCATTTTAAAGCCATTTAAAAGGCATTTTGCGCATACATGAAATGAACACATTTTTCTCCAAAACTATAACACATGCAAGCTTGTCCTGTTTGGTGGAGATGATATTTAATAAAATAAGTAGAAATCCACTAAAAGTTTTGTTTGGTTATCTTGCAATCCCGAGATAATCGTCTCCATGCTCCAAATCCATTTTAAAGCCATTTTTAAGGCATTTCGCGCATACATGAAATGAACACATTTTTCTCCAAAACTATAACAGATGCAAGCTTGTCCTGTTTGGTGGAGATGATATTTAATAAAATAAGTAGAAATCCACTAAAAGTTTTGTTTGGTTATCTTGCAATCCCGAGATAATCGTCTCCATGCTCCAAATCCATTTTAAAGCCATTTTTAAGGCATTTCGCGCATACATGAAATGAACACATTTTTCTCCAAAACTATAACAGATGCAAGCTTGTCCTGTTTGGTGGAGATGATATTTAATAAAATGAGTAGAAATCCACTAAAAGTTTTGTTTGGTTATCTTGCAATCCCGAGATAATCGTCTCCATGCTCCAAATCCATTTTAAAGCCATTTATAAGGCATTTCGCGCATACATGAAATGAACACATTTTTCTCCAAAACTATAACAGATGCAAGCTTGTCCTGTTTGGTGGAGATGATATTTAATAAAATAAGTAGAAATCCACTAAAAGTTTTGTTTGGTTATCTTGCAATCCCGAGATAATCGTCTCCATGCTCCAAATCCATTTTAAAGCCATTTTTAAGGCATTTCGCGCATACATGAAATGAACACATTTTTCTCCAAAACTATAACAGATGCAAGCTTGTCCTGTTTGGTGGAGATGATATTTAATAAAATAAGTAGAAATCCACTAAAAGTTTTGTTTGGTTATCTTGCAATCCCGAGATAATCGTCTCCATGCTCCAAATCCATTTTAAAGCCATTTTTAAGGCATTTCGCGCATACATGAAATGAACACATTTTTCTCCAAAACTATAACAGATGCAAGCTTGTCCTGTTTGGTGGAGATAATATTTAATAAAGTAAGTAGAAATCTACTAAAAGTTTCGTTTGTTTATATTGCCATCCTGAGATATTCGTCTCCATGCTCCAAATCCATTTTAAAGCCATTTCAAAGGCATTTTGCGCATACATGAAATGAACACATTTTTCTCCAAAACTATAACACATGCAAGCTTGTCCTGTTTGGTGGAGATGATATTTAATAAAATAAGTAGAAATCCACTAAAAGTTTTGTTTGGTTATCTTGCAATCCCGAGATAATCGTCTCCATGCTCCAAATCCATTTTAAAGCCATTTTTAAGGCATTTCGCGCATACATGAAATGAACACATTTTTCTCCAAAACTATAACAGATGCAAGCTTGTCCTGTTTGGTGGAGATGATATTTAATAAAATAAGTAGAAATCCACTAAAAGTTTTGTTTGGTTATCTTGCAATCTCGAGATAATCGTCTCCATGCTTCAAATGCTCTTAAAACCCATTTCTAAGGCATTTCGCGCATAAATGAAATGAACACATTTTTCTTTAAAACTATAACAGATGCAAGCTTGTCCTGTTTGGTGGAGATGATATTTAATAAAATAAGTAGAAATCCACTAAAAGTTTTGTTTGGTTATCTTGCAATCCCGAGATAATCGTCTCCATGCTCCAAATCCATTTTAAAGCCATTTTTAAGGCATTTCGCGCATACATGAAATGAACACATTTTTCTCCAAAACTATAACAGATGCAAGCTTGTCCTGTTTGGTGGAGATAATATTTAATAAAGTAGAAATCTACTAAAAGTTTCGTTTGTTTATATTGCCATCCTGAGATAATCGTCTCCATGCTCCAAATCCATTTTAAAGCCATTTTAAAGGCATTTTGCGCATACATGAAATGAACACATTTTTCTCCAAAACTATAACACATGCAAGCTTGTCCTGTTTGGTGGAGATGATATTTAATAAAATAAGTAGAAATCCACTAAAGTTTTGTTTGGTTATCTTGCAATCCCGAGATAATCGTCTCCATGCTCCAAATCCATTTTAAAGCCATTTTTAAGGCATTTCGCGCATACATGAAATGAACACATTTTTCTCCAAAACTATAACAGATGCAAGCTTGTCCTGTTTGGTGGAGATGATATTTAATAAAATAAGTAGAAATCCACTAAACGTTTTGTTTGGTTATCTTGCAATCCCGAGATAATCGTCTCCATGCTCCAAATCCATTTTAAAGCCATTTTTAAGGCATTTCGCGCATACATGAAATGAACACATTTTTCTCCAAAACTATAACAGATGCAAGCTTGTCCTGTTTGGTGGAGATAATATTTAATAAAATAAGTAGAAATCTACTAAAAGTTTCGTTTGTTTATATTGCCATCCTGAGATAATCGTCTCCATGCTCCAAATCCATTTTAAAGCCATTTCAAAGGCATTTTGCGCATACATGAAATGAACACATTTTTCTCCAAAACTATAACACATGCAAGCTTGTCCTGTTTGGTGGAGATGATATTTAATAAAATAAGTAGAAATCCACTAAAGTTTTGTTTGGTTATCTTGCAATCCCGAGATAATCGTCTCCATGCTCCAAATCCATTTTAAAGCCATTTTTAAGGCATTTCGCGCATACATGAAATGAACACATTTTTCTCCAAAACTATAACAGATGCAAGCTTGTCCTGTTTGGTGGAGATGATATTTAATAAAATAAGTAGAAATCCACTAAAAGTTTTGTTTGGTTATCTTGCAATCCCGAGATAATCGTCTCCATGCTCCAAATCCATTTTAAAGCCATTTTTAAGGCATTTCGCGCATACATGAAATGAACACATTTTTCTCCAAAACTATAACAGATGCAAGCTTGTCCTGTTTGGTGGAGATAATATTTAATAAAATAAGTAGAAATCTACTAAAAGTTTCGTTTGTTTATATTGCCATCCTGAGATAATCGTCTCCATGCTCCAAATCCATTTTAAAGCCATTTCAAAGGCATTTTGCGCATACATGAAATGAACACATTTTTCTCCAAAACTATAACACATGCAAGCTTGTCCTGTTTGGTGGAGATGATATTTAATAAAATAAGTAGAAATCCACTAAAAGTTTTGTTTGGTTATCTTGCAATCCCGAGATAATCGTCTCCATGCTCCAAATCCATTTTAAAGCCATTTTTAAGGCATTTCGCGCATACATGAAATGAACACATTTTTCTCCAAAACTATAACAGATGCAAGCTTGTCCTGTTTGGTGGAGATGATATTTAATAAAATAAGTAGAAATCCACTAAAAGTTTTGTTTGGTTATCTTGCAATCCCGAGATAATCGTCTCCATGCTCCAAATCCATTTTAAAGCCATTTTTAAGGCATTTCGCGCATACATGAAATGAACACATTTTTCTCCAAAACTATAACAGATGCAAGCTTGTCCTGTTTGGTGGAGATGATATTTAATAAAATAAGTAGAAATCCACTAAAAGTTTTGTTTGGTTATCTTGCAATCCCGAGATAATCGTCTCCATGCTCCAAATCCATTTTAAAGCCATTTATAAGGCATTTCGCGCATACATGAAATGAACACATTTTTCTCCAAAACTATAACAGATGCAAGCTTGTCCTGTTTGGTGGAGATGATATTTAATAAAATAAGTAGAAATCCACTAAAAGTTTTGTTTGGTTATCTTGCAATCCCGAGATAATCGTCTCCATGCTCCAAATCCATTTTAAAGCCATTTTTAAGGCATTTCGCGCATACATGAAATGAACACATTTTTCTCCAAAACTATAACAGATGCAAGCTTGTCCTGTTTGGTGGAGATGATATTTAATAAAATAAGTAGAAATCCACTAAAAGTTTTGTTTGGTTATCTTGCAATCCCGAGATAATCGTCTCCATGCTCCAAATCCATTTTAAAGCCATTTTTAAGGCATTTCGCGCATACATGAAATGAACACATTTTTCTCCAAAACTATAACAGATGCAAGCTTGTCCTGTTTGGTGGAGATAATATTTAATAAAGTAAGTAGAAATCTACTAAAAGTTTCGTTTGTTTATATTGCCATCCTGAGATAATCGTCTCCATGCTCCAAATCCATTTTAAAGCCATTTCAAAGGCATTTTGCGCATACATGAAATGAACACATTTTTCTCCAAAACTATAACACATGCAAGCTTGACCTGTTTGGTGGAGATGATATTTAATAAAATAAGTAGAAATCCACTAAAAGTTTTGTTTGGTTATCTTGCAATCCCGAGATAATCGTCTCCATGCTTCAAATCCATTTTAAAGCCATTTTTAAGGCATTTCGCGCATACATGAAATGAACACATTTTTCTCCAAAACTATAACAGATGCAAGCTTGTCCTGTTTGGTGGAGATAATATTTAATAAAATAAGTAGAAATCTACTAAAAGTTTCGTTTGTTTATATTGCCATCCTGAGATAATCGTCTCCATGCTCCAAATCCATTTTAAAGCCATTTCAAAGGCATTTTGCGCATACATGAAATGAACACATTTTTCTCCAAAACTATAACAGATGCAAGCTTGTCCTGTTTGGTGGAGATGATATTTAATAAAATAAGTAGAAATCCACTAAAAGTTTTGTTTGGTTATCTTGCAATCTCGAGATAATCGTCTCCATGCTTCAAATGCTCTTAAAACCCATTTCTAAGGCATTTCGCGCATAAATGAAATGAACACATTTTTCTTTAAAACTATAACAGATGCAAGCTTGTCCTGTTTGGTGGAGATGATATTTAATAAAATAAGTAGAAATCCACTAAAAGTTTTGTTTGGTTATCTTGCAATCCCGAGATAATCGTCTCCATGCTCCAAATCCATTTTAAAGCCATTTTTAAGGCATTTCGCGCATACATGAAATGAACACATTTTTCTCCAAAACTATAACAGATGCAAGCTTGTCCTGTTTGGTGGAGATAATATTTAATAAAGTAGAAATCTACTAAAAGTTTCGTTTGTTTATATTGCCATCCTGAGATAATCGTCTCCATGCTCCAAATCCATTTTAAAGCCATTTTAAAGGCATTTTGCGCATACATGAAATGAACACATTTTTCTCCAAAACTATAACAGATGCAAGCTTGTCCTGTTTGGTGGAGATGATATTTAATAAAATAAGTAGAAATCCACTAAAAGTTTTGTTTGGTTATCTTGCAATCCCGAGATAATCGTCTCCATGCTCCAAATCCATTTTAAAGCCATTTTTAAGGCATTTCGCGCATACATGAAATGAACACATTTTTCTCCAAAACTATAACAGATGCAAGCTTGTCCTGTTTGGTGGAGATGATATTTAATAAAATAAGTAGAAATCCACTAAAAGTTTTGTTTGGTTATCTTGCAATCCCGAGATAATCGTCTCCGTGCTCCAAATCCATTTTAAAGCCATTTTTAAGGCATTTCGCGCATACATGAAATGAACACATTTTTCTCCAAAACTATAACAGATGCAAGCTTGCCCTGTTTGGTGGAGATAATATTTAATAAAATAAGTAGAAATCTACTAAAAGTTTCGTTTGTTTATATTGCCATCCTGAGATAATCGTCTCCATGCTCCAAATCCATTTTAAAGCCATTTCAAAGGCATTTTGCGCATACATGAAATGAACACATTTTTCTCCAAAACTATAACACATGCAAGCTTGTCCTGTTTGGTGGAGATGATATTTAATAAAATAAGTAGAAATCCACTAAAAGTTTTGTTTGGTTATCTTGCAATCCCGAGATAATCGTCTCCATGCTCCAAATCCATTTTAAAGCCATTTTTAAGGCATTTCGCGCATACATGAAATGAACACATTTTTCTCCAAAACTATAACAGATGCAAGCTTGTCCTGTTTGGTGGAGATGATATTTAATAAAATAAGTAGAAATTCACTAAAAGTTTTGTTTTGTTATCTTGCAATCCCGAGATAATCGTCTCCATGCTTCAAATCCATTTTAAAGCCATTTTTAAGGCATTTCGCGCATACATGAAATGAACACATTTTTCTCCAAAACTATAACAGATGCAAGCTTGTCCTGTTTGGTGGAGATAATATTTAATAAAATAAGTAGAAATCTACTAAAAGTTTCGTTTGTTTATATTGCCATCCTGAGATAATCGTCTCCATGCTCCAAATCCATTTTAAAGCCATTTCAAAGGCATTTTGCGCATACATGAAATGAACACATTTTTCTCCAAAACTATAACAGATGCAAGCTTGTCCTGTTTGGTGGAGATGATATTTAATAAAATAAGTAGAAATCCACTAAAAGTTTTGTTTGGTTATCTTGCAATCCCGAGATAATCGTCTCCATGCTCCAAATCCATTTTAAAGCCATTTTTAAGGCATTTCGCGCATACATGAAATGAACACATTTTTCTCCAAAACTATAACAGATGCAAGCTTGTCCTGTTTGGTGGAGATGATATTTAATAAAATAAGTAGAAATCCACTAAAAGTTTTGTTTGGTTATCTTGCAATCTCGAGATAATCGTCTCCATGCTTCAAATGCTATTAAAACCCATTTCTAAGGCATTTTGCGCATAAATGAAATGAACACATTTTTCTCCAAAACTATAACAGATGCAAGCTTGTCCTGTTTGGTGGAGATGATATTTAATAAAATAAGTAGAAATCCACTAAAAGTTTTGTTTGGTTATCTTGCAGTCCCGAGATAATCGTCTCCATGCTCCATATCCATTTTAAAGCCATTTTTAAGGCATTTCGCGCATACATGAAATGAACACATTTTTCTCCAAAACTATAACAGATGCAAGCTTGTCCTGTTTGGTGGAGATGATATTTAATAAAATAAGTAGAAATCCACTAAAAGTTTTGTTTGGTTATCTTGCAATCTCGAGATAATCGTCTCCATGCTTCAAATGCTCTTAAAACCCATTTCTAAGGCATTTCGCGCATAAATGAAATGAACACATTTTTCTTTAAAACTATAACAGATGCAAGCTTGTCCTGTTTGGTGGAGATGATATTTAATAAAATAAGTAGAAATCCACTAAAAGTTTTGTTTGGTTATCTTGCAATCCCGAGATAATCGTCTCCATGCTTCAAATCCATTTTAAAGCCATTTTTAAGGCATTTCGCGCATACATGAAATGAACACATTTTTCTCCAAAACTATAACAGATGCAAGCTTGTCCTGTTTGGTGGAGATAATATTTAATAAAATAAGTAGAAATCTACTAAAAGTTTCGTTTGTTTATATTGCCATCCTGAGATAATCGTCTCCATGCTCCAAATCCATTTTAAAGCCATTTCAAAGGCATTTTGCGCATACATGAAATGAACACATTTTTCTCCAAAACTATAACAGATGCAAGCTTGTCCTGTTTGGTGGAGATGATATTTAATAAAATAAGTAGAAATCCACTAAAAGTTTTGTTTGGTTATCTTGCAATCCCGAGATAATCGTCTCCATGCTCCAAATCCATTTTAAAGCCATTTTTAAGGCATTTCGCGCATACATGAAATGAACACATTTTTCTCCCAAACTATAACAGATGCAAGCTTGTCCTGTTTGGTGGAGATGATATTTAATAAAATAAGTAGAAATCCACTAAAAGTTTTGTTTGGTTATCTTGCAATCCCGAGATAATCGTCTCCATGCTCCAAATCCATTTTAAAGCCATTTTTAAGGCATTTCGCGCATACATGAAATGAACACATTTTTCTCCAAAACTATAACAGATGCAAGCTTGTCCTGTTTGGTGGAGATGATATTTAATAAAATAAGTAGAAATCCACTAAAAGTTTTGTTTGGTTATCTTGCAATCTCGAGATAATCGTCTCCATGCTTCAAATGCTCTTAAAACCCATTTCTAAGGCATTTCGCGCATAAATGAAATGAACACATTTTTCTTTAAAACTATAACAGATGCAAGCTTGTCCTGTTTGGTGGAGATGATATTTAATAAAATAAGTAGAAATCCACTAAAAGTTTTGTTTGGTTATCTTGCAATCCCGAGATAATCGTCTCCATGCTTCAAATCCATTTTAAAGCCATTTTTAAGGCATTTCGCGCATACATGAAATGAACACATTTTTCTCCAAAACTATAACAGATGCAAGCTTGTCCTGTTTGGTGGAGATAATATTTAATAAAATAAGTAGAAATCTACTAAAAGTTTCGTTTGTTTATATTGCCATCCTGAGATAATCGTCTCCATGCTCCAAATCCATTTTAAAGCCATTTCAAAGGCATTTTGCGCATACATGAAATGAACACATTTTTCTCCAAAACTATAACAGATGCAAGCTTGTCCTGTTTGGTGGAGATGATATTTAATAAAATAAGTAGAAATCCACTAAAAGTTTTGTTTGGTTATCTTGCAATCCCGAGATAATCGTCTCCATGCTCCAAATCCATTTTAAAGCCATTTTTAAGGCATTTCGCGCATACATGAAATGAACACATTTTTCTCCAAAACTATAACAGATGCAAGCTTGTCCTGTTTGGTGGAGATGATATTTAATAAAATAAGTAGAAATCCACTAAAAGTTTTGTTTGGTTATCTTGCAATCTCGAGATAATCGTCTCCATGCTTCAAATGCTATTAAAACCCATTTCTAAGGCATTTTGCGCATAAATGAAATGAACACATTTTTCTCCAAAACTATAACAGATGCAAGCTTGTCCTGTTTGGTGGAGATGATATTTAATAAAATAAGTAGAAATCCACTAAAAGTTTTGTTTGGTTATCTTGCAGTCCCGAGATAATCGTCTCCATGCTCCATATCCATTTTAAAGCCATTTTTAAGGCATTTCGCGCATACATGAAATGAACACATTTTTCTCCAAAACTATAACAGATGCAAGCTTGTCCTGTTTGGTGGAGATGATATTTAATAAAATAAGTAGAAATCCACTAAAAGTTTTGTTTGGTTATCTTGCAATCTCGAGATAATCGTCTCCATGCTTCAAATGCTCTTAAAACCCATTTCTAAGGCATTTCGCGCATAAATGAAATGAACACATTTTTCTTTAAAACTATAACAGATGCAAGCTTGTCCTGTTTGGTGGAGATGATATTTAATAAAATAAGTAGAAATCCACTAAAAGTTTTGTTTGGTTATCTTGCAATCCCGAGATAATCGTCTCCATGCTTCAAATCCATTTTAAAGCCATTTTTAAGGCATTTCGCGCATACATGAAATGAACACATTTTTCTCCAAAACTATAACAGATGCAAGCTTGTCCTGTTTGGTGGAGATAATATTTAATAAAATAAGTAGAAATCTACTAAAAGTTTCGTTTGTTTATATTGCCATCCTGAGATAATCGTCTCCATGCTCCAAATCCATTTTAAAGCCATTTCAAAGGCATTTTGCGCATACATGAAATGAACACATTTTTCTCCAAAACTATAACAGATGCAAGCTTGTCCTGTTTGGTGGAGATGATATTTAATAAAATAAGTAGAAATCCACTAAAAGTTTTGTTTGGTTATCTTGCAATCCCGAGATAATCGTCTCCATGCTCCAAATCCATTTTAAAGCCATTTTTAAGGCATTTCGCGCATACATGAAATGAACACATTTTTCTCCCAAACTATAACAGATGCAAGCTTGTCCTGTTTGGTGGAGATGATATTTAATAAAATAAGTAGAAATCCACTAAAAGTTTTGTTTGGTTATCTTGCAATCCCGAGATAATCGTCTCCATGCTCCAAATCCATTTTAAAGCCATTTTTAAGGCATTTCGCGCATACATGAAATGAACACATTTTTCTCCAAAACTATAACAGATGCAAGCTTGTCCTGTTTGGTGGAGATGATATTTAATAAAATAAGTAGAAATCCACTAAAAGTTTTGTTTGGTTATCTTGCAATCTCGAGATAATCGTCTCCATGCTTCAAATGCTCTTAAAACCCATTTCTAAGGCATTTCGCGCATAAATGAAATGAACACATTTTTCTTTAAAACTATAACAGATGCAAGCTTGTCCTGTTTGGTGGAGATGATATTTAATAAAATAAGTAGAAATCCACTAAAAGTTTTGTTTGGTTATCTTGCAATCCCGAGATAATCGTCTCCATGCTCCAAATCCATTTTAAAGCCATTTTTAAGGCATTTCGCGCATACATGAAATGAACACATTTTTCTTCAAAACTATAACAGATGCAAGCTTGTCCTGTTTGGTGGAGATAATATTTAATAAAATAAGTAGAAATCTACTAAAAGTTTCGTTTGTTTATATTGCCATCCTGAGATAATCGTCTCCATGCTCCAAATCCATTTTAAAGCCATTTTTAAGGCATTTCGCGCATACATGAAATGAACACATTTTTCTTTAAAACTATAACAGATGCAAGCTTGTCCTGTTTGGTGGAGATGATATTTAATAAAATAAGTAGAAATCCACTAAAAGTTTTGTTTGGTTATCTTGCAATCCCGAGATAATCGTCTCCATGCTCCAAATCCATTTTAAAGCCATTTTTAAGGCATTTCGCGCATACATGAAATGAACACATTTTTCTTCAAAACTATAACAGATGCAAGCTTGTCCTGTTTGGTGGAGATAATATTTAATAAAATAAGTAGAAATCTACTAAAAGTTTCGTTTGTTTATATTGCCATCCTGAGATAATCGTCTCCATGCTCCAAATCCATTTTAAAGCCATTTTTAAGGCATTTCGCGCATACATGAAATGAACACATTTTTCTCCAAAACTATAACAGATGCAAGCTTGTCCTGTTTGGTGGAGATAATATTTAATAAAATAAGTAGAAATCTACTAAAAGTTTCGTTTGTTTATATTGCCATCCTGAGATAATCGTCTCCATGCTCCAAATCCATTTTAAAGCCATTTCAAAGGCATTTTGCGCATACATGAAATGAACACATTTTTCTCCAAAACTATAACAGATGCAAGCTTGTCCTGTTTGGTGGAGATGATATTTAATAAAATAAGTAGAAATCCACTAAAAGTTTTGTTTGGTTATCTTGCAATCCCGAGATAATCGTCTCCATGCTCCAAATCCATTTTAAAGCCATTTTTAAGGCATTTCGCGCATACATGAAATGAACACATTTTTCTCCAAAACTATAACAGATGCAAGCTTGTCCTGTTTGGTGGAGATGATATTTAATAAAATAAGTAGAAATCCACTAAAAGTTTTGTTTGGTTATCTTGCAATCCTGAGATAATCGTCTCCGTGCTCCAAATCCATTTTAAAGCCATTTTAAGGCATTTCGCGCATACATGAAATGAACACATTTTTCTCCAAAACTATAACAGATGCAAGCTTGTCCTGTTTGGTGGAGATGATATTTAATAAAATAAGTAGAAATCCACTAAAAGTTTTGTTTGGTTATCTTGCAATCCCGAGATAATCGTCTCCATGCTCCAAATCCATTTTAAAGCCATTTTTAAGGCATTTCGCGCATACATGAAATGAACACATTTTTCTCCAAAACTATAACAGATGCAAGCTTGTCCTGTTTGGTGGAGATAATATTTAATAAAGTAAGTAGAAATCTACTAAAAGTTTCGTTTGTTTATATTGCCATCCTGAGATAATCGTCTCCATGCTCCAAATCCATTTTAAAGCCATTTCAAAGGCATTTTGCGCATACATGAAATGAACACATTTTTCTCCAAAACTATAACACATGCAAGCTTGTCCTGTTTGGTGGAGATGATATTTAATAAAATAAGTAGAAATCCACTAAAAGTTTTGTTTGGTTATCTTGCAATCCCGAGATAATCGTCTCCATGCTCCAAATCCATTTTAAAGCCATTTTTAAGGCATTTCGCGCATACATGAAATGAACACATTTTTCTCCAAAACTATAACAGATGCAAGCTTGTCCTGTTTGGTGGAGATGATATTTAATAAAATAAGTAGAAATCCACTAAAAGTTTTGTTTGGTTATCTTGCAATCTCGAGATAATCGTCTCCATGCTTCAAATGCTCTTAAAACCCATTTCTAAGGCATTTCGCGCATAAATGAAATGAACACATTTTTCTTTAAAACTATAACAGATGCAAGCTTGTCCTGTTTGGTGGAGATGATATTTAATAAAATAAGTAGAAATCCACTAAAAGTTTTGTTTGGTTATCTTGCAATCCCGAGATAATCGTCTCCATGCTCCAAATCCATTTTAAAGCCATTTTTAAGGCATTTCGCGCATACATGAAATGAACACATTTTTCTCCAAAACTATAACAGATGCAAGCTTGTCCTGTTTGGTGGAGATAATATTTAATAAAGTAGAAATCTACTAAAAGTTTCGTTTGTTTATATTGCCATCCTGAGATAATCGTCTTCATGCTCCAAATCCATTTTAAAGCCATTTTAAAGGCATTTTGCGCATACATGAAATGAACACATTTTTCTCCAAAACTATAACAGATGCAAGCTTGTCCTGTTTGGTGGAGATGATATTTAATAAAATAAGTAGAAATCCACTAAAAGTTTTGTTTGGTTATCTTGCAATCCCGAGATAATCGTCTCCATGCTCCAAATCCATTTTAAAGCCATTTTTAAGGCATTTCGCGCATACATGAAATGAACACATTTTTCTCCAAAACTATAACAGATGCAAGCTTGTCCTGTTTGGTGGAGATGATATTTAATAAAATAAGTAGAAATCCACTAAAAGTTTTGTTTGGTTATCTTGCAATCCCGAGATAATCGTCTCCGTGCTCCAAATCCATTTTAAAGCCATTTTTAAGGCATTTCGCGCATACATGAAATGAACACATTTTTCTCCAAAACTATAACAGATGCAAGCTTGTCCTGTTTGGTGGAGATAATATTTAATAAAATAAGTAGAAATCTACTAAAAGTTTCGTTTGTTTATATTGCCATCCTGAGATAATCGTCTCCATGCTCCAAATCCATTTTAAAGCCATTTCAAAGGCATTTTGCGCATACATGAAATGAACACATTTTTCTCCAAAACTATAACACATGCAAGCTTGTCCTGTTTGGTGGAGATGATATTTAATAAAATAAGTAGAAATCCACTAAAAGTTTTGTTTGGTTATCTTGCAATCCCGAGATAATCGTCTCCATGCTACAAATCCATTTTAAAGCCATTTTTAAGGCATTTCGCGCATACATGAAATGAACACATTTTTCTCCAAAACTATAACAGATGCAAGCTTGTCCTGTTTGGTGGAGATGATATTTAATAAAATAAGTAGAAATCCACTAAAAGTTTTGTTTGGTTATCTTGCAATCTCGAGATAATCGTCTCCATGCTTCAAATGCTCTTAAAACCCATTTCTAAGGCATTTCGCGCATAAATGAAATGAACACATTTTTCTTTAAAACTATAACAGATGCAAGCTTGTCCTGTTTGGTGGAGATGATATTTAATAAAATAAGTAGAAATCCACTAAAAGTTTTGTTTGGTTATCTTGCAATCCCGAGATAATCGTCTCCATGCTCCAAATCCATTTTAAAGCCATTTTTAAGGCATTTCGCGCATACATGAAATGAACACATTTTTCTTCAAAACTATAACAGATGCAAGCTTGTCCTGTTTGGTGGAGATAATATTTAATAAAATAAGTAGAAATCTACTAAAAGTTTCGTTTGTTTATATTGCCATCCTGAGATAATCGTCTCCATGCTCCAAATCCATTTTAAAGCCATTTTTAAGGCATTTCGCGCATACATGAAATGAACACATTTTTCTTTAAAACTATAACAGATGCAAGCTTGTCCTGTTTGGTGGAGATGATATTTAATAAAATAAGTAGAAATCCACTAAAAGTTTTGTTTGGTTATCTTGCAATCCCGAGATAATCGTCTCCATGCTCCAAATCCATTTTAAAGCCATTTTTAAGGCATTTCGCGCATACATGAAATGAACACATTTTTCTTCAAAACTATAACAGATGCAAGCTTGTCCTGTTTGGTGGAGATAATATTTAATAAAATAAGTAGAAATCTACTAAAAGTTTCGTTTGTTTATATTGCCATCCTGAGATAATCGTCTCCATGCTCCAAATCCATTTTAAAGCCATTTTTAAGGCATTTCGCGCATACATGAAATGAACACATTTTTCTCCAAAACTATAACAGATGCAAGCTTGTCCTGTTTGGTGGAGATAATATTTAATAAAATAAGTAGAAATCTACTAAAAGTTTCGTTTGTTTATATTGCCATCCTGAGATAATCGTCTCCATGCTCCAAATCCATTTTAAAGCCATTTCAAAGGCATTTTGCGCATACATGAAATGAACACATTTTTCTCCAAAACTATAACAGATGCAAGCTTGTCCTGTTTGGTGGAGATGATATTTAATAAAATAAGTAGAAATCCACTAAAAGTTTTGTTTGGTTATCTTGCAATCCCGAGATAATCGTCTCCATGCTCCAAATCCATTTTAAAGCCATTTTTAAGGCATTTCGCGCATACATGAAATGAACACATTTTTCTCCAAAACTATAACAGATGCAAGCTTGTCCTGTTTGGTGGAGATGATATTTAATAAAATAAGTAGAAATCCACTAAAAGTTTTGTTTGGTTATCTTGCAATCCTGAGATAATCGTCTCCGTGCTCCAAATCCATTTTAAAGCCATTTTAAGGCATTTCGCGCATACATGAAATGAACACATTTTTCTCCAAAACTATAACAGATGCAAGCTTGTCCTGTTTGGTGGAGATGATATTTAATAAAATAAGTAGAAATCCACTAAAAGTTTTGTTTGGTTATCTTGCAATCCCGAGATAATCGTCTCCATGCTCCAAATCCATTTTAAAGCCATTTTTAAGGCATTTCGCGCATACATGAAATGAACACATTTTTCTCCAAAACTATAACAGATGCAAGCTTGTCCTGTTTGGTGGAGATAATATTTAATAAAGTAAGTAGAAATCTACTAAAAGTTTCGTTTGTTTATATTGCCATCCTGAGATAATCGTCTCCATGCTCCAAATCCATTTTAAAGCCATTTCAAAGGCATTTTGCGCATACATGAAATGAACACATTTTTCTCCAAAACTATAACACATGCAAGCTTGTCCTGTTTGGTGGAGATGATATTTAATAAAATAAGTAGAAATCCACTAAAAGTTTTGTTTGGTTATCTTGCAATCCCGAGATAATCGTCTCCATGCTCCAAATCCATTTTAAAGCCATTTTTAAGGCATTTCGCGCATACATGAAATGAACACATTTTTCTCCAAAACTATAACAGATGCAAGCTTGTCCTGTTTGGTGGAGATGATATTTAATAAAATAAGTAGAAATCCACTAAAAGTTTTGTTTGGTTATCTTGCAATCTCGAGATAATCGTCTCCATGCTTCAAATGCTCTTAAAACCCATTTCTAAGGCATTTCGCGCATAAATGAAATGAACACATTTTTCTTTAAAACTATAACAGATGCAAGCTTGTCCTGTTTGGTGGAGATGATATTTAATAAAATAAGTAGAAATCCACTAAAAGTTTTGTTTGGTTATCTTGCAATCCCGAGATAATCGTCTCCATGCTCCAAATCCATTTTAAAGCCATTTTTAAGGCATTTCGCGCATACATGAAATGAACACATTTTTCTCCAAAACTATAACAGATGCAAGCTTGTCCTGTTTGGTGGAGATAATATTTAATAAAGTAGAAATCTACTAAAAGTTTCGTTTGTTTATATTGCCATCCTGAGATAATCGTCTTCATGCTCCAAATCCATTTTAAAGCCATTTTAAAGGCATTTTGCGCATACATGAAATGAACACATTTTTCTCCAAAACTATAACAGATGCAAGCTTGTCCTGTTTGGTGGAGATGATATTTAATAAAATAAGTAGAAATCCACTAAAAGTTTTGTTTGGTTATCTTGCAATCCCGAGATAATCGTCTCCATGCTCCAAATCCATTTTAAAGCCATTTTTAAGGCATTTCGCGCATACATGAAATGAACACATTTTTCTCCAAAACTATAACAGATGCAAGCTTGTCCTGTTTGGTGGAGATGATATTTAATAAAATAAGTAGAAATCCACTAAAAGTTTTGTTTGGTTATCTTGCAATCCCGAGATAATCGTCTCCGTGCTCCAAATCCATTTTAAAGCCATTTTTAAGGCATTTCGCGCATACATGAAATGAACACATTTTTCTCCAAAACTATAACAGATGCAAGCTTGTCCTGTTTGGTGGAGATAATATTTAATAAAATAAGTAGAAATCTACTAAAAGTTTCGTTTGTTTATATTGCCATCCTGAGATAATCGTCTCCATGCTCCAAATCCATTTTAAAGCCATTTCAAAGGCATTTTGCGCATACATGAAATGAACACATTTTTCTCCAAAACTATAACACATGCAAGCTTGTCCTGTTTGGTGGAGATGATATTTAATAAAATAAGTAGAAATCCACTAAAAGTTTTGTTTGGTTATCTTGCAATCCCGAGATAATCGTCTCCATGCTACAAATCCATTTTAAAGCCATTTTTAAGGCATTTCGCGCATACATGAAATGAACACATTTTTCTCCAAAACTATAACAGATGCAAGCTTGTCCTGTTTGGTGGAGATGATATTTAATAAAATAAGTAGAAATCCACTAAAAGTTTTGTTTTGTTATCTTGCAATCCCGAGATAATCGTCTCCATGCTTCAAATCCATTTTAAAGCCATTTTTAAGGCATTTCGCGCATACATGAAATGAACACATTTTTCTCCAAAACTATAACAGATGCAAGCTTGTCCTGTTTGGTGGAGATAATATTTAATAAAATAAGTAGAAATCTACTAAAAGTTTCGTTTGTTTATATTGCCATCCTGAGATAATCGTCTCCATGCTCCAAATCCATTTTAAAGCCATTTCAAAGGCATTTTGCGCATACATGAAATGAACACATTTTTCTCCAAAACTATAACAGATGCAAGCTTGTCCTGTTTGGTGGAGATGATATTTAATAAAATAAGTAGAAATCCACTAAAAGTTTTGTTTGGTTATCTTGCAATCCCGAGATAATCGTCTCCATGCTCCAAATCCATTATAAAGCCATTTTTAAGGCATTTCGCGCATACATGAAATGAACACATTTTTCTCCAAAACTATAACAGATGCAAGCTTGTCCTGTTTGGTGGAGATGATATTTAATAAAATAAGTAGAAATCCACTAAAAGTTTTGTTTGGTTATCTTGCAATCTCGAGATAATCGTGTCCATGCTTCAAATGCTATTAAAACCCATTTCTAAGGCATTTTGCGCATAAATGAAATGAACACATTTTTCTCCAAAACTATAACAGATGCAAGCTTGTCCTGTTTGGTGGAGATGATATTTAATAAAATAAGTAGAAATCCACTAAAAGTTTTGTTTGGTTATCTTGCAGTCCCGAGATAATCGTCTCCATGCTCCATATCCATTTTAAAGCCATTTTTAAGGCATTTCGCGCATACATGAAATGAACACATTTTTCTCCAAAACTATAACAGATGCAAGCTTGTCCTGTTTGGTGGAGATGATATTTAATAAAATAAGTAGAAATCCACTAAAAGTTTTGTTTGGTTATCTTGCAATCTCGAGATAATCGTCTCCATGCTTCAAATGCTCTTAAAACCCATTTCTAAGGCATTTCGCGCATAAATGAAATGAACACATTTTTCTTTAAAACTATAACAGATGCAAGCTTGTCCTGTTTGGTGGAGATGATATTTAATAAAATAAGTAGAAATCCACTAAAAGTTTTGTTTGGTTATCTTGCAATCCCGAGATAATCGTCTCCATGCTTCAAATCCATTTTAAAGCCATTTTTAAGGCATTTCGCGCATACATGAAATGAACACATTTTTCTCCAAAACTATAACAGATGCAAGCTTGTCCTGTTTGGTGGAGATAATATTTAATAAAATAAGTAGAAATCTACTAAAAGTTTCGTTTGTTTATATTGCCATCCTGAGATAATCGTCTCCATGCTCCAAATCCATTTTAAAGCCATTTCAAAGGCATTTTGCGCATACATGAAATGAACACATTTTTCTCCAAAACTATAACAGATGCAAGCTTGTCCTGTTTGGTGGGGATGATATTTAATAAAATAAGTAGAAATCCACTAAAAGTTTTGTTTGGTTATCTTGCAATCCCGAGATAATCGTCTCCATACTCCAAATCCATTTTAAAGCCATTTTTAAGGCATTTCGCGCATACATGAAATGAACACATTTTTCTCCCAAACTATAACAGATGCAAGCTTGTCCTGTTTGGTGGAGATGATATTTAATAAAATAAGTAGAAATCCACTAAAAGTTTTGTTTGGTTATCTTGCAATCCCGAGATAATCGTCTCCATGCTCCAAATCCATTTTAAAGCCATTTTTAAGGCATTTCGCGCATACATGAAATGAACACATTTTTCTCCAAAACTATAACAGATGCAAGCTTGTCCTGTTTGGTGGAGATGATATTTAATAAAATAAGTAGAAATCCACTAAAAGTTTTGTTTGGTTATCTTGCAATCTCGAGATAATCGTCTCCATGCTTCAAATGCTATTAAAACCCATTTCTAAGGCATTTCGCGCATAAATGAAATGAACACATTTTTCTCCAAAACTATAACAGATGCAAGCTTGTCCTGTTTGGTGGAGATGATATTTAATAAAATAAGTAAAAATCCACTAAAAGTTTTGTTTGGTTATCTTGCAATCCCGAGATAATCGTCTCCATGCTCCAAATCCATTTTAAAGCCATTTTTAAGGCATTTCGCGCATACATGAAATGAACACATTTTTCTCCAAAACTATAACAGATGCAAGCTTGTCCTGTTTGGTGGAGATGATATTTAATAAAATAAGTAGAAATCCACTAAAAGTTTTGTTTGGTTATCTTGCAATCTCGAGATAATCGTCTCCATGCTTCAAATGCTCTTAAAACCCATTTCTAAGGCATTTCGCGCATAAATGAAATGAACACATTTTTCTTTAAAACTATAACAGATGCAAGCTTGTCCTGTTTGGTGGAGATGATATTTAATAAAATAAGTAGAAATCCACTAAAAGTTTTGTTTGGTTATCTTGCAATCCCGAGATAATCGTCTCCATGCTCCAAATCCATTTTAAAGCCATTTTTAAGGCATTTCGCGCATACATGAAATGAACACATTTTTCTTCAAAACTATAACAGATGCAAGCTTGTCCTGTTTGGTGGAGATAATATTTAATAAAATAAGTAGAAATCTACTAAAAGTTTCGTTTGTTTATATTGCCATCCTGAGATAATCGTCTCCATGCTCCAAATCCATTTTAAAGCCATTTCAAAGGCATTTTGCGCATACATGAAATGAACACATTTTTCTCCAAAACTATAACAGATGCAAGCTTGTCCTGTTTGGTGGAGATGATATTTAATAAAATAAGTAGAAATCCACTAAAAGTTTTGTTTGGTTATCTTGCAATCCCGAGATAATCGTCTCCATGCTCCAAATCCATTTTAAAGCCATTTTTAAGGCATTTCGCGCATACATGAAATGAACACATTTTTCTCCAAAACTATAACAGATGCAAGCTTGTCCTGTTTGGTGGAGATGATATTTAATAAAATAAGTAGAAATCCACTAAAAGTTTTGTTTGGTTATCTTGCAATCCTGAGATAATCGTCTCCGTGCTCCAAATCCATTTTAAAGCCATTTTTAAGGCATTTCGCGCATACATGAAATGAACACATTTTTCTCCAAAACTATAACAGATGCAAGCTTGTCCTGTTTGGTGGAGATAATATTTAATAAAATAAGTAGAAATCTACTAAAAGTTTCGTTTGTTTATATTGCCATCCTGAGATAATCGTCTCCATGCTCCAAATCCATTTTAAAGCCATTTCAAAGGCATTTTGCGCATACATGAAATGAACACATTTTTCTCCAAAACTATAACACATGCAAGCTTGTCCTGTTTGGTGGAGATGATATTTAATAAAATAAGTAGAAATCCACTAAAAGTTTTGTTTGGTTATCTTGCAATCCCGAGATAATCGTCTCCATGCTCCAAATCCATTTTAAAGCCATTTTTAAGGCATTTCGCGCATACATGAAATGAACACATTTTTCTCCAAAACTATAACAGATGCAAGCTTGTCCTGTTTGGTGGAGATGATATTTAATAAAATAAGTAGAAATCCACTAAAAGTTTTGTTTGGTTATCTTGCAATCCCGAGATAATCGTCTCCATGCTCCAAATCCATTTTAAAGCCATTTTTAAGGCATTTCGCGCATACATGAAATGAACACATTTTTCTCCAAAACTATAACAGATGCAAGCTTGTCCTGTTTGGTGGAGATAATATTTAATAAAGTAGAAATCTACTAAAAGTTTCGTTTGTTTATATTGCCATCCTGAGATAATCGTCTTCATGCTCCAAATCCATTTTAAAGCCATTTTAAAGGCATTTTGCGCATACATGAAATGAACACATTTTTCTCCAAAACTATAACAGATGCAAGCTTGTCCTGTTTGGTGGAGATGATATTTAATAAAATAAGTAGAAATCCACTAAAAGTTTTGTTTGGTTATCTTGCAATCCCGAGATAATCGTCTCCATGCTCCAAATCCATTTTAAAGCCATTTTTAAGGCATTTCGCGCATACATGAAATGAACACATTTTTCTCCAAAACTATAACAGATGCAAGCTTGTCCTGTTTGGTGGAGATGATATTTAATAAAATAAGTAGAAATCCACTAAAAGTTTTGTTTGGTTATCTTGCAATCCCGAGATAATCGTCTCCGTGCTCCAAATCCATTTTAAAGCCATTTTTAAGGCATTTCGCGCATACATGAAATGAACACATTTTTCTCCAAAACTATAACAGATGCAAGCTTGTCCTGTTTGGTGGAGATAATATTTAATAAAATAAGTAGAAATCTACTAAAAGTTTCGTTTGTTTATATTGCCATCCTGAGATAATCGTCTCCATGCTCCAAATCCATTTTAAAGCCATTTCAAAGGCATTTTGCGCATACATGAAATGAACACATTTTTCTCCAAAACTATAACACATGCAAGCTTGTCCTGTTTGGTGGAGATGATATTTAATAAAATAAGTAGAAATCCACTAAAAGTTTTGTTTGGTTATCTTGCAATCCCGAGATAATCGTCTCCATGCTACAAATCCATTTTAAAGCCATTTTTAAGGCATTTCGCGCATACATGAAATGAACACATTTTTCTCCAAAACTATAACAGATGCAAGCTTGTCCTGTTTGGTGGAGATGATATTTAATAAAATAAGTAGAAATCCACTAAAAGTTTTGTTTTGTTATCTTGCAATCCCGAGATAATCGTCTCCATGCTTCAAATCCATTTTAAAGCCATTTTTAAGGCATTTCGCGCATACATGAAATGAACACATTTTTCTCCAAAACTATAACAGATGCAAGCTTGTCCTGTTTGGTGGAGATAATATTTAATAAAATAAGTAGAAATCTACTAAAAGTTTCGTTTGTTTATATTGCCATCCTGAGATAATCGTCTCCATGCTCCAAATCCATTTTAAAGCCATTTCAAAGGCATTTTGCGCATACATGAAATGAACACATTTTTCTCCAAAACTATAACAGATGCAAGCTTGTCCTGTTTGGTGGAGATGATATTTAATAAAATAAGTAGAAATCCACTAAAAGTTTTGTTTGGTTATCTTGCAATCCCGAGATAATCGTCTCCATGCTCCAAATCCATTATAAAGCCATTTTTAAGGCATTTCGCGCATACATGAAATGAACACATTTTTCTCCAAAACTATAACAGATGCAAGCTTGTCCTGTTTGGTGGAGATGATATTTAATAAAATAAGTAGAAATCCACTAAAAGTTTTGTTTGGTTATCTTGCAATCTCGAGATAATCGTGTCCATGCTTCAAATGCTATTAAAACCCATTTCTAAGGCATTTTGCGCATAAATGAAATGAACACATTTTTCTCCAAAACTATAACAGATGCAAGCTTGTCCTGTTTGGTGGAGATGATATTTAATAAAATAAGTAGAAATCCACTAAAAGTTTTGTTTGGTTATCTTGCAGTCCCGAGATAATCGTCTCCATGCTCCATATCCATTTTAAAGCCATTTTTAAGGCATTTCGCGCATACATGAAATGAACACATTTTTCTCCAAAACTATAACAGATGCAAGCTTGTCCTGTTTGGTGGAGATGATATTTAATAAAATAAGTAGAAATCCACTAAAAGTTTTGTTTGGTTATCTTGCAATCTCGAGATAATCGTCTCCATGCTTCAAATGCTCTTAAAACCCATTTCTAAGGCATTTCGCGCATAAATGAAATGAACACATTTTTCTTTAAAACTATAACAGATGCAAGCTTGTCCTGTTTGGTGGAGATGATATTTAATAAAATAAGTAGAAATCCACTAAAAGTTTTGTTTGGTTATCTTGCAATCCCGAGATAATCGTCTCCATGCTTCAAATCCATTTTAAAGCCATTTTTAAGGCATTTCGCGCATACATGAAATGAACACATTTTTCTCCAAAACTATAACAGATGCAAGCTTGTCCTGTTTGGTGGAGATAATATTTAATAAAATAAGTAGAAATCTACTAAAAGTTTCGTTTGTTTATATTGCCATCCTGAGATAATCGTCTCCATGCTCCAAATCCATTTTAAAGCCATTTCAAAGGCATTTTGCGCATACATGAAATGAACACATTTTTCTCCAAAACTATAACAGATGCAAGCTTGTCCTGTTTGGTGGGGATGATATTTAATAAAATAAGTAGAAATCCACTAAAAGTTTTGTTTGGTTATCTTGCAATCCCGAGATAATCGTCTCCATACTCCAAATCCATTTTAAAGCCATTTTTAAGGCATTTCGCGCATACATGAAATGAACACATTTTTCTCCCAAACTATAACAGATGCAAGCTTGTCCTGTTTGGTGGAGATGATATTTAATAAAATAAGTAGAAATCCACTAAAAGTTTTGTTTGGTTATCTTGCAATCCCGAGATAATCGTCTCCATGCTCCAAATCCATTTTAAAGCCATTTTTAAGGCATTTCGCGCATACATGAAATGAACACATTTTTCTCCAAAACTATAACAGATGCAAGCTTGTCCTGTTTGGTGGAGATGATATTTAATAAAATAAGTAGAAATCCACTAAAAGTTTTGTTTGGTTATCTTGCAATCTCGAGATAATCGTCTCCATGCTTCAAATGCTATTAAAACCCATTTCTAAGGCATTTCGCGCATAAATGAAATGAACACATTTTTCTCCAAAACTATAACAGATGCAAGCTTGTCCTGTTTGGTGGAGATGATATTTAATAAAATAAGTAAAAATCCACTAAAAGTTTTGTTTGGTTATCTTGCAATCCCGAGATAATCGTCTCCATGCTCCAAATCCATTTTAAAGCCATTTTTAAGGCATTTCGCGCATACATGAAATGAACACATTTTTCTCCAAAACTATAACAGATGCAAGCTTGTCCTGTTTGGTGGAGATGATATTTAATAAAATAAGTAGAAATCCACTAAAAGTTTTGTTTGGTTATCTTGCAATCTCGAGATAATCGTCTCCATGCTTCAAATGCTCTTAAAACCCATTTCTAAGGCATTTCGCGCATAAATGAAATGAACACATTTTTCTTTAAAACTATAACAGATGCAAGCTTGTCCTGTTTGGTGGAGATGATATTTAATAAAATAAGTAGAAATCCACTAAAAGTTTTGTTTGGTTATCTTGCAATCCCGAGATAATCGTCTCCATGCTCCAAATCCATTTTAAAGCCATTTTTAAGGCATTTCGCGCATACATGAAATGAACACATTTTTCTTCAAAACTATAACAGATGCAAGCTTGTCCTGTTTGGTGGAGATAATATTTAATAAAATAAGTAGAAATCTACTAAAAGTTTCGTTTGTTTATATTGCCATCCTGAGATAATCGTCTCCATGCTCCAAATCCATTTTAAAGCCATTTCAAAGGCATTTTGCGCATACATGAAATGAACACATTTTTCTCCAAAACTATAACAGATGCAAGCTTGTCCTGTTTGGTGGAGATGATATTTAATAAAATAAGTAGAAATCCACTAAAAGTTTTGTTTGGTTATCTTGCAATCCCGAGATAATCGTCTCCATGCTCCAAATCCATTTTAAAGCCATTTTTAAGGCATTTCGCGCATACATGAAATGAACACATTTTTCTCCAAAACTATAACAGATGCAAGCTTGTCCTGTTTGGTGGAGATGATATTTAATAAAATAAGTAGAAATCCACTAAAAGTTTTGTTTGGTTATCTTGCAATCCTGAGATAATCGTCTCCGTGCTCCAAATCCATTTTAAAGCCATTTTTAAGGCATTTCGCGCATACATGAAATGAACACATTTTTCTCCAAAACTATAACAGATGCAAGCTTGTCCTGTTTGGTGGAGATAATATTTAATAAAATAAGTAGAAATCTACTAAAAGTTTCGTTTGTTTATATTGCCATCCTGAGATAATCGTCTCCATGCTCCAAATCCATTTTAAAGCCATTTCAAAGGCATTTTGCGCATACATGAAATGAACACATTTTTCTCCAAAACTATAACACATGCAAGCTTGTCCTGTTTGGTGGAGATGATATTTAATAAAATAAGTAGAAATCCACTAAAAGTTTTGTTTGGTTATCTTGCAATCCCGAGATAATCGTCTCCATGCTCCAAATCCATTTTAAAGCCATTTTTAAGGCATTTCGCGCATACATGAAATGAACACATTTTTCTCCAAAACTATAACAGATGCAAGCTTGTCCTGTTTGGTGGAGATGATATTTAATAAAATAAGTAGAAATCCACTAAAAGTTTTGTTTGGTTATCTTGCAATCCTGAGATAATCGTCTCCGTGCTTTAAATCCATTTTAAAGCCATTTTTAAGGCATTTCGCGCATACATGAAATGAACACATTTTTCTCCAAAACTATAACAGATGCAAGCTTGTCCTGTTTGGTGGAGATAATATTTAATAAAATAAGTAGAAATCTACTAAAAGTTTCGTTTGTTTATATTGCCATCCTGAGATAATCGTCTCCATGCTCCAAATCCATTTTAAAGCCATTTCAAAGGCATTTTGCGCATACATGAAATGAACACATTTTTCTCCAAAACTATAACACATGCAAGCTTGTCCTGTTTGGTGGAGATGATATTTAATAAAATAAGTAGAAATCCACTAAAAGTTTTGTTTGGTTATCTTGCAATCTCGAGATAATCGTCTCCATGCTTCAAATGCTCTTAAAACCCATTTCTAAGGCATTTCGCGCATAAATGAAATGAACACATTTTTCTTTAAAACTATAACAGATGCAAGCTTGTCCTGTTTGGTGGAGATGATATTTAATAAAATAAGTAGAAATCCACTAAAAGTTTTGTTTGGTTATCTTGCAATCCCGAGATAATCGTCTCCATGCTTCAAATCCATTTTAAAGCCATTTTTAAGGCATTTCGCGCATACATGAAATGAACACATTTTTCTCCAAAACTATAACAGATGCAAGCTTGTCCTGTTTGGTGGAGATAATATTTAATAAAATAAGTAGAAATCTACTAAAAGTTTCGTTTGTTTATATTGCCATCCTGAGATAATCGTCTCCATGCTCCAAATCCATTTTAAAGCCATTTCAAAGGCATTTTGCGCATACATGAAATGAACACATTTTTCTCCAAAACTATAACACATGCAAGCTTGTCCTGTTTGGTGGAGATGATATTTAATAAAATAAGTAGAAATCCACTAAAAGTTTTGTTTGGTTATCTTGCAATCCCGAGATAATCGTCTCCATGCTCCAAATCCATTTTAAAGCCATTTTTAAGGCATTTCGCGCATACATGAAATGAACACATTTTTCTCCAAAACTATAACAGATGCAAGCTTGTCCTGTTTGGTGGAGATGATATTTAATAAAATAAGTAGAAATCCACTAAAAGTTTTGTTTGGTTATCTTGCAATCCCGAGATAATCGTCTCCATGCTCCAAATCCATTTTAAAGCCATTTTTAAGGCATTTCGCGCATACATGAAATGAACACATTTTTCTCCAAAACTATAACAGATGCAAGCTTGTCCTGTTTGGTGGAGATAATATTTAATAAAATAAGTAGAAATCTACTAAAAGTTTCGTTTGTTTATATTGCCATCCTGAGATAATCGTCTCCATGCTCCAAATCCATTTTAAAGCCATTTCAAAGGCATTTTGCGCATACATGAAATGAACACATTTTTCTCCAAAACTATAACACATGCAAGCTTGTCCTGTTTGGTGGAGATGATATTTAATAAAATAAGTAGAAATCCACTAAAAGTTTTGTTTGGTTATCTTGCAATCCCGAGATAATCGTCTCCATGCTCCAAATCCATTTTAAAGCCATTTTTAAGGCATTTCGCGCATACATGAAATGAACACATTTTTCTCCAAAACTATAACAGATGCAAGCTTGTCCTGTTTGGTGGAGATGATATTTAATAAAATAAGTAGAAATCCACTAAAAGTTTTGTTTGGTTATCTTGCAATCTCGAGATAATCGTCTCCATGCTTCAAATGCTATTAAAACCCATTTCTAAGGCATTTTGCGCATAAATGAAATGAACACATTTTTCTCCAAAACTATAACAGATGCAAGCTTGTCCTGTTTGGTGGAGATGATATTTAATAAAATAAGTAGAAATCCACTAAAAGTTTTGTTTGGTTATCTTGCAGTCCCGAGATAATCGTCTCCATGCTCCATATCCATTTTAAAGCCATTTTTAAGGCATTTCGCGCATACATGAAATGAACACATTTTTCTCCAAAACTATAACAGATGCAAGCTTGTCCTGTTTGGTGGAGATGATATTTAATAAAATAAGTAGAAATCCACTAAAAGTTTTGTTTGGTTATCTTGCAATCTCGAGATAATCGTCTCCATGCTTCAAATGCTCTTAAAACCCATTTCTAAGGCATTTCGCGCATAAATGAAATGAACACATTTTTCTTTAAAACTATAACAGATGCAAGCTTGTCCTGTTTGGTGGAGATGATATTTAATAAAATAAGTAGAAATCCACTAAAAGTTTTGTTTGGTTATCTTGCAATCCCGAGATAATCGTCTCCATGCTTCAAATCCATTTTAAAGCCATTTTTAAGGCATTTCGCGCATACATGAAATGAACACATTTTTCTCCAAAACTATAACAGATGCAAGCTTGTCCTGTTTGGTGGAGATAATATTTAATAAAATAAGTAGAAATCTACTAAAAGTTTCGTTTGTTTATATTGCCATCCTGAGATAATCGTCTCCATGCTCCAAATCCATTTTAAAGCCATTTCAAAGGCATTTTGCGCATACATGAAATGAACACATTTTTCTCCAAAACTATAACACATGCAAGCTTGTCCTGTTTGGTGGAGATGATATTTAATAAAATAAGTAGAAATCCACTAAAAGTTTTGTTTGGTTATCTTGCAATCCCGAGATAATCGTCTCCATGCTCCAAATCCATTTTAAAGCCATTTTTAAGGCATTTCGCGCATACATGAAATGAACACATTTTTCTCCAAAACTATAACAGATGCAAGCTTGTCCTGTTTGGTGGAGATGATATTTAATAAAATAAGTAGAAATCCACTAAAAGTTTTGTTTGGTTATCTTGCAATCCCGAGATAATCGTCTCCATGCTCCAAATCCATTTTAAAGCCATTTTTAAGGCATTTCGCGCATACATGAAATGAACACATTTTTCTCCAAAACTATAACAGATGCAAGCTTGTCCTGTTTGGTGGAGATAATATTTAATAAAATAAGTAGAAATCTACTAAAAGTTTCGTTTGTTTATATTGCCATCCTGAGATAATCGTCTCCATGCTCCAAATCCATTTTAAAGCCATTTCAAAGGCATTTTGCGCATACATGAAATGAACACATTTTTCTCCAAAACTATAACACATGCAAGCTTGTCCTGTTTGGTGGAGATGATATTTAATAAAATAAGTAGAAATCCACTAAAAGTTTTGTTTGGTTATCTTGCAATCCCGAGATAATCGTCTCCATGCTCCAAATCCATTTTAAAGCCATTTTTATGGCATTTCGCGCATACATGAAATGAACACATTTTTCTCCAAAACTATAACAGATGCAAGCTTGTCCTGTTTGGTGGAGATGATATTTAATAAAATAAGTAGAAATCCACTAAAAGTTTTGTTTGGTTATCTTGCAATCTCGAGATAATCGTCTCCATGCTTCAAATGCTATTAAAACCCATTTCTAAGGCATTTTGCGCATAAATGAAATGAACACATTTTTCTCCAAAACTATAACAGATGCAAGCTTGTCCTGTTTGGTGGAGATGATATTTAATAAAATAAGTAGAAATCCACTAAAAGTTTTGTTTGGTTATCTTGCAGTCCCGAGATAATCGTCTCCATGCTCCATATCCATTTTAAAGCCATTTTTAAGGCATTTCGCGCATACATGAAATGAACACATTTTTCTCCAAAACTATAACAGATGCAAGCTTGTCCTGTTTGGTGGAGATGATATTTAATAAAATAAGTAGAAATCCACTAAAAGTTTTGTTTGGTTATCTTGCAATCTCGAGATAATCGTCTCCATGCTTCAAATGCTCTTAAAACCCATTTCTAAGGCATTTCGCGCATAAATGAAATGAACACATTTTTCTTTAAAACTATAACAGATGCAAGCTTGTCCTGTTTGGTGGAGATGATATTTAATAAAATAAGTAGAAATCCACTAAAAGTTTTGTTTGGTTATCTTGCAATCCCGAGATAATCGTCTCCATGCTTCAAATCCATTTTAAAGCCATTTTTAAGGCATTTCGCGCATACATGAAATGAACACATTTTTCTCCCAAACTATAACAGATGCAAGCTTGTCCTGTTTGGTGGAGATGATATTTAATAAAATAAGTAGAAATCCACTAAAAGTTTTGTTTGGTTATCTTGCAATCCCGAGATAATCGTCTCCATGCTCCAAATCCATTTTAAAGCCATTTTTAAGGCATTTCGCGCATACATGAAATGAACACATTTTTCTCCAAAACTATAACAGATGCAAGCTTGTCCTGTTTGGTGGAGATGATATTTAATAAAATAAGTAGAAATCCACTAAAAGTTTTGTTTGGTTATCTTGCAATCTCGAGATAATCGTCTCCATGCTTCAAATGCTATTAAAACCCATTTCTAAGGCATTTCGCGCATAAATGAAATGAACACATTTTTCTCCAAAACTATAACAGATGCAAGCTTGTCCTGTTTGGTGGAGATGGTATTTAATAAAATAAGTAGAAATCCACTAAAAGTTTTGTTTGGTTATCTTGCAATCCCGAGATAATCGTCTCCATGCTCCAAATCCATTTTAAAGCCATTTTTAAGGCATTTCGCGCATACATGAAATGAACACATTTTTCTCCAAAACTATAACAGATGCAAGCTTGTCCTGTTTGGTGGAGATGATATTTAATAAAATAAGTAGAAATCCACTAAAAGTTTTGTTTGGTTATCTTGCAATCTCGAGATAATCGTCTCCATGCTTCAAATGCTCTTAAAACCCATTTCTAAGGCATTTCGCGCATAAATGAAATGAACACATTTTTCTTTAAAACTATAACAGATGCAAGCTTGTCCTGTTTGGTGGAGATGATATTTAATAAAATAAGTAGAAATCCACTAAAAGTTTTGTTTGGTTATCTTGCAATCCCGAGATAATCGTCTCCATGCTCCAAATCCATTTTAAAGCCATTTTTAAGGCATTTCGCGCATACATGAAATGAACACATTTTTCTTCAAAACTATAACAGATGCAAGCTTGTCCTGTTTGGTGGAGATAATATTTAATAAAATAAGTAGAAATCTACTAAAAGTTTCGTTTGTTTATATTGCCATCCTGAGATAATCGTCTCCATGCTCCAAATCCATTTTAAAGCCATTTCAAAGGCATTTTGCGCATACATGTAATGAACACATTTTTCTCCAAAACTATAACAGATGCAAGCTTGTCCTGTTTGGTGGAGATGATATTTAATAAAATAAGTAGAAATCCACTAAAAGTTTTGTTTGGTTATCTTGCAATCCCGAGATAATCGTCTCCATGCTCCAAATCCATTTTAAAGCCATTTTTAAGGCATTTCGCGCATACATGAAATGAACACATTTTTCTCCAAAACTATAACAGATGCAAGCTTGTCCTGTTTGGTGGAGATGATATTTAATAAAATAAGTAGAAATCCACTAAAAGTTTTGTTTGGTTATCTTGCAATCCCGAGATAATCGTCTCCATGCTAGAAATCCATTGTAAAGCCATTTTTAAGGCATTTCGCGCATACATGAAATGAACACATTTTTCTCCAAAACTATAACAGATGCAAGCTTGTTCTGTTTGGTGGAGATAATATTTAATAAAATAAGTAGAAATCTACTAAAAGTTTCGTTTGTTTATATTGCCATCCTGAGATAATCGTCTCCATGCTCCAAATCCATTTTAAAGCCATTTCAAAGGCATTTTGCGCATACATGAAATGAACACATTTTTCTCCAAAACTATAACACATGCAAGCTTGTCCTGTTTGGTGGAGATGATATTTAATAAAATAAGTAGAAATCCACTAAAAGTTTTGTTTGGTTATCTTGCAATCCCGAGATAATCGTCTCCATGCTCCAAATCCATTTTAAAGCCATTTTTAAGGCATTTCGCGCATACATGAAATGAACACATTTTTCTCCAAAACTATAACAGATGCAAGCTTGTCCTGTTTGGTGGAGATGATATTTAATAAAATAAGTAGAAATCCACTAAAAGTTTTGTTTGGTTATCTTGCAATCTCGAGATAATCGTCTCCATGCTTCAAATGCTATTAAAACCCATTTCTAAGACATTTCGCGCATAAATGAAATGAACACATTTTTCTCCAAAACTATAACAGATGCAAGCTTGTCCTGTTTGGTGGAGATGATATTTAATAAAATAAGTAGAAATCCACTAAAAGTTTTGTTTGGTTATCTTGCAATCCCGAGATAATCGTCTCCATGCTCCAAATCCATTTTAAAGCCATTTTTAAGGCATTTCGCGCATACATGAAATGAACACATTTTTCTCCAAAACTATAACAGATGCAAGCTTGTCCTGTTTGGTGGAGATGATATTTAATAAAATAAGTAGAAATCCACTAAAAGTTTTGTTTGGTTATCTTGCAATCTCGAGATAATCGTCTCCATGCTTCAAATGCTCTTAAAACCCATTTCTAAGGCATTTTGCGCATAAATGAAATGAACACATTTTTCTTTAAAACTATAACAGATGCAAGCTTGTCCTGTTTGGTGGAGATGATATTTAATAAAATAAGTAGAAATCCACTAAAAGTTTTGTTTGGTTATCTTGCAATCCCGAGATAATCGTCTCCATGCTCCAAATCCATTTTAAAGCCATTTTTAAGGCATTTCGTGCATACATGAAATGAACACATTTTTCTCCAAAACTATAACAGATGCAAGCTTGTCCTGTTTGGTGGAATAATATTTAATAAAATAAGTAGAAATCTACTAAAAGTTTTGTTTGTTTATATTGCCATCCTGAGATAATCGTCTCCATGCTCCAAATCCATTTTAAAGCCATTTCAAAGGCATTTTGCGCATACATAAAATGAACACATTTTTCTCCAAAACTATAACAGATGCAAGCTTGTCCTGTTTGGTGGAGATGATATTTAATAAAATAAGTAGAAATCCACTAAACGTTTTGTTTGGTTATCTTGCAATCCCGAGATAATCGTCTCCATGCTCCAAATCCATTTTAAAGCCATTTTTAAGGCATTTCGCGCATACATGAAATGAACACATTTTTCTTCAAAACTATAACAGATGCAAGCTTGTCCTGTTTGGTGGAGATAATATTTAATAAAATAAGTAGAAATCTACTAAAAGTTTCGTTTGTTTATATTGCCATCCTGAGATAATCGTCTCCATGCTCCAAATCCATTTTAAAGCCATTTCAAAGGCATTTTGCGCATACATGTAATGAACACATTTTTCTCCAAAACTATAACAGATGCAAGCTTGTCCTGTTTGGTGGAGATGATATTTAATAAAATAAGTAGAAATCCACTAAAAGTTTTGTTTGGTTATCTTGCAATCCCGAGATAATCGTCTCCATGCTCCAAATCCATTTTAAAGCCATTTTTAAGGCATTTCGCGCATACATGAAATGAACACATTTTTCTCCAAAACTATAACAGATGCAAGCTTGTCCTGTTTGGTGGAGATGATATTTAATAAAATAAGTAGAAATCCACTAAAAGTTTTGTTTGGTTATCTTGCAATCCCGAGATAATCGTCTCCATGCTCCAAATCCATTGTAAAGCCATTTTTAAGGCATTTCGCGCATACATGAAATGAACACATTTTTCTCCAAAACTATAACAGATGCAAGCTTGTCCTGTTTGGTGGAGATAATATTTAATAAAATAAGTAGAAATCTACTAAAAGTTTCGTTTGTTTATATTGCCATCCTGAGATAATCGTCTCCATGCTCCAAATCCATTTTAAAGCCATTTCAAAGGCATTTTGCGCATACATGAAATGAACACATTTTTCTCCAAAACTATAACACAGGCAAGCTTGTCCTGTTTGGTGGAGATGATATTTAATATAATAAGTAGAAATCCACTAAAAGTTTTGTTTGGTTATCTTGCAATCCCGAGATAATCGTCTCCATGCTCCAAATCCATTTTAAAGCCATTTCAAAGGCATTTTGCGCATACATGAAATGAACACATTTTTCTCCAAAACTATAACACATGCAAGCTTGTCCTGTTTGGTGGAGATGATATTTAATAAAATAAGTAGAAATCCACTAAAAGTTTTGTTTGGTTATCTTGCAATCCCGAGATAATCGTCTCCATGCTCCAAATCCATTTTAAAGCCATTTTTAAGGCATTTCGTGCATACATGAAATGAACACATTTTTCTCCAAAACTATAACAGATGCAAGCTTGTCCTGTTTGGTGGAGATAATATTTAATAAAATAAGTAGAAATCTACTAAAAGTTTCGTTTGTTTATATTGCCATCTTGAGATAATCGTCTCCATGCTCCAAATCCATTTTAAAGCCATTTTAAAGGCATTTTGCTCATACATAAAATGAACACATTTTTCTCCAAAACTATAACAGATGCAAGCTTGTCCTGTTTGGTGGAGATGATATTTAATAAAATAAGTAGAAATCCACTAAACGTTTTGTTTCGTTATCTTGCAATCCCGAGATAATCGTCTCCATGCTCCAAATCCATTTTAAAGCCATTTTTAAGGCATTTCGCGCATACATGAAATGAACACATTTTTCTCCAAAACTATAACAGATGCAAGCTTGTCCTGTTTGGTGGAGATGATATTTAATAAAATAAGTAGAAATCCACTAAAAGTTTTGTTTGGTTATCTTGCAATCCCGAGATAATCGTCTCCATGCTCCAAATCCATTTTAAAGCCATTTTTAAGGCATTTCGCGCATACATGAAATGAACACATTTCTCCAAAACTATAACAGATGCAAGCTTGTCCTGTTTGGTGGAGATAATATTTAACAAAATAAGTTGAAATCTACTAAAAGTTTCGTTTGTTTATATTGCCATCCTGAGATAATCGTCTCCATGCTCCAAATCCATTTTAAAGCCATTTCAAAGGCATTTTGCGCATACATGAAATGAACACATTTTTCTCCAAAACTATAACACATGCAAGCTTGTCCTGTTTGGTGGAGATGATATTTAATAAAATAAGTAGAAATCCACTAAAAGTTTTGTTTGGTTATCTTGCAATCCCGAGATAATCGTCTCCATGCTCCAAATCCATTTTAAAGCCATTTTTAAGGCATTTCGCGCATACATGAAATGAACACATTTTTCTCCAAAACTATAACAGATGCAAGCTTGTCCTGTTTGGTGGAGATGATATTTAATAAAATAAGTAGAAATCCACTAAAAGTTTTGTTTGGTTATCTTGCAATCTCGAGATAATCGTCTCCATGCTTCAAATGCTATTAAAACCCATTTCTAAGGCATTTCGCGCATAAATGAAATGAACACATTTTTCTCCAAAACTATAACAGATGCAAGCTTGTCCTGTTTGGTGGAGATGATATTTAATAAAATAAGTAGAAATCCACTAAAAGTTTTGTTTGGTTATCTTGCAATCCCGAGATAATCGTCTCCATGCTCCAAATCCATTTTAAAGCCATTTTTAAGGCATTTCGCGCATACATGAAATGAACACATTTTTCTCCAAAACTATAACAGATGCAAGCTTGTCCTGTTTGGTGGAGATAATATTTAATAAAATAAGTAGAAATCTACTAAAAGTTTCGTTTGTTTATATTGCCATCCTGAGATAATCGTCTCCATGCTCCAAATCCATTTTAAAGCCATTTCAAAGGCATTTTGCGCATACATGAAATGAACACATTTTTCTCCAAAACTATAACACATGCAAGCTTGTCCTGTTTGGTGGAGATGATATTTAATAAAATAAGTAGAAATCCACTAAAAGTTTTGTTTGGTTATCTTGCAATCCCGAGATAATCGTCTCCATGCTCCAAATCCATTTTAAAGCCATTTCAAAGGCATTTTGCGCATACATGTAATGAACACATTTTTCTCCAAAACTATAACAGATGCAAGCTTGTCCTGTTTGGTGGAGATGATATTTAATAAAATAAGTAGAAATCCACTAAAAGTTTTGTTTGGTTATCTTGCAATCCCGAGATAATCGTCTCCATGCTCCAAATCCATTTTAAAGCCATTTTTAAGGCATTTCGCGCATACATGAAATGAACACATTTTTCTCCAAAACTATAACAGATGCAAGCTTGTCCTGTTTGGTGGAGATGATATTTAATAAAATAAGTAGAAATCCACTAAAAGTTTTGTTTGGTTATCTTGCAATCCCGAGATAATCGTCTCCATGCTCCAAATCCATTGTAAAGCCATTTTTAAGGCATTTCGCGCATACATGAAATGAACACATTTTTCTCCAAAACTATAACAGATGCAAGCTTGTCCTGTTTGGTGGAGATAATATTTAATAAAATAAGTAGAAATCTACTAAAAGTTTCGTTTGTTTATATTGCCATCCTGAGATAATCGTCTCCATGCTCCAAATCCATTTTAAAGCCATTTCAAAGGCATTTTGCGCATACATGAAATGAACACATTTTTCTCCAAAACTATAACACAGGCAAGCTTGTCCTGTTTGGTGGAGATGATATTTAATAAAATAAGTAGAAATCCACTAAAAGTTTTGTTTGGTTATCTTGCAATCCCGAGATAATCGTCTCCATGCTCCAAATCCATTTTAAAGCCATTTCAAAGGCATTTTGCGCATACATGAAATGAACACATTTTTCTCCAAAACTATAACACATGCAAGCTTGTCCTGTTTGGTGGAGATGATATTTAATAAAATAAGTAGAAATCCACTAAAAGTTTTGTTTGGTTATCTTGCAATCCCGAGATAATCGTCTCCATGCTCCAAATCCATTTTAAAGCCATTTTTAAGGCATTTCGTGCATACATGAAATGAACACATTTTTCTCCAAAACTATAACAGATGCAAGCTTGTCCTGTTTGGTGGAGATAATATTTAATAAAATAAGTAGAAATCTACTAAAAGTTTCGTTTGTTTATATTGCCATCTTGAGATAATCGTCTCCATGCTCCAAATCCATTTTAAAGCCATTTTAAAGGCATTTTGCTCATACATAAAATGAACACATTTTTCTCCAAAACTATAACAGATGCAAGCTTGTCCTGTTTGGTGGAGATGATATTTAATAAAATAAGTAGAAATCCACTAAACGTTTTGTTTCGTTATCTTGCAATCCCGAGATAATCGTCTCCATGCTCCAAATCCATTTTAAAGCCATTTTTAAGGCATTTCGCGCATACATGAAATGAACACATTTTTCTCCAAAACTATAACAGATGCAAGCTTGTCCTGTTTGGTGGAGATGATATTTAATAAAATAAGTAGAAATCCACTAAAAGTTTTGTTTGGTTATCTTGCAATCCCGAGATAATCGTCTCCATGCTCCAAATCCATTTTAAAGCCATTTTTAAGGCATTTCGCGCATACATGAAATGAACACATTTCTCCAAAACTATAACAGATGCAAGCTTGTCCTGTTTGGTGGAGATAATATTTAACAAAATAAGTTGAAATCTACTAAAAGTTTCGTTTGTTTATATTGCCATCCTGAGATAATCGTCTCCATGCTCCAAATCCATTTTAAAGCCATTTCAAAGGCATTTTGCGCATACATGAAATGAACACATTTTTCTCCAAAACTATAACACATGCAAGCTTGTCCTGTTTGGTGGAGATGATATTTAATAAAATAAGTAGAAATCCACTAAAAGTTTTGTTTGGTTATCTTGCAATCCCGAGATAATCGTCTCCATGCTCCAAATCCATTTTAAAGCCATTTTTAAGGCATTTCGCGCATACATGAAATGAACACATTTTTCTCCAAAACTATAACAGATGCAAGCTTGTCCTGTTTGGTGGAGATGATATTTAATAAAATAAGTAGAAATCCACTAAAAGTTTTGTTTGGTTATCTTGCAATCTCGAGATAATCGTCTCCATGCTTCAAATGCTATTAAAACCCATTTCTAAGGCATTTCGCGCATAAATGAAATGAACACATTTTTCTCCAAAACTATAACAGATGCAAGCTTGTCCTGTTTGGTGGAGATGATATTTAATAAAATAAGTAGAAATCCACTAAAAGTTTTGTTTGGTTATCTTGCAATCCCGAGATAATCGTCTCCATGCTCCAAATCCATTTTAAAGCCATTTTTAAGGCATTTCGCGCATACATGAAATGAACACATTTTTCTCCAAAACTATAACAGATGCAAGCTTGTCCTGTTTGGTGGAGATAATATTTAATAAAATAAGTAGAAATCTACTAAAAGTTTCGTTTGTTTATATTGCCATCCTGAGATAATCGTCTCCATGCTCCAAATCCATTTTAAAGCCATTTCAAAGGCATTTTGCGCATACATGAAATGAACACATTTTTCTCCAAAACTATAACACATGCAAGCTTGTCCTGTTTGGTGGAGATGATATTTAATAAAATAAGTAGAAATCCACTAAAAGTTTTGTTTGGTTATCTTGCAATCCCGAGATAATCGTCTCCATGCTCCAAATCCATTTTAAAGCCATTTTTAAGGCATTTCGCGCATACATGAAATGAACACATTTTTCTCCAAAACTATAACAGATGCAAGCTTGTCCTGTTTGGTGGAGATGATATTTAATAAAATAAGTAGAAATCCACTAAAAGTTTTGTTTGGTTATCTTGCAATCCCGAGATAATCGTCTCCATGCTCCAAATCCATTTTAAAGCCATTTTTAAGGCATTTCGCGCATACATGAAATGAACACATTTTTCTCCAAAACTATAACAGATGCAAGCTTGTCCTGTTTGGTGGAGATAATATTTAATAAAATAAGTAGAAACCTACTAAAAGTTTCGTTTGTTTATATTGCCATCCTGAGATAATCGTCTCCATGCTCCAAATCCATTTTAAAGCCATTTCAAAGGCATTTTGCGCATACATGAAATGAACACATTTTTCTCCAAAACTATAACACATGCAAGCTTGTCCTGTTTGGTGGAGATGATATTTAATAAAATAAGTAGAAATCCACTAAAAGTTTTGTTTGGTTATCTTGCAATCCCGAGATAATCGTCTCCATGCTCCAAATCCATTTTAAAGCCATTTTTAAGGCATTTCGCGCATACATGAAATGAACACATTTTTCTCCAAAACTATAACAGATGCAAGCTTGTCCTGTTTGGTGGAGATGATATTTAATAAAATAAGTAGAAATCCACTAAAAGTTTTGTTTGGTTATCTTGCAATCTCGAGATAATCGTCTCCATGCTTCAAATGCTATTAAAACCCATTTCTAAGGCATTTTGCGCATAAATGAAATGAACACATTTTTCTCCAAAACTATAACAGATGCAAGCTTGTCCTGTTTGGTGGAGATGATATTTAATAAAATAAGTAGAAATCCACTAAAAGTTTTGTTTGGTTATCTTGCAGTCCCGAGATAATCGTCTCCATGCTCCATATCCATTTTAAAGCCATTTTTAAGGCATTTCGCGCATACATGAAATGAACACATTTTTCTCCAAAACTATAACAGATGCAAGCTTGTCCTGTTTGGTGGAGATGATATTTAATAAAATAAGTAGAAATCCACTAAAAGTTTTGTTTGGTTATCTTGCAATCTCGAGATAATCGTCTCCATGCTTCAAATGCTCTTAAAACCCATTTCTAAGGCATTTCGCGCATAAATGAAATGAACACATTTTTCTTTAAAACTATAACAGATGCAAGCTTGTCCTGTTTGGTGGAGATGATATTTAATAAAATAAGTAGAAATCCACTAAAAGTTTTGTTTGGTTATCTTGCAATCCCGAGATAATCGTCTCCATGCTTCAAATCCATTTTAAAGCCATTTTTAAGGCATTTCGCGCATACATGAAATGAACACATTTTTCTCCAAAACTATAACAGATGCAAGCTTGTCCTGTTTGGTGGAGATAATATTTAATAAAATAAGTAGAAATCTACTAAAAGTTTCGTTTGTTTATATTGCCATCCTGAGATAATCGTCTCCATGCTCCAAATCCATTTTAAAGCCATTTCAAAGGCATTTTGCGCATACATGAAATGAACACATTTTTCTCCAAAACTATAACACATGCAAGCTTGTCCTGTTTGGTGGAGATGATATTTAATAAAATAAGTAGAAATCCACTAAAAGTTTTGTTTGGTTATCTTGCAATCCCGAGATAATCGTCTCCATGCTCCAAATCCATTTTAAAGCCATTTTTAAGGCATTTCGCGCATACATGAAATGAACACATTTTTCTCCAAAACTATAACAGATGCAAGCTTGTCCTGTTTGGTGGAGATGATATTTAATAAAATAAGTAGAAATCCACTAAAAGTTTTGTTTGGTTATCTTGCAATCCCGAGATAATCGTCTCCATGCTCCAAATCCATTTTAAAGCCATTTTTAAGGCATTTCGCGCATACATGAAATGAACACATTTTTCTCCAAAACTATAACAGATGCAAGCTTGTCCTGTTTGGTGGAGATAATATTTAATAAAATAAGTAGAAATCTACTAAAAGTTTCGTTTGTTTATATTGCCATCCTGAGATAATCGTCTCCATGCTCCAAATCCATTTTAAAGCCATTTCAAAGGCATTTTGCGCATACATGAAATGAACACATTTTTCTCCAAAACTATAACACATGCAAGCTTGTCCTGTTTGGTGGAGATGATATTTAATAAAATAAGTAGAAATCCACTAAAAGTTTTGTTTGGTTATCTTGCAATCCCGAGATAATCGTCTCCATGCTCCAAATCCATTTTAAAGCCATTTTTATGGCATTTCGCGCATACATGAAATGAACACATTTTTCTCCAAAACTATAACAGATGCAAGCTTGTCCTGTTTGGTGGAGATGATATTTAATAAAATAAGTAGAAATCCACTAAAAGTTTTGTTTGGTTATCTTGCAATCTCGAGATAATCGTCTCCATGCTTCAAATGCTATTAAAACCCATTTCTAAGGCATTTTGCACATAAATGAAATGAACACATTTTTCTCCAAAACTATAACAGATGCAAGCTTGTCCTGTTTGGTGAAGATGATATTTAATAAAATAAGTAGAAATCCACTAAAAGTTTTGTTTGGTTATCTTGCAGTCCCGAGATAATCGTCTCCATGCTCCATATCCATTTTAAAGCCATTTTTAAGGCATTTCGCGCATACATGAAATGAACACATTTTTCTCCAAAACTATAACAGATGCAAGCTTGTCCTGTTTGGTGGAGATGATATTTAATAAAATAAGTAGAAATCCACTAAAAGTTTTGTTTGGTTATCTTGCAATCTCGAGATAATCGTCTCCATGCTTCAAATGCTCTTAAAACCCATTTCTAAGGCATTTCGCGCATAAATGAAATGAACACATTTTTCTTTAAAACTATAACAGATGCAAGCTTGTCCTGTTTGGTGGAGATGATATTTAATAAAATAAGTAGAAATCCACTAAAAGTTTTGTTTGGTTATCTTGCAATCCCGAGATAATCGTCTCCATGCTTCAAATCCATTTTAAAGCCATTTTTAAGGCATTTCGCGCATACATGAAATGAACACATTTTTCTCCCAAACTATAACAGATGCAAGCTTGTCCTGTTTGGTGGAGATGATATTTAATAAAATAAGTAGAAATCCACTAAAAGTTTTGTTTGGTTATCTTGCAATCCCGAGATAATCGTCTCCATGCTCCAAATCCATTTTAAAGCCATTTTTAAGGCATTTCGCGCATACATGAAATGAACACATTTTTCTCCAAAACTATAACAGATGCAAGCTTGTCCTGTTTGGTGGAGATGATATTTAATAAAATAAGTAGAAATCCACTAAAAGTTTTGTTTGGTTATCTTGCAATCTCGAGATAATCGTCTCCATGCTTCAAATGCTATTAAAACCCATTTCTAAGGCATTTCGCGCATAAATGAAATGAACACATTTTTCTCCAAAACTATAACAGATGCAAGCTTGTCCTGTTTGGTGGAGATGGTATTTAATAAAATAAGTAGAAATCCACTAAAAGTTTTGTTTGGTTATCTTGCAATCCCGAGATAATCGTCTCCATGCTCCAAATCCATTTTAAAGCCATTTTTAAGGCATTTCGCGCATACATGAAATGAACACATTTTTCTCCAAAACTATAACAGATGCAAGCTTGTCCTGTTTGGTGGAGATGATATTTAATAAAATAAGTAGAAATCCACTAAAAGTTTTGTTTGGTTATCTTGCAATCTCGAGATAATCGTCTCCATGCTTCAAATGCTCTTAAAACCCATTTCTAAGGCATTTCGCGCATAAATGAAATGAACACATTTTTCTTTAAAACTATAACAGATGCAAGCTTGTCCTGTTTGGTGGAGATGATATTTAATAAAATAAGTAGAAATCCACTAAAAGTTTTGTTTGGTTATCTTGCAATCCCGAGATAATCGTCTCCATGCTCCAAATCCATTTTAAAGCCATTTTTAAGGCATTTCGCGCATACATGAAATGAACACATTTTTCTTCAAAACTATAACAGATGCAAGCTTGTCCTGTTTGGTGGAGATAATATTTAATAAAATAAGTAGAAATCTACTAAAAGTTTCGTTTGTTTATATTGCCATCCTGAGATAATCGTCTCCATGCTCCAAATCCATTTTAAAGCCATTTCAAAGGCATTTTGCGCATACATGTAATGAACACATTTTTCTCCAAAACTATAACAGATGCAAGCTTGTCCTGTTTGGTGGAGATGATATTTAATAAAATAAGTAGAAATCCACTAAAAGTTTTGTTTGGTTATCTTGCAATCCCGAGATAATCGTCTCCATGCTCCAAATCCATTTTAAAGCCATTTTTAAGGCATTTCGCGCATACATGAAATGAACACATTTTTCTCCAAAACTATAACAGATGCAAGCTTGTCCTGTTTGGTGGAGATGATATTTAATAAAATAAGTAGAAATCCACTAAAAGTTTTGTTTGGTTATCTTGCAATCCCGAGATAATCGTCTCCATGCTAGAAATCCATTGTAAAGCCATTTTTAAGGCATTTCGCGCATACATGAAATGAACACATTTTTCTCCAAAACTATAACAGATGCAAGCTTGTTCTGTTTGGTGGAGATAATATTTAATAAAATAAGTAGAAATCTACTAAAAGTTTCGTTTGTTTATATTGCCATCCTGAGATAATCGTCTCCATGCTCCAAATCCATTTTAAAGCCATTTCAAAGGCATTTTGCGCATACATGAAATGAACACATTTTTCTCCAAAACTATAACACATGCAAGCTTGTCCTGTTTGGTGGAGATGATATTTAATAAAATAAGTAGAAATCCACTAAAAGTTTTGTTTGGTTATCTTGCAATCCCGAGATAATCGTCTCCATGCTCCAAATCCATTTTAAAGCCATTTTTAAGGCATTTCGCGCATACATGAAATGAACACATTTTTCTCCAAAACTATAACAGATGCAAGCTTGTCCTGTTTGGTGGAGATGATATTTAATAAAATAAGTAGAAATCCACTAAAAGTTTTGTTTGGTTATCTTGCAATCTCGAGATAATCGTCTCCATGCTTCAAATGCTATTAAAACCCATTTCTAAGACATTTCGCGCATAAATGAAATGAACACATTTTTCTCCAAAACTATAACAGATGCAAGCTTGTCCTGTTTGGTGGAGATGATATTTAATAAAATAAGTAGAAATCCACTAAAAGTTTTGTTTGGTTATCTTGCAATCCCGAGATAATCGTCTCCATGCTCCAAATCCATTTTAAAGCCATTTTTAAGGCATTTCGCGCATACATGAAATGAACACATTTTTCTCCAAAACTATAACAGATGCAAGCTTGTCCTGTTTGGTGGAGATGATATTTAATAAAATAAGTAGAAATCCACTAAAAGTTTTGTTTGGTTATCTTGCAATCTCGAGATAATCGTCTCCATGCTTCAAATGCTCTTAAAACCCATTTCTAAGGCATTTTGCGCATAAATGAAATGAACACATTTTTCTTTAAAGCTATAACAGATGCAAGCTTGTCCTGTTTGGTTGAGATGATATTTAATAAAATAAGTAGAAATCCACTAAAAGTTTTGTTTGGTTATCTTGCAATCCCGAGATAATCGTCTCCATGCTCCAAATCCATTTTAAAGCCATTTTTAAGGCATTTCGTGCATACATGAAATGAACACATTTTTCTCCAAAACTATAACAGATGCAAGCTTGTCCTGTTTGGTGGAGATAATATTTAATAAAATAAGTAGAAATCTACTAAAAGTTTTGTTTGTTTATATTGCCATCCTGAGATAATCGTCTCCATGCTCCAAATCCATTTTAAAGCCATTTCAAAGGCATTTTGCGCATACATAAAATGAACACATTTTTCTCCAAAACTATAACAGATGCAAGCTTGTCCTGTTTGGTGGAGATGATATTTAATAAAATAAGTAGAAATCCACTAAACGTTTTGTTTGGTTATCTTGCAATCCCGAGATAATCGTCTCCATGCTCCAAATCCATTTTAAAGCCATTTTTAAGGCATTTCGCGCATACATGAAATGAACACATTTTTCTTCAAAACTATAACAGATGCAAGCTTGTCCTGTTTGGTGGAGATAATATTTAATAAAATAAGTAGAAATCTACTAAAAGTTTCGTTTGTTTATATTGCCATCCTGAGATAATCGTCTCCATGCTCCAAATCCATTTTAAAGCCATTTCAAAGGCATTTTGCGCATACATGTAATGAACACATTTTTCTCCAAAACTATAACAGATGCAAGCTTGTCCTGTTTGGTGGAGATGATATTTAATAAAATAAGTAGAAATCCACTAAAAGTTTTGTTTGGTTATCTTGCAATCCCGAGATAATCGTCTCCATGCTCCAAATCCATTTTAAAGCCATTTCTAAGGCATTTCGCGCATACATGAAATGAACACATTTTTCTCCAAAACTATAACAGATGCAAGCTTGTCCTGTTTGGTGGAGATGATATTTAATAAAATAAGTAGAAATCCACTAAAAGTTTTGTTTGGTTATCTTGCAATCCCGAGATAATCGTCTCCATGCTCCAAATCCATTGTAAAGCCATTTTTAAGGCATTTCGCGCATACATGAAATGAACACATTTTTCTCCAAAACTATAACAGATGCAAGCTTGTCCTGTTTGGTGGAGATAATATTTAATAAAATAAGTAGAAATCTACTAAAAGTTTCGTTTGTTTATATTGCCATCCTGAGGTAATCGTCTCCATGCTCCAAATCCATTTTAAAGCCATTTCAAAGGCATTTTGCGCATACATGAAATGAACACATTTTTCTCCAAAACTATAACACAGGCAAGCTTGTCCTGTTTGGTGGAGATGATATTTAATAAAATAAGTAGAAATCCACTAAAAGTTTTGTTTGGTTATCTTGCAATCCCGAGATAATCGTCTCCATGCTCCAAATCCATTTTAAAGCCATTTCAAAGGCATTTTGCGCATACATGAAATGAACACATTTTTCTCCAAAACTATAACAGATGCAAGCTTGTCCTGTTTGGTGGAGATGATATTTAATAAAATAAGTAGAAATCCACTAAAAGTTTTGTTTGGTTATCTTGCAATCCCGAGATAATCGTCTCCATGCTCCAAATCCATTTTAAAGCCATTTTTAAGGCATTTCGTGCATACATGAAATGAACACATTTTTCTCCAAAACTATAACAGATGCAAGCTTGTCCTGTTTGGTGGAGATAATATTTAATAAAATAAGTAGAAATCTACTAAAAGTTTCGTTTGTTTATATTGCCATCTTGAGATAATCGTCTCCATGCTCCAAATCCATTTTAAAGCCATTTTAAAGGCATTTTGCTCATACATAAAATGAACACATTTTTCTCCAAAACTATAACAGATGCAAGCTTGTCCTGTTTGGTGGAGATGATATTTAATAAAATAAGTAGAAATCCACTAAACGTTTTGTTTCGTTATCTTGCAATCCCGAGATAATCGTCTCCATGCTCCAAATCCATTTTAAAGCCATTTTTAAGGCATTTCGCGCATACATGAAATGAACACATTTTTCTCCAAAACTATAACAGATGCAAGCTTGTCCTGTTTGGTGGAGATGATATTTAATAAAATAAGTAGAAATCCACTAAAAGTTTTGTTTGGTTATCTTGCAATCCCGAGATAATCGTCTCCATGCTCCAAATCCATTTTAAAGCCATTTTTAAGGCATTTCGCGCATACATGAAATGAACACATTTCTCCAAAACTATAACAGATGCAAGCTTGTCCTGTTTGGTGGAGATAATATTTAACAAAATAAGTTGAAATCTACTAAAAGTTTCGTTTGTTTATATTGCCATCCTGAGATAATCGTCTCCATGCTCCAAATCCATTTTAAAGCCATTTCAAAGGCATTTTGCGCATACATGAAATGAACACATTTTTCTCCAAAACTATAACACATGCAAGCTTGTCCTGTTTGGTGGAGATGATATTTAATAAAATAAGTAGAAATCCACTAAAAGTTTTGTTTGGTTATCTTGCAATCCCGAGATAATCGTCTCCATGCTCCAAATCCATTTTAAAGCCATTTTTAAGGCATTTCGCGCATACATGAAATGAACACATTTTTCTCCAAAACTATAACAGATGCAAGCTTGTCCTGTTTGGTGGAGATGATATTTAATAAAATAAGTAGAAATCCACTAAAAGTTTTGTTTGGTTATCTTGCAATCTCGAGATAATCGTCTCCATGCTTCAAATGCTATTAAAACCCATTTCTAAGGCATTTCGCGCATAAATGAAATGAACACATTTTTCTCCAAAACTATAACAGATGCAAGCTTGTCCTGTTTGGTGGAGATGATATTTAATAAAATAAGTAGAAATCCACTAAAAGTTTTGTTTGGTTATCTTGCAATCCCGAGATAATCGTCTCCATGCTCCAAATCCATTTTAAAGCCATTTTTAAGGCATTTCGCGCATACATGAAATGAACACATTTTTCTCCAAAACTATAACAGATGCAAGCTTGTCCTGTTTGGTGGAGATGATATTTAATAAAATAAGTAGAAATCCACTAAAAGTTTTGTTTGGTTATCTTGCAATCTCGAGATAATCGTCTCCATGCTTCAAATGCTGTTAAAACCCATTTCTAAGGCATTTCGCGCATAAATGAAATGAACAGATTTTTCTTTAAAACTATAACAGATGCAAGCTTGTCCTGTTTGGTGGAGATGATATTTAATAAAATAAGTAGAAATCCACTAAAAGTTTTGTTTGGTTATCTTGCAATCCCGAGATAATCGTCTCCATGCTCCAAATCCATTTTAAAGCCATTTTTAAGGCATTTCGTGCATACATGAAATGAACACATTTTTCTCCAAAACTATAACAGATGCAAGCTTGTCCTGTTTGGTGGAGATAATATTTAATAAAATAAGTAGAAATCTACTAAAAGTTTCGTTTGTTTATATTGCCATCCTGAGATAATCGTCTCCATGCTCCAAATCCATTTTAAAGCCATTTCAAAGGCATTTTGCGCATACATAAAATGAACACATTTTTCTCCAAAACTATAACAGATGCAAGCTTGTCCTGTTTGGTGGAGATGATATTTAATAAAATAAGTAGAAATCCACTAAACGTTTTGTTTGGTTATCTTGCAATCCCGAGATAATCGTCTCCATGCTCCAAATCCATTTTAAAGCCATTTTTAAGGCATTTCGCGCATACATGAAATGAACACATTTTTCTCCAAAACTATAACAGATGCAAGCTTGTCCTGTTTGGTGGAGATGATATTTAATAAAATAAGTAGAAATCCACTAAAAGTTTTGTTTGGTTATCTTGCAATCCCGAGATAATCGTCTCCATGCTCCAAATCCATTTTAAAGCCATTTTTAAGGCATTTCGCGCATACATGAAATGAACACATTTCTCCAAAACTATAACAGATGCAAGCTTGTCCTGTTTGGTGGAGATAATATTTAACAAAATAAGTAGAAATCTACTAAAAGTTTCGTTTGTTTATATTGCCATCCTGAGATAATCGTCTTCATGCTCCAAATCCATTTTAAAGCCATTTCAAAGGCATTTTGCGCATACATGAAATGAACACATTTTTCTCCAAAACTATAACACATGCAAGCTTGTCCTGTTTGGTGGAGATGATATTTAATAAAATAAGTAGAAATCCACTAAAAGTTTTGTTTGGTTATCTTGCAATCCCGAGATAATCGTCTCCATGCTCCAAATCCATTTTAAAGCCATTTTTAAGGCATTTCGCGCATACATGAAATGAACACATTTTTCTCCAAAACTATAACAGATGCAAGCTTGTCCTGTTTGGTGGAGATGATATTTAATAAAATAAGTAGAAATCCACTAAAAGTTTTGTTTGGTTATCTTGCAATCTCGAGATAATCGTCTCCATGCTTCAAATGCTATTAAAACCCATTTCTAAGGCATTTTGCGCATAAATGAAATGAACACATTTTTCTCCAAAACTATAACAGATGCAAGCTTGTCCTGTTTGGTGGAGATGATATTTAATAAAATAAGTAGAAATCCACTAAAAGTTTTGTTTGGTTATCTTGCAATCCCGAGATAATCGTCTCCATGCTCCAAATCCATTTTAAAGCCATTTTTAAGGCATTTCGCGCATACATGAAATGAACACATTTTTCCCCAAAACTATAACAGATGCAAGCTTGTCCTGTTTGGTGGAGATGGTATTTAATAAAATAAGTAAAAATCCACTAAACGTTTTGTTTGGTTATCTTGCAATCTCGAGATAATCGTCTCCATGCTTCAAATGCTCTTAAAACCCATTTCTAAGGCATTTCGCGCATAAATGAAATGAACACATTTTTCTTTAAAACTATAACAGATGCAAGCTTGTCCTGTTTGGTGGAGATGATATTTAATAAAATAAGTAGAAATCCACTAAAAGTTTTGTTTGGTTATCTTGCAATCCCGAGATAATCGTCTTCATGCTCCAAATCCATTTTAAAGCCATTTTTAAGGCATTTCGCGCATACATGAAATGAACACATTTTTCTCCAAAACTATAACAGATGCAAGCTTGTCCTGTTTGGTGGAGATAATATTTAATAAAATAAGTAGAAATCTACTAAAAGTTTCGTTTGTTTATATTGCCATCCTGAGATAATCGTCTCCATGCTCCAAATCCATTTTAAAGCCATTTCAAAGGCATTTTGCGCATACATGAAATGAACACATTTTTCTCCAAAACTATAACAGATGCAAGCTTGTCCTGTTTGGTGGAGATGATATTTAATAAAATAAGTAGAAATCCACTAAAAGTTTTGTTTGGTTATCTTGCAATCCCGAGATTATCGTCTCCATGCTCCAAATCCATTTTAAAGCGATTTTTAAGGCATTTCGCGCATACATGAAATGAACACATTTTTCTCCAAAACTATAACAGATGCAAGCTTGTCCTGTTTGGTGGAGATGATATTTAATAAAATAAGTAGAAATCCACTAAAAGTTTTGTTTGGTTATCTTGCAATCCCGAGATAATCGTCTCCATGCTCCAAATCCATTTTAAAGCCATTTTTAAGGCATTTCGCGCATACATGAAATGAACACATTTCTCCAAAACTATAACAGATGCAAGCTTGTCCTGTTTGGTGGAGATAATATTTAACAAAATAAGTAGAAATCTACTAAAAGTTTCGTTTGTTTATATTGCCATCCTGAGATAATCGTCTTCATGCTCCAAATCCATTTTAAAGCCATTTCAAAGGCATTTTGCGCATACATGAAATGAACACATTTTTCTCCAAAACTATAACACATGCAAGCTTGTCCTGTTTGGTGGAGATGATATTTAATAAAATAAGTAGAAATCCACTAAAAGTTTTGTTTGGTTATCTTGCAATCCCGAGATAATCGTCTCCATGCTCCAAATCCATTTTAAAGCCATTTTTAAGGCATTTCGCGCATACATGAAATGAACACATTTTTCTCCAAAACTATAACAGATGCAAGCTTGTCCTGTTTGGTGGAGATGATATTTAATAAAATAAGTAGAAATCCACTAAAAGTTTTGTTTGGTTATCTTGCAATCTCGAGATAATCGTCTCCATGCTTCAAATGCTATTAAAACCCATTTCTAAGGCATTTTGCGCATAAATGAAATGAACACATTTTTCTCCAAAACTATAACAGATGCAAGCTTGTCCTGTTTGGTGGAGATGATATTTAATAAAATAAGTAGAAATCCACTAAAAGTTTTGTTTGGTTATCTTGCAATCCCGAGATAATCGTCTCCATGCTCCAAATCCATTTTAAAGCCATTTTTAAGGCATTTCGCGCATACATGAAATGAACACATTTTTCCCCAAAACTATAACAGATGCAAGCTTGTCCTGTTTGGTGGAGATGGTATTTAATAAAATAAGTAAAAATCCACTAAAAGTTTTGTTTGGTTATCTTGCAATCTCGAGATAATCGTCTCCATGCTTCAAATGCTCTTAAAACCCATTTCTAAGGCATTTCGCGCATAAATGAAATGAACACATTTTTCTTTAAAACTATAACAGATGCAAGCTTGTCCTGTTTGGTGGAGATGATATTTAATAAAATAAGTAGAAATCCACTAAAAGTTTTGTTTGGTTATCTTGCAATCCAGAGATAATCGTCTTCATGCTCCAAATCCATTTTAAAGCCATTTTTAAGGCATTTCGCGCATACATGAAATGAACACATTTTTCTCCAAAACTATAACAGATGCAAGCTTGTCCTGTTTGGTGGAGATAATATTTAATAAAATAAGTAGAAATCTACTAAAAGTTTCGTTTGTTTATATTGCCATCCTGAGATAATCGTCTCCATGCTCCAAATCCATTTTAAAGCCATTTCAAAGGCATTTTGCGCATACATGAAATGAACACATTTTTCTCCAAAACTATAACAGATGCAAGCTTGTCCTGTTTGGTGGAGATGATATTTAATAAAATAAGTAGAAATCCACTAAAAGTTTTGTTTGGTTATCTTGCAATCCCGAGATTATCGTCTCCATGCTCCAAATCCATTTTAAAGCCATTTTTAAGGCATTTCGCGCATACATGAAATGAACACATTTTTCTCCAAAACTATAACAGATGCAAGCTTGTCCTGTTTGGTGGAGATGATATTTAATAAAATAAGTAGAAATCCACTAAAAGTTTTGTTTGGTTATCTTGCAATCCCGAGATAATCGTCTCCATGCTCCAAATCCATTTTAAAGCCATTTTTAAGGCATTTCGCGCATACATGAAATGAACACATTTTTCTCTAAAACTATAACAGATGCAAGCTTGTCCTGTTTGGTGGAGATAATATTTATTAAAATAAGTAGAAATCTACTAAAAGTTTCGTTTGTTTATATTGCCATCCTGAGATAATCGTCTCCATGCTCCAAATCCATTTTAAAGCCATTTCAAAGGCATTTTGCGCATACATGAAATGAACACATTTTTCTCCAAAACTATAACACATGCAAGCTTGTCCTGTTTGGTGGAGATGATATTTAATAAAATAAGTAGAAATCCACTAAGAGTTTTGTTTGGTTATCTTGCAATCCCGAGATAATCGTCTCCATGCTCCAAATCCATTTTAAAGCCATTTTTAAGGCATTTCGCGCATACATGAAATGAACACATTTTTCTCCAAAACTATAACAGATGCAAGCTTGTCCTGTTTGGTGGAGATGATATTTAATAAAATAAGTAGAAATCCACTAAAAGTTTTGTTTGGTTATCTTGCAATCCCGAGATTTCTACTTATTTTATTAAATATCATCTCCACCAAACAGGACAAGCTTGCATCTGTTATAGTTTTGGAGAAAAATGTGTTCATTTCATGTATGCGCGAAATGCCTTAAAAATGGCTTTAAAATGGATTTGGAGCATGGAGACGATTATCTCGGGATTGCAAGATAACCAAACAAAACTTTTAGTGGATTTCTACTTATTTTATTAAATATCATCTCCACCAAACAGGACAAGCTTGCATCTGTTATAGTTTTGGAGAAAAATGTGTTCATTTCATGTATGCGCGAAATGCCTTAAAAATGGCTTTAAAATGGATTTGGAGCATGGAGACGATTATCTCGGGATTGCAAGATAACCAAACAAAACTTTTAGTGGATTTCTACTTATTTTATTAAATATCATCTCCACCAAACAGGACAAGCTTGCATCTGTTATAGTTTTGGAGAAAAATGTGTTCATTTTATTTATGCGCGAAATGCCTTAGAAATGGGTTTTAATAGCATTTGAAGCATGGAGACGATTATCTCGAGATTGCAAGATAACCAAACAAAACTTTTAGTGGATTTCTACTTATTTTATTAAATATCATCTCCACCAAACAGGACAAGCTTGCATCTGTTATAGTTTTGGAGAAAAATGTGTTCATTTCATGTATGCGCGAAATGCCTTAAAAATGGCTTTAAAATGGATTTGGAGCATGGAGACGATTATCTCGGGATTGCAAGATAACCAAACAAAACTTTTAGTGGATTTCTACTTATTTTATTAAATATCATCTCCACCAAACAGGACAAGCTTGCATCTGTTATAGTTTTGGAGAAAAATGTGTTCATTTCATTTATGCGCGAAATGCCTTAGAAATGGGTTTTAATAGCATTTGAAGCATGGAGACGATTATCTCGAGATTGCAAGATAACCAAACAAAACTTTTAGTGGATTTCTACTTATTTTATTAAATATCATCTCCACCAAACAGGACAAGCTTGCATCTGTTATAGTTTTGGAGAAAAATGTGTTCATTTCATGTATGCGCGAAATGCCTTAAAAATGGCTTTAAAATGGATTTGGAGCATGGAGACGATTATCTCGGGATTGCAAGATAACCAAACAAAACTTTTAGTGGATTTCTACTTATTTTATTAAATATCATCTCCACCAAACAGGACAAGCTTGCATGTGTTATAGTTTTGGAGAAAAATGTGTTCATTTCATGTATGCGCAAAATGCCTTTGAAATGGCTTTAAAATGGATTTGGAGCATGGAGACGATTATCTCAGGATGGCAATATAAACAAACGAAACTTTTAGTAGATTTCCACTTATTTTATTAAATATTATCTCCACCAAACAGGACAAGCTTGCATCTGTTATAGTTTTGGAGAAAAATGTGTTCATTTCATGTATGCGCGAAATGCCTTAAAAATGGCTTTAAAATGGATTTGGAGCATGGAGACGATTATCTCGGGATTGCAAGATAACCAAACAAAACTTTTAGTGGATTTCTACTTATTTTATTAAATATCATCTCCACCAAACAGGACAAGCTTGCATCTGTTATAGTTTTGGAGAAAAATGTGTTCATTTCATGTATGCGCGAAATGCCTTAAAAATGGCTTTAAAATGGATTTGGAGCATGGAGACGATTATCTCGGGATTGCAAGATAACCAAACAAAACTTTTAGTGGATTTCTACTTATTTTATTAAATATCATCTCCACCAAACAGGACAAGCTTGCATCTGTTATAGTTTTGGAGAAAAATGTGTTCATTTCATGTATGCGCAAAATGCCTTTGAAATGGCTTTAAAATGGATTTGGAGCATGGAGACGATTATCTCAGGATGGCAATATAAACAAACGAAACTTTTAGTAGATTTCTACTTATTTTATTAAATATTATCTCCACCAAATAGGACAAGCTTGCATCTGTTATAGTTTTGGAGAAAAATGTGTTCATTTCATGTATGCGCGAAATGCCTTAAAAATGGCTTTAAAATGGATTTGGAGCATGGAGACGATTATCTCGGGATTGCAAGATAACCAAACAAAACTTTTAGTGGATTTCTACTTATTTTATTAAATATCATCTCCACCAAACAGGACAAGCTTGCATCTGTTATAGTTTTAAAGAAAAATGTGTTCATTTCATTTATGCGCGAAATGCCTTAGAAATGGGTTTTAAGAGCATTTGAAGCATGGAGACGATTATCTCGAGATTGCAAGATAACCAAACAAAACTTTTAGTGGATTTCTACTTATTTTATTAAATATCATCTCCACCAAACAGGACAAGCTTGCATCTGTTATAGTTTTGGAGAAAAATGTGTTCATTTCATGTATGCGCAAAATGCCTTTGAAATGGCTTTAAAATGGATTTGGAGCATGGAGACGATTATCTCAGGATGGCAATATAAACAAACGAAACTTTTAGTAGATTTCTACTTATTTTATTAAAGATTATCTCCACCAAACAGGACAAGCTTGCATCTGTTATAGTTTTGGAGAAAAATGTGTTCATTTCATGTATGCGCGAAATGCCTTAAAAATGGCTTTAAAATGGATTTGGAGCATGGAGACGATTATCTCGGGATTGCAAGATAACCAAACAAAACTTTTAGTGGATTTCTACTTATTTTATTAAATATCATCTCCACCAAACAGGACAAGCTTGCATCTGTTATAGTTTTGGAGAAAAATGTGTTCATTTCATGTATGCGCGAAATGCCTTAAAAATGGCTTTAAAATGGATTTGGAGCATGGAGACGATTATCTCGGGATTGCAAGATAACCAAACAAAACTTTTAGTGGATTTCTACTTATTTTATTAAATATCATCTCCACCAAACAGGACAAGCTTGCATCTGTTATAGTTTTGGAGAAAAATGTGTTCATTTCATGTATGCGCAAAATGCCTTTGAAATGGCTTTAAAATGGATTTGGAGCATGGAGACGATTATCTCGGGATTGCAAGATAACCAAACAAAACTTTTAGTGGATTTCTACTTATTTTATTAAATATCATCTCCACCAAACAGGACAAGCTTGCATCTGTTATAGTTTTGGAGAAAAATGTGTTCATTTCATGTATGCGCGAAATGCCTTAAAAATGGCTTTAAAATGGATTTGGAGCATGGAGACGATTATCTCGGGATTGCAAGATAACCAAACAAAACTTTTAGTGGATTTCTACTTATTTTATTAAATATCATCTCCACCAAACAGGACAAGCTTGCATCTGTTATAGTTTTGGAGAAAAATGTGTTCATTTCATTTATGCGCGAAATGCCTTAGAAATGGGTTTTAATAGCATTTGAAGCATGGAGACGATTATCTCGAGATTGCAAGATAACCAAACAAAACTTTTAGTGGATTTCTACTTATTTTATTAAATATCATCTCCACCAAACAGGACAAGCTTGCATCTGTTATAGTTTTGGAGAAAAATGTGTTCATTTCATGTATGCGCGAAATGCCTTAAAAATGGCTTTAAAATGGATTTGGAGCATGGAGACGATTATCTCGGGATTGCAAGATAACCAAACAAAACTTTTAGTGGATTTCTACTTATTTTATTAAATATCATCTCCACCAAACAGGACAAGCTTGCATGTGTTATAGTTTTGGAGAAAAATGTGTTCATTTCATGTATGCGCAAAATGCCTTTGAAATGGCTTTAAAATGGATTTGGAGCATGGAGACGATTATCTCAGGATGGCAATATAAACAAACGAAACTTTTAGTAGATTTCCACTTATTTTATTAAATATTATCTCCACCAAACAGGACAAGCTTGCATCTGTTATAGTTTTGGAGAAAAATGTGTTCATTTCATGTATGCGCGAAATGCCTTAAAAATGGCTTTAAAATGGATTTGGAGCATGGAGACGATTATCTCGGGATTGCAAGATAACCAAACAAAACTTTTAGTGGATTTCTACTTATTTTATTAAATATCATCTCCACCAAACAGGACAAGCTTGCATCTGTTATAGTTTTGGAGAAAAATGTGTTCATTTCATGTATGCGCGAAATGCCTTAAAAATGGCTTTAAAATGGATTTGGAGCATGGAGACGATTATCTCGGGATTGCAAGATAACCAAACAAAACTTTTAGTGGATTTCTACTTATTTTATTAAATATCATCTCCACCAAACAGGACAAGCTTGCATCTGTTATAGTTTTGGAGAAAAATGTGTTCATTTCATGTATGCGCAAAATGCCTTTGAAATGGCTTTAAAATGGATTTGGAGCATGGAGACGATTATCTCAGGATGGCAATATAAACAAACGAAACTTTTAGTAGATTTCTACTTATTTTATTAAATATTATCTCCACCAAATAGGACAAGCTTGCATCTGTTATAGTTTTGGAGAAAAATGTGTTCATTTCATGTATGCGCGAAATGCCTTAAAAATGGCTTTAAAATGGATTTGGAGCATGGAGACGATTATCTCGGGATTGCAAGATAACCAAACAAAACTTTTAGTGGATTTCTACTTATTTTATTAAATATCATCTCCACCAAACAGGACAAGCTTGCATCTGTTATAGTTTTAAAGAAAAATGTGTTCATTTCATTTATGCGCGAAATGCCTTAGAAATGGGTTTTAAGAGCATTTGAAGCATGGAGACGATTATCTCGAGATTGCAAGATAACCAAACAAATTTTTTAGTGGATTTCTACTTATTTTATTAAATATCATCTCCACCAAACAGGACAAGCTTGCATCTGTTATAGTTTTGGAGAAAAATGTGTTCATTTCATGTATGCGCAAAATGCCTTTGAAATGGCTTTAAAATGGATTTGGAGCATGGAGACGATTATCTCAGGATGGCAATATAAACAAACGAAACTTTTAGTAGATTTCTACTTATTTTATTAAAGATTATCTCCACCAAACAGGACAAGCTTGCATCTGTTATAGTTTTGGAGAAAAATGTGTTCATTTCATGTATGCGCGAAATGCCTTAAAAATGGCTTTAAAATGGATTTGGAGCATGGAGACGATTATCTCGGGATTGCAAGATAACCAAACAAAACTTTTAGTGGATTTCTACTTATTTTATTAAATATCATCTCCACCAAACAGGACAAGCTTGCATCTGTTATAGTTTTGGAGAAAAATGTGTTCATTTCATGTATGCGCGAAATGCCTTAAAAATGGCTTTAAAATGGATTTGGAGCATGGAGACGATTATCTCGGGATTGCAAGATAACCAAACAAAACTTTTAGTGGATTTCTACTTATTTTATTAAATATCATCTCCACCAAACAGGACAAGCTTGCATCTGTTATAGTTTTGGAGAAAAATGTGTTCATTTCATGTATGCGCAAAATGCCTTTGAAATGGCTTTAAAATGGATTTGGAGCATGGAGACGATTATCTCGGGATTGCAAGATAACCAAACAAAACTTTTAGTGGATTTCTACTTATTTTATTAAATATCATCTCCACCAAACAGGACAAGCTTGCATCTGTTATAGTTGTGGAGAAAAATGTGTTCATTTCATGTATGCGCGAAATGCCTTAAAAATGGCTTTAAAATGGATTTGGAGCATGGAGACGATTATCTCGGGATTGCAAGATAACCAAACAAAACTTTTAGTGGATTTCTACTTATTTTATTAAATATCATCTCCACCAAACAGGACAAGCTTGCATCTGTTATAGTTTTAAAGAAAAATGTGTTCATTTCATTTATGCGCGAAATGCCTTAGAAATAGGTTATAAGAGCATTTGAAGCATGGAGACGATTATCTCGAGAGTGCAAGATAACCAAACAAAACTTTTAGTGGATTTCCACTTATTTTATTAAATATCATCTCCACCAAACAGGACAAGCTTGCATCTGTTATAGTTTTGGAGAAAAATGTGTTCATTTCATGTATGCGCAAAATGCCTTTGAAATGGCTTTAAAATGGATTTGGAGCATGGAGACGATTATCTCAGGATGGCAATATAAACAAACGAAACTTTTAGTAGATTTCTACTTATTTTATTAAATATTATCTCCACCAAATAGGACAAGCTTGCATCTGTTATAGTTTTGGAGAAAAATGTGTTCATTTCATGTATGCGCGAAATGCCTTAAAAATGGCTTTAAAATGGATTTGGAGCATGGAGACGATTATCTCGGGATTGCAAGATAACCAAACAAAACTTTTAGTGGATTTCTACTTATTTTATTAAATATCATCTCCACCAAACAGGACAAGCTTGCATCTGTTATAGTTTTAAAGAAAAATGTGTTCATTTCATTTATGCGCGAAATGCCTTAGAAATGGGTTTTAAGAGCATTTGAAGCATGGAGACGATTATCTCGAGATTGCAAGATAACCAAACAAAACTTTTAGTGGATTTCTACTTATTTTATTAAATATCATCTCCACCAAACAGGACAAGCTTGCATCTGTTATAGTTTTGGAGAAAAATGTGTTCATTTCATGTATGCGCAAAATGCCTTTGAAATGGCTTTAAAATGGATTTGGAGCATGGAGACGATTATCTCAGGATGGCAATATAAACAAACGAAACTTTTAGTAGATTTCTACTTATTTTATTAAAGATTATCTCCACCAAACAGGACAAGCTTGCATCTGTTATAGTTTTGGAGAAAAATGTGTTCATTTCATGTATGCGCGAAATGCCTTAAAAATGGCTTTAAAATGGATTTGGAGCATGGAGACGATTATCTCGGGATTGCAAGATAACCAAACAAAACTTTTAGTGGATTTCTACTTATTTTATTAAATATCATCTCCACCAAACAGGACAAGCTTGCATCTGTTATAGTTTTGGAGAAAAATGTGTTCATTTCATGTATGCGCGAAATGCCTTAAAAATGGCTTTAAAATGGATTTGGAGCATGGAGACGATTATCTCGGGATTGCAAGATAACCAAACAAAACTTTTAGTGGATTTCTACTTATTTTATTAAATATCATCTCCACCAAACAGGACAAGCTTGCATCTGTTATAGTTTTGGAGAAAAATGTGTTCATTTCATGTATGCGCAAAATGCCTTTGAAATGGCTTTAAAATGGATTTGGAGCATGGAGACGATTATCTCGGGATTGCAAGATAACCAAACAAAACTTTTAGTGGATTTCTACTTATTTTATTAAATATCATCTCCACCAAACAGGACAAGCTTGCATCTGTTATAGTTTTGGAGAAAAATGTGTTCATTTCATGTATGCGCGAAATGCCTTAAAAATGGCTTTAAAATGGATTTGGAGCATGGAGACGATTATCTCGGGATTGCAAGATAACCAAACAAAACTTTTAGTGGATTTCTACTTATTTTATTAAATATCATCTCCACCAAACAGGACAAGCTTGCATCTGTTATAGTTTTGGAGAAAAATGTGTTCATTTCATTTATGCGCGAAATGCCTTAGAAATGGGTTTTAATAGCATTTGAAGCATGGAGACGATTATCTCGAGATTGCAAGATAACCAAACAAAACTTTTAGTGGATTTCTACTTATTTTATTAAATATCATCTCCACCAAACAGGACAAGCTTGCATCTGTTATAGTTTTGGAGAAAAATGTGTTCATTTCATGTATGCGCGAAATGCCTTAAAAATGGCTTTAAAATGGATTTGGAGCATGGAGACGATTATCTCGGGATTGCAAGATAACCAAACAAAACTTTTAGTGGATTTCTACTTATTTTATTAAATATCATCTCCACCAAACAGGACAAGCTTGCATGTGTTATAGTTTTGGAGAAAAATGTGTTCATTTCATGTATGCGCAAAATGCCTTTGAAATGGCTTTAAAATGGATTTGGAGCATGGAGACGATTATCTCAGGATGGCAATATAAACAAACGAAACTTTTAGTAGATTTCCACTTATTTTATTAAATATTATCTCCACCAAACAGGACAAGCTTGCATCTGTTATAGTTTTGGAGAAAAATGTGTTCATTTCATGTATGCGCGAAATGCCTTAAAAATGGCTTTAAAATGGATTTGGAGCATGGAGACGATTATCTCGGGATTGCAAGATAACCAAACAAAACTTTTAGTGGATTTCTACTTATTTTATTAAATATCATCTCCACCAAACAGGACAAGCTTGCATCTGTTATAGTTTTGGAGAAAAATGTGTTCATTTCATGTATGCGCGAAATGCCTTAAAAATGGCTTTAAAATGGATTTGGAGCATGGAGACGATTATCTCGGGATTGCAAGATAACCAAACAAAACTTTTAGTGGATTTCTACTTATTTTATTAAATATCATCTCCACCAAACAGGACAAGCTTGCATCTGTTATAGTTTTGGAGAAAAATGTGTTCATTTCATGTATGCGCAAAATGCCTTTGAAATGGCTTTAAAATGGATTTGGAGCATGGAGACGATTATCTCAGGATGGCAATATAAACAAACGAAACTTTTAGTAGATTTCTACTTATTTTATTAAATATTATCTCCACCAAATAGGACAAGCTTGCATCTGTTATAGTTTTGGAGAAAAATGTGTTCATTTCATGTATGCGCGAAATGCCTTAAAAATGGCTTTAAAATGGATTTGGAGCATGGAGACGATTATCTCGGGATTGCAAGATAACCAAACAAAACTTTTAGTGGATTTCTACTTATTTTATTAAATATCATCTCCACCAAACAGGACAAGCTTGCATCTGTTATAGTTTTAAAGAAAAATGTGTTCATTTCATTTATGCGCGAAATGCCTTAGAAATGGGTTTTAAGAGCATTTGAAGCATGGAGACGATTATCTCGAGATTGCAAGATAACCAAACAAATTTTTTAGTGGATTTCTACTTATTTTATTAAATATCATCTCCACCAAACAGGACAAGCTTGCATCTGTTATAGTTTTGGAGAAAAATGTGTTCATTTCATGTATGCGCAAAATGCCTTTGAAATGGCTTTAAAATGGATTTGGAGCATGGAGACGATTATCTCAGGATGGCAATATAAACAAACGAAACTTTTAGTAGATTTCTACTTATTTTATTAAAGATTATCTCCACCAAACAGGACAAGCTTGCATCTGTTATAGTTTTGGAGAAAAATGTGTTCATTTCATGTATGCGCGAAATGCCTTAAAAATGGCTTTAAAATGGATTTGGAGCATGGAGACGATTATCTCGGGATTGCAAGATAACCAAACAAAACTTTTAGTGGATTTCTACTTATTTTATTAAATATCATCTCCACCAAACAGGACAAGCTTGCATCTGTTATAGTTTTGGAGAAAAATGTGTTCATTTCATGTATGCGCGAAATGCCTTAAAAATGGCTTTAAAATGGATTTGGAGCATGGAGACGATTATCTCGGGATTGCAAGATAACCAAACAAAACTTTTAGTGGATTTCTACTTATTTTATTAAATATCATCTCCACCAAACAGGACAAGCTTGCATCTGTTATAGTTTTGGAGAAAAATGTGTTCATTTCATGTATGCGCAAAATGCCTTTGAAATGGCTTTAAAATGGATTTGGAGCATGGAGACGATTATCTCGGGATTGCAAGATAACCAAACAAAACTTTTAGTGGATTTCTACTTATTTTATTAAATATCATCTCCACCAAACAGGACAAGCTTGCATCTGTTATAGTTGTGGAGAAAAATGTGTTCATTTCATGTATGCGCGAAATGCCTTAAAAATGGCTTTAAAATGGATTTGGAGCATGGAGACGATTATCTCGGGATTGCAAGATAACCAAACAAAACTTTTAGTGGATTTCTACTTATTTTATTAAATATCATCTCCACCAAACAGGACAAGCTTGCATCTGTTATAGTTTTAAAGAAAAATGTGTTCATTTCATTTATGCGCGAAATGCCTTAGAAATAGGTTATAAGAGCATTTGAAGCATGGAGACGATTATCTCGAGAGTGCAAGATAACCAAACAAAACTTTTAGTGGATTTCCACTTATTTTATTAAATATCATCTCCACCAAACAGGACAAGCTTGCATCTGTTATAGTTTTGGAGAAAAATGTGTTCATTTCATGTATGCGCGAAATGCCTTAGAAATGGGTTTTAAGAGCATTTGAAGCATGGAGACGATTATCTCGAGATTGCAAGATAACCAAACAAAACTTTTAGTGGATTTTTACTTATTTTATTAAATATCATCTCCACCAAACAGGACAAGCTTGTATCTGTTATAGTTTTGGAGAAAAATGTGTTCATTTCATGTATGCGCGAAATGCCTTAAAAATGGCTTTAAAATGGATTTGGAGCATGGAGACGATTATCTCGGGATTGCAAGATAACCAAACAAAACTTTTAGTGGATTTCTACTTATTTTATTAAATATCATCTCCACCAAACAGGACAAGCTTGCATCTGTTATAGTTTTGGAGAAAAATGTGTTCATTTCATTTATGCGCGAAATGCCTTAGAAATGGGTTTTAATAGCATTTGAAGCATGGAGACGATTATCTCGAGATTGCAAGATAACCAAACAAAACTTTTAGTGGATTTCTACTTATTTTATTAAATATCATCTCCACCAAACAGGACAAGCTTGCATCTGTTATAGTTTTAAAGAAAAATGTGTTCATTTCATTTATGCGCGAAATGCCTTAGAAATGGGTTTTAAGAGCATTTGAAGCATGGAGACGATTATCTCGAGATTGCAAGATAACCAAACAAAACTTTTAGTGGATTTCTACTTATTTTATTAAATATCATCTCCACCAAACAGGACAAGCTTGCATCTGTTATAGTTTTGGAGAAAAATGTGTTCATTTCATGTATGCGCAAAATGCCTTTGAAATGGCTTTAAAATGGATTTGGAGCATGGAGACGATTATCTCAGGATGGCAATATAAACAAACGAAACTTTTAGTAGATTTCTACTTATTTTATTAAAGATTATCTCCACCAAACAGGACAAGCTTGCATCTGTTATAGTTTTGGAGAAAAATGTGTTCATTTCATGTATGCGCGAAATGCCTTAAAAATGGCTTTAAAATGGATTTGGAGCATGGAGACGATTATCTCGGGATTGCAAGATAACCAAACAAAACTTTTAGTGGATTTCTACTTATTTTATTAAATATCATCTCCACCAAACAGGACAAGCTTGCATCTGTTATAGTTTTGGAGAAAAATGTGTTCATTTCATGTATGCGCGAAATGCCTTAAAAATGGCTTTAAAATGGATTTGGAGCATGGAGACGATTATCTCGGGATTGCAAGATAACCAAACAAAACTTTTAGTGGATTTGTACTTATTTTATTAAATATCATCTCCACCAAACAGGACAAGCTTGCATCTGTTATAGTTTTGGAGAAAAATGTGTTCATTTCATGTATGCGCAAAATGCCTTTGAAATGGCTTTAAAATGGTTTTGGAGCATGGAGACGATTATCTCGGGATTGCAAGATAACCAAACAAAACTTTTAGTGGATTTCTACTTATTTTATTAAATATCATCTCCACCAAACAGGACAAGCTTGCATCTGTTATAGTTTTGGAGAAAAATGTGTTCATTTCATGTATGCGCGAAATGCCTTAAAAATGGCTTTAAAATGGATTTGGAGCATGGAGACGATTATCTCGGGATTGCAAGATAACCAAACAAAACTTTTAGTGGATTTCTACTTATTTTATTAAATATCATCTCCACCAAACAGGACAAGCTTGCATCTGTTATAGTTTTGGAGAAAAATGTGTTCATTTCATTTATGCGCGAAATGCCTTAGAAATGGGTTTTAATAGCATTTGAAGCATGGAGACGATTATCTCGAGATTGCAAGATAACCAAACAAAACTTTTAGTGGATTTCTACTTATTTTATTAAATATCATCTCCACCAAACAGGACAAGCTTGCATCTGTTATAGTTTTGGAGAAAAATGTGTTCATTTCATGTATGCGCGAAATGCCTTAAAAATGGCTTTAAAATGGATTTGGAGCATGGAGACGATTATCTCGGGATTGCAAGATAACCAAACAAAACTTTTAGTGGATTTCTACTTATTTTATTAAATATCATCTCCACCAAACAGGACAAGCTTGCATGTGTTATAGTTTTGGAGAAAAATGTGTTCATTTCATGTATGCGCAAAATGCCTTTGAAATGGCTTTAAAATGGATTTGGAGCATGGAGACGATTATCTCAGGATGGCAATATAAACAAACGAAACTTTTAGTAGATTTCCACTTATTTTATTAAATATTATCTCCACCAAACAGGACAAGCTTGCATCTGTTATAGTTTTGGAGAAAAATGTGTTCATTTCATGTATGCGCGAAATGCCTTAAAAATGGCTTTAAAATGGATTTGGAGCATGGAGACGATTATCCCGGGATTGCAAGATAACCAAACAAAACTTTTAGTGGATTTCTACTTATTTTATTAAATATCATCTCCACCAAACAGGACAAGCTTGCATCTGTTATAGTTTTGGAGAAAAATGTGTTCATTTCATGTATGCGCGAAATGCCTTAAAAATGGCTTTAAAATGGATTTGGAGCATGGAGACGATTATCTCGGGATTGCAAGATAACCAAACAAAACTTTTAGTGGATTTCTACTTATTTTATTAAATATCATCTCCACCAAACAGGACAAGCTTGCATCTGTTATAGTTTTGGAGAAAAATGTGTTCATTTCATGTATGCGCAAAATGCCTTTGAAATGGCTTTAAAATGGATTTGGAGCATGGAGACGATTATCTCAGGATGGCAATATAAACAAACGAAACTTTTAGTAGATTTCTACTTATTTTATTAAATATTATCTCCACCAAATAGGACAAGCTTGCATCTGTTATAGTTTTGGAGAAAAATGTGTTCATTTCATGTATGCGCGAAATGCCTTAAAAATGGCTTTAAAATGGATTTGGAGCATGGAGACGATTATCTCGGGATTGCAAGATAACCAAACAAAACTTTTAGTGGATTTCTACTTATTTTATTAAATATCATCTCCACCAAACAGGACAAGCTTGCATCTGTTATAGTTTTGGAGAAAAATGTGTTCATTTCATGTATGCGCAAAATGCCTTTGAAATGGCTTTAAAATGGATTTGGAGCATGGAGACGATTATCTCAGGATGGCAATATAAACAAACGAAACTTTTAGTAGATTTCTACTTATTTTATTAAAGATTATCTCCACCAAACAGGACAAGCTTGCATCTGTTATAGTTTTGGAGAAAAATGTGTTCATTTCATGTATGCGCGAAATGCCTTAAAAATGGCTTTAAAATGGATTTGGAGCATGGAGACGATTATCTCGGGATTGCAAGATAACCAAACAAAAATTTAGTGGATTTCTACTTATTTTATTAAATATCATCTCCACCAAACAGGACAAGCTTGCATCTGTTATAGTTTTGGAGAAAAATGTGTTCATTTCATGTATGCGCGAAATGCCTTAAAAATGGCTTTAAAATGGATTTGGAGCATGGAGACGATTATCTCGGGATTGCAAGATAACCAAACAAAACTTTTAGTGGATTTCTACTTATTTTATTAAATATCATCTCCACCAAACAGGACAAGCTTGCATCTGTTATAGTTTTGGAGAAAAATGTGTTCATTTCATGTATGCGCAAAATGCCTTTGAAATGGCTTTAAAATGGATTTGGAGCATGGAGACGATTATCTCGGGATTGCAAGATAACCAAACAAAACTTTTAGTGGATTTCTACTTATTTTATTAAATATCATCTCCACCAAACAGGACAAGCTTGCATCTGTTATAGTTGTGGAGAAAAATGTGTTCATTTCATGTATGCGCGAAATGCCTTAAAAATGGCTTTAAAATGGATTTGGAGCATGGAGACGATTATCTCGGGATTGCAAGATAACCAAACAAAACTTTTAGTGGATTTCTACTTATTTTATTAAATATCATCTCCACCAAACAGGACAAGCTTGCATCTGTTATAGTTTTAAAGAAAAATGTGTTCATTTCATTTATGCGCGAAATGCCTTAGAAATAGGTTATAAGAGCATTTGAAGCATGGAGACGATTATCTCGAGAGTGCAAGATAACCAAACAAAACTTTTAGTGGATTTCCACTTATTTTATTAAATATCATCTCCACCAAACAGGACAAGCTTGCATCTGTTATAGTTTTGGAGAAAAATGTGTTCATTTCATGTATGCGCGAAATGCCTTAGAAATGGGTTTTAAGAGCATTTGAAGCATGGAGACGATTATCTCGAGATTGCAAGATAACCAAACAAAACTTTTAGTGGATTTTTACTTATTTTATTAAATATCATCTCCACCAAACAGGACAAGCTTGTATCTGTTATAGTTTTGGAGAAAAATGTGTTCATTTCATGTATGCGCGAAATGCCTTAAAAATGGCTTTAAAATGGATTTGGAGCATGGAGACGATTATCTCGGGATTGCAAGATAACCAAACAAAACTTTTAGTGGATTTCTACTTATTTTATTAAATATCATCTCCACCAAACAGGACAAGCTTGCATCTGTTATAGTTTTGGAGAAAAATGTGTTCATTTCATTTATGCGCGAAATGCCTTAGAAATGGGTTTTAATAGCATTTGAAGCATGGAGACGATTATCTCGAGATTGCAAGATAACCAAACAAAACTTTTAGTGGATTTCTACTTATTTTATTAAATATCATCTCCATCAAACAGGACAAGCTTGCATCTGTTATAGTTTTGGAGAAAAATGTGTTCATTTCATGTATGCGCGAAATGCCTTAAAAATGGCTTTAAAATGGATTTGGAGCATGGAGACGATTATCTCGGGATTGCAAGATAACCAAACAAAACTTTTAGTGGATTTCTACTTATTTTATTAAATATCATCTCCACCAAACAGGACAAGCGTGCATGTGTTATAGTTTTGGAGAAAAATGTGTTCATTTCATGTATGCGCAAAATGCCTTTGAAATGGTTTTAAAATGGATTTGGAGCATGGAGACGATTATCTCAGGATGGCAATATAAACAAACGAAACTTTTAGTAGATTTCTACTTATTTTATTAAATATTATCTCCACCAAACAGGACAAGCTTGCATCTGTTATAGTTTTGGAGAAAAATGTGTTCATTTCATGTATGCGCGAAATGCCTTAAAAATGGCTTTAAAATGGATTTGGAGCATGGAGACGATTATCTCGGGATTGCAAGATAACCAAACAAAACTTTTAGTGGATTTCTACTTATTTTATTAAATATCATCTCCACCAAACAGGACAAGCATGCATCTGTTATAGTTTTGGAGAAAAATGTGTTCATTTCATGTATGCGCAAAATGCCTTTGAAATGGCTTTAAAATGGATTTGGAGCATGGAGACGATTATCTCAGGATGGCAATATAAACAAACGAAACTTTTAGTAGATTTCTACTTATTTTATTAAATATTATCTCCACCAAACAGGACAAGCTTGCATCTGTTATAGTTTTGGAGAAAAATGTGTTCATTTCATGTATGCACGAAATGCCTTAAAAATGGCTTTAAAATGGATTTGGAGCATGGAGACGATTATTTCGGGATTGTAAGATAACCAAACAAAACTTTTAGTGGATTTCTACTTATTTTATTAAATATCATCTCCACCAAACAGGACAAGCTTGCATCTGTTATAGTTTTAAAGAAAAATGTGTTCATTTCATTTATGCGCGAAATGCCTTAGAAATGGGTTTTAAGAGCATTTGAAGCATGGAGACGATTATCTCGAGATTGCAAGATAACCAAACAAAACTTTTAGTGGATTTCTACTTATTTTATTAAATATCATCTCCACCAAACAGGACAAGCTTGCATCTGTTATAGTTTTGGAGAAAATGTGTTCATTTCATGTATGCGCGAAATGCCTTAAAAATGGCTTTAAAATGGATTTGGAGCATGGAGACGATTATCTCGGGATTGCAAGATAACCAAACAAAACTTTTAGTGGATTTCTACTTATTTTATTAAATATCATCTCCACCAAACAGGACAAGCTTGCATCTGTTATAGTTTTGGAGAAAAATGTGTTCATTTCATTTATGCGCGAAATGCCTTAGAAATGGGTTTTAATAGCATTTGAAGCATGGAGACGATTATCTCGAGATTGCAAGATAACCAAACAAAACTTTTAGTGGATTTCTACTTATTTTATTAAATATCATCTCCACCAAACAAGACAAGCTTGCATCTGTTATAGTTTTGGAGAAAAATGTGTTCATTTCATGTATGCGCGAAATGCCTTAAAAATGGCTTTAAAATGGATTTGGAGCATGGAGACGATTATCTCGGGATTGCAAGATAACCAAACAAAACTTTTAGTGGATTTCTACTTATTTTATTAAATATCATCTCCACCAAACAGGACAAGCTTGCATGTGTTATAGTTTTGGAGAAAAATGTGTTCATTTCATGTATGCGCAAAATGCCTTTGAAATGGCTTTAAAATGGATTTGGAGCATGGAGACGATTATCTCAGGATGGCAATATAAACAAACGAAACTTTTAGTAGATTTCTACTTATTTTATTAAATATTATCTCCACCAAACAGGACAAGCTTGCATCTGTTATAGTTTTGAAGAAAAATGTGTTCATTTCATGTATGCGCGAAATGCCTTAAAAATGGCTTTAAAATGGATTTGGAGCATGGAGACGATTATCTCGGGATTGCAAGATAACCAAACAAAACTTTTAGTGGATTTCTACTTATTTTATTAAATATCATCTCCACCAAACAGGACAAGCTTGCATCTGTTATAGTTTTAAAGAAAAATGTGTTCATTTCATTTATGCGCGAAATGCCTTAGAAATGGGTTTTAAGAGCATTTGAAGCATGGAGACGATTATCTCGAGATTGCAAGATAACCAAACAAAACTTTTAGTGGATTTCTACTAATTTTATTAATTATCATCTCCACCAAACAGGACAAGCTTGCATCTGTTATAGTTTTGGAGAAAAATGTGTTCATTTCATGTATGCGCGAAATGCCTTAAAAATGGCTTTAAAATGGATTTGGAGCATGGAGACGATTATCTCGGGATTGCAAGATAACCAAACAAAACTTTTAGTGGATTTCTACTTATTTTATTAAATATCATCTCCACCAAACAGGACAAGCTTGCATCTGTTATAGTTTTGGAGAAAAATGTGTTCATTTCATTTATGCGCGAAATGCCTTAGAAATGGGTTTTAATACCATTTGAAGCATGGAGACGATTATCTCGAGATTGCAAGATAACCAAACAAAACCTTTAGTGGATTTCTACTTATTTTATTAAATATGATCTCCACCAAACAGGACAAGCTTGCATCTGTTATAGTTTTGGAGAAAAATGTGTTCATTTCATGTATGCGCGAAATGCCTTAAAAATGGCTTTAAAATGGATTTGGAGCATGGAGACGATTATCTCGGGATTGCAAGATAACCAAACAAAACTTTTAGTGGATTTCTACTTATTTTATTAAATATCATCTCCACCAAACAGGACAAGCTTGCATCTGTTATAGTTTGGGAGAAAAATGTGTTCATTTCATGTATGCGCGAAATGCCTTAAAAATGGCTTTAAAATGGATTTGGAGCATGGAGACGATTATCTCGGGATTGCAAGATAACCAAACAAAACTTTTAGTGGATTTCTACTTATTTTATTAAATATCATCTCCACCAAACAGGACAAGCTTGCATGTGTTATAGTTTTGGAGAAAAATGTGTTCATTTCATGTATGCGCAAAATGCCTTTGAAATGGCTTTAAAATGGATTTGGAGCATGGAGACGAGTATCTCAGGATGGCAATATAAACAAACGAAACTTTTAAAAGATTTCTACTTATTTTATTAAATATTATCTCCACCAAACAGGACAAGCTTGCATCTGTTATAGTTTTGGAGAAAAATGTGATGATGTCCTCCACCCAACTCTCAAAAAGCTGAAAGGGTCTTCAGTAGAGATGGATAGTCGAGCTGGGCTATCAGACAGTCACCTCTGTAGCTGTAGTGTCATTTTTCCTATGGTCCAATGTGTAAATTAAACAAAAAAGTGCACGTTTGTTATGATGTCCAAGATGGGGACCAGGATGTGGACATAATAAAAAATTAGGGAACATGATAGGAGACATTTCTACAATACATATAATCATTCTTATCTATCTAATACGATGACAACAGCTCTCCATACCTGCAGTCCACCACAAGGACCACTCTCTCTAATCCCTGAAAAATGAAATCATCCTCAGTGACGAAGAGAGGGGGCTAAGCGCCCCCCATGGTCTCAAAACATTGACTCTTCTAAGAGTCCTAAGAGTCCTGCTCACACTGATGGGGTGCAGCTGTGGGACCCTATTTTCAGAGATGATGTCCTCCACCCAACTCTCAAAAAGCTGAAAGGGTCTTCAGTAGAGATGGATAGTCGAGCTGGGCTACCAGACGGTCACCTCTGTAGCTGTAGTGTCATTTTTCCTATGGTCCAATGTGTAAATTAAACAAAAAAGTGCACGTTTGTTATGATTTCCAGGATGGGGACCAGGATGTGGACATAATAAAAAAATAGGGAACATGATAGGAGACATTTCTACAATACATATAATCATTCTTATCTATCTAATACGATGACAACAGCTCTCCATACCTGCAGTCCACCACAAGGACCACCCTCTCTATTCCCTGAAAAGTGAAATCATCCTCAGTGACGAAGAGAGGGGGCTAAGCGCCCCCCATGGTCTCAAAACATTGACTCTTCTAAGAGTCCTAAGAGTCCTGCTCACACTGATGGGGTGCAGCTGTGGGACCCTATTTTCAGAGATGATGTCCTCCACCCAACTCTCAAAAAGCTGAAAGGGTCTTCAGTAGAGATGGATTGTCGAGCTGGGCTATCAGACGGTCACCTCTGTAGCTGTAGTGTCATTTTTCCTATGGTCCAATGTGTAAATTAAACAAAAAAGTGCATGTTTGTTATGATGTCCAAGATGGGGACCAGGATGTGGACATAATAAAAAATTAGGGAACATGATAGGAGACATTTCTACAATACATATAATCATTCTTATCTATCTAATACGATGACAACAGCTCTCCATACCTGCAGTCCACCACAAGGACCACCCTCTCTAATCCCTGAAAAATGAAATCATCCTCAGTGACGAAGAGAGGGGGCTCAGTGCCCCCAATGGTCTCAGAGCATTGACTCTTCTAAGAGTCCTAAGAGTCCTGCTCACACTGATGGGGTGCAGCTGTGGGACCCTATTTTCAGAGATGATGTCCTCCACCCAACTCTCAAAATGCTGAAAGGGTCTTCAGTAGAGATGGATAGTCGAGCTGGGCTATCAGACGGTCACCTCTGTAGCTGTAGTGTCATTTTTCCTATGGTCCAATGTGTAAATTAAACAAAAAAGTGCACGTTTGTTATGATGTCCAAGATGGGGACCAGGATGTGGACATAATAAAAAATTAGGGAACATGATAGGAGACATTTCTACAATACATATAATCATTCTTATCTATCTAATACGATGACAACAGCTCTCCATACCTGCAGTCCACCACAAGGACCACCCTCTCTAATCCCTGAAAAATGAAATCATCCTCAGTGACGAAGAGAGGGGGCTAAGCGCCCCCATGGTCTCAGAGCATTAACTCTTCTAAGAGTCCTAAGAGTCCTGCTCACACTGATGGGGTGCAGCTGTGGGACCCTATTTTCAGAGATGATGTCCTCCACCCAACTCTCAAAAAGCTGAAAGGGTCTTCAGTAGAGATGGATAGTCGAGCTGGGCTATCAGACGGTCACCTCTGTAGCTGTAGTGTCATTTTTCCTATGGTCCAATGTGTAAATTAAACAAAAAAGTGCACGTTTGTTATGATGTCCAAGATGGGGACCAGGATGTGGACATAATAAAAAATTAGGGAACATGATAGGAGACATTTCTACAATACATATAATCATTCTTATCTATCTAATACGATGACAACAGCTCTCCATACCTGCAGTCCACCACAAGGACCACCCTCTCTAATCCATGAAAAATGAAATCATCCTCAGTGACGAAGAGAGGGGGCCAAGCGCCCCCCATGGTACCAGAGCATTGACTCTTCTAAAAGTCCTAAGAGTCCTGCTCACACTGATGGGGTGAAGCTGTGGGACCCTATTTTCAGAGATGATGTCCTCCACCCAACTCTCAAAAAGCTGAAAGGGTCTTCAGTAGAGATGGATAGTCGAGCTGGGCTATCAGACGGTCACCTCTGTAGCTGTAGTGTCATTTTTCCTATTGTCCAATTTGTAAATTAAACAAAAAAGTGCACGTTTGTTATGATTTCCAAGATGGGGACCAGGATGTGGACATAATAAAAAAATAGGGAACATGATAGGAGACATTTCTACAATACATATAATCATTCTTATCTATCTAATACGATGACAACAGCTCTCCATACCTGCAGCCCACCACAAGGACCACCCTCTCTATTCCCTGAAAAGTGAAATCATCCTCAGTGACGAGGAGAGGGGGCTAAGCGCCCCCCATGGTCTCAGAGCATTGACTCTTCTAAGAGTCCTAAGAGTCCTGCTCACACTGATGGGGTGCAGCTGTGGGACCCTATTTTCAGAGATGATGTTCTCCACCCAACTCTCAAAAAGCTGAAAGGGTCTTCAGTAGAGATGGATAGTCGAGCTGGGCTATCAGACGGTCACCTCTGTAGCTGTAGTGTCATTTTTCCTATGGTCCAATGTGTAAATTAAACAAAAAAGTGCACGTTTGTTATGATGTCCAAGATGGGGACCAGGATGTGGACATAATAAAAAATTAGGGAACATGATAGGAGACATTTCTACAATACATATAATCATTCTTATCTATTTAATACGATGACAACAGCTCTCCATACCTGCAGTCCACCACAAGGACCACCCTCTCTAATCCCTGAAAAATGAAATCATCCTCAGTGACGAAGAGAGGTGGCTAAGCGCCCCCCATGGTCTCAGAGCATTGACTCTTCTAAGAGTCCTAAGAGTCCTGCTCACACTGATGGGGTGCAGCTGTGGGACCCTATTTTCAGAGATGATGTCCTCCACCCAACTCTCAAAAAGCTGAAAGGGTCTTCAGTAGAGATGGATAGTCGAGCTGGGCTATCAGACGGTCACCTCTGTAGCTGTAGTGTCATTTTTCCTATGGTCCAATGTGTAAATTAAACAAAAAAGTGCACGTTTGTTATGATGTCCAAGATGGGGACCAGGATGTGGACATACATTCTTATCTATCTAATACGATGATAACAGCTCTCCATATCTGCAGTCCACCACAAGGACCACCCTCTCTAATCCCTGAAAAATGAAATCATCCTCAGTGATGAAGAGAGGGGGCTAAGTGCCCCCAATGGTCTCAGAGCATTGACTCTTCTAAGAGTCCTAAGAGTCCTGCTCACACTGATGGGGTGCAGCTGTGGGACCCTATTTTCAGAGATGATGTCCTCCACCCAACTCTCAAAAAGCTGAAAGGGTCTTCAGTAGAGATGGATAGTCGAGCTGGGCTATCAGACGGTCACCTCTGTAGCTGTAGTGTCATTTTTCCTATGGTCCAATGTGTAAATTAAACAAAAAAGTGCACGTTTGTTATGATGTCCAAGATGGGGACCAGGATGTGGACATAATAAAAAATTAGGGAACATGATAGGAGACATTTCTACAATACATATAATCATTCTTATCTATCTAATACGATGACAACAGCTCTCCATACCTGCAGTCCACCACAAGGACCACCCTCTCTAATCCCTGAAAAATGAAATCATCCTCAGTGACGAAGAGAGGGGGCTAAGCGCCCCTCATGGTTTTAGAGCATTGACTCTTCTAAGAGTCCTAAGAGTCCTGCTTACACTGATGGGGTGCAGCTGTGGGACCCTATTTTAAGAGATGATGTCCTCCACCCAACTCTCAAAAAGCTGAAAGGGTCTTCAGTAGAGATGGATAGTCGAGCTGGGCTATCAGACGGTCACCTCTGTAGCTGTAGTGTCATTTTTCCTATGGTCCAATGTGGAAATTAAACAAAAAAGTGCACGTTTGTTATGATGTCCAAGATGGGGACCAGGATGTGGACATAATAAAAAATTAGGGAACAAGATAGGAGACATTTCTACAATACATATAATCATTCTTATCTATTTAATACGATGACAACAGCTCTCCATACCTGCAGTCCACCACAAGGACCACCCTCTCTAATCCCTGAAAAATGAAATCATCCTCAGTGACGAAGAGAGGGGGCTAAGCGCCCCCCATGGTCTCAGAGCATTGACTCTTCTAAGAGTCCTAAGAGTCCTGCTCACACTGATGGGGTGCAGCTGTGGGACCCTATTTTCAGAGATGATGTCCTCCACCCAACTCTCAAAAAGCTGAAAGGGTCTTCAGTAGAGATGGATAGTCGAGCTGGGCTATCAGACGGTCACCTCTGTAGCTGTAGTGTCATTTTTCCTATGGTCCAATGTGTAAATTAAACAAAAAAGTGCACGTTTGTTATGATGTCCAAGATGGGGACCAGGATGTGGACATACATTCTTATCTATCTAATACGATGATAACAGCTCTCCATATCTGCAGTCCACCACAAGGACCACCCTCTCTAATCCCTGAAAAATGAAATCATCCTCAGTGATGAAGAGAGGGGGCTAAGTGCCCCCAATGGTCTCAGAGCATTGACTCTTCTAAGAGTCCTAAGAGTCCTGCTCACACTGATGGGGTGCAGCTGTGGGACCCTATTTTCAGAGATGATGTCCTCCACCCAACTCTCAAAAAGCTGAAAGGGTCTTCAGTAGAGATGGATAGTCGAGCTGGGCTATCAGACGGTCACCTCTGTAGCTGTAGTGTCATTTTTCCTATGGTCCAATGTGTAAATTAAACAAAAAAGTGCACGTTTGTTATGATGTCCAAGATGGGGACCAGGATGTGGACATAATAAAAAATTAGGGAACATGATAGGAGACATTTCTACAATACATATAATCATTCTTATCTATCTAATACGATGACAACAGCTCTCCATACCTGCAGTCCACCACAAGGACCACCCTCTCTAATCCCTGAAAAATGAAATCATCCTCAGTGACGAAGAGAGGGGGCTAAGCGCCCCTCATGGTTTTAGAGCATTGACTCTTCTAAGAGTCCTAAGAGTCCTGCTTACACTGATGGGGTGCAGCTGTGGGACCCTATTTTAAGAGATGATGTCCTCCACCCAACTCTCAAAAAGCTGAAAGGGTCTTCAGTAGAGATGGATAGTCGAGCTGGGCTATCAGACGGTCACCTCTGTAGCTGTAGTGTCATTTTTCCTATGGTCCAATGTGGAAATTAAACAAAAAAGTGCACGTTTGTTATGATGTCCAAGATGGGGACCAGGATGTGGACATAATAAAAAATTAGGGAACATGATAGGAGACATTTCTACAATACATATAATCATTCTTATCTATTTAATACGATGACAATAGCTCTCCATACCTGCAGTCCACCACAAGGACCACCCTCTCTAATCCCTGAAAAATGAAATCATCCTCAGTGACGAAGAGAGGGGGCTAAGCGCCCCCCATGGTCTCAGAGCATTGACTCTTCTAAGAGTCCTAAGAGTCCTGCTCACACTGATGGGGTGCAGCTGTGGGACCCTATTTTCAGAGATGATGTCCTCCACCCAACTCTCAAAAAGCTGAAAGGGTCTTCAGTAGAGATGGATAGTCGAGCTGGGCTATCAGACGGTCACCTCTGTAGCTGTAGTGTCATTTTTCCTATGGTCCAATGTGGAAATTAAACAAAAAAGTGCACGTTTGTTATGATGTCCAAGATGGGGACCAGGATGTGGACATAATAAAAAATTAGGGAACATGATAGGAGACATTTCTACAATACATATAATCATTCTTATCTATTTAATACGATGACAACAGCTCTCCATACCTGCAGTCCACCACAAGGACCACCCTCTCTAATCCCTGAAAAATGAAATCATCCTCAGTGACGAAGAGAGGGGGCTAAGCGCCCCCCATGGTCTCAGAGCATTGACTCTTCTAAGAGTCCTAAGAGTCCTGCTCACACTGATGGGGTGCAGCTGTGGGACCCTATTTTCAGAGATGATGTCCTCCACCCAACTCTCAAAAAGCTGAAAGGGTCTTCAGTAGAGATGGATAGTCGAGCTGGGCTATCAGACGGTCACCTCTGTAGCTGTAGTGTCATTTTTCCTATGGTCCAATGTGTAAATTAAACAAAAAAGTGCACGTTTGTTATGATGTCCAAGATGGGGACCAGGATGTGGACATACATTCTTATCTATCTAATACGATGATAACAGCTCTCCATATCTGCAGTCCACCACAAGGACCACCCTCTCTAATCCCTGAAAAATGAAATCATCCTCAGTGATGAAGAGAGGGGGCTAAGTGCCCCCAATGGTCTCAGAGCATTGACTCTTCTAAGAGTCCTAAGAGTCCTGCTCACACTGATGGGGTGCAGCTGTGGGACCCTATTTTCAGAGATGATGTCCTCCACCCAACTCTCAAAAAGCTGAAAGGGTCTTCAGTAGAGATGGATAGTCGAGCTGGGCTATCAGACGGTCACCTCTGTAGCTGTAGTGTCATTTTTCCTATGGTCCAATGTGTAAATTAAACAAAAAAGTGCACGTTTGTTATGATGTCCAAGATGGGGACCAGGATGTGGACATAATAAAAAATTAGGGAACATGATAGGAGACATTTCTACAATACATATAATCATTCTTATCTATCTAATACGATGACAACAGCTCTCCATACCTGCAGTCCACCACAAGGACCACCCTCTCTAATCCCTGAAAAATGAAATCATCCTCAGTGACGAAGAGAGGGGGCTAAGCGCCCCTCATGGTTTTAGAGCATTGACTCTTCTAAGAGTCCTAAGAGTCCTGCTTACACTGATGGGGTGCAGCTGTGGGACCCTATTTTAAGAGATGATGTCCTCCACCCAACTCTCAAAAAGCTGAAAGGGTCTTCAGTAGAGATGGATAGTCGAGCTGGGCTATCAGACGGTCACCTCTGTAGCTGTAGTGTCATTTTTCCTATGGTCCAATGTGGAAATTAAACAAAAAAGTGCACGTTTGTTATGATGTCCAAGATGGGGACCAGGATGTGGACATAATAAAAAATTAGGGAACATGATAGGAGACATTTCTACAATACATATAATCATTCTTATCTATTTAATACGATGACAACAGCTCTCCATACCTGCAGTCCACCACAAGGACCACCCTCTCTAATCCCTGAAAAATGAAATCATCCTCAGTGACGAAGAGAGGGGGCTAAGCGCCCCCCATGGTCTCAGAGCATTGACTCTTCTAAGAGTCCTAAGAGTCCTGCTCACACTGATGGGGTGCAGCTGTGGGACCCTATTTTCAGAGATGATGTCCTCCACCCAACTCTCAAAAAGCTGAAAGGGTCTTCAGTAGAGATGGATTGTCGAGCTGGGCTATCAGACGGTCACCTCTGTAGCTGTAGTGTCATTTTTCCTATGGTCCAATGTGTAAATTAAACAAAAAAGTGCACGTTTGTTATGATGTCCAAGATGGGGACCAGGATGTGGACATAATAAAAAATTAGGGAACATGATAGGAGACATTTCTACAATACATATAATCATTCTTATCTACCTAATACGATGATAACAGCTCTCCATACCTGCAGTCCACCACAAGGACCACCCTCTCTAATCCCTGAAAAATGAAATCATCCTCAGTGACGAAGAGAGGGGGCTAAGTGCCCCCAATGGTCTCAGAGCATTGACTCTTCTAAGAGTCCTAAGAGTCCTGCTCACACTGATGGGGTGCAGCTGTGGGACCCTAATTTCAGAGATGATGTCCTCCACCCAACTCTCAAAAAGCTGAAAGGGTCTTCAGTAGAGATGGATAGTCGAGCTGGGCTATCAGACGGTCACCTCTGTAGCTGTAGTGTCATTTTTCCTATGGTCCAATGTGTAAATTAAACAAAAAAGTGCACGTTTGTTATGATGTCCAAGATGGGGACCAGGATGTGGACATAATAAAAAATTAGGGAACATGATAGGAGACATTTCTACAATACATATAATCATTCTTATCTATCTAATACGATGACAACAGCTCTCCATACCTGCAGTCCACAACAAGGACCACCCTCTCTAATCCCTGAAAAATGAAATCATCCTCAGTGACGAAGAGAGGGGGCTAAGCGCCCCCCATGGTTTTAGAGCATTGACTCTTCTAAGAGTCCTAAGAGTCCTGCTTACACTGATGGGGTGCAGCTGTGGGACCCTATTTTAAGAGATGATGTCCTCCACCCAACTCTCAACAAGCTGAAAGGGTCTTCAGTAGAGATGGATAGTCGAGCTGGGCTATCAGACGGTCACCTCTGTAGCTGTAGTGTCATTTTTCCTATGGTCCAATGTGTAAATTAAACAAAAAAGTGCACGTTTGTTATGATGTCCAAGATGGGGACCAGGATGTGGACATAATAAAAAATTAGGGAACATGATAGGAGACATTTCTACAATACATATAATCATTCTTATCTATTTAATACGATGACAACAGCTCTCCATACCTGCAGTCCACCACAAGGACCACCCTCTCTAATCCCTGAAAAATGAAATCATCCTCAGTGACGAAGAGAGGGGGCTAAGCACCCCCCATGGTCTCAGAGCATTGACTCTTCTAAGAGTCCTAAGAGTCCTGCTCACACTGATGGGGTGCAGCTGTGGGACCCTATTTTCAGAGATGATGTCCTCCACCCAACTCTCAAAAAGCTGAAAGGGTCTTCAGTAGAGATGGATTGTCGAGCTGGGCTATCAGACGGTCACCTCTGTAGCTGTAGTGTCATTTTTCCTATGGTCCAATGTGTAAATTAAACAAAAAAGTGCACGTTTGTTATGATGTCCAAGATGGGGACCAGGATGTGGACATAATAAAAAATTAGGGAACATGATAGGAGACATTTCTACAATACATATAATCATTCTTATCTACCTAATACGATGATAACAGCTCTCCATACCTGCAGTCCACCACAAGGACCACCCTCTCTAATCCCTGAAAAATGAAATCATACTCAGTGACGAAGAGAGGGGGCTAAGTGCCCCCAATGGTCTCAGAGCATTGACTCTTCTAAGAGTCCTAAGAGTCCTGTTTACACTGATGGGGTGCAGCTGTGGGACCCTAATTTCAGAGATGATGTCCTCCACCCAACTCTCAAAAAGCTGAAAGGGTCTTCAGTAGAGATGGATAGTCGAGCTGGGCTATCAGACGGTCACCTCTGTAGCTGTAGTGTCATTTTTCCTATGGTCCAATGTGTAAATTAAACAAAAAAGTGCACGTTTGTTATGATGTCCAAGATGGGGACCAGGATGTGGACATAATAAGAAATTAGGGAACATGATAGGAGACATTTCTACAATACACATAATCATTCTTATCTATCTAATACGATGACAACAGCTCTCCATACCTGCAGTCCACCACAAGGACCACCCTCTCTAATCCCTGAAAAATGAAATCATCCTCAGGGACGAAGAGAGGGGGCTAAGCGCCCCCCATGGTTTTAGAGCATTGACTCTTCTAAGAGTCCTAAGAGTCCTGCTTACACTGATGGGGTGCAGCTGTGGGACCCTATTTTCAGAGATGATGTCCTCCACCCAACTCTCAAAAAGCTGAAAGGGTCTTCAGTAGAGATGGATAGTCGAGCTGGGCTATCAGACGGTCACCTCTGTAGCTGTAGTGTCATTTTTCCTATGGTCCAATGTGTAAATTAAACAAAAAAGTGCACGTTTGTTATGATGTTCAAGATGGGGACCAGGATGTGGACATGATAAAAAATTAGGGAACATGATAGGAGACATTTCTACAATACATATAATCATTCTTATCTATCTAATACGATCACAACAGCTCTCCATACCTGCAGTCCACCACAAGGACCACTCTCTCTAATCCCTGAAAAATGAAATCATCCTCAGTGACGAAGAGAGGGGGCTAAGCGCCCCCCATGGTCTCAGAGCATTGACTCTTCTAAGAGTCCTAAGATTCCTGCTCACACTGATGGGGTGCAGCTGTGGGACCCTATTTTCAGAGATGATGTCCTCCACCCAACTCTCAAAAAGCTGAAAGGGTCTTCAGTAGAGATGGATAGTCGAGCTGGGCTATCAGACGGTCACCTCTGTAGCTGTAGTGTCATTTTTCCTATGGTCCAATGTGTAAATTAAACAAAAAAGTGCACGTTTGTTATGATTTCCAAGATGGGGACCAGGATGTGGACATAATAAAAAAATAGGGAACATGATAGGAGACATTTCTACAATACATATAATCATTCTTATCTATCTAATACGATGACAACAGCTCTCCATACCTGCAGTCCACCACAAGGACCACCCTCTCTATTCCCTGAAAAGTGAAATCATCCTCAGTGACGAAGAGAGGGGGCTAAGCGCCCCCCATGGTCTCAGAGCATTGACTCTTCTAAGAGTCCTAAGAGTCCTGCTCACACTGATGGGGTGCAGCTGTGGGACCCTATTTTCAGAGATGATGTTCTCCACCCAACTCTCAAAAAGCTGAAAGGGTCTTCAGTAGAGATGGATAGTCGAGCTGGGCTATCAGACGGTCACCTCTGTAGCTGTAGTGTCATTTTTCCTATGGTCCAATGTGTAAATTAAACAAAAAAGTGCACGTTTGTTATGATGTCCAAGATGGGGACCAGGATGTGGACATAATAAAAAATTAGGGAACATGATAGGAGACATTTCTACAATACATATAATCATTCTTATCTATTTAATACGATGACAACAGCTCTCCATACCTGCAGTCCACCACAAGGACCACCCTCTCTAATCCCTGAAAAATGAAATCATCCTCAGTGACGAAGAGAGGGGGCTAAGCGCCCCCCATGGTCTCAGAGCATTGACTCTTCTAAGAGTCCTAAGAGTCCTGCTCACACTGATGGGGTGCAGCTGTGGGACCCTATTTTCAGAGATGATGTCCTCCACCCAACTCTCAAAAAGCTGAAAGGGTCTTCAGTAGAGATGGATAGTCGAGCTGGGCTATCAGACGGTCACCTCTGTAGCTGTAGTGTCATTTTTCCTATGGTCCAATGTGTAAATTAAACAAAAAAGTGCACGTTTGTTATGATGTCCAAGATGGGGACCAGGATGTGGACATAATAAAAAATTAGGGAACATGATAGGAGACATTTCTACAATACATATAATCATTCTTATCTATCTAATACGATGATAACAGCTCTCCATATCTGCAGTCCACCACAAGGACCACCCTCTCTAATCCCTGAAAAATGAAATCATCCTCAGTGATGAAGAGAGGGGGCTAAGTGCCCCCAATGGTCTCAGAGCATTGACTCTTCTAAGAGTCCTAAGAGTCCTGCTCACACTGATGGGGTGCAGCTGTGGGACCCTATTTTCAGAGATGATGTCCTCCACCCAACTCTCAAAAAGCTGAAAGGGTCTTCAGTAGAGATGGATAGTCGAGCTGGGCTATCAGACGGTCACCTCTGTAGCTGTAGTGTCATTTTTCCTATGGTCCAATGTGTAAATTAAACAAAAAAGTGCACGTTTGTTATGATGTCCAAGATGGGGACCAGGATGTGGACATAATAAAAAATTAGGGAACATGATAGGAGACATTTCTACAATACATATAATCATTCTTATCTATCTAATACGATGACAACAGCTCTCCATACCTGCAGTCCACCACAAGGACCAGCCTCTCTAATCCCTGAAAAATGAAATCATCCTCAGTGACGAAGAGAGGGGGCTAAGCGCCCCCATGGTCTCAGAGCATTAACTCTTCTAAGAGTCCTAAGAGTCCTGCTCACACTGATGGGGTGCAGCTGTGGGACCCTATTTTCAGAGATGATGTCCTCCACCCAACTCTCAAAAAGCTGAAAGGGTCTTCAGTAGAGATGGATAGTCGAGCTGGGCTATCAGACGGTCACCTCTGTAGCTATAGTGTCATTTTTCCTATGGTCCAATGTGTAAATTAAACAAAAAAGTGCACGTTTGTTATGATGTCCAAGATGGGGACCAGGATGTGGACATAATAAAAAATTAGGGAACATGATAGGAGACATTTCTACAATACATATAATCATTCTTATCTATCTAATACGATCACAACAGCTCTCCATACCTGCAGTCCACCACAAGGACCACTCTCTCTAATCCCTGAAAAATGAAATCATCCTCAGTGACGAAGAGAGGGGGCTAAGCGCCCCCCATGGTCTCAGAGCATTGACTCTTCTAAGAGTCCTAAGATTCCTGCTCACACTGATGGGGTGCAGCTGTGGGACCCTATTTTCAGAGATGATGTCCTCCACCCAACTCTCAAAAAGCTGAAAGGGTCTTCAGTAGAGATGGATAGTCGAGCTGGGCTATCAGACGGTCACCTCTGTAGCTGTAGTGTCATTTTTCCTATGGTCCAATGTGTAAATTAAACAAAAAAGTGCACGTTTGTTATGATGTCCAAGATGGGGACCAGGATGTGGACATAATAAAAAAATAGGGAACATGATAGGAGACATTTCTACAATACATATAATCATTCTTATCTATCTAATACGATGACAACAGCTCTCCATACCTGCAGTCCACCACAAGGACCACCCTCTCTATTCCCTGAAAAGTGAAATCATCCTCAGTGACGAAGAGAGGGGGCTAAGCGCCCCCCATGGTCTCAGAGCATTGACTCTTCTAAGAGTCCTAAGAGTCCTGCTCACACTGATGGGGTGCAGCTGTGGGACCCTATTTTCAGAGATGATGTTCTCCACCCAACTCTCAAATAGCTGAAAGGGTCTTCAGTAGAGATGGATAGTCGAGCTGGGCTATCAGACGGTCACCTCTGTAGCTGTAGTGTCATTTTTCCTATGGTCCAATGTGTAAATTAAACAAAAAAGTGCACGTTTGTTATGATGTCCAAGATGGGGACCAGGATGTGGACATAATAAAAAATTAGGGAACATGATAGGAGACATTTCTACAATACATATAATCATTCTTATCTATTTAATACGATGACAACAGCTCTCCATACCTGCAGTCCACCACAAGGACCACCCTCTCTAATCCCTGAAAAATGAAATCATCCTCAGTGACGAAGAGAGGGGGCTAAGCGCCCCCCATGGTCTCAGAGCATTGACTCTTCTAAGAGTCCTAAGAGTCCTGCTCACACTGATGGGGTGCAGCTGTGGGACCCTATTTTCAGAGATGATGTCCTCCACCCAACTCTCAAAAAGCTGAAAGGGTCTTCAGTAGAGATGGATAGTCGAGCTGGGCTATCAGACGGTCACCTCTGTAGCTGTAGTGTCATTTTTCCTATGGTCCAATGTGTAAATTAAACAAAAAAGTGCACGTTTGTTATGATGTCCAAGATGGGGACCAGGATGTGGACATAATAAAAAATTAGGGAACATGATAGGAGACATTTCTACAATACATATAATCATTCTTATCTATCTAATACGATGACAACAGCTCTCCATACCGTATTTCATGGTCAATCCAGGTTTGTCAGTGATGGCACTGACATAATGTATGGCGTCTTTTTCGGGCGTTATCCTTTGCCTTTTCATTGTGAAAATCCAGTTGCCTATATCAAAGCAAATTCTACTACTTGTAAAGTATGCAGAAAATGAAATGTAGAACATATAACATCAACTGCTTAGGAACGCATCATAGGTTAGTACTTAAAAGGATATTGTCATGTTCTAGTCATAATGCAAGCTGGACATTTTTCATGTTACCCTGTAATTGCCGGCCTGTTCTAATGCTCACAAGCAAAGATATATGCTCAGCTGCTAAGGCTTCCCTCTGCCTTCTGAATGAAAATTGAATATGTCTGGCTCACTGTGTATATAGCAGGTGCTCAGAAAAAATAAGAGTCAATTCAAAAGAAATAGCTCTGGTACACTATAGTGATTAATAACGTAAGAAAAGAACTCTTGGAATGCTGAAAATTCTTTATTTGTGCAAAAGGATAATTCATCCAACGTTTCGACCTTGTTTTTAGGTCTTTATCAAGGATAAAGTTATCTAAGATCATAAAGGGTTACAAAACCATATAAACACGTAATTAGTACATAGTACAACATAACAGTACAATATATTGCTACTTGAGAGTACAATGGGTCAAATGACCATGAGGCACATACAAAAAATTTTTCCAAAGCCATAGTGAAAACATTTGTACTGAGGAAAGAAAATTTCCACATGACCTATCTGGAGAAACATTCTGGATCAAACAACCAAAAATAGTCAAGCAGGTAAATACACACCTATATGGATAACAGGATGATATGTGTTCAATTGTATAGCGTCATTGCCATTAAGGTACAAATGGAAAACTTGCAATCCTATATAGTGAAGGAAATGAACACATATCATATCAAAGAACACAGGAACATGGGTGTGAGAAAAACCTCAATGTTTATACTTTGTTCTTTATAATGGTGTGAACATGTATATGTCTCAGTACCTTATGCACTTGAGAATTCTAGTGAGTAGATGATGAAAGCCTATTCCAGAACTGGAATCGGTAAATAATTGTAGGTGGAATCTAAATGAAAAGATGGTACAAGTGTTATCATGACACGTGGGCTATAACACAATGGACCGTGTGACAAAGAAGAAAGGAGAGAAAGAAGAGGAAGAAAATGGAACTACCTGTAACATTACGTGATAGTCACTGGTAAGTATCACTTGACAATTCAGGTGAAAAAGGATTCCTTTATTAAAGGGCTCTCAGTCGCCTCAGGATCATGAAATACTAGGGTAAATGATATGAGAATGGGTAAGAAGCACCACTAAAGGAAATATGAAATGCAGGACATATATCTATAAACCCCTGAACTACATGATAGAAATAAAAAGAAGAAAAAAGAAAAAAAAGAAGAAAGAAGAAGAACACATAGAATGCGGAAAGAGAATGGGTACAACTACCTGAGTTACTGCAGGGAGGCCCCTGGTTGGTATTGTGAGGGTTAGTGGAATTCCTTCACTGAAGGGTTCTCAGTTGCTTCAGGTTCGTGAAAAATGCTATAGACAAATAATGCCCGGAGAAAAGGGGTTCATATACAGCGAATAATGGTAATACAAGGTACATGTGTCACATGTAATAGTATATATATATATATTGTACTAAGCTCTACACCAGAAATAGAAAGTAGTCCCTCTGCCTTCTGTCTAGGTGCCCTGAGTTATGTCCTGTAAACTGTCACAGCGACCCAGACACACATGTGTAGTAGGGGAATATCCCTGCTGAGATGCCAGTGCTAGAGCACTCGTTTGCTGTGGAGTTGAACGCTATGTGAGCAGTTCTTACCTTCAATGAGCAGAAGTCTCTTTTTTCAGATTTCAATATCTCTGTGGGTATCTGGCAGAAATATGGAATACTCTTTACTGCTAAGACCCTGTACACCACTCCCACTAAAGGGGGCTTTACACGCTGCGACATCGCTAATGCGGAGTCGTTGGGGTCACGGAATTTGTGACGCACATCCGGCCGCATTAGCGATGTTGCTGCGTGTGACACCGATGAGCGATTTTGCATCGTTGCAAAAACGTGCAAAATCGCTCATCGGTGACATGGGTCTCCATTCTCGATTATCGTTACTGCAGCAGTAACGATGTAGTTTGTCGCTCCTGCGGCAGCACACATCACTCCGTGTGACACCGCAGAAACGAGGAACCTCTCCTTACCTGCCTCCCAGCCGCTATGAGGAAGGAAGGAGGTGGGCGGGATGTTCCGGCCACTCATCTCCGCCCCTCCGCTGCTATTGGGCGGTCGCTCAGTGACGTCGCTGTGACGCCGCACGGACCGCCCCCTTAGAAAGGAGGCGGTTCGCCGGTCACAGCGACGTCGCCGGGCAGGTAAGTATGTGTGACGGGTCTGGTCGGTGTTGTGCGGCATGGGCAGCGATTTACCCGTGTCGCGCAACAGATGGGGGCGGGTACCCACACTAGCGATATCGGGACCGATATCGCAGTGTGTAAAGTAGCCTTTAGTCACATGACCAAGACTGTATCTGTGTCCCTACAACACACTTGAGACAAATGTGTGTGTGAGCCTGCATTGTGGGGTATATATAATATATTATAGAGCTGGGAAGGATCATTCTAAGCAGTGAGCTGTTCCAGTATTTGTAGGAAAATACCCAGTAGAAGCATCAAACACAGCACCAATACCTCCCATCAGTATCCCACCACAGTGCCATGTAACCCATGCCCTACACTCCCATCTACACCAATACTATACAGGCACAAACTAGTATATCTGACTAAAAGCCCCCAAAATATGAAGAACGGCCTATAGTTGAGTGTGGATATAAAATCTATGTGAGCAGAGCTAGAATAGAAATCACTGATCGCATTGAAGTCATTCTGACCATAAATCACCATGATATCAAGGTGAGGAGTTGTGTGTTACTGCTGGGAGGAAAGGGTTAACAGTGGAATATTAAGGTGCATTTCTGTGTGCAGTGTTACTAGTCAATGTAACAATTCAGTATGAGCTGCTCTTGGTGCCGGGGGAGGGAGATGCTCTCCTGAGCAAGATAGATGGGGAATGAACATAATATCTATATAGTGTAAGGCAGGGGGTCTCAAACTCGGCTGGGTGTATGGGCCGCACAGAGGAAAAAAATAATTTGGGGGGCTGCATTCTTTGCAAGACAAAGTGACATTTTTATTGGTACCATATATGTATATATTTTTTTCACACACCTTTGGATGACTGATTTTCAACATTTTTCACTTGTTTATTATAACAAATGTGCACATTCTTTGGTTAAATCTAAAAAAAATAAATGTGATGTTAAAAAAAAATCATGCCTTATTTTGTTTTTTTTTACATTTTATCCCTTTCTTTTAACTAATAGTGTTACAATTATGACGCTAGCGTTTTGTGAAGGGAATGCTTTGCCTACTTCCGTGACTATGGCCTTCCGGAACTGCTGCATTTTGGCTGACCTCTCCGCCTCGGGAATAAGAGACATAAAGTTCTCCTTGTAGCGTGGGTCTAACAGTGTTACCAACCAGTAATGATTGTCGGCCAAGATGTTCTTAACGCGAGGGTCACGAGACAGGCAGCTTACCATAAAGTCATCCATGTGCGCCAGACTCTTAACAGCCATCACTTCAGTATCCAGACCAACACGATGACTGAACATGCTGTCCTCCTCCTTCTCCTCCTCCTCCTCATCTACCCTGTCCTCTGGCCAGCCACGCTGAACTGAGCATATGACTGGTATGCATGTCATATCCTCAATTTGGCCGGAGAGTTGCTCCATGTCTTCATCTTCCTCCTCGTCATAGTCCTCCACTGCACGTTGTGATGAGACGAGGCTGGGCTATGTGTTATCACCCACACCCACTACTGTTTCTTGCTCCAACTCATCGTGTTCCGCCTGCAATGCATCATGTTTGGTTTTGAGCAGAGACCGTTTTAGAAGGCAGAGAAGCGGTATGGTGACGCTAATAATGGCGTCATCGCCGCTCACCATCTTGGTGGAGTCCTCAAAGTTTTGGAGGATGGTACATAGGTCGGACATCCATCTCCACTCCTCAGGTGTTATGTGTGGAGTTTGACCCATTTCCCGACGGCTTAGGTGATGCAGGTACTCAACAACTGCCCTCTTCTGCTCACATATCCTGATCAACATGTGCAGAGTTGAATTCCAACGCGTGGGGACATCACACACCAGTCTGTGAGCCGGAAGATGCAAACGACGCTGAAAGCCGGCAAGGCCGGCTGAAGCAGTAGGTGACTTTCGAAAATGTGCAGACAGGCGGCGAACTTTTACCAGCAGATCAGACAGCTCTGGGTATGACTTTAGAAACCGCTGAACCACGAGGTTGAGCACATGGGCCATGCATGGAACATGTGTCAGCTGGCCTCGCCTCAAAGCCGCCACTAGGTTCCGGCCATTGTCACACACAACCTTTCCTGGCTTTAGGTTCAGAGGTGTGAGCCAGTGATCTGCATGCTGTTTTAGAGCTGTCCACACCTCTTCTGCATTGTGGGATTTGTCACTTATGCAGATTAGCTGCAGCACAGCCTGTTGCCGCTTCGCCAAGGCAGTGCTGCAGTGCTTCCAGCTTGGGACTGGTGTGGAGGGTAAAGTGGATGAGGATGCGCAGGAGGAGGAGGAGGCTGAAGAGCATGACATTCCGGAGCTGTAGAGTGTGGGTGAAACCCTGACTGAGGTAGGGCCTGCAAACCTTGGTGTGGGAAGGACTTGTTCCGTTCCTCGCTCAAACTGGGTCCCAGCTGGGCTGGGCTGGGTAGGGCGTTGTGGGGGGTTTGTCTATCTCCGTTTGAGGTGAGTTTGTTTAAGTTAGCCTTTTCTTTGGCGTTTTTTGGAGCCCTGCGGGTTGGGGAGTTGGTATCGCCCAGTAAGGCGTTCCCCGGGGGCTTGGATTGGGGTGACATTGTCAGTGGAAAACGGAGTTGAATTTTGGATTAGGAAATCGAAAACTGATCAGAGAGGTGTGGGTAGACTAGTCCGTTTGGGGATGGTTGTGGCATCTGATATGTGCCCGTTCAAGTGTCTCGGGAATTTTCAACAGATCCGTCCGAAGGTGGATGGCCCCTTATTATGTCACGAGGATGGGTCCTTTTTATCGAGATACCAATTTGTGAGTGTTTTTAGGGCATGTTTGAAGTCGTTGGGGTTAGATCCGAAGTCTTTCGGATTGGGGCAGCGACGGAGGCCTCTATATGCGGCCTACCGGAGGAGACAGTTAAGCAGATTGGTAGGTGGAAGTCGCAGCGCTTTAAGTCGTATGTACGTCCCCAGGTGGTTGTTGGCAATTGAGGGGAAAAGGGGGGGGTATTAGGGTAGCAATGGGGGGGGGGGAGTGTGTGTTTTTTGTCAATTTGGTTTGGTGAGGCAATAAAATGGTGTCGTCTGTACATTTTGTATTGCAGAAGCACCCCCCCTTCCTTCCCTGGTCTGGATCCTTGGCCACTCTTATGTGTATTGGGGAGCCCGACGAGCGGACGCGAGATGGAACGGGAGACAGCTAGGTTTTGAGAAGGACCTGGCTCTCGTGCGATGGCTCGGTGTTCGGGGGTTAGGGTGGAACAGGGTGTTGCAGGAGGTGCATAGATACGCCCGGTTGGACAGACCTCCTGACATGTTAGTGTTGCATGCCGGGGGGAATGATTTGGGTGGGCGTCCTTTTCGAATCTTGATAAAGGACATCAAACATGATTTGTTACGGTTATGGGTGTCGTTTCCAGGTCTAACGATAGTCTGGTCGGAGATAGTAGCGAGAAAGAGTTGGCAGAAAGCGCGGTCAGTTGACAGGTTGAACAAGGCGCGGGCGAAGGTTAATAGGGCGATCTCGAAGTTTGTTAGTCGGAACGGGGGTATAGCAATACGGCATGTTGAGTTGGAAAGGACGGAAGAGGAATTTTGGTTGGCTGACGGGGTACACCTTAATGCGGTGGGAACTGACTTATGGGCTCTTGGCTTGCAGGGAGGTATTGAGAGGGCCCTTTGGTTGCGGGGGGTCTCAGGCACTTGAAGGGTTTCAAGGTGCCTTCGTTGTGGTGTTGTTTATTGGTGGGTCCTTGAAGTTGGTTTAAAATTGGTTCGGGGATTCATCCGGGTATGGATCCCCTCATTGGCAGAATTGATGGTCCCCTGGTGATTTTGGGGGGGAACCCCGACGGGGTATGTCGGGGCCCCTGGGGGTGTGGTTGGGGTTGACGGAGGATTAACCCTTACCATTTGGTGCTCCTGAGCCAGTGTGGGTAACGGCTGGGAGCAAGTTGAGGTTTTTTATTGCTCGGTTATGGGAATCACCAGGGTTTTGGTAGCTTCAAGGACCTTACCACATTGCAAATTTTATTGGTTATGTATTCTTGTTAATAAAATGGCTGCTATGGCCAAAATTATCCAAAGATAAATTTGTGACCACTTTTAAATAAGAAATGGGAATGGAGGTGTGGGGTATGAAAGGAAGACCGGAGTCAACAATTCCAGGGTCAAGCATGTTTATTTGCGTAAGCTTCGTTCCAGGGTAGAAAGGGTAAGAGTGCCTTTCAGAATTCGAAGTGGTCGGACTGTACGGACCACCAAGAACTGCAGGAGAGCTTGAACATCTTCCCATGGATTTGCGACATCCTCCCTCATCAGTTACGTAGGTAAGCAGGTTCTCAGCATTGCAGCCCATTTGTTGTCTTAAGTTAGTTAAGCGGGGTTAACTAACCTGTCAGTTCAGCCTCAGGTCTAAAGCAGAGGCCTGGACTCCACTCCTTACTCCTTACTCCACAACTCTCCTTAAAAACAACTGACTCCTTTTTCCTGCCCCGGGGTCTCCAGACCCCTAGGTGGGCGTTTCCTTCCGTCTGGTCCTGCCCACTGGTGTGCCTGTCTTTCCCTGGGGGAGGTGACTAGGATTTTCTGGTTGGCTTTGTGTGACTTAGGTGAGGGAAGTTGTTATGCGGGGGCCTATGTGTGACTACCTGCAGTGTCAGGGCGTCACATATGTATGTGTGTATGTCTGCTAAAGGAATCCGCACCGTCATATTTACAAACACAAAATTTTGCAGACACCTCATGTGACTCAGGGAACGTCGTAGACTATGTTTTAACAGGAATATTTAATCCCGCGCTTTACAGTTACTCTCCAAAAAACCTGCCTCCATTAAACTGAATGGAGGTGGGAGCTGCAAGTTATTAATAGCAGCTGTGATTGGTTGCTATAGGAACAAAGGACATTCATAGTATAAGAAGCTTATGTGTGAGATAATATGATGTCAGTGGGGAGACAGATAGAGAGAGACAGACACAGACTGAGAGACAAACAGACAGAGACAGATAGGCATAGACAGACAGAGAAAGAGACAGAGACAAACAGACAGAGGCAGACAGGGAAAGAGACAGACAGAGATAGACAGGGAAAAAAGGCAGACAGACAGAGACAGAGAAAGAGACAGAGGCAGATAGGGAAACAGACAGAGACAAACATACAGAGACAGGCAGGAGAAAAGGCAGACCGACAGGGAAAGAGACAGACAGGGGAAGAGACAGACAGAGAGAGACAGACAGATAGAGACAGACAAAGAAATACAGAGATAGACAGGGAAAGAGACAAACGGGGAATGAGTCAGACAGAGAGAGACAAAGAGAGACAGGCAGAGAGAGACAGGGAAAGAGACAGACAGGGGAAGAGAAAGACAGAGACAGACAAAGAAATACAGAGACAGACAGGGGAAGAGACAGACAGGGGAAGAGACAGACAGGGGAAGAGACAGACAGACAGGGAAAGAGACAGACCTGGAAAAGAGACAGACCTGGAAAAGAGACAGGCCTGGAAAAGAGACAGACAGACATAGAAACAGACAGCCACAAAGAGAGAGAGAGACAGACAGACACAGAGAGACAGACAGAGATAGAGAGACAGACAGACATGGATAGAGATAGAGACACACAGAGACAGACAGATGACAGAGACTGGGAGAGAGACAGACAGAAGCATAAATCCCTAACTAAAACAACATTTAATGATAGTTTTAAAAGGTAAAAAAACACAAATCATGTAAATAGAATGACTCTCTTCTGTGCATAGAGTCAACATTTTGTGTTTGTAAATATGACGGTGCGGATTCCTTTAGCAGACATACACACATACATATGTGACGCCCTGACACTGCAGGTAGTCACACATAGGCCCCCGCATAACAACTTCCCTCACCTAAGTCACACAAAGCCAACCAGAAAACCCTAGTCACCTCCCCCAGGGAAAGACAGGCACACCAGTGGGCAGGACCAGACGGAAGGAAACGCCCACCTAGGGGTCTGGAGACCCCGGGGCAGGAAAAAGGAGTCAGTTGTTTTTAAGGAGAGTTGTGGAGTGAGGAGTAAGGAGTGGAGTCCAGGCCTCTGCTTTAGACCTGAGGCTGAACTGACAGGTTAGTTAACCCCGCTTAACTAACTTAAGATAACAAATGGGCTGCAATGCTGAGAACCTGCTTACCTACGTAACTGATGAGGGAGGATGTCGCAAATCCATGGGAAGATGTTCAAGCTCTCCTGCAGTTCTTGGTGGCCCGTACAGTCCGACCACTTCGAATTCTGAAAGGCACTCTTACCCTTTCTACCCTGGAACGAAGCTTAGGCAAATAAACATGCTTGACCCTGGAATTGTTGACTCCGGTCTTCCTTTCATACCCCACACCTCCATTCCCATTTCTTATTTAAAAGTAATTACACAGACACAAATTTATCTTTGGATAATTTTGGCCATAGCAGCCATTTTATTAACAAGAATACATAACCAATAAAATTTGCAATGTGGTAAGGTCCTTGAAGCTACCAAAACCCTGGTGATTCCCATAACCGAGCAATAAAAAACCTCAACTTGCTCCCAGCCGTTACCCACACTGGCTCAGGAGCACCAAATGGTAAGGGTTAATCCTCCGTCAACCCCAACCACACCCCCAGGGGCCCCGACATACCCCGTCGGGGTTCCCCCCCAAAATCACCAGGGGACCATCAATTCTGCCAATGAGGGGATCCATACCCGGATGAATCCCCGAACCAATTTTAAACCAACTTCAAGGACCCACCAATAAACAACACCACAACGAAGGCACCTTGAAACCCTTCAAGTGCCTGAGACCCCCCGCAACCAAAGGGCCCTCTCAATACCTCCCTGCAAGCCAAGAGCCCATAAGTCAGTTCCCACCGCATTAAGGTGTACCCCGTCAGCCAACCAAAATTCCTCTTCCGTCCTTTCCAACTCAACATGCCGTATTGCTATACCCCCGTTCCGACTAACAAACTTCGAGATCGCCCTATTAACCTTCGCCCGCGCCTTGTTCAACCTGTCAACTGACCGCGCTTTCTGCCAACTCTTTCTCGCTACTATCTCCGACCAGACTATCGTTAGACCTGGAAACGACACCCATAACCGTAACAAATCATGTTTGATGTCCTTTATCAAGATTCGAAAAGGACGCCCACCCAAATCATTCCCCCCGGCATGCAACACTAACATGTCAGGAGGTCTGTCCAACCGGGCGTATCTATGCACCTCCTGCAACACCCTGTTCCACCCTAACCCCCGAACACCGAGCCATCGCACGAGAGCCAGGTCCTTCTCAAAACCTAGCTGTCTCCCGTTCCATCTCGCGTCCGCTCGTCGGGCTCCCCAATACACATAAGAGTGGCCAAGGATCCAGACCAGGGAAGGAAGAGGGGGTGCTTCTGCAATACAAAATGTACAGACGACACCATTTTATTGCCTCACCAAACCAAATTTACAAAAAACACACACTCTCACCCCCCCCATTGCTACCCTAATACCCCCCCCTTTTCCCCTCAATTGCCAACAACCACCTGGGGACGTACATACGACTTAAAGCGCTGCGACTTCCACCTACCAATCTGCTTAACTGTCTCCTCCGGTAGGCCGCATATAGAGGCCTCCGTCGCTGCCCCAATCCGAAAGACTTCGGATCTAACCCCATCGACTTCAAACATGCCCTAAAAACACTCACAAATTGGTATCTCGATAAAAAGGACCCATCCTCGTGACATAATAAGGGGCCATCCACCTTCGGACGGATCTGTTGAAAATTCCCGAGACACTTGAACGGGCACATATCAGATGCCACAACCATCCCCAAACGGACTAGTCTACCCACACCTCTCTGATCAGTTTTCGATTTCCTAATCCAAAATTCAACTCCGTTTTCCACTGACATAATGTCACCCCAATCCAAGCCCCTGGGGAACGCCTTACTGGGCGATACCAACTCCCCAACCCGCAGGGCTCCAAAAAACGCCAAAGAAAAGGCTAACTTAAACAAACTCACCTCAAACGGACATAGACAAACCCCCCACAACGCCCTACCCAGCCGGGTAGGGACCCAGCCCAGCCCAGCTGGGACCCAGTTTGAGCGAGGAACGGAACAAGTCCTTCCCACACCAAGGTTTGCAGGCCCTACCTCAGTCAGGGTTTCAAACACACTCTACAGCTCCGGAATGTCATGCTCTTCAGCCTCCTCCTCCTCCTGCGCATCCTCATCCACTTTACCCTCCACACCAGTCCCAAGCTGGAAGCACTGCAGCACTGCCTCGGCGAAGCGGCAACAGACTGTGCTGCAGCTAATCTGCATAGGTGACAAACCCCACAATGCAGAAGAGGTGTGGACAGCTCTAAAACAGCATGCAGATCACTGGCTCACACCTCTGAACCTAAAGCCAGGAAAGGTTGTGTGTGACAATGGCCGGAACCTGGTGGCGGCTTTGAGGCGAGGCCAGCTGACACATGTTCCATGCATGGCCCATGTGCTCAACCTCGTGGTTCAGCGGTTTCTAAAGTCATACCCAGAGCTGTCTGATCTGCTGGTAAAAGTTCGCTGCCTGTCTGCACATTTTCGAAAGTCACCTACTGCTTCAGCCGGCCTTGCCGGCTTTCAGCGTCGTTTGCATCTTCCGGCTCACAGACTGGTGTGTGATGTCCCCACGCGTTGGAATTCAACTCTGCACATGTTGATCAGGATATGTGAGCAGAAGAGGGCAGTTGTTGAGTACCTGCATCACCTAAGCCGTCGGGAAATGGGTCAAACTCCACACATAACACCTGAGGAGTGGAGATGGATGTCCGACCTATGTACCATCCTCCAAAACTTTGAGGACTCCACCAAGATGGTGAGCGGCGATGACGCCATTATTAGCGTCACCATACCGCTTCTCTGCCTTCTAAAACGGTCTCTGCTCAAAACCAAACATGATGCATTGCAGGCGGAACACGATGAGTTGGAGCAAGAAACAGTAGTGGGTGTGGGTGATAACACATAGCCCAGCCTCGTCTCATCACAACATGCAGTGGAGGACTATGACGAGGAGGAGGATGAAGACATGGAGCAACTCTCCGGCCAAATTGAGGATATGACATGCATACCAGTCATATGCTCAGTTCAGCGTGGCTGGCCAGAGGACAGGGTAGATGATGAGGAGGAGGAGGAGGAGGAGGAGAAGGAGGAGGACAGCATGTTCAGTCATCGTGTTGGTCTGGATACTGAAGTGATGGCTGTTAAGAGTCTGGCGCACATGGATGACTTTGTGGTAAGCTGCCTGTCTCGTGACCCTCGCGTTAAGAACATCTTGGCCGACAATCATTACTGGTTGGTAACACTGTTAGACCCACGCTACAAGGAGAACTTTATGTCTCTTATTCCCGAGGCGGAGAGGTCAGCCAAAATGCAGCAGTTCCGGAAGGCCATAGTCACGGAAGTAGGCAAAGCATTCCCTTCACAAAACGCTAGCGTCATAATTGTAACACTATTAGTTAAAAGAAAGGGATAAAATGTAAAAAAAAACAAAATAAGGCATGACTTTTTTTTAACATCAAATTTTTTTTTTTTAGATTTAACCAAAGAATGTGCACATTTGTTATAATAAACAAGTGAAAAATGTTGAAAATCAGTCATCCAAAGGTGTGTGAAAAAAATATATATATATGGTACCAATAAAAATGTCACTTTGTCCTGCAAAGAATGCAGCCCCCCAAATTATTTTTTTCCTCTGTGCGGCCCATACACCCAGCCGAGTTTGAGACCCCCTGCCTTACACTATATAGATATCATGTTCATTCCCCATCTATCTTGCTCAGGAGAGCATCTCCCTCCCCCGGCACCAAGAGCAGCTCATATTGAATTGTTACATTGACTAGTAACACTGCACACAGAAATGCACCTTAATATTCCACTGTTAACCCTTTCCTCCCAGCAGTAACACACAACTCCTCACCTTGATATCATGGTGATTTATGGTCAGAATGACTTCAATGCGATCAGTGATTTCTATTCTAGCTCTGCTCACATAGATTTTATATCCACACTCAACTATAGGCCGTTCTTCATATTTTGGGGGCTTTTAGTCAGATATACTAGTTTGTGCCTGTATAGTATTGGTGTAGATGGGAGTGTAGGGCATGGGTTACATGGCACTGTGGTGGGATACTGATGGGAGGTATTGGTGCTGTGTTTGATGCTTCTACTGGGTATTTTCCTACAAATACTGGAACAGCTCACTGCTTAGAATGATCCTTCCCAGCTCTATAATATATTATATATACCCCACAATGCAGGCTCACACACACATTTGTCTCAAGTGTGTTGTAGGGACACAGATACAGTCTTGGTCATGTGACTAAAGGCTACTTTACACACTGCGATATCGGTCCCGATATCGCTAGTGTGGGTACCCGCCCCATCTGTTGCGCGACACGGGCAAATCGCTGCCCATGCCGCACAACACCGACCAGACCCGTCACACATACTTACCTGACCGGCGACGTCGCTGTGACCGGCGAACCGCCTCCTTTCTAAGGGGGCGGTCCGTGCGGCGTCACAGTGACGTCACTGAGCGACCGCCCAATAGCAGCGGAGGGGCGGAGATGAGTGGCCGGAACATCCCGCCCACCTCCTTCCTTCCTCATAGCGGCTGGGAGGCAGGTAAGGAGAGGTTCCTCGTTTCTGCGGTGTCACACGGAGTGATGTGTGCTGCCGCAGGAGTGACGAACTACATCGTTACTGCTGCAGTAACGATAATCGAGAATGGAGACCCATGTCACCGATGAGCGATTTTGCACGTTTTTGCAACGATGCAAAATCGCTCATCGGTGTCACACGCAGCAACATCGCTAATGCGGCCGGATGTGCGTCACAAATTCCGTGACCCCAACGACTCCGCATTAGCGATGTCGCAGCGTGTAAAGCCCCCTTTAGTGGGAGTGGTGTACAGGGTCTTAGCAGTAAAGAGTATTCCATATTTCTGCCAGATACCCACAGAGATATTGAAATCTGAAAAAAGAGACTTCTGCTCATTGAAGGTAAGAACTGCTCACATAGCGTTCAACTCCACAGCAAACGAGTGCTCTAGCACTGGCATCTCAGCAGGGATATTCCCCTACTACACATGTGTGTCTGGGTCGCTGTGACAGTTTACAGGACATAACTCAAGGCACCTAGACAGAAGGCAGAGGTACTGGGATTGGTTGGTTTTTGGTGACGGAGGTGCAGGGGCTGGCGCCCATGTGCAGTGCTGGCTAAGGTATATTGATGATATTTTGATTTTTTGGCAGGGCACTGTGGAGCAGCTCGAGACATTTATGGAGGAACTTAATAACAACACCTTTAACATCAGATTGACGCATAAGCATAGCAGCAGTTGCGTTGACTTCCTGGATATTAAAATTTCATTCGGTTCTGAGCGAATTGTTCAGACCGACGTCCATAGGAAGGAAACATCAGTCAACGCACTGCTGCATGCTTCTTCTGCTCATACCCCCTCCACCATCCGGGCCGTACCGGCTGGCCAGTTCCTCAGGATGAAGCAAATTTGTTCGTCAGACACTGCTTTTGAACAACAGTCTGCCGACCTCCAGCGCCATAGGGGTGGCAAAGGCGGTCTTCCCCCGGTCTGCCTCAGCAACGGACACTAGCCAATAGTGACTAGTGAGATCAAGGGTAGAAAAATAATTTGCAGTTCTCAATGCAGCTAGCGATTCCTCAATACGGGGGAGTGGTGCCGTCCTTCTTCTTTAACAGGACCAACGGAGCTGCCCAAAGGCTACAACTGTCACGGATAACCCCAGCCGCCTTCATGTTGCTCAACATGTCCTTGGTACACTGGTAATGTGAAGGTGGTATTGGCTTATAGCTCTCTTTGATGGGTGGGTGTGCACCTGTGGGGATGTAGTGTTGGACCCCTTTTATTCCCCCAAAATCTAGCGGATGTTTGCTGAAGACTTGCTCGCTCGTATTCTTGCACTACCCTGTGGACCCGCTTCTTGTGATGTGAAGGTGTGGAGTCAGTGCCTACGTGTAATTCCTTACACCACTCCTCTGGCTGACTTGGTGAGCAGTCACTGACTGGGTGGGGTGCAGTAATAGTGGATGCTGCTACTTGGATAGCATGTGTATCTACTGTGAACAGCTTATCAATGGTGGCAAGTCGGGGCAGCTTAACCTCCTGCTCTCCGCAGTTTAACACTCTCACGGGCACTCTTCCCTTCCGCACTAATGAATAAAACTATGATGTAAATATCATATAGATACCCCACAATTGTAAATAAAGGTAGGTTATGGGAAAAGGGGGAACAGGGAAAGAGGAAAATAGTGTAATAAAGTATACCTTCTGGGGGTGAGAGGAAATGGCAGCACAGCCAGTGGAGGTGAAGCAAAAGGAAGCCTGCAACTAAAGAGTTGAGAGCGTTATCACATGGTGACTGAGCCTGATTGTAAAGGGAGCATAGAGTGGAGCATACTCTGGGCACGTTAGAACCCAAGTTCTTAAACCATGAATATGGACCCCTTTTATTCTCCCAAAGTCTAGCGGATGTTTGCTGAAGACTTGCTCGTATTCTTGCACTACCCTGTGGACCCGCTTCTTGTGATGTGAAGGTGTGGAGTCAGTGCCTACGTGTAATTCCTTACACCACTCCTCTGGTTGACTTGGTGAGCTGTCACTGAATGGGTGTGGTGAAGTAACGGTGGATGCTGTGGCTTGGATATCATATTAAATATAGGGACCCCCATACAGTAGTATGAGAAATTTTTTTGTATTCAATGATCGGTATTACCTTCAGGGGCGCGGCACGTGGACGTGCGTTCCATTAGCCTCACTGCATTCCACTCCCATACAGGAAGTGGGCGCAGCTATTACTACGGTCGCACATAAAAGAACCCACAGCCACCACTGCACACAGCTGACTCCACCACTGGAAACCCACTTCTACACCAACGCAGGTAAGACAGGATCGGCACCTCTATGCTCCCGTTACAATCAGGCTCAGTCACCATGTGATAATGCTCTCAACAATTTAGTTGCAGGCTTCCCCTTGCTTCACCTCCACTGGCTGTGCTGCCATTTCCTCTCCCCCCTGGAAGGTATACTTTATTACACTATTTTCCTGTTTCCCTCTTCTCCCTTTTCCCATAACCTACCTTTATCTGCATTTGTGGGGTATCTATATACTATTTATATCACAGTTTTATTCATTAATACGGAAGGGAAGAGTGCGCGTGAGAGTGTTGAACTGCGGAGAGCAAGAGGTTAAGCTGCCCCGATTTGCCACCATTGATAAGCTGTTCACAGTAGATACACATGCTATCCAAGCAGCAGCAGCATCCACCATTACTGCACCCCACCCAGTCAGTGACAGCTCACCAAGTCAGCCAGAGGAGTGGTATCAGGAATTACACGTAGGCACTGACTACACACCTTCACATCACAAGAAGGGGGTGCAAGTGTGACGCCCTGGACTAGCCAGTTAGTCACAGACATAACACACACACACCCCCTTTCCCGGATAGTTACACTAGTCAGACACAAAACCGTTGTTGCCTCCCTCCAGGGGCTGATGTCCACACCAGGTGGGGCGGAGCCAGGCGGTTGGCCCCACCCACCAAGGAGTTCACAGGCCTGGAGGTGGGAAAACCAGTCAGTTAGTTGAAGTTCAGTTAAGAGTTGAACCGTGGAGGTAGTGAGTTCAGTGAAGAGCCCAGTTTTGGGTAGGAGTGCAAAACTGCTAGTGTCTGGGTCAGATCCCAGGCACTATGGGGAGATAAGGTATGCACACCAGTGACTATGTAAGGGGAATACATGAAATAGCAGAAACTGCTGTGTGAATACTGACTTGAAAAATTCAATAGCTATATGCAAGAGTGAATATGTGAAAAATGGAATCTGCATTACTGCCATGAACATATGAATCAAGAGAAATTTAGCTACTGAATTGATCAATGCAATAGAGCCCCAACACTACGCCAAAGTATTTCTCTACGTTGGGGTCCCTAGCTTGTGTGTGTCCTCTCATGCAGTTAAAAAACCTACCGTGTATGAAAAATTGTTTAAAAGAACCGAAGTCCTCAGTGGTTGATACCTTTTAAAAAGATATATTTTACTTGTATCTACCGTGTATGGGAAGCTGAGACCCAGGCTATTTATGCGTATGATATGGATTGGCAATAGGTGTGGTTGGGGAGGGTTCACAAACGAAAAAATACTAACAAATAGGAATAACGTTTGGAACACCATTCTAAGTCCGAACTGGGTGCAAAAACCTAAAAAAACATCACTATGGGGAGATAAGGTATGCACACCAGTGACTATGTAAGGGGAATACATGAAATAGCAGAAACTGCTGTGTGAATACTGACTTGAAAAATCCAATAGCATTAATTCACATAATCCTAGTGACTGCGCACACAACATGGCCAAACGAAAACAAAAGACAGTACCTGGCCATTCAATCAAATGGAAACTCATAGGCAACACAGTCCATTAGACTAGGCAATTACATGCAGCCAAACAAAGTTCATGGGCCTTGCCTCAGAGTCGAACCCACAACCTCTTGGAGAACAAGCAAAGAGCCTACCACTAAACCAACTCAGTGAAGTTGAAAACCGACTCTACATTAATTAACATAATCCTAGTGACTGCGCACACAACATGGCCAAACAAAAGCAAAAGACAGTACCTGGCCTATCAATCCAATGGAAACTCATAGGTAACACAGTACATTGGACTAGGCAATTACATGCAGCCATACAAAGCCCATGGGTCTTGCCCCAGAGTCGAACCCACAACCTCTCGTAGCCAGGGCAAAGAGCCTACCACTACACCAACACAGAGAAGTAGGTGAATGACTCTACATTAATTCACATAATCCTAGTGACTGCGCACACAACATGGCCAAACAAATGCAAAAGACATTATCTGGCCTATCAATCCAATGGAAACTCATAGGCAACACAGTCCATTAGACTAGGCACTTACATGCAGCCATGTAAAGTTCATGGGCATTGCCTCAGAGTCGAACCCACAACCTCTTGGAGAACAAGCAAAGAGCCTACCACTAAACCAACTCAGAGAAGTTGAAAACCGACTCTACATTAATTAACATAATCCTAGTGACTGCGCACACAACATGGCCAAACAAAAGCAAAAGACAGTACGTGGCCTATCAATCCAACGGAAACTCATAGGTAACACAGTACATTGGACTAGGCAATTACATGCAGCCATACAAAGCCCATGGGCCTTGCCCCAGAGTCAAACCCACAACCTCTCATAGCCAAGGCAAAGAGCCTACCAATACACCAACACAGAGAAGTGGAAAACTGTTTCTACATTAATTCACATAATCCTAGTGACTGCGCACACAACATGGCCAAACAAAAGCAAAAGACAGTACCTGGCCTATCAATCCAATGGAAACTCATAGGCAACACAGTCCATTGGACTAGACAATTACATGGAGACATACAAAGTCCATGGGCCTTGCCTCAGAGTCAAACCCACAACTTCTCGCAGCCAAGCAAAGAGCCTACCACTACACTAACACAGAGAAGTGGGAAACTGATTCTACATTAATTCACATAATCCTACCGACTGCGCACACAACATGGCCAAACAAAAGACAATACCTGGCCTATTCATTCAATAAAAACTCATAGGCAACACAGTCCATTGGACTAGGCAATTACATTCAACCATACAAAGTCCATGGGCTTTGCCTCAAAGTCAAACCCACAACTTCTTGTAACCCAAGGAAAGAGCCTACCACTACACCAACACAGAGAAGAGAATGACTCTACATTAATTCACATAATCCTAGTGACTGCGCACACAACATGACCAAACGAAAACAAAAGACAGTCCCTGGCCTATCAATCCAATGGAAACTCATAGACAACATAGTCCATTGGACTACGCAATTACATGCAGCCATACAAAGTCCATGGGCCTTGCCTCAGAGTCATACCCACAATCTCTGGCAGAACAAGCAAAGAGCCTACAACTTCACCAACACAAAGAAGTAGGAAGCTGCGTCTACATTAATTCACATAATCCTAGTGACTGCGCACACAACATGGCCAAACAAAAGCAAAAGACAGTACCTGGCCTATCAATCCAATGGGAACTCATTGGCAACACAGTTAATTGAACTAGGCAATCACATGCAGCCATACAAACTCCATGGGCCTTGCCTCAGAGTCAAACCCACAACCTCTTGCAGCTAAGCAAAGAGCCTTCCACTACAGCAACACAGAGAACTGGGAAACTGATTCTACATTAATTCACATAATCCTACCGACTGCGCACACAACATAACCAAACAAAAGATAATACCTGGCCAATCAATCCAATGGAAACTCATAGGCAACACAGTCCATTGGACTAGGCAATTACATGCAGCCATATAAAGTCCATGGGCTTTGCCTCAGAGTCAAACCCACAATTTCTCGCAGCCCAAGCAAAGAGCCTACCACTACACCAAGACAGAGAAGTTGGAAACTGAGTTTACATTAGTTCACATAATCCTAGTGACTGCGCACACAACATGGCCAAACAAAAGCAAAAGACAGTACCTGGCCAATCAATCCAATGGGAACTCATAGGCAACACAGTTAATTGAAATAGGCAATTACATGCAGCCATACAAACTCTTGCAGCTTAAGCAAAGAGACTACCACTACACCAACACAGAGAAGTAGGTGAATGACTCTACATTAATTCACATAATCCTAGTGACTGCGCACACAAAATGGCCAAGCAAAAGACAGTACCTGGCCTATCAATCCAATAGAAACTCATAGGCAAAGCAATCAATTGGACTAGGCAATTACATGCAGCCATACAAAGTCCATGGGCCTTGCCTCAAAGTCGAACTCACAACCTCTCGCAGCTCAAGCAAAGAGCCTACCACTACACCAACACAGAGAAATGTAAACCTGACTCTACATTAATTCACATAATCCTAGTGACTGCGCACACAACATGGCCAAACGAAAACAAAAGACAGTAACTGGCCTTTCAATCCAATAGAAACTCATAGGCAACACAGTCCATTGGACTAAGAAATTACATGCAGCCATTCAAAGTCCATGAGCCTTGCATTAAAGTCGAACCCACAACCTCTCGCAGCCCAAGCAAAGAGCCTACCACTACACCAACACAGAGAAGTGGGAAACTGACTCTACATTAATTCCCATAACCCTAGTGACTGCGCACACAACATGGTCAAACAAAAGCAAAAGGCAGTACCTGGCCTATCAATCCAATGGAATCTCATAGGCAACATAGTCCATTGGACTAGGCAATTACATGCAGCCATACAAAGTCCATGGGCCTTGCCTCAGAGTCAAACCCACAACCTCTGGCAGAACAAGCAAAGAGCCTACAACTACAAAAACACAAAGAAGTAGGAAGCTGCGTCTACATTAATTCACATAATCCTAGTGACTGCGCACACAACATGGCCAAACAAAAGCAGAAGACATTACCTAGCCTATCAAGCCAATGGAAACTCATAGGCAACACAGTCAATTGAACTAGGCGATTACATGCAGCCATACAAACTCCATGGGCCTTGCCTCAGAGTCGAACCCACAACCTCTCGCAGCCCAAGCAAAGAGCCTACCACTACACCAACACAGAGAAGTTGGAATCTGAGTTTACATTAGTTCACATAATCCTAGTGACTGCGCACACAACATGGCCAAACAAAAGCAAAAGACAGTACCTGGCCTATCAATCCGATGGGAACTCATAGGCAACACAGTCCATTGGACTAGGCAATTACATGCAGCTATACAAAGTCCATGGGCCTTGCCTCAGAGTCAAACCACAACTGCTCGCAGCCCAAGCAAAGAGCCTACCACTACACCAACACAGAGAAGTAGGAGAATGATTCTACATTAATTCACATAATCCTAGTGACTGCGCACACAACATGGCCAAACAAAAGCAAAAGACAGTACCTGGCCTATCATTCCAATTGAAACTCATAGGTAACATAGTCCATTGGACTAGGCAATAACATGCAGCCATACAAAGTCCATGGGCTAGGAGATACTTAAGGTATGATGAACTATTAATGATAACACACGTAATTGCTCATAATTAAAGTGTGGGGAATTATACCCCTCGAACCACCACCTTGAATCAAAAAGCCAGGCCTCAGGTCGCACTGCCCCGCACCCCAACGCGTTTCGCACTTTTTTGCACTTTGTGTATCCAAAAAATATAAAAATAAAAAATATAAATATAATAAAATTGATATTGAATCCACTTGGAGAATATTTTTCTTAAAAAATTTTTTGGAATATACTATGAGTTGATTGTAGGATTAATACAAAGTCCATGGGCCTTGCTTCAAAGTTGAACTCACAACCTCTCGCAGCTCTAGCAAAGAGCCTACAACTACACCAACACAGAGAAATGTGAACCTGACTCTACATTAATTCACATAATCCTAGTGACTGCGCACACAACATGGCCAAACAAAAGCAAAAGACAGTACCTGGCCCATCAATCCAATGGAAACTCATAGGCAACACAGTCCATTGGACTAGACAATTACATGGAGACATACAAAGTCCATGGGCCTTGCCTCAGAGTCAAACCCACAACCTCTCGCAGCCAAGCAAAGAGCCTACCACTACACCAACACAGAGAAGTGGGAAACTGATTCTACATTAATTCACATAATCCTACCGACTGCGCACACAACATGGCCAAACAAAAGAAAATACCTGGCCTATCAATCCAATGGAAACTCATAGGCAACACAGTCCATTAGACTAGGCAAATACATGCAGCCATACAAAGCCCATGGGCCTTGCCCCAGAGTCGAACCCACAACCTCTTGTAGCCCAAGCAAAGAGCCTACAAATACACCAACACAGAGAAGTGGAAAACTGATTCTACATTAATTCACATAATCCTAGTGACTGCGCACACAACATGGCCAAACAAAAGCAAAAGACATTACCTGGCCTATAAATCCAATAGAAACTCATAGGCAAAGCAATCAATTGGACTAGGCAATTACATGCAGCCATACAAAGTCCATGGGCCTTGCCTCAGAGTCGAACCCACAACCTCTTGTAGCCCAAGCAAAGAGCCTACCACTACACCAACACAGAGAAGTTGATACAGAGTTTACATTAGTTCACATAATCCTAGTGACTGTGCACACAACATGGCCAAACAAAAGCAAAAAACAGTCCCTTGCCTATCAATCCAATGGAAACTCATATACAACATAGTCCATTGGACTAGGCAATTACATGCAGCCATACAAAGTCCATGGGCCTTGCCTCAGAGTCAAACCCACAACCTCTGGCAGAACAAGCAAAGAGCTTACAACTACACCAACACAAAAAAGTAGGAAGCTGCGTCTACATTAATTCACATATTCCTAGCGACTGCGCACACAACATGGCTAAACAAAAGCAAAAGACAGTACCTGGCTTATCAATCCAATGGAAACTCATAGGCAACACAGTCCATTGGACTAGGCAATAACATGCAGCCATACACAGTCCATGGGCCTTGCTTCATAGTCGAACTCACAACCTCGCGCAGCTCAAGCAAAGAGCCTACCACTACACCAACACAGAGAAATGTGAACCTGCCTCTACATTAATTCACATAATCCTAGTGAGTGCGCACACAACATGGCCAAACGAAAACAAAAGACAGTACCTGGCCTATCAATCCAATGGAAACTCATAGGCAACACAGTCCATTGGACTAGGCAATTACATGCAGCCATAAAAAGTCCATGGGCCTTCCCTCAAAGTAAAACCCACAACCTCTCGCAGCCCAAGCAAAGAGCCTACCACTACACCAACACAGAGAAATGTGAAACTGACTCTACATTAATTCACATAATCCTAGTGACTGCGCACACAACATGGCCAAACGAAAGCAAAAGTCAATACCTGGCCTATCAATCCAATGGAAACTCATAGGCAACAAAGTCTATTGGACTAGGCAATTACATGCAGCCATACAAAGTCCATAAGCCTTGCATTAGAGTCGAACCCACAACCTCTTGCAGCCAAGGAAAGAGCCTACCACTACACCAACACAGAGAAGTCTGAAACTGACTCTACATTAATTCACATAATCCTAGTGACTGCGCACACAACATGGCTAAACGAAAGCAAAAGTCAATACCTGGCCTATCAATCCAATGGAAACTCATAGGCAGCACAGTCCATTGGACTAGGCAATTACATGCAGCCATAAAAAGTCCATGGGCCTTGCCTCAGAGTCAAACCCACAACCTCTCACAGCCCAAGCAAAGAGCCTACCACTACACCAACAAAGAGAAATGTGAAACTGATTCTACATTAATTCACATATTCCTAGTGACTGCGCACACAACATGGCCAAACAAAAGCAAAAGAAAGCACCTGGCCTATCAATCCAATGGAAACTCATAGGTAACGCAGTCCATTGGACTATGCAATTACATGCAGCCATACAAAGTCCATGGGCCTTGCCTCAGAGTCGAACTCACAACCTCTCGCAGCCCAACAAAAAAGCCTACCACTTCAGCAACAAAAGAAGTGTGAAACTGTCTCTACATTAACTCACATAATCCTAGTGACTGCGCACAAAACATGGCCAAACGAAAACAAAAGACAGTACCTGGCCTATCAATCCATTGGACTAGGCAATTACATGCAGCCATACAAAGTCCATGGGCCTTGCCTCAGAGTCAAACCCACAACTTCTCACAGCCCAAGCAAAGAGCCTACCACTACACCAACACAGAGATGTGCGAAACTGACTCAACATAAATTCACATAATCCTAGTGACTGCGCACACAACATGGCCAAACAAAAGCTAAAGACAGTCCCTTGCCTATCAATCCAATGGAAACTCATAGACAACATAGTCCATTGGAATAGGCAATTACATGCAGCCTCACAAAGTCCATGGGCCTTGCCTCAGAGTCAAACCTACAACCTCTGGCAGAACAAGCAAAGAGCCTACAACTACACCAACACAAAGAAGTAGGAAGCTGCGTCTACATTAATTCACATAATCCTAGTGAATGCGCACACAACATGGCCAAACAAAAGCAAAAGACATTACCTGGCCTATCAGGCCAATGGAAACCCATAGGCAACACAGTCCATTGAACTAGGCGATTACATGCAGGCATACAAAGTCCATGGGCCATGCCGCAGAGTCAAACCCACAACCTCTCGCAGCCAAGCAAAGCAGCTTCCACTACACCAACACAGAGAAGTGGGAAATGGATTCTACATTAATTCACATAATCCTAGTGACTGCGCACACAACATGGCCAAACAAATGCAAAAGACAATACCTGGCCTATCAATCCAATGGAAACTCATAGGCAACACAGTCCATTGGACTTGGCAATTACATGCAGCCATACAAAGTCCATGGGCCTTGCCTCAGAGTCAAACCCACAACCTCTGGCAGAACAAGCAAAGAGCCTACAACTACACCAACACAAAGAAGTAGGAAGCTGCGTCTACATTAATTCACATAATCCTAGTGAATGTGCACACAACATGGCCAAACAAAAGCAAAAGACATTACCTGGCCTATCAAGCCAATGGAAACTCATAGGCAACACAGTCCATTGAACTAGACAATTACATGGAGACATACAAATTCCATGGGCCTTGCCTCAGAGTCAAACCCACAACCTCTCGCAGCCAAGCAAAGAGCCTACCACTACACCAACACAGATAAGTGGGAAATTGATTCTACATTAATTCACATAATCCTACCGACTGCGCACACAACATGGCCAAACAAAAGGCAATACCTGGCCTATCAATCCAATGGAAACTCGTAGGCAATACAGTCCATTAGACTAGGCAAATACATGCAGCCATACAAAGTTCATGGGCCTTGCCTCAGAGTCGAACCCACAACTTCTTGGAGAACAAGCAAAGAGCCTACCACTACACCAACACAGAGAAGTTGGAAACTGACTCTACATTAATTCACATAATCCTAGTGACTGCGCACACAACATGGCCAAACAAAAGCAAAAGACAGTACCTGGCCTATCAATCCAATGGAAACTCAAAGGTAACACAGTACATTAGACTAGGCAATTAAATGCAGCCATACAAAGCCCATGGGCCTTGCCCCAGAGTCGAACCCACAACCTCTCGTAGCCCAAGCAAAGAGCCTACCAATACACCAACACAGAGAAGTGAAAAACTGATTCTACATTAATTCACATAATCCTAGTGACTGCGCACACAACATGGCCAAACAAAAACAAAAGACAGTACCTGGCCTATCAACCCAATAGAAACTCATAGGCAAAGCAATCAATTGGACTAGGCAATTACATGCAGCCATACAAAGTCCATGGGCCTTGCCTCAGAGTCGAACCCACAACCTCTTGTAGCCCAAGCAAAGAGCCTACCACTACACCAACACAGAGAAGAGCGAACCTGACTCAACATAAATTCACATAATCCTAGTGACTGCGCACACAACATGGCCAAGCAAAAGCAAAAGACAGTCCCTGGCCTATCAATCCAATGGAAACTCATATACAACATAGTCCATTGGACTAGGCAATTACATGCAGCCATACAAAGTCCATGGGCCTTGCCTCAGAGTCAAACCCACAACCTCTGGCAGAACAAGCAAAGAGCTTACAACTACACCAACACAAAAAAGTAGGAAGGTGCGTCTACATTAATTCACATATTCCTAGAGACTGCGCACACAACATGGCCAAACAAAAGCAAAAGACATTACCTGGCCTATCAAGCCAATGGAAACTCATAGGCAACACAGTCCATTGGACTAAACAATTACATGCAGCCATACAAAGTCCATGGGCTTTGCCTCAGAGTCAAACCCACAATTTCTCGCAGCCCAAGCAAAGAGCCTACCACTACACCAACACAGACAAGATGGAAACTGAGTTTACATTAGTTCACATAATCCTAGTGACTGTGCACACAACATTGCGAAACAAATGCAAAAGACATTATCTGGCCTATCAATCCAATGGAAACTCATAGGCAACACAGTCCATTAGACTAGGCAAATACATGCAGCCATACAAAGTTCATGGGCCTTGCCTCAGAGTCGAACCCACAACCTCTTGGAGAACAAGCAAAGAGCCTACCACTACACCAATACAGAGAAGTGAGAAACTGATTCTACATTAATTCACATAATCCTACCGACTGCGCACACAACATGGCTAAACAAAAGCAAAAGACAGTACCTGGCTTATCAATCCAATGGAAACTCATAGGCAACACAGTCCATTGGACTTAGCAATAACATGCAGCCATACAAAGTCCATGGGCCTTGCCTCAAAGTCGAACTCACAACCTCTCGCAGCTCAAGCAAAGAGCCTACCACTACACCAACACAGAGAAATGTGAACCTGCCTCTACATTAATTCACATAATCCTAGTGACTGCGCACACAATATGCCAAACGAAAGCAAAAGTCGATATCTGGCCTATCAATCCAATGGAAACTCATAGGCAACACAGTCCATTGGACTATGCAATTACATGCAGCCATACAAAGTCCATGGGCCTTGCCTCAGAGTCAAACCCACAACCTCTAACAGCTCAAGCAAAAATCCTACCACTACACCAACACAGAGAAGTGCGAAACTAATTGAACATAAATTCACATAATCCTAGTGACTGCGCACACAACATGGCCAAACGAAAGCAAAAGACAGTACCTGGCCTATCAATCCAATGGAAACTCATAGGTAACACAGTCCATTGGACTATGCAATTACATGCAGCCATACAAAGTCCATGGGCCTTGCCTCAGAGTCGAACTCACAACCTCTCGCAGCTCAAGCAAAGAGCCTACCACTACACCAACACAGAGAAATGTGAACCTGACTCTACATTAATTCACATAATCCTAGTGACTGCGCACACAACATGGCCAAACAAAAGCAAAAGACAGTACCTGGCCTATCAATCCAATGGAAACTCATAGGCAACACAGTCCATTGGACTAGGCAATTACATGCAGCCATAAAAAGTCCATGGGCCTTCCCTCAAAGTAAAACCCACAACCTCTCGCAGCCCAAGCAAAGAGCCTACCACTACACCAACACAGAGAAATGTGAAACTGACTCTACATTAATTCACATAATCCTAGTGACTGCGCACACAACATGGCCAAACGAAAGCAAAAGTCAATACCTGGCCTATCAATCCAATGGAAACTCATAGGCAACAAAGTCTATTGGACGAGGCAATTACATGCAGCCATACAAAGTCCATAAGCCTTGCATTAGAGTCGAACCCACAACCTCTTGCAGCCAAGGAAAGAGCCTACCACTACACCAACACAGAGAAGTCTGAAACTGACTCTACATTAATTCACATAATCCTAGTGACTGCGCACACAACATGGCTAAACGAAAGCAAAAGTCAATACCTGGCCTATCAATCCAATGGAAACTCATAGGCAGCACAGTCCATTGGACTAGGCAATTACATGCAGCCATAAAAAGTCCATGGGCCTTGCCTCAGAGTCAAACCCACAACCTCTCACAGCCCAAGCAAAGAGCCTACCACTACACCAACAAAGAGAAATGTGAAACTGACTCTACATTAATTCACATATTCCTAGTGACTGCGCACACAACATGGCCAAACAAAAGCAAAAGAAAGCACCTGGCCTATCAATCCAATGGAAACTCATAGGTAACGCAGTCCATTGGACTATGCAATTACATGCAGCCATACAAAGTCCATGGGCCTTGCCTCAGAGTCGAACTCACAACCTCTCGCAGCCCAACAAAAAAGCCTACCACTTCAGCAACAAAAGAAGTGTGAAACTGTCTCTACATTAACTCACATAATCCTAGTGACTGCGCACAAAACATGGCCAAACGAAAACAAAAGACAGTACCTGGCCTATCAATCCATTGGACTAGGCAATTACATGCAGCCATACAAAGTCCATGGGCCTTGCCTCAGAGTCAAACCCACAACTTCTCACAGCCCAAGCAAAGAGCCTACCACTACACCAACACAGAGATGTGCGAAACTGACTCAACATAAATTCACATAATCCTAGTGACTGCGCACACAACATGGCCAAACAAAAGCTAAAGACAGTCCCTTGCCTATCAATCCAATGGAAACTCATAGACAACATAGTCCATTGGAATAGGCAATTACATGCAGCCTCACAAAGTCCATGGGCCTTGCCTCAGAGTCAAACCTACAACCTCTGGCAGAACAAGCAAAGAGCCTACAACTACACCAACACAAAGAAGTAGGAAGCTGCGTCTACATTAATTCACATAATCCTAGTGAATGCGCACACAACATGGCCAAACAAAAGCAAAAGACATTACCTGGCCTATCAGGCCAATGGAAACCCATAGGCAACACAGTCCATTGAACTAGGCGATTACATGCAGGCATACAAAGTCCATGGGCCATGCCGCAGAGTCAAACCCACAACCTCTCGCAGCCAAGCAAAGCAGCTTCCACTACACCAACACAGAGAAGTGGGAAATGGATTCTACATTAATTCACATAATCCTAGTGACTGCGCACACAACATGGCCAAACAAAGGCAAAAGACAATACCTGGCCTATCAATCCAATGGAAACTCATAGGCAACACAGTCCATTGGACTTGGCAATTACATGCAGCCATACAAAGTCCATGGGCCTTGCCTCAGAGTCAAACCCACAACCTCTGGCAGAACAAGCAAAGAGCCTACAACTACACCAACACAAAGAAGTAGGAAGCTGCGTCTACATTAATTCACATAATCCTAGTGAATGTGCACACAACATGGCCAAACAAAAGCAAAAGACATTACCTGGCCTATCAAGCCAATGGAAACTCATAGGCAACACAGTACATTGAACTAGACAATTACATGGAGACATACAAATTCCATGGGCCTTGCCTCAGAGTCAAACCCACAACCTCTCGCAGCCAAGCAAAGAGCCTACCACTACACCAACACAGATAAGTGGGAAATTGATTCTACATTAATTCACATAATCCTACCGACTGCGCACACAACATGGCCAAACAAAAGGCAATACCTGGCCTATCAATCCAATGGAAACTCGTAGGCAATACAGTCCATTAGACTAGGCAAATACATGCAGCCATACAAAGTTCATGGGCCTTGCCTCAGAGTCGAACCCACAACTTCTTGGAGAACAAGCAAAGAGCCTACCACTACACCAACACAGAGAAGTTGGAAACTGACTCTACATTAATTCACATAATCCTAGTGACTGCGCACACAACATGGCCAAACAAAAGCAAAAGACAGTACCTGGCCTATCAATCCAATGGAAACTCAAAGGTAACACAGTACATTAGACTAGGCAATTAAATGCAGCCATACAAAGCCCATGGGCCTTGCCCCAGAGTCGAACCCACAACCTCTCGTAGCCCAAGCAAAGAGCCTACCAATACACCAACACAGAGAAGTGAAAAACTGATTCTACATTAATTCACATAATCCTAGTGACTGCGCACACAACATGGCCAAACAAAAACAAAAGACAGTACCTGGCCTATCAACCCAATAGAAACTCATAGGCAAAGCAATCAATTGGACTAGGCAATTACATGCAGCCATACAAAGTCCATGGGCCTTGCCTCAGAGTCGAACCCACAACCTCTTGTAGCCCAAGCAAAGAGCCTACCACTACACCAACACAGAGAAGAGCGAACCTGACTCAACATAAATTCACATAATCCTAGTGACTGCGCACACAACATGGCCAAGCAAAAGCAAAAGACAGTCCCTGGCCTATCAATCCAATGGAAACTCATATACAACATAGTCCATTGGACTAGGCAATTACATGCAGCCATACAAAGTCCATGGGCCTTGCCTCAGAGTCAAACCCACAACCTCTGGCAGAACAAGCAAAGAGCTTACAACTACACCAACACAAAAAAGTAGGAAGGTGCGTCTACATTAATTCACATATTCCTAGAGACTGCGCACACAACATGGCCAAACAAAAGCAAAAGACATTACCTGGCCTATCAAGCCAATGGAAACTCATAGGCAACACAGTCCATTGGACTAAACAATTACATGCAGCCATACAAAGTCCATGGGCTTTGCCTCAGAGTCAAACCCACAATTTCTCGCAGCCCAAGCAAAGAGCCTACCACTACACCAACACAGACAAGATGGAAACTGAGTTTACATTAGTTCACATAATCCTAGTGACTGTGCACACAACATTGCGAAACAAATGCAAAAGACATTATCTGGCCTATCAATCCAATGGAAACTCATAGGCAACACAGTCCATTAGACTAGGCAAATACATGCAGCCATACAAAGTTCATGGGCCTTGCCTCAGAGTCGAACCCACAACCTCTTGGAGAACAAGCAAAGAGCCTACCACTACACCAATACAGAGAAGTGAGAAACTGATTCTACATTAATTCACATAATCCTACCGACTGCGCACACAACATGGCTAAACAAAAGCAAAAGACAGTACCTGGCTTATCAATCCAATGGAAACTCATAGGCAACACAGTCCATTGGACTTAGCAATAACATGCAGCCATACAAAGTCCATGGGCCTTGCCTCAAAGTCGAACTCACAACCTCTCGCAGCTCAAGCAAAGAGCCTACCACTACACCAACACAGAGAAATGTGAACCTGCCTCTACATTAATTCACATAATCCTAGTGACTGCGCACACAATATGCCAAACGAAAGCAAAAGTCGATATCTGGCCTATCAATCCAATGGAAACTCATAGGCAACACAGTCCATTGGACTATGCAATTACATGCAGCCATACAAAGTCCATGGGCCTTGCCTCAGAGTCAAACCCACAACCTCTAACAGCTCAAGCAAAAATCCTACCACTACACCAACACAGAGAAGTGCGAAACTAATTGAACATAAATTCACATAATCCTAGTGACTGCGCACACAACATGGCCAAACGAAAGCAAAAGACAGTACCTGGCCTATCAATCCAATGGAAACTCATAGGTAACACAGTCCATTGGACTATGCAATTACATGCAGCCATACAAAGTCCATGGGCCTTGCCTCAGAGTCGAACTCACAACCTCTCGCAGCTCAAGCAAAGAGCCTACCACTACACCAACACAGAGAAATGTGAACCTGACTCTACATTAATTCACATAATCCTAGTGACTGCGCACACAACATGGCCAAACAAAAGCAAAAGGCAGTACCTGGCCTATCAATCCAATGGGAACTCATAGGCAACACAGTCAATAATCTACGCAATTATATGCAGCCATACAAACTCCATGGGCCTTGCCTCAGAGTCGAACCCACAACCTCTCGCAGCTTAAGCAAAGAGCCTACCCCTAAACCAACACAGAGAAGTGGGAAACTGATTCTACATTAATTCACATAATCCTAGTGACTGCGCACACAACATGGCCAAACAAAAGCAAAAGACGGTACCTGGCCTATCAATCCAATGGAAACTCATAGGCAACGCAATCAATTGGACTAGGCAATTACATGCAGCCATACAAAGTCCATGGGCCTTGTCTCAGAGTCAAACCCACAACCTCTCTCAGCCCAAGCAAAGAGCCTACCACTACACCAACACAGAGAAGAGCTAAACTGACTCAACATAAATTCACATAATCCTAGTGACTGCGCACACAACATGGCCAAACAAAATCAAAAGACAGTCCCTGGTCTATCAATCCAATGGAAACTCATAGACAACATAGTCCATTGGACTAGGCAATTACATGCAGCTATACAAAGTCCATGGGCCTTGCCTCAGAGTCAAACCCACAAGCTCTGGCAGAACAAGCAAAGAGCTTACAACTACACCAACACAGAAAAGTAGATAGCTGCGTCTACATTAATTCACATATTCCTAGTGACTGCGCACACAACATGGCCAAACAAAAGCAAAAGACATTACCTGGCCTATCAAACCAGTGGAAACTCATAGGCAACACAGTCCATTGGACTTGGCAATTCATGCAGCCATACAAAGTCCATGGGCTTTGCCTCAGAGTCAAACCCACAATTTATCGCAGCCCAAGCAAAGAGCCTACCACTACACCAACACAGAGAAGTTGGTAACAGAGTTTACATTAGTTCACATAATCCTAGTGACTGTGCACACAACATGGCCAAACAAATGCAAAAGACATTATCTGGCCTATCAATCCAATGGAAACTCATAGGCAACACAGTCCATTAGACTAGGCAAATACATGCAGCCATACAAAGTTCATGGGCCTTGCCTCAGAGTTGAACCCACAACCTCTTGGAGAAAAAGCAAAGAGCCTACCACTAAACCAACACAGAGAAGTAGGTGAATGACTCTACATTAATTCACATAATCCTAGTGACTGCGCACACAACATGGCCAAACAAAAGCAAAAGACAGTATCTGGCCTATCAATCCAATTGAAGCTCATAAGCAACATAGTCCATTGGACTAGGCAATAACATGCAGCCATACAATGTCCATGGGCTTTGCCTCAAAGTCGAACTCACAACCTCTCGCAGCTCAAGCAAAGAGCCTACTACTACACCAACACAGAGAAATGTGAACCTGACTCTACATTAATTCACATAAACCTAGTGACTGCGCACACAACATGGCCAAACGAAAGCAAAAGTCAATACCTGGCCTATCAATCCAATGGAAACTCATAGGCAACACAGTCCATTGGACTAGGCAATTACATGCAGCCATACAAAGTCCATGAGCCTTGCATTTGAGTCGAACTCACAACCTCTCCCAGCCCAAGCAAAGAGCCTACCACTACACCAACACAGAGAAGTGGGAAACTGACTCAACATTAATTCACATAATCCTAGTGACTGCGCACAAAACATGGCCAAACAAAAGCAAAAGAAGGCACCTGGCCTATCAATCCAATGGAATCTCATAGGTAACACAGTCCATTGGATTATGCAATTACATGCAGCCATAAAAAGTCCATGGGCCTTGCCTCAGAGTCGAACTCACAACCTCTCGCAGCCCAAGAAAAAAGCCTACCACTACAGCAACACGGAGAAGTGTGAAACCGACTCTACATTAACTCACATAATCCTAGTGACTGCGCACACAACATGGCCAAACAAAAGCAATAGACAGTACCTGGCCTATCAATCCAATGGAAACTCAGAGGCAACCCCATCCATTGGACTAGGCAATTACATGCAGCCATACAGAGTCCATGGGCCTTGCCTCAGAGTGTATCCCACAACCTCAGGCAGAACAAGCAAAGAGCCTACAACCACACCAACACAAAGAAGTAGGAAGCTGCATCTACATTAATTCACATAATCCTAGTGACTGCGCACACAACATGGCCAAACAGAAGCAAAAGTCAATACCTGGCCTATCAAGCCAATGGAAACTCATAGGCAACACAGTCCATTGAACTATGCAATTACATGCAGCCATACAAAGTCCATGGGCCTTGCCTCAGAGTCAAACCCACAACTTCTCGCAGCCAAGCAAAGCGCCTTCCACTACACCAACACAGAGAAGTGGGAAACTGATTCTACATTAATTCACATAATCCTACCGACTTCGCACACAACATAACCAAACAAAAGACAATACCTGGCCTATCAGTCCAATGAAAACTCATAGGCAACATAGTCCATTGGACTAGGCAATTACATGCAGCCATACAAAGTCTATGGGCTTTGCCTCAGAGTCAAACCCACATTTTCTCGCAGCCCAAGAAAAGAGCCTACCACTACACCAACACAGAGAAGTTGAAAACTGAGTTTACATTAGTTCACATAATCCTAGTGACTGCGCACACAACATGGCCAAACAAAAGCAAAAGGTAGTACCTGGCCTATCAATCCAATAGGAACTCATAGGTAACACAGTCAACTGAAATAGGCAATTACATGCATCCATACAAACTCCATGGGCCTTGCCTCAAAGTCGAACAAACAACCTTTCGCAGCTTAAGCAAAAAGACTACCACTACACCAACACAGAGAAGTGGGTAAATGACTCTACATTAATTCACATAATCCTAGAGACTGCGCACACAACATGGCCAAACAAATGCAAAAGACATTATCTGGCCTATCAATCCAATGAAATCATAGGCAACATAGTCCATTAGACTAAGCAAATATATGCAGCCATACAAAGTTAATGGGCCTTGCCTCAGAGTCGAACCCACAACCTCTTGGAGAACAAGCAAAGAGCCTACCACTAAACCAACACAGAGAAGTTGGAAACAAACTCTACATTAATTCACAGAATCCTAGTGACTGCGCACACAACATGGCAAAACAAAAGCAAAAGACAGCACCTGGCCTATCAATGCAATGGAAACTCAAAGCTAACACAGTACATTGGACTAGGCAATTACATGCAGCCATACAAAGCCCATTGGCCTTGCCCCAGAGTCGAACCCACACCCTCTCGTAGCCCAAGGAAAGAGCCTACTAATACACCAACACAGAGAAGTGGAAAACCAATTCTTCATTAATTCACATAATCCTAGTGACTGCGCACATAACATGGCCAAACAAAAGCAAAAGACAGTACCTTGCCTATCAAACCAATGGAAACTCATAGGCAACACAGTCCATTGGACTAGACAATTACATGGAGACATACAAAGTCCATGGGCCTTGCATTAGAGTCGAACCCACAACCTCTCGCAGCCGAAGGAAAGAGCCTACCACTACACCAACACAGAGAAGTGGGAAACTGATTCTACATTAATTCAAATAATCCTACCGACTGCGCACACAACATGGCCAAACAAAAGACAATACCTGGCCTATCAATTCAAAGGAAACTCATAGGCAACACAGTCCATTGGACTTGGCAATTACATGCAGCCATACAAAGTCCATGGGCTTTGCCTCAGAGTCAAACCCACAATTTCTCGCAGCCCAAGGAAATAGCCTACGATTACACCAACACAGAGAAGTTGGAAACTGAGTTTACATTAGTTCACATAATCCTAGTGACTGCGCACACAACATGGCCAAACAAAAGACAATACCTGGCCTATCAATTCAATGGAAACTCATAGGCAACACAGTCAATTGAACTAGGCAATTACATGCTGCCATACAAACTCCATGGGCTTTGCCTCAGAGTCGAACCCACGACCGCGCGCAGTTTAAGCAAAGAGACTACCACTACACCAACACAGAGAAGTAGGTGAATGACTCTACATTAATTCACATAATCCTAGTGACTGCGCACATAACATGGCCAAACAAAAGCAAAAGACAGTACCTGGCCTATCAATCAAATTGAAACTCATAAGCAACAAAGAGACTACAACTACACCAACACAGAGAAGTAGGTGAATGACTCTACATTAATTCACATAATCCTAGTGACTGCGAACACAACATGGCCAAACAAAAGCAAAAGACAGTACCTGGCCTATCAATCCAATTGAAACTCATAGGCAACATAGTCCATTGGACTAGGCAATAACATGCAGCCATACAAAGTCCATGGGCCATGCCTCAAAGTCTAACTCACAACCTCTCGCAGCTCAAGCAAAGAGCCTACCACTACACCAACACAGAGAAATGTGAACCTGACTCTACATTAATTCACATAATCCTAGTAATGTACTGTGTTACCTATGAGTTTACATTGGATTGATAGGCCAGGTAATGTCTTTTGCTTTTGTTTGGCCATGTTGTGTGCGCAGTCACTAGGATTATGTGAATTAATGTAGAGTCGGTTTCCAACTTCTCTGTGTTGGTTTAGTGGTAGGCTCTTTGCTTGTTCTCCAAGAGGATGTGGGCTCGACTCTGAGGCAAGGCCCATGAACTTTATATGGCTGCATGTATTTGCCTAGTCTAATGGACTGTGTTGCCTATGAGTTTCCATTGGATTGATAGGCCAGGTATTGTCTTTTGTTTGGCCATGTTGTGTGCGCAGTCGGTAGGATTATGTGAATTAATGTAGAATCAGTTTCCCACTTCTCTGTGTTGGTGTAGTGGTAGGCTATTTGCTTGGCTGCGAGAGGTTGTGGGTTTGACTCTGAGGAAAGGCTCATGGACTTTGTATGTCTCCATGTAATTGTCTAGTCCAATGGACTGTGTTGCCTATGATTTTCCATTGGATTGATAGGCCAGGTACTGTCTTTTGCTTTTGTTTGGCCATGTTGTGTGCGCAGTCACTAGGATTATGTGAATTAATGTAAACTCAGTTACCAACTTCTCTGTGTTGGTGTAGTGGTAGGCTCTTTGCTTGGGCTGCGAGAAGTTGTGGGTTTGACTCTAATGCAAGGTTCATGGACTTTGTATAACTGCATGTAATTGCCTAGTCCAATGGACTGTGTTGCCTATGAGTTTCCATTGAATTGATAGGCCAGGTATTGTCTTTTGTTTGGCCGTGTTGTGTGCGCAGTCGGTAGGATTATGTGAATTAATGTAGAATCAGTTTCCCACTTCTCTGTGTTGGTTTAGGGGTAGGCTCTTTGCTTAAGCTGCGAGAGGTTGTGGGTACGACTCTGAGGCAAGGCCCATGGAGTTTGTATGGCTGCATGTAATTGCGTAGTTCAATTGACTGTGTTGCCTATGAGTTCCCATTGGATTGATAGGCCAGGAACTGCCTTTTGCTTATGTTTGGCCATGTTGTGTTCGCAGTCACTAGGATTATGTGAATTAATGTAGAGTCAGGTTCACATTTCTCTGTGTTGGTGTAGTGGTAGGCTCTTTGCTTGAGCTGCGAGAGGTTGTGAGCTAGACTTTGAAGCAAGGCCCATGGACTTTGTATGGCTGCATGTTATTGCCTAGTCCAATGGACTATGTTGCCTATGAGTTTCAATTGGATTGATAGGCCAGGTACTGTCTTTTGCTTTTGTTTGGCTATGTTGTGTTCGCAGTCACTAGGATTATGTGAATTAATGTAGACTCATTCACCTACTTCTCTGTGTTGGTGTAGTTGTAGTCTCTTTGCTTAAGCTGTGAGAGGTTGTGGGTTCGACTCTGAGGCAAAGCCTATGGAGTTTGTATGGCAGCATGTAATTGCCTAGTTCAATTGACTGTGTTGCCTATGAGTTTCCATTGAATTGATAGGCCAGGTATTGTCTTTTGTTTGGCCATGTTGTGTGCGCAGTCACTAGGATTATGTGAACTAATGTAAACTCAGTTTCCAACTTCTCTGTGTTGGTGTAATCGTAGGCTATTTCCTTGGGCTGCGAGAAATTGTGGGTTTGACTCTGAGGCAAAGCCCATGGACTTTGTATGGCTGCATGTAATTGCCAAGTCCAATGGACTGTGTTGCCTATGAGTTTCCTTTGAATTGATAGGCCAGGTATTGTCTTTTGTTTGGCCATGTTGTGTGCGCAGTCAGTAGGATTATTTGAATTAATGTAGAATCAGTTTCCCACTTCTCTGTGTTGGTGTAGTGGTAGGCTCTTTGCTTGGGCTGCGAGAGGTTGTGGGTTCGACTCTAATGCAAGGCCCGTGGACTTTGTATGTCTGCATGTAATTGTCTAGTCCAATGGACTGTGTTGCCTATGAGTTTCCATTGGTTTGATAGGCCAGGTACTGTCTTTTGCTTTTGTTTGGCCAATGTTATGTGCACAGTCACTAGGATTATGTGAATTAATGAAGAATCGGTTTTCCACTTCTCTGTGTTGGTGTATTAGTAGGCTCTTTCCTTGGGCTACGAGAGTGTGTGGGTTCGACTCTTGGGCAACGCCAATGGGCTTTGTATGGCTGCATGTAATTGCCTAGTCCAATGTACTGTGTTAGCTTTGAGTTTCCATTGGATTGATAGGCCAGGTACTGTCTTTTGCTTTTGTTTGGCCATGTTGTGTGCGCAGTCACTAGGATTCTGTGAATTAATGTAGAGTCTGTTTCCAACTTCTCTGTGTTGGTTTAGTGGTAGGCTCTTTGCTTGTTCTCCAAGAGGTTGTGGGTTCGACTCTGAGGCAAGGCCCATTAACTTTGTATGGCTGCATATATTTGCTTAGTCTAATGGACTATGTTGCCTATGATTTCATTGGATTGATAGGCCAGATAATGTCTTTTGCATTTGTTTGGCCATGTTGTGTGCGCAGTCACTAGGATTATGTGAATTAATGTAGAGTCATTTACCTACTTCTCTGTGTTGGTGTAGTGGTAGTCTCTTTGCTTAAGCTGCGAAAGGTTGTTGGTTAGACTTTGAGGCAAGGCCCATGGAGTTTGTATGGCTGCATGTAATTGCCTATTTTAGTTGACTGTGTTACCTATGAGTTCCTATTGGATTGATAGGCCAGGTACTACCTTTTGCTTTTGTTTGGCCATGTTGTGTGCGCAGTCACTAGGATTATGTGAACTAATGTAAACTCAGTTTTCAACTTCTTTGTGTTGGTGTAGTGGTAGGCTCTTTTCTTGGGCTGCGAGAAAATGTGGGTTTGACTCTGAGGCAAAGCCCATAGACTTTGTATGGCTGCATGTAATTGCCTAGTCCAATGGACTGTGTTGCCTATGAGTTTTCATTGGACTGATAGGCCAGGTATTGTCTTTTGTTTGGTTATGTTGTGTGCGAAGTCGGTAGGATTATGTGAATTAATGTAGAATCAGTTTCCCACTTCTCTGTGTTGGTGTAGTGGAAGGCGCTTTGCTTGGCTGCGAGAGGTTGTGGGTTTGACTCTGAGGCAAGGCCCATGGACTTTGTATGGCTGCATGTAATTGCCAAGTTCAATGGACTGTGTTGCCTATGAGTTTCCATTGGCTTGATAGGCCAGGTAATGTCTTTTGCTTCTGTTTGGCCATGTTGTGTGCGCAGTCACTAGGATTATGTGAATTAATGTAGATGCAGCTTCCTACTTCTTTGTGTTGGTGTGGTTGTAGGCTCTTTGCTTGTTCTGCCAGAGGTTGTGGGATAGACTCTGAGGCAAGGCCCATGACCTCTGTATGGCTGCATGTAATTGCCTAGTCCAATGGATGGGGTTGCCTCTGAGTTTCCATTGGATTGATAGGCCAGGTACTGTCTTTTGCTTTCGTTTGGCCATGTTGTGTGCGCAGTCACTAGGATTATGTGAGTTAATGTAGAGGCGGTTTCACACTTCTCCGTGTTGCTGTAGTGGTAGGCTTTTTTCTTGGGCTGCGAGAGGTTGTGAGTTCGACTCTGAGGCAAGGCCCATGGACTTTTTATGGCTGCATGTAATTGCATAGTCCAATGGACTGTGTTACCTATGAGATTCCATTGGATTGATAGGCCAGGTGCCTTCTTTTGCTTTTGTTTGGCCATGTTTTGTGCGCAGTCACTAGGATTATGTGAATTAATGTTGAGTCAGTTTCCCACTTCTCTGTGTTGGTGTAGTGGTAGGCTCTTTGCTTGGGCTGGGAGAGGTTGTGAGTTCGACTCAAATGCAAGGCTCATGGACTTTGTATGGCTGCATGTAATTGCCTAGTCCAAAGGACTGTGTTGCCTATGAGTTTCCATTGGATTGATAGGCCAGGTATTGACTTTTGCTTTCGTTTGGCCATGTTGTGTGCGCAGTCACTAGGATTATGTGAATTAATATAGAGTCAGTTTCACATTTCTCTGTGTTGGTGTAGTGGTAGGCTCTTTGCTTGAGCTGCGAGAGGTTGTGGATTTGACTCTGAGGCAAGGCCCATGGACTTTTTATGGCTGCATGTAATTGCCTAGTCCAATGGACTGTGTTGCCTATGAGTTTCCATTGGATTGATAGGCCAGGTATTGACTTTTGCTTTCGTTTGGCCATGTTGTGTGCGCAGTCACTAGGTTTATGTGAATTAATGTAGGGTCAGGTACACATTTCTCTGTGTTGGTGTAGTAGTAGGCTCTTTGCTTGAGCTGCGAGAGGTTGTGAGTTCGACTTTGAGGCAAGGCCCATGGACATTGTATGGCTGCATGTTATTGCCTAGTCCAATGGACTATGTTGCTTATGAGCTTCAATTGGATTGATAGGCCAGACACCGTCTTTTGCTTTTGTTTGGCCATGTTGTGTGCGCAGTCACTAGGATTATGTGAATTAATGTAGAGTCAATCACCTACTTCTCTGTGTTGGTTTAGTGGTAGGCTCTTTGCTTGTTCTTCAAGAGGTTGTGGGTTCGACTCTGAGGCAAGGCCCATGAACTTTGTATGGCTGCATGTATTTGCCTAGTCTAATGGACTGTGTTGCCTATGAGTTTCCATTGGATTGATAGGCCAGATAATGTCTTTTGCATTTGTTTGGCCATGTTGTGTGCACAGTCACTAGGATTATGTGAACTAATGTAAACTCTGTTACCAACTTCTCTGTGTTGGTGTAGTGGTAGGCTCTTTGCTTGGGCTGCGAGAAATTGTGGGTTTGACTCTGAGGCAAAGCCCATGGACTTTGTATGGCTGCATGTAATTGCCTAGTCCAATGGACTGTGTTGCCTATGAGTTTCCATTGGTTTGATAGGCCAGGTAATGTCTTTTGCTTTTGTTTGGCCATGTTGTGTGCGCAGTCACTAGGAATATGTGAATTAATGTAGACGCAGCTTCCTACTTTTTTGTGTTGGTGTTAGTTGTAAGCTCTTTGCTTGTTCTGCCAGAGGTTGTGGGTTTGACTCTGAGGCAAGGCCCATGGACTTTGTATGGCTGCATGTAATTGCCTAGTCCAATGGACTATGTTGTCTATGAGTTTCCGTTGGATTGATAGGCCAGGGACTGTCTTTTGCTTTTGTTTGGCCATGTTGTGTGCGCAGTCACTAGGATTATGTGAATTTATGTTGAGTCAGTTTCGCTCTTCTCTGTGTTGGTGTAGTGGTAGGCTCTTTGCTTGGGCTGAGAGAGGTTGTGGGTTTGACTCTGAGACAAGGCCCATGGACTTTGTATGGCTGCATGTAATTGCCTAGTCCAATTGATTGCGTTGCCTATGAGTTTCCATTGGATTAATAGGCCAGGTACCGTCTTTTGCTTTTGTTTGGCCATGTTGTGTGCGCAGTCACTAGGATTATGTGAATTAATGTAGAATCTGTTTTCCACTTCTCTGTGTTGGTGTATTGGTAGGCTCTTTGCTTGGGCTACGAGAGGTTGTGGGTTTGACTCTGGGGCAAGGCCCATGGGCTTTGTATGGCTGCATGCAATTGCCTAGTCCAATGTACTGTGTTACCTATGAGTTTACATTGGATTGATAGGCCAGGTAATGTCTTTTGCTTTTGTTTGGCCATGTTGTGTGCGCAGTCACTAGGATTATATGAATTAATGTAGAGTCGGTTTCCAACTTCTCTGTGTTGGTTTAGTGGTAGGCTCTTTGCTTGTTCTCCAAGAGGATGTGGGTTCGACTCTGAGGCAAGGCCCATGGACTTTGTATGGCTGCATGTTATTGCCTAGTCCATTGGACTGTGTTGCCTATGAGTTTCCATTGGATTGATAGGCCAGGTATTGTCTTTTGTTTGGCCATGTTGTGTGCGCAGTCGGTAGGATTATGTGAATTAATGTAGAATCAGTTTCCCACTTCTCTGTGTTGGTGTAGTGGTAGGCTCTTTGCTTGGGCTGCGAGAAGTTGTGGGTTTGACTTTTAGGCAAAGCCCATGGACTTTGTATGGCTGCATGTAATTGCCTAGTCCAATGGACTGTGTTGCCTATGAGTTTCCATTGAATTGATAGGCCAGGTATTGTCTTTTGTTTAGCCATGTTGTGTGCGCAGTCGGTAGGATTATGTGAATTAATGTAGAATCAGTTTCCCACTTCTCTGTGTTGGTGTAGTGGTAGGCTCTTTGCTTGGCTGCGAGAGGTTGTGGGTTTGACTCTGAGGCAAGGCCCATGGACTTTGTATGTCTCCATGTAATTTTCTAGTCCAATGGACTGTGTTGCCTATGAGTTTCCATTGGATTGATAAGCCAGGTACTGACTTTTGCTTTTGTTTGGCCATGTTGTGTGCGCAGTCGGTAGGATTATGTGAATTAATGTAGTACCAGTTTCCCACTTTTCTGTGTTGGTGTAGTAGTAGGCTCTTAGCTTGGCTGCGAGAGGTTGTGGGTTTGACTCTGAGGCAAGGCCCATGGACTTTGTATGTCTCCATGTAATTGTCTAGTCCAATGGACTGTGTTGCCTATGAGTTTCCATTGGATTGATAGGCCAGGTACTGTCTTTTGCTTTTGTTTGGCCATGTTGTGTGCGCAGTCACTAGTATTATGTGAATTAATGTAGAGTCGGTTTCCCACTTCTCTGTGTTGGTTTAGGGGTAGGCTCTTTGCTTAAGCTGCGAGAGGTTGTGGGTTCGACTCTGAGGCAAGGTCCATGGAGTTTGTATGGCTGCATATAATTGCGTAGTTCAATTGACTGTGTTGCCTATGAGTTTCCATTGGATTGATAGGCCAGGTACTGCCTTTTGCTTTTGTTTGGCCATGTTGTGTGCGCAGTCACTAGGATTATGTGAATTAATGTAGAGTCAGGTTCACATTTCTCTGTGTTGGTGTAGTGGTAGGCTCTTTGCTTGAGCTGCGAGAGGTTGTGAGTTCGACTTTGAGGCAAGGCCCATGGACGTTGTATGGCTGCATGTTATTGCCTAGTCCAATGGACTATGTTGCCTATGAGTTTTAATTGGAATGATAGGCCAGGTACTGTCTTTTGCTTTTGTTTGGCCATGTTGTGTGCGCAGTCACTAGGATTATGTGAATTAATGTAGAGTCAGTTTCACACTTCTCTGTGTTGCTGTAGTGGTAGGCTTTTTTCTTGGGCTGCGAGAGGTTGTGAGTTCGACTCTGAGGCAAGGCCCATGGACTTTGTATGGCTGCATGTAATTGCATAGTCCAATGGACTGTGTTACCTATGAGTTTCCATTGGATTGATAGGCCAGGTACTGTCTTTTGCTTTCGTTTGGCCATGTTGTGTGCGCAGTCACTAGGATTATGTGAATTTATGTTCAATTAGTTTCGCACTTCTCTGTGTTGGTGTAGTGGTAGGCTTTTTTCTTGGGCTGCGAGAGGTTGTGGGTTTGACTCTGAGGCAAGGCCCATGGACTTTGTATGGCTGCATGTAATTGCATAGTCCAATGGACTGTGTTACCTATGAGTTTCCATTGGATTGATAGGCCAGGTATTGACTTTTGCTTTCGTTTGGCCATGTTGTGTGCACAGTCACTAGGATTATGTGAATTAATGTAGAGTCAGTTTCACATTTCTCTGTGTTGGTGTAGTGGTAGGCTCTTTGCTTGGGCTGCGTAGATGTTGTGGGTTTGACTCTGGGGCAAGGCCCATGGACTTATTATGGCTGTATGTAATTGCCTAGTCTAATGGACTGTGTTGCCTATGAGTTTCCATTGGATTGATAGGCGAGGTACTGTCTTTTGCTTTCGTTTAGCCATGTTGTGTGCGCAGTCACTAGGATTATGTGAGTTAATGAAGAGTCAGTTTCAAACTTCTCTGTGTTGGTGTAGTGGTAGGCTCTTTGCTTTGGCTGCGAGAAGTTGTGGGTTTGACTCTAATGCAAGGTTCATGGACTTTGTATAACTGCATGTAATTGCCTAGTCCAATGGACTGTGTTGCCTATGAGTTTCCATTGGATTGATAGGCCAGGTATTGACTTTTGCTTTCGTTTGGCCATGTTGTGTGCGCAGTCACTAGGATTATGTGATTTAATGTAGAGTCAGTTTCACATTTCTCTGTGTTGGTGTAGTGGTAGGATCTTTGCTTGGGCTGCGAGAAGTTGTGGGTTTGACTCTGAGGCAAGGCCCATGGACTTTTTATGGCTGCATGTAATTGCCTAGTCCAATGGACTGTGTTGCCTATTAGTTTCCAATGGATTGATAGGCCAGGTACTGTCTTTTGTTTTTGTTTGGCCATGTTGTGTGCGCAGTCACTAGGATTATGTGAATTAATGTAGACGCAGCTTCCTACTTCTTAGTGTTTGTGTAGTTGTAGGCTCTTTGCTTGTTCTGCCAGAGGTTGTGGGTTTGACTCTGAGGCAAGGCCCATGGACTTTGTGAGGCTGCATGTAATTGCCTATTCCAATGGACTATATTGTCAATGAGTTTCCATTGGATTGATAGGCAAGGGACTGTCTTTTGCTTTTGTTTGGCCATGTTGTGTGCGCAGTCACTAGGATTATGTGAATTTATGTTGAGTCAGTTTCGCACTTCTCTGTGTTGGTGTAGTGGTAGGCTCTTTGCTTGGGCTGTGAGAGGTTGTGGGTTTGACTCTGAGGCAAGGCCCATGGACTTTGTATGGCTGCATGTAATTGCCTAGTCCAATGGATTGATAGGCCAGGTACTGTCTTTTGTTTTCGTTTGGCCATGTTTTGTGCGCAGTCACTAGGATTATGTGAGTTAATGTAGAGACAGTTTCACACTTCTCTGTGTTGCTGAAGTAGTAGGCTTTTTTGTTGGGCTGCGAGAGGTTGTGAGTTCGACTCTGAGGCAAGGCCCATGGACTTTGTGAGGCTGCATGTAATTGCCTATTCCAATGGACTATATTGTCTATGAGTTTCCATTGGATTGATAGGCCAGGTGCTTTCTTTTGCTTTTGTTTGGCCATGTTGTGTGCGCAGTCACTAGGAATATGTGAATTAATGTAGAGTCAGTTTCACATTTCTCTTTGTTGGTGTAGTGGTAGGCTCTTTGCTTGGGCTGTGAGAGGTTGTGGGTTTGACTCTGAGGCAAGGCCCATGGACTTTTTATGGCTGCATGTAATTGCCTAGTCCAATGGACTGTGTTGCCTATGAGTTTCCATTGGATTGATAGGCCAGGTATTGACTTTTGCTTTCGTTTGGCCATGTTGTGTGCGCAGTCACTAGGATTATGTGAATTAATGTAGAGGCAGGTTCACATTTCTCTGTGTTGGTGTAGTGGTAGGCTCTTTGCTTGAGCTGCGAGACGTTGTGAGTTCGACTTTGAGGCAAGGCCCATGGACCCTGTATGGCTGCATGTTATTGCCTAGTCCAATGGACTGTGTTGCCTATGAGTTTCCATTGGATTGATAAGCCAGGTACTGTCTTTTGCTTTCGTTTGGCCATGTTGTGTGCGCAGTCGGTAGGATTATGTGAATTAATGTAGAATCAGTTTCCCACTTCTCTGTATTGGTGTAGTGGTAGGCTCTTTGCTTGGCTGCGAGAGGTTGTGGGTTTGACTCTGAGGCAAGGCCCATGGACTTTGTATGTCTCCATGTAATTGTCTAGTCCAATGGACTGTGTTGCCTATGAGTTTCCATTGGATTGATAGGCCAGGTACTGTCTTTTGCTTTTGTTTGGCCATGTTGTGTGCGCAGTCACTAGGATTATGTGAATTAATGTAGAGTCGGTTTCTAACTTCTCTGTGTTGGTTTAGTGGAAGGCTCTTTGCTTGTTCTCCAAGAGGTTGTGGGATCGACTCTGAGGCAAAGCCCATGAACTTTGTATGGCTGCATGTATTTGCCTAGTCTAATGGACTGTGTTGCCTATGAGTTTCCATTGGATTGATAGGCCAGATAATGTCTTTTGCATTTGTTTCGCCATGTTGTGTGCACAGTCACTAGGATTATGTGAACTAATGTAAACTCAGTTTCCATCTTGTCTGTGTTGGTGTAGTGGTAGGCTCTTTGCTTGGGCTGCGAGAAATTGTGGGTTTGACTCTGAGGCAAAGCCCATGGACTTTGTATGGCTGCATGTAATTGTTTAGTCCAATGGACTGTGTTGCCTATGAGTTTCCATTGGCTTGATAGGCCAGGTAATGTCTTTTGCTTTTGTTTGGCCATGTTGTGTGCGCAGTCTCTAGGAATATGTGAATTAATGTAGACGCAGCTTCCTACTTTTTTGTGTTGGTGTAGTTGTAAGCTCTTTGCTTGTTCTGCCAGAGGTTGTGGGTTTGACTCTGAGGCAAGGCCCATGGGCTTTGTATGGCTGCATGTAATTGCCTAGTCCAATTGATTGCTTTGCCTATGAGTTTCTATTGGATTGATAGGCCAGGTACTGTCTTTTGCTTTTGTTTGGCCATGTTGTGTGCGCAGTCACTAGGATTATGTGAATTAATGTAGAATCAGTTTTCCACTTCTCTGTGTTGGTGTATTGGTAGGCTCTTTGCTTGGGCTACGAGAGGTTGTGGGTTCGACTCTGGGGCAAGGCCCATGGGCTTTGTATGGCTGCATTTAATTGCCTAGTCTTATGTACTGTGTTACCTTTGAGTTTCCATTGGATTGATAGGCCAGGTCCTGTCCTTTGCTTTTGTTTGGCCATGTTGTGTGCGCAGTCACTAGGATTATGTGAATTAATGTAGAGTCGGTTTCCAACTTCTCTGTGTTGGTGTAGTGGTAGGCTCTTTGCTTGTTCTCCAAGAAGTTGTGGGTTCGACTCTGAGGCAAGGCCCATGAACTTTGTATGGCTGCATGTATTTGCCTAGTCTAATGGACTGTGTTGCCTATGAGTTTCCATTGGATTGATAGGCCAGGTATTGTCTTTGTTTGGCCATGTTGTGTGCGCAGTCGGTAGGATTATGTGAATTAATGTAAAATCAGTTTCCCACTTCTCTGTGTTGGTGTAGTGGTAGGCTCTTTGCTTGGCTGCGAGAGATTGTGGGTTTGACTCTGAGGCAAGGCCCATGGACTTTGTATGTCTCCATGTAAGTGTCTAGTTCGATGGACTGTGTTGCCTATGAGTTTCCATTGGCTTGATAGGCCAGGTAATGTCTTTTGCTTTTGTTTGGCCATGTTGTGTGCGCATTCATTAGGATTATGTGAATTAATGTAGACGCAGCTTCCTACTTCTTTGTGTTGGTGTAGTTGTAGGCTCTTTGCTTGTTCTGCCAGAGGTTGTGGGTTTGACTTTGAGGCAAGGCCCATGGACTTTATATGGCTGCATGTAATTGCCAAGTCCAATGGACTGTGTTGCCTATGAGTTTTCATTGGATTGATAGGCCAGGTATTGTCTTTTGCTTTTGTTTGGCCATGTTGTGTGCGCAGTCACTAGGATTATGTGAATTTATGTTGAGTCAGTTTTGCAATTCTCTGTGTTGGTGTAGTGGTAGGCTCTTTGCTTGGGCTGTGAGAGGTTGTGGGTTTGACTCTGAGGCAAGGCCCATGGACTTTGTATGGCTGCATGTAATTGCCTAGTCCAATGGATTGATAGGCCAGGTACTGTCTTTTGTTTTCGTTTGGCCATGTTTTGTGCGCAGTCACTAGGATTATGTGAGTTAATGTAGAGATAGTTTCACACTTCTCTGTGTTGCTGAAGTGGTAGGCTTTTTTCTTGGGCTGCGAGAGGTTGTGAGTTCGACTCTGAGGCAAGGCCCATGGACTTTGTATGGCTGCATGTTATTGCCTAGTCCAATGGACTATGTTACCTATGAGTTTCAATTGGAATGATAGGCCAGGTACTGTCTTTTGCTTTTGTTTGGCCATGTTGTGTGCGCAGTCACTAGGATTATGTGAATTAATGTAGAATCATTCTCCTACTTCTCTGAGTTGGTGTAGTGGTAGGCTCTTTGCTTGGGCTGCGAGCAGTTGTGGTTTGACTCTGAGGCAAGGCCCATGGACTTTGTATGGCTGCATGTTATTGCCTAGTCCAATGGACTATGTTACCTATGAGTTTCAATTGGAATGATAGGCCAGGTACTGTCTTTAGCTTTTGTTTGGCCATGTTGTGTGCGCAGTCACTAGGATTATGTGAATTTATGTTGAGTCAGTTTCGCACTTCTCTGTGTTGGTGTAGTGGTAGGCTCTTTGCTTGGGCTTTGAGAGGTAGTGGTTTTGACTCTGAGGCAAGGCCCATGGACTTTGTATGGCTGCATGTTATTGCCTAGTCCAAAGGGTTGCGTTGCCTATGAGTTTCCATTGGATTAATAGGCCAGGTACTGTCTTTTGCTTTTGTTTGGCCATGTTGTGTGCGCAGTCACTAGGATTATGTGAATTAATGTAGAGTCATTCACCTACTTCTCTGTGTTGGTGTAGTGGTAGTCTCTTTGCTTAAGCTGCGAGAGGTTGTGGGTTCGACTCTGAGGCTAGGCCCATGGAGTTTGTATGGCTGCATATAATCGCCTAGTTCAATTGACTGTGTTGCCTATGAGTTCCCATCGGATTGATAGGCCAGGTACTGTCTTTTGCTTTTGTTTGGCCATGTTGTGTGCGCAGTCACTAGGATTATGTGAACTAATGTAAACTTAGTTTCCAACTTCTCTGTGTTGGTGTAGTGGTAGGCTCTTTGCTTGGGCTGCGAGAAATTGTGGGTTTGACTCTGCGGCAAAGCCCATGGACTTTGAATGGCTGCATGTAATTGCCTAGTTCAATGGACTGTGTTGCCTATGAGTTTCCATTGGCTTGATAGGCTAGGTAATGTCTTCTGCTTTTGTTTGACCATGTTGTGTGCACAGTCACTAGGATTATGTGAATTAATGTAGACGCAGCTTCCTACTTCTTTGTGTTTTTGTAGTTGTAGGCTCTTTGCTTGTTCTGCCAGAGGTTGTGGGTTTGACTCTGAGGCAAGGCCCATGGACTTTGTATGACTGCATGTAATTGCCTAGTCCAATGGACTATGTTGCCTATGAGTTTCCATTGGATTGATAGGCCAGGTACTGCCTTTTGCTTTTGTTTGACCATGTTGTGTGCGCAGTCACTAGGGTTATGGGAATTAATGTAGAGTCAGTTTCCCACTTCTCTGTGTTGGTGTAGTGGTAGGCTCTTTGCTTGGGCTGCGAGAGGTTGTGGGTTCGACTCTAATGCAAGGCTCATGGACTTTGAATGGCTGCATGTAATTGCTTAGTCCAATGGACTGTGTTGCCTATGAGTTTCTATTGGATTGATAGGCCAGTTACTGTCTTTTGTTTTCGTTTGGCCATGTTGTGTGCGCAGTCACTAGGATTATGTGAATTAATGTAGAGTCAGGTTTACATTTCTCTGTGTTGGTGTAGTGGTAGGCTCTTTGCTTGAGCTGCGAGAAGTTGTGAGTTCGACTTTGAGGCAAGGCCCATGGACTTTGTATGGCTGCATGTAATTGCCTAGTCCAATTGATTGCTTTGCCTATGAGTTTCTATTGGATTGATAGGCCAGGTACTGTCTTTTGCTTTTGTTTGGCCATGTTGTGTGCGCAGTCACTAGGATTATGTGAATTAATGTAGAGTCATTCACCTACTTCTCTGTGTTGGTGTAGTGGTAGTCTCTTTGCTTAAGCTGCAAGAGGTTGTGGGTTCGACTCTGAGGCAAGGCCCATGGAGTTTGTATGGCTGCATGTAATTGCCTATTTCAATTAACTGTGTTGCCTATGAGGTCCCATTGGATTGATAGGCCAGGTACTGTCTTTTGCTTTTGTTTGGCCATGTTGTGTGCGCAGTCACTAGGATTATGTGAACTAATGTAAACTCAGTTTCCAACTTCTCTGTCTTGGTGTAGTGGTAGGCTCTTTGCTTGGGTTGCGAGAAATTGTGGGTTTGACTCTGAGGCAAAGCCCATGGACTTTATATGGCTGCATGTAATTGCGTAGTCCAATGGACTATGTTGTCTATGAGTTTCCATTGGATTGATAGGCCAGGGACTGTCTTTTGTTTTCGTTTGGTCATGTTGTGTGCGCAGTCACTAGGATTATGTGAATTAATGTAGAGTCATTCTCTTCTCTGTGTTGGTGTAGTGGTAGGCTCTTTCCTTGGGTTACAAGAAGTTGTGGGTTTGACTTTGAGGCAAAGTCCATGGACTTTGTATGGTTGAATGTAATTGCCTAGTCCAATGGACTGTGTTGCCTATGAGTTTTCATTGAATGAATAGGCCAGGTATTGTCTTTTGTTTGGCCATGTTGTGTGCGCAGTCGGTAGGATTATGTGAATTAATGTAGAATCAGTTTCCCACTTCTCTGTGTTAGTGTAGTGGTAGGCTCTTTGCTTGGTTGCGAGAAGTTGTGGGTTTGACTCTGAGGCAAGGCCCATGGACTTTGTATGTCTCCATGTAATTGTCTAGTCCAATGGACTGTGTTGCCTATGAGTTTCCATTGGATTGATAGGTCAGGTACTGTCTTTTGCTTTTGTTTGGCCATGTTGTGTGCGCAGTCACTAGGATTATGTGAATTAATGTAGAAACGGTTTTCCACTTCTCTGTGTTGGTGTATTGGTAGGCTCTTTACCTTGGCTATGAGAGGTTGTGGGTTTGACTCTGGGGCAAGGCCCATGGGCTTTGTATGGCTGCATGTAATTGCCTAGTCCAATGTACTGTGTTATCTATGAGTTTCCGTTCGATTGATAGGCCACGTACTGTCTTTTGCTTTTGTTTGGCCATGTTGTGTGCGCAGTCACTAGGATTATGTTAATTAATGTAGAGTCGGTTTCCAACTTCTCTGAGTTGTTTTAGTGGTAGGCTCTTTGCTTGTTCTCGAAGAGGTTGTGGGTTCGACTCTGAGTCAATGCCCATGAACTTTACATGGCTGCATGTAAGTGCCTAGTCTAATGGACTGTGTTGCCTATGAGTTTCCATTGGATTGATAGGCCAGATAATGTCTTTTGCATTTGTTTGGCCATGTTGTGTGCGCAGTCACTAGGATTATGTGAATTAATGTAGAGTCATTCACCTACTTCTCTGTGTTGGTGTAGTGGTAGGCTCTTTGCCCTGGCTACGAGAGGTTGTGGGTTCGACTCTGGGGAAAGACCCATGGGCTTTGTATGGCTGCATGTAATTGCCTAGTCCAATGTACTGTGTTACCTATGAGTTTCCATTGGATTGATAGGCCAGGTACTGTCTTTTGCTTTTGTTTGGCCATGTTGTGTGCGCAGTCACTAGGATTATGTTAATTAATGTAGAGTTGGTTTCCAACTTCACTGAGTTGGTTTAGTGGTAGGCTCTTTGCTTGTTCTCCAAGAGGTTGTGGGTTTGACTCTGAGGCAAGGCCCATGAACTTTGTTTGGCTGCATGTAATTGCCTAGTCTAATGGACTGTGTTGCCTATGAGTTTCCATTGGATAGAATGGCCAGGTACTGTCTTTTGTTTTCGTTTGGCCATGTTGTGTGCGCAGTCACTAGGATTATGTGAATTAATGCTATTGGATTTTTCAAGTCAGTATTCACACAGCAGTTTCTGCTATTTCATGTATTCCCCTTACATAGTCACTGGTGTGCATACCTTATCTCCCCATAGTGATGTTTTTTTAGGTTTTTGCACCCAGTTCGGACTTAGAATGGTGTTCCAAACGTTATTCCTATTTGTTAGTATTTTTTCGTTTGTGAACCCTCCCCAACCACACCTATTGCCAATCCATATCATACGCATAAATAGCCTGGGTCTCAGCTTCCCATACACGGTAGGTTTTTTAACTGCATGAGAGGACACACACAAGCTAGGGACCCCAACGTAGAGAAATACTTTGGCGTAGTGTTGGGGCTCTATTGCATTGATCAATTCAGTAGCTAAATTTCTCTTGATTCATATGTTCATGGCAGTAATGCAGATTCCATTTTTCACATATTCACTCTTGCATATAGCTATTGAATTTTTCAAGTCAGTATTCACACTGCAGTTTCTGCTATTTCATGTATTCCCCTTACATAGTCACTGGTGTGCATACCTTATCTCCCCATAGTGCCTGGGATCTGACCCAGACACTAGCAGTTTTGCACTCCTACCCAAAACTGGGCTCCTCACTGAACTCACTACCTCCACGGTTCAACTCTAAACTGAACTTCAACTAACTGACTGGTTTTCCCACCTCCAGGCCTGTGAACTCCTTGGTGGGTGGGGCCAACCGCCTGGCTCCGCCCCACCTGGTGTGGACATCAGCCCCTGGAGGGAGGCAACAACGGTTTTGTTTCTGACTAGTGTAACTATCCGGGAAAGGGGGTGTGTGTGTGTTATGTCTGTGACTAACTGGCTAGTCCAGGGCGTCACACTTGCACCCCCTTCTTGTGATGTGAAGGTGTGTAGTCAGTGCCTACGTGTAATTCCTGACACCACTCCTCTGGCTGACTTGGTGAGCTGTCACTGACTGGGTGGGGTGCAGTAATGGTGGATGCTGCTGCTGCTTGGATAGCATGTGTATCTACTGTGAACAGCTTATCAATGGTGGCAAATCGGGGCAGCTTAACCTCTTGCTCTCCGCAGTTCAACACTCTCACGCGCACTCTTCCCTTCCGTATTAATGAATAAAACTGTGATATAAATAGTATATAGATACCCCACAAATGCAGATAAAGGTAGGTTATGGGAAAAGGGAGAAGAGGGAAACAGGAAAATAGTGTAATAAAGTATACCTTCCAGGGGGGAGAGGAAATGGCAGCACAGCCAGTGGAGGTGAAGCAAGGGGAAGCCTGCAACTAAATTGTTGAGAGCATTATCACATGGTGACTGAGCCTGATTGTAACGGGAGCATAGAGGTGCCGATCCTGTCTTACCTGCGTTGGTGTAGAAGTGGGTTTCCAGTGGTGGAGTCAGCTGTGTGCAGTTGTGGCTGTGGGTTCTTTTATGTGCGACTGTAGTAATAGCTGCGCCCACTTCCTGTATGGGAGTGGAATGCAGTGAGGCTAATGGAACGCACGTCCACGTGCCGCGCCCCTGAAGGTAATACCGATCATTGAATACAAAAAAATTTCTCATGCTACTGTATGGGGGTCCCTATATTTAATATGATATCCAAGCCACAGCATCCACCGTTACTTCACCACACCCATTCAGTGACAGCTCACCAAGTCAACCAGAGGAGTGGTGTAAGGAATTACACGTAGGCACTGACTCCACACCTTCACATCACAAGAAGCGGGTCCACAGGGTAGTGCAAGAATACGAGCAAGTCTTCAGCAAACATCCGCTAGACTTTGGGAGAATAAAAGGGGTCCATATTCATGGTTTAAGAACTTGGGTTCTAACGTGCCCAGAGTATGCTCCACTCTATGCTCCCTTTACAATCAGGCTCAGTCACCATGTGATAACGCTCTCAACTCTTTAGTTGCAGGCTTCCTTTTGCTTCACCTCCACTGGCTGTGCTGCCATTTCCTCTCACCCCCAGAAGGTATACTTTATTACACTATTTTCCTCTTTCCCTGTTCCCCCTTTTCCCATAACCTACCTTTATTTACAATTGTGGGGTATCTATATGATATTTACATCATAGTTTTATTCATTAGTGCGGAAGGGAAGAGTGCCCGTGAGAGTGTTAAACTGCGGAGAGCAGGAGGTTAAGCTGCCCCGACTTGCCACCATTGATAAGCTGTTCACAGTAGATACACATGCTATCCAAGTAGCAGCATCCACTATTACTGCACCCCACCCAGTCAGTGACTGCTCACCAAGTCAGCCAGAGGAGTGGTGTAAGGAATTACACGTAGGCACTGACTCCACACCTTCACATCACAAGAAGCGGGTCCACAGGGTAGTGCAAGAATACGAGCGAGCAAGTCTTCAGCAAACATCCGCTAGATTTTGGGGGAATAAAAGGGGTCCAACACTACATCCCCACAGGTGCACACCCACCCATCAAAGAGAGCTATAAGCCAATACCACCTTCACATTACCAGTGTACCAAGGACATGTTGAGCAACATGAAGGCGGCTGGGGTTATCCGTGACAGTTGTAGCCTTTGGGCAGCTCCGTTGGTCCTGTTAAAGAAGAAGGACGGCACCACTCCCCCGTATTGAGGAATCGCTAGCTGCATTGAGAACTGCAAATTATTTTTCTACCCTTGATCTCACTAGTCACTATTGGCTAGTGTCCGTTGCTGAGGCAGACCGGGGGAAGACCGCCTTTGCCACCCCTATGGCGCTGGAGGTCGGCAGACTGTTGTTCAAAAGCAGTGTCTGACGAACAAATTTGCTTCATCCTGAGGAACTGGCCAGTCGGTACGGCCCGGATGGTGTAGGGAGTATGAGCAGAAGAAGCATGCAGCAGTGCGTTGACTGATGTTTCCTTCCTATGGACGTCGGTCTGAACAATTCGCTCAGAACCGAATGAAATTTTAATATCCAGGAAGTCAACGCAACTGCTGCTATGCTTATGCGTCAATCTGATGTTAAAGGTGTTGTTATTAAGTTCCTCCATAAATGTCTCGAGCTGCTCCACAGTGCCCTGCCAAAAAATCAAAATATCATCAATATACCTTAGCCAGCACTGCACATGGGCGCCAGCCCCTGCACCTCCGTCACCAAAAACCAACCAATCCCAGTACCTCTGCCTTCTATCTAGGTGCCTTGAGTTATGTCCTGTAAACTGTCACAGCGACCCAGACACACATGTGTAGTAGGGGAATATCCCTGCTGAGATGCCAGTGCTAGAGCACTCGTTTGCTGTGGAGTTGAACGCTATGTGAGCAGTTCTTACCTTCAATGAGCAGAAGTCTCTTTTTTCAGATTTCAATATCTCTGTGGGTATCTGGCAGAAATATGGAATACTCTTTACTGCTAAGACCCTGTACACCACTCCCACTAAAGGGGGCTTTACACGCTTCGACATCGCTAATGCGGAGTCGTTGGGGTCACGGAATTTGTGACGCACATCCGGCCGCATTAGCGATGTTGCTGCGTGTGACACCGATGAGCGATTTTGCATCGTTGCAAAAACGTGCAAAATCGCTCATCGGTGACATGGGTCTCCATTCTCGATTATCGTTACTGCAGCAGTAACGATGTAGTTCGTCGCTCCTGCGGCAGCACACATCACTCCGTGTGACACCGCAGAAACGAGGAACCTCTCCTTACCTGCCTCCCAGCCGCTATGAGGAAGGAAGGAGGTGGGCGGGATGTTCCGGCCACTCATCTCCGCCCCTCCGCTGCTATTGGGCGGTCGCTCAGTGACGTCGCTGTGACGCCGCACGGACCGCCCCCTTAGAAAGGAGGCGGTTCGCCGGTCACAGCGACGTCGCCGGGCAGGTAAGTATGTGTGACGGGTCTGGTCGGTGTTGTGCGGCATGGGCAGCGATTTGCCCGTGTCGCGCAACAGATGGGGCGGGTACCCACACTAGCGATATCGGGACCGATATCGCAGTGTGTAAAGTAGCCTTTAGTCACATGACCAAGACTGTATCTGTGTCCCTACAACACACTTGAGACAAATGTGTGTGTGAGCCTGCATTGTGGGGTATATATAATATATTATAGAGCTGGGAAGAATCATTCTAAGCAGTGAGCTGTTCCAGTATTTGTAGGAAAATACCCAGTAGAAGCATCAAACACAGCACCAATACCTCCCATCAGTATCCCACCACAGTGCCATGTAACCCATGCCCTACACTCCCATCTACACCAATACTATACAGGCACAAACTAGTATATCTGACTAAAAGCCCCCAAAATATGAAGAACGGCCTATAGTTGAGTGTGGATATAAAATCTATGTGAGCAGAGCTAGAATAGAAATCACTGATCGCATTGAAGTCATTCTGACCATAAATCACCATGATATCAAGGTGAGGAGTTGTGTGTTACTGCTGGGAGGAAAGGGTTAACAGTGGAATATTAAAGTGCATTTCTGTGTGCAGTGTTACTAGTCAATGTAACAATTCAATATGAGCTGCTCTTGGTGCCGGGGGAGGGAGATGCTCTCCTGAGCAAGATAGATGGGGAATTAACATGATATCTATATAGTGTAAGGCAGGGGGTCTCAAACTCGGCTGGGTGTATGGGCCGCACAGAGGAAAAAAATAATTTGTGGGGCTGCATTCTTTGCAGGACAAAGTGACATTTTTATTGGTACCATATATATATATTTTTTTCACACACCTTTGGATGACTGATTTTCAACATTTTTCACTTGTTTATTATAACAAATGTGCACATTCTTTGTTTAAATCTAAAAAAAAAAAATTTGATGTTAAAAAAAAGTCATGCCTTATTTTGTTTTTTTTTACATTTTATCCCTTTCTTTTAACTAATAGTGTTACAATTATGACGCTAGCGTTTTGTGAAGGGAATGCTTTGCCTACTTCCGTGACTATGGCCTTCCGGAACTGCTGCATTTTGGCTGACCTCTCCGCCTCGGGAATAAGAGACATAAAGTTCTCCTTGTAGCGTGGGTCTAACAGTGTTACCAACCAGTAATGATTGTCGGCCAAGATGTTCTTAACGCGAGGGTCACGAGACAGGCAGCTTACCACAAAGTCATCCATGTGCGCCAGACTCTTAACAGCCATCACTTCAGTATCCAGACCAACACGATGACTGAACATGCTGTCCTCCTCCTTCTCCTCCTCCTCCTCCTCCTCCTCATCATCTACCCTGTCCTCTGGCCAGCCACGCTGAACTGAGCATATGACTGGTATGCATGTCATATCCTCAATTTGGCCGGAGAGTTGCTCCATGTCTTCATCCTCCTCCTCGTCATAGTCCTCCACTGCACGTTGTGATGAGACGAGGCTGGGCTGTGTGTTATCACCCACACCCACTACTGTTTCTTGCTCCAACTCATCGTGTTCCGCCTGCAATGCATCATGTTTGGTTTTGAGCAGAGACCGTTTTAGAAGGCAGAGAAGCGGTATGGTGACGCTAATAATGGCGTCATCGCCGCTCACCATCTTGGTGGAGTCCTCAAAGTTTTGGAGGATGGTACATAGGTCGGACATCCATCTCCACTCCTCAGGTGTTATGTGTGGAGTTTGACCCATTTCCCGACGGCTTAGGTGATGCAGGTACTCAACAACTGCCCTCTTCTGCTCACATATCCTGATCAACATGTGCAGAGTTGAATTCCAACGCGTGGGGACATCACACACCAGTCTGTGAGCCGGAAGATGCAAACGACGCTGAAAGCCGGCAAGGCCGGCTGAAGCAGTAGGTGACTTTCGAAAATGTGCAGACAGGCAGCGAACTTTTACCAGCAGATCAGGCAGCTCTGGGTATGACTTTAGAAACCGCTGAACCACGAGGTTGAGCACATGGGCCATGCATGGAACATGTGTCAGCTGGCCTCGCCTCAAAGCCGCCACCAGGTTCCGGCCATTGTCACACACAACCTTTCCTGGCTTTAGGTTCAGAGGTGTGAGCCAGTGATCTGCATGCTGTTTTAGAGCTGTCCACACCTCTTCTGCATTGTGGGGTTTGTCACCTATGCAGATTAGCTGCAGCACAGTCTGTTGCCGCTTCGCCGAGGCAGTGCTGCAGTGCTTCCAGCTTGGGACTGGTGTGGAGGGTAAAGTGGATGAGGATGCGCAGGAGGAGGAGGAGGCTGAAGAGCATGACATTCCGGAGCTGTAGAGTGTGGGTGAAACCCTGACTGAGGTAGGGCCTGCAAACCTTGGTGTGGGAAGGACTTGTTCCGTTCCTCGCTCAAACTGGGTCCCAGCTGGGCTGGGCTGGGTCCCTACCCGGCTGGGTAGGGCGTTGTGGGGGGTTTGTCTATCTCCGTTTGAGGTGAGTTTGTTTAAGTTAGCCTTTTCTTTGGCGTTTTTTGGAGCCCTGCGGGTTGGGGAGTTGGTATCGCCCAGTAAGGCGTTCCCCGGGGGCTTGGATTGGGGTGACATTATGTCAGTGGAAAACGGAGTTGAATTTTGGATTAGGAAATCGAAAACTGATCAGAAAGGTGTGGGTAGACTAGTCCGTTTGGGGATGGTTGTGGCATCTGATATGTGCCCGTTCAAGTGTCTCGGGAATTTTCAACAGATCCGTCCGAAGGTGGATGGCCCCTTATTATGTCATGAGGATGGGTCCTTTTTATCGAGATACCAATTTGTGAGTGTTTTTAGGGCATGTTTGAAGTCGTTGGGGTTAGATCCGAAGTCTTTCGGATTGGGGCAGCGACGGAGGCCTCTATATGCGGCCTACCGGAGGAGACAGTTAAGCAGATTGGTAGGTGGAAGTCGCAGCGCTTTAAGTCGTATGTACGTCCCCAGGTGGTTGTTGGCAATTGAGGGGAAAAGGGGGGGGTATTAGGGTAGCAATGGGGGGGGGTGAGAGTGTGTGTTTTTTGTCAATTTGGTTTGGTGAGGCAATAAAATGGTGTCGTCTGTACATTTTGTATTGCAGAAGCACCCCCTCTTCCTTCCCTGGTCTGGATCCTTGGCCACTCTTATGTGTATTGGGGAGCCCGACGAGCGGATGCGAGATGGAACGGGAGACAGCTAGGTTTTGAGAAGGACCTGGCTCTCGTGCGATGGCTCGGTGTTCGGGGGTTAGGGTGGAACAGGGTGTTGCAGGAGGTGCATAGATACGCCCGGTTGGACAGACCTCCTGACATGTTAGTGTTGCATGCCGGGGGGAATGATTTGGGTGGGCGTCCTTTTCGAATCTTGATAAAGGACATCAAACATGATTTGTTACGGTTATGGGTGTCGTTTCCAGGTCTAACGATAGTCTGGTCGGAGATAGTAGCGAGAAAGAGTTGGCAGAAAGCGCGGTCAGTTGACAGGTTGAACAAGGCGCGGGCGAAGGTTAATAGGGCGATCTCGAAGTTTGTTAGTCGGAACGGGGGTATAGCAATACGGCATGTTGAGTTGGAAAGGACGGAAGAGGAATTTTGGTTGGCTGACGGGGTACACCTTAATGCGGTGGGAACTGACTTATGGGCTCTTGGCTTGCAGGGAGGTATTGAGAGGGCCCTTTGGTTGCGGGGGGTCTCAGGCACTTGAAGGGTTTCAAGGTGCCTTCGTTGTGGTGTTTATTGGTGGGTCCTTGAAGTTGGTTTAAAATTGGTTCGGGGATTCATCCGGGTATGGATCCCCTCATTGGCAGAATTGATGGTCCCCTGGTGATTTTGGGGGGGAACCCCGACGGGGTATGTCGGGGCCCCTGGGGGTGTGGTTGGGGTTGACGGAGGATTAACCCTTACCATTTGGTGCTCCTGAGCCAGTGTGGGTAATGGCTGGGAGCAAGTTGAGGTTTTTTATTGCTCGGTTATGGGAATCACCAGGGTTTTGGTAGCTTCAAGGACCTTACCACATTGCAAATTTTATTGGTTATGTATTCTTGTTAATAAAATGGCTGCTATGGCCAAAATTATCCAAAGATAAATTTGTGTCTGTGTAATTACTTTTAAATAAGAAATGGGAATGGAAGTGTGGGGTATGAAAGGAAGACCGGAGTCAACAATTCCAGGGTCAAGCATGTTTATTTGCCTAAGCTTCGTTCCAGGGTAGAAAGGGTAAGAGTGCCTTTCAGAATTCGAAGTGGTCGGACTGTACGGGCCACCAAGAACTGCAGGAGAGCTTGAACATCTTCCCATGGATTTGCGACATCCTCCCTCATCAGTTACGTAGGTAAGCAGGTTCTCAGCATTGCAGCCCATTTGTTATCTTAAGTTAGTTAAGCGGGGTTAACTAACCTGTCAGTTCAGCCTCAGGTCTAAAGCAGAGGCCTGGACTCCACTCCTTACTCCTCACTCCACAACTCTCCTTAAAAACAACTGACTCCTTTTTCCTGCCCCGGGGTCTCCAGACCCCTAGGTGGGCGTTTCCTTCCGTCTGGTCCTGCCCACTGGTGTGCCTGTCTTTCCCTGGGGGAGGTGACTAGGGTTTTCTGGTTGGCTTTGTGTGACTTAGGTGAGGGAAGTTGTTATGCGGGGGCCTATGTGTGACTACCTGCAGTGTCAGGGCGTCACATATGTATGTGTGTATGTCTGCTAAAGGAATCCGCACCGTCATATTTACAAACACAAAATGTTGACTCTATGCACAGAAGAGAGTCATTCTATTTACATGATTTGTGTTTTTTTACCTTTTAAAACTATCATTAAATGTTAAGTTTTAGTTAGGGATTTATGCTTCTGTCTGTCTCTCTCCCAGTCTCTGTCATCTGTCTGTCTCTGTGTGTCTCTATCTCTATCCATGTCTGTCTGTCTCTCTATCTCTGTCTGTCTCTCTGTGTCTGTCTGTCTCTCTCTCTCTTTGTGGCTGTCTGTTTCTATGTCTGTCTGTCTCTTTTCCAGGCCTGTCTCTTTTCCAGGTCTGTCTCTTTCCCTGTCTGTCTGTCTCTTCCCCTGTCTGTCTCTTCCCCTGTCTGTCTCTTCCCCTGTCTTTCTCTGTATTTCTTTGTCTGTCTCTGTCTTTCTCTTCCCCTGTCTGTCTCTTTCCCTGTCTCTCTCTGCCTGTCTCTCTTTGTCTCTCTCTGTCTGACTCATTCCCCGTTTGTCTCTTTCCCTGTCTATCTCTGTATTTCTTTGTCTGTCTCTATCTGTCTGTCTCTCTCTGTCTGTCTCTTCCCCTGTCTGTCTCTTTCCCTGTCGGTCTGCCTTTTCTCCTGCCTGTCTCTGTATGTTTGTCTCTGTCTGTTTCCCTATCTGCCTCTGTCTCTTTCTCTGTCTCTGTCTGTCTGCCTTTTTTCCCTGTCTATCTCTGTCTGTCTCTTTCCCTGTCTGCCTCTGTCTGTTTGTCTCTGTCTCTTTCCCTGTCTGTCTATGCCTATCTGTCTCTGTCTGTTTGTCTCTCAGTCTGTGTCTGTCTCTCTCTATCTGTCTCCCCACTGACATCATATTATCTCACACATAAGCTTCTTATACTATGAATGTCCTTTGTTCCTATAGCAACCAATCACAGCTGCTATTAATAACTTGCAGCTCCCACCTCCATTCAGTTTAATGGAGGCAGGTTTTTTGGAGAGTAACTGTAAAGCGCGGGGTTAAATATTCCTGTTAAAACATAGTCTACGACGTTCCCTGAGTCACATGAGGTGTCTGCAAAATTTTGTGTTTGTAAATATGACGGTGCGGATTCCTTTAGCAGACATACACACATACATATGTGACGCCCTGACACTGCAGGTAGTCACACATAGGCCCCCGCATAACAACTTCCCTCACCTAAGTCACACAAAGCCAACCAGAAAATCCTAGTCACCTCCCCCAGGGAAAGACAGGCACACCAGTGGGCAGGACCAGACGGAAGGAAACGCCCACCTAGGGGTCTGGAGACCCCGGGGCAGGAAAAAGGAGTCAGTTGTTTTTAAGGAGAGTTGTGGAGTGAGGAGTAAGGAGTGGAGTCCAGGCCTCTGTTTTAGACCTGAGGCTGAACTGACAGGTTAGTTAACCCCGCTTAACTAACTTAAGACAACAAATGGGCTGCAATGCTGAGAACCTGCTTACCTACGTAACTGATGAGGGAGGATGTCGCAAATCCATGGGAAGATGTTCAAGCTCTCCTGCAGTTCTTGGTGGTCCGTACAGTCCGACCACTTCGAATTCTGAAAGGCACTCTTACCCTTTCTACCCTGGAACGAAGCTTACGCAAATAAACATGCTTGACCCTGGAATTGTTGACTCCGGTCTTCCTTTCATACCCCACACCTCCATTCCCATTTCTTATTTAAAAGTAATTACACAGACACAAATTTATCTTTGGATAATTTTGGCCATAGCAGCCATTTTATTAACAAGAATACATAACCAATAAAATTTGCAATGTGGTAAGGTCCTTGAAGCTACCAAAACCCTGGTGATTCCCATAACCGAGCAATAAAAAACCTCAACTTGCTCCCAGCCGTTACCCACACTGGCTCAGGAGCACCAAATGGTAAGGGTTAATCCTCCGTCAACCCCAACCACACCCCCAGGGGCCCCGACATACCCCGTCGGGGTTCCCCCCCAAAATCACCAGGGGACCATCAATTCTGCCAATGAGGGGATCCATACCCGGATGAATCCCCGAACCAATTTTAAACCAACTTCAAGGACCCACCAATAAACAACACCACAACGAAGGCACCTTGAAACCCTTCAAGTGCCTGAGACCCCCCGCAACCAAAGGGCCCTCTCAATACCTCCCTGCAAGCCAAGAGCCCATAAGTCAGTTCCCACCGCATTAAGGTGTACCCCGTCAGCCAACCAAAATTCCTCTTCCGTCCTTTCCAACTCAACATGCCGTATTGCTATACCCCCGTTCCGACTAACAAACTTCGAGATCGCCCTATTAACCTTCGCCCGCGCCTTGTTCAACCTGTCAACTGACCGCGCTTTCTGCCAACTCTTTCTCGCTACTATCTCCGACCAGACTATCGTTAGACCTGGAAACGACACCCATAACCGTAACAAATCATGTTTGATGTCCTTTATCAAGATTCGAAAAGGACGCCCACCCAAATCATTCCCCCCGGCATGCAACACTAACATGTCAGGAGGTCTGTCCAACCGGGCGTATCTATGCACCTCCTGCAACACCCTGTTCCACCCTAACCCCCGAACACCGAGCCATCGCACGAGAGCCAGGTCCTTCTCAAAACCTAGCTGTCTCCCGTTCCATCTCGCGTCCGCTCGTCGGGCTCCCCAATACACATAAGAGTGGCCAAGGATCCAGACCAGGGAAGGAAGGGGGGGTGCTTCTGCAATACAAAATGTACAGACGACACCATTTTATTGCCTCAGCAAACCAAATTGACAAAAAACACACACTCTCACCCCCCCCATTGCTACCCTAATACCCCCCCCTTTTCCCCTCAATTGCCAACAACCACCTGGGGACGTACATACGACTTAAAGCGCTGCGACTTCCACCTACCAATCTGCTTAACTGTCTCCTCCGGTAGGCCGCATATAGAGGCCTCCGTCGCTGCCCCAATCCGAAAGACTTCAGATCTAACCCCAACGACTTCATACATGCCCTAAAAACACTCACAAATTGGTATCTCGATAAAAAGGACCCATCCTCGTGACATAATAAGGGGCCATCCACCTTCGGACGGATCTGTTGAAAATTCCCGAGACACTTGAACGGGCACATATCAGATGCCACAACCATCCCCAAACGGACTAGTCTACCCACACCTCTCTGATCAGTTTTCGATTTCCTAATCCAAAATTCAACTCCGTTTTCCACTGACAATGTCACCCCAATCCAAGCCCCCGGGGAACGCCTTACTGGGCGATACCAACTCCCCAACCCGCAGGGCTCCAAAAAACGCCAAAGAAAAGGCTAACTTAAACAAACTCACCTCAAACGGAGATAGACAAACCCCCCACAACGCCCTACCCAGCCGGGTAGGACCCAGCCCAGCCCAGCTGGGACCCAGTTTGAGCGAGGAACGGAACAAGTCCTTCCCACACCAAGGTTTGCAGGCCCTACCTCAGTCAGGGTTTCACCCACACTCTACAGCTCCGGAATGTCATGCTCTTCAGCCTCCTCCTCCTCCTGCGCATCCTCATCCACTTTACCCTCCACACCAGTCCCAAGCTGGAAGCACTGCAGCACTGCCTCGGCGAAGCGGCAACAGGCTGTGCTGCAGCTAATCTGCATAAGTGACAAATCCCACAATGCAGAAGAGGTGTGGACAGCTCTAAAACAGCATGCAGATCACTGGCTCACACCTCTGAACCTAAAGCCAGGAAAGGTTGTGTGTGACAATGGCCGGAACCTAGTGGCGGCTTTGAGGCGAGGCCAGCTGACACATGTTCCATGCATGGCCCATGTGCTCAACCTCGTGGTTCAGCGGTTTCTAAAGTCATACCCAGAGCTGTCTGATCTGCTGGTAAAAGTTCGCCGCCTGTCTGCACATTTTCGAAAGTCACCTACTGCTTCAGCCGGCCTTGCCGGCTTTCAGCGTCGTTTGCATCTTCCGGCTCACAGACTGGTGTGTGATGTCCCCACGCGTTGGAATTCAACTCTGCACATGTTGATCAGGATATGTGAGCAGAAGAGGGCAGTTGTTGAGTACCTGCATCACCTAAGCCGTCGGGAAATGGGTCAAACTCCACACATAACACCTGAGGAGTGGAGATGGATGTCCGACCTATGTACCATCCTCCAAAACTTTGAGGACTCCACCAAGATGGTGAGCGGCGATGACGCCATTATTAGCGTCACCATACCGCTTCTCTGCCTTCTAAAACGGTCTCTGCTCAAAACCAAACATGATGCATTGCAGGCGGAACACGATGAGTTGGAGCAAGAAACAGTAGTGGGTGTGGGTGATAACACATAGCCCAGCCTCGTCTCATCACAACGTGCAGTGGAGGACTATGACGAGGAGGAAGATGAAGACATGGAGCAACTCTCCGGCCAAATTGAGGATATGACATGCATACCAGTCATATGCTCAGTTCAGCGTGGCTGGCCAGAGGACAGGGTAGATGAGGAGGAGGAGGAGAAGGAGGAGGACAGCATGTTCAGTCATCGTGTTGGTCTGGATACTGAAGTGATGGCTGTTAAGAGTCTGGCGCACATGGATGACTTTATGGTAAGCTGCCTGTCTCGTGACCCTCGCGTTAAGAACATCTTGGCCGACAATCATTACTGGTTGGTAACACTGTTAGACCCACGCTACAAGGAGAACTTTATGTCTCTTATTCCCGAGGCGGAGAGGTCAGCCAAAATGCAGCAGTTCCGGAAGGCCATAGTCACGGAAGTAGGCAAAGCATTCCCTTCACAAAACGCTAGCGTCATAATTGTAACACTATTAGTTAAAAGAAAGGGATAAAATGTAAAAAAAAACAAAATAAGGCATGACTTTTTTTTAACATCACATTTATTTTTTTTAGATTTAACCAAAGAATGTGCACATTTGTTATAATAAACAAGTGAAAAATGTTGAAAATCAGTCATCCAAAGGTGTGTGAAAAAAATATATACATATATGGTACCAATAAAAATGTCACTTTGTCTTGCAAAGAATGCAGCCCCCCAAATTATTTTTTTCCTCTGTGCGGCCCATACACCCAGCCGAGTTTGAGACCCCCTGCCTTACACTATATAGATATTATGTTCATTCCCCATCTATCTTGCTCAGGAGAGCATCTCCCTCCCCCGGCACCAAGAGCAGCTCATACTGAATTGTTACATTGACTAGTAACACTGCACACAGAAATGCACCTTAATATTCCACTGTTAACCCTTTCCTCCCAGCAGTAACACACAACTCCTCACCTTGATATCATGGTGATTTATGGTCAGAATGACTTCAATGCGATCAGTGATTTCTATTCTAGCTCTGCTCACATAGATTTTATATCCACACTCAACTATAGGCCGTTCTTCATATTTTGGGGGCTTTAAGTCAGATATACTAGTTTGTGCCTGTATAGTATTGGTGTAGATGGGAGTGTAGGGCATGGGTTACATGGCACTGTGGTGGGATACTGATGGGAGGTATTGGTGCTGTGTTTGATGCTTCTACTGGGTATTTTCCTACAAATACTGGAACAGCTCACTGCTTAGAATGATCCTTCCCAGCTCTATAATATATTATATATACCCCACAATGCAGGCTCACACACACATTTGTCTCAAGTGTGTTGTAGGGACACAGATACAGTCTTGGTCATGTGACTAAAGGCTACTTTACACACTGCGATATCGGTCCCGATATCGCTAGTGTGGGTACCCGCCCCCATCTGTTGCGCGACACGGGTAAATCGCTGCCCATGCCGCACAACACCGACCAGACCCGTCACACATACTTACCTGCCCGGCGACGTCGCTGTGACCGGCGAACCGCCTCCTTTCTAAGGGGGCGGTCCGTGCGGCGTCACAGCGACGTCACTGAGCGACCGCCCAATAGCAGCGGAGGGGCGGAGATGAGTGGCCGGAACATCCCGCCCACCTCCTTCCTTCCTCATAGCGGCTGGGAGGCAGGTAAGGAGAGGTTCCTCGTTTCTGCGGTGTCACACGGAGTGATGTGTGCTGCCGCAGGAGCGACGAACTACATCGTTACTGCTGCAGTAACGATAATCGAGAATGGAGACCCATGTCACCGATGAGCGATTTTGCACGTTTTTGCAACGATGCAAAATCGCTCATCGGTGTCACACGCAGCAACATCGCTAATGCGGCCGGATGTGCGTCACAAATTCCGTGACCCCAACGACTCCGCATTAGCGATGTCGCAGCGTGTAAAGCCCCCTTTAGTGGGAGTGGTGTACAGGGTCTTAGCAGTAAAGAGTATTCCATATTTCTGCCAGATACCCACAGAGATATTGAAATCTGAAAAAAGAGACTTCTGCTCATTGAAGGTAAGAACTGCTCACATAGCGTTCAACTCCACAGCAAACGAGTGCTCTAGCACTGGCATCTCAGCAGGGATATTCCCCTACTACACATGTGTGTCTGGGTCGCTGTGACAGTTTACAGGACATAACTCAGGGCACCTAGACAAAAGGCAGAGGGACTACTTTCTATTTCTGGTGTAGAGCTTAGTACAATATATATATATATACTATTACATGTGACACATGTACCTTGTATTACCATTATTCGCTGTATATGAACCCCTTTTCTCCGGGCATTATTTGTCTATAGCATTTTTCACGAACCTGAGGCAACTGAGAACCCTTCAGTGAAGGAATTCCACTAACCCTCACAATACCAACCAGGGGCCTCCCTGCAGTAACTCAGGTAGTTGTACCCATTCTCTTTCCGCATTCTATGTGTTCTTCTTCTTTCTTCTTTTTTTTCTTTTTTCTTCTTTTTATTTCTATCATGTAGTTCAGGGGTTTATAGATATATGTCCTGCATCTCATATTTCCTTTAGTGGTGCTTCTTACCCATTCTCATATCATTTACCCTAGTATTTCATGATCCTGAGGCGACTGAGAACCCTTTAATAAAGGAATCCTTTTTCACCTGAATTGTCAAGTGATACTTACCAGTGACTATCACGTAATGTTACAGGTAGTTCCATTTTCTTCCTCTTCTTTCTCTCCTTTCTTCTTTGTCACACGGTCGATTGTGTTATAGCCCACGTGTCATGATAACACTTGTACCATCTTTTCATTTAGATTCCACCTACAATTATTTACCGATTCCAGTTCTGGAATAGGCTTTCATCATCTACTCACTAGAATTCTCAAGTGCATAAGGTACTGAGACATATACATGTTCACACCATTATAAAGAACAAAGTATAAACATTGAGGTTTTTCTCACACCCATGTTCCTGTGTTCTTTGACATGATATGTGTTCATTTCCTTCACTATATAGGATTGCAAGTTTTCCATTTGTACCTTAATGGCAATGACGCTATACAATTGAACACATATCATCCTGTTATCCATATAGGTGTGTATTTACCTGCTTGACTATTTTTGGTTGTTTGATCCAGAATGTTTCTCCAGATAGGTCATGTGGAAATTTTCTTTCCTCAGTACAAATGTTTTCACTATGGCTTTGGAAAAATTTTTTGTATGTGCCTCATGGTCATTTGACCCATTGTACTCTCAAGTAGCAATATATTGTACTGTTATGTTGTACTATGTACTAATTACGTGTTTATATGGTTTTGTAACCCTTTATGATCTTAGATAACTTTATCCTTGATAAAGACCTAAAAACAAGGTCGAAACGTTGGATGAATTATCCTTTTGCACAAATAAAGAATTTTCAGCATTCCAAGAGTTCTTTTCTTACGTTATTAATCACTATAGTGTGCCAGAGCTATTTCTTTTGAATTGACTCTTATTTTTTCTGAGCACCTGCTATATACACAGTGAGCCAGACATATTCAATTTTCATTCAGAAGGCAGAGGGAAGCCTTAGCAGCTGAGCATATATATTTGCTTGTGAGCATTAGAACAGGCCGGCGATTACAGGGTAACATGAAAAATGTCCAGCTTGCATTATGACTAGAACATGACAATATCCTTTTAAGTACTAACCTATGATGCGTTCCTAAGCAGTTGATGTTATATGTTCTACATTTCATTTTCTGCATACTTTACAAGTAGTAGAATTTGCTTTGATATAGGCAACTGGATTTTCACAATGAAAAGGCAAAGGATAACGCCCGAAAAAGACGCCATACATTATGTCAGTGCCATCACTGACAAACCTGGATTGACCATGAAATACGGTATGGAGAGCTGTTGTCATCGTATTAGATAGATAAGAATGATTATATGTATTGTAGAAATGTCTCCTATCATGTTCCCTAATTTTTTATTATGTCCACATCCTGGTCCCCATCTTGAACATCATAACAAACGTGCACTTTTTTGTTCAATTTACACATTGGACCATAGGAAAAATGACACTACAGCTACAGAGGTGACCGTCTGATAGCCCAGCTCGACTATCCATCTGTACTGAAGACCCTTTCAGCTTTTTGAGAGTTGGGTGGAGGACATCATCTCTGAAAATAGGGTCCCACAGCTGCACCCCATCAGTGTGAGCAGGACTCTTAGGACTCTTAGAAGAGTCAATGCTCTGAGACCATGGGGGGCGCTTAGCCCCCTCTCTTCGTCACTGAGGATGATTTCATTTTTCAGGGATTAGAGAGGGTGGTCCTTGTGGTGGACTGCAGGTATGGAGAGCTGTTGTCATCGTATTAAATAGATAAGAATGATTATATGTATTGTAGAAATGTCTCCTATCATGTTCCCTAATTTTTTATTATGTCCACATCCTTGTCCCCATCTTGGACATCATAACAAACGTGCACTTTTTTGTTTAATTTACACATTGGACCATAGGAAAAATGACACTACAGCTACAGAGGTGACCGTCTGATAGCCCAGCTCGACTATCCATCTCTACTGAAGACCCTTTCAGCTATTTGAGAGTTGGGTGGAGAACATCATCTCTGAAAATAGGGTCCCACAGCTGCACCCCATCAGTGTGAGCAGGACTCTTAGGACTCTTAGAAGAGTCAATGCTCTGAGACCATGGGGGGCGCTTAGCCCCCTCTCTTCGTCACTGAGGATGATTTCACTTTTCAGGGAATAGAGAGGGTGGTCCTTGTGGTGGACTGCAGGTATGGAGAGCTGTTGTCATCGTATTAGATAGATAAGAATGATTATATGTATTGTAGAAATGTCTCCTATCATGTTCCCTATTTTTTTATTATGTCCACATCCTGGTCCCCATCTTGGACATCATAACAAACGTGCACTTTTTTGTTTAATTTACACATTGGACCATAGGAAAAATGACACTACAGCTACAGAGGTGACCGTCTGATAGCCCAGCTCGACTATCCATCTCTACTGAAGACCCTTTCAGCTTTTTGAGAGTTGGGTGGAGGACATCATCTCTGAAAATAGGGTCCCACAGCTGCACCCCATCAGTGTGAGCAGGAATCTTAGGACTCTTAGAAGAGTCAATGCTCTGAGACCATGGGGGGCGCTTAGCCCCCTCTCTTCGTCACTGAGGATGATTTCATTTTTCAGGGATTAGAGAGAGTGGTCCTTGTGGTGGACTGCAGGTATGGAGAGCTGTTGTGATCGTATTAGATAGATAAGAATGATTATATGTATTGTAGAAATGTCTCCTATCATGTTCCCTAATTTTTTATTATGTCCACATCCTGGTCCCCATCTTGGACATCATAACAAACGTGCACTTTTTTGTTTAATTTACACATTGGACCATAGGAAAAATGACACTACAGCTACAGAGGTGACCGTCTGATAGCCCAGCTCGACTATCCATCTCTACTGAAGACCCTTTCAGCTTTTTGAGAGTTGGGTGGAGGACATCATCTCTGAAAATAGGGTCCCACAGCTGCACCCCATCAGTGTAAGCAGGACTCTTAGGACTCTTAGAAGAGTCAATGCTCTAAAACCATGGGGGGCGCTTAGCCCCCTCTCTTCGTCCCTGAGGATGATTTCATTTTTCAGGGATTAGAGAGGGTGGTCCTTGTGGTGGACTGCAGGTATGGAGAGCTGTTGTCATCGTATTAGATAGATAAGAATGATTATATGTATTGTAGAAATGTCTCCTATCATGTTCACTAATTTCTTATTATGTCCATATCCTGGTCCCCATCTTGGACATCATAACAAACGTGCACTTTTTTGTTTAATTTACACATTGGACCATAGGAAAAATGACACTACAGCTACAGAGGTGACCGTCTGATAGCCCAGCTCGACTATCCATCTCTACTGAAGACCCTTTCAGCTTTTTGAGAGTTGGGTGGAGGACATCATCTCTGAAAATAGGGTCCCACAGCTTCACCCCATCAGTGTGAGCAGGACTCTTAGGACTCTTAGAAGAGTCAATGCTCTGGTACCATGGGGGGCGCTTGGCCCCCTCTCTTCGTCCCTGAGGATGATTTCATTTTTCAGGGATTAGAGAGGGTGGTCCTTGTGGTGGACTGCAGGTATGGAGAGCTGTTGTCATCGTATTAGATAGATAAGAATGATTATATGTATTGTAGAAATGTCTCCTATCATGTTCCCTAATTTTTTATTATGTCCACATCCTGGTCCCCATCTTGGACATCATAACAAACGTGCACTTTTTTGTTTAATTTACACATTGGACCATAGGAAAAATGACACTACAGCTACAGAGGTGACCGTCTGATAGCCCAGCTCGACTATCCATCTCTACTGAAGACCCTTTCAGCTTTTTGAGAGTTGGGTGGAGGACATCATCTCTGAAAATAGGGTCCCACAGCTGCACCCCATCAGTGTGAGCAGGACTCTTAGGACTCTTAGAAGAGTTAATGCTCTGAGACCATGGGGGCGCTTAGCCCCCTCTCTTCGTCACTGAGGATGATTTCATTTTTCAGGGATTAGAGAGAGTGGTCCTTGTGGTGGACTGCAGGTATGGAGAGCTGTTGTGATCGTATTAGATAGATAAGAATGATTATATGTATTGTAGAAATGTCTCCTATCATGTTCCCTAATTTTTTATTATGTCCACATCCTGGTCCCCATCTTGAACATCATAACAAACGTGCACTTTTTTGTTTAATTTACACATTGGACCATAGGAAAAATGACACTACAGCTACAGAGGTGACCGTCTGATAGCCCAGCTCGACTATCCATCTCTACTGAAGACCCTTTCAGCTTTTTGAGAGTTGGGTGGAGGACATCATCTCTGAAAATAGGGTCCCACAGCTGCACCCCATCAGTGTAAGCAGGACTCTTAGGACTCTTAGAAGAGTCAATGCTCTAAAACCATGGGGGGCGCTTAGCCCCCTCTCTTCGTCCCTGAGGATGATTTCATTTTTCAGGGATTAGAGAGGGTGGTCCTTGTGGTGGACTGCAGGTATGGAGAGCTGTTGTCATCGTATTAGATAGATAAGAATGATTATATGTATTGTAGAAATGTCTCCTATCATGTTCCCTAATTTCTTATTATGTCCACATCCTGGTCCCCATCTTGGACATCATAACAAACGTGCACTTTTTTGTTTAATTTACACATTGGACCATAGGAAAAATGACACTACAGCTACAGAGGTGACCGTCTGATAGCCCAGCTCGACTATCCATCTCTACTGAAGACCCTTTCAGCTTTTTGAGAGTTGGGTGGAGGACATCATCTCTGAAAATAGGGTCCCACAGCTTCACCCCATCAATGTGAGCAGGACTCTTAGGACTCTTAGAAGAGTCAATGCTCTGGTACCATGGGGGGCGCTTGGCCCCCTCTCTTCGTCACTGAGGATGATTTCATTTTTCAGGGATTAGAGAGGGTGGTCCTTGTGGTGGACTGCAGGTATGGAGAGCTGTTGTCATTGTATTAGATAGATAAGAATGACTATATGTATTGTAGAAATGTCTCCTATCATGTTCCCTAATTTTTTATTATGTCCACATCCTGGTCCCCATCTTGAACATCATAACAAACGTGCACTTTTTTGTTTAATTTACACATTGGACCATAGGAAAAATGACACTACAGCTACAGAGGTGACCGTCTGATAGCCCAGCTCGACTATCCATCTCTACTGAAGACCCTTTCAGCTTTTTGAGAGTTGGGTGGAGGACATCATCTCTGAAAATAGGGTCCCACAGCTGCACCCCATCAGTGTAAGCAGGACTCTTAGGACTCTTAGAAGAGTCAATGCTCTAAAACCATGGGGGGCGCTTAGCCCCCTCTCTTCGTCCCTGAGGATGATTTCATTTTTCAGGGATTAGAGAGGGTGGTCCTTGTGGTGGACTGCAGGTATGGAGAGCTGTTGTCATCGTATTAGATAGATAAGAATGATTATATGTATTGTAGAAATGTCTCCTATCATGTTCCCTAATTTCTTATTATGTCCACATCCTGGTCCCCATCTTGGACATCATAACAAACGTGCACTTTTTTGTTTAATTTACACATTGGACCATAGGAAAAATGACACTACAGCTACAGAGGTGACCGTCTGATAGCCCAGCTCGACTATCCATCTCTACTGAAGACCCTTTCAGCTTTTTGAGAGTTGGGTGGAGGACATCATCTCTGAAAATAGGGTCCCACAGCTTCACCCCATCAATGTGAGCAGGACTCTTAGGACTCTTAGAAGAGTCAATGCTCTGGTACCATGGGGGGCGCTTGGCCCCCTCTCTTCGTCACTGAGGATGATTTCATTTTTCAGGGATTAGAGAGGGTGGTCCTTGTGGTGGACTGCAGGTATGGAGAGCTGTTGTCATTGTATTAGATAGATAAGAATGATTATATGTATTGTAGAAATGTCTCCTATCATGTTCCCTAATTTTTTATTATGTCCACATCCTGGTCCCCATCTTGGACATCATAACAAACGTGCACTTTTTTGTTTAATTTACACATTGGACCATAGGAAAAATGACACTACAGCTACAGAGGTGACCGTCTGATAGCCCAGCTCGACTATCCATCTCTACTGAAGACCCTTTCAGCTTTTTGAGAGTTGGGTGGAGGACATCATCTCTGAAAATAGGGTCCCACAGCTGCACCCCATCAGTGTGAGCAGGACTCTTAGGACTCTTAGAAGAGTTAATGCTCTGAGACCATGGGGGCGCTTAGCCCCCTCTCTTCGTCACTGAGGATGATTTCATTTTTCAGGGATTAGAGAGGGTGGTCCTTGTGGTGGACTGCAGGTATGGAGAGCTGTTGTCATCGTATTAGATAGATAAGAATGATTATATGTATTGTAGAAATGTCTCCTATCATGTTCCCTAATTTTTTATTATGTCCACATCCTGGTCCCCATCTTGGACATCATAACAAACGTGCACTTTTTTGTTTAATTTACACATTGGACCATAGGAAAAATGACACTACAGCTACAGAGGTGACCGTCTGATAGCCCAGCTCGACTATCCATCTCTACTGAAGACCCTTTCAGCTTTTTGAGAGTTGGGTGGAGGACATCATCTCTGAAAATAGGGTCCCACAGCTGCACCCCATCAGTGTGAGCAGGACTCTTAGGACTCTTAGAAAAGTCAATGCTCTGAGACCATTGGGGGCACTTAGCCCCCTCTCTTCGTCACTGAGGATGATTTCATTTTTCAGGGATTAGAGAGGGTGGTCCTTGTGGTGGACTGCAGGTATGGAGAGCTGTTATCATCGTATTAGATAGATAAGAATGATTATATGTATTGTAGAAATGTCTCCTATCATGTTCCCTAATTTTTTATTATGTCCACATCCTGGTCCCCATCTTGGACATCATAACAAACGTGCACTTTTTTGTTTAATTTACACATTGGACCATAGGAAAAATGACACTACAGCTACAGAGGTGACCGTCTGATAGCCCAGCTCGACAATCCATCTCTACTGAAGACCCTTTCAGCTTTTTGAGAGTTGGGTGGAGGACATCATCTCTGAAAATAGGGTCCCACAGCTGCACCCCATCAGTGTGAGCAGGACTCTTAGGACTCTTAGAAGAGTCAATGCTCTGAGACCATGGGGGGCGCTTAGCCCCCTCTCTTCGTCACTGAGGATGATTTCATTTTTCAGGGATTAGGGAGGGTGGTCCTTGTGGTGGACTGCAGGTATGGAGAGCTGTTGTCATCGTATTAAATAGATAAGAATGATTATATGTATTGTAGAAATGTCTCCTATCATGTTCCCTAATTTTTTATTATGTCCACATCCTGGTCCCCATCTTGGACATCATAACAAACGTGCACTTTTTTGTTTAATTTACACATTGGACCATAGGAAAAATGACACTACAGCTACAGAGGTGACCGTCTGATAGCCCAGCTCGACTATCCATCTCTACTGAAGACCCTTTCAGCTTTTTGAGAGTTTGGTGGAGAACATCATCTCTGAAAATAGGGTCCCACAGCTGCACCCCATCAGTGTGAGCAGGACTCTTAGGACTCTTAGAAGAGTCAATGCTCTGAGACCATGGGGGGCGCTTAGCCCCCTCTCTTCGTCACTGAGGATGATTTCACTTTTCAGGGAATAGAGAGGGTGGTCCTTGTGGTGGACTGCAGGTATGGAGAGCTGTTGTCATCGTATTGGATAGATAAGAATGATTATATGTATTGTAGAAATGTCTCCTATCATGTTCCCTAATTTTTTATTATGTCCACATCCTGGTCCCCATCTTGGACATCATAACAATCGTGCACTTTTTTGTTTAATTTACACATTGGACCATAGGAAAAATGACACTACAGCTACAGAGGTGACCGTCTGATAGCCCAGCTCGACTATCCATCTCTACTGAAGAACCTTTAAGCTTTTTGAGAGTTGGGTGGAGGACATCATCTCTGAAAATAGGGTCCCACAGCTGCACCCCATCAGTGTGAGCAGGACTCTTAGGACTCTTAGAAGAGTCAATGCTCTGAGACCATGGGGGCGCTTAGCCCCCTCTCTTCGTCACTGAGGATGATTTCATTTTTCAGGGATTAGAGAGGGTGGTCCTTGTAGTGGACTGCAGGTATGGAGAGCTGTTGTCATCGTATTAAATAGATAAGAATGATTATATGTATTGTAGAAATGTCTCCTATCATGTTCCCTAATTTTTTATTATGTCCACATCCTGGTCCCCATCTTGGACATCATAACAAACGTGCACTTTTTTGTTTAATTTACACATTGGACCATAGGAAAAATGACACTACAGCTACAGAGGTGACCGTCTGATAGCCCAGCTCGACTATCCATCTCTACTGAAGACCCTTTCAGCTTTTTGAGAGTTGGGTGGAGAACATCATCTCTGAAAATAGGGTCCCACAGCTGCACCCCATCAGTGTGAGCAGGACTCTTAGGACTCTTAGAAGAGTCAATGCTCTGAGACCATGGGGGGCGCTTAGCCCCCTCTCCTCGTCACTGAGGATGATTTCACTTTTCAGGGAATAGAGAGGGTGGTCCTTGTGGTGGACTGCAGGTATGGAGAGCTGTTGTCATCGTATTAGATAGATAAGAATGATTATATGTATTGTAGAAATGTCTCCTATCATGTTCCCTATTTTTTTATTATGTCCACATCCTGGTCCCCATCTTGGAAATCATAACAAACGTGCACTTTTTTGTTTAATTTACAAATTGGACCATAGGAAAAATGACACTACAGCTACAGAGGTGACCGTCTGATAGCCCAGCTCGACTATCCATCTCTACTGAAGACCCTTTCAGCTTTTTGAGAGTTGGGTGGAGGACATCATCTCTGAAAATAGGGTCCCACAGCTGCACCCCATCAGTGTGAGCAGGAATCTTAGGACTCTTAGAAGAGTCAATGCTCTGAGACCATGGGGGGCGCTTAGCCCCCTCTCTTCGTCACTGAGGATGATTTCATTTTTCAGGGATTAGAGAGAGTGGTCCTTGTGGTGGACTGCAGGTATGGAGAGCTGTTGTGATCGTATTAGATAGATAAGAATGATTATATGTATTGTAGAAATGTCTCCTATCATGTTCCCTAATTTTTTATTATGTCCACATCCTGGTCCCCATCTTGAACATCATAACAAACGTGCACTTTTTTGTTTAATTTACACATTGGACCATAGGAAAAATGACACTACAGCTACAGAGGTGACCGTCTGATAGCCCAGCTCGACTATCCATCTCTACTGAAGACCCTTTCAGCTTTTTGAGAGTTGGGTGGAGGACATCATCTCTGAAAATAGGGTCCCACAGCTTCACCCCATCAGTGTGAGCAGGACTCTTAGGACTCTTAGAAGAGTCAATGCTCTGGTACCATGGGGGGCGCTTGGCCCCCTCTCTTCGTCACTGAGGATGATTTCATTTTTCAGGGATTAGAGAGGGTGGTCCTTGTGGTGGACTGCAGGTATGGAGAGCTGTTGTCATCGTATTAGATAGATAAGAATGATTATATGTATTGTAGAAATGTCTCCTATCATGTTCCCTAATTTTTTATTATGTCCACATCCTGGTCCCCATCTTGGACATCATAACAAACGTGCACTTTTTTGTTTAATTTACACATTGGACCATAGGAAAAATGACACTACAGCTACAGAGGTGACCGTCTGATAGCCCAGCTCGACTATCCATCTCTACTGAAGACCCTTTCAGCTTTTTGAGAGTTGGGTGGAGGACATCATCTCTGAAAATAGGGTCCCACAGCTGCACCCCATCAGTGTGAGCAGGACTCTTAGGACTCTTAGAAGAGTCAATGCTCTGAGACCATGGGGGCGCTTAGCCCCCTCTCTTCGTCACTGAGGATGATTTCATTTTTCAGGGATTAGAGAGGGTGGTCCTTGTGGTGGACTGCAGGTATGGAGAGCTGTTGTCATCGTATTAGATAGATAAGAATGATTATATGTATTGTAGAAATGTCTCCTATCATGTTCCCTAATTTTTTATTATGTCCACATCCTGGTCCCCATCTTGGACATCATAACAAACGTGCACTTTTTTGTTTAATTTACACATTGGACCATAGGAAAAATGACACTACAGCTACAGAGGTGACCGTCTGATAGCCCAGCTCGACTATCCATCTCTACTGAAGACCCTTTCAGCATTTTGAAAGTTGGGTGGAGGACATCATCTCTGAAAATAGGGTCCCACAGCTGCACCCCATCAGTGTGAGCAGGACTCTGAGGACTCTTAGAAGAGTCAATGCTCTGAGACCATTGGGGGCACTTAGCCCCCTCTCTTCGTCACTGAGGATGATTTCATTTTTCAGGGATTAGAGAGGGTGGTCCTTGTGGTGGACTGCAGGTATGGAGAGCTGTTATCATCGTATTAGATAGATAAGAATGATTATATGTATTGTAGAAATGTCTCCTATCATGTTCCCTATTTTTTTATTATGTCCACATCCTGGTCCCCATCTTGTACATCATAACAAACGTGCACTTTTTTGTTTAATTTACACATTGGACCATAGGAAAAATGACACTACAGCTACAGAGGTGACCGTCTGATAGCCCAGCTCGACTATCCATCTCTACTGAAGACCCTTTCAGCTTTTTGAGAGTTGGGTGGAGGACATCATCTCTGAAAATAGGGTCCCACAGCTTCACCCCATCAGTGTGAGCAGGACTCTTAGGACTCTTAGAAGAGTCAATGCTCTGGTACCATGGGGGGCGCTTGGCCCCCTCTCTTCGTCACTGAGGATGATTTCATTTTTCAGGGAATAGAGAGGGTGGTCCTTGTGGTGGACTGCAGGTATAGAGAGCTGTTGTCATCGTATTAGATAGATAAGAATGATTATATGTATTGTTGAAATGTCTCCTATCATGTTCCCTAATTTTTTATTATGTCCACATCCTGGTCCCCATCTTGGACATCATAACAAACGTGCACTTTTTTGTTTAATTTACACATTGGACCATAGGAAAAATGACACTACAGCTACAGAGGTGACCGTCTGATAGCCCAGCTCGACTATCCATCTCTACTGAAGACCCTTTCAGCTTTTTGAGAGTTGGGTGGAGGACATCATCTCTGAAAATAGGGTCCCACAGCTGCACCCCATCAGTGTGAGCAGGACTCTTAGGACTCTTAGAAGAGTTAATGCTCTGAGACCATGGGGGCGCTTAGCCCCCTCTCTTCGTCACTGAGGATGATTTCATTTTTCAGGGATTAGAGAGGGTGGTCCTTGTGGTGGACTGCAGGTATGGAGAGCTGTTGTCATCATATTAGATAGATAAGAATGATTATATGTATTGTAGAAATGTCTCCTATCATGTTCCCTAATTTTTTATTATGTCCACATCCTGGTCCCCATCTTGGACATCATAACAAACGTGCACTTTTTTGTTTAATTTACACATTGGACCATAGGAAAAATGACACTACAGCTACAGAGGTGACCGTCTGATAGCCCAGCTCGACTATCCATCTCTACTGAAGACCCTTTCAGCTTTTTGAGAGTTGGGTGGAGGACATCATCTCTGAAAATAGGGTCCCACAGCTGCACCCCATCAGTGTGAGCAGGACTCTTAGGACTCTTAGAAGAGTCAATGCTCTGAGACCATTGGGGGCACTTAGCCCCCTCTCTTCGTCACTGAGGATGATTTCATTTTTCAGGGATTAGAGAGGGTGGTCCTTGTGGTGGACTGCAGGTATGGAGAGCTGTTATCATCATATTAGATAGATAAGAATGATTATATGTATTGTAGAAATGTCTCCTATCATGTTCCCTAATTTTTTATTATGTCCACATCCTGGTCCCCATCTTGGACATCATAACAAACGTGCACTTTTTTGTTTAATTTACACATTGGACCATAGGAAAAATGACACTACAGCTACAGAGGTGACCGTCTGATAGCCCAGCTCGACAATCCATCTCTACTGAAGACCCTTTCAGCTTTTTGAGAGTTGGGTGGAGGACATCATCTCTGAAAATAGGGTCCCACAGCTGCACTTCATCAGTGTGAGCAGGACTCTTAGGACTCTTAGAAGAGTCAATGCTCTGAGACCATGGGGGGCGCTTAGCCCCCTCTCTTCGTCACTGAGGATGATTTCATTTTTCAGGGATTAGAGAGGGTGGTCCTTGTGGTGGACTGCAGGTATGGAGAGCTGTTGTCATCGTATTAAATAGATAAGAATGATTATATGTATTGTAGAAATGTCTCCTATCATGTTCCCTAATTTTTTATTATGTCCACATCCTGGTCCCCATCTTGGACATCATAACAAACGTGCACTTTTTTGTTTAATTTACACATTGGACCATAGGAAAAATCACACTACAGCTACAGAGGTGACCGTCTGATAGCCCAGCTCGACTATCCATCTCTACTGAAGACCCTTTCAGCTTTTTGAGAGTTGGGTGGAGAACATCATCTCTGAAAATAGGGTCCCACAGCTGCACCCCATCAGTGTGAGCAGGACTCTTAGGACTCTTAGAAGAGTCAATGCTCTGAGACCTTGGGGGGCGCTTAGCCCCCTCTCTTCGTCACTGAGGATGATTTCACTTTTCAGGGAATAGAGAGGGTGGTCCTTGTGGTGGACTGCAGGTATGGAGAGCTGTTGTCATCGTATTAGATAGATAAGAATGATTATATGTATTGTAGAAATGTCTCCTATCATGTTCCCTATTTTTTTTTTATGTCCACATCCTGGTCCCCATCGTGGAAATCATAACAAACGTGCACTTTTTTGTTTAATTTACACATTGGACCATAGGAAAAATGACACTACAGCTACAGAGGTGACCGTCTGGTAGCCCAGCTCGACTATCCATCTCTACTGAAGACCCTTTCAGCTTTTTGAGAGTTGGGTGGAGGACATCATCTCTGAAAATAGGGTCCCACAGCTGCACCCCATCAGTGTGAGCAGGACTCTTAGGACTCTTAGAAGAGTCAATGTTTTGAGACCATGGGGGGCGCTTAGCCCCCTCTCTTCGTCACTGAGGATGATTTCATTTTTCAGGGATTAGAGAGAGTGGTCCTTGTGGTGGACTGCAGGTATGGAGAGCTGTTGTGATCGTATTAGATAGATAAGAATGATTATATGTATTGTAGAAATGTCTCCTATCATGTTCCCTAATTTTTTATTATGTCCACATCCTGGTCCCCATCTTGGACATCATAACAAACGTGCACTTTTTTGTTTAATTTACACATTGGACCATAGGAAAAATGACACTACAGCTACAGAGGTGACCGTCTGATAGCCCAGCTCGACTATCCATCTCTACTGAAGACCCTTTCAGCTTTTTGAGAGTTGGGTGGAGGACATCATCTCTGAAAATAGGGTCCCACAGCTGCACCCCATCAGTGTGAGCAGGACTCTTAGGACTCTTAGAAGAGTCAATGCTCTGAGACCATTGGGGGCGCTTAGCCCCCTCTCTTCGTCACTGAGGATGATTTCATTTTTCAGGGATGAGAGAGGGTGGTCCTTGTGGTGGACTGCAGGTATGGAGAGCTGTTGTCATCGTATTAAATAGATAAGAATGATTATATGTATTGTAGAAATGTCTCCTATCATGTTCCCTAATTTTTTATTATGTCCACATCCTGGTCCCCATCTTGGACATCATAACAAACGTGCACTTTTTTGTTTAATTTACACATTGGACCATAGGAAAAATGACACTACAGCTACAGAGGTGACCGTCTGATAGCCCAGCTCGACCATCCATCTCTACTGAAGACCCTTTCAGCTTTTTGAGAGTTGGGTGGAGAACATCATCTCTGAAAATAGGGTCCCACAGCTGCACCCCATCAGTGTGAGCAGGACTCTTAGGACTCTTAGAAGAGTCAATGCTCTGAGACCATGGGGGGCGCTTAGCCCCCTCTCTTCGTCACTGAGGATGATTTCACTTTTCAGGGAATAGAGAGGGCGGTCCTTGTGGTGGACTGCAGGTATGGAGAGCTGTTGTCATCGTATTAGATAGATAAGAATGATTATATGTATTGTAGAAATGTCTCCTATCATGTTCCCTATTTTTTATTATGTCCACATCCTGGTCCCCATCTTGGAAATCATAACAAACGTGCACTTTTTTGTTTAATTTACACATTGGACCATAGGAAAAATGACACTACAGCTACAGAGGTGACCGTCTGATAGCCCAGCTCGACTATCCATCTCTACTGAAGACCCTTTCAGCTTTTTGAGAGTTGGGTGGAGGACATCATCTCTTAAAATAGGGTCCCACAGCTGCACCCCATCAGTGTAAGCAGGACTCTTAGGACTCTTAGAAGAGTCAATGCTCTAAAACCATGGGGGGCGCTTAGCCCCCTCTCTTCGTCCCTGAGGATGATTTCATTTTTCAGGGATTAGAGAGGGTGGTCCTTGTGGTGGAGTGCAGGTATGGAGAGCTGTTGTCATCGTATTAGATAGATAAGAATGATTATATGTATTGTAGAAATGTCTCCTATCATGTTCCCTAATTTTTTATTATGTCCACATCCTGGTCCCCATCTTGGACATCATAACAAACGTGCCCTTTTTTGTTTAATTTACACATTGGACCATAGGAAAAATGACACTACAGCTACAGAGGTGACCGTCTGATAGCCCAGCTCGACTATCCATCTCTACTGAAGACCCTTTCAGCTTTTTGAGAGTTGGGTGGAGGACATCATCTCTGAAAATAGGGTCCCACAGCTGCACCCCATCAGTGTGAGCAGGACTCTTAGGACTCTTAGAAGAGTTAATGCTCTGAGACCATGGGGGCGCTTAGCCCCCTCTCTTCGTCACTGAGGATGATTTCATTTTTCAGGGATTAGAGAGGGTGGTCCTTGTGGTGGACTGCAGGTATGGAGAGCTGTTGTCATCGTATTAGATAGATAAGAATGATTATATGTATTGTAGAAATGTCTCCTATCATGTTCCCTAATTTTTTATTATGTCCACATCCTGGTCCCCATCTTGGACATCATAACAAACGTGCACTTTTTTGTTTAATTTACACATTGGACCATAGGAAAAATGACACTACAGCTACAGAGGTGACCGTCTGATAGCCCAGCTCGACTATCCATCTCTACTGAAGACCCTTTCAGCTTTTTGAGAGTTGGGTGGAGGACATCATCTCTTAAAATAGGGTCCCACAGCTGCACCCCATCAGTGTAAGCAGGACTCTTAGGACTCTTAGAAGAGTCAATGCTCTAAAACCATGGGGGGCGCTTAGCCCCCTCTCTTCGTCCCTGAGGATGATTTCATTTTTCAGGGATTAGAGAGGGTGGTCCTTGTGGTGGACTGCAGGTATGGAGAGCTGTTGTCATCGTATTAGATAGATAAGAATGATTATATGTATTGTAGAAATGTCTCCTATCATGTTCCCTAATTTTTTATTATGTCCACATCCTGGTCCCCATCTTGGACATCATAACAAACGTGCACTTTTTTGTTTAATTTACACATTGGACCATAGGAAAAATGACACTACAGCTACAGAGGTGACCGTCTGATAGCCCAGCTCGACTATCCATCTCTACTGAAGACCCTTTCAGCTTTTTGAGAGTTGGGTGGAGGACATCATCTCTGAAAATAGGGTCCCACAGCTGCACCCCATCAGTGTGAGCAGGACTCTTAGGACTCTTAGAAGAGTTAATGCTCTGAGATCATGGGGGCGCTTAGCCCCCTCTCTTCGTCACTCAGGATGATTTCATTTTTCAGGGATTAGAGAGGGCGGTCCTTGTGGTGGACTGCAGGTATGGAGAGCTGTTGTCATCGTATTAGATAGATAAGAATGATTATATGTATTGTAGAAATGTCTCCTATCATGTTCCCTATTTTTTATTATGTCCACATCCTGGTCCCCATCTTGGAAATCATAACAAACGTGCACTTTTTTGTTTAATTTACACATTGGACCATAGGAAAAATGACACTACAGCTACAGAGGTGACCGTCTGATAGCCCAGCTCGACTATCCATCTCTACTGAAGACCCTTTCAGCTTTTTGAGAGTTGGGTGGAGGACATCATCTCTTAAAATAGGGTCCCACAGCTGCACCCCATCAGTGTAAGCAGGACTCTTAGGACTCTTAGAAGAGTCAATGCTCTAAAACCATGGGGGGCGCTTAGCCCCCTCTCTTCGTCCCTGAGGATGATTTCATTTTTCAGGGATTAGAGAGGGTGGTCCTTGTGGTGGAGTGCAGGTATGGAGAGCTGTTGTCATCGTATTAGATAGATAAGAATGATTATATGTATTGTAGAAATGTCTCCTATCATGTTCCCTAATTTTTTATTATGTCCACATCCTGGTCCCCATCTTGGACATCATAACAAACGTGCCCTTTTTTGTTTAATTTACACATTGGACCATAGGAAAAATGACACTACAGCTACAGAGGTGACCGTCTGATAGCCCAGCTCGACTATCCATCTCTACTGAAGACCCTTTCAGCTTTTTGAGAGTTGGGTGGAGGACATCATCTCTGAAAATAGGGTCCCACAGCTGCACCCCATCAGTGTGAGCAGGACTCTTAGGACTCTTAGAAGAGTTAATGCTCTGAGACCATGGGGGCGCTTAGCCCCCTCTCTTCGTCACTGAGGATGATTTCATTTTTCAGGGATTAGAGAGGGTGGTCCTTGTGGTGGACTGCAGGTATGGAGAGCTGTTGTCATCGTATTAGATAGATAAGAATGATTATATGTATTGTAGAAATGTCTCCTATCATGTTCCCTAATTTTTTATTATGTCCACATCCTGGTCCCCATCTTGGACATCATAACAATTGTGCACTTTTTTGTTTAATTTACACATTGGACCATAGGAAAAATGACACTACAGCTACAGAGGTGACCGTCTGATAGCCCAGCTCGACTATCCATCTCTACTGAAGACCCTTTCAGCTTTTTGAGAGTTGGGTGGAGGACATCATCTCTTAAAATAGGGTCCCACAGCTGCACCCCATCAGTGTAAGCAGGACTCTTAGGACTCTTAGAAGAGTCAATGCTCTAAAACCATGGGGGGCGCTTAGCCCCCTCTCTTCGTCCCTGAGGATGATTTCATTTTTCAGGGATTAGAGAGGGTGGTCCTTGTGGTGGACTGCAGGTATGGAGAGCTGTTGTCATCGTATTAGATAGATAAGAATGATTATATGTATTGTAGAAATGTCTCCTATCATGTTCCCTAATTTTTTATTATGTCCACATCCTGGTCCCCATCTTGGACATCATAACAAACGTGCACTTTTTTGTTTAATTTACACATTGGACCATAGGAAAAATGACACTACAGCTACAGAGGTGACCGTCTGATAGCCCAGCTCGACTATCCATCTCTACTGAAGACCCTTTCAGCTTTTTGAGAGTTGGGTGGAGGACATCATCTCTGAAAATAGGGTCCCACAGCTGCACCCCATCAGTGTGAGCAGGACTCTTAGGACTCTTAGAAGAGTTAATGCTCTGAGATCATGGGGGCGCTTAGCCCCCTCTCTTCGTCACTCAGGATGATTTCATTTTTCAGGGATTAGAGAGAGTGGTCCTTGTGGTGGACTGCAGGTATGGAGAGCTGTTGTCATCGTATTAGATAGATAAGAATGATTATATGTATTGTAGAAATGTCTCCTATCATGTTCCCTAATTTTTTATTACGTCCACATCCTGGTCCCCATCTTGGACATCATAACAAACGTGCACTTTTTTGTTTAATTTACACATTGGACCATAGGAAAAATGACACTACAGCTACAGAGGTGACCGTCTGATAGCCCAGCTCGACTATCCATCTCTACTGAAGACCCTTTCAGCTTTTTGAGAGTTGGGTGGAGGACATCATCTCTGAAAATAGGGTCCCACAGCTGCACCCCATCAGTGTGAGCAGGACTCTTAGGACTCTTAGAAGAGTTAATGCTCTGAGACCATGGGGGCGCTTAGCCCCCTCTCTTCGTCCCTGAGGATGATTTCATTTTTCAGGGATTAGAGAGGGTGGTCCTTGTGGTGGACTGCAGGTATGGAGAGCTGTTGTCATCGTATTAGATAGATAAGAATGATTATATGTATTGTAGAAATGTCTCCTATCATGTTCCCTAATTTTTTATTATGTCCACATCCTGGTCCCCATCTTGGACATCATAACAAACGTGCACTTTTTTGTTTAATTTACACATTGGACCATAGGAAAAATGACACTACAGCTACAGAGGTGACCGTCTGATAGCCCAGCTCGACTATCCATATCTACTGAAGACCCTTTCAGCTTTTTGAGAGTTGGGTGGAGGACATCATCTCTTAAAATAGGGTCCCACAGCTGCACCCCATCAGTGTAAGCAGGACTCTTAGGACTCTTAGAAGAGTCAATGCTCTAAAACCATGGGGGGCGCTTAGCCCCCTCTCTTCGTCCCTGAGGATGATTTCATTTTTCAGGGATTAGAGAGGGTGGTCCTTGTGGTGGACTGCAGGTATGGAGAGCTGTTGTCATCGTATTAGATAGATAAGAATGATTATATGTATTGTAGAAATGTCTCCTATCATGTTCCCTAATTTTTTATTATGTCCACATCCTGGTCCCCATCTTGGACATCATAACAAACGTGCACTTTTTTGTTTAATTTACACATTGGACCATAGGAAAAATGACACTACAGCTACAGAGGTGACCGTCTGATAGCCCAGCTCGACTATCCATCTCTACTGAAGACCCTTTCAGCTTTTTGAGAGTTGGGTGGAGGACATCATCTCTGAAAATAGGGTCCCACAGCTGCACCCCATCAGTGTGAGCAGGACTCTTAGGACTCTTAGAAGAGTCAATGCTCTGAGACCATTGGGGGCACTTAGCCCCCTCTCTTCATCACTGAGGATGATTTCATTTTTCAGGGATTAGAGAGGGTGGTCCTTGTGGTGGACTGCAGATATGGAGAGCTGTTATCATCGTATTAGATAGATAAGAATGATTATATGTATTGTAGAAATGTCTCCTATCATGTTCCCTAATTTTTTATTATGTCCACATCCTGGTCCCCATCTTGGACATCATAACAAACGTGCACTTTTTTGTTTAATTTACACATTGGACCATAGGAAAAATGACACTACAGCTACAGAGGTGACCGTCTGATAGCCCAGCTCGACTATCCATCTCTACTGAAGACCCTTTCAGCTTTTTGAGAGTTGGGTGGAGAACATCATCTCTGAAAATAGGGTCCCACAGCTGCACCCCATCAGTGTGAGCAGGACTCTTAGGACTCTTAGAAGAGTCAATGCTCTGAGACCATGGGGGGCGCTTAGCCCCCTCTCTTCGTCACTGGGGATGATTTCACTTTTCAGGGAATAGAGAGGGTGGTCCTTGTGGTGGACTGCAGGTATGGAAAGCTGTTGTCATCGTATTAGATAGATAAGAATGATTATATGTATTGTAGAAATGTCTCCTATCATGTTCCCTATTTTTTTATTATGTCCACATCCTGGTCCCCATCTTGGAAATCATAACAAACGTGCACTTTTTTGTTTAATTTACACATTGGACCATAGGAAAAATGACACTACAGCTACAGAGGTGACCGTCTGATAGCCCAGCTCGACTATCCATCTCTACTGAAGACCCTTTCAGCTTTTTGAGAGTTGGGTGGAGGACATCATCTCTGAAAATAGGGTCCCACAGCTGCACCCCATCAGTGTGAGCAGGAATCCTAGGACTCTTAGAAGAGTCAATGCTCTGAGACCATGGGGGGCGCTTAGCCCCCTCTCTTCGTCACTGAGGATGATTTCATTTTTCAGGGATTAGAGAGAGTGGTACTTGTGGTGGACTGCAGGTATGGAGAGCTGTTGTGATCGTATTAGATAGATAAGAATGATTATATGTATTGTAGAAATGTCTCCTATCATGTTCCCTAATTTATTATTATGTCCACATCCTGGTCCCCATCTTGGACATCATAACAAACGTGCACTTTTTTGTTTAATTTACACATTGGACCATAGGAAAAATGACACTACAGCTACAGAGGTGACCGTCTGATAGCCCAGCTCGACTATCCATCTCTACTGAAGACCCTTTCAGCTTTTTGAGAGTTGGGTGGAGGACATCATCTCTGAAAATAGGGTCCCACAGCTGCACCCCATCAGTGTGAGCAGGACTCTTAGGACTCTTAGAAGAGTCAATGCTCTGAGACCATTGGGGGCACTTAGCCCCCTCTCTTCATCACTGAGGATGATTTCATTTTTCAGGGATTAGAGAGGGTGGTCCTTGTGGTGGACTGCAGATATGGAGAGCTGTTATCATCGTATTAGATAGATAAGAATGATTATATGTATTGTAGAAATGTCTCCTATCATGTTCCCTAATTTTTTATTATGTCCACATCCTGGTCCCCATCTTGGACATCATAACAAACGTGTACTTTTTTGTTTAATTTACACATTGGACCATAGGAAAAATGACACTACAGCTACAGAGGTGACCGTCTGATAGCCCAGCTCGACTATCCATCTCTACTGAAGACCCTTTCAGCTTTTTGAGAGTTGGGTGGAGGACATCATCTCTGAAAATAGGGTCCCACAGCTGCACCCCATCAGTGTGAGCAGGACTCTTAGGACTCTTAGAAGAGTCAATGCTCTGAGACCATGGGGGGCGCTTAGCCCCCTCTCTTCGTCACTGAGGATGATTTCATTTTTCAGGGATTAGAGAGGGTGGTCCTTGTGGTGGACTGCAGGTATGGAGAGCTGTTGTCATCGTATTAGATAGATAAGAATGATTATATGTATTGTAGAAATGTCTCCTATCATGTTCCCTAATTTTTTATTATGTCCACATCCTGGTCCCCATCTTGGACATCATAACAAACGTGCACTTTTTTGTTTAATTTACACATTGGACCATAGGAAAAATGACACTACAGCTACAGAGGTGACCGTCTGATAGCCCAGCTCGACTATCCATCTCTACTGAAGACCCTTTCAGCTTTTTGAGAGTTGGGTAGAGAACATCATCTCTGAAAATAGTGTCCCACAGCTGCACCCCATCAGTGTGAGCAGGACTCTTAGGACTCTTAGAAGAGTCAATGCTCTGAGACCATGGAGGGCGCTTAGCCCCCTCTCTTCGTCACTGAGGATGATTTCACTTTTCAGGGATTAGAGAGAGTGGTCCTTGTGGTGGACTGCAGGTATGGAGAGCTGTTGTGATCGTATTAGATAGATAAGAATGATTATATGTATTGTAGAAATGTCTCCTATCATGTTCCCTAATTTTTTATTATGTCCACATCCTGGTCCCCATCTTGAACATCATAACAAACGTGCACTTTTTTGTTTAATTTACACATTGGACCATAGGAAAAATGACACTACAGCTACAGAGGTGACCGTCTGATAGCCCAGCTCGACTATCCATCTCTACTGAAGACTCTTTCAGCTTTTTGAGAGTTGGGTGGAGGACATCATCTCTGAAAATAGGGTCCCACAGCTGCACCCCATCAGTGTAAGCAGGACTCTTAGGACTCTTAGAAGAGTCAATGCTCTAAAACCATGGGGGCGCTTAGCCCCCTCTCTTCGTCCCTGAGGATGATTTCATTTTTCAGGGATTAGAGAGGGTGGTCCTTGTGGTGGACTGCAGGTATGGAGAGCTGTTGTCATCGTATTAGATAGATAAGAATGATTATTTGTATTGTAGAAATGTCTCCTATCATGTTCCCTAATTTCTTATTATGTCCACATCCTGGTCCCCATCTTGGACATCATAACAAACGTGCACTTTTTTGTTTAATTTACACATTGGACCATAGGAAAAATGACACTACAGCTACAGAGGTGACCGTCTGATAGCCCAGCTCGACTATCCATCTCTACTGAAGACCCTTTCAGCTTTTTGAGAGTTGGGTGGAGGACATCATCTCTGAAAATAGGGTCCCACAGCTTCACCCCATCAGTGTGAGCAGGACTCTTAGGACTCTTAGAAGAGTCAATGCTCTGGTACCATGGGGGGCGCTTGGCCCCCTCTCTTCGTCACTGAGGATGATTTCATTTTTCAGGGATTAGAGAGGGTGGTCCTTGTGGTGGACTGCAGGTATGGAGAGCTGTTGTCATCGTATTAGATAGATAAGAATGATTATATGTATTGTAGAAATGTCTCCTATCATGTTCCCTAATTTTTTATTATGTCCACATCCTGGTCCCCATCTTGGACATCATAACAAACGTGCACTTTTTTGTTTAATTTACACATTGGACCATAGGAAAAATGACACTACAGCTACAGAGGTGACCGTCTGATAGCCCAGCTCGACTATCCATCTCTACTGAAGACCCTTTCAGCTTTTTGAGAGTTGGGTAGAGAACATCATCTCTGAAAATAGTGTCCCACAGCTGCACCCCATCAGTGTGAGCAGGACTCTTAGGACTCTTAGAAGAGTCAATGCTCTGAGACCATGGAGGGCGCTTAGCCCCCTCTCTTCGTCACTGAGGATGATTTCACTTTTCAGGGATTAGAGAGAGTGGTCCTTGTGGTGGACTGCAGGTATGGAGAGCTGTTGTGATCGTATTAGATAGATAAGAATGATTATATGTATTGTAGAAATGTCTCCTATCATGTTCCCTAATTTTTTATTATGTCCACATCCTGGTCCCCATCTTGAACATCATAACAAACGTGCACTTTTTTGTTTAATTTACACATTGGACCATAGGAAAAATGACACTACAGCTACAGAGGTGACCGTCTGATAGCCCAGCTCGACTATCCATCTCTACTGAAGACCCTTTCAGCTTTTTGAGAGTTGGGTGGAGGACATCATCTCTGAAAATAGGGTCCCACAGCTGCACCCCATCAGTGTAAGCAGGACTCTTAGGACTCTTAGAAGAGTCAATGCTCTAAAACCATGGGGGCGCTTAGCCCCCTCTCTTCGTCCCTGAGGATGATTTCATTTTTCAGGGATTAGAGAGGGTGGTCCTTGTGGTGGACTGCAGGTATGGAGAGCTGTTGTCATCGTATTAGATAGATAAGAATGATTATATGTATTGTAGAAATGTCTCCTATCATGTTCCCTAATTTCTTATTATGTCCACATCCTGGTCCCCATCTTGGACATCATAACAAACGTGCACTTTTTTGTTTAATTTACACATTGGACCATAGGAAAAATGACACTACAGCTACAGAGGTGACCGTCTGATAGCCCAGCTCGACTATCCATCTCTACTGAAGACCCTTTCAGCTTTTTGAGAGTTGGGTGGAGGACATCATCTCTGAAAATAGGGTCCCACAGCTTCACCCCATCAGTGTGAGCAGGACTCTTAGGACTCTTAGAAGAGTCAATGCTCTGGTACCATGGGGGGCGCTTGGCCCCCTCTCTTCGTCACTGAGGATGATTTCATTTTTCAGGGATTAGAGAGGGTGGTCCTTGTGGTGGACTGCAGGTATGGAGAGCTGTTGTCATCGTATTAGATAGATAAGAATGATTATATGTATTGTAGAAATGTCTCCTATCATGTTCCCTAATTTTTTATTATGTCCACATCCTGGTCCCCATCTTGGACATCATAACAAACGTGCACTTTTTTGTTTAATTTACACATTGGACCATAGGAAAAATGACACTACAGCTACAGAGGTGACCGTCTGATAGCCCAGCTCGACTATCCATCTCTACTGAAGACCCTTTCAGCTTTTTAAGAGTTGGGTGGAGGACATCATCTCTGAAAATAGGGTCCCACAGCTGCACCCCATCAGTGTGAGCAGGACTCTTAGGACTCTTAGAAGAGTCAATGCTCTGAGACCATTGGGGGCACTTAGCCCCCTCTCTTCGTCACTGAGGATGATTTCATTTTTCAGGGATTAGAGAGGGTGGTCCTTTTGGTGGACTGCAGGTATGGAGAGCTGTTATCATCGTATTAGATAGATAAGAATGATTATATGTATTGTAGAAATGTCTCCTATCATGTTCCCTAATTTTTTATTATGTCCACATCCTGGTCCCCATCTTGGACATCATAACAAACGTGCACTTTTTTGTTTAATTTACACATTGGACCATAGGAAAAATGACACTACAGCTACAGAGGTGACCGTCTGATAGCCCAGCTCGACAATCCATCTCTACTGAAGACCCTTTCAGCTTTTTGAGAGTTGGGTGGAGGACATCATCTCTGAAAATAGGGTCCCACAGCTGCACCCCATCAGTGTGAGCAGGACTCTTAGGACTCTTAGAAGAGTCAATGCTCTGAGACCATGGGGGGCGCTTAGCCCCCTCTCTTCGTCACTGAGGATGATTTCATTTTTCAGGGATTAGAGAAGGTGGTCCTTGTGGTGGACTGCAGGTATGGAGAGCTGTTGTCATCGTATTAGATAGATAAGAATGATTATATGTATTGTAGAAATGTCTCCTATCATGTTCCCTAATTTTTTATTATGTCCACATCCTGGTCCCCATCTTGGACATCATAACAAACGTGCACTTTTTTGTTTAATTTACACATTGGACCATAGGAAAAATGACACTACAGCTACAGAGGTGACCGTCTGATAGCCCAGCTCGACTATCCATCTCTACTGAAGACCCTTTCAGCTTTTTGAGAGTTGGGTAGAGAACATCATCTCTGAAAATAGGGTCCCACAGCTGCACCCCATCAGTGTGAGCAGGACTCTTAGGACTCTTAGAAGAGTCAATGCTCTGAGACCATGGAGGGCGCTTAGCCCCCTCTCTTCGTCACTGAGGATGATTTCACTTTTCAGGGATTAGAGAGAGTGGTCCTTGTGGTGGACTGCAGGTATGGAGAGCTGTTGTGATCGTATTAGATAGATAAGAATGATTATATGTATTGTAGAAATGTCTCCTATCATGTTCCCTAATTTTTTATTATGTCCACATCCTGGTCCCCATCTTGAACATCATAACAAACGTGCACTTTTTTGTTTAATTTACACATTGGACCATAGGAAAAATGACACTACAGCTACAGAGGTGACCGTCTGATAGCCCAGCTCGACTATCCATCTCTACTGAAGACCCTTTCAGCTTTTTGAGAGTTGGGTGGAGGACATCATCTCTGAAAATAGGGTCCCACAGCTGCACCCCATCAGTGTGAGCAGGACTCTTAGGACTCTTAGAAGAGTTAATGCTCTGAGACCATGGGGGCGCTTAGCCCCCTCTCTTCGTCACTGAGGATGATTTCATTTTTCAGGGATTAGAGAGGGTGGTCCTTGTGGTGGACTGCAGGTATGGAGAGCTGTTGTCATCGTATTAGATAGATAAGAATGATTATATGTATTGTAGAAATGTCTCCTATCATGTTCCCTAATTTTTTATTATGTCCACATCCTGGTCCCCATCTTGGACATCATAACAAACGTGCACTTTTTTGTTTAATTTACACATTGGACCATAGGAAAAATGACACTACAGCTACAGAGGTGACCGTCTGATAGCCCAGCTCGACTATCCATCTCTACTGAAGACCCTTTCAGCTTTTTGAGAGTTGGGTGGAGGACATCATCTCTGAAAATAGGGTCCCACAGCTGCACCCCATCAGTGTGAGCAGAACTCTTAGGACTCTTAGAAGAGTCAATGCTCTGAGACCATTGGGGGCACTTAGCCCCCTCTCTTCATCACTGAGGATGATTTCATTTTTCAGGGATTAGAGAGGGTGGTCCTTGTGGTGGACTGCAGATATGGAGAGCTGTTATCATCGTATTAGATAGATAAGAATGATTATATGTATTGTAGAAATGTCTCCTATCATGTTCCCTAATTTTTTATTATGTCCACATCCTGGTCCCCATCTTGGACATCATAACAAACGTGCACTTTTTTGTTTAATTTACACATTGGACCATAGGAAAAATGACACTACAGCTACAGAGGTGACCGTCTGATAGCCCAGCTCGACTATCCATCTCTACTGAAGACCCTTTCAGCTTTTTGAGAGTTGGGTGGAGGACATCATCTCTGAAAATAGGGTCCCACAGCTGCACCCCATCAGTGTGAGCAGGACTCTTAGGACTCTTAGAAGAGTCAATGCTCTGAGACCATGGGGGGCGCTTAGCCCCCTCTCTTCGTCACTGAGGATGATTTCATTTTTCAGGGATTAGAGAGGGTGGTCCTTGTGGTGGACAGCAGGTATGGAGAGCTGTTGTCATCGTATTAAATAGATAAGAATGATTATATGTATTGTAGAAATGTCTCCTATCATGTTCCCTAATTTTTTATTATGTCCACATCCTGGTCCCCATCTTGGACATCATAACAAACGTGCACTTTTTTGTTTAATTTACACATTGGACCATAGGAAAAATGACACTACAGCTACAGAGGTGACCGTCTGATAGCCCAGCTCGACTATCCATCTCTACTGAAGACCCTTTCAGCTTTTTGAGAGTTGGGTGGAGAACATCATCTCTGAAAATAGGGTCCCACAGCTGCACCCCATCAGTGTGAGCAGGACTCTTAGGACTCTTAGAAGAGTCAATGCTCTGAGACCATGGGGGGCGCTTAGCCCCCTCTCTTCGTCACTGAGGATGATTTCACTTTTCAGGGAATAGAGAGGGTGGTCCTTGTGGTGGACTGCAGGTATGGAGAGCTGTTGTCATCGTATTACATAGATAAGAATGATTATATGTATTGTAGAAATGTCTCCTATCATGTTCCCTATTTTTTTATTATGTCCACATCCTGGTCCCCATCTTGGAAATCATAACAAACGTGCACTTTTTTGTTTAATTTACACATTGGACCATAGGAAAAATGACACTACAGCTACAGAGGTGACCGTCTGATAGCCCAGCTCGACTATCCATCTCTACTGAAGACCCTTTCAGCTTTTTGAGAGTTGGGTGGAGGACATCATCTCTGAAAATAGGGTCCCACAGCTGCACCCCATCAGTGTGAGCAGGAATCTTAGGACTCTTAGAAGAGTCAATGCTCTGAGACCATGGGGGGCGCTTAGCCCCCTCTCTTCGTCACTGAGGATGATTTCATCATTTTTCAGGGATTAGAGAGAGTGGTCCTTGTGGTGGACTGCAGGTATGGAGAGCTGTTGTGATCGTATTAGATAGATAAGAATGATTATATGTATTGTAGAAATGTCTCCTATCATGTTCCCTAATTTTTTATTATGTCCACATCCTGGTCCCCATCTTGAACATCATAACAAACGTGCACTTTTTTGTTTAATTTACACATTGGACCATAGGAAAAATGACACTACAGCTACAGAGGTGACCGTCTGATAGCCCAGCTTGACTATCCATCTCTACTGAAGACCCTTTCAGCTTTTTGAGAGTTGGGTGGAGGACATCATCTCTGAAAATAGGGTCCCACAGCTGCACCCCATCAGTGTAAGCAGGACTCTTAGGACTCTTAGAAGAGTCAATGCTCTAAAACCATGGGGGGCGCTTAGCCCCCTCTCTTCGTCCCTGAGGATGATTTCATTTTTCAGGGATTAGAGAGGGTGGTCCTTGTGGTGGACTGCAGGTATGGAGAGCTGTTGTCATCGTATTAGATAGATAAGAATGATTATATGTATTGTAGAAATGTCTCCTATCATGTTCCCTAATTTCTTATTATGTCCATATCCTGGTCCCCATCTTGGACATCATAACAAACGTGCACTTTTTTGTTTAATTTACACATTGGACCATAGGAAAAATGACACTACAGCTACAGAGGTGACCGTCTGATAGCCCAGCTCGACTATCCATCTCTACTGAAGACCCTTTCAGCTTTTTGAGAGTTGGGTGGAGGACATCATCTCTGAAAATAGGGTCCCACAGCTTCACCCCATCAGTGTGAGCAGGACTCTTAGGACTCTTAGAAGAGTGAATGCTCTGGTACCATGGGGGGCGCTTGGCCCCCTCTCTTCGTCACTGAGGATGATTTCATTTTTCAGGGATTAGAGAGGGTGGTCCTTGTGGTGGACTGCAGGTATGGAGAGCTGTTGTCATCGTATTAGATAGATAAGAATGATTATATGTATTGTAGAAATGTCTCCTATCATGTTCCCTAATTTTTTATTATGTCCACATCCTGGTCCCCATCTTGGACATCATAACAAACGTGCACTTTTTTGTTTAATTTACACATTGGACCATAGGAAAAATGACACTACAGCTACAGAGGTGACCGTCTGATAGCCCAGCTCGACTATCCATCTCTACTGAAGACCCTTTCAGCTTTTTGAGAGTTGGGTGGAGGACATCATCTCTGAAAATAGGGTCCCACAGCTGCACCCCATCAGTGTGAGCAGGACTCTTAGGACTCTTAGAAGAGTCAATGCTCTGAGACCATTGGGGGCACTTAGCCCCCTCTCTTCGTCACTGAGGATGATTTCATTTTTCAGGGATTAGAGAGGGTGGTCCTTGTGGTGGACTGCAGGTATGGAGAGCTGTTATCATCGTATTAGGTAGATAAGAATGATTATATGTATTGTAGAAATGTCTCCTATCATGTTCCCTAATTTTTTATTATGTCCACATCCTGGTCCCCATCTTGGACATCATAACAAACGTGCACTTTTTTGTTTAATTTACACATTGGACCATAGGAAAAATGACACTACAGCTACAGAGGTGACCGTCTGATAGCCCAGCTCGACAATCCATCTCTACTGAAGACCCTTTCAGCTTTTTGAGAGTTGGGTGGAGGACATCATCTCTGAAAATAGGGTCCCACAGCTGCACCCCATCAGTGTGAGCAGGACTCTTAGGACTCTTAGAAGAGTCAATGCTCTGAGACCATGGGGGGCGCTTAGCCCCCTCTCTTCGTCACTGAGGATGATTTCATTTTTCAGGGATTAGAGAGGGTGGTCCTTGTGGTGGACTGCAGGTATGGAGAGCTGTTGTCATCGTATTAAATAGATAAGAATGATTATATGTATTGTAGAAATGTCTCCTATCATGTTCCCTAATTTTTTATTATGTCCACATCCTGGTCCCCATCTTGGACATCATAACAAACGTGCACTTTTTTGTTTAATTTACACATTGGACCATAGGAAAAATGACACTACAGCTACAGAGGTGACCGTCTGATAGCCCAGCTCGACTATCCATCTCTACTGAAGACCCTTTCAGCTTTTTGAGAGTTGGGTGGAGGACATCATCTCTGAAAATAGGGTCCCACAGCTGCACCCCATCAGTGTGAGCAGGACTCTTAGGACTCTTAGAAGAGTCAATGCTCTGAGACCATGGGGGGCGCTTAGCCCCCTCTCTTCGTCACTGAGGATGATTTCATTTTTCAGGGATTAGAGAGGGTGGTCCTTGTGGTGGACTGCAGGTATGGAGAGCTGTTGTCATCGTATTAGATAGATAAGAATGATTATATGTATTGTAGAAATGTCTCCTATCATGTTCCCTAATTTTTTATTATGTCCACATCCTGGTCCCCATCTTGGACATCATAACAAACGTGCACTTTTTTGTTTAATTTACACATTGGACCATAGGAAAAATGACACTACAGCTACAGAGGTGACCGTCTGATAGCCCAGCTCGACTATCCATCTCTACTGAAGACCCTTTCAGCTTTTTGAGAGTTGGGTGGAGAACATCATCTCTGAAAATAGGGTCCCACAGCTGCACCCCATCAGTGTGAGCAGGACTCTTAGGACTCTTAGAAGAGTCAATGCTCTGAGACCATGGGGGGCGCTTAGCCCCCTCTCCTCGTCACTGAGGATGATTTCACTTTTCAGGGAATAGAGAGGGTGGTCCTTGTGGTGGACTGCAGGTATGGAGAGCTGTTGTCATCGTATTAGATAGATAAGAATGATTATATGTATTGTAGAAATGTCTCCTATCATGTTCCCTATTTTTTTATTATGTCCACATCCTGGTCCCCATCTTGGAAATCATAACAAACGTGCACTTTTTTGTTTAATTTACAAATTGGACAATAGGAAAAATGACACTACAGCTACAGAGGTGACCGTCTGATAGCCCAGCTCGACTATCCATCTCTACTGAAGACCCTTTCAGCTTTTTGAGAGTTGGGTGGAGGACATCATCTCTGAAAATAGGGTCCCACAGCTGCACCCCATCAGTGTGAGCAGGAATCTTAGGACTCTTAGAAGAGTCAATGCTCTGAGACCATGGGGGGCGCTTAGCCCCCTCTCTTCGTCACTGAGGATGATTTCATTTTTCAGGGATTAGAGAGAGTGGTCCTTGTGGTGGACTGCAGGTATGGAGAGCTGTTGTGATCGTATTAGATAGATAAGAATGATTATATATATTGTAGAAATGTCTCCTATCATGTTCCCTAATTTTTTATTATGTCCACATCCTGGTCCCCATCTTGAACATCATAACAAACGTGCACTTTTTTGTTTAATTTACACATTGGACCATAGGAAAAATGACACTACAGCTACAGAGGTGACCGTCTGATAGCCCAGCTCGACTATCCATCTCTACTGAAGACCCTTTCAGCTTTTTGAGAGTTGGGTGGAGGACATCATCTCTGAAAATAGGGTCCCACAGCTTCACCCCATCAGTGTGAGCAGGACTCTTAGGACTCTTAGAAGAGTCAATGCTCTGGTACCATGGGGGGCGCTTGGCCCCCTCTCTTCGTCACTGAGGATGATTTCATTTTTCAGGGATTAGAGAGGGTGGTCCTTGTGGTGGACTGCAGGTATGGAGAGCTGTTGTCATCGTATTAGATAGATAAGAATGATTATATGTATTGTAGAAATGTCTCCTATCATGTTCCCTAATTTTTTATTATGTCCACATCCTGGTCCCCATCTTGGACATCATAACAAACGTGCACTTTTTTGTTTAATTTACACATTGGACCATAGGAAAAATGACACTACAGCTACAGAGGTGACCGTCTGATAGCCCAGCTCGACTATCCATCTCTACTGAAGACCCTTTCAGCTTTTTGAGAGTTGGGTGGAGGACATCATCTCTGAAAATAGGGTCCCACAGCTGCACCCCATCAGTGTGAGCAGGACTCTTAGGACTCTTAGAAGAGTTAATGCTCTGAGACCATGGGGGTGCTTAGCCCCCTCTCTTCGTCACTGAGGATGATTTCATTTTTCAGGGATTAGAGAGGGTGGTCCTTGTGGTGGACTGCAGGTATGGAGAGCTGTTGTCATCGTATTAGATAGATAAGAATGATTATATGTATTGTAGAAATGTCTCCTATCATGTTCCCTAATTTTTTATTATGTCCACATCCTGGTCCCCATCTTGGACATCATAACAAACGTGCACTTTTTTGTTTAATTTACACATTGGACCATAGGAAAAATGACACTACAGCTACAGAGGTGACCGTCTGATAGCCCAGCTCGACTATCCATCTCTACTGAAGACCCTTTCAGCATTTTGAGAGTTGGGTGGAGGACATCATCTCTGAAAATAGGGTCCCACAGCTGCACCCCATCAGTGTGAGCAGGACTCTTAGGACTCTTAGAAGAGTCAATGCTCTGAGACCATTGGGGGCACTTAGCCCCCTCTCTTCATCACTGAGGATGATTTCATTTTTCAGGGATTAGAGAGGGTGGTCCTTGTGGTGGACTGCAGATATGGAGAGCTGTTATCAACGTATTAGATAGATAAGAATGATTATATGTATTGTAGAAATGTCTCCTATCATGTTCCCTAATTTTTTATTATGTCCACATCCTGGTCCCCATCTTGGACATCATAACAAACGTGCACTTTTTTGTTTAATTTACACATTGGACCATAGGAAAAATGACACTACAGCTACAGAGGTGACCGTCTGATAGCCCAGCTCGACTATCCATCTCTACTGAAGACCCTTTCAGCTTTTTGAGAGTTGGGTGGAGAACATCATCTCTGAAAATAGGGTCCCACAGCTGCACCCCATCAGTGTGAGCAGGACTCTTAGGACTCCTAGAAGAGTCAATGCTCTGAGACCATGGGGGGCGCTTAGCCCCCTCTCCTCGTCACTGAGGATGATTTCACTTTTTAGGGAATAGAGAGGGTGGTCCTTGTGGTGGACTGCAGGTATGGAGAGCTGTTGTCATCGTATTAGATAGATAAGAATGATTATATGTATTGTAGAAATGTCTCCTATCATGTTCCCTATTTTTTTATTATGTCCACATCCTGGTCCCCATCTTGGAAATCATAACAAACGTGCACTTTTTTGTTTAATTTACAAATTGGACCATAGGAAAAATGACACTACAGCTACAGAGGTGACCGTCTGATAGCCCAGCTCGACTATCCATCTCTACTGAAGACCCTTTCAGCTTTTTGAGAGTTGGATGGAGGACATCATCTCTGAAAATAGGGTCCCACAGCTGCACCCCATCAGAGTGAGCAGGAATCTTAGGACTCTTAGAAGAGTCAATGCTCTGAGACCATGGGGGGCGCTTAGCCCCCTCTCTTCGTCACTGAGGATGATTTCATTTTTCAGGGATTAGAGAAAGTGGTCCTTGTGGTGGACTGCAGGTATGGAGAGCTGTTGTGATCGTATTAGATAGATAAGAATGATTATATGTATTGTAGAAATGTCTTCAGTAGAGATGGATAGTCGAGCTGGGCTATCAGACGGTCACCTCTGTAGCTGTAGTGTCATTTTTCCTATGGTCCAATGTGTAAATTAAACAAAAAAGTGCACGTTTGTTATGATGTCCAAGATGGGGACCAGGATGTGGACATAATAAAAAATTAGGGAACATGATAGGAGACATTTCTACAATACATATAATCATTCTTATCTATCTAATACGATGACAACAGCTCTCCATACCTGCAGTCCACCACAAGGACCACCCTCTCTAATCCCTGAAAAATGAAATCATCCTCAGTGACGAAGAGAGGGGGCTAAGCGCCCCCATGGTCTCAGAGCATTAACTCTTCTAAGAGTCCTAAGGGCATTTCGCGCATAAATGAAATGATCACATTTTTCTCCAAAACTATAACAGATGCAAGCTTGTCCTGTTTGGTGGAGATAATATTTAATAAAATAAGTAGAAACCTACTAAAAGTTTTGTTTGTTTATATTGCAATCCTGAGATAATCGTCTCCATGCTCCAAATCCATTTTAAAGCCATTTCAAAGGCATTTCACGCATAAATGAAATGATCACATTTTTCTCCAAAACTATAACACATGCAAGCTTGTCCTGTTTGGTGGAGATGATATTTAATAAAATAAGTAGAAATCCACTAAAAGTTTTGTTTGGTTATCTTGCAATCCCAAGATAATCGTCTCCATGCTCCAAATCCATTTTAAAGCCATTTTTAAGGCATTTCGCGCATAAATGAAATGATCACATTTTTCTCCAAAACTATAACAGATGCAAGCTTGTCCTGTTTGGTGGAGATAATATTTATTAAAATAGGTAGAAATCTACTAAAAGTTTCGTTTGTTTATATTGCAATCCTGAGATAATCGTCTCCATGCTCCAAATCCATTTTAAAGCCATTTCAAAGGCATTTCGCGCATAAATGAAATGATCACATTTTTCTCCAAAACTATAACAGATGCAAGCTTCTCCTGTTTGGTGGAGATGATATTTAATAAAATAAGTAGAAATCCACTAACAGATTTGTTTGGTTATCTTGCAATCCCGAGATAGTCGTCTCCATGCTCCAAATCCATTTTAAAGCCATCTTTAAGGCATTTCGCGCATAAATGAAATGATCACATTTTTCTCCAAAACTATAACAGATGCAAGCTTGTCCTGTTTGGTGGAGATGATATTTCATAAAATAAGTAGAAATCCACTAAAAGTTTTGTTTGGTTATCTTGCAATCCCGAGATAATCGTCTCCATGCTCCAAACCCTTTTTAAAGCCATTTTTAAGGCATTTCGCGCATAAATGAAATGATCACATTTTTCTCCAAAACTATAACAGATGCAAGCTTGTCCTGTTTGGTGGGGATAATATTTAATAAAATAAGTAGAAATCCACTAAAAGTTTTGTTTGGTTATCTTGCAATCCCAAGATAATCGTCTCCATGCTCCAAATCCATTTTAAAGCCATTTTTAAGGCATTTCGCGCATAAATGAAATGATCACATTTTTCTCCAAAACTATAACAGATGCAAGCTTGTCCTGTTTGGTGGAGATAATATTTAATAAAATAAGTAGAAATCTACTAAAAGTTTCGTTTGTTTAAATTGCCATCCTGAGATAATCGTCTCCATGCTCCAAATCCATTTTAAAGCCATTTCAAAGGCATTTTGCGCATAAATGAAATGATCACATTTTTCTCCAAAACTATAACACATGCAAGCTTGTCCTGTTTGGTGGAGATGATATTTGGTAAAATAAGTAGAAATCCACTAAAAGTTTTGTTTGGTTATCTTGCAATCCCGAGATAATCGTCTCCATGCTCCAAATCTATTTTAAAGCCATTTCAAAGGCATTGTGCGCATAAATGAAATGATCACATTTTTCTCCAAAACTATAACAGATGCAAGCTTGTCCTGTTTGGAGGGGATGATATTTAATAAAATAATTAGAAATCCACTAAAAGTTTTGTTTTGTTATCTTGCAATCCCGAGATAATCGTCTCCATGCTTCAAAACCATTTTAAAGCCATTTTTAAGGCATTTCGCGCATAAATGAAATGATCACATTTTTCTCCAAAACTATAACAGATGCAAGCTTGTCCTGTTTGGTGGAGATAATATTTAATAAAATAAGTAGAAACCTACTAAAAGTTTCGTTTGTTTATATTGCAATCCTGAGATAATCGTCTCCATGCTCCAATTCCATTTTAAAGCCATTTCAAAGGCATTTCGCGCATAAATGAAATGATCACATTTTTCTCCAAAACTATAACACATGCAAGCTTGTCCTGTTTGGTGGAGATGATATTTAATAAAATAAGTAGAAATCCACTAAAAGTTTTATTTGGTTATCTTGCAATCCCAAGATAATCGTTTCCATGCTCCAAATCCATTTTAAAGCCATTTTTAAGGCATTTCGCGCATAAATGAAATGATCACATTTTTCTCCAAAACTATAACAGATGCAAGCTTGTCCTGTTTGGAGGGGATGATATTTAATAAAATAATTAGAAATCCACTAAAAGTTGTGTTTGGTTATCTTGCAATCCCGAGATAATCGTCTCCATGCTTCAAAACCATTTTAAAGCCATTTTAAGGCATTTCGCGCATAAATGAAATGATCACATTTTTCTCCAAAACTATAACAGATGCAAGCTTGTCCTGTTTGGTGGAGATGATATTTAAAAAAAATAAGTAGAAATCCACTAAAAGTTTTGTTTGGTTATCTTGCAATCCCGAGATAATCGTCTCCATGCTCCAAATCCATTTTAAAGCCATTTTTAAGGCATTTCGCGCATAAATGAAATGATCACATTTTTCTCCAAAACTATAACAGATGCAAGCTTGTCCTGTTTGGTGGAGATAATATTTAATAAAATAAGTAGAAATCTACTAAAAGTTTCGTTTGTTTAAATTGCCATCCTGAGATAATCGTCTCCATGCTCCAAATCCATTTTAAAGCCATTTCAAAGGCATTTTGCGCATAAATGAAATGATCACATTTTTCTCCAAAACTATAACACATGCAAGCTTGTCCTGTTTGGTGGAGATGATATTTGGTAAAATAAGTAGAAATCCACTAAAAGTTTTGTTTGGTTATCTTGCAATCCCGAGATAATCGTCTCCATGCTCCAAATCTATTTTAAAGCCATTTCAAAGGCATTGTGCGCATAAATGAAATGATCACATTTTTCTCCAAAACTATAACAGATGCAAGCTTGTCCTGTTTGGAGGGGATGATATTTAATAAAATAATTAGAAATCCACTAAAAGTTTTGTTTTGTTATCTTGCAATCCCGAGATAATCGTCTCCATGCTTCAAAACCATTTTAAAGCCATTTTTAAGGCATTTCGCGCATAAATGAAATGATCACATTTTTCTCCAAAACTATAACAGATGCAAGCTTGTCCTGTTTGGTGGAGATAATATTTAATAAAATAAGTAGAAACCTACTAAAAGTTTCGTTTGTTTATATTGCAATCCTGAGATAATCGTCTCCATGCTCCAATTCCATTTTAAAGCCATTTCAAAGGCATTTCGCGCATAAATGAAATGATCACATTTTTCTCCAAAACTATAACACATGCAAGCTTGTCCTGTTTGGTGGAGATGATATTTAATAAAATAAGTAGAAATCCACTAAAAGTTTTATTTGGTTATCTTGCAATCCCAAGATAATCGTTTCCATGCTCCAAATCCATTTTAAAGCCATTTTTAAGGCATTTCGCGCATAAATGAAATGATCACATTTTTCTCCAAAACTATAACAGATGCAAGCTTGTCCTGTTTGGAGGGGATGATATTTAATAAAATAATTAGAAATCCACTAAAAGTTGTGTTTGGTTATCTTGCAATCCCGAGATAATCGTCTCCATGCTTCAAAACCATTTTAAAGCCATTTTAAGGCATTTCGCGCATAAATGAAATGATCACATTTTTCTCCAAAACTATAACAGATGCAAGCTTGTCCTGTTTGGTGGAGATGATATTTAAAAAAAATAAGTAGAAATCCACTAAAAGTTTTGTTTGGTTATCTTGCAATCCCGAGATAATCGTCTCCGTGCTCCAAACCCTTTTTAAAGCCATTTTTAAGGCATTTCGCGCATAAATGAAATGATCACATTTTTCTCCAAAACTATAACAGATGCAAGCTTGTCCTGTTTGGTGGGGATAATATTTAATAAAATAAGTAGAAATCCACTAAAAGTTTTGTTTGGCGCCCCCCATGGTTTTAGAGCATTGACTCTTCTAAGAGTCCTAAGAGTCCTGCTTACACTGATGGGGTGCAGCTGTGGGACCCTATTTTAAGAGATGATGTCCTCCACCCAACTCTCAAAAAGCTGAAAGGGTCTTCAGTAGAGATGGATAGTCGAGCTGGGCTATCAGACGGTCACCTCTGTAGCTGTAGTGTCATTTTTCCTATGGTCCAATGTGTAAATTAAACAAAAAAGTGCACGTTTGTTATGATGTCCAAGATGGGGACCAGGATGTGGACATAATAAAAAATTAGGGAACATGATAGGAGACATTTCTACAATACATATAATCATTCTTATCTATCTAATACGATCACAACAGCTCTCCATTCCTGCAGTCCACCACAAGGACCACTCTCTCTAATCCCTGAAAAATGAAATCATCCTCAGTGACGAAGAGAGGGGGCTAAGCGCCCCCCATGGTCTCAGAGCATTGACTCTTCTAAGAGTCCTAAGAGTCCTGCTCACACTGATGGGGTGCAGCTGTGGGACCCTATTTTCAGAGATGATGTCCTCCACCCAACTCTCAAAAAGCTGAAAGGGTCTTCAGTAGAGATGGATAGTCGAGCTGGGCTATCAGACGGTCACCTCTGTAGCTGTAGTGTCATTTTTCCTATGGTCCAATGTGTAAATTAAACAAAAAAGTGCACGTTTGTTATGATTTCCAAGATGGGGACCAGGATGTGGACATAATAAAAAAATAGGGAACATGATAGGAGACATTTCTACAATACATATAATTATTCTTATCTATCTAATACGATGACAACAGCTCTCCATACCTGCAGTCCACCACAAGGACCACCCTCTCTAATCCCTGAAAAATGAAATCATCCTCAGTGACGAAGAGAGGGGGCTAAGCGCACCCCATGGTCTCAAAGCATTGACTCTTCTAAGAGTCCTAAGAGTCCTGCTCACACTGATGGGGTGCAGCTGTGGGACCCTATTTTCAGAGATGATGTCCTCCACCCAACTCTCAAAAAGCTGAAAGGGTCTTCAGTAGAGATGGATAGTCGAGCTAGGCTATCAGACGGTCACCTCTGTAGCTGTAGTGTCATTTTTCCTATGGTCCAATGTGTAAATTAAACAAAAAAGTGCACGTTTGTTATGATTTCCAAGATGGGGACCAGGATGTGGACATAATAAAAAAATAGGGAACATGATAGGAGACATTTCTACAATACATATAATCATTCTTATCTATCTAATACGATGACAACAGCTCTCCATACCTGCAGTCCACCAGAAGGACCACCCTCTCTATTCCCTGAAAAGTGAAATCATCCTCAGTGACGAAGAGAGGGGGCTAAGCGCCCCCCATGGTCTCAGAGCATTGACTCTTCTAAGAGTCCTAAGAGTCCTGCTCACACTGATGGGGTGCAGCTGTGGGACCCTATTTTCAGAGATGATGTTCTCCACCAAACTCTCAAAAAGCTGAAAGGGTCTTCAGTAGAGATGGATAGTCGAGCTGGGCTATCAGACGGTCAACTCTGTACCTGTAGTGTCATTTTTCCTATGGTCCAATGTGTAAATTAAACAAAAAAGTGCACGTTTGTTATGATGTCCAAGATGGGGACCAGGATGTGGACATAATAAAAAATTAGGGAACATGATAGGAGACATTTCTACAATACATATAATCATTCTTATCTATTTAATACGATGACAACAGCTCTCCATACCTGCAGTCCACCACAAGGACCACCCTCTCTAATCCCTGAAAAATGAAATCATCCTCAGTGACGAAGAGAGGGGGCTAAGCGCACCCCATGGTCTCAAAACATTGACTCTTCTAAGAGTCCTAAGAGTCCTGCTCACACTGATGGGGTGCAGCTGTGGGACCCTATTTTCAGAGATGATGTCCTCCACCCAACTCTCAAAAAGCTGAAAGGGTCTTCAGTAGAGATGGATAGTCGAGCTGGGCTATCAGACGGTCACCTCTGTAGCTGTAGTGTCATTTTTCCTATGGTCCAATGTGTAAATTAAACAAAAAAGTGCACGTTTGTTATGATTTCCAAGATGGGGACCAGGATGTGGACATAATAAAAAAATAGGGAACATGATAGGAGACATTTCTACAATACATATAATCATTCTTATCTATCTAATACGATCACAACAGCTCTCCATACCTGCAGTCCACCACAAGGACCACCCTCTCTATTCCCTGAAAAGTGAAATCATCCTCAGTGACGAAGAGAGGGGGCTAAGCGCCCCCCATGGTCTCAGAGCATTGACTCTTCTAAGAGTCCTAAGAGTCCTGCTCACACTGATGGGGTGCAGCTGTGGGACCCTATTTTCAGAGATGATGTTCTCCACCAAACTCTCAAAAAGCTGAAAGGGTCTTCAGTAGAGATGGATAGTCGAGCTGGGCTATCAGACGGTCACCTCTGTACCTGTAGTGTCATTTTTCCTATGGTCCAATGTGTAAATTAAACAAAAAAGTGCACGTTTGTTATGATGTCCAAGATGGGGACCAGGATGTGGACATAATAAAAAATTAGGGAACATGATAGGAGACATTTCTACAATACATATAATAATTCTTATCTATTTAATACGATGACAACAGCTCTCCATACCTGCAGTCCACCACAAGGACCACCCTCTCTAATCCCTGAAAAATGAAATCATCCTCAGTGATGAAGAGAGGGGGCTAAGCGCCCCCCATGGTCTCAGAGCATTGACTCTTCTAAGAGTCCTAAGAGTCCTGCTCACACTGATGGGGTGCAGCTGTGGGACCCTATTTTCAGAGATGATGTCCTCCACCCAACTCTCAAAAAGCTGAAAGGGTCTTCAGTAGAGATGGATTGTCGAGCTGGGCTATCAGACGGTCACCTCTGTAGCTGTAGTGTCATTTTTCCTATGGTCCAATGTGTAAATTAAACAAAAAAGTGCACGTTTGTTATGATGTCCAAGATGGGGACCAGGATGTGGACATAATAAAAAATTAGGGAACATGATAGGAGACATTTCTACAATACATATAATCATTCTTATCTATCTAATACGATAACAGCTCTCCATACCTGCAGTCCACCACAAGGACCACCCTCTCTAATCCCTGAAAAATGAAATCATCCTCAGGGACGAAGAGAGGGGGCTAAGTGCCCCCAATGGTCTCAGAGCATTGACTCTTCTAAGAGTCCTAAGAGTCCTGCTCACACTGATGGGGTGCAGCTGTGGGACCCTATTTTCAGAGATGATGTCCTCCAGCCAACTCTCAAAAAGCTGAAAGGGTCTTCAGTAGAGATGGATAGTCGAGCTGGGCTATCAGACGGTCACCTCTGTAGCTGTAGTGTCATTTTTCCTATGGTCCAATGTGTAAATTAAACAAAAAAGTGCACGTTTGTTATGATGTCCAACATGGGGACCAGGATGTGGACATAATAAAAAATTAGGGAACATGATAGGAGACATTTCTACAATACATATAATCATTCTTATCTATCTAATACGATGACAACAGCTCTCCATACCTGCAGTCCACCACAAGGACCACCCTCTCTAATCCCTGAAAAATGAAATCATCCTCAGTGACGAAGAGAGGGGGCTAAGCGCCCCCCATGGTCTCAGAGCATTGACTCTTCTAAGAGTCCTAAGAGTCCTGCTCACACTGATGGGGTGCAGCTGTGGGACCCTATTTTCAGAGATGATGTTCTCCACCAAACTCTCAAAAAGCTGAAAGGGTCTTCAGTAGAGATGGATAGTCGAGCTGGGCTATCAGACGGTCACCTCTGTACCTGTAGTGTCATTTTTCCTATGGTCCAATGTGTAAATTAAACAAAAAAGTGCACGTTTGTTATGATGTCCAAGATGGGGACCAGGATGTGGACATAATAAAAAATTAGGGAACATGATAGGAGACATTTCTACAATACATATAATAATTCTTATCTATTTAATACGATGACAACAGCTCTCCATACCTGCAGTCCACCACAAGGACCACCCTCTCTAATCCCTGAAAAATGAAATCATCCTCAGTGATGAAGAGAGGGGGCTAAGCGCCCCCCATGGTCTCAGAGCATTGACTCTTCTAAGAGTCCTAAGAGTCCTGCTCACACTGATGGGGTGCAGCTGTGGGACCCTATTTTCAGAGATGATGTCCTCCACCCAACTCTCAAAAAGCTGAAAGGGTCTTCAGTAGAGATGGATTGTCGAGCTGGGCTATCAGACGGTCACCTCTGTAGCTGTAGTGTCATTTTTCCTATGGTCCAATGTGTAAATTAAACAAAAAAGTGCACGTTTGTTATGATGTCCAAGATGGGGACCAGGATGTGGACATAATAAAAAATTAGGGAACATGATAGGAGACATTTCTACAATACATATAATCATTCTTATCTATCTAATACGATAACAGCTCTCCATACCTGCAGTCCACCACAAGGACCACCCTCTCTAATCCCTGAAAAATGAAATCATCCTCAGGGACGAAGAGAGGGGGCTAAGTGCCCCCAATGGTCTCAGAGCATTGACTCTTCTAAGAGTCCTAAGAGTCCTGCTCACACTGATGGGGTGCAGCTGTGGGACCCTATTTTCAGAGATGATGTCCTCCAGCCAACTCTCAAAAAGCTGAAAGGGTCTTCAGTAGAGATGGATAGTCGAGCTGGGCTATCAGACGGTCACCTCTGTAGCTGTAGTGTCATTTTTCCTATGGTCCAATGTGTAAATTAAACAAAAAAGTGCACGTTTGTTATGATGTCCAACATGGGGACCAGGATGTGGACATAATAAAAAATTAGGGAACATGATAGGAGACATTTCTACAATACATATAATCATTCTTATCTATCTAATACGATGACAACAGCTCTCCATACCTGCAGTCCACCACAAGGACCACCCTCTCTAATCCCTGAAAAATGAAATCATCCTCAGTGACGAAGAGAGGGGGCTAAGCGCCCCCATGGTCTCAGAGCATTAACTCTTCTAAGAGTCCTAAGAGTCCTGCTCACACTGATGGGGTGCAGCTGTGGGACCCTATTTTCAGAGATGATGTCCTCCACCCAACTCTCAAAAAGCTGAAAGGGTCTTCAGTAGAGATGGATAGTCGAGTTGGGCTATCAGACGGTCACCTCTGTAGCTGTAGTGTCATTTTTCCTATGGTCCAATGTGTAAATTAAACAAAAAAGTGCACGTTTGTTATGATGTCCAAGATGGGGACCAGGATGTGGACATAATAAAAAATTAGGGAACATGATAGGAGACATTTCTACAATACATATAATCATTCTTATCTATCTAATACGATGACAACAGCTCTCCATACCTGCAGTCCACCACAAGGACCACCCTCTCTAATCCCTGAAAAATGAAATCATCCTCAGTGACGAAGAGAGGGGGCTAAGCGCCCCCATGGTCTCAGAGCATTAACTCTTCTAAGAGTCCTAAGAGTCCTGCTCACACTGATGGGGTGCAGCTGTGGGACCCTATTTTCAGAGACGATGTCCTCCACCCAACTCTCAAAAAGCTGAAAGGGTCTTCAGTAGAGATGGATAGTCGAGCTGGGCTATCAGACGGTCACCTCTGTAGCTGTAGTGTCATTTTTCCTATGGTCCAATGTGTAAATTAAACAAAAAAGTGCACGTTTGTTATGATGTCCAAGATGGGGACCAGGATGTGGACATAATAAAAAATTAGGGAACATGATAGGAGACATTTCTACAATACATATAATCATTCTTATCTATCTAATACGATGACAACAGCTCTCCATACCTGCAGTCCACCACAAGGACCACCCTCTCTAATCCCTGAAAAATGAAATCATCCTCAGTGACGAAGAGAGGGGGCCAAGCGCCCCCCATGGTACCAGAGCATTGACTCTTCTAAGAGTCCTAAGAGTCCTGCTCACACTGATGGGGTGAAGCTGTGGGACCCTATTTTCAGAGATGATGTCCTCCACCCAACTCTCAAAAAGCTGAAAGGGTCTTCAGTAGAGATGGATAGTCGAGCTGGGCTATCAGACGGTCACCTCTGTAGCTGTAGTGTCATTTTTCCTATGGTCCAATGTGTAAATTAAACAAAAAAGTGCACGTTTGTTATGATGTCCAAGATGGGGACCAGGATGTGGACATAATAAGAAATTAGGGAACATGATAGGAGACATTTCTACAATACATATAATCATTCTTATCTATCTAATACGATGACAACAGCTCTCCATACCTGCAGTCCACCTCAAGGACCACCCTCTCTAATCCCTGAAAAATGAAATCATCCTCAGGGACGAAGAGAGGGGGCTAAGCGCCCCCCATGGTTTTAGAGCATTGACTCTTCTAAGAGTCCTAAGAGTCCTGCTTACACTGATGGGGTGCAGCTGTGGGACCCTATTTTCAGAGATGATGTCCTCCACCCAACTCTCAAAAAGCTGAAAGGGTCTTCAGTAGAGATGGATAGTCGAGCTGGGCTATCAGACGGTCACCTCTGTAGCTGTAGTGTCATTTTTCCTATGGTCCAATGTGTAAATTAAACAAAAAAGTGCACGTTTGTTATGATGTTCAAGATGGGGACCAGGATGTGGACATAATAAAAAATTAGGGAACATGATAGGAGACATTTCTACAATACATATAATCATTCTTATCTATCTAATACGATCACAACAGCTCTCCATACCTGCAGTCCACCACAAGGACCACTCTCTCTAATCCCTGAAAAATTAAATCATCTTCAGTGACGAAGAGAGGGGGCTAAGCGCCCCCCATGGTCTCAGAGCATTGACTCTTCTAAGAGTCCTAAGAGTCCTGCTCACACTGATGGGGTGCAGCTGTGGGACCCTATTTTCAGAGATGATGTTCTCTACCCAACTCTCAAAAAGCTGAAAGGGTCTTCAGTAGAGATGGATAGTCGAGCTGGGCTATCAGACGGTCACCTCTGTAGCTGTAGTGTCATTTTTCCTATGGTCCAATGTGTAAATTAAACAAAAAAGTGCACGTTTGTTATGATGTCCAAGATGGGGACCAGGATGTGGACATAATAAAAAATTAGGGAACATGATAGGAGACATTTCTACAATACATATAATCATTCTTATCTATTTAATACGATGACAACAGCTCTCCATACCTGCAGTCCACCACAAGGACCACCCTCTCTAATCCCTGAAAAATGAAATCATCCTCAGTGACGAAGAGAGGGGGCTAAGCGCCCCCCATGGTCTCAGAGCATTGACTCTTCTAAGAGTCCTAAGAGTCCTGCTCACACTGATGGGGTGCAGCTGTGGGACCCTATTTTCAGAGATGATGTCCTCCACCCAACTCTCAAAAAGCTGAAAGGGTCTTCAGTAGAGATGGATAGTCGAGCTGGGCTATCAGACGGTCACCTCTGTAGCTGTAGTGTCATTTTTCCTATGGTCCAATGTGTAAATTAAACAAAAAAGTGCACGTTTGTTATGATGTCCAAGATGGGGACCAGGATGTGGACATAATAAAAAATTAGGGAACATGATAGGAGACATTTCTACAATACATATAATCATTCTTATCTATCTAATACGATGACAACAGCTCTCCATACCTGCAGTCCACCACAAGGACCACCCTCTCTAATCCCTGAAAAAGGAAATCATCCTCAGTGACGAAGAGAGGGGGCTAAGCGCCCCCATGGTCTCAGAGCATTAACTCTTCTAAGAGTCCTAAGAGTCCTGCTCACACTGATGGGGTGCAGCTGTGGGACCCTATTTTCAGAGATGATGTCCTCCACCCAACTCTCAAAAAGCTGAAAGGGTCTTCAGTAGAGATGGATTGTCGAGCTGGGCTATCAGACAGTCACCTCTGTAGCTGTAGTGTCATTTTTCCTATGGTCCAATGTGTAAATTAAACAAAAAAGTGCACGTTTGTTATGATGTCCAAGATGGGGACCAGGATGTGGACATAATAAGAAATTAGGGAACATGATAGGAGACATTTCTACAATACATATAATCATTCTTATCTATCTAATACGATGACAACAGCTCTCCATACCTGCAGTCCACCTCAAGGACCACCCTCTCTAATCCCTGAAAAATGAAATCATCCTCAGGGACGAAGAGAGGGGGCTAAGCGCCCCCCATGGTTTTAGAGCATTGACTCTTCTAAGAGTCCTAAGAGTCCTGCTTACACTGATGGGGTGCAGCTGTGGGACCCTATTTTCAGAGATGATGTCCTCCACCCAACTCTCAAAAAGCTGAAAGGGTCTTCAGTAGAGATGGATAGTCGAGCTGGGCTATCAGACGGTCACCTCTGTAGCTGTAGTGTCATTTTTCCTATGGTCCAATGTGTAAATTAAACAAAAAAGTGCACGTTTGTTATGATGTTCAAGATGGGGACCAGGATGTGGACATAATAAAAAATTAGGGAACATGATAGGAGACATTTCTACAATACATATAATCATTCTTATCTATCTAATACGATCACAACAGCTCTCCATACCTGCAGTCCACCACAAGGACCACTCTCTCTAATCCCTGAAAAATTAAATCATCTTCAGTGACGAAGAGAGGGGGCTAAGCGCCCCCCATGGTCTCAGAGCATTGACTCTTCTAAGAGTCCTAAGAGTCCTGCTCACACTGATGGGGTGCAGCTGTGGGACCCTATTTTCAGAGATGATGTTCTCTACCCAACTCTCAAAAAGCTGAAAGGGTCTTCAGTAGAGATGGATAGTCGAGCTGGGCTATCAGACGGTCACCTCTGTAGCTGTAGTGTCATTTTTCCTATGGTCCAATGTGTAAATTAAACAAAAAAGTGCACGTTTGTTATGATGTCCAAGATGGGGACCAGGATGTGGACATAATAAAAAATTAGGGAACATGATAGGAGACATTTCTACAATACATATAATCATTCTTATCTATTTAATACGATGACAACAGCTCTCCATACCTGCAGTCCACCACAAGGACCACCCTCTCTAATCCCTGAAAAATGAAATCATCCTCAGTGACGAAGAGAGGGGGCTAAGCGCCCCCCATGGTCTCAGAGCATTGACTCTTCTAAGAGTCCTAAGAGTCCTGCTCACACTGATGGGGTGCAGCTGTGGGACCCTATTTTCAGAGATGATGTCCTCCACCCAACTCTCAAAAAGCTGAAAGGGTCTTCAGTAGAGATGGATAGTCGAGCTGGGCTATCAGACGGTCACCTCTGTAGCTGTAGTGTCATTTTTCCTATGGTCCAATGTGTAAATTAAACAAAAAAGTGCACGTTTGTTATGATGTCCAAGATGGGGACCAGGATGTGGACATAATAAAAAATTAGGGAACATGATAGGAGACATTTCTACAATACATATAATCATTCTTATCTATCTAATACGATGACAACAGCTCTCCATACCTGCAGTCCACCACAAGGACCACCCTCTCTAATCCCTGAAAAATGAAATCATCCTCAGTGACGAAGAGAGGGGGCTAAGCGCCCCCATGGTCTCAGAGCATTAACTCTTCTAAGAGTCCTAAGAGTCCTGCTCACACTGATGGGGTGCAGCTGTGGGACCCTATTTTCAGAGATGATGTCCTCCACCCAACTCTCAAAAAGCTGAAAGGGTCTTCAGTAGAGATGGATTGTCGAGCTGGGCTATCAGACGGTCACCTCTGTAGCTGTAGTGTCATTTTTCCTATGGTCCAATGTGTAAATTAAACAAAAAAGTGCACGTTTGTTATGATGTCCAAGATGGGGACCAGGATGTGGACATGATAAAAAATTAGGGAACATGATAGGAGACATTTCTACAATACATATAATCATTCTTATCTATCTAATATGATGATAACAGCTCTCCATATCTGCAGTCCACCACAAGGACCACCCTCTCTAATCCCTGAAAAATGAAATCATCCTCAGTGATGAAGAGAGGGGGCTAAGTGCCCCCAATGGTCTCAGAGCATTGACTCTTCTAAGAGTCCTAAGAGTCCTGCTCACACTGATGGGGTGCAGCTGTGGGACCCTATTTTCAGAGATGATGTCCTCCACCCAACTCTCAAAAAGCTGAAAGGGTCTTCAGTAGAGATGGATAGTCGAGCTGGGCTATCAGACGGTCACCTCTGTAGCTGTAGTGTCATTTTTCCTATGGTCCAATGTGTAAATTAAACAAAAAAGTGCACGTTTGTTATGATGTTCAAGATGGGGACCAGGATGTGGACATAATAAAAAATTAGGGAACATGATAGGAGACATTTCTACAATACATATAATCATTCTTATCTATCTAATACGATCACAACAGCTCTCCATACCTGCAGTCCACCACAAGGACCAGTCTCTCTAATCCCTGAAAAATGAAATCATCCTCAGTGACGAAGAGAGGGGGCTAAGCGCCCCCCATGGTCTCAGAGCATTGACTCTTCTAAGAGTCCTAAGATTCCTGCTCACACTGATGGGGTGCAGCTGTGGGACCCTATTTTCAGAGATGATGTCCTCCACCCAACTCTCAAAATGCTGAAAGGGTCTTCAGTAGAGATGGATAGTCGAGCTGGGCTATCAGACGGTCACCTCTGTAGCTGTAGTGTCATTTTTCCTATGGTCCAATGTGTAAATTAAACAAAAAAGTGCACGTTTGTTATGATTTCCAAGATGGGGACCAGGATGTGGACATAATAAAAAAATAGGGAACATGATAGGAGACATTTCTACAATACATATAATCATTCTTATCTATCTAATACGATGACAACAGCTCTCCATACCTGCAGTCCACCACAAGGACCACCCTCTCTATTCCCTGAAAAGTGAAATCATCCTCAGTGACGAAGAGAGGGGGCTAAGCGCCCCCCATGGTCTCAGAGCATTGACTCTTCTAAGAGTCCTAAGAGTCTTGCTCACACTGATGGGGTGCAGCTGTGGGACCCTATTTTCAGAGATGATGTCCTCCACCCAACTCTCAAAAAGCTGAAAGGGTCTTCAGTAGAGATGGATAGTCGAGCTGGGCTATCAGACGGTCACCTCTGTAGCTGTAGTGTTATTTTTCCTATGGTCCAATGTGTAAATTAAACAAAAAAGTGCACGTTTGTTATGATGTCCAAGATGGGGACCAGGATGTGGACATAATAAAAAATTAGGGAACATGATAGGAGACATTTCTACAATACATATAATCATTCTTATCTATCTAATACGATGACAACAGCTCCATATATCTGCAGTCCACCACAAGGACCACCCTCTCTAATCCCTGAAAAATGAAATCATCCTCAGTGATGAAGAGAGGGGGCTAAGTGCCCCCAATGGTCTCAGAGCATTGACTCTTCTAAGAGTCCTAAGAGTCCTGCTCACACTGATGGGGTGCAGCTGTGGGACCCTATTTTCAGAGATGATGTCCTCCACCCAACTCTCAAAAAGCTGAAAGGGTCTTCAGTAGAGATGGATAGTCGAGCTGGGCTATCAGACGGTCACCTCTGTAGCTGTAGTGTCATTTTTCCTATGGTCCAATGTGTAAATTAAACAAAAAAGTGCACGTTTGTTATTATGTCCAAGATGGGGACCAGGATGTGGACATAATAAAAAATTAGGGAACATGATAGGAGACATTTCTACAATACATATAATCATTCTTTTCTATCTAATACGATGACAACAGCTCTCCATACCTGCAGTCCACCACAAGGACCACCCTCTCTAATCCCTGAAAAATGAAATCATCCTCAGTGACGAAGAGAGGGGGCTAAGCGCCCCCATGGTCTCAGAGCATTAACTCTTCTAAGAGTCCTAAGAGTCCTGCTCACACTGATGGGGTGCAGCTGTGGGACCCTATTTTCAGAGATGATGTCCTCCACCCAACTCTCAAAAAGCTGAAAGGGTCTTCAGTAGAGATGGATAGTCGAGCTGGGCTATCAGACGGTCACCTCTGTAGCTGTAGTGTCATTTTTCCTATGGTCCAATGTGTAAATTAAACAAAAAAGTGCACGTTTGTTATGATGTCCAAGATGGGGACCAGGATGTGGACATAATAAAAAATTAGGGAACATGATAGGAGACATTTCTACAATACATATAATCATTCTTATCTATCTAATACGATGACAACAGCTCTCCATACCTGCAGTCCACCACAAGGACCACCCTCTCTAATCCCTGAAAAATGAAATCATCCTCAGTGACGAAGAGAGGGGGCTAAGCGCCCCCATGGTCTCAGAGCATTAACTCTTCTAAGAGTCCTAAGAGTCCTGCTCACACTGATGGGGTGCAGCTGTGGGACCCTATTTTCAGAGATGATGTCCTCCACCCAACTCTCAAAAAGCTGAAAGGGTCTTCAGTAGAGATGGATAGTCGAGCTGGGCTATCAGACGGTCACCTCTGTAGCTGTAGTGTCATTTTTCCTATGGTCCAATGTGTAAATTAAACAAAAAAGTGCACGTTTGTTATGATGTCCAAGATGGGGACCAGGATGTGGACATAATAAAAAATTAGGGAACATGATAGGAGACATTTCTACAATACATATAATCATTCTTATCTATCTAATACGATGACAACAGCTCTCCATACCTGCAGTCCACCACAAGGACCACCCTCTCTAATCCCTGAAAAATGAAATCATCCTCAGTGACGAAGAGAGGGGGCTAAGCGCCCCCATGGTCTCAGAGCATTAACTCTTCTAAGAGTCCTAAGAGTCCTGCTCACACTGATGGGGTGCAGCTGTGGGACCCTATTTTCAGAGATGATGTCCTCCACCCAACTCTCAAAAAGCTGAAAGGGTCTTCAGTAGAGATGGATAGTCGAGCTGGGCTATCAGACGGTCACCTCTGTAGCTGTAGTGTCATTTTTCCTATGGTCCAATGTGTAAATTAAACAAAAAAGTGCACGTTTGTTATGATGTCCAAGATGGGGACCAGGATGTGGACATAATAAAAAATTAGGGAACATGATAGGAGACATTTCTACAATACATATAATCATTCTTATCTATCTAATACGATGACAACAGCTCTCCATACCTGCAGTCCACCACAAGGACCACCCTCTCTAATCCCTGAAAAATGAAATCATCCTCAGGGACGAAGAGAGGGGGCTAAGCGCCCCCCATGGTTTTAGAGCATTGACTCTTCTAAGAGTCCTAAGAGTCCTGCTTACACTGATGGGGTGCAGCTGTGGGACCCTATTTTAAGAGATGATGTCCTCCACCCAACTCTCAAAAAGCTGAAAGGGTCTTCAGTAGAGATGGATAGTCGAGCTGGGCTATCAGACGGTCACCTCTGTAGCTGTAGTGTCATTTTTCCTATGGTCCAATGTGTAAATTAAACAAAAAAGTGCACGTTTGTTATGATGTCCAAGATGGGGACCAGGATGTGGACATAATAAAAAAATAGGGAACATGATAGGAGACATTTCTACAATACATATAATCATTCTTATCTATCTAATACGATGACAACAGCTCTCCATACCTGCAGTCCACCACAAGGACCACCCTCTCTATTCCGTGAAAAGTGAAATCATCCTCAGTGACGAAGAGAGGGGGCTAAGCGCCCCCCATGGTCTCAAAACATTGACTCTTCTAAGAGTCCTAAGAGTCCTGCTCACACTGATGGGGTGCAGCTGTGGGACCCTATTTTCAGAGATGATGTTCTCCACCCAACTCTCAAAAAGCTGAAAGGGTCTTCAGTAGAGATGGATAGTCGAGCTGGGCTATCAGACGGTCACCTCTGTAGCTGTAGTGTCATTTTTCCTATGGTCCAATGTGTAAATTAAACAAAAAAGTGCACGTTTGTTATGATGTCCAAGATGGGGACCAGGATGTGGACATAATAAAAAATTAGGGAACATGATAGGAGACATTTCTACAATACATATAATCATTCTTATCTATTTAATACGATGACAACAGCTCTCCATACCTGCAGTCCACCACAAGGACCACCCTCTCTAATCCCTGAAAAATGAAATCATCCTCAGTGACGAAGAGAGGGGGCTAAGCGCCCCCCATGGTCTCAGAGCATTGACTCTTCTAAGAGTCCTAAGAGTCCTGCTCACACTGATGGGGTGCAGCTGTGGGACCCTATTTTCAGAGATGATGTCCTCCAACCTACTCTCAAAAAGCTGAAAGGGTCTTCAGTAGAGATGGATTGTCGAGCTGGGCTATCAGACGGTCACCTCTGTAGCTGTAGTGTCATTTTTCCTATGGTCCAATGTGTAAATTAAACAAAAAAGTGCACGTTTGTTATGATGTCCAAGATGGGGACCAGGATGTGGACATAATAAAAAATTAGGGAACATGATAGGAGACATTTCTACAATACATATAATCATTCTTATCTATCTAATACGATGATAACAGCTCTCCATACCTGCAGTCCACCACAAGGACCACCCTCTCTAATCCCTGAAAAATGAAATCATCCTCAGTGACGAAGAGAGGGGGCTAAGCGCCCCCATGGTCTCAGAGCATTAACTCTTCTAAGAGTCCTAAGAGTCCTGCTCACACTGATGGGGTGCAGCTGTGGGACCCTATTTTCAGAGATGATGTCCTCCACCCAACTCTCAAAAAGCTGAAAGGGTCTTCAGTAGAGATGGATAGTCGAGCTGGGCTATCAGACGGTCACCTCTGTAGCTGTAGTGTCATTTTTCCTATGGTCCAATGTGTAAATTAAACAAAAAAGTGCACGTTTGTTATGATGTCCAAGATGGGGACCAGGATGTGGACATAATAAAAAATTAGGGAACATGATAGGAGACATTTCTACAATACATATAATCATTCTTATCTATCTAATACGATGACAACAGCTCTCCATACCTGCAGTCCACCACAAGGACCACCCTCTCTAATCCCTGAAAAATGAAATCATCCTCAGGGACGAAGAGAGGGGGCTAAGCGCCCCCCATGGTTTTAGAGCATTGACTCTTCTAAGAGTCCTAAGAGTCCTGCTTACACTGATGGGGTGCAGCTGTGGGACCCTATTTTAAGAGATGATGTCCTCCACCCAACTCTCAAAAAGCTGAAAGGGTCTTCAGTAGAGATGGATAGTCGAGCTGGGCTATCAGACGGTCACCTCTGTAGCTGTAGTGTCATTTTTCCTATGGTCCAATGTGTAAATTAAACAAAAAAGTGCACGTTTGTTATGATGTCCAAGATGGGGACCACGATGTGGACATAATAAAAAATTAGGGAACATGATAGGAGACATTTCTACAATACATATAATCATTCTTATCTATCTAATACGATGACAACAGCTCTCCATACCTGCAGTCCACCACAAGGACCACCCTCTCTAATCCCTGAAAAATGAAATCATCCTCAGTGACGAAGAGAGGGGGCTAAGCGCCCCCATGGTCTCAGAGCATTAACTCTTCTAAGAGTCCTAAGAGTCCTGCTCACACTGATGGGGTGCAGCTGTGGGACCCTATTTTCAGAGATGATGTCCTCCACCCAACTCTCAAAAAGCTGAAAGGGTCTTCAGTAGAGATGGATAGTCGAGCTGGGCTATCAGACGGTCACCTCTGTAGCTGTAGTGTCATTTTTCCTATGGTCCAATGTGTAAATTAAACAAAAAAGTGCACGTTTGTTATGATGTCCAAGATGGGGACAAGGATGTGGACATAATAAAAAATTAGGGAACATGATAGGAGACATTTCTACAATACATATAATCATTCTTATCTATCTAATACGATGACAACAGCTCTCCATACCTGCAGTCCACCACAAGGACCACCCTCTCTATTCCCTGAAAAGTGAAATCATCCTCAGTGACGAAGAGAGGGGGCTAAGCGCCCCCCATGGTCTCAAAACATTGACTCTTCTAAGAGTCCTAAGAGTCCTGCTCACACTGATGGGGTGCAGCTGTGGGACCCTATTTTCAGAGATGATGTCCTCCACCCAACTCTCAAAAAGCTGAAAGGGTCTTCAGTAGAGATGGATAGTCGAGCTGGGCTACCAGACGGTCACCTCTGTAGCTGTAGTGTCATTTTTCCTATGGTCCAATGTGTAAATTAAACAAAAAGTGCACGTTTGTTATGATTTCCAAGATGGGGACCAGGATGTGGACATAATAAAAAAATAGGGAACATGATAGGAGACATTTCTACAATACATATAATCATTCTTATCTATCTAATACGATGACAACAGCTCTCCATACCTGCAGTCCACCACAAGGACCACCCTCTCTATTCCCTGAAAAGTGAAATCATCCTCAGTGACGAAGAGAGGGGGCTAAGCGCCCCCCATGGTCTCAAAACATTGACTCTTCTAAGAGTCCTAAGAGTCCTGCTCACACTGATGGGGTGCAGCTGTGGGACCCTATTTTCAGAGATGATGTTCTCCACCCAACTCTCAAAAAGCTGAAAGGGTCTTCAGTAGAGATGGATAGTCGAGCTGGGCTATCAGACGGTCACCTCTGTAGCTGTAGTGTCATTTTTCCTATGGTCCAATGTGTAAATTAAACAAAAAAGTGCACGTTTGTTGTGATGTCCAAGATGGGGACCAGGATGTGGACATAATAAAAAATTAGGGAACATGATAGGAGACATTTCTACAATACATATAATCATTCTTATCTATTTAATACGATGACAACAGCTCTCCATACCTGCAATCCACCACAAGGACCACCCTCTCTAATCCCTGAAAAATGAAATCATCCTCAGTGACGAAGAGAGGGGGCTAAGCACCCCCCATGGTCTCAGAGCATTGACTCTTCTAAGAGTCCTAAGAGTCCTGCTCACACTGATGGGGTGCAGCTGTGGGACCCTATTTTCAGAGATGATATCCTCCACCCAACTCTCAAAAAGCTGAAAGGGTCTTCAGTAGAGATGGATTGTCGAGCTGGGCTATCAGACGGTCACCTCTGTAGCTGTAGTGTCATTTTTCCTATAGTCCAATGTGTAAATTAAACAAAAAAGTGCACGTTTGTTATGATGTCCAAGATGGGGACCAGGATGTGGACATAATAAAAAATTAGGGAACATGATAGGAGACATTTCTACAATACATATAATCATTCTTATCTATCTAATACGATGATAACAGCTCTCCATACCTGCAGTCCACCACAAGGACCACCCTCTCTAATCCCTGAAAAATGAAATCATCCTCAGTGACGAAGAGAGGGGGCTAAGTGCCCCCAATGGTCTCAGAGCATTGACTCTTCTAAGAGTCCTAAGAGTCCTGCTCACACTGATGGGGTGCAGCTGTGGGACCCTATTTTCAGAGATGATGTCCTCCACCCAACTCTCAAAAAGCTGAAAGGGTCTTCAGTAGAGATGGATAGTCGAGCTGGGCTATCAGACGGTCACCTCTGTAGCTGTAGTGTCATTTTTCCTATGGTCCAATGTGTAAATTAAACAAAAAAGTGCACGTTTGTTATGATGTCCAAGATGGGGACCAGGATGTGGACATAATAAAAAATTAGGGAACATGATAGGAGACATTTCTACAATACATATAATCATTCTTATCTATCTAATACGATGACAACAGCTCTCCATACCTGCAGTCCACCACAAGGACCACCCTCTCTAATCCCTGAAAAATGAAATCATCCTCAGTGACGAAGAGAGGGGGCTAAGCGCCCCCATGGTCTCAGAGCATTAACTCTTCTAAGAGTCCTAAGAGTCCTGCTCACACTGATGGGGTGCAGCTGTGGGACCCTATTTTCAGAGATGATGTCCTCCACCCAACTCTCAAAAAGCTGAAAGGGTCTTCAGTAGAGATGGATAGTCGAGCTGGGCTATCAGACGGTCACCTCTGTAGCTGTAGTGTCATTTTTCCTATGGTCCAATGTGTAAATTAAACAAAAAAGTGCACGTTTGTTATGATGTCCAAGATGGGGACCAGGATGTGGACATAATAAAAAATTAGGGAACATGATAGGAGACATTTCTACAATACATATAATCATTCTTATCTATCTAATACGATGACAACAGCTCTCCATACCTGCAGTCCACCACAAGGACCACCCTCTCTAATCCCTGAAAAATGAAATCATCCTCAGTGACGAAGAGAGGGGGCCAAGCGCCCCCCATGGTACCAGAGCATTGACTCTTCTAAGAGTCCTAAGAGTCCTGCTCACACTGATGGGGTGAAGCTGTGGGACCCTATTTTCAGAGATGATGTCCTCCACCCAACTCTCAAAAAGCTGAAAGGGTCTTCAGTAGAGATGGATAGTCGAGCTGGGCTATCAGACGGTCACCTCTGTAGCTGTAGTGTCATTTTTCCTATGGTCCAATGTGTAAATTAAACAAAAAAGTGCACGTTTGTTATGATGTCCAAGATGGGGACCAGGATGTGGACATAATAAAAAATTAGGGAACATGATAGGAGACATTTCTACAATACATATAATCATTCTTATCTATCTAATACGATGATAACAGCTCTCCATACCTGCAGTCCACCACAAGGACCACCCTCTCTAAACCCTGAAAAATGAAATCATCCTCAGTGACGAAGAGAGGGGGCTCAGTGCCCCCAATGGTCTCAGAGCATTGACTCTTCTAAGAGTCTTAAGAGTCCTGCTCACACTGATGGGGTGCAGCTGTGGGACCCTATTTTCAGAGATGATGTCCTCCACCCAACTCTCAAAATGCTGAAAGGGTCTTCAGTAGAGATGGATAGTCGAGCTGGGCTATCAGACGGTCACCTCTGTAGCTGTAGTGTCATTTTTCCTATGGTCCAATGTGTAAATTAAACAAAAAAGTGCACGTTTGTTATGATGTCCAAGATGGGGACCAGGATGTGGACATAATAAAAAATTAGGGAACATGATAGGAGACATTTCTACAATACATATAATCATTCTTATCTATCTAATACGATGATAACAGCTCTCCATACCTGCAGTCCACCACAAGGACCACCCTCTCTAATCCCTGAAAAATGAAATCATCCTCAGTGACGAAGAGAGGGGGCTAAGCGCCCCCATGGTCTCAGAGCATTAACTCTTCTAAGAGTCCTAAGAGTCCTGCTCACACTGATGGGGTGCAGCTGTGGGACCCTATTTTCAGAGATGATGTCCTCCACCCAACTCTCAAAAAGCTGAAAGGGTCTTCAGTAGAGATGGATAGTCGAGCTGGGCTATCAGACGGTCACCTCTGTAGCTGTAGTGTCATTTTTCCTATGGTCCAATGTGGAAATTAAACAAAAAAGTGCACGTTTGTTATGATGTCCAAGATGGGGACCAGGATGTGGACATAATAAAAAATTAGGGAACATGATAGGAGACATTTCTACAATACATATAATCATTCTTATCTATCTAATACGATGACAACAGCTCTCCATACCTGCAGTCCACCACAAGGACCACCCTCTCTAATCCCTGAAAAATGAAATCATCCTCAGTGACGAAGAGAGGGGGCGAAGCGCCCCCCATGGTACCAGAGCATTGACTTTTCTAAGAGTCCTAAGAGTCCTGCTCACACTGATGGGGTGAAGCTGTGGGACCCTATTTTCAGAGATGATGTCCCCCACCCAACTCTCAAAAAGCTGAAAGGGTCTTCAGTAGAGATGGATAGTCGAGCTGGGCTATCAGACGGTCACCTCTGTAGCTGTAGTGTCATTTTTCCTATGGTCCAATGTGTAAATTAAACAAAAAAGTGCACGTTTGTTATGATGTTCAAGATGGGGACCAGGATGTGGACATAATAAAAAATTAGGGAACATGATAGGAGACATTTCTACAATACATATAATCATTCTTATCTATCTAATACGATCACAACAGCTCTCCATACCTGCAGTCCACCACAAGGACCACTCTCTCTAATCCCTGAAAAATGAAATCATCCTCAGTGACGAAGAGAGGGGGCTAAGCGCCCCCCATGGTCTCAGAGCATTGACTCTTCTAAGAGTCCTAAGATTCCTGCTCACACTGATGGGGTGCAGCTGTGGGACCCTATTTTCAGAGATGATGTCCTCCACCCAACTCTCAAAAAGCTGAAAGGGTCTTCAGTAGAGATGGATAGTCGAGCTGGGCTATCAGACGGTCACCTCTGTAGCTGTAGTGTCATTTTTCCTATTGTCCAATTTGTAAATTAAACAAAAAAGTGCACGTTTGTTATGATTTCCAAGATGGGAACCAGGATGTGGACATAATAAAAAAATAGGGAACATGATAGGAGACATTTCTACAATACATATAATCATTCTTATCTATCTAATACGATGACAACAGCTCTCCATACCTGCAGTCCACCACAAGGACCACCCTCTCTATTCCCTGAAAAGTGAAATCATCCTCAGTGACGAGGAGAGGGGGCTAAGCGCCCCCCATGGTCTCAGAGCATTGACTCTTCTAAGAGTCCTAAGAGTCCTGCTCACACTGATGGGGTGCAGCTGTGGGACCCTATTTTCAGAGATGATGTTCTCCACCCAACTCTCAAAAAGTTGAAAGGGTCTTCAGTAGAGATGGATAGTCGAGCTGGGCTATCAGATGGTCACCTCTGTAGCTGTAGTGTCATTTTTCCTATGGTCAATGTGTAAATTAAACAAAAAAGTGCACGTTTGTTATGATGTCCAAGATGGGGACCAGGATGTGGACATAATAAAAAATTAGGGAACATGATAGGAGACATTTCTACAATACATATAATCATTCTTATCTATTTAATACGATGACAACAGCTCTCCATACCTGCAGTCCACCACAAGGACCACCCTCTCTAATCCCTGAAAAATGAAATCATCCTCAGTGATGAAGAGAGGGGGCTAAGCGCCCCCCATGGTCTCAGAGCATTGACTCTTCTAAGAGTCCTAAGAGTCCTGCTCACACTGATGGGGTGCAGCTGTGGGACCCTATTTTCAGAGATGATGTCCTTCACCCAACTCTCAAAAAGCTGAAAGGGTCTTCAGTAGAGATGGATAGTCGAGCTGGGCTATCAGACGGTCACCTCTGTAGCTGTAGTGTCATTTTTCCTATGGTCCAATGTGTAAATTAAACAAAAAAGTGCACGTTTGTTATGATGTCCAAGATGGGGACCAGGATGTGGACATAATAAAAAATTAGGGAACATGATAGGAGACATTTCTTCAATACATATAATCATTCTTATCTATCTAATACGATGATAACAGCTCTCCATATCTGCAGTCCACCACAAGGACCACCCTCTCTAATCCCTGAAAAATGAAATCATCCTCAGTGATGAAGAGAGGGGGCTAAGTGCCCCCAATGGTCTCAGAGCATTGACTCTTCTAAGAGTCCTAAGAGTCCTGCTCACACTGATGGGGTGCAGCTGTGGGACCCTATTTTCAGAGATGATGTCCTCCACCCAACTCTCAAAAAGCTGAAAGGGTCTTCAGTAGAGATGGATAGTCGAGCTGGGCTATCAGACGGTCACCTCTGTAGCTGTAGTGTCATTTTTCCTATGGTCCAATGTGTAAATTAAACAAAAAAGTGCACGTTTGTTATGATGTCCAAGATGGGGACCAGGATGTGGACATAATAAAAAATTAGGGAACATGATAGGAGACATTTCTACAATACATATAATCATTCTTATCTATCTAATACGATGACAACAGCTCTCCATACCTGCAGTCCACCACAAGGACCACCCTCTCTAATCCCTGAAAAATGAAATCATCCTCAGTGACGAAGAGAGGGGGCTAAGCGCCCCCCATGGTTTTAGAGCATTGACTCTTCTAAGAGTCCTAAGAGTCCTGCTTACACTGATGGGGTGCAGCTGTGGGACCCTATTTTAAGAGATGATGTCCTCCACCCAACTCTCAAAAAGCTGAAAGGGTCTTCAGTAGAGATGGATAGTCGAGCTGGGCTATCAGACGGTCACCTCTGTAGCTGTAGTGTCATTTTTCCTATGGTCCAATGTGTAAATTAAACAAAAAAGTGCACGTTTGTTATGATGTCCAAGATGGGGACCAGGATGTGGACATAATAAAAAATTAGGGAACATGATAGGAGACATTTCTACAATACATATAATCATTCTTATCTATTTAATACGATGACAACAGCTCTCCATACCTGCAGTCCACCACAAGGACCACCCTCTCTAATCCCTGAAAAATGAAATCATCCTCAGTGACGAAGAGAGGGGGCTAAGCGCCCCCCATGGTCTCAGAGCATTGACTCTTCTAAGAGTCCTAAGAGTCCTGCTCACACTGATGGGGTGCAGCTGTGGGACCCTATTTTCAGAGATGATGTCCTCCACCCAACTCTCAAAAAGCTGAAAGGGTCTTCAGTAGAGATGGATTGTCGAGCTGGGCTATCAGACGGTCACCTCTGTAGCTGTAGTGTCATTTTTCCTATGGTCCAATGTGTAAATTAAACAAAAAAGTGCACGTTTGTTATGATGTCCAAGATGGGGACCAGGATGTGGACATAATAAAAAATTAGGGAACATGATAGGAGACATTTCTACAATACATATAATCATTCTTATCTACCTAATACGATGATAACAGCTCTCCATACCTGCAGTCCACCACAAGGACCACCCTCTCTAATCCCTGAAAAATGAAATCATCCTCAGTGACGAAGAGAGGGGGCTAAGTGCCCCCAATGGTCTCAGAGCATTGACTCTTCTAAGAGTCCTAAGAGTCCTGCTCACACTGATGGGGTGCAGCTGTGGGACCCTATTTTCAGAGATGATGTCCTCCACCCAACTCTCAAAAAGCTGAAAGGGTCTTCAGTAGAGATGGATAGTCGAGCTGGGCTATCAGACGGTCACCTCTGTAGCTGTAGTGTCATTTTTCCTATGGTCCAATGTGTAAATTAAACAAAAAAGTGCACGTTTGTTATGATGTCCAAGATGGGGACCAGGATGTGGACATAATAAAAAATTAGGGAACATGATAGGAGACATTTCTACAATACATATAATCATTCTTATCTTTCTAATACGATGACAACAGCTCTCCATACCTGCAGTCCACCACAAGGACCACCCTCTCTAATCCCTGAAAAATGAAATCATCCTCAGTGACGAAGAGAGGGGGCTAAGCGCCCCCATGGTCTCAGAGCATTAACTCTTCTAAGAGTCCTAAGAGTCCAGCTCACACTGATGGGGTGCAGCTGTGGGACCCTATTTTCAGAGATGATATCCTCCACCCAACTCTCAAAAAGCTGAAAGGGTCTTCAGTAGAGATGGATAGTCGAGCTGGGCTATCAGACGGTCACCTCTGTAGCTGTAGTGTCATTTTTCCTATGGCCCAATGTGTAAATTAAACAAAAAAGTGCATGTTTGTTATGATGTCCAAGATGGGGACCAGGATGTGGACATAATAAAAAATTAGGGAACATAATAGGAGACATTTCTACAATACATATAATCATTCTTATCTATCTAATACGATGACAACAGCTCTCCATACCTGCAGTCCACCACAAGGACCACCCTCTCTAATCCCTGAAAAATGAAATCATCCTCAGTGACGAAGAGAGGGGGCCAAGCGCCCCCCATGGTACCAGAGCATTGACTCTTCTAAGAGTCCTAAGAGTCCTGCTCACACTGATGGGGTGAAGCTGTGGGACCCTATTTTCAGAGATGATGTCCTCCACCCAACTCTCAAAAAGCTGAAAGGGTCTTCAGTAGAGATGGATAGTCGAGCTGGGCTATCAGACGGTCACCTCTGTAGCTGTAGTGTCATTTTTCCTATGGTCCAATGTGTAAATTAAACAAAAAAGTGCACGTTTGTTATGATGTCCAAGATGGGGACCAGGATGTGGACATAATAAGAAATTAGGGAACATGATAGGAGACATTTCTACAATACATATAATCATTCTTATCTATCTAATACGATGACAACAGCTCTCCATACCTGCAGTCCACCACAAGGACCACCCTCTCTAATCCCTGAAAAATGAAATCATCCTCAGGGACGAAGAGAGGGGGCTAAGCGCCCCCCATGGTTTTAGAGCATTGACTCTTCTAAGAGTCCTAAGAGTCCTGCTTACACTGATGGGGTGCAGCTGTGGGACCCTATTTTCAGAGATGATGTCCTCCACCCAACTCTCAAAAAGCTGAAAGGGTCTTCAGTAGAGATGGATAGTCGAGCTGGGCTATCAGACGGTCACCTCTGTAGCTGTAGTGTCATTTTTCCCATGGTCCAATGTGTAAATTAAACAAAAAAGTGCACGTTTGTTATGATGTACAAGATGGGGACCAGGATGTGGACATAATAAAAAATTAGGGAACATGATAGGAGACATTTCTACAATACATATAATCATTCTTATCTATCTAATACGATGATAACAGCTCTCCATATCTGCAGTCAACCACAAGGACCACCCTCTCTAATCCCTGAAAAATGAAATCATCCTCAGTGATGAAGAGAGGGGGCTAAGTGCCCCCAATGGTCTCAGAGCATTGACTCTTCTAAGAGTCCTAAGAGTCCTGCTCACACTGATGGGGTGCAGCTGTGGGACCCTATTTTCAGAGATGATGTCCTCCACCCAACTCTCAAAAAGCTGAAAGGGTCTTCAGTAGAGATGGATAGTCGAGCTGGGCTATCAGACGGTCACCTCTGTAGCTGTAGTGTCATTTTTCCTATGGTCCAATGTGTAAATTAAACAAAAAAGTGCACGTTTGTTATGATGTCCAAGATGGGGACCAGGATGTGGACATAATAAAAAATTAGGGAACATGATAGGAGACATTTCTACAATACATATAATCATTCTTATCTATCTAATACGATGACAACAGCTCTCCATACCTGCAGTCCACCACAAGGACCACCCTCTCTAATCCCTGAAAAACGAAATCATCCTCAGTGATGAAGAGAGGGGGCTAAGCGCCCCCATGGTCTCAGAGCATTAACTCTTCTAAGAGTCCTAAGAGTCCTGCTCACACTGATGGGGTGCAGCTGTGGGACCCTATTTTCAGAGATGATGTCCTCCACCCAACTCTCAAAAAGCTGAAAGGGTCTTCAGTAGAGATGGATAGTCGAGCTGGGCTATCAGACGGTCACCTCTGTAGCTGTAGTGTCATTTTTCCTATGGTCCAATGTGTAAATTAAACAAAAAAGTGCACGTTTGTTATGATGTCCAAGATGGGGACCAGGATGTGGACATAATAAAAAATTAGGGAACATGATAGGAGACATTTCTACAATACATATAATCATTCTTATCTATCTAATACGATGACAACAGCTCTCCATACCTGCAGTCCACCACAAGGACCACCCTCTCTAATCCCTGAAAAATGAAATCATCCTCAGTGACGAAGAGAGGGGGCCAAGTGCCCCCCATGGTACCAGAGCATTGACTCTTCTAAGAGTCCTAAGAGTCCTGCTCACACTGATGGGGTGAAGCTGTGGGACCCTATTTTCAGAGATGATGTCCTCCACCCAACTCTCAAAAAGCTGAAAGGGTCTTCAGTAGAGATGGATAGTCGAGCTGGGCTATCAGACGGTCACCTCTGTAGCTGTAGTGTCATTTTTCCAATGGTCCAATGTGTAAATTAAACAAAAAAGTGCACGTTTGTTATGATGTCCAAGATGGGGACCAGGATGTGGACATAATAAAAAAATAGGGAACATGATAGGAGACATTTCTACAATACATATAATCATTCTTATCTATCTAATACGATGACAACAGCTCTCCATACCTGCAGTCCACCACAAGGACCACCCTCTCTATTCCCTGAAAAGTGAAATCATCCTCAGTGACGAAGAGAGGGGGCTAAGCGCCCCCCATGGTCTCAGAGCATTGACTCTTCTAAGAGTCCTAAGAGTCCTGCTCACACTGATGGGGTGCAGCTGTGGGACCCTATTTTCAGAGATGATGTTCTCCACCCAACTCTCAAATAGCTGAACGGGTCTTCAGTAGAGATGGATAGTCGAGCTGGGCTATCAGACGGTCACCTCTGTAGCTGTAGTGTCATTTTTCCTATGGTCCAATGTGTAAATTAAACAAAAAAGTGCACGTTTGTTATGATGTCCAAGATGGGGACCAGGATGTGGACATAATAAAAAATTAGGGAACATGATAGGAGACATTTCTACAATACATATAATCATTCTTATCTATCTAATACGATGACAACAGCTCTCCATACCGTATTTCATGGTCAATCCAGGTTTGTCAGTGATGGCACTGACATAATGTATGGCGTCTTTTTCGGGCGTTATCCTTTGCCTTTTCATTGTGAAAATCCAGTTGCCTATATCAAAGCAAATTCTACTACTTGTAAAGTATGCAGAAAATGAAATGTAGAACATATAACATCAACTGCTTAGGAACGCATCATAGGTTAGTACTTAAAAGGATATTGTCATGTTCTAGTCATAATGCAAGCTGGACATTTTTCATGTTACCCTGTAATCGCCGGCCTGTTCTAATGCTCACAAGCAAAGATATATGCTCAGCTGCTAAGGCTTCCCTCTGCCTTCTGAATGAAAATTGAATATGTCTGGCTCACTGTGTATATAGCAGGTGCTCAGAAAAAATAAGAGTCAATTCAAAAGAAATAGCTCTGGTACACTATAGTGATTAATAACGTAAGAAAAGAACTCTTGGAATGCTGAAAATTCTTTATTTGTGCAAAAGGATAATTCATCCAACGTTTCGACCTTGTTTTTAGGTCTTTATCAAGGATAAAGTTATCTAAGATCATAAAGGGTTACAAAACCATATAAACACGTAATTAGTACATAGTACAACATAACAGTACAATATATTGCTACTTGAGAGTACAATGGGTCAAATGACCATGAGGCACATACAAAAAATTTTTCCAAAGCCATAGTGAAAACATTTGTACTGAGGAAAGAAAATTTCCACATGACCTATCTGGAGAAACATTCTGGATCAAACAACCAAAAATAGTCAAGCAGGTAAATACACACCTATATGGATAACAGGATGATATGTGTTCAATTGTATAGCGTCATTGCCATTAAGGTACAAATGGAAAACTTGCAATCCTATATAGTGAAGGAAATGAACACATATCATATCAAAGAACACAGGAACATGGGTGTGAGAAAAACCTCAATGTTTATACTTTGTTCTTTATAATGGTGTGAACATGTATATGTCTCAGTACCTTATGCACTTGAGAATTCTAGTGAGTAGATGATGAAAGCCTATTCCAGAACTGGAATCGGTAAATAATTGTAGGTGGAATCTAAATGAAAAGATGGTACAAGTGTTATCATGACACGTGGGCTATAACACAATGGACCGTGTGACAAAGAAGAAAGGAGAGAAAGAAGAGGAAGAAAATGGAACTACCTGTAACATTACGTGATAGTCACTGGTAAGTATCACTTGACAATTCAGGTGAAAAAGGATTCCTTTATTAAAGGGTTCTCAGTCGCCTCAGGATCATGAAATACTAGGGTAAATGATATGAGAATGGGTAAGAAGCACCACTAAAGGAAATATGAAATGCAGGACATATATCTATAAACCCCTGAACTACATGATAGAAATAAAAAGAAGAAAAAAGAAAAAAAAGAAGAAAGAAGAACACATAGAATGCGGAAAGAGAATGGGTACAACTACCTGAGTTACTGCAGGGAGGCCCCTGGTTGGTATTGTGAGGGTTAGTGGAATTCCTTCACTGAAGGGTTCTCAGTTGCCTCAGGTTCGTGAAAAATGCTATAGACAAATAATGCCCGGAGAAAAGGGGTTCATATACAGCGAATAATGGTAATACAAGGTACATGTGTCACATGTAATAGTATATATATATATATTGTACTAAGCTCTACACCAGAAATAGAAAGTAGTCCCTCTGCCTTCTGTCTAGGTGCCCTGAGTTATGTCCTGTAAACTGTCACAGCGACCCAGACACACATGTGTAGTAGGGGAATATCCCTGCTGAGATGCCAGTGCTAGAGCACTCGTTTGCTGTGGAGTTGAACGCTATGTGAGCAGTTCTTACCTTCAATGAGCAGAAGTCTCTTTTTTCAGATTTCAATATCTCTGTGGGTATCTGGCAGAAATATGGAATACTCTTTACTGCTAAGACCCTGTACACCACTCCCACTAAAGGGGGCTTTACACGCTGCGACATCGCTAATGCGGAGTCGTTGGGGTCACGGAATTTGTGACGCACATCCGGCCGCATTAGCGATGTTGCTGCGTGTGACACCGATGAGCGATTTTGCATCGTTGCAAAAACGTGCAAAATCGCTCATCGGTGACATGGGTCTCCATTCTCGATTATCGTTACTGCAGCAGTAACGATGTAGTTCGTCGCTCCTGCGGCAGCACACATCACTCCGTGTGACACCGCAGAAACGAGGAACCTCTCCTTACCTGCCTCCCAGCCGCTATGAGGAAGGAAGGAGGTGGGCGGGATGTTCCGGCCACTCATCTCCGCCCCTCCGCTGCTATTGGGCGGTCGCTCAGTGACGTCGCTGTGACGCCGCACGGACCGCCCCCTTAGAAAGGAGGCGGTTCGCCGGTCACAGCGACGTCGCCGGGCAGGTAAGTATGTGTGACGGGTCTGGTCGGTGTTGTGCGGCATGGGCAGCGATTTACCCGTGTCGCGCAACAGATGGGGGCGGGTACCCACACTAGCGATATCGGGACCGATATCGCAGTGTGTAAAGTAGCCTTTAGTCACATGACCAAGACTGTATCTGTGTCCCTACAACACACTTGAGACAAATGTGTGTGTGAGCCTGCATTGTGGGGTATATATAATATGTTATAGAGCTGGGAAGGATCATTCTAAGCAGTGAGCTGTTCCAGTATTTGTAGGAAAATACCCAGTAGAAGCATCAAACACAGCACCAATACCTCCCATCAGTATCCCACCACAGTGCCATGTAACCCATGCCCTACACTCCCATCTACACCAATACTATACAGGCACAAACTAGTATATCTGACTAAAAGCCCCCAAAATATGAAGAACGGCCTATAGTTGAGTGTGGATATAAAATCTATGTGAGCAGAGCTAGAATAGAAATCACTGATCGTATTGAAGTCATTCTGACCATAAATCACCATGATATCAAGGTGAGGAGTTGTGTGTTACTGCTGGGAGGAAAGGGTTAACAGTGGAATATTAAGGTGCATTTCTGTGTGCAGTGTTACTAGTCAATGTAACAATTCAGTATGAGCTGCTCTTGGTGCCGGGGGAGGGAGATGCTCTCCTGAGCAAGATAGATGGGGAATGAACATAATATCTATATAGTGTAAGGCAGGGGGTCTCAAACTCGGCTGGGTGTATGGGCCGCACAGAGGAAAAAAATAATTTGGGGGGCTGCATTCTTTGCAAGACAAAGTGACATTTTTATTGGTACCATATATGTATATATTTTTTTCACACACCTTTGGATGACTGATTTTCAACATTTTTCACTTGTTTATTATAACAAATGTGCACATTCTTTGGTTAAATCTAAAAAAAATAAATGTGATGTTAAAAAAAAGTCATGCCTTATTTTGTTTTTTTTTACATTTTATCCCTTTCTTTTAACTAATAGTGTTACAATTATGACGCTAGCGTTTTGTGAAGGGAATGCTTTGCCTACTTCCGTGACTATGGCCTTCCGGAACTGCTGCATTTTGGCTGACCTCTCCGCCTCGGGAATAAGAGACATAAAGTTCTCCTTGTAGCGTGGGTCTAACAGTGTTACCAACCAGTAATGATTGTCGGCCAAGATGTTCTTAACGCGAGGGTCACGAGACAGGCAGCTTACCATAAAGTCATCCATGTGCGCCAGACTCTTAACAGCCATCACTTCAGTATCCAGACCAACACGATGACTGAACATGCTGTCCTCCTCCTTCTCCTCCTCCTCCTCATCTACCCTGTCCTCTGGCCAGCCACGCTGAACTGAGCATATGACTGGTATGCATGTCATATCCTCAATTTGGCCGGAGAGTTGCTCCATGTCTTCATCTTCCTCCTCGTCATAGTCCTCCACTGCACGTTGTGATGAGACGAGGCTGGGTTATGTGTTATCACCCACACCCACTACTGTTTCTTGCTCCAACTCATCGTGTTCCGCCTGCAATGCATCATGTTTGGTTTTGAGCAGAGACCGTTTTAGAAGGCAGAGAAGCGGTATGGTGACGCTAATAATGGCGTCATCGCCGCTCACCATCTTGGTGGAGTCCTCAAAGTTTTGGAGGATGGTACATAGGTCGGACATCCATCTCCACTCCTCAGGTGTTATGTGTGGAGTTTGACCCATTTCCCGACGGCTTAGGTGATGCAGGTACTCAACAACTGCCCTCTTCTGCTCACATATCCTGATCAACATGTGCAGAGTTGAATTCCAACGCGTGGGGACATCACACACCAGTCTGTGAGCCGGAAGATGCAAACGACGCTGAAAGCCGGCAAGGCCGGCTGAAGCAGTAGGTGACTTTCGAAAATGTGCAGACAGGCGGCGAACTTTTACCAGCAGATCAGACAGCTCTGGGTATGACTTTAGAAACCGCTGAACCACGAGGTTGAGCACATGGGCCATGCATGGAACATGTGTCAGCTGGCCTCGCCTCAAAGCCGCCACTAGGTTCCGGCCATTGTCACACACAACCTTTCCTGGCTTTAGGTTCAGAGGTGTGAGCCAGTGATCTGCATGCTGTTTTAGAGCTGTCCACACCTCTTCTGCATTGTGGGATTTGTCACTTATACAGATTAGCTGCAGCACAGCCTGTTGCCGCTTCGCCGAGGCAGTGCTGCAGTGCTTCCAGCTTGGGACTGGTGTGGAGGGTAAAGTGGATGAGGATGCGCAGGAGGAGGAGGAGGCTGAAGAGCATGACATTCCGGAGCTGTAGAGTGTGGGTGAAACCCTGACTGAGGTAGGGCCTGCAAACCTTGGTGTGGGAAGGACTTGTTCCGTTCCTCGCTCAAACTGGGTCCCAGCTGGGCTGGGCTGGGTAGGGCGTTGTGGGGGGTTTGTCTATCTCCGTTTGAGGTGAGTTTGTTTAAGTTAGCCTTTTCTTTGGCGTTTTTTGGAGCCCTGCGGGTTGGGGAGTTGGTATCGCCCAGTAAGGCGTTCCCCGGGGGCTTGGATTGGGGTGACATTGTCAGTGGAAAACGGAGTTGAATTTTGGATTAGGAAATCGAAAACTGATCAGAGAGGTGTGGGTAGACTAGTCCGTTTGGGGATGGTTGTGGCATCTGATATGTGCCCGTTCAAGTGTCTCGGGAATTTTCAACAGATCCGTCCAAAGGTGGATGGCCCCTTATTATGTCACGAGGATGGGTCCTTTTTATCGAGATACCAATTTGTGAGTGTTTTTAGGGCATGTTTGAAGTCGTTGGGGTTAGATCCGAAGTCTTTCGGATTGGGGCAGCGACGGAGGCCTCTATATGCGGCCTACCGGAGGAGACAGTTAAGCAGATTGGTAGGTGGAAGTCGCAGCGCTTTAAGTCGTATGTACGTCCCCAGGTGGTTGTTGGCAATTGAGGGGAAAAGGGGGGGGGGGTATTAGGGTAGCAATGGGGGGGGGAGAGTGTGTGTTTTTTGTCAATTTGGCTTGGTGAGGCAATAAAATGGTGTCGTCTGTACATTTTGTATTGCAGAAGCACCCCCCCTTCCTTCCCTGGTCTGGATCCTTGGCCACTCTTATGTGTATTGGGGAGCCCGACGAGCGGACGCGAGATGGAACGGGAGACAGCTAGGTTTTGAGAAGGACCTGGCTCTCGTGCGATGGCTCGGTGTTCGGGGGTTAGGGTGGAACAGGGTGTTGCAGGAGGTGCATAGATACGCCCGGTTGGACAGACCTCCTGACATCTTAGTGTTGCATGCCGGGGGGAATGATTTGGGTGGGCGTCCTTTTCGAATCTTGATAAAGGACATCAAACATGATTTGTTACGGTTATGGGTGTCGTTTCCAGGTCTAACGATAGTCTGGTCGGAGATAGTAGCGAGAAAGAGTTGGCAGAAAGCGCGGTCAGTTGACAGGTTGAACAAGGCGCGGGCGAAGGTTAATAGGGCGATCTCGAAGTTTGTTAGTCGGAACGGGGGTATAGCAATACGGCATGTTGAGTTGGAAAGGACGGAAGAGGAATTTTGGTTGGCTGACGGGGTACACCTTAATGCGGTGGGAACTGACTTATGGGCTCTTGGCTTGCAGGGAGGTATTGAGAGGGCCCTTTGGTTGCGGGGGGTCTCAGGCACTTGAAGGGTTTCAAGGTGCCTTCGTTGTGGTGTTGTTTATTGGTGGGTCCTTGAAGTTGGTTTAAAATTGGTTCGGGGATTCATCCGGGTATGGATCCCCTCATTGGCAGAATTGATGGTCCCCTGGTGATTTTGGGGGGGAACCCCGACGGGGTATGTCGGGGCCCCTGGGGGTGTGGTTGGGGTTGACGGAGGATTAACCCTTACCATTTGGTGCTCCTGAGCCAGTGTGGGTAACGGCTGGGAGCAAGTTGAGGTTTTTTATTGCTCGGTTATGGGAATCACCAGGGTTTTGGTAGCTTCAAGGACCTTACCACATTGCAAATTTTATTGGTTATGTATTCTTGTTAATAAAATGGCTGCTATGGCCAAAATTATCCAAAGATAAATTTGTGTCTGTGTAATTACTTTTAAATAAGAAATGGGAATGGAGGTGTGGGGTATGAAAGGAAGACCGGAGTCAACAATTCCAGGGTCAAGCATTTTTATTTGCGTAAGCTTCGTTCCAGGGTAGAAAGGGTAAGAGTGCCTTTCAGAATTCGAAGTGGTCGGACTGTACGGACCACCAAGAACTGCAGGAGAGCTTGAACATCTTCCCATGGATTTGCGACATCCTCCCTCATCAGTTACGTAGGTAAGCAGGTTCTCAGCATTGCAGCCCATTTGTTGTCTTAAGTTAGTTAAGCGGGGTTAACTAACCTGTCAGTTCAGCCTCAGGTCTAAAGCAGAGGCCTGGACTCCACTCCTTACTCCTCACTCCACAACTCTCCTTAAAAACAACTGACTCCTTTTTCCTGCCCCGGGGTCTTCAGACCCCTAGGTGGGCGTTTCCTTCCGTCTGGTCCTGCCCACTGGTGTGCCTGTCTTTCCCTGGGGGAGGTGACTAGGATTTTCTGGTTGGCTTTGTGTGACTTAGGTGAGGGAAGTTGTTATGCGGGGGCCTATGTGTGACTACCTGCAGTGTCAGGGCGTCACATATGTATGTGTGTATGTCTGCTAAAGGAATCCGCACCGTCATATTTACAAACACAAAATTTTGCAGACACCTCATGTGACTCAGGGAACGTCGTAGACTATGTTTTAACAGGAATATTTAACCCCGCGCTTTACAGTTACTCTCCAAAAAACCTGCCTCCATTAAACTGAATGGAGGTGGGAGCTGCAAGTTATTAATAGCAGCTGTGATTGGTTGCTATAGGAACAAAGGACATTCATAGTATAAGAAGCTTATGTGTGAGATAATATGATGTCAGTGGGGAGACAGATAGAGAGAGACAGACACAGACTGAGAGACAAACAGACAGAGACAGATAGGCATAGACAGACAGGGAAAGAGACAGAGACAAACAGACAAAGGCAGACAGGGAAAGAGACAGACAGAGATAGACAGGGAAAAAAGGCAGACAGACAGAGACAGAGAAAGAGACAGAGGCAGATAGGGAAACAGACAGAGACAAACATACAGAGACAGGCAGGAGAAAAGGCAGACCGACAGGGAAAGAGACAGACAGGGGAAGAGACATACAGAGAGAGACAGACAGATAGAGACAGACAAAGAAATACAGAGATAGACAGGGAAAGAGACAAACGGGGAATGAGTCAGACAGAGAGAGACAAAGAGAGACAGGCAGAGAGAGACAGGGAAAGAGACAGACAGGGGAAGAGAAAGACAGAGACAGACAAAGAAATACAGAGACAGACAGGGGAAGAGACAGACAGGGGAAGAGACAGACAGGGGAAGAGACAGACAGACAGGGAAAGAGACAGACCTGGAAAAGAGACAGACCTGGAAAAGAGACAGGCCTGGAAAAGAGACAGACAGACATAGAAACAGACAGCCACAAAGAGAGAGAGAGACAGACAGACACAGAGAGACAGACAGAGATAGAGAGACAGACAGACATGGATAGAGATAGAGACACACAGAGACAGACAGATGACAGAGACTGGGAGAGAGACAGACAGAAGCATAAATCCCTAACTAAAACTTAACATTTAATGATAGTTTTAAAAGGTAAAAAAACACAAATCATGTAAATAGAATGACTCTCTTCTGTGCATAGAGTCAACATTTTGTGTTTGTAAATATGACGGTGCGGATTCCTTTAGCAGACATACACACATACATATGTGACGCCCTGACACTGCAGGTAGTCACACATAGGCCCCCGCATAACAACTTCCCTCACCTAAGTCACACAAAGCCAACCAGAAAACCCTAGTCACCTCCCCCAGGGAAAGACAGGCACACCAGTGGGCAGGACCAGACGGAAGGAAACGCCCACCTAGGGGTCTGGAGACCCCGGGGCAGGGAAAAGGAGTCAGTTGTTTTTAAGGAGAGTTGTGGAGTGAGGAGTAAGGAGTGGAGTCCAGGCCTCTGCTTTAGACCTGAGGCTGAACTGACAGGTTAGTTAACCCCGCTTAACTAACTTAAGATAACAAATGGGCTGCAATGCTGAGAACCTGCTTACCTACGTAACTGATGAGGGAGGATGTCGCAAATCCATGGGAAGATGTTCAAGCTCTCCTGCAGTTCTTGGTGGCCCGTACAGTCCGACCACTTCGAATTCTGAAAGGCACTCTTACCCTTTCTACCCTGGAACGAAGCTTAGGCAAATAAACATGCTTGACCCTGGAATTGTTGACTCCGATCTTCCTTTCATACCCCACACCTCCATTCCCATTTCTTATTTAAAAGTAATTACACAGACACAAATTTATCTTTGGATAATTTTGGCCATAGCAGCCATTTTATTAACAAGAATACATAACCAATAAAATTTGCAATGTGGTAAGGTCCTTGAAGCTACCAAAACCCTGGTGATTCCCATAACCGAGCAATAAAAAACCTCAACTTGCTCCCAGCCGTTACCCACACTGGCTCAGGAGCACCAAATGGTAAGGGTTAATCCTCCGTCAACCCCATCCACACCCCCAGGGGCCCCGACATACCCCGTCGGGGTTCCCCCCCAAAATCACCAGGGGACCATCAATTCTGCCAATGAGGGGATCCATACCCGGATGAATCCCCGAACCAATTTTAAACCAACTTCAAGGACCCACCAATAAACAACACCACAACGAAGGCACCTTGAAACCCTTCAAGTGCCTGAGACCCCCCGCAACCAAAGGGCCCTCTCAATACCTCCCTGCAAGCCAAGAGCCCATAAGTCAGTTCCCACCGCATTAAGGTGTACCCCGTCAGCCAACCAAAATTCCTCTTCCGTCCTTTCCAACTCAACATGCCGTATTGCTATACCCCCGTTCCGACTAACAAACTTCGAGATCGCCCTATTAACCTTCGCCCGCGCCTTGTTCAACCTGTCAACTGACCGCGCTTTCTGCCAACTCTTTCTCGCTACTATCTCCGACCAGACTATCGTTAGACCTGAAAACGACACCCATAACCGTAACAAATCATGTTTGATGTCCTTTATCAAGATTCGAAAAGGACGCCCACCCAAATCATTCCCCCCGGCATGCAACACTAACATGTCAGGAGGTCTGTCCAACCGGGCGTATCTATGCACCTCCTGCAACACCCTGTTCCACCCTAACCCCCGAACACCGAGCCATCGCACGAGAGCCAGGTCCTTCTCAAAACCTAGCTGTCTCCCGTTCCATCTCGCGTCCGCTCGTCGGGCTCCCCAATACACATAAGAGTGGCCAAGGATCCAGACCAGGGAAGGAAGAGGGGGTGCTTCTGCAATACAAAATGTACAGACGACACCATTTTATTGCCTCACCAAACCAAATTGACAAAAAACACACACTCTCCCCCCCCCATTGCTACCCTAATACCCCCCCCTTTTCCCCTCAATTGCCAACAACCACCTGGGGACGTACATACGACTTAAAGCGCTGCGACTTCCACCTACCAATCTGCTTAACTGTCTCCTCCGGTAGGCCGCATATAGAGGCCTCCGTCGCTGCCCCAATCCGAAAGACTTCGGATCTAACCCCAACGACTTCAAACATGCCCTAAAAACACTCACAAATTGGTATCTCGATAAAAAGGACCCATCCTCGTGACATAATAAGGGGCCATCCACCTTCGGACGGATCTGTTGAAAATTCCCGAGACACTTGAACGGGCACATATCAGATGCCACAACCATCCCCAAACGGACTAGTCTACCCACACCTCTCTGATCAGTTTTCGATTTCCTAATCCAAAATTCAACTCCGTTTTCCACTGACATAGTGTCACCCCAATCCAAGCCCCCGGGGAACGCCTTACTGGGCGATACCAACTCCCCAACCCGCAGGGCTCCAAAAAAAGCCAAAGAAAAGGCTAACTTAAACAAACTCACCTCAAACGGAGATAGACAAACCCCCCACAACGCCCTACCCAGCCGGGTAGGGACCCAGCCCAGCCCAGCTGGGACCCAGTTTGAGCGAGGAACGGAACAAGTCCTTCCCACACCAAGGTTTGCAGGCCCTACCTCAGTCAGGGTTTCACCCACACTCTACAGCTCCGGAATGTCATGCTCTTCAGCCTCCTCCTCCTCCTGCGCATCCTCATCCACTTTACCCTCCACACCAGTCCCAAGCTGGAAGCACTGCAGCACTGCCTCGGCGAAGCGGCAACAGACTGTGCTGCAGCTAATCTGCATAGGTGACAAACCCCACAATGCAGAAGAGGTGTGGACAGCTCTAAAACAGCATGCAGATCACTGGCTCACACCTCTGAACCTAAAGCCAGGAAAGGTTGTGTGTGACAATGGCCGGAACCTGGTGGCGGCTTTGAGGCGAGGCCAGCTGACACATGTTCCATGCATGGCCCATGTGCTCAACCTCGTGGTTCAGCGGTTTCTAAAGTCATACCCAGAGCTGTCTGATCTGCTGGTAAAAGTTCGCTGCCTGTCTGCACATTTTCGAAAGTCACCTACTGCTTCAGCCGGCCTTGCCGGCTTTCAGCGTCGTTTGCATCTTCCGGCTCACAGACTGGTGTGTGATGTCCCCACGCGTTGGAATTCAACTCTGCACATGTTGATCAGGATATGTGAGCAGAAGAGGGCAGTTGTTGAGTACCTGCATCACCTAAGCCGTCGGGAAATGGGTCAAACTCCACACATAACACCTGAGGAGTGGAGATGGATGTCCGACCTATGTACCATCCTCCAAAACTTTGAGGACTCCACCAAGATGGTGAGCGGCGATGACGCCATTATTAGCGTCACCATACCGCTTCTCTGCCTTCTAAAACGGTCTCTGCTCAAAACCAAACATGATGCATTGCAGGCGGAACACGATGAGTTGGAGCAAGAAACAGTAGTGGGTGTGGGTGATAACACACAGCCCAGCCTCGTCTCATCACAACGTGCAGTGGAGGACTATGACGAGGAGGAGGATGAAGACATGGAGCAACTCTCCGGCCAAATTGAGGATATGACATGCATACCAGTCATATGCTCAGTTCAGCGTGGCTGGCCAGAGGACAGGGTAGATGATGAGGAGGAGGAGGAGGAGGAGGAGAAGGAGGAGGACAGCATGTTCAGTCATCGTGTTGGTCTGGATACTGAAGTGATGGCTGTTAAGAGTCTGGCGCACATGGATGACTTTATGGTAAGCTGCCTGTCTCGTGACCCTCGCGTTAAGAACATCTTGGCCGACAATCATTACTGGTTGGTAACACTGTTAGACCCACGCTACAAGGAGAACTTTATGTCTCTTATTCCCGAGGCGGAGAGGTCAGCCAAAATGCAGCAGTTCCGGAAGGCCATAGTCACGGAAGTAGGCAAAGCATTCCCTTCACAAAACGCTAGCGTCATAATTGTAACACTATTAGTTAAAAGAAAGGGATAAAATGTAAAAAAAAACAAAATAAGGCATGACTTTTTTTTAACATCACATTTATTTTTTTTAGATTTAACCAAAGAATGTGCACATTTGTTATAATAAACAAGTGAAAAATGTTGAAAATCAGTCATCCAAAGGTGTGTGAAAAAAATATATACATATATGGTACCAATAAAAATGTCACTTTGTCTTGCAAAGAATGCAGCCCCCCAAATTATTTTTTTCCTCTGTGCGGCCCATACACCCAGCCAAGTTTGAGACCCCCTGCCTTACACTAGATAGATATTATGTTCATTCCCCATCTATCTTGCTCAGGAGAGCATCTCCCTCCCCCGGCACCAAGAGCAGCTCATACTGAATTGTTACATTGACTAGTAACACTGCACACAGAAATGCACCTTAATATTCCACTGTTAACCCTTTCCTCCCAGCAGTAACACACAACTCCTCACCTTGATATCATGGTGATTTATGGTCAGAATGACTTCAATGCGATCAGTGATTTCTATTCTAGCTCTGCTCACATAGATTTTATATCCACACTCAACTATAGGCCGTTCTTCATATTTTGGGGGCTTTTAGTCAGATATACTAGTTTGTGCCTGTATAGTATTGGTGTAGATGGGAGTGTAGGGCATGGGTTACATGGCACTGTGGTGGGATACTGATGGGAGGTATTGGTGCTGTGTTTGATGCTTCTACTGGGTATTTTCCTACAAATACTGGAACAGCTCACTGCTTAGAATGATCCTTCCCAGCTCTATAATATATTATATATACCCCACAATGCAGGCTCACACACACATTTGTCTCAAGTGTGTTGTAGGGACACAGATACAGTCTTGGTCATGTGACTAAAGGCTACTTTACACACTGCGATATCGGTCCCGATATCGCTAGTGTGGGTACCCGCCCCCATCTGTTGCGTGACACGGGTAAATCGCTGCCCATGCCGCACAACACCGACCAGACCCGTGACACATACTTACCTGCCCGGCGACGTCGCTGTGACCGGCGAACCGCCTCCTTTCTAAGGGGGCGGTCCGTGCGGCGTCACAGCGACGTCACTGAGCGACCGCCCAATAGCAGCGGAGGGGCGGAGATGAGTGGCCGGAACATCCCGCCCACCTCCTTCCTTCCTCATAGCGGCTGGGAGGCAGGTAAGGAGAGGTTCCTCGTTTCTGCGGTGTCACACGGAGTGATGTGTGCTGCCGCAGGAGCGACGAACTACATCGTTACTGCTGCAGTAACGATAATCGAGAATGGAGACCCATGTCACCGATGAGCGATTTTGCACGTTTTTGCAACGATGCAAAATCGCTCATCGGTGTCACACGCAGCAACATCGCTAATGCGGCCGGATGTGCGTCACAAATTCCGTGACCCCAACGACTCCGCATTAGCGATGTCGCAGCGTGTAAAGCCCCCTTTAGTGGGAGTGGTGTACAGGGTCTTAGCAGTAAAGAGTATTCCATATTTCTGCCAGATACCCACAGAGATATTGAAATCTGAAAAAAGAGACTTCTGCTCATTGAAGGTAAGAACTGCTCACATAGCGTTCAACTCCACAGCAAACGAGTGCTCTAGCACTGGCATCTCAGCAGGGATATTCCCCTACTACACATGTGTGTCTGGGTCGCTGTGACAGTTTACAGGACATAACTCAGGGCACCTAGACAAAAGGCAGAGGGACTACTTTCTATTTCTGGTGTAGAGCTTAGTACAATATATATATATATATATATACTATTACATGTGACACATGTACCTTGTATTACCATTATTCGCTGTATATGAACCCCTTTTCTCCGGGCATTATTTGTCTATAGCATTTTTCACGAACCTGAGGCAACTGAGAACCCTTCAGTGAAGGAATTCCACTAACCCTCACAATACCAACCAGGGGCCTCCCTGCAGTAACTCAGGTAGTTGTACCCATTCTCTTTCCGCATTCTATGTGTTCTTCTTCTTTCTTCTTTTTTTTCTTTTTTCTTCTTTTTATTTCTATCATGTAGTTCAGGGGTTTATAGATATATGTCCTGCATCTCATATTTCCTTTAGTGGTGCTTCTTACCCATTCTCATATCATTTACCCTAGTATTTCATGATCCTGAGGCGACTGAGAACCCTTTAATAAAGGAATCCTTTTTCACCTGAATTGTCAAGTGATACTTACCAGTGACTATCACGTAATGTTACAGGTAGTTCCATTTTCTTCCTCTTCTTTCTCTCCTTTCTTCTTTGTCACACGGTCCATTGTGTTATAGCCCACGTGTCATGATAACACTTGTACCATCTTTTCATTTAGATTCCACCTACAATTATTTACCGATTCCAGTTCTGGAATAGGCTTTCATCATCTACTCACTAGAATTCTCAAGTGCATAAGGTACTGAGACATATACATGTTCACACCATTATAAAGAACAAAGTATAAACATTGAGGTTTTTCTCACACCCATGTTCCTGTGTTCTTTGATATGATATGTGTTCATTTCCTTCACTATATAGGATTGCAAGTTTTCCATTTGTACCTTAATGGCAATGACGCTATACAATTGAACACATATCATCCTGTTATCCATATAGGTGTGTATTTACCTGCTTGACTATTTTTGGTTGTTTGATCCAGAATGTTTCTCCAGATAGGTCATGTGGAAATTTTCTTTCCTCAGTACAAATGTTTTCACTATGGCTTTGGAAAAATTTTTTGTATGTGCCTCATGGTCATTTGACCCATTGTACTCTCAAGTAGCAATATATTGTACTGTTATGTTGTACTATGTACTAATTACGTGTTTATATGGTTTTGTAACCCTTTATGATCTTAGATAACTTTATCCTTGATAAAGACCTAAAAACAAGGTCGAAACGTTGGATGAATTATCCTTTTGCACAAATAAAGAATTTTCAGCATTCCAAGAGTTCTTTTCTTACGTTATTAATCACTATAGTGTGCCAGAGCTATTTCTTTTGAATTGACTCTTATTTTTTCTGAGCACCTGCTATATACACAGTGAGCCAGACATATTCAATTTTCATTCAGAAGGCAGAGGGAAGCCTTAGCAGCTGAGCATATATCTTTGCTTGTGAGCATTAGAACAGGCCGGCGATTACAGGGTAACATGAAAAATGTCCAGCTTGCATTATGACTAGAACATGACAATATCCTTTTAAGTACTAACCTATGATGCGTTCCTAAGCAGTTGATGTTATATGTTCTACATTTCATTTTCTGCATACTTTACAAGTAGTAGAATTTGCTTTGATATAGGCAACTGGATTTTCACAATGAAAAGGCAAAGGATAACGCCCGAAAAAGACGCCATACATTATGTCAGTGCCATCACTGACAAACCTGGATTGACCATGAAATACGGTATGGAGAGCTGTTGTCATCGTATTAGATAGATAAGAATGATTATATGTATTGTAGAAATGTCTCCTATCATGTTCCCTAATTTTTTATTATGTCCACATCCTGGTCCCCATCTTGGACATCATAACAAACGTGCACTTTTTTGTTTAATTTACACATTGGACCATAGGAAAAATGACACTACAGCTACAGAGGTGACCGTCTGATAGCCCAGCTCGACTATCCATCTCTACTGAAGACCCTTTCAGCTTTTTGAGAGTTGGGTGGAGGACATCATCTCTGAAAATAGGGTCCCACAGCTGCACCCCATCAGTGTGAGCAGGACTCTTAGGACTCTTAGAAGAGTCAATGCTCTGAGACCATGGGGGGCGCTTAGCCCCCTCTCTTCGTCACTGAGGATGATTTCATTTTTCAGGGATTAGAGAGGGTGGTCCTTGTGGTGGACTGCAGGTATGGAGAGCTGTTGTCATCGTATTAAATAGATAAGAATGATTATATGTATTGTAGAAATGTCTCCTATCATGTTCCCTAATTTTTTATTATGTCCACATCCTGGTCCCCATCTTGGACATCATAACAAACGTGCACTTTTTTGTTTAATTTACACATTGGACCATAGGAAAAATGACACTACAGCTACAGAGGTGACCGTCTGATAGCCCAGCTCGACTATCCATCTCTACTGAAGACCCTTTCAGCTATTTGAGAGTTGGGTGGAGAACATCATCTCTGAAAATAGGGTCCCACAGCTGCACCCCATCAGTGTGAGCAGGACTCTTAGGACTCTTAGAAGAGTCAATGCTCTGAGACCATGGGGGGCGCTTAGCCCCCTCTCTTCGTCACTGAGGATGATTTCACTTTTCAGGGAATAGAGAGGGTGGTCCTTGTGGTGGACTGCAGGCATGGAGAGCTGTTGTCATCGTATTAGATAGATAAGAATGATTATATGTATTGTAGAAATGTCTCCTATCATGTTCCCTATTTTTTTATTATGTCCACATCCTGGTCCCCATCTTGGACATCATAACAAACGTGCACTTTTTTGTTTAATTTACACATTGGACCATAGGAAAAATGACACTACAGCTACAGAGGTGACCGTCTGATAGCCCAGCTCGACTATCCATCTCTACTGAAGACCCTTTCAGCTTTTTGAGAGTTGGGTGGAGGACATCATCTCTGAAAATAGGGTCCCACAGCTTCACCCCATCAGTGTGAGCAGGACTCTTAGGACTCTTAGAAGAGTCAATGCTCTGGTACCATGGGGGGCGCTTGGCCCCCTCTCTTCGTCACTGAGGATGATTTCATTTTTCAGGGATTAGAGAGGGTGGTCCTTGTGGTGGACTGCAGGTATGGAGAGCTGTTGTCATCGTATTAGATAGATAAGAATGATTATATGTATTGTAGAAATGTCTCCTATCATGTTCCCTAATTTTTTATTATGTCCACATCCTGGTCCCCATCTTGGACATCATAACAAACGTGCACTTTTTTGTTTAATTTACACATTAGACCATAGGAAAAATGACACTACAGCTACAGAGGTGACCGTCTGATAGCCCAGCTCGACTATCCATCTCTACTGAAGACCCTTTCAGCTTTTTGAGAGTTGGGTGGAGGACATCATCTCTGAAAATAGGGTCCCACAGCTGCACCCCATCAGTGTGAGCAGGACTCTTAGGACTCTTAGAAGAGTTAATGCTCTGAGACCATGGGGGCGCTTAGCCCCCTCTCTTCGTCACTGAGGATGATTTCATTTTTCAGGGATTAGAGAGGGTGGTCCTTGTGGTGGACTGCAGGTATGGAGAGCTGTTGTCATCGTATTAGATAGATAAGAATGATTATATGTATTGTAGAAATGTCTCCTATCATGTTCCCTAATTTTTTATTATGTCCACATCCTGGTCCCCATCTTGGACATCATAACAAACGTGCACTTTTTTGTTTAATTTACACATTGGACCATAGGGAAAATGACACTACAGCTACAGAGGTGACCGTCTGATAGCCCAGCTCGACTATCCATCTCTACTGAAGACCCTTTCAGCTTTTTGAGAGTTGGGTGGAGGACATCATCTCTGAAAATAGGGTCCCACAGCTGCACCCCATCAGTGTGAGCAGGACTCTTAGGACTCTTAGAAGAGTCAATGCTCTGAGACCATTGGGGGCACTTAGCCCCCTCTCTTCATCACTGAGGATGATTTCATTTTTCAGGGATTAGAGAGGGTGGTCCTTGTGGTGGACTGCAGATATGGAGAGCTGTTATCATCGTATTAGATAGATAAGAATGATTATATGTATTGTAGAAATGTCTCCTATCATGTTCCCTAATTTTTTATTATGTCCACATCCTGGTCCCCATCTTGGACATCATAACAAACGTGCACTTTTTTGTTTAATTTACACATTGGACCATAGGAAAAATGACACTACAGCTACAGAGGTGACCATCTGATAGCCCAGCTCGACTATCCATCTCTACTGAAGACCCTTTCAGCTTTTTGAGAGTTGGGTGGAGGACATCATCTCTGAAAATAGGGTCCCACAGCTGCACCCCATCAGTGTGAGCAGGACTCTTAGGACTCTTAGAAGAGTCAATGCTCTGAGACCATGGGGGGCGCTTAGCCCCCTCTCTTCGTCACTGAGGATGATTTCATTTTTCAGGGATTAGAGAGGGTGGTCCTTGTGGTGGACTGCAGGTATGGAGAGCTGTTGTCATCGTATTAAATAGATAAGAATGATTATATGTATTGTAGAAATGTCTCCTATCATGTTCCCTAATTTTTTATTATGTCCACATCCTGGTCCCCATCTTGGACATCATAACAAACGTGCACTTTTTTGTTTAATTTACACATTGGACCATAGGAAAAATGACACTACAGCTACAGAGGTGACCGTCTGATAGCCCAGCTCGACTATCCATCTCTACTGAAGACCCTTTCAGCTTTTTGAGAGTTGGGTGGAGAACATCATCTCTGAAAATAGGGTCCCACAACTGCACCCCATCAGTGTGAGCAGGACTCTTAGGACTCTTAGAAGAGTCAATGCTCTGAGACCATGGGGGGCGCTTAGCCCCCTCTCTTCGTCACTGAGGATGATTTCACTTTTCAGGGAATAGAGAGGGTGGTCCTTGTGGTGGACTGCAGGTATGGAGAGCTGTTGTCATCGTATTAGATAGATAAGAATGATTATATGTATTGTAGAAATGTCTCCTATCATGTTCCCTATTTTTTTATTATGTCCACATCCTGGTCCCCATCTTGGAAATAATAACAAACGTGCACTTTTTTGTTTTATTTACACATTGGACCATAGGAAAAATGACACTACAGCTACAGAGGTGACCGTCTGATAGCCCAGCTCGACTATCCATCTCTACTGAAGACCCTTTCAGCTTTTTGAGAGTTGGGTGGAGGACATCATCTCTGAAAATAGGGTCCCACAGCTGCACCCCATCAGTGTGAGCAGGAATCTTAGGACTCTTAGAAGAGTCAATGTTCTGAGACCATGGGGGGCGCTTAGCCCCCTCTCTTCGTCACTGAGGATGATTTCATTTTTCAGGGATTAGAGAGATCGGTCCTTGTGGTGGACTGCAGGTATGGAGAGCTGTTGTGATCGTATTAGATAGATAAGAATGATTATATGTATTGTAGAAATGTCTCCTATCATGTTCCCTAATTTTTTATTATGTCCACATCCTGGTCCCCATCTTGAACATCATAACAAACGTGCACTTTTTTGTTTAATTTACACATTGGACCATAGGAAAAATGACACTACAGCTACAGAGGTGACCGTCTGATAGCCCAGCTCGACTATCCATCTCTACTGAAGACCCTTTCAGCTTTTTGAGAGTTGGGTGGAGGACATCATCTCTGAAAATAGGGTCCCACAGCTGCACCCCATCAGTGTAAGCAGGACTCTTAGGACTCTTAGAAGAGTCAATGCTCTAAAACCATGGGGGGCGCTTAGCCCCCTCTCTTCGTCCCTGAGGATGATTTCATTTTTCAGGGATTAGAGAGGGTGGTCCTTGTGGTGGACTGCAGGTATGGAGAGCTGTTGTCATCGTATTAGATAGATAAGAATGATTATATGTATTGTAGAAATGTCTCCTATCATGTTCCCTAATTTCTTATTATGTCCACATCCTGGTCCCCATCTTGGACATCATAACAAACGTGCACTTTTTTGTTTAATTTACACATTGGACCATAGGAAAAATGACACTACAGCTACAGAGGTGACCGTCTGATAGCCCAGCTCGACTATCCATCTCTACTGAAGACCCTTTCAGCTTTTTGAGAGTTGGGTGGAGGACATCATCTCTGAAAATAGGGTCCCACAGCTTCACCCCATCAATGTGAGCAGGACTCTTAGGACTCTTAGAAGAGTTAATGCTCTGGTACCATGGGGGGCGCTTGGCCCCCTCTCTTCGTCACTGAGGATGATTTCATTTTTCAGGGATTAGAGAGGGTGGTCCTTGTGGTGGACTGCAGGTATGGAGAGCTGTTGTCATCGTATTAGATAGATAAGAATGATTATATGTATTGTAGAAATGTCTCCTATCATGTTCCCTAATTTTTTATTATGTCCACATCCTGGTCCCCATCTTGGACATCATAACAAACGTGCACTTTTTTGTTTAATTTACACATTGGACCATAGGAAAAATGACACTACAGCTACAGAGGTGACCGTCTGATAGCCCAGCTCGACTATCCATCTCTACTGAAGACCCTTTCAGCTTTTTGAGAGTTGGGTGGAGGACATCATCTCTGAAAATAGGGTCCCACAGCTGCACCCCATCAGTGTGAGCAGGACTCTTAGGACTCTTAGAAGAGTTAATGCTCTGAGACCATGGGGGCGCTTAGCCCTCTCTCTTCGTCACTGAGGATGATTTCATTTTTCAGGGATTAGAGAGGGTGGTCCTTGTGGTGGACTGCAGGTATGGAGAGCTGTTGTCATCGTATTAGATAGATAAGAATGATCATATGTATTGTAGAAATGTCTCCTATCATGTTCCCTAATTTTTTATTATGTCCACATCCTGGTCCCCATCTTGGACATCATAACAAACGTGCACTTTTTTGTTTAATTTACACATTGGACCATAGGAAAAATGACACTACAGCTACAGAGGTGACCGTCTGATAGCCCAGCTCGACTATCCATCTCTACTGAAGACCCTTTCAGCTTTTTGAGAGTTGGGTGGAGGACATCATCTCTGAAAATAGGGTCCCACAGCTGCACCCCATCAGTGTGAGCAGGACTCTTAGGACTCTTAGAAAAGTCAATGCTCTGAGACCATTGGGGGCACTTAGCCCCCTCTCTTCGTCACTGAGGATGATTTCATTTTTCAGGGATTAGAGAGGGTGGTCCTTGTGGTGGACTGCAGGTATGGAGAGCTGTTATCATCGTATTAGATAGATAAGAATGATTATATGTATTGTAGAAATGTCTCCTATCATGTTCCCTAATTTTTTATTATGTCCACATCCTGGTCCCCATCTTGGACATCATAACAAACGTGCACTTTTTTGTTTAATTTACACATTGGACCATAGGAAAAATGACACTACAGCTACAGAGGTGACCGTCTGATAGCCCAGCTCGACAATCCATCTCTACTGAAGACCCTTTCAGCTTTTTGAGAGTTGGGTGGAGGACATCATCTCTGAAAATAGGGTCCCACAGCTGCACCCCATCAGTGTGAGCAGGACTCTTAGGACTCTTAGAAGAGTCAATGCTCTGAGACCATGGGGGACGCTTAGCCCCCTCTCTTCGTCACTGAGGATGATTTCACTTTTCAGGGAATAGAGAGGGTGGTCCTTGTGGTGGACTGCAGGTATGGAGAGCTGTTGTCATCGTATTAGATAGATAAGAATGATTATATGTATTGTAGAAATGTCTCCTATCATGTTCCCTATTTTTTTATTATGTCCACATCCTGGTCCCCATCTTGGAAATCATAACAAACGTGCACTTTTTTGTTTAATTTACACATTGGACAATAGGAAAAATGACACTACAGCTACAGAGGTGACCGTCTGATAGCCCAGCTCGACTATCCATCTCTACTGAAGACCCTTTCAGCTTTTTGAGAGTTGGGTGGAGGACATCATCTCTGAAAATAGGGTCCCACAGCTGCACCCCATCAGTGTGAGCAGGACTCTTAGGACTCTTAGAAGAGTCAATGTTTTGAGACCATGGGGGGCGCTTAGCCCCCTCTCTTCGTCACTGAGGATGATTTCATTTTTCAGGGATTAGAGAGAGTGGTCCTTGTGGTGGACTGCAGGTATGGAGAGCTGTTGTCATCGTATTAGATAGATAAGAATGATTATATGTATTGTAGAAATGTCTCCTATCATGTTCCCTAATTTTTTATTATGTCCACATCCTGGTCCCCATCTTGGACATCATAACAAACGTGCACTTTTTTGTTTAATTTACACATTGGACCATAGGAAAAATGACACTACAGCTACAGAGGTGACCGTCTGATAGCCCAGCTCGACTATCCATCTCTACTGAAGACCCTTTCAGCTTTTTGAGAGTTGGGTGGAGGACATCATCTCTGAAAATAGGGTCCCACAGCTGCACCCCATCAGTGTGAGCAGGACTCTTAGGACTCTTAGAAGAGTTAATGCTCTGAGACCATGGGGGCGCTTAGCCCCCTCTCTTCGTCACTGAGGATGATTTCATTTTTCAGGGATTAGAGAGGGTGGTCCTTGTGGTGGACTGCAGGTATGGAGAGCTGTTGTCATCGTATTAGATAGATAAGAATGATTATATGTATTGTAGAAATGTCTCCTATCATGTTCCCTAATTTTTTATTATGTCCACATCCTGGTCCCCATCTTGGACATCATAACAAACGTGCACTTTTTTGTTTAATTTACACATTGGACCATAGGAAAAATGACACTACAGCTACAGAGGTGACCGTCTGATAGCCCAGCTCGACTATCCATCTCTACTGAAGACCCTTTCAGCTTTTTGAGAGTTGGGTGGAGGACATCATCTCTGAAAATAGGGTCCCACAGGTGCACCCCATCAGTGTGAGCAGGACTCTTAGGACTCTTAGAAGAGTCAATGCTCTGAGACCATTGGGGGCACTTAGCCCCCTCTCTTCATCACTGAGGATGATTTCATTTTTCAGGGATTAGAGAGGGTGGTCCTTGTGGTGGACTGCAGATATGGAGAGCTGTTATCATCGTATTAGATAGATAAGAATGATTATATGTATTGTAGAAATGTCTCCTATCATGTTCCCTAATTTTTTATTATGTCCACATCCTGGTCCCCATCTTGGACATCATAACAAACGTGCACTTTTTTGTTTAATTTACACATTGGACCATAGGAAAAATGACACTACAGCTACAGAGGTGACCGTCTGATAGCCCAGCTCGACTATCCATCTCTACTGAAGACCCTTTCAGCTTTTTGAGAGTTGGGTGGAGGACATCATCTCTGAAAATAGGGTCCCACAGCTGCACCCCATCAGTGTGAGCAGGACTCTTAGGACTCTTAGAAAAGTCAATGCTCTGAGACCATTGGGGGCACTTAGCCCCCTCTCTTCGTCACTGAGGATGATTTCATTTTTCAGGGATTAGAGAGGGTGGTCCTTGTGGTGGACTGCAGGTATGGAGAGCTGTTATCATCGTATTAGATAGATAAGAATGATTATATGTATTGTAGAAATGTCTCCTATCATGTTCCCTAATTTTTTATTATGTCCACATCCTGGTCCCCATCTTGGACATCATAACAAACGTGCACTTTTTTGTTTAATTTACACATTGGACCATAGGAAAAATGACACTACAGCTACAGAGGTGACCGTCTGATAGCCCAGCTCGACAATCCATCTCTACTGAAGACCCTTTCAGCTTTTTGAGAGTTGGGTGGAGGACATCATCTCTGAAAATAGGGTCCCACAGCTGCACCCCATCAGTGTGAGCAGGACTCTTAGGACTCTTAGAAGAGTCAATGCTCTGAGACCATGGGGGGCGCTTAGCCCCCTCTCTTCGTCACTGAGGATGATTTCATTTTTCAGGGATTAGAGAGGGTGGTCCTTGTGGTGGACTGCAGGTATGGAGAGCTGTTGTCATCGTATTAAATAGATAAGAATGATTATATGTATTGTAGAAATGTCTCCTATCATGTTCCCTAATTTTTTATTATGTCCACATCCTGGTCCCCATCTTGGACATCATAACAAATGTGCACTTTTTTGTTTAATTTACACATTGGACCATAGGAAAAATGACACTACAGCTACAGAGGTGACCGTCTGATAGCCCAGCTCGACTATCCATCTCTACTGAAGACCCTTTCAGCTTTTTGAGAGTTTGGTGGAGAACATCATCTCTGAAAATAGGGTCCCACAGCTGCACCCCATCAGTGTGAGCAGGACTCTTAGGACTCTTAGAAGAGTCAATGCTCTGAGACCATGGGGGGCGCTTAGCCCCCTCTCTTCGTCACTGAGGATATTTTCACTTTTCAGGGAATAGAGAGGGTGGTCCTTGTGGTGGACTGCAGGTATGGAGAGCTGTTGTCATCGTATTAGATAGATAAGAATGATTATATGTATTGTAGAAATGTCTCCTATCATGTTCCCTATTTTTTTATTATGTCCACATCCTGGTCCCCATCTTGGAAATCATAACAAACGTGCACTTTTTTGTTTAATTTACACATTGGACCATAGGAAAAATGACACTACAGCTACAGAGGTGACCGTCTGATAGCCCAGCTCGACTATCCATCTCTACTGAAGACCCTTTCAGCTTTTTGAGAGTTGGGTGGAGGACATCATCTCTGAAAATAGGGTCCCACAGCTGCACCCCATCAGTGTGAGCAGGACTCTTAGGACTCTTAGAAGAGTCAATGTTTTGAGACCATGGGGGGCGCTTAGCCCCCTCTCTTCGTCACTGAGGATGATTTCATTTTTCAGGGATTAGAGAGAGTGGTCCTTGTGGTGGACTGCAGGTATGGAGAGCTGTTGTCATCGTATTAGATAGATAAGAATGATTATATGTATTGTAGAAATGTCTCCTATCATGTTCCCTAATTTTTTATTATGTCCACATCCTGGTCCCCATCTTGGACATCATAACAAACGTGCACTTTTTTGTTTAATTTACACATTGGACCATAGGAAAAATGACACTACAGCTACAGAGGTGACCGTCTGATAGCCCAGCTCGACTATCCATCTCTACTGAAGACCCTTTCAGCTTTTTGAGAGTTGGGTGGAGGACATCATCTCTGAAAATAGGGTCCCACAGCTGCACCCCATCAGTGTGAGCAGGACTCTTAGGACTCTTAGAAGAGTTAATGCTCTGAGACCATGGGGGCGCTTAGCCCCCTCTCTTCGTCACTGAGGATGATTTCATTTTTCAGGGATTAGAGAGGGTGGTCCTTGTGGTGGACTGCAGGTATGGAGAGCTGTTGTCATCGTATTAGATAGATAAGAATGATTATATGTATTGTAGAAATGTCTCCTATCATGTTCCCTAATTTTTTATTATGTCCACATCCTGGTCCCCATCTTGGACATCATAACAAACGTGCACTTTTTTGTTTAATTTACACATTGGACCATAGGAAAAATGACACTACAGCTACAGAGGTGACCGTCTGATAGCCCAGCTCGACTATCCATCTCTACTGAAGACCCTTTCAGCTTTTTGAGAGTTGGGTGGAGGACATCATCTCTGAAAATAGGGTCCCACAGCTGCACCCCATCAGTGTGAGCAGGACTCTTAGGACTCTTAGAAGAGTCAATGCTCTGAGACCATTGGGGGCACTTAGCCCCCTCTCTTCATCACTGAGGATGATTTCATTTTTCAGGGATTAGAGAGGGTGGTCCTTGTGGTGGACTGCAGATATGGAGAGCTGTTATCATCGTATTAGATAGATAAGAATGATTATATGTATTGTAGAAATGTCTCCTATCATGTTCCCTAATTTTTTATTATGTCCACATCCTGGTCCCCATCTTGGACATCATAACAAACGTGCACTTTTTTGTTTAATTTACACATTGGACCATAGGAAAAATGACACTACAGCTACAGAGGTGACCGTCTGATAGCCCAGCTCGACTATCCATCTCTACTGAAGAACCTTTCAGCTTTTTGAGAGTTGGGTGGAGGACATCATCTCTGAAAATAGGGTCCCACAGCTGCACCCCATCAGTGTGAGCAGGACTCTTAGGACTCTTAGAAGAGTCAATGCTCTGAGACCATGGGGGGCGCTTAGCCCCCTCTCTTCGTCACTGAGGATGATTTCATTTTTCAGGGATTAGAGAGGGTGGTCCTTGTAGTGGACTGCAGGTATGGAGAGCTGTTGTCATCGTATTAAATAGATAAGAATGATTATATGTATTGTAATTGTCTCTCCAGTAAAGGAGACAAACTCTAGCACAGCGCCACCTATTGGAAGTAGCGATCCTAAAAGTCACAAGTGGATTTTCGACAATCCTTTGCAATATGACTCAGGATATATAAGCCAGATCAGAATCCCAATTTGCAGACACGGTGTTTCGGGGTGCTTGCCCCTCGTCAGTGCAAAGTATGGGGGTGTCTGATCTGGCTCATGAGAAAGCTATGTGGGGACCACGGGGGAACACTATTCTCCTTAAGGAGACTTTGCAAGCCAGTCTGGCTGCCAGGTAAGGGGACTTATAGCTGCAATGCCCCTCTGGGAAATATTCAAATTGTCTCTCCAGTAAAGGAGACAAACTCTAGCACAGCGCCACCTATTGGAAGTAGCGATCCTAAAAGTCACAAGTGGATTTTCGACAATCCTTTGCAATATGACTCAGGATATATAAGCCAGATCAGAATCCCAATTTGCAGACACGGTGTTTCGGGGTGCTTGCCCCTCGTCAGTGCAAAGTATGGGGGTGTCTGATCTGGCTCATGAGAAAGCTATGTGGGGACCACGGGGGAACACTATTCTCCTTAAGGAGACTTTGCAAGCCAGTCTGGCTGCCAGGTAAGGGGACTTATAGCTGCAATGCCCCTCTGGGAAATATTCAAATTGTCTCTCCAGTAAAGGAGACATATATGTATGTATATATCTATATGTATTGTAGAAATGTCTCCTATCATGTTCCCTAATTTTTTATTATGTCCACATCCTGGTCCCCATCTTGGACATCATAACAAACGTGCACTTTTTTGTTTAATTTACACATTGGACCATAGGAAAAATGACACTACAGCTACAGAGGTGACCGTCTGATAGCCCAGCTCGACTATCCATCTCTACTGAAGACCCTTTCAGCTTTTTGAGAGTTGGGTGGAGAACATCATCTCTGAAAATAGGGTCCCACAGCTGCACCCCATCAGTGTGAGCAGGACTCTTAGGACTCTTAGAAGAGTCAATGCTCTGAGACCATGGGGGGCGCTTAGCCCCCTCTCCTCGTCACTGAGGATGATTTCACTTTTCAGGGAATAGAGAGGGTGGTCCTTGTGGTGGACTGCAGGTATGGAGAGCTGTTGTCATCGTATTAGATAGATAAGAATGATTATATGTATTGTAGAAATGTCTCCTATCATGTTCCCTATTTTTTTATTATGTCCACATCCTGGTCCCCATCTTGGAAATCATAACAAACGTGCACTTTTTTGTTTAATTTACAAATTGGACCATAGGAAAAATGACACTACAGCTACAGAGGTGACCGTCTGATAGCCCAGCTCGACTATCCATCTCAACTGAAGACCCTTTCAGCTTTTTGAGAGTTGGGTGGAGGACATCATCTCTGAAAATAGGGTCCCACAGCTGCACCCCATCAGTGTGAGCAGGAATCTTAGGACTCTTAGAAGAGTCAATGCTCTGAGACCATGGGGGGCGCTTAGCCCCCTCTCTTCGTCACTGAGGATGATTTCATTTTTCAGGGATTAGAGAGAGTGGTCCTTGTGGTGGACTGCAGGTATGGAGAGCTGTTGTGATCGTATTAGATAGATAAGAATGATTATATGTATTGTAGAAATGTCTCCTATCATGTTCCCTAATTTTTTATTATGTCCACATCCTGGTCCCCATCTTGAACATCATAACAAACGTGCACTTTTTTGTTTAATTTACACATTGGACCATAGGAAAAATGACACTACAGCTACAGAGGTGACCGTCTGATAGCCCAGCTCGACTATCCATCTCTACTGAAGACCCTTTCAGCTTTTTGAGAGTTGGGTGGAGGACATCATCTCTGAAAATAGGGTCCCACAGCTTCACCCCATCAGTGTGAGCAGGACTCTTAGGACTCTTAGAAGAGTCAATGCTCTGGTACCATGGGGGGCGCTTGGCCCCCTCTCTTCGTCACTGAGGATGATTTCATTTTTCAGGGATTAGAGAGGGTGGTCCTTGTGGTGGACTGCAGGTATGGAGAGCTGTTGTCATCATATTAGATAGATAAGAATGATTATATGTATTGTAGAAATGTCTCCTATCATGTTCCCTAATTTTTTATTATGTCCACATCCTGGTCCCCATCTTGGACATCATAACAAACGTGCACTTTTTTGTTTAATTTACACATTGGACCATAGGAAAAATGACACTACAGCTACAGAGGTGACCGTCTGATAGCCCAGCTCGACTATCCATCTCTACTGAAGACCCTTTCAGCATTTTGAGAGTTGGGTGGAGGACATCATCTCTGAAAATAGGGTCCCACAGCTGCACCCCATCAGTGTGAGCAGGACTCTTAGGACTCTTAGAAGAGTCAATGCTCTGAGACCATTGGGTGCACTTAGCCCCCTCTCTTCGTCACTGAGGATGATTTCAGTTTTCAGGGATTAGAGAGGGTGGTCCTTGTGGTGGACTGCAGGTATGGAGAGCTGTTATCATCGTATTAGATAGATAAGAATGATTATATGTATTGTAGAAATGTCTCCTATCATGTTCCCTAATTTTTTATTATGTCCACATCCTGGTCCCCATCTTGGACATCATAACAAACGTGCACTTTTTTGTTTAATTTACACATTGGACCATAGGAAAAATGACACTACAGCTACAGAGGTGACCGTCTGATAGCCCAGCTCGACTATCCATCTCTACTGAAGACCCTTTAAGCTTTTTGAGAGTTGGGTGGAGGACATCATCTCTGAAAATAGGGTCCCACAGCTTCACCCCATCAGTGTGAGCAGGACTCTTAGGACTCTTAGAAGAGTCAATGCTCTGGTACCATGGGGGGCGCTTGGCCCCCTCTCTTCGTCACTGAGGATGATTTCATTTTTCAGGGATTAGAGAGGGTGGTCCTTGTGGTGGACTGCAGGTATGGAGAGCTGTTGTCATCGTATTAGATAGATAAGAATGATTATATGTATTGTAGAAATGTCTCCTATCATGTTCCCTAATTTTTTATTATGTCCACATCCTGGTCCCCATCTTGGACATCATAACAAACGTGCACTTTTTTGTTTAATTTACACATTGGACCATAGGAAAAATGACACTACAGCTACAGAGGTGACCGTCTGATAGCCCAGCTCGACTATCCATCTCTACTGAAGACCCTTTCAGCTTTTTGAGAGTTGGGTGGAGGACATCATCTCTGAAAATAGGGTCCCACAGCTGCACCCCATCAGTGTGAGCAGGACTCTTAGGACTCTTAGAAGAGTCAATGCTCTGAGACCATTGGGGGCACTTAGCCCCCTCTCTTCGTCACTGAGGATGATTTCATTTTTCAGGGATTAGAGAGGGTGGTCCTTGTAGTGGACTGCAGGTATGGAGAGCTGTTGTCATCGTATTAAATAGATAAGAATGATTATATGTATTGTAGAAATGTCTCCTATCATGTTCCCTAATTTTTTATTATGTCCACATCCTGGTCCCCATCTTGGACATCATAACAAACGTGCACTTTTTTGTTTAATTTACACATTGGACCATAGGAAAAATGACACTACAGCTACAGAGGTGACCGTCTGATAGCCCAGCTCGACAATCCATCTCTACTGAAGACCCTTTCAGCTTTTTGAGAGTTGGGTGGAGGACATCATCTCTGAAAATAGGGTCCCACAGCTGCACCCCATCAGTGTGAGCAGGACTCTTAGGACTCTTAGAAGAGTCAATGCTCTGAGACCATGGGGGGCGCTTTGCCCCCTCTCTTCGTCACTGAGGATGATTTCATTTTTCAGGGATTAGAGAGGGTGGTCCTTGTGGTGGACTGCAGGTATGGAGAGCTGTTGTCATCGTATTAAATAGATAAGAATGATTATATGTATTGTAGAAATGTCTCCTATCATGTTCCCTATTTTTTTATTATGTCCACATCCTGGTCCCCATCTTGGACATCATAACAAACGTGCACTTTTTTGTTTAATTTACACATTGGACCATAGGAAAAATGACACTACAGCTACAGAGGTGACCGTCTGATAGCCCAGCTCGACTATCCATCTCTACTGAAGACCCTTTCAGCTTTTTGAGAGTTGGGTGGAGAACATCATCTCTGAAATAGGGTCCCACAGCTGCACCCCATCAGTGTGAGCAGGACTCTTAGGACTCTTAGAAGAGTCAATGCTCTGAGACCATGGGGGGCGCTTAGCCCCCTCTCTTCGTCACTGAGGATGATTTCACTTTTCAGGGAATAGAGAGGGTGGTCCTTGTGGTGGACTGCAGGTATGGAGAGCTGTTGTCATCGTATTAGATAGATAAGAATGATTATATGTATTGTAGAAATGTCTCCTATCATGTTCCCTATTTTTTTATTATGTCCACATTCTGGTCCCCATCGTGGAAATCATAACAAACGTGCACTTTTTTGTTTAATTTACACATTGGACCATAGGAGAAATGACACTACAGCTACAGAGGTGACCGTCTGGTAGCCCAGCTCGACTATCCATCTCTACTGAAGACCCTTTCAGCTTTTTGAGAGTTGGGTGGAGGACATCATCTCTGAAAATAGGGTCCCACAGCTGCACCCCATGAGTGTGAGCAGGACTCTTAGGACTCTTAGAAGAGTCAATGTTTTGAGACCATGGGGGGCGCTTAGCCCCGTCTCTTCGTCACTGAGGATGATTTCATTTTTCAGGGATTAGAGAGAGTGGTCCTTGTGGTGGACTGCAGGTATGGAGAGCTGTTGTGATCGTATTAGATAGATAAGAATGATTATATGTATTGTAGAAATGTCTCCTATCATGTTCCCTAATTTTTTATTATGTCCACATCCTGGTCCCCATCTTGGAAATCATAACAAACGTGCACTTTTTTGTTTAATTTACACATTGGACCATAGGAAAAATGACACTACAGCTACAGAGGTGACCGTCTGATAGCCCAGCTCGACTATCCATCTCTACTGAAGACCCTTTCAGCTTTTTGAGAGTTGGGTGGAGGACATCATCTCTGAAAATAGGGTCCCACAGCTGCACCCCATCAGTGTGAGCAGGACTCTTAGGACTCTTAGAAGAGTCAATGTTTTGAGACCATGGGGGGCGCTTAGCCCCCTCTCTTCGTCACTGAGGATGATTTCATTTTTCAGGGATTAGAGAGAGTGGTCCTTGTGGTGGACTGCAGGTATGGAGAGCTGTTGTCATCGTATTAGATAGATAAGAATGATTATATGTATTGTAGAAATGTCTCCTATCATGTTCCCTAATTTTTTATTATGTCCACATCCTGGTCCCCATCTTGGACATCATAACAAACGTGCACTTTTTTGTTTAATTTACACATTGGACCATAGGAAAAATGACACTACAGCTACAGAGGTGACCGTCTGATAGCCCAGCTCGACTATCCATCTCTACTGAAGACCCTTTCAGCTTTTTGAGAGTTGGGTGGAGGACATCATCTCTGAAAATAGGGTCCCACAGCTGCACCCCATCAGTGTGAGCAGGACTCTTAGGACTCTTAGAAGAGTTAATGCTCTGAGACCATGGGGGCGCTTAGCCCCCTCTCTTCGTCACTGAGGATGATTTCATTTTTCAGGGATTAGAGAGGGTGGTCCTTGTGGTGGACTGCAGGTATGGAGAGCTGTTGTCATCGTATTAGATAGATAAGAATGATTATATGTATTGTAGAAATGTCTCCTATCATGTTCCCTAATTTTTTATTATGTCCACATCCTGGTCCCCATCTTGGACATCATAACAAACGTGCACTTTTTTGTTTAATTTACACATTGGACCATAGGAAAAATGACACTACAGCTACAGAGGTGACCGTCTGATAGCCCAGCTCGACTATCCATCTCTACTGAAGACCCTTTCAGCTTTTTGAGAGTTGGGTGGAGGACATCATCTCTGAAAATAGGGTCCCACAGCTGCACCCCATCAGTGTGAGCAGGACTCTTAGGACTCTTAGAAGAGTCAATGCTCTGAGACCATTGGGGGCACTTAGCCCCCTCTCTTCATCACTGAGGATGATTTCATTTTTCAGGGATTAGAGAGGGTGGTCCTTGTAGTGGACTGCAGATATGGAGAGCTGTTATCATCGTATTAGATAGATAAGAATGATTATATGTATTGTAGAAATGTCTCCTATCATGTTCCCTAATTTTTTATTATGTCCACATCCTGGTCCCCATCTTGGACATCATAACAAACGTGCACTTTTTTGTTTAATTTACACATTGGACCATAGGAAAAATGACACTACAGCTACAGAGGTGACCGTCTGATAGCCCAGCTCGACTATCCATCTCTACTGAAGAACCTTTCAGCTTTTTGAGAGTTGGGTGGAGGACATCATCTCTGAAAATAGGGTCCCACAGCTGCACCCCATCAGTGTGAGCAGGACTCTTAGGACTCTTAAAAGAGTCAGTGCTCTGAGACCATGGGGGGCGCTTAGCCCCCTCTCTTCGTCACTGAGGATGATTTCATTTTTCAGGGATTAGAGAGGGTGGTCCTTGTAGTGGACTGCAGGTATGGAGAGCTGTTGTCATCGTATTAAATAGATAAGAATGATTATATGTATTGTAGAAATGTCTCCTATCATGTTCCCTATTTTTTTATTATGTCCACATTCTGGTCCCCATCGTGGAAATCATAACAAACGTGCACTTTTTTGTTTAATTTACACATTGGACCATAGGAAAAATGACACTACAGCTACAGAGGTGACCGTCTGGTAGCCCAGCTCGACTATCCATCTCTACTGAAGACCCTTTCAGCTTTTTGAGAGTTGGGTGGAGGACATCATCTCTGAAAATAGGGTCCCACAGCTGCACCCCATGAGTGTGAGCAGGACTCTTAGGACTCTTAGAAGAGTCAATGTTTTGAGACCATGGGGGGCGCTTAGCCCCGTCTCTTCGTCACTGAGGATGATTTCATTTTTCAGGGATTAGAGAGAGTGGTCCTTGTGGTGGACTGCAGGTATGGAGAGCTGTTGTGATCGTATTAGATAGATAAGAATGATTATATGTATTGTAGAAATGTCTCCTATCATGTTCCCTAATTTTTTATTATGTCCACATCCTGGTCCCCATCTTGGAAATCATAACAAACGTGCACTTTTTTGTTTAATTTACACATTGGACCATAGGAAAAATGACACTACAGCTACAGAGGTGACCGTCTGATAGCCCAGCTCGACTATCCATCTCTACTGAAGACCCTTTCAGCTTTTTGAGAGTTGGGTGGAGGACATCATCTCTGAAAATAGGGTCCCACAGCTGCACCCCATCAGTGTGAGCAGGACTCTTAGGACTCTTAGAAGAGTCAATGTTTTGAGACCATGGGGGGCGCTTAGCCCCCTCTCTTCGTCACTGAGGATGATTTCATTTTTCAGGGATTAGAGAGAGTGGTCCTTGTGGTGGACTGCAGGTATGGAGAGCTGTTGTCATCGTATTAGATAGATAAGAATGATTATATGTATTGTAGAAATGTCTCCTATCATGTTCCCTAATTTTTTATTATGTCCACATCCTGGTCCCCATCTTGGACATCATAACAAACGTGCACTTTTTTGTTTAATTTACACATTGGACCATAGGAAAAATGACACTACAGCTACAGAGGTGACCGTCTGATAGCCCAGCTCGACTATCCATCTCTACTGAAGACCCTTTCAGCTTTTTGAAAGTTGGGTGGAGGACATCATCTCTGAAAATAGGGTCCCACAGCTGCACCCCATCAGTGTGAGCAGGACTCTTAGGACTCTTAGAAGAGTTAATGCTCTGAGACCATGGGGGCGATTAGCCCCCTCTCTTCGTCACTGAGGATGATTTCATTTTTCAGGGATTAGAGAGGGTGGTCCTTGTGGTGGACTGCAGGTATGGAGAGCTGTTGTCATCGTATTAGATAGATAAGAATGATTATATGTATTGTAGAAATGTCTCCTATCATGTTCCCTAATTTTTTATTATGTCCACATCCTGGTCCCCATCTTGGACATCATAACAAACGTGCACTTTTTTGTTTAATTTACACATTGGACCATAGGAAAAATGACACTACAGCTACAGAGGTGACCGTCTGATAGCCCAGCTCGACTATCCATCTCTACTGAAGACCCTTTCAGCTTTTTGAGAGTTGGGTGGAGGACATCATCTCTGAAAATAGGGTCCCACAGCTGCACCCCATCAGTGTGAGCAGGACTCTTAGGACTCTTAGAAGAGTCAATGCTCTGAGACCATTGGGGGCACTTAGCCCCCTCTCTTCATCACTGAGGATGATTTCATTTTTCAGGGATTAGAGAGGGTGGTCCTTGTAGTGGACTGCAGATATGGAGAGCTGTTATCATCGTATTAGATAGATAAGAATGATTATATGTATTGTAGAAATGTCTCCTATCATGTTCCCTAATTTTTTATTATGTCCACATCCTGGTCCCCATCTTGGACATCATAACAAACGTGCACTTTTTTGTTTAATTTACACATTGGACCATAGGAAAAATGACACTACAGCTACAGAGGTGACCGTCTGATAGCCCAGCTCGACTATCCATCTCTACTGAAGAACCTTTCAGCTTTTTGAGAGTTGGGTGGAGGACATCATCTCTGAAAATAGGGTCCCACAGCTGCACCCCATCAGTGTGAGCAGGACTCTTAGGACTCTTAAAAGAGTCAGTGCTCTGAGACCATGGGGGGCGCTTAGCCCCCTCTCTTCGTCACTGAGGATGATTTCATTTTTCAGGGATTAGAGAGGGTGGTCCTTGTAGTGGACTGCAGGTATGGAGAGCTGTTGTCATCGTATTAAATAGATAAGAATGATTATATGTATTGTAGAAATGTCTCCTATCATGTTCCCTAATTTTTTATTATGTCCACATCCTGGTCCCCATCTTGGACATCATAACAAACGTGCACTTTTTTGTTTAATTTACACATTGGACCATAGGAAAAATGACACTACAGCTACAGAGGTGACCGTCTGATAGCCCAGCTCGACTATCCATCTCTACTGAAGACCCTTTCAGCTTTTTGAGAGTTGGGTGGAGAACATCATCTCTGAAAATAGGGTCCCACAGCTGCACCTCATCAGTGTGAGCAGGACTCTTAGGACTCTTAGAAGAGTTAATGCTCTGAGACCATGGGGGCGCTTAGCCCCCTCTCTTCGTCACTGAGGATGATTTCATTTTTCAGGGATTAGAGAGGGTGGTCCTTGTGGTGGACTGCAGGTATGGAGAGCTGTTGTCATCGTATTAGATAGATAAGAATGATTATATGTATTGTAGAAATGTCTCCTATCATGTTCCCTAATTTTTTATTATGTCCACATCCTGGTCCCCATCTTGGACATCATAACAAACGTGCACTTTTTTGTTTAATTTACACATTGGACCATAGGAAAAATGACACTACAGCTACAGAGGTGACCGTCTGATAGCCCAGCTCGACTATCCATCTCTACTGAAGACCCTTTCAGCTTTTTGAGAGTTGGGTGGAGGACATCATCTCTGAAAATAGGGTCCCACAGCTGCACCCCATCAGTGTGAGCAGGACTCTTAGGACTCTTAGAAGAGTCAATGCTCTGAGACCATTGGGGGCACTTAGCCCCCTCTCTTCATCACTGAGGATGATTTCATTTTTCAGGGATTAGAGAGGGTGGTCCTTGTAGTGGACTGCAGATATGGAGAGCTGTTATCATCATATTAGATAGATAAGAATGATTATATGTATTGTAGAAATGTCTCCTATCATGTTCCCTAATTTTTTATTATGTCCACATCCTGGTCCCCATCTTGGACATCATAACAAACGTGCACTTTTTTGTTTAATTTACACATTGGACCATAGGAAAAATGACACTACAGCTACAGAGGTGACCGTCTGATAGCCCAGCTCGACTATCCATCTCTACTGAAGAACCTTTCAGCTTTTTGAGAGTTGGGTGGAGGACATCATCTCTGAAAATAGGGTCCCACAGCTGCACCCCATCAGTGTGAGCAGGACTCTTAGGACTCTTAGAAGAGTCAATGCTCTGAGACCATGGGGGGCGCTTAGCCCCCTCTCTTCGTCACTGAGGATGATTTCATTTTTCAGGGATTAGAGAGGGTGGTCCTTGTAGTGGACTGCAGGTATGGAGAGCTGTTGTCATCGTATTAAATAGATAAGAATGATTATATGTATTGTAGAAATGTCTCCTATCATGTTCCCTAATTTTTTATTATGTCCACATCCTGGTCCCCATCTTGGACATCATAACAAACGTGCACTTTTTTGTTTAATTTACACATTGGACCATAGGAAAAATGACACTACAGCTACAGAGGTGACCGTCTGATAGCCCAGCTCGACTATCCATCTCTACTGAAGACCCTTTCAGCTTTTTGAGAGTTGGGTGGAGAACATCATCTCTGAAAATAGGGTCCCACAGCTGCACCCCATCAGTGTGAGCAGGACTCTTAGGACTCTTAGAAGAGTCAATGCTCTGAGACCATGGGGGGCGCTTAGCCCCCTCTCCTCGTCACTGAGGATGATTTCACTTTTCAGGGAATAGAGAGGGTGGTCCTTGTGGTGGACTGCAGGTATGGAGAGCTGTTGTCATCGTATTAGATAGATAAGAATGATTATATGTATTGTAGAAATGTCTCCTATCATGTTCCCTATTTTTTTATTATGTCCACATCCTGGTCCCCATCTTGGAAATCATAACAAACGTGCACTTTTTTGTTTAATTTACAAATTGGACCATAGGAAAAATGACACTACAGCTACAGAGGTGACCGTCTGATAGCCCAGCTCGACTATCCATCTCTACTGAAGACCCTTTCAGCTTTTTGAGAGTTGGGTGGAGGACATCATCTCTGAAAATAGGGTCCCACAGCTGCACCCCATCAGTGTGAGCAGGAATCTTAGGACTCTTAGAAGAGTCAATGCTCTGAGACCATGGGGGGCGCTTAGCCCCCTCTCTTCGTCACTGAGGATGATTTCATTTTTCAGGGATTAGAGAGAGTGGTCCTTGTGGTGGACTGCAGGTATGGAGAGCTGTTGTGATCGTATTAGATAGATAAGAATGATTATATGTATTGTAGAAATGTCTCCTATCATGTTCCCTAATTTTTTATTATGTCCACATCCTGGTCCCCATCTTGGACATCATAACAAACGTGCACTTTTTTGTTTAATTTACACATTGGACCATAGGAAAAATGACACTACAGCTACAGAGGTGACCGTCTGATAGCCCAGCTCGATTATCCATCTCTACTGAAGACCCTTTCAGCATTTTGAGAGTTGGGTGGAGGACATCATCTCTGAAAATAGGGTCCCACAGCTGCACCCCATCAGTGTGAGCAGGACTCTTAGGACTCTTAGAAGAGTCAATGCTCTGAGACCATTGGGGACACTTAGCCCCCTCTCTTCGTCACTGAGGATGATTTCAGTTTTCAGGGATTAGAGAGGGTGGTCCTTGTGGTGGACTGCAGGTATGGAGAGCTGTTATCATCGTATTAGATAGATAAGAATGATTATATGTATTGTAGAAATGTCTCCTATCATGTTCCCTAATTTTTTATTATGTCCACATCCTGGTCCCCATCTTGGACATCATAACAAACGTGCACTTTTTTGTTTAATTTACACATTGGACCATAGGAAAAATGACACTACAGCTACAGAGGTGACCGTCTGATAGCCCAGCTCGACTATCCATCTCTACTGAAGACCCTTTCAGCTTTTTGAGAGTTGGGTGGAGGACATCATCTCTGAAAATAGGGTCCCACAGCTTCACCCCATCAGTGTGAGCAGGACTCTTAGGACTCTTAGAAGAGTCAATGCTCTGGTACCATGGGGGGCGCTTGGCCCCCTCTCTTCGTCACTGAGGATGATTTCATTTTTCAGGGATTAGAGAGGGTGGTCCTTGTGGTGGACTGCAGGTATGGAGAGCTGTTGTCATCGTATTAGATAGATAAGAATGATTATATGTATTGTAGAAATGTCTCCTATCATGTTCCCTAATTTTTTATTATGTCCACATCCTGGTCCCCATCTTGGACATCATAACAAACGTGCACTTTTTTGTTTAATTTACACATTGGACCATAGGAAAAATGACACTACAGCTACAGAGGTGACCGTCTGATAGCCCAGCTCGACTATCCATCTCTACTGAAGACCCTTTCAGCTTTTTGAGAGTTGGGTGGAGGACATCATTTCTGAAAATAGGGTCCCACAGCTGCACCCCATCAGTGTGAGCAGGACTCTTAGGACTCTTAGAAGAGTCAATGCTCTGAGACCATTGGGGGCACTTAGCCCCCTCTCTTCGTCACTGAGGATGATTTCATTTTTCAGGGATTAGAGAGGGTGGTCCTTGTGGTGGACTGCAGGTATGGAGAGCTGTTATCATCGTATTAGATAGATAAGAATGATTATATGTATTGTAGAAATGTCTCCTATCATGTTCCCTAATTTTTTATTATGTCCACATCCTGGTCCCCATCTTGGACATCATAACAAACGTGCACTTTTTTGTTTAATTTACACATTGGACCATAGGAAAAATGACACTACAGCTACAGAGGTGACCGTCTGATAGCCCAGCTCGACAATCCATCTCTACTGAAGACCCTTTCAGCTTTTTGAGAGTTGGGTGGAGGACGTCATCTCTGAAAATAGGGTCCCACAGCTGCACCCCATCAGTGTGAGCAGGACTCTTAGGACTCTTAGAAGAGTCAATGCTCTGAGACCATGGGGGGCGCTTAGCCCCCTCTCTTCGTCACTGAGGATGATTTCATTTTTCAGGGATTAGAGAGGGTGGTCCTTGTGGTGGACTGCAGGTATGGAGAGCTGTTGTCATCGTATTAAATAGATAAGAATGATTATATGTATTGTAGAAATGTCTCCTATCATGTTCCCTAATTTTTTATTATGTCCACATCCTGGTCCCCATCTTGGACATCATAACAAACGTGCACTTTTTTGTTTAATTTACACATTGGACCATAGGAAAAATGACACTACAGCTACAGAGGTGACCGTCTGATAGCCCAGCTCGACTATCCATCTCTACTGAAGACCCTTTCAGCTTTTTGAGAGTTGGGTGGAGAACATCATCTCTGAAATAGGGTCCCACAGCTGCACCCCATCAGTGTGAGCAGGACTCTTAGGACTCTTAGAAGAGTCAATGTTTTGAGACCATGGGGGGCGCTTAGCCCCCTCTCTTCGTCACTGAGGATGATTTCACTTTTCAGGGAATAGAGAGGGTGGTCCTTGTGGTGGACTGCAGGTATGGAGAGCTGTTGTCATCGTATTAGATAGATAAGAATGATTATATGTATTGTAGAAATGTCTCCTATCATGTTCCCTAATTTTTTATTATGTCCACATCCTGGTCCCCATCTTGGACATCATAACAAACGTGCACTTTTTTGTTTAATTTACACATTGGACCATATGAAAAATGACACTACAGCTACAGAGGTGACCGTCTGATAGCCCAGCTCGACTATCCATCTCTACTGAAGACCCTTTCAGCTTTTTGAGAGTTGGGTGGAGGACATCATCTCTTAAAATAGGGTCCCACAGCTGCACCCCATCAGTGTAAGCAGGACTCTTAGGACTCTTAGAAGAGTCAATGCTCTAAAACCATGGGGGGCGCTTAGCCCCCTCTCTTCGTCCCTGAGGATGATTTCATTTTTCAGGGATTAGAGAGGGTGGTCCTTGTGGTGGACTGCAGGTATGGAGAGCTGTTGTCATCGTATTAGATAGATAAGAATGATTATATGTATTGTAGAAATGTCTCCTATCATGTTCCCTAATTTTTTATTATGTCCACATCCTGGTCCCCATCTTGGACATCATAACAAACGTGCACTTTTTTGTTTAATTTACACATTGGACCATAGGAAAAATGACACTACAGCTACAGAGGTGACCGTCTGATAGCCCAGCTCGACTATCCATCTCTACTGAAGACCCTTTCAGCTTTTTGAGAGTTGGGTGGAGGACGTCATCTCTGAAAATAGGGTCCCACAGCTGCACCCCATCAGTGTGAGCAGGACTCTTAGGACTCTTAGAAGAGTTAATGCTCTGAGACCATGGGGGCGCTTAGCCCCCTCTCTTCGTCACTGAGGATGATTTCATTTTTCAGGGATTAGAGAGGGTGGTCCTTGTGGTGGACTGCAGGTATGGAGAGCTGTTGTCATCGTATTAGATAGATAAGAATGATTATATGTATTGTAGAAATGTCTCCTATCATGTTCCCTAATTTTTTATTATGTCCACATCCTGGTCCCCATCTTGGACATCATAACAAACGTGCACTTTTTTGTTTAATTTACACATTGGACCATAGTTAAAATGACACTACAGCTACAGAGGTGACCGTCTGATAGCCCAGCTCGACTATCCATCTCTACTGAAGACCCTTTCAGCTTTTTGAGAGTTGGGTGGAGGACATCATCTCTTAAAATAGGGTCCCACAGCTGCACCCCATCAGTGTAAGCAGGACTCTTAGGACTCTTAGAAGAGTCAATGCTCTAAAACCATGGGGGGCGCTTAGCCCCCTCTCTTCATCCCTGAGGATGATTTCATTTTTCAGGGATTAGAGAGGGTGGTCCTTGTGGTGGACTGCAGGTATGGAGAGCTGTTGTCATCGTATTAGATAGATAAGAATGATTATATGTATTGTAGAAATGTCTCCTATCATGTTCCCTAATTTTTTATTATGTCCACATCCTGGTCCCCATCTTGGACATCATAACAAACGTGCACTTTTTTGTTTAATTTACACATTGGACCATAGGAAAAATGACACTACAGCTACAGAGGTGACCGTCTGATAGCCCAGCTCTACTATCCATCTCTACTGAAGACCCTTTCAGCTTTTTGAGAGTTGGGTGGAGGACATCATCTCTGAAAATAGGGTCCCACAGCTGCACCCCATCAGTGTGAGCAGGACTCTTAGGACTCTTAGAAGAGTTAATGCTCTGAGACCATGGGGGCGCTTAGCCCCCTCTCTTCGTCACTGAGGATGATTTCATTTTTCAGGGATTAGAGAGGGTGGTCCTTGTGGTGGACTGCAGGTATGGAGAGCTGTTGTCATCGTATTAGATAGATAAGAATGATTATATGTATTGTAGAAATGTCTCCTATCATGTTCCCTAATTTTTTATTATGTCCACATCCTGGTCCCCATCTTGGACATCATAACAAACGTGCACTTTTTTGTTTAATTTACACATTGGACCATAGGAAAAATGACACTACAGCTACAGAGGTGACCGTCTGATAGCCCAGCTCGACTATCCATCTCTACTGAAGACCCTTTCAGCTTTTTGAGAGTTGGGTGGAGGACATCATCTCTGAAAATAGGGTCCCACAGCTGCACCCCATCAGTGTGAGCAGGACTCTTAGGACTCTTAGAAGAGTTAATGCTCTGAGACCATGGGGGCGCTTAGCCCCCTCTCTTCGTCACTGAGGATGATTTCATTTTTCAGGGATTAGAGAGGGTGGTCCTTGTGGTGGACTGCAGGTATGGAGAGCTGTTGTCATCGTATTAGATAGATAAGAATGATTATATGTATTGTAGAAATGTCTCCTATCATGTTCCCTAATTTTTTATTATGTCCACATCCTGGTCCCCATCTTGGACATCATAACAAACGTGCACTTTTTTGTTTAATTTACACATTGGACCATAGGAAAAATGACACTACAGCTACAGAGGTGACCGTCTGATAGCCCAGCTCGACTATCCATCTCTACTGAAGACCCTTTCAGCTTTTTGAGAGTTGGGTGGAGGACATCATCTCTTAAAATAGGGTCCCACAGCTGCACCCCATCAGTGTAAGCAGGACTCTTAGGACTCTTAGAAGAGTCAATGCTCTAAAACCATGGGGGGCGCTTAGCCCCCTCTCTTCATCCCTGAGGATGATTTCATTTTTCAGGGATTAGAGAGGGTGGTCCTTGTGGTGGACTGCAGGTATGGAGAGCTGTTGTCATCGTATTAGATAGATAAGAATGATTATATGTATTGTAGAAATGTCTCCTATCATGTTCCCTAATTTTTTATTATGTCCACATCCTGGTCCCCATCTTGGACATCATAACAAACGTGCACTTTTTTGTTTAATTTACACATTGGACCATAGGAAAAATGACACTACAGCTACAGAGGTGACCGTCTGATAGCCCAGCTCGACTATCCATCTCTACTGAAGACCCTTTCAGCTTTTTGAGAGTTGGGTGGAGGACATCATCTCTGAAAATACGGTCCCACAGCTGCACCCCATCAGTGTGAGCAGGACTCTTAGGACTCTTAGAAGAGTTAATGCTCTGAGACCATGGGGGCGCTTAGCCCCCTCTTCGTCACTGAGGATGATTTCATTTTTCAGGGATTAGAGAGGGTGGTCCTTGTGGTGGACTGCAGGTATGGAGAGCTGTTGTCATCGTATTAGATAGATAAGAATGATTATATGTATTGTAGAAATGTCTCCTATCATGTTCCCTAATTTTTTATTATGTCCACATCCTGGTCCCCATCTTGGACATCATAACAAACGTGCACTTTTTTGTTTAATTTACACATTGGACCATAGGAAAAATGACACTACAGCTACAGAGGTGACCGTCTGATAGCCCAGCTCGACTATCCATCTCTACTGAAGACCCTTTCAGCTTTTTGAGAGTTGGGTGGAGGACATCATCTCTGAAAATAGGGTCCCACAGCTGCACCCCATCAGTGTGAGCAGGACTCTTAGGACTCTTAGAAGAGTTAATGCTCTGAGACCATGGGGGCGCTTAGCCCCCTCTCTTCGTCACTGAGGATGATTTCATTTTTCAGGGATTAGAGAGGGTGGTCCTTGTGGTGGACTGCAGGTATGGAGAGCTGTTGTCATCGTATTAGATAGATAAGAATGATTATATGTATTGTAGAAATGTCTCCTATCATGTTCCCTAATTTTTTATTATGTCCACATCCTGGTCCCCATCTTGGACATCATAACAAACGTGCACTTTTTTGTTTAATTTACACATTGGACCATAGGAAAAATGACACTACAGCTACAGAGGTGACCGTCTGATAGCCCAGCTCGACTATCCATCTCTACTGAAGACCCTTTCAGCTTTTTGAGAGTTGGGTGGAGGACATCATCTCTTAAAATAGGGTCCCACAGCTGCACCCCATCAGTGTAAGCAGGACTCTTAGGACTCTTAGAAGAGTCAATGCTCTAAAACCATGGGGGGCGCTTAGCCCCCTCTCTTCGTCCCTGAGGATGATTTCATTTTTCAGGGATTAGAGAGGGTGGTCCTTGTGGTGGACTGCAGGTATGGAGAGCTGTTGTCATCGTATTAGATAGATAAGAATGATTATATGTATTGTAGAAATGTCTCCTATCATGTTCCCTAATTTTTTATTATGTCCACATCCTGGTCCCCATCTTGGACATCATAACAAACGTGCACTTTTTTGTTTAATTTACACATTGGACCATAGGAAAAATGACACTACAGCTACAGAGGTGACCGTCTGATAGCCCAGCTCGACTATCCATCTCTACTGAAGACCCTTTCAGCTTTTTGAGAGTTGGGTTTAGGACATCATCTCTGAAAATAGGGTCCCACAGCTGCACCCCATCAGTGTGAGCAGGACTCTTAGGACTCTTAGAAGAGTTAATGCTCTGAGACCATGGGGGCGCTTAGCCCCCTCTCTTCGTCACTGAGGATGATTTCATTTTTCAGGGATTAGAGAGGGTGGTCCTTGTGGTGGACTGCAGGTATGGAGAGCTGTTGTCATCGTATTAGATAGATAAGAATGATTATATGTATTGTAGAAATGTCTCCTATCATGTTCCCTAATTTTTTATTATGTCCACATCCTGGTCCCCATCTTGGACATCATAACAAACGTGCACTTTTTTGTTTAATTTACACATTGGACCATAGGAAAAATGACACTACAGCTACAGAGGTGACCGTCTGATAGCCCAGCTCGACTATCCATCTCTACTGAAGACCCTTTCAGCTTTTTGAGAGTTGGGTGGAGGACATCATCTCTGAAAATAGGGTCCCACAGCTGCACCCCATCAGTGTGAGCAGGACTCTTAGGACTCTTAGAAGAGTCAATGCTCTGAGACCATTGGGGGCACTTAGCCCCCTCTCTTCATCACTGAGGATGATTTCATTTTTCAGGGATTAGAGAGCGTGGTCCTTGTGGTGGACTGCAGATATGGAGAGCTGTTATCATCGTATTAGATAGATAAGAATGATTATATGTATTGTAGAAATGTCTCCTATCATGTTCCCTAATTTTTTATTATGTCCACATCCTGGTCCCCATCTTGGACATCATAACAAACGTGCACTTTTTTGTTTAATTTACACATTGGACCATAGGAAAAATGACACTACAGCTACAGAGGTGACCGTCTGATAGCCCAGCTCGACTATCCATCTCTACTGAAGACCCTTTCAGCTTTTTGAGAGTTGGGTGGAGGACATCATCTCTGAAAATAGGGTCCCACAGCTGCACCCCATCAGTGTGAGCAGGACTCTTAGGACTCTTAGAAGAGTTAATGCTCTGAGACCATAGGGGCGCTTAGCCCCCTCTCTTCGTCACTGAGGATGATTTCATTTTTCAGGGATTAGAGAGGGTGGTCCTTGTGGTGGACTGCAGGTATGGAGAGCTGTTGTCATCGTATTAGATAGATAAGAACGATTATATGTATTGTAGAAATGTCTCCTATCATGTTCCCTAATTTTTTATTATGTCCACATCCTGGTCCCCATCTTGGACATCATAACAAACGTGCACTTTTTTGTTTAATTTACACATTGGACCATAGGAAAAATGACACTACAGCTACAGAGGTGACCGTCTGATAGCCCAGCTCGACTATCCATCTCTACTGAAGACCCTTTCAGCTTTTTGAGAGTTGGGTGGAGGACATCATCTCTGAAAATAGGGTCCCACAGCTGCACCCCATCAGTGTGAGCAGGACTCTTAGGACTCTTAGAAGAGTTAATGCTCTGAGACCATGGGGGCGCTTAGCCCCCTCTCTTCGTCACTGAGGATGATTTCATTTTTCAGGGATTAGAGAGGGTGGTCCTTGTGGTGGACTGCAGGTATGGAGAGCTGTTGTCATCGTATTAGATAGATAAGAATGATTATATGTATTGTAGAAATGTCTCCTATCATGTTCCCTAATTTTTTATTATGTCCACATCCTGGTCCCCATCTTGGACATCATAACAAACGTGCACTTTTTTGTTTAATTTACACATTGGACCATAGGAAAAATGACACTACAGCTACAGAGGTGACCGTCTGATAGCCCAGCTCGACTATCCATCTCTACTGAAGACCCTTTCAGCTTTTTGAGAGTTGGGTGGAGGACATCATCTCTTAAAATAGGGTCCCACAGCTGCACCCCATCAGTGTAAGCAGGACTCTTAGGACTCTTAGAAGAGTCAATGCTCTAAAACCATGGGGGGCGCTTAGCCCCCTCTCTTCGTCCCTGAGGATGATTTCATTTTTCAGGGATTAGAGAGGGTGGTCCTTGTGGTGGACTGCAGGTATGGAGAGCTGTTGTCATCGTATTAGATAGATAAGAATGATTATATGTATTGTAGAAATGTCTCCTATCATGTTCCCTAATTTTTTATTATGTCCACATCCTGGTCCCCATCTTGGACATCATAACAAACGTGCACTTTTTTGTTTAATTTACACATTGGACCATAGGAAAAATGACACTACAGCTACAGAGGTGACCGTCTGATAGCCCAGCTCGACTATCCATCTCTACTGAAGACCCTTTCAGCTTTTTGAGAGTTGGGTTTAGGACATCATCTCTGAAAATAGGGTCCCACAGCTGCACCCCATCAGTGTGAGCAGGACTCTTAGGACTCTTAGAAGAGTTAATGCTCTGAGACCATGGGGGCGCTTAGCCCCCTCTCTTCGTCACTGAGGATGATTTCATTTTTCAGGGATTAGAGAGGGTGGTCCTTGTGGTGGACTGCAGGTATGGAGAGCTGTTGTCATCGTATTAGATAGATAAGAATGATTATATGTATTGTAGAAATGTCTCCTATCATGTTCCCTAATTTTTTATTATGTCCACATCCTGGTCCCCATCTTGGACATCATAACAAACGTGCACTTTTTTGTTTAATTTACACATTGGACCATAGGAAAAATGACACTACAGCTACAGAGGTGACCGTCTGATAGCCCAGCTCGACTATCCATCTCTACTGAAGACCCTTTCAGCTTTTTGAGAGTTGGGTGGAGGACATCATCTCTGAAAATAGGGTCCCACAGCTGCACCCCATCAGTGTGAGCAGGACTCTTAGGACTCTTAGAAGAGTCAATGCTCTGAGACCATTGGGGGCACTTAGCCCCCTCTCTTCATCACTGAGGATGATTTCATTTTTCAGGGATTAGAGAGGGTGGTCCTTGTGGTGGACTGCAGATATGGAGAGCTGTTATCATCGTATTAGATAGATAAGAATGATTATATGTATTGTAGAAATGTCTCCTATCATGTTCCCTAATTTTTTATTATGTCCACATCCTGGTCCCCATCTTGGACATCATAACAAACGTGCACTTTTTTGTTTAATTTACACATTGGACCATAGGAAAAATGACACTACAGCTACAGAGGTGACCGTCTGATAGCCCAGCTCGACTATCCATCTCTACTGAAGACCCTTTCAGCTTTTTGAGAGTTGGGTGGAGGACATCATCTCTGAAAATAGGGTCCCACAGCTGCACCCCATCAGTGTGAGCAGGACTCTTAGGACTCTTAGAAGAGTTAATGCTCTGAGACCATAGGGGCGCTTAGCCCCCTCTCTTCGTCACTGAGGATGATTTCATTTTTCAGGGATTAGAGAGGGTGGTCCTTGTGGTGGACTGCAGGTATGGAGAGCTGTTGTCATCGTATTAGATAGATAAGAACGATTATATGTATTGTAGAAATGTCTCCTATCATGTTCCCTAATTTTTTATTATGTCCACATCCTGGTCCCCATCTTGGACATCATAACAAACGTGCACTTTTTTGTTTAATTTACACATTGGACCATAGGAAAAATGACACTACAGCTACAGAGGTGACCGTCTGATAGCCCAGCTCGACTATCCATCTCTACTGAAGACCCTTTCAGCTTTTTGAGAGTTGGGTGGAGGACATCATCTCTGAAAATAGGGTCCCACAGCTGCACCCCATCAGTGTGAGCAGGACTCTTAGGACTCTTAGAAGAGTTAATGCTCTGAGACCATAGGGGCGCTTAGCCCCCTCTCTTCGTCACTGAGGATGATTTCATTTTTCAGGGATTAGAGAGGGTGGTCCTTGTGGTGGACTGCAGGTATGGAGAGCTGTTGTCATCGTATTAGATAGATAAGAACGATTATATGTATTGTAGAAATGTCTCCTATCATGTTCCCTAATTTTTTATTATGTCCACATCCTGGTCCCCATCTTGGACATCATAACAAACGTGCACTTTTTTGTTTAATTTACACATTGGACCATAGGAAAAATGACACTACAGCTACAGAGGTGACCGTCTGATAGCCCAGCTCGACTATCCATCTCTACTGAAGACCCTTTCAGCTTTTTGAGAGTTGGGTGGAGGACATCATCTCTGAAAATAGGGTCCCACAGCTGCACCCCATCAGTGTGAGCAGGACTCTTAGGACTCTTAGAAGAGTCAATGCTCTGAGACCATTGGGGGCACTTAGCCCCCTCTCTTCATCACTGAGGATGATTTCATTTTTCAGGGATTAGAGAGGGTGGTCCTTGTGGTGGACTGCAGATATGGAGAGCTGTTATCATCGTATTAGATAGATAAGAATGATTATATGTATTGTAGAAATGTCTCCTATCATGTTCCCTAATTTTTTATTATGTCCACATCCTGGTCCCCATCTTGGACATCATAACAAACGTGCACTTTTTTGTTTAATTTACACATTGGACCATAGGAAAAATGACACTACAGCTACAGAGGTGACCGTCTGATAGCCCAGCTCGACTATCCATCTCTACTGAAGACCCTTTCAGCTTTTTGAGAGTTGGGTGGAGGACATCATCTCTGAAAATAGGGTCCCACAGCTGCACCCCATCAGTGTGAGCAGGACTCTTAGGACTCTTAGAAGAGTTAATGCTCTGAGACCATAGGGGCGCTTAGCCCCCTCTCTTCGTCACTGAGGATGATTTCATTTTTCAGGGATTAGAGAGGGTGGTCCTTGTGGTGGACTGCAGGTATGGAGAGCTGTTGTCATCGTATTAGATAGATAAGAACGATTATATGTATTGTAGAAATGTCTCCTATCATGTTCCCTAATTTTTTATTATGTCCACATCCTGGTCCCCATCTTGGACATCATAACAAACGTGCACTTTTTTGTTTAATTTACACATTGGACCATAGGAAAAATGACACTACAGCTACAGAGGTGACCGTCTGATAGCCCAGCTCGACTATCCATCTCTACTGAAGACCCTTTCAGCTTTTTGAGAGTTGGGTGGAGGACATCATCTCTGAAAATAGGGTCCCACAGCTGCACCCCATCAGTGTGAGCAGGACTCTTAGGACTCTTAGAAGAGTCAATGCTCTGAGACCATTGGGGGCACTTAGCCCCCTCTCTTCATCACTGAGGATGATTTCATTTTTCAGGGATTAGAGAGGGTGGTCCTTGTGGTGGACTGCAGATATGGAGAGCTGTTATCATCGTATTAGATAGATAAGAATGATTATATGTATTGTAGAAATGTCTCCTATCATGTTCCCTAATTTTTTATTATGTCTACATCCTGGTCCCCATCTTGGACATCATAACAAACGTGCACTTTTTTGTTTAATTTACACATTGGACCATAGGAAAAATGACACTACAGCTACAGAGGTGACCGTCTGATAGCCCAGCTCGACTATCCATCTCTACTGAAGACCCTTTCAGCTTTTTGAGAGTTGGGTGGAGGACATCATCTCTGAAAATAGGGTCCCACAGCTGCACCCCATCAGTGTGAGCAGGACTCTTAGGACTCTTAGAAGAGTCAATGCTCTGAGACCATTGGGGGCACTTAGCCCCCTCTCTTCATCACTGAGGATGATTTCATTTTTCAGGGATTAGAGAGGGTGGTCCTTGTGGTGGACTGCAGATATGGAGAGCTGTTATCATCGTATTAGATAGATAAGAATGATTATATGTATTGTAGAAATGTCTCCTATCATGTTCCCTAATTTTTTATTATGTCTACATCCTGGTCCCCATCTTGGACATCATAACAAACGTGCACTTTTTTGTTTAATTTACACATTGGACCATAGGAAAAATGACACTACAGCTACAGAGGTGACCGTCTGATAGCCCAGCTCGACTATCCATCTCTACTGAAGACCCTTTCAGCTTTTTGAGAGTTGGGTGGAGAACATCATCTCTAAAAATAGGGTCCCACAGCTGCACCCCATCAGTGTGAGCAGGACTCTTAGGACTCTTAGAAGAGTTAATGCTCTGAGACCATGGGGGCGCTTAGCCCCCTCTTCGTCACTGAGGATGATTTCATTTTTCAGGGATTAGAGAGGGTGGTCCTTGTGGTGGACTGCAGGTATGGAGAGCTGTTGTCATCGTATTAGATAGATAAGAATGATTATATGTATTGTAGAAATGTCTCCTATCATGTTCCCTAATTTTTTATTATGTCCACATCCTGGTCCCCATCTTGGACATCATAACAAACGTGCACTTTTTTGTTTAATTTACACATTGGACCATAGGAAAAATGACACTACAGCTACAGAGGTGACCGTCTGATAGCCCAGCTCGACTATCCATCTCTACTGAAGACCCTTTCAGCTTTTTGAGAGTTGGGTGGAGGACATCATCTCTGAAAATAGGGTCCCACAGCTGCACCCCATCAGTGTGAGCAGGACTCTTAGGACTCTTAGAAGAGTTAATGCTCTGAGACCATGGGGGCGCTTAGCCCCCTCTCTTCGTCACTGAGGATGATTTCATTTTTCAGGGATTAGAGAGGGTTGTCCTTGTGGTGGACTGCAGGTATGGAGAGCTGTTGTCATCGTATTAGATAGATAAGAATGATTATATGTATTGTAGAAATGTCTCCTATCATGTTCCCTAATTTTTTATTATGTCCACATCCTGGTCCCCATCTTGGACATCATAACAAACGTGCACTTTTTTGTTTAATTTACACATTGGACCATAGGAAAAATGACACTACAGCTACAGAGGTGACCGTCTGATAGCCCAGCTCGACTATCCATCTCTACTGAAGACCCTTTCAGCTTTTTGAGAGTTGGGTGGAGGACATCATCTCTTAAAATAGGGTCCCACAGCTGCACCCCATCAGTGTAAGCAGGACTCTTAGGACTCTTAGAAGAGTCAATGCTCTAAAACCATGGGGGGCGCTTAGCCCCCTCTCTTCGTCCCTGAGGATGATTTCATTTTTCAGGGATTAGAGAGGGTGGTCCTTGTGGTGGACTGCAGGTATGGAGAGCTGTTGTCATCGTATTAGATAGATAAGAATGATTATATGTATTGTAGAAATGTCTCCTATCATGTTCCCTAATTTTTTATTATGTCCACATCCTGGTCCCCATCTTGGACATCATAACAAACGTGCACTTTTTTGTTTAATTTACACATTGGACCATAGGAAAAATGACACTACAGCTACAGAGGTGACCGTCTGATAGCCCAGCTCGACTATCCATCTCTACTGAAGACCCTTTCAGCTTTTTGAGAGTTGGGTTTAGGACATCATCTCTGAAAATAGGGTCCCACAGCTGCACCCCATCAGTGTGAGCAGGACTCTTAGGACTCTTAGAAGAGTTAATGCTCTGAGACCATGGGGGCGCTTAGCCCCCTCTCTTCGTCACTGAGGATGATTTCATTTTTCAGGGATTAGAGAGGGCGGTCCTTGTGGTGGACTGCAGGTATGGAGAGCTGTTGTCATCGTATTAGATAGATAAGAATGATTATATGTATTGTAGAAATGTCTCCTATCATGTTCCCTAATTTTTTATTATGTCCACATCCTGGTCCCCATCTTGGACATCATAACAAACGTGCACTTTTTTGTTTAATTTACACATTGGACCATAGGAAAAATGACACTACAGCTACAGAGGTGACCGTCTGATAGCCCAGCTCGACTATCCATCTCTACTGAAGACCCTTTCAGCTTTTTGAGAGTTGGGTGGAGGACATCATCTCTGAAAATAGGGTCCCACAGCTGCACCCCATCAGTGTGAGCAGGACTCTTAGGACTCTTAGAAGAGTCAATGCTCTGAGACCATTGGGGGCACTTAGCCCCCTCTCTTCATCACTGAGGATGATTTCATTTTTCAGGGATTAGAGAGGGTGGTCCTTGTGGTGGACTGCAGATATGGAGAGCTGTTATCATCGTATTAGATAGATAAGAATGATTATATGTATTGTAGAAATGTCTCCTATCATGTTCCCTAATTTTTTATTATGTCCACATCCTGGTCCCCATCTTGGACATCATAACAAACGTGCACTTTTTTGTTTAATTTACACATTGGACCATAGGAAAAATGACACTACAGCTACAGAGGTGACCGTCTGATAGCCCAGCTCGACTATCCATCTCTACTGAAGACCCTTTCAGCTTTTTGAGAGTTGGGTGGAGGACATCATCTCTGAAAATAGGGTCCCACAGCTGCACCCCATCAGTGTGAGCAGGACTCTTAGGACTCTTAGAAGAGTTAATGCTCTGAGACCATGGGGGCGCTTAGCCCCCTCTCTTCGTCACTGAGGATGATTTCATTTTTCAGGGATTAGAGAGGGTGGTCCTTGTGGTGGACTGCAGGTATGGAGAGCTGTTGTCATCGTATTAGATAGATAAGAATGATTATATGTATTGTAGAAATGTCTCCTATCATGTTCCCTAATTTTTTATTATGTCCACATCCTGGTCCCCATCTTGGACATCATAACAAACGTGCACTTTTTTGTTTAATTTACACATTGGACCATAGGAAAAATGACACTACAGCTACAGAGGTGACCGTGTGATAGCCCAGCTCGACTATCCATCTCTACTGAAGACCCTTTCAGCTTTTTGAGAGTTGGGTGGAGGACATCATCTCTTAAAATAGGGTCCCACAGCTGCACCCCATCAGTGTAAGCAGGACTCTTAGGACTCTTAGAAGAGTCAATGCTCTAAAACCATGGGGGGCGCTTAGCCCCCTCTCTTCGTCCCTGAGGATGATTTCATTTTTCAGGGATTAGAGAGGGTGGTCCTTGTGGTGGACTGCAGGTATGGAGAGCTGTTGTCATCGTATTAGATAGATAAGAATGATTATATGTATTGTAGAAATGTCTCCTATCATGTTCCCTAATTTTTTATTATGTCCACATCCTGGTCCCCATCTTGGACATCATAACAAACGTGCACTTTTTTGTTTAATTTACACATTGGACCATAGGAAAAATGACACTACAGCTACAGAGGTGACCGTCTGATAGCCCAGCTCGACTATCCATCTCTACTGAAGACCCTTTCAGCTTTTTGAGAGTTGGGTTTAGGACATCATCTCTGAAAATAGGGTCCCACAGCTGCACCCCATCAGTGTGAGCAGGACTCTTAGGACTCTTAGAAGAGTTAATGCTCTGAGACCATGGGGGCGCTTAGCCCCCTCTCTTCGTCACTGAGGATGATTTCATTTTTCAGGGATTAGAGAGGGTGGTCCTTGTGGTGGACTGCAGATATGGAGAGCTGTTATCATCGTATTAGATAGATAAGAATGATTATATGTATTGTAGAAATGTCTCCTATCATGTTCCCTAATTTTTTATTATGTCCACATCCTGGTCCCCATCTTGGACATCATAACAAACGTGCACTTTTTTGTTTAATTTACACATTGGACCATAGGAAAAATGACACTACAGCTACAGAGGTGACCGTGTGATAGCCCAGCTCGACTATCCATCTCTACTGAAGACCCTTTCAGCTTTTTGAGAGTTGGGTGGAGGACATCATCTCTTAAAATAGGGTCCCACAGCTGCACCCCATCAGTGTAAGCAGGACTCTTAGGACTCTTAGAAGAGTCAATGCTCTAAAACCATGGGGGGCGCTTAGCCCCCTCTCTTCGTCCCTGAGGATGATTTCATTTTTCAGGGATTAGAGAGGGTGGTCCTTGTGGTGGACTGCAGGTATGGAGAGCTGTTGTCATCGTATTAGATAGATAAGAATGATTATATGTATTGTAGAAATGTCTCCTATCATGTTCCCTAATTTTTTATTATGTCCACATCCTGGTCCCCATCTTGGACATCATAACAAACGTGCACTTTTTTGTTTAATTTACACATTGGACCATAGGAAAAATGACACTACAGCTACAGAGGTGACCGTCTGATAGCCCAGCTCGACTATCCATCTCTACTGAAGACCCTTTCAGCTTTTTGAGAGTTGGGTTTAGGACATCATCTCTGAAAATAGGGTCCCACAGCTGCACCCCATCAGTGTGAGCAGGACTCTTAGGACTCTTAGAAGAGTTAATGCTCTGAGACCATGGGGGCGCTTAGCCCCCTCTCTTCGTCACTGAGGATGATTTCATTTTTCAGGGATTAGAGAGGGTGGTCCTTGTGGTGGACTGCAGATATGGAGAGCTGTTATCATCGTATTAGATAGATAAGAATGATTATATGTATTGTAGAAATGTCTCCTATCATGTTCCCTAATTTTTTATTATGTCCACATCCTGGTCCCCATCTTGGACATCATAACAAACGTGCACTTTTTTGTTTAATTTACACATTGGACCATAGGAAAAATGACACTACAGCTACAGAGGTGACCGTCTGATAGCCCAGCTCGACTATCCATCTCTACTGAAGACCCTTTCAGCTTTTTGAGAGTTGGGTGGAGGACATCATCTCTGAAAATAGGGTCCCACAGCTGCACCCCAACAGTGTGAGCAGGACTCTTAGGACTCTTAGAAGAGTTAATGCTCTGAGACCATAGGGGCGCTTAGCCCCCTCTCTTCGTCACTGAGGATGATTTCATTTTTCAGGGATTAGAGAGGGTGGTCCTTGTGGTGGACTGCAGGTATGGAGAGCTGTTGTCATCGTATTAGATAGATAAGAACGATTATATGTATTGTAGAAATGTCTCCTATCATGTTCCCTAATTTTTTATTATGTCCACATCCTGGTCCCCATCTTGGACATCATAACAAACGTGCACTTTTTTGTTTAATTTACACATTGGACCATAGGAAAAATGACACTACAGCTACAGAGGTGACCGTCTGATAGCCCAGCTCGACTATCCATCTCTACTGAAGACCCTTTCAGCTTTTTGAGAGTTGGGTGGAGGACATCATCTCTGAAAATAGGGTCCCACAGCTGCACCCCATCAGTGTGAGCAGGACTCTTAGGACTCTTAGAAGAGTCAATGCTCTGAGACCATTGGGGGCACTTAGCCCCCTCTCTTCATCACTGAGGATGATTTCATTTTTCAGGGATTAGAGAGGGTGGTCCTTGTGGTGGACTGCAGATATGGAGAGCTGTTATCATCGTATTAGATAGATAAGAATGATTATATGTATTGTAGAAATGTCTCCTATCATGTTCCCTAATTTTTTATTATGTCTACATCCTGGTCCCCATCTTGGACATCATAACAAACGTGCACTTTTTTGTTTAATTTACACATTGGACCATAGGAAAAATGACACTACAGCTACAGAGGTGACCGTCTGATAGCCCAGCTCGACTATCCATCTCTACTGAAGACCCTTTCAGCTTTTTGAGAGTTGGGTGGAGGACATCATCTCTGAAAATAGGGTCCCACAGCTGCACCCCATCAGTGTGAGCAGGACTCTTAGGACTCTTAGAAGAGTCAATGCTCTGAGACCATTGGGGGCACTTAGCCCCCTCTCTTCATCACTGAGGATGATTTCATTTTTCAGGGATTAGAGAGGGTGGTCCTTGTGGTGGACTGCAGATATGGAGAGCTGTTATCATCGTATTAGATAGATAAGAATGATTATATGTATTGTAGAAATGTCTCCTATCATGTTCCCTAATTTTTTATTATGTCTACATCCTGGTCCCCATCTTGGACATCATAACAAACGTGCACTTTTTTGTTTAATTTACACATTGGACCATAGGAAAAATGACACTACAGGTACAGAGGTGACCGTCTGATAGCCCAGCTCGACTATCCATCTCTACTGAAGACCCTTTCAGCTTTTTGAGAGTTGGGTGGAGAACATCATCTCTAAAAATAGGGTCCCACAGCTGCACCCCATCAGTGTGAGCAGGACTCTTAGGACTCTTAGAAGAGTTAATGCTCTGAGACCATGGGGGCGCTTAGCCCCCTCTTCGTCACTGAGGATGATTTCATTTTTCAGGGATTAGAGAGGGTGGTCCTTGTGGTGGACTGCAGGTATGGAGAGCTGTTGTCATCGTATTAGATAGATAAGAATGATTATATGTATTGTAGAAATGTCTCCTATCATGTTCCCTAATTTTTTATTATGTCCACATCCTGGTCCCCATCTTGGACATCATAACAAACGTGCACTTTTTTGTTTAATTTACACATTGGACCATAGGAAAAATGACACTACAGCTACAGAGGTGACCGTCTGATAGCCCAGCTCGACTATCCATCTCTACTGAAGACCCTTTCAGCTTTTTGAGAGTTGGGTGGAGGACATCATCTCTGAAAATAGGGTCCCACAGCTGCACCCCATCAGTGTGAGCAGGACTCTTAGGACTCTTAGAAGAGTTAATGCTCTGAGACCATGGGGGCGCTTAGCCCCCTCTCTTCGTCACTGAGGATGATTTCATTTTTCAGGGATTAGAGAGGGTTGTCCTTGTGGTGGACTGCAGGTATGGAGAGCTGTTGTCATCGTATTAGATAGATAAGAATGATTATATGTATTGTAGAAATGTCTCCTATCATGTTCCCTAATTTTTTATTATGTCCACATCCTGGTCCCCATCTTGGACATCATAACAAACGTGCACTTTTTTGTTTAATTTACACATTGGACCATAGGAAAAATGACACTACAGCTACAGAGGTGACCGTCTGATAGCCCAGCTCGACTATCCATCTCTACTGAAGACCCTTTCAGCTTTTTGAGAGTTGGGTGGAGGACATCATCTCTTAAAATAGGGTCCCACAGCTGCACCCCATCAGTGTAGGCAGGACTCTTAGGACTCTTAGAAGAGTCAATGCTCTAAAACCATGGGGGGCGCTTAGCCCCCTCTCTTCGTCCCTGAGGATGATTTCATTTTTCAGGGATTAGAGAGGGTGGTCCTTGTGGTGGACTGCAGGTATGGAGAGCTGTTGTCATCGTATTAGATAGATAAGAATGATTATATGTATTGTAGAAATGTCTCCTATCATGTTCCCTAATTTTTTATTATGTCCACATCCTGGTCCCCATCTTGGACATCATAACAAACGTGCACTTTTTTGTTTAATTTACACATTGGACCATAGGAAAAATGACACTACAGCTACAGAGGTGACCGTCTGATAGCCCAGCTCGACTATCCATCTCTACTGAAGACCCTTTCAGCTTTTTGAGAGTTGGGTTTAGGACATCATCTCTGAAAATAGGGTCCCACAGCTGCACCCCATCAGTGTGAGCAGGACTCTTAGGACTCTTAGAAGAGTTAATGCTCTGAGACCATGGGGGCGCTTAGCCCCCTCTCTTCGTCCCTGAGGATGATTTCATTTTTCAGGGATTAGAGAGGGTGGTCCTTGTGGTGGACTGCAGGTATGGAGAGCTGTTGTCATCGTATTAGATAGATAAGAATGATTATATGTATTGTAGAAATGTCTCCTATCATGTTCCCTAATTTTTTATTATGTCCACATCCTGGTCCCCATCTTGGACATCATAACAAACGTGCACTTTTTTGTTTAATTTACACATTGGACCATAGGAAAAATGACACTACAGCTACAGAGGTGACCGTCTGATAGCCCAGCTCGACTATCCATCTCTACTGAAGACCCTTTCAGCTTTTTGAGAGTTGGGTTTAGGACATCATCTCTGAAAATAGGGTCCCACAGCTGCACCCCATCAGTGTGAGCAGGACTCTTAGGACTCTTAGAAGAGTTAATGCTCTGAGACCATGGGGGCGCTTAGCCCCCTCTCTTCGTCACTGAGGATGATTTCATTTTTCAGGGATTAGAGAGGGTGGTCCTTGTGGTGGACTGCAGGTATGGAGAGCTGTTGTCATCGTATTAGATAGATAAGAATGATTATATGTATTGTAGAAATGTCTCCTATCATGTTCCCTAATTTTTTATTATGTCCACATCCTGGTCCCCATCTTGGACATCATAACAAACGTGCACTTTTTTGTTTAATTTACACATTGGACCATAGGAAAAATGACACTACAGCTACAGAGGTGACCGTCTGATAGCCCAGCTCGACTATCCATCTCTACTGAAGACCCTTTCAGCTTTTTGAGAGTTGGGTGGAGGACATCATCTCTGAAAATAGGGTCCCACAGCTGCACCCCATCAGTGTGAGCAGGACTCTTAGGACTCTTAGAAGAGTCAATGCTCTGAGACCATTGGGGGCACTTAGCCCCCTCTCTTCATCACTGAGGATGATTTCATTTTTCAGGGATTAGAGAGGGTGGTCCTTGTGGTGGACTGCAGATATGGAGAGCTGTTATCATCGTATTAGATAGATAAGAATGATTATATGTATTGTAGAAATGTCTCCTATCATGTTCCCTAATTTTTTATTATGTCCACATCCTGGTCCCCATCTTGGACATCATAACAAACGTGCACTTTTTTGTTTAATTTACACATTGGACCATAGGAAAAATGACACTACAGCTACAGAGGTGACCGTCTGATAGCCCAGCTCGACTATCCATCTCTACTGAAGACCCTTTCAGCTTTTTGAGAGTTGGGTGGAGGACATCATCTCTGAAAATAGGGTCCCACAGCTGCACCCCATCAGTGTGAGCAGGACTCTTAGGACTCTTAGAAGAGTTAATGCTCTGAGACCATAGGGGCGCTTAGCCCCCTCTCTTCGTCACTGAGGATGATTTCATTTTTCAGGGATTAGAGAGGGTGGTCCTTGTGGTGGACTGCAGGTATGGAGAGCTGTTGTCATCGTATTAGATAGATAAGAACGATTATATGTATTGTAGAAATGTCTCCTATCATGTTCCCTAATTTTTTATTATGTCCACATCCTGGTCCCCATCTTGGACATCATAACAAACGTGCACTTTTTTGTTTAATTTACACATTGGACCATAGGAAAAATGACACTACAGCTACAGAGGTGACCGTCTGATAGCCCAGCTCGACTATCCATCTCTACTGAAGACCCTTTCAGCTTTTTGAGAGTTGGGTGGAGGACATCATCTCTGAAAATAGGGTCCCACAGCTGCACCCCATCAGTGTGAGCAGGACTCTTAGGACTCTTAGAAGAGTCAATGCTCTGAGACCATTGGGGGCACTTAGCCCCCTCTCTTCATCACTGAGGATGATTTCATTTTTCAGGGATTAGAGAGGGTGGTCCTTGTGGTGGACTGCAGATATGGAGAGCTGTTATCATCGTATTAGATAGATAAGAATGATTATATGTATTGTAGAAATGTCTCCTATCATGTTCCCTAATTTTTTATTATGTCTACATCCTGGTCCCCATCTTGGACATCATAACAAACGTGCACTTTTTTGTTTAATTTACACATTGGACCATAGGAAAAATGACACTACAGCTACAGAGGTGACCGTCTGATAGCCCAGCTCGACTATCCATCTCTACTGAAGACCCTTTCAGCTTTTTGAGAGTTGGGTGGAGAACATCATCTCTAAAAATAGGGTCCCACAGCTGCACCCCATCAGTGTGAGCAGGACTCTTAGGACTCTTAGAAGAGTCAATGCTCTGAGACCATGGGGGGCGCTTAGCCCCCTCTGTTCGTCACTGAGGATGATTTCACTTTTCAGGGAATAGAGAGGGTGGTCCTTGTGGTGGACTGCAGGTATGGAGAGCTGTTGTCATCGTATTAGATAGATAAGAATGATTATATGTATTGTAGAAATGTCTCCTATCATGTTCCCTATTTTTTTATTATGTCCACATCCTGGTCCCCATCTTGGAAATCATAACAAACGTGCACTTTTTTGTTTAATTTACACATTGGACCATAGGAAAAATGACACTACAGCTACAGAGGTGACCGTCTGATAGCCCAGCTCGACTATCCATCTCTACTGAAGACCCTTTCAGCTTTTTGAGAGTTGGGTGGAGGACATCATCTCTGAAAATAGGGTCCCACAGCTGCACCCCATCAGTGTGAGCAGGACTCTTAGGACTCTTAGAAGAGTCAATGCTCTGAGACCATTGGGGGCACTTAGCCCCCTCTCTTCATCACTGAGGATGATTTCATTTTTCAGGGATTAGAGAGGGTGGTCCTTGTGGTGGACTGCAGATATGGAGAGCTGTTATCATCGTATTAGATAGATAAGAATGATTATATGTATTGTAGAAATGTCTCCTATCATGTTCCCTAATTTTTTATTATGTCCACATCCTGGTCCCCATCTTGGACATCATAACAAACGTGCACTTTTTTGTTTAATTTACACATTGGACCATAGGAAAAATGACACTACAGCTACAGAGGTGACCGTCTGATAGCCCAGCTCGACTATCCATCTCTACTGAAGACCCTTTCAGCTTTTTGAGAGTTGGGTGGAGGACATCATCTCTGAAAATAGGGTCCCACAGCTGCACCCCATCAGTGTGAGCAGGACTCTTAGGACTCTTAGAAGAGTTAATGCTCTGAGACCATAGGGGCGCTTAGCCCCCTCTCTTCGTCACTGAGGATGATTTCATTTTTCAGGGATTAGAGAGGGTGGTCCTTGTGGTGGACTGCAGGTATGGAGAGCTGTTGTCATCGTATTAGATAGATAAGAACGATTATATGTATTGTAGAAATGTCTCCTATCATGTTCCCTAATTTTTTATTATGTCCACATCCTGGTCCCCATCTTGGACATCATAACAAACGTGCACTTTTTTGTTTAATTTACACATTGGACCATAGGAAAAATGACACTACAGCTACAGAGGTGACCGTCTGATAGCCCAGCTCGAATATCCATCTCTACTGAAGACCCTTTCAGCTTTTTGAGAGTTGGGTGGAGGACATCATCTCTGAAAATAGGGTCCCACAGCTGCACCCCATCAGTGTGAGCAGGACTCTTAGGACTCTTAGAAGAGTCAATGCTCTGAGACCATTGGGGGCACTTAGCCCCCTCTCTTCATCACTGAGGATGATTTCATTTTTCAGGGATTAGAGAGGGTGGTCCTTGTGGTGGACTGCAGATATGGAGAGCTGTTATCATCGTATTAGATAGATAAGAATGATTATATGTATTGTAGAAATGTCTCCTATCATGTTCCCTAATTTTTTATTATGTCTACATCCTGGTCCCCATCTTGGACATCATAACAAACGTGCACTTTTTTGTTTAATTTACACATTGGACCATAGGAAAAATGACACTACAGCTACAGAGGTGACCGTCTGATAGCCCAGCTCGACTATCCATCTCTACTGAAGACCCTTTCAGCTTTTTGAGAGTTGGGTGGAGAACATCATCTCTAAAAATAGGGTCCCACAGCTGCACCCCATCAGTGTGAGCAGGACTCTTAGGACTCTTAGAAGAGTCAATGCTCTGAGACCATGGGGGGCGCTTAGCCCCCTCTGTTCGTCACTGAGGATGATTTCACTTTTCAGGGAATAGAGAGGGTGGTCCTTGTGGTGGACTGCAGGTATGGAGAGCTGTTGTCATCGTATTAGATAGATAAGAATGATTATATGTATTGTAGAAATGTCTCCTATCATGTTCCCTATTTTTTTATTATGTCCACATCCTGGTCCCCATCTTGGAAATCATAACAAACGTGCACTTTTTTGTTTAATTTACACATTGGACCATAGGAAAAATGACACTACAGCTACAGAGGTGACCGTCTGATAGCCCAGCTCGACTATCCATCTCTACTGAAGACCCTTTCAGCTTTTTGAGAGTTGGGTGGAGGACATCATCTCTGAAAATAGGGTCCCACAGCTGCACCCCATCAGTGTGAGCAGGACTCTTAGGACTCTTAGAAGAGTCAATGCTCTGAGACCATTGGGGGCACTTAGCCCCCTCTCTTCATCACTGAGGATGATTTCATTTTTCAGGGATTAGAGAGGGTGGTCCTTGTGGTGGACTGCAGATATGGAGAGCTGTTATCATCGTATTAGATAGATAAGAATGATTATATGTATTGTAGAAATGTCTCCTATCATGTTCCCTAATTTTTTATTATGTCCACATCCTGGTCCCCATCTTGGACATCATAACAAACGTGCACTTTTTTGTTTAATTTACACATTGGACCATAGGAAAAATGACACTACAGCTACAGAGGTGACCGTCTGATAGCCCAGCTCGACTATCCATCTCTACTGAAGACCCTTTCAGCTTTTTGAGAGTTGGGTGGAGGACATCATCTCTGAAAATAGGGTCCCACAGCTGCACCCCATCAGTGTGAGCAGGACTCTTAGGACTCTTAGAAGAGTTAATGCTCTGAGACCATAGGGGCGCTTAGCCCCCTCTCTTCGTCACTGAGGATGATTTCATTTTTCAGGGATTAGAGAGGGTGGTCCTTGTGGTGGACTGCAGGTATGGAGAGCTGTTGTCATCGTATTAGATAGATAAGAACGATTATATGTATTGTAGAAATGTCTCCTATCATGTTCCCTAATTTTTTATTATGTCCACATCCTGGTCCCCATCTTGGACATCATAACAAACGTGCACTTTTTTGTTTAATTTACACATTGGACCATAGGAAAAATGACACTACAGCTACAGAGGTGACCGTCTGATAGCCCAGCTCGACTATCCATCTCTACTGAAGACCCTTTCAGCTTTTTGAGAGTTGGGTGGAGGACATCATCTCTGAAAATAGGGTCCCACAGCTGCACCCCATCAGTGTGAGCAGGACTCTTAGGACTCTTAGAAGAGTCAATGCTCTGAGACCATTGGGGGCACTTAGCCCCCTCTCTTCATCACTGAGGATGATTTCATTTTTCAGGGATTAGAGAGGGTGGTCCTTGTGGTGGACTGCAGATATGGAGAGCTGTTATCATCGTATTAGATAGATAAGAATGATTATATGTATTGTAGAAATGTCTCCTATCATGTTCCCTAATTTTTTATTATGTCTACATCCTGGTCCCCATCTTGGACATCATAACAAACGTGCACTTTTTTGTTTAATTTACACATTGGACCATAGGAAAAATGACACTACAGCTACAGAGGTGACCGTCTGATAGCCCAGCTCGACTATCCATCTCTACTGAAGACCCTTTCAGCTTTTTGAGAGTTGGGTGGAGAACATCATCTCTAAAAATAGGGTCCCACAGCTGCACCCCATCAGTGTGAGCAGGACTCTTAGGACTCTTAGAAGAGTCAATGCTCTGAGACCATGGGGGGCGCTTAGCCCCCTCTGTTCGTCACTGAGGATGATTTCACTTTTCAGGGAATAGAGAGGGTGGTCCTTGTGGTGGACTGCAGGTATGGAGAGCTGTTGTCATCGTATTAGATAGATAAGAATGATTATATGTATTGTAGAAATGTCTCCTATCATGTTCCCTATTTTTTTATTATGTCCACATCCTGGTCCCCATCTTGGAAATCATAACAAACGTGCACTTTTTTGTTTAATTTACACATTGGACCATAGGAAAAATGACACTACAGCTACAGAGGTGACCGTCTGATAGCCCAGCTCGACTATCCATCTCTACTGAAGACCCTTTCAGCTTTTTGAGAGTTGGGTGGAGGACATCATCTCTGAAAATAGGGTCCCACAGCTGCACCCCATCAGTGTGAGCAGGACTCTTAGGACTCTTAGAAGAGTTAATGCTCTGAGACCATAGGGGCGCTTAGCCCCCTCTCTTCGTCACTGAGGATGATTTCATTTTTCAGGGATTAGAGAGGGTGGTCCTTGTGGTGGACTGCAGGTATGGAGAGCTGTTGTCATCGTATTAGATAGATAAGAACGATTATATGTATTGTAGAAATGTCTCCTATCATGTTCCCTAATTTTTTATTATGTCCACATCCTGGTCCCCATCTTGGACATCATAACAAACGTGCACTTTTTTGTTTAATTTACACATATGACCATAGGAAAAATGACACTACAGCTACAGAGGTGACCGTCTGATAGCCCAGCTCGACTATCCATCTCTACTGAAGACCCTTTCAGCTTTTTGAGAGTTGGGTGGAGGACATCATCTCTGAAAATAGGGTCCCACAGCTGCACCCCATCAGTGTGAGCAGGACTCTTAGGACTCTTAGAAGAGTCAATGCTCTGAGACCATTGGGGGCACTTAGCCCCCTCTCTTCATCACTGAGGATGATTTCACTTTTCAGGGAATAGAGAGGGTGGTCCTTGTGGTGGACTGCAGGTATGGAGAGCTGTTGTCATCGTATTAGATAGATAAGAATGATTATATGTATTGTAGAAATGTCTCCTATCATGTTCCCTATTTTTTTATTATGTCCACATCCTGGTCCCCATCTTGGAAATCATAACAAACGTGCACTTTTTTGTTTAATTTACACATTGGACCATAGGAAAAATGACACTACAGCTACAGAGGTGACCGTCTGATAGCCCAGCTCGACTATCCATCTCTACTGAAGACCCTTTCAGCTTTTTGAGAGTTGGGTGGAGGACATCATCTCTGAAAATAGGGTCCCACAGCTGCACCCCATCAGTGTGAGCAGGAATCTTAGGACTCTTAGAAGAGTCAATGCTCTGAGACCATGGGGGGCGCTTAGCCCCCTCTCTTTGTCACTGAGGATGATTTCATTTTTCAGGGATTAGAGAGAGTGGTCCTTGTGGTGGACTGCAGGTATGGAGAGCTGTTGTGATCGTATTAGATAGATAAGAATGATTATATGTATTGTAGAAATGTCTCCTATCATGTTCCCTAATTTTTTATTATGTCCACATCCTGGTCCCCATCTTGAACATCATAACAAACGTGCACTTTTTTGTTTAATTTACACATTGGACCATAGGAAAAATGACACTACAGCTACAGAGGTGACCGTCTGATAGCCCAGCTCGACTATCCATCTCTACTGAAGACCCTTTCAGCTTTTTGAGAGTTGGGTGGAGGACATCATCTCTGAAAATAGGGTCCCACAGCTGCACCCCATCAGTGTGAGCAGGACTCTTAGGACTCTTAGAAGAGTTAATGCTCTGAGACCATGGGGGCGCTTAGCCCCCTCTCTTCGTCACTGAGGATGATTTCATTTTTCAGGGATTAGAGAGGGTGGTCCTTGTGGTGGACTGCAGGTATGGAGAGCTGTTGTGATCGTATTAGATAGATAAGAATGATTATATGTATTGTAGAAATGTCTCCTATCATGTTCCCTAATTTTTTATTATGTCCACATCCTGGTCCCCATCTTGGAAATCATAACAAACGTGCACTTTTTTGTTTAATTTACACATTGGACCATAGGAAAAATGACACTACAGCTACAGAGGTGACCGTCTGATAGCCCAGCTCGACTATCCATCTCTACTGAAGACCCTTTCAGCTTTTTGAGAGTTGGGTGGAGGACATCATCTCTGAAAATAGGGTCCCACAGCTGCACCCCATCAGTGTGAGCAGGAATCTTAGGACTCTTAGAAGAGTCAATGCTCTGAGACCATGGGGGGCGCTTAGCCCCCTCTCTTCGTCACTGAGGATGATTTCATTTTTCAGGGATTAGAGAGAGTGGTCCTTGTGGTGGACTGCAGGTATGGAGAGCTGTTGTGATCGTATTAGATAGATAAGAATGATTATATGTATTGTAGAAATGTCTCCTATCATGTTCCCTAATTTTTTATTATGTCCACATCCTGGTCCCCATCTTGAACATCATAACAAACGTGCACTTTTTTGTTTAATTTACACATTGGACCATAGGAAAAATGACACTACAGCTACAGAGGTGACCGTCTGATAGCCCAGCTCGACTATCCATCTCTACTGAAGACCCTTTCAGCTTTTTGAGAGTTGGGTGGAGGACATCATCTCTGAAAATAGGGTCCCACAGCTGCACCCCATCAGTGTGAGCAGGACTCTTAGGACTCTTAGAAGAGTTAATGCTCTGAGACCATGGGGGCGCTTAGCCCCCTCTCTTCGTCACTGAGGATGATTTCATTTTTCTGGGATTTGAGAGGGTGGTCCTTGTGGTGGACTGCAGGTATGGAGAGCTGTTGTCATCGTATTAGATAGATAAGAATGATTATATGTATTGTAGAAATGTCTCCTATCATGTTCCCTAATTTTTTATTATGTCCACATCCTGGTCCCCATCTTGGACATCATAACAAACGTGCACTTTTTTGTTTAATTTACACATTGGACCATAGGAAAAATGACACTACAGCTACAGAGGTGACCGTCTGATAGCCCAGCTCGACTATCCATCTCTACTGAAGACCCTTTCAGCTTTTTGAGAGTTGGGTGGAGGACATCATCTCTGAAAATAGGGTCCCACAGCTGCACCCCATCAGTGTGAGCAGGAATCTTAGGACTCTTAGAAGAGTCAATGCTCTGAGACCATGGGGGGCGCTTAGCCCCCTCTCTTCGTCACTGAGGATGATTTCATTTTTCAGGGATTAGAGAGAGTGGTCCTTGTGGTGGACTGCAGGTATGGAGAGCTGTTGTGATCGTATTAGATAGATAAGAATGATTATATGTATTGTAGAAATGTCTCCTATCATGTTCCCTAATTTTTTATTATGTCCACATCCTGGTCCCCATCTTGAACATCATAACAAACGTGCACTTTTTTGTTTAATTTACACATTGGACCATAGGAAAAATGACACTACAGCTACAGAGGTGACCGTCTGATAGCCCAGCTCGACTATCCATCTCTACTGAAGACCCTTTCAGCTTTTTGAGAGTTGGGTGGAGGACATCATCTCTGAAAATAGGGTCCCACAGCTGCACCCCATCAGTGTGAGCAGGACTCTTAGGACTCTTAGAAGAGTTAATGCTCTGAGACCATGGGGGCGCTTAGCCCCCTCTCTTCGTCACTGAGGATGATTTCATTTTTCAGGGATTAGAGAGGGTGGTCCTTGTGGTGGACTGCAGGTATGGAGAGCTGTTGTCATCGTATTAGATAGATAAGAATGATTATATGTATTGTAGAAATGTCTCCTATCATGTTCCCTAATTTTTTATTATGTCCACATCCTGGTCCCCATCTTGGACATCATAACAAACGTGCACTTTTTTGTTTAATTTACACATTGGACCATAGGAAAAATGACACTACAGCTACAGAGGTGACCGTCTGATAGCCCAGCTCGACTATCCATCTCTACTGAAGACCCTTTCAGCTTTTTGAGAGTTGGGTGGAGGACATCATCTCTGAAAATAGGGTCCCACAGCTGCACCCCATCAGTGTGAGCAGGACTCTTAGGACTCTTAGAAGAGTCAATGCTCTGAGACCATTGGGGGCACTTAGCCCCCTCTCTTCATCACTGAGGATGATTTCATTTTTCAGGGATTAGAGAGGGTGGTCCTTGTGGTGGACTGCAGATATGGAGAGCTGTTATCATCGTATTAGATAGATAAGAATGAATATATGTATTGTAGAAATGTCTCCTATCATGTTCCCTAATTTTTTATTATGTCCACATCCTGGTCCCCATCTTGAACATCATAACAAACGTGCACTTTTTTGTTTAATTTACACATTGGACCATAGGAAAAATGACACTACAGCTACAGAGGTGACCGTCTGATAGCCCAGCTCGACTATCCATCTCTACTGAAGACCCTTTCAGCTTTTTGAGAGTTGGGTGGAGGACATCATCTCTGAAAATAGGGTCCCACAGCTGCACCCCATCAGTGTGAGCAGGACTCTTAGGACTCTTAGAAGAGTTAATGCTCTGAGACCATGGGGGCGCTTAGCCCCCTCTCTTCGTCACTGAGGATGATTTCATTTTTCAGGGATTAGAGAGGGTGGTCCTTGTGGTGGACTGCAGGTATGGAGAGCTGTTGTCATCGTATTAGATAGATAAGAATGATTATATGTATTGTAGAAATGTCTCCTATCATGTTCCCTAATTTTTTATTATGTCCACATCCTGGTCCCCATCTTGGACATCATAACAAACGTGCACTTTTTTGTTTAATTTACACATTGGACCATAGGAAAAATGACACTACAGCTACAGAGGTGACCGTCTGATAGCCCAGCTCGACTATCCATCTCTACTGAAGACCCTTTCAGCTTTTTGAGAGTTGGGTGGAGGACATCATCTCTGAAAATAGGGTCCCACAGCTGCACCCCATCAGTGTGAGCAGGACTCTTAGGACTCTTAGAAGAGTCAATGCTCTGAGACCATTGGGGGCACTTAGCCCCCTCTCTTCATCACTGAGGATGATTTCATTTTTCAGGGATTAGAGAGGGTGGTCCTTGTGGTGGACTGCAGATATGGAGAGCTGTTATCATCGTATTAGATAGATAAGAATGAATATATGTATTGTAGAAATGTCTCCTATCATGTTCCCTAATTTTTTATTATGTCCACATCCTGGTCCCCATCTTGAACATCATAACAAACGTGCACTTTTTTGTTTAATTTACACATTGGACCATAGGAAAAATGACACTACAGCTACAGAGGTGACCGTCTGATAGCCCAGCTCGACTATCCATCTCTACTGAAGACCCTTTCAGCTTTTTGAGAGTTGGGTGGAGGACATCATCTCTGAAAATAGGGTCCCACAGCTGCACCCCATCAGTGTGAGCAGGACTCTTAGGACTCTTAGAAGAGTTAATGCTCTGAGACCATGGGGGCGCTTAGCCCCCTCTCTTCGTCACTGAGGATGATTTCATTTTTCAGGGATTAGAGAGGGTGGTCCTTGTGGTGGACTGCAGGTATGGAGAGCTGTTGTCATCGTATTAGATAGATAAGAATGATTATATGTATTGTAGAAATGTCTCCTATCATGTTCCCTAATTTTTTATTATGTCCACATCCTGGTCCCCATCTTGGACATCATAACAAACGTGCACTTTTTTGTTTAATTTACACATTGGACCATAGGAAAAATGACACTACAGCTACAGAGGTGACCGTCTGATAGCCCAGCTCGACTATCCATCTCTACTGAAGACCCTTTCAGCTTTTTGAGAGTTGGGTGGAGGACATCATCTCTGAAAATAGGGTCCCACAGCTGCACCCCATCAGTGTGAGCAGGACTCTTAGGACTCTTAGAAGAGTCAATGCTCTGAGACCATTGGGGGCACTTAGCCCCCTCTCTTCATCACTGAGGATGATTTCATTTTTCAGGGATTAGAGAGGGTGGTCCTTGTGGTGGACTGCAGATATGGAGAGCTGTTATCATCGTATTAGATAGATAAGAATGAATATATGTATTGTAGAAATGTCTCCTATCATGTTCCCTAATTTTTTATTATGTCCACATCCTGGTCCCCATCTTGGACATCATAACAAACGTGCACTTTTTTGTTTAATTTACACATTGGACCATAGGAAAAATGACACTACAGCTACAGAGGTGACCGTCTGATAGCCCAGCTCGACTATCCATCTCTACTGAAGACCCTTTCAGCTTTTTGAGAGTTGGGTGGAGGACATCATCTCTGAAAATAGGGTCCCACAGCTGCACCCCATCAGTGTGAGCAGGACTCTTAGGACTCTTAGAAGAGGTAATGCTCTGAGACCATGGGGGCGCTTAGCCCCCTCTCTTCGTCACTGAGGATGATTTCATTTTTCAGGGATTAGAGAGGGTGGTCCTTGAGGTGGACTGCAGGTATGGAGAGCTGTTGTCATCGTATTAGATAGATAAGAATGATTATATGTATTGTAGAAATGTCTCCTATCATGTTCCCTAATTTTTTATTATGTCCACATCCTGGTCCCCATCTTGGACATCATAACAAACGTGCACTTTTTTGTTTAATTTACACATTGGACCATAGGAAAAATGACACTACAGCTACAGAGGTGACCGTCTGATAGCCCAGCTCGACTATCCATCTCTACTGAAGACCCTTTCAGCTTTTTGAGAGTTGGGTGGAGGACATCATCTCTGAAAATAGGGTCCCACAGCTGCACCCCATCAGTGTAAGCAGGACTCTTAGGACTCTTAGAAGAGTCAATGCTCTAAAACCATGGGGGCGCTTAGCCCCCTCTCTTCGTCCCTGAGGATGATTTCATTTTTCAGGGATTAGAGAGGGTGGTCCTTGTGGTGGACTGCAGGTATGGAGAGCTGTTGTCATCGTATTAGATAGATAAGAATGATTATATGTATTGTAGAAATGTCTCCTATCATGTTCCCTAATTTGTTATTATGTCCACATCCTGGTCCCCATCTTGGACATCATAACAAACGTGCACTTTTTTGTTTAATTTACACATTGGACCATAGGAAAAATGACACTACAGCTACAGAGGTGACCGTCTGATAGCCCAGCTCGACTATCCATCTCTACTGAAGACCCTTTCAGCTTTTTGAGAGTTGGGTGGAGGACATCATCTCTGAAAATAGGGTCCCACAGCTTCTACCCATCAGTGTGAGCAGGACTCTTAGGACTCTTAGAAGAGTCAATGCTCTGGTACCATGGGGGGCGCTTGGCCCCCTCTCTTCGTCACTGAGGATGATTTCATTTTTCAGGGATTAGAGAGGGTGGTCCTTGAGGTGGACTGCAGGTATGGAGAGCTGTTGTCATCGTATTAGATAGATAAGAATGATTATATGTATTGTAGAAATGTCTCCTATCATGTTCCCTAATTTTTTATTATGTCCACATCCTGGTCCCCATCTTGGACATCATAACAAACGTGCACTTTTTTGTTTAATTTACACATTGGACCATAGGAAAAATGACACTACAGCTACAGAGGTGACCGTCTGATAGCCCAGCTCGACTATCCATCTCTACTGAAGACCCTTTCAGCTTTTTGAGAGTTGGGTGGAGGACATCATCTCTGAAAATAGGGTCCCACAGCTGCACCCCATCAGTGTAAGCAGGACTCTTAGGACTCTTAGAAGAGTCAATGCTCTAAAATTATGGGGGCGCTTAGCCCCCTCTCTTCGTCCCTGAGGATGATTTCATTTTTCAGGGATTAGAGAGGGTGGTCCTTGTGGTGGACTGCAGGTATGGAGAGCTGTTGTCATCGTATTAGATAGATAAGAATGATTATATGTATTGTAGAAATGTCTCCTATCATGTTCCCTAATTTGTTATTATGTCCACATCCTGGTCCCCATCTTGGACATCATAACAAACGTGCACTTTTTTGTTTAATTTACACATTGGACCATAGGAAAAATGACACTACAGCTACAGAGGTGACCGTCTGATAGCCCAGCTCGACTATCCATCTCTACTGAAGACCCTTTCAGCTTTTTGAGAGTTGGGTGGAGGACATCATCTCTGAAAATAGGGTCCCACAGCTTCACCCCATCAGTGTGAGCAGGACTCTTAGGACTCTTAGAAGAGTCAATGCTCTGGTACCATGGGGGGCGCTTGGCCCCCTCTCTTCGTCACTGAGGATGATTTCATTTTTCAGGGATTAGAGAGGGTGGTCCTTGTGGTGGACTGCAGGTATGGAGAGCTGTTGTCATCGTATTAGATAGATAAGAATGATTATGTGTATTGTAGAAATGTCTCCTATCATGTTCCCTAATTTTTTATTATGTCCACATCCTGGTCCCCATCTTGGACATCATAACAAACGTGCACTTTTTTGTTTAATTTACACATTGGACCATAGGAAAAATGACACTACAGCTACAGAGGTGACCGTCTGATAGCCCAGCTCGACTATCCATCTCTACTGAAGACCCTTTCAGCTTTTTGAGAGTTGGGTGGAGGACATCATCTCTGAAAATAGGGTCCCACAGCTGCACCCCATCAGTGTGAGAAGGACTCTTAGGACTCTTAGAAGAGTTAATGCTCTGAGACCATGGGGGCGCTTAGCCCCCTCTCTTCGTCACTGAGGATGATTTCATTTTTCAGGGATTAGAGAGGGTGGTCCTTGTGGTGGACTGCAGGTATGGAGAGCTGTTGTCATCGTATTAGATAGATAAGAATGATTATATGTATTGTAGAAATGTCTCCTATCATGTTCCCTAATTTTTTATTATGTCCACATCCTGGTCCCCATCTTGGACATCATAACAAACGTGCACTTTTTTGTTTAATTTACACATTGGACCATAGGAAAAATGACACTACAGCTACAGAGGTGACCGTCTGATAGCCCAGCTCGACTATCCATCTCTACTGAAGACCCTTTCAGCTTTTTAAGAGTTGGGTGGAGGACATCATCTCTGAAAATAGGGTCCCACAGCTGCACCCCATCAGTGTGAGCAGGACTCTTAGGACTCTTAGAAGAGTTAATGCTCTGAGACCATGGGGGCGCTTAGCCCCCTCTCTTCGTCACTGAGGATGATTTCATTTTTCAGGGATTAGAGAGGGTGGTCCTTGAGGTGGACTGCAGGTATGGAGAGCTGTTGTCATCGTATTAGATAGATAAGAATGATTATATGTATTGTAGAAATGTCTCCTATCATGTTCCCTAATTTTTTATTATGTCCACATCCTGGTCCCCATCTTGGACATCATAACAAACGTGCACTTTTTTGTTTAATTTACACATTGGACCATAGGAAAAATGACACTACAGCTACAGAGGTGACCGTCTGATAGCCCAGCTCGACTATCCATCTCTACTGAAGACCCTTTCAGCTTTTTGAGAGTTGGGTGGAGGACATCATCTCTGAAAATAGGGTCCCACAGCTGCACCCCATCAGTGTAAGCAGGACTCTTAGGACTCTTAGAAGAGTCAATGCTCTAAAACCATGGGGGCGCTTAGCCCCCTCTCTTCGTCCCTGAGGATGATTTCATTTTTCAGGGATTAGAGAGGGTGGTCCTTGTGGTGGACTGCAGGTATGGAGAGCTGTTGTCATCGTATTAGATAGATAAGAATGATTATATGTATTGTAGAAATGTCTCCTATCATGTTCCCTAATTTGTTATTATGTCCACATCCTGGTCCCCATCTTGGACATCATAACAAACGTGCACTTTTTTGTTTAATTTACACATTGGACCATAGGAAAAATGACACTACAGCTACAGAGGTGACCGTCTGATAGCCCAGCTCGACTATCCATCTCTACTGAAGACCCTTTCAGCTTTTTGAGAGTTGGGTGGAGGACATCATCTCTGAAAATAGGGTCCCACAGCTTCACCCCATCAGTGTGAGCAGGACTCTTAGGACTCTTAGAAGAGTCAATGCTCTGGTACCATGGGGGGCGCTTGGCCCCCTCTCTTCGTCACTGAGGATGATTTCATTTTTCAGGGATTAGAGAGGGTGGTCCTTGTGGTGGACTGCAGGTATGGAGAGCTGTTGTCATCGTATTAGATAGATAAGAATGATTATGTGTATTGTAGAAATGTCTCCTATCATGTTCCCTAATTTTTTATTATGTCCACATCCTGGTCCCCATCTTGGACATCATAACAAACGTGCACTTTTTTGTTTAATTTACACATTGGACCATAGGAAAAATGACACTACAGCTACAGAGGTGACCGTCTGATAGCCCAGCTCGACTATCCATCTCTACTGAAGACCCTTTCAGCTTTTTAAGAGTTGGGTGGAGGACATCATCTCTGAAAATAGGGTCCCACAGCTGCACCCCATCAGTGTGAGCAGGACTCTTAGGACTCTTAGAAGAGTTAATGCTCTGAGACCATGGGGGCGCTTAGCCCCCTCTCTTCGTCACTGAGGATGATTTCATTTTTCAGGGATTAGAGAGGGTGGTCCTTGAGGTGGACTGCAGGTATGGAGAGCTGTTGTCATCGTATTAGATAGATAAGAATGATTATATGTATTGTAGAAATGTCTCCTATCATGTTCCCTAATTTTTTATTATGTCCACATCCTGGTCCCCATCTTGGACATCATAACAAACGTGCACTTTTTTGTTTAATTTACACATTGGACCATAGGAAAAATGACACTACAGCTACAGAGGTGACCGTCTGATAGCCCAGCTCGACTATCCATCTCTACTGAAGACCCTTTCAGCTTTTTGAGAGTTGGGTGGAGGACATCATCTCTGAAAATAGGGTCCCACAGCTGCACCCCATCAGTGTAAGCAGGACTCTTAGGACTCTTAGAAGAGTCAATGCTCTAAAACCATGGGGGCGCTTAGCCCCCTCTCTTCGTCCCTGAGGATGATTTCATTTTTCAGGGATTAGAGAGGGTGGTCCTTGTGGTGGACTGCAGGTATGGAGAGCTGTTGTCATCGTATTAGATAGATAAGAATGATTATATGTATTGTAGAAATGTCTCCTATCATGTTCCCTAATTTGTTATTATGTCCACATCCTGGTCCCCATCTTGGACATCATAACAAACGTGCACTTTTTTGTTTAATTTTCACATTGGACCATAGGAAAAATGACACTACAGCTACAGAGGTGACCGTCTGATAGCCCAGCTCGACTATCCATCTCTACTGAAGACCCTTTCAGCTTTTTGAGAGTTGGGTGGAGGACATCATCTCTGAAAATAGGGTCCCACAGCTTCACCCCATCAGTGTGAGCAGGACTCTTAGGACTCTTAGAAGAGTCAATGCTCTGGTACCATGGGGGGCGCTTGGCCCCCTCTCTTCGTCACTGAGGATGATTTCATTTTTCAGGGATTAGAGAGGGTGGTCCTTGTGGTGGACTGCAGGTATGGAGAGCTGTTGTGATCGTATTAGATAGATAAGAATGATTATGTGTATTGTAGAAATGTCTCCTATCATGTTCCCTAATTTTTTATTATGTCCACATCCTGGTCCCCATCTTGGACATCATAACAAACGTGCACTTTTTTGTTTAATTTACACATTGGACCATAGGAAAAATGACACTACAGCTACAGAGGTGACCGTCTGATAGCCCAGCTCGACTATCCATCTCTACTGAAGACCCTTTCAGCTTTTTGAGAGTTGGGTGGAGGACATCATCTCTGAAAATAGGGTCCCACAGCTTCACCCCATCAGTGTGAGCAGGACTCTTAGGACTCTTAGAAGAGTCAATGCTCTGGTACCATGGGGGGCGCTTGGCCCCCTCTCTTCGTCACTGAGGATGATTTCATTTTTCAGGGATTAGAGAGGGTGGTCCTTGTGGTGGACTGCAGGTATGGAGAGCTGTTGTCATCGTATTAGATAGATAAGAATGATTATGTGTATTGTAGAAATGTCTCCTATCATGTTCCCTAATTTTTTATTATGTCCACATCCTGGTCCCCATCTTGGACATCATAACAAACGTGCACTTTTTTGTTTAATTTACACATTGGACCATAGGAAAAATGACACTACAGCTACAGAGGTGACCGTCTGATAGCCCAGCTCGACTATCCATCTCTACTGAAGACCCTTTCAGCTTTTTGAGAGTTGGGTGGAGGACATCATCTCTGAAAATAGGGTCCCACAGCTGCACCCCATCAGTGTGAGCAGGACTCTTAGGACTCTTAGAAGAGTTAATGCTCTGAGACCATGGGGGCGCTTAGCCCCCTCTCTTCGTCACTGAGGATGATTTCATTTTTCAGGGATTAGAGAGGGTGGTCCTTGTGGTGGACTGCAGGTATGGAGAGCTGTTGTCATCGTATTAGATAGATAAGAATGATTATATGTATTGTAGAAATGTCTCCTATCATGTTCCCTAATTTTTTATTATGTCCACATCCTGGTCCCCATCTTGGACATCATAACAAACGTGCACTTTTTTGTTTAATTTACACATTGGACCATAGGAAAAATGACACTACAGCTACAGAGGTGACCGTCTGATAGCCCAGCTCGACTATCCATCTCTACTGAAGACCCTTTCAGCTTTTTAAGAGTTGGGTGGAGGACATCATCTCTGAAAATAGGGTCCCACAGCTGCACCCCATCAGTGTGAGCAGGACTCTTAGGACTCTTAGAAGAGTTAATGCTCTGAGACCATAGGGGCGCTTAGCCCCCTCTCTTCGTCACTGAGGATGATTTCATTTTTCAGGGATTAGAGAGGGTGGTCCTTGTGGTGGACTGCAGGTATGGAGAGCTGTTGTCATCGTATTAGATAGATAAGAACGATTATATGTATTGTAGAAATGTCTCCTATCATGTTCCCTAATTTTTTATTATGTCTACATCCTGGTCCCCATCTTGGACATCATAACAAACGTGCACTTTTTTGTTTAATTTACACATTGGACCATAGGAAAAATGACACTACAGCTACAGAGGTGACCGTCTGATAGCCCAGCTCGACTATCCATCTCTACTGAAGACCCTTTCAGCTTTTTGAGAGTTGGGTGGAGAACATCATCTCTGAAAATAGGGTCCCACAGCTGCACCCCATCAGTGTGAGCAGGACTCTTAGGACTCTTAGAAGAGTCAATGCTCTGAGACCGTGGGGGGCGCTTAGCCCCCTCTCTTCGTCACTGAGGATGATTTCACTTTTCAGGGAATAGAGAGGGTGGTCCTTGTGGTGGACTGCAGGTATGGAGAGCTGTTGTCATCGTATTAGATAGATAAGAATGATTATATGTATTGTAGAAATGTCTCCTATCATGTTCCCTATTTTTTTATTATGTCCACATCCTGGTCCCCATCTTGGAAATCATAACAAACGTGCACTTTTTTGTTTAATTTACACATTGGACCATAGGAAAAATGACACTACAGCTACAGAGGTGACCGTCTGATAGCCCAGCTCGACAATCCATCTCTACTGAAGACCCTTTCAGCTTTTTGAGAGTTGGGTGGAGGACATCATCTCTGAAAATAGGGTCCCACAGCTGCACCCCATCAGTGTGAGCAGGAATCTTAGGACTCTTAGAAGAGTCAATGCTCTGAGACCATGGGGGGCGCTTAGCCCCCTCTCTTTGTCACTGAGGATGATTTCATTTTTCAGGCATTAGAGAGAGTGGTCCTTGTGGTGGACTGCAGGTATGGAGAGCTGTTGTGATCGTATTAGATAGATAAGAATGATTATATGTATTGTAGAAATGTCTCCTATCATGTTCCCTAAATTTTTATCATGTCCACATCCTGGTCCCCATCTTGAACATCATAACAAACGTGCACTTTTTTGTTTAATTTACACATTGGACCATAGGAAAAATGACACTACAGCTACAGAGGTGACCGTCTGATAGCCCAGCTCGACTATCCATCTCTACTGAAGACCCTTTCAGCTTTTTGAGAGTTGGGTGGAGGACATCATCTCTGAAAATAGGGTCCCACAGCTGCACCCCATCAGTGTGAGCAGGAATCTTAGGACTCTTAGAAGAGTCAATGCTCTGAGACCATGGGGGGCGCTTAGCCCCCTCTCTTCGTCACTGAGGATGATTTCATTTTTCAGGGATTAGAGAGAGTGGTCCTTGTGGTGGACTGCAGGTATGGAGAGCTGTTGTGATCGTATTAGATAGATAAGAATGATTATATGTATTGTAGAAATGTCTCCTATCATGTTCCCTAATTTTTTATTATGTCCACATCCTGGTCCCCATCTTGAACATCATAACAAACGTGCACTTTTTTGTTTAATTTACACATTGGACCATAGGAAAAATGACACTACAGCTACAGAGGTGACCGTCTGATAGCCCAGCTCGACTATCCATCTCTACTGAAGACCCTTTCAGCTTTTTGAGAGTTGGGTGGAGGACATCATCTCTGAAAATAGGGTCCCACAGCTGCACCCCATCAGTGTGAGCAGGACTCTTAGGACTCTTAGAAGAGTTAATGCTCTGAGACCATGGGGGCGCTTAGCCCCCTCTCTTCGTCACTGAGGATGATTTCATTTTTCAGGGATTAGAGAGGGTGGTCCTTGTGGTGGACTGCAGGTATGGAGAGCTGTTGTCATCGTATTAGATAGATAAGAATGATTATATGTATTGTAGAAATGTCTCCTATCATGTTCCCTAATTTTTTATTATGTCCACATCCTGGTCCCCATCTTGGACATCATAACAAACGTGCACTTTTTTGTTTAATTTACACATTGGACCATAGGAAAAATGACACTACAGCTACAGAGGTGACCGTCTGATAGCCCAGCTCGACTATCCATCTCTACTGAAGACCCTTTCAGCTTTTTGAGAGTTGGGTGGAGGACATCATCTCTGAAAATAGGGTCCCACAGCTGCACCCCATCAGTGTGAGCAGGAATCTTAGGACTCTTAGAAGAGTCAATGCTCTGAGACCATGGGGGGCGCTTAGCCCCCTCTCTTCGTCACTGAGGATGATTTCATTTTTCAGGGATTAGAGAGAGTGGTCCTTGTGGTGGACTGCAGGTATGGAGAGCTGTTGTGATCGTATTAGATAGATAAGAATGATTATATGTATTGTAGAAATGTCTCCTATCATGTTCCCTAATTTTTTATTATGTCCACATCCTGGTCCCCATCTTGAACATCATAACAAACGTGCACTTTTTTGTTTAATTTACACATTGGACCATAGGAAAAATGACACTACAGCTACAGAGGTGACCGTCTGATAGCCCAGCTCGACTATCCATCTCTACTGAAGACCCTTTCAGCTTTTTGAGAGTTGGGTGGAGGACATCATCTCTGAAAATAGGGTCCCACAGCTGCACCCCATCAGTGTGAGCAGGACTCTTAGGACTCTTAGAAGAGTTAATGCTCTGAGACCATGGGGGCGCTTAGCCCCCTCTCTTCGTCACTGAGGATGATTTCATTTTTCAGGGATTAGAGAGGGTGGTCCTTGTGGTGGACTGCAGGTATGGAGAGCTGTTGTCATCGTATTAGATAGATAAGAATGATTATATGTATTGTAGAAATGTCTCCTATCATGTTCCCTAATTTTTTATTATGTCCACATCCTGGTCCCCATCTTGGACATCATAACAAACGTGCACTTTTTTGTTTAATTTACACATTGGACCATAGGAAAAATGACACTACAGCTACAGAGGTGACCGTCTGATAGCCCAGCTCGACTATCCATCTCTACTGAAGACCCTTTCAGCTTTTTGAGAGTTGGGTGGAGGACATCATCTCTGAAAATAGGGTCCCACAGCTGCACCCCATCAGTGTGAGCAGGACTCTTAGGACTCTTAGAAGAGTCAATGCTCTGAGACCATTGGGGGCACTTAGCCCCCTCTCTTCATCACTGAGGATGATTTCATTTTTCAGGGATTAGAGAGGGTGGTCCTTGTGGTGGACTGCAGATATGGAGAGCTGTTATCATCGTATTAGATAGATAAGAATGAATATATGTATTGTAGAAATGTCTCCTATCATGTTCCCTAATTTTTTATTATGTCCACATCCTGGTCCCCATCTTGGACATCATAACAAACGTGCACTTTTTTGTTTAATTTACACATTGGACCATAGGAAAAATGACACTACAGCTACAGAGGTGACCGTCTGATAGCCCAGCTCGACTATCCATCTCTACTGAAGACCCTTTCAGCTTTTTGAGAGTTGGGTGGAGGACATCATCTCTGAAAATAGGGTCCCACAGCTGCACCCCATCAGTGTGAGCAGGACTCTTAGGACTCTTAGAAGAGTTAATGCTCTGAGACCATGGGGGCGCTTAGCCCCCTCTCTTCGTCACTGAGGATGATTTCATTTTTCAGGGATTAGAGAGGGTGGTCCTTGAGGTGGACTGCAGGTATGGAGAGCTGTTGTCATCGTATTAGATAGATAAGAATGATTATATGTATTGTAGAAATGTCTCCTATCATGTTCCCTAATTTTTTATTATGTCCACATCCTGGTCCCCATCTTGGACATCATAACAAACGTGCACTTTTTTGTTTAATTTACACATTGGACCATAGGAAAAATGACACTACAGCTACAGAGGTGACCGTCTGATAGCCCAGCTCGACTATCCATCTCTACTGAAGACCCTTTCAGCTTTTTGAGAGTTGGGTGGAGGACATCATCTCTGAAAATAGGGTCCCACAGCTGCACCCCATCAGTGTAAGCAGGACTCTTAGGACTCTTAGAAGAGTCAATGCTCTAAAACCATGGGGGCGCTTAGCCCCCTCTCTTCGTCCCTGAGGATGATTTCATTTTTCAGGGATTAGAGAGGGTGGTCCTTGTGGTGGACTGCAGGTATGAAGAGCTGTTGTCATCGTATTAGATAGATAAGAATGATTATATGTATTGTAGAAATGTCTCCTATCATGTTCCCTAATTTGTTATTATGTCCACATCCTGGTCCCCATCTTGGACATCATAACAAACGTGCACTTTTTTGTTTAATTTACACATTGGACCATAGGAAAAATGACACTACAGCTACAGAGGTGACCGTCTGATAGCCCAGCTCGACTATCCATCTCTACTGAAGACCCTTTCCGCTTTTTGAGAGTTGGGTGGAGGACATCATCTCTGAAAATAGGGTCCCACAGCTTCACCCTATCAGTGTGAGCAGGACTCTTAGGACTCTTAGAAGAGTCAATGCTCTGGTACCATGGGGGGCGCTTGGCCCCCTCTCTTCGTCACTGAGGATGATTTCATTTTTCAGGGATTAGAGAGGGTGGTCCTTGTGGTGGACTGCAGGTATGGAGAGCTGTTGTCATCGTATTAGATAGATAAGAATGATTATATGTATTGTAGAAATGTCTCCTATCATGTTCCCTAATTTTTTATTATGTCCACATCCTGGTCCCCATCTTGAACATCATAACAAACGTGCACTTTTTTGTTTAATTTACACATTGGACCATAGGAAAAATGACACTACAGCTACAGAGGTGACCATCTGATAGCCCAGCTCGACTATCCATCTCTACTGAAGACCCTTTCAGCTTTTTGAGAGTTGGGTGGAGGACATCATCTCTGAAAATAGGGTCCCACAGCTGCACCCCATCAGTGTGAGCAGGACTCTTAGGACTCTTAGAAGAGTCAATGCTCTGAGACCATGGGGGCGCTTAGCCCCCTCTCTTCGTCACTGAGGATGATTTCATTTTTCAGGGATTAGAGAGGGTGGTCCTTGTGGTGGACTGCAGGTATGGAGAGCTGTTGTCATCGTATTAGATAGATAAGAATGATTATATGTATTGTAGAAATGTCTCCTATCATGTTCCCTAATTTTTTATTATGTCCACATCCTGGTCCCCATCTTGGACATCATAACAAACGTGCACTTTTTTGTTTAATTTACACATTGGACCATAGGAAAAATGACACTACAGCTACAGAGGTGACCGTCTGATAGCCCAGCTCGACTATCCATCTCTACTGAAGACCCTTTCAGCTTTTTGAGAGTTGGGTGGAGGACATCATCTCTGAAAATAGGGTCCCACAGCTGCACCCCATCAGTGTGAGCAGGACTCTTAGGACTCTTAGAAGAGTCAATGCTCTGAGACCATTGGGGGCACTTAGCCCCCTCTCTTCATCACTGAGGATGATTTCATTTTTCAGGGATTAGAGAGGGTGGTCCTTGTGGTGGACTGCAGATATGGAGAGCTGTTATCATCGTATTAGATAGATAAGAATGATTATATGTATTGTAGAAATGTCTCCTATCATGTTCCCTAATTTTTTATTATGTCCACATCCTGGTCCCCATCTTGGACATCATAACAAACGTGCACTTTTTTGTTTAATTTACACATTGGACCATAGGAAAAATGACACTACAGCTACAGAGGTGACCGTCTGATAGCCCAGCTCGACTATCCATCTCTACTGAAGACCCTTTCAGCTTTTTGAGAGTTGGATGGAGGACATCATCTCTGAAAATAGGGTCCCACAGCTGCACCCCATCAGTGTGAGCAGGACTCTTAGGACTCTTAGAAGAGTTAATGCTCTGAGACCATGGGGGCGCTTAGCCCCCTCTCTTCGTCACTGAGGATGATTTCATTTTTCAGGGATTAGAGAGGGTGGTCCTTGTGGTGGACTGCAGGTATGGAGAGCTGTTGTCATCGTATTAGATAGATAAGAATGATTATATGTATTGTAGAAATGTCTCCTATCATGTTCCCTAATTTTTTATTATGTCCACATCCTGGTCCCCATCTTGGACATCATAACAAACATGCACTTTTTTGTTTAATTTACACATTGGACCATAGGAAAAATGACACTACAGCTACAGAGGTGACCGTCTGATAGCCCAGCTCGACTATCCATCTCTACTGAAGACCCTTTAAGCTTTTTGAGAGTTGGGTAGAGAACATCATCTCTGAAAATAGGGTCCCACAGCTGCACCCCATCAGTGTGAGCAGGACTCTTAGGACTCTTAGAAGAGTCAATGCTCTGAGACCATGGAGGGAGCTTAGCCCCCTCTCTTCGTCACTGAGGATGATTTCCCTTTTCAGGGATTAGAGAGAGTGGTCCTTGTGGTGGACTGCAGGTATGGAGAGCTGTTGTGATCGTATTAGATAGATAAGAATGATTATGTGTATTGTAGAAATGTCTCCTATCATGTTCCCTAATTTTTTATTATGTCCACATCCTGGTCCCCATCTTGGACATCATAACAAACGTGCACTTTTTTGTTTAATTTACACATTGGACCATAGGAAAAATGACACTACAGCTACAGAGGTGACCGTCTGATAGCCCAGCTCGACTATCCATCTCTACTGAAGACCCTTTCAGCTTTTTGAGAGTTGGGTGGAGGACATCATCTCTGAAAATAGGGTCCCACAGCTTCACCCCATCAGTGTGAGCAGGACTCTTAGGACTCTTAGAAGAGTCAATGCTCTGGTACCATGGGGGGCGCTTGGCCCCCTCTCTTCGTCACTGAGGATGATTTCATTTTTCAGGGATTAGAGAGGGTGGTCCTTGTGGTGGACTGCAGGTATGGAGAGCTGTTGTCATCGTATTAGATAGATAAGAATGATTATGTGTATTGTAGAAATGTCTCCTATCATGTTCCCTAATTTTTTATTATGTCCACATCCTGGTCCCCATCTTGGACATCATAACAAACGTGCACTTTTTTGTTTAATTTACACATTGGACCATAGGAAAAATGACACTACAGCTACAGAGGTGACCGTCTGATAGCCCAGCTCGACTATCCATCTCTACTGAAGACCCTTTCAGCTTTTTGAGAGTTGGGTGGAGGACATCATCTCTGAAAATAGGGTCCCACAGCTGCACCCCATCAGTGTGAGCAGGACTCTTAGGACTCTTAGAAGAGTCAATGCTCTGAGACCATGGGGGCGCTTTGCCCCCTCTCTTCGTCACTGAGGATGATTTCATTTTTCAGGGATTAGAGAGGGTGGTCCTTGTGGTGGACTGCAGGTATGGAGAGCTGTTGTCATCGTATTAGATAGATAAGAATGATTATATGTATTGTAGAAATGTCTCCTATCATGTTCCCTAATTTTTTATTATGTCCACATCCTGGTCCCCATCTTGGACATCATAACAAACGTGCACTTTTTTGTTTAATTTACACATTGGACCATAGGAAAAATGACACTACAGCTACAGAGGTGACCGTCTGATAGCCCAGCTCGACTATCCATCTCTACTGAAGACCCTTTCAGCTTTTTGAGAGTTGGGTGGAGGACATCATCTCTGAAAATAGGGTCCCACAGCTGCACCCCATCAGTGTGAGCAGGACTCTTAGGACTCTTAGAAGAGTCAATGCTCTGAGACCATTGGGGGCACTTAGCCCCCTCTCTTCATCACTGAGGATGATTTCATTTTTCAGGGATTAGAGAGGGTGGTCCTTGTGGTGGACTGCAGATATGGAGAGCTGTTATCATCGTATTAGATAGATAAGAATGATTATATGTATTGTAGAAATGTCTCCTATCATGTTCCCTAATTTTTTATTATGTCCACATCCTGGTCCCCATCTTGGACATCATAACAAACGTGCACTTTTTTGTTTAATTTACACATTGGACCATAGGAAAAATGACACTACAGCTACAGAGGTGACCGTCTGATAGCCCAGCTCGACTATCCATCTCTACTGAAGACCCTTTCAGCTTTTTGAGAGTTGGATGGAGGACATCATCTCTGAAAATAGGGTCCCACAGCTGCACCCCATCAGTGTGAGCAGGACTCTTAGGACTCTTAGAAGAGTTAATGCTCTGAGACCATGGGGGCGCTTAGCCCCCTCTCTTCGTCACTGAGGATGATTTCATTTTTCAGGGATTAGAGAGGGTGGTCCTTGTGGTGGACTGCAGGTATGGAGAGCTGTTGTCATCGTATTAGATAGATAAGAATGATTATATGTATTGTAGAAATGTCTCCTATCATGTTCCCTAATTTTTTATTATGTCCACATCCTGGTCCCCATCTTGGACATCATAACAAACATGCACTTTTTTGTTTAATTTACACATTGGACCATAGGAAAAATGACACTACAGCTACAGAGGTGACCGTCTGATAGCCCAGCTCGACTATCCATCTCTACTGAAGACCCTTTAAGCTTTTTGAGAGTTGGGTAGAGAACATCATCTCTGAAAATAGGGTCCCACAGCTGCACCCCATCAGTGTGAGCAGGACTCTTAGGACTCTTAGAAGAGTCAATGCTCTGAGACCATGGAGGGCGCTTAGCCCCCTCTCTTCGTCACTGAGGATGATTTCCCTTTTCAGGGATTAGAGAGAGTGGTCCTTGTGGTGGACTGCAGGTATGGAGAGCTGTTGTGATCGTATTAGATAGATAAGAATGATTATGTGTATTGTAGAAATGTCTCCTATCATGTTCCCTAATTTTTTATTATGTCCACATCCTGGTCCCCATCTTGGACATCATAACAAACGTGCACTTTTTTGTTTAATTTACACATTGGACCATAGGAAAAATGACACTACAGCTACAGAGGTGACCGTCTGATAGCCCAGCTCGACTATCCATCTCTACTGAAGACCCTTTCAGCTTTTTGAGAGTTGGGTGGAGGACATCATCTCTGAAAATAGGGTCCCACAGCTTCACCCCATCAGTGTGAGCAGGACTCTTAGGACTCTTAGAAGAGTCAATGCTCTGGTACCATGGGGGGCGCTTGGCCCCCTCTCTTCGTCACTGAGGATGATTTCATTTTTCAGGGATTAGAGAGGGTGGTCCTTGTGGTGGACTGCAGGTATGGAGAGCTGTTGTCATCGTATTAGATAGATAAGAATGATTATGTGTATTGTAGAAATGTCTCCTATCATGTTCCCTAATTTTTTATTATGTCCACATCCTGGTCCCCATCTTGGACATCATAACAAACGTGCACTTTTTTGTTTAATTTACACATTGGACCATAGGAAAAATGACACTACAGCTACAGAGGTGACCGTCTGATAGCCCAGCTCGACTATCCATCTCTACTGAAGACCCTTTCAGCTTTTTGAGAGTTGGGTGGAGGACATCATCTCTGAAAATAGGGTCCCACAGCTGCACCCCATCAGTGTGAGCAGGACTCTTAGGACTCTTAGAAGAGTTAATGCTCTGAGACCATGGGGGCGCTTAGCCCCCTCTCTTCGTCACTGAGGATGATTTCATTTTTCAGGGATTAGAGAGGGTGGTCCTTGTGGTGGACTGCAGGTATGGAGAGCTGTTGTCATCGTATTAGATAGATAAGAATGATTATATGTATTGTAGAAATGTCTCCTATCATGTTCCCTAATTTTTTATTATGTCCACATCCTGGTCCCCATCTTGGACATCATAACAAACGTGCACTTTTTTGTTTAATTTACACATTGGACCATAGGAAAAATGACACTACAGCTACAGAGGTGACCGTCTGATAGCCCAGCTCGACTATCCATCTCTACTGAAGACCCTTTCAGCTTTTTAAGAGTTGGGTGGAGGACATCATCTCTGAAAATAGGGTCCCACAGCTGCACCCCATCAGTGTGAGCAGGACTCTTAGGACTCTTAGAAGAGTCAATGCTCTGAGACCATTGGGGGCACTTAGCCCCCTCTCTTCATCACTGAGGATGATTTCATTTTTCAGGGATTAGAGAGGGTGGTCCTTGTGGTGGACTGCAGATATGGAGAGCTGTTATCATCGTATTAGATAGATAAGAATGATTATATGTATTGTAGAAATGTCTCCTATCATGTTCCCTAATTTTTTATTATGTCCACATCCTGGTCCCCATCTTGGACATCATAACAAACGTGCACTTTTTTGTTTAATTTACACATTGGACCATAGGAAAAATGACACTACAGCTACAGAGGTGACCGTCTGATAGCCCAGCTCGACTATCCATCTCTACTGAAGACCCTTTCAGCTTTTTGAGAGTTGGGTGGAGGACATCATCTCTGAAAATAGGGTCCCACAGCTGCACCCCATCAGTGTGAGCAGGACTCTTAGGACTCTTAGAAGAGTCAATGCTCTGAGACCATGGGGGGCGCTTAGCCCCCTCTCTTCGTCACTGAGGATGATTTCATTTTTCAGGGATTAGAGAGGGTGGTCCTTGTGGTGGACTGCAGGTATGGAGAGCTGTTGTCATCGTATTAAATAGATAAGAATGATTATATGTATTGTAGAAATGTCTCCTATCATGTTCCCTAATTTTTTATTATGTCCACATCCTGGTCCCCATCTTGGACATCATAACAAACGTGCACTTTTTTGTTTAATTTACACATTGGACCATAGGAAAAATGACACTACAGCTACAGAGGTGACCGTCTGATAGCCCAGCTCGACTATCCATCTCTACTGAAGATCCTTTCAGCTTTTTGAGAGTTGGGTGGAGAACATCATCTCTGAAAATAGGGTCCCACAGCTGCACCCCATCAGTGTGAGCAGGACTCTTAGGACTCTTAGAAGAGTCAATGCTCTGAGACCATGGGGGGTGCTTAGCCCCCTCTCTTCGTCACTGAGGATGATTTCACTTTTCAGGGAATAGAGAGGGTGGTCCTTGTGGTGGACTGCAGGTATGGAGAGCTGTTGTCATCGTATTAGATAGATAAGAATGATTATATGTATTGTAGAAATGTCTCCTATCATGTTCCCTATTTTTTTATTATGTCCACATCCTGGTCCCCATCTTGGAAATCATAACAAACGTGCATTTTTTTGTTTAATTTACACATTGGACCATAGGAAAAATGACACTACAGCTACAGAGGTGACCGTCTGATAGCCCAGCTCGACTATCCATCTCTACTGAAGACCCTTTCAGCTTTTTGAGAGTTGGGTGGAGGACATCATCTCTGAAAATAGGGTCCCACAGCTGCACCCCATCAGTGTGAGCAGGAATCTTAGGACTCTTAGAAGAGTCAATGCTCTGAGACCATGGGGGGCGCTTAGCCCCCTCTCTTCGTCACTGAGGATGATTTCATTTTTCAGGGATTAGAGAGAGTGGTCCTTGTGGTGGACTGCAGGTATGGAGAGCTGTTGTGATCGTATTAGATAGATAAGAATGATTATATGTATTGTAGAAATGTCTCCTATCATGTTCCCTAATTTTTTATTATGTCCACATCCTGGTCCCCATCTTGTACATCATAATAAACGTGCACTTTTTTGTTTAATTTACACATTGGACCATAGGAAAAATGACACTACAGCTACAGAGGTGACCGTCTGATAGCCCAGCTCGACTATCCATCTCTACTGAAGACCCTTTCAGCTTTTTGAGAGTTGGGTGGAGGACATCATCTCTGAAAATAGGGTCCCACAGCTGCACCCCATCAGTGTGAGCAGGACTCTTAGGACTCTTAGAAGAGTTAATGCTCTGAGACCATGGGGGCGCTTAGCCCCCTCTCTTCGTCACTGAGGATGATTTCATTTTTCAGGGATTAGAGAGGGTGGTCCTTGTGGTGGACTGCAGGTATGGAGAGCTGTTGTCATCGTATTAGATAGATAAGAATGATTATATGTATTGTAGAAATGTCTCCTATCATGTTCCCTAATTTTTTATTATGTCCACATCCTGGTCCCCATCTTGGACATCATAACAAACGTGCACTTTTTTGTTTAATTTACACATTGGACCATAGGAAAAATGACACTACAGCTACAGAGGTGACCGTCTGATAGCCCAGCTCGACTATCCATCTCTACTGAAGACCCTTTCAGCTTTTTGAGAGTTGGGTGGAGGACATCATCTCTGAAAATGGGGTCCCACAGCTGCACCCCATCAGTGTGAGCAGGACTCTTAGGACTCTTAGAAGAGTCAATGCTCTGAGACCATTGGGGGCACTTAGCCCCCTCTCTTCATCACTGAGGATGATTTCATTTTTCAGGGATTAGAGAGGGTGGTCCTTGTGGTGAACTGCAGATATGGAGAGCTGTTATCATCGTATTAGATAGATAAGAATGATTATATGTATTGTAGAAATGTCTCCTATCATGTTCCCTAATTTTTTATTATGTCCACATCCTGGTCCCCATCTTGGACATCATAACAAACGTGCACTTTTTTGTTTAATTTACACATTGGACCATAGGAAAAATGACACTACAGCTACAGAGGTGACCGTCTGATAGCCCAGCTCGACTATCCATCTCTACTGAAGACCCTTTCAGCTTTTTGAGAGTTGGGTGGAGGACATCATCTCTGAAAATAGGGTCCCACAGCTGCACCCCATCAGTATGAGCAGGACTCTTAGGACTCTTAGAAGAGTTAATGCTCTGAGACCATGGGGGCGCTTAGCCCCCTCTCTTCGTCACTGAGGATGATTTCATTTTTCAGGGATTAGAGAGGGTGGTCCTTGTGGTGGACTGCAGGTATGGAGAGCTGTTGTCATCGTATTAGATAGATAAGAATGATTATATGTATTGTAGAAATGTCTCCTATCATGTTCCCTAATTTTTTATTATGTCCACATCCTGGTCCCCATCTTGGACATCATAACAAACGTGCACTTTTTTGTTTAATTTACACATTGGACCATAGGAAAAATGACACTACAGCTACAGAGGTGACCGTCTGATAGCCCAGCTCGACTATCCATCTCTACTGAAGACCCTTTCAGCTTTTTGAGAGTTGGGTAGAGAACATCATCTCTGAAAATAGGGTCCCACAGCTGCACCCCATCAGTGTGAGCAGGACTCTTAGGACTCCTAGAAGAGTCAATGCTCTGAGACCATGGAGGGCGCTTAGCCCCCTCTCTTCGTCACTGAGGATGATTTCACTTTTCAGGGATTAGAGAGAGTGGTCCTTGTGGTGGACTGCAGGTATGGAGAGCTGTTGTCATCGTATTAGATAGATAAGGATGATTATATGTATTGTAGAAATGTCTCCTATCATGTTCCCTAATTTTTTATTATGTCCACATCCTGGTCCCCATCTTGAACATCATAACAAACGTGCACTTTTTTGTTTAATTTACACATTGGACCATAGGAAAAATGACACTACAGCTACAGAGGTGACCGTCTGATAGCCCAGCTCGACTATCCATCTCTACTGAAGACCCTTTCAGCTTTTTGAGAGTTGGGTGGAGGACATCATCTCTGAAAATAGGGTCCCACAGCTGCACCCCATCAGTGTAAGCAGGACTCTTAGGACTCTTAGAAGAGTCAATGCTCTAAAACCATGGGGGCGCTTAGCCCCCTCTCTTCGTCCCTGAGGATGATTTCATTTTTCAGGGATTAGAGAGGGTGGTCCTTGTGGTGGACTGCAGGTATGGAGAGCTGTTGTCATCGTATTAGATAGATAAGAATGATTATATGTATTGTAGAAATGTCTCCTATCATGTTCCCTAATTTCTTATTATGTCCACATCCTGGTCCCCATCTTGGACATCATAACAAACGTGCACTTTTTTGTTTAATTTACACATTGGACCATAGGAAAAATGACACTACAGCTACAGAGGTGACCGTCTGATAGCCCAGCTCGACTATCCATCTCTACTGAAGACCCTTTCAGCTTTTTGAGAGTTGGGTGGAGGACATCATCTCTGAAAATAGGGTCCCACAGCTTCACCCCATCAGTGTGAGCAGGACTCTTAGGACTCTTAGAAGAGTCAATGCTCTGGTACCATGGGGGGCGCTTGGCCCCCTCTCTTCGTCACTGAGGATGATTTCATTTTTCAGGGATTAGAGAGGGTGGTCCTTGTGGTGGACTGCAGGTATGGAGAGCTGTTGTCATCGTATTAGATAGATAAGAATGATTATATGTATTGTAGAAATGTCTCCTATCATGTTCCCTAATTTTTTATTATGTCCACATCCTGGTCCCCATCTTGGACATCATAACAAACGTGCACTTTTTTGTTTAATTTACACATTGGACCATAGGAAAAATGACACTACAGCTACAGAGGTGACCGTCTGATAGCCCAGCTCGACTATCCATCTCTACTGAAGACCCTTTCAGCTTTTTGAGAGTTGGGTGGAGGACATCATCTCTGAAAATAGGGTCCCACAGCTGCACCCCATCAGTGTGAGCAGGACTCTTAGGACTCTTAGAAGAGTTAATGCTCTGAGACCATGGGGGCGCTTAGCCCCCTCTCTTCGTCACTGAGGATGATTTCATTTTTCAGGGATTAGAGAGGGTGGTCCTTGTGGTGGACTGCAGGTATGGAGAGCTGTTGTCATCGTATTAGATAGATAAGAATGATTATATGTATTGTAGAAATGTCTCCTATCATGTTCCCTAATTTTTTATTATGTCCACATCCTGGTCCCCATCTTGGACATCATAACAAACGTGCACTTTTTTGTTTAATTTACACATTGGACCATAGGAAAAATGACACTACAGCTACAGAGGTGACCGTCTGATAGCCCAGCTCGACAATCCATCTCTACTGAAGACCCTTTCAGCTTTTTGAGAGTTGGGTGGAGGACATCATCTCTGAAAATAGGGTCCCACAGCTGCACCCCATCAGTGTGAGCAGGACTCTTAGGACTCTTAGAAGAGTCAATGCTCTGAGACCATGGGGGGCGCTTAGCCCCCTCTCTTCGTCACTGAGGATGATTTCATTTATCAGGGATTAGAGAGGGTGGTCCTTGTGGTGGACTGCAGGTATGGAGAGCTGTTGTCATCGTATTAAAAAGATAAGAATGATTATATGTATTGTAGAAATGTCTCCTATCATGTTCCCTAATTTTTTATTATGTCCACATCCTGGTCCCCATCTTGGACATCATAACAAACGTGCACTTTTTTGTTTAATTTACACATTGGACCATAGGAAAAATGACACTACAGGTACAGAGGTGACCGTCTGATAGCCCAGCTCGACTATCTATCTCTACTGAAGACCCTTTCAGCTTTTTGAGAGTTTGGTGGAGAACATCATCTCTGAAAATAGGGTCCCACAGCTGCACCCCATCAGTGTGAGCAGGACTCTTAGGACTCTTAGAAGAGTCAATGCTCTGAGACCATGGGGGGCGCTTAGCCCCCTCTCTTCGTCACCACTGAGGATGATTTCACTTTTCAGGGAATAGAGAGGGTGGTCCTTGTGGTGGACTGCAGGTATGGAGAGCTGTTGTCATCGTATTAGATAGATAAGAATGATTATATGTATTGTAGAAATGTCTCCTATCATGTTCCCTATTTTTTTATTATGTCCACATCCTGGTCCCCATCTTGGAAATCATAACAAACGTGCACTTTTTTGTTTAATTTACACATTGGACCATAGGAAAAATGACACTACAGCTACAGAGGTGACCGTCTGATAGCCCAGCTCGACTATCCATCTCTACTGAAGACCCTTTCAGCTTTTTGAGAGTTGGGTGGAGGACATCATCTCTGAAAATAGGGTCCCACAGCTGCACCCCATCAGTGTGAGCAGGACTCTTAGGACTCTTAGAAGAGTCAATGCTCTGAGACCATTGGGGGCACTTAGCCCCCTCTCTTCGTCACTGAGGATGATTTCCTTTTTCAGGGATTAGAGAGGGTGGTCCTTGTGGTGGACTGCAGGTATGGAGAGCTGTTATCATCGTATTAGATAGATAAGAATGATTATATGTATTGTAGAAATGTCTCCTATCATGTTCCCTAATTTTTTATTATGTTCACATCCTGGTCCCCATCTTGGACATCATAACAAACGTGCACTTTTTTGTTTAATTTACACATTGGACCATAGGAAAAATGACACTACAGCTACAGAGGTGACCGTCTGATAGCCCAGCTCGACAATCCATCTCTACTGAAGACCCTTTCAGCTTTTTGAGAGTTGGGTGGAGGACATCATCTCTGAAAATAGGGTCCCACAGCTGCACCCCATCAGTGTGAGCAGGACTCTTAGGACTCTTAGAAGAGTCAATGCTCTGAGACCATGGGGGGCGCTTAGCCCCCTCTCTTCGTCACTGAGGATGATTTCATTTATCAGGGATTAGAGAGGGTGGTCCTTGTGGTGGACTGCAGGTATGGAGAGCTGTTGTCATCGTATTAAAAAGATAAGAATGATTATATGTATTGTAGAAATGTCTCCTATCATGTTCCCTAATTTTTTATTATGTCCACATCCTGGTCCCCATCTTGGACATCATAACAAACGTGCACTTTTTTGTTTAATTTACACATTGGACCATAGGAAAAATGACACTACAGGTACAGAGGTGACCGTCTGATAGCCCAGCTCGACTATCCATCTCTACTGAAGACCCTTTCAGCTTTTTGAGAGTTTGGTGGAGAACATCATCTCTGAAAATAGGGTCCCACAGCTGCACCCCATCAGTGTGAGCAGGACTCTTAGAAGAGTCAATGCTCTGAGACCATGGGGGGCGCTTAGCCCCCTCTCTTCGTCACCACTGAGGATGATTTCACTTTTCAGGGAATAGAGAGGGTGGTCCTTGTGGTGGACTGCAGGTATGGAGAGCTGTTGTCATCGTATTAGATAGATAAGAATGATTATATGTATTGTAGAAATGTCTCCTATCATGTTCCCTATTTTTTTATTATGTCCACATCCTGGTCCCCATCTTGGAAATCATAACAAACGTGCACTTTTTTGTTTAATTTACACATTGGACCATAGGAAAAATGACACTACAGCTACAGAGGTGACCGTCTGATAGCCCAGCTCGACTATCCATCTCTACTGAAGACCCTTTCAGCTTTTTGAGAGTTGGGTGGAGGACATCATCTCTGAAAATAGGGTCCCACAGCTGCACCCCATCAGTGTGAGCAGGACTCTTAGGACTCTTGGAAGAGTCAATGCTCTGAGACCATTGGGGGCACTTAGCCCCCTCTCTTCGTCACTGAGGATGATTTCATTTTTCAGGGATTAGAGAGGGTGGTCCTTGTGGTGGACTGCAGGTATGGAGAGCTGTTATCATCGTATTAGATAGATAAGAATGATTATATGTATTGTAGAAATGTCTCCTATCATGTTCCCTAATTTTTTATTATGTTCACATCCTGGTCCCCATCTTGGACATCATAACAAACGTGCACTTTTTTGTTTAATTTACACATTGGACCATAGGAAAAATGACACTACAGCTACAGAGGTGACCGTCTGATAGCCCAGCTCGACTATCCATCTCTACTGAAGACCCTTTCAGCTTTTTGAGAGTTGGGTGGAGGACATCATCTCTGAAAATAGGGTCCCACAGCTGCACCCCATCAGTGTGAGCAGGACTCTTAGGACTCTTAGAAGAGTCAATGCTCTGAGACCATGGGGGGCGCTTAGCCCCCTCTCTTCGTCACTGAGGATGATTTCATTTTTCAGGGATTAGAGAGGGTGGTCCTTGTGGTGGACTGCAGGTATGGAGAGCTGTTGTCATCGTATTAAATAGATAAGAATGATTATATGTATTGTAGAAATGTCTCCTATCATGTTCCCTAATTTTTTATTATGTCCACATCCTGGTCCCCATCTTGAACATCATAACAAACGTGCACTTTTTTGTTTAATTTACACATTGGACCATAGGAAAAATGACACTACAGCTACAGAGGTGACCGTCTGATAGCCCAGCTCGACTATCCATCTCTACTGAAGACCCTTTCAGCTTTTTGAGAGTTGGGTGGAGGACATCATCTCTTAAAATAGGGTCCCACAGCTGCACCCCATCAGTGTAAGCAGGACTCTTAGGACTCTTAGAAGAGTCAATGCTCTAAAACCATGGGGGGCGCTTAGCAACCTCTCTTCGTCCCTGAGGATGATTTCATTTTTCAGGGATTAGAGAGGGTGGTCCTTGTGGTGGACTGCAGGTATGGAGAGCTGTTATGATCGTATTAGATAGATAAGAATGATTATATGTATTGTAGAAATGTCTCCTATCATGTTCCCTAATTTTTTATTATGTCCACATCCTGGTCCCCATCTTGGACATCATAACAAACGTGCACTTTTTTGTTTAATTTACACATTGGACCATAGGAAAAATGACACTACAGCTACAGAGGTGACCGTCTGATAGCCCAGCTCGACTATCCATCTCTACTGAAGACCCTTTCATCTTTTTGAGAGTTGGGTGGAGGACATCATCTCTGAAAATAGGGTCCCACAGCTGCACCCCATCAGTGTGAGCAGCACTCTTAGGACTCTTAGAAGAGTTAATGCTCTGAGACCATGGGGGCGCTTAGCCCCCTCTCTTCGTCACTGAGGATGATTTCATTTTTCAGGGATTAGAGAGGGTGGTCCTTGTGGTGGACTGCAGGTATGGAGAGCTGTTGTCATCGTATTAGATAGATAAGAATGATTATATGTATTGTAGAAATGTCTCCTATCATGTTCCCTAATTTTTTATTAGGTCCACATCCTGGTCCCCATCTTGGACATCATAACAAACGTGCACTTTTTTGTTTAATTTACACATTGGACCATAGGAAAAATGACACTACAGCTACAGAGGTGACCGTCTGATAGCCCAGCTCGACTATCCATCTCTACTGAAGACCCTTTCAGCTTTTTGAGAGTTGGGTGGAGGACATCATCTCTGAAAATAGGGTCCCACAGCTGCACCCCATCAGTGTGAGCAGGACTCTTAGGACTCTTAGAAGAGTCAATGCTCTGAGACCATTGGGGGCACTTAGCCCCCTCTCTTCGTCACTGAGGATGATTTCATTTTTCAGGGATTAGAGAGGGTGGTCCTTGTGGTGGACTGCAGGTATGGAGAGCTGTTGTCATCGTATTAGATAGATAAGAATGATTATATGTATTGTAGAAATGTCTCCTATCATGTTCCCTAATTTTTTATTATGTCCACATCCTGGTCCCCATCTTGGACATCATAACAAACGTGCACTTTTTTGTTTAATTTACACATTGGACCATAGGAAAAATGACACTACAGCTACAGAGGTGACCGTCTGATAGCCCAGCTTGACTATCCATCTCTATTGAAGACCCTTTCAGCTCTTTGAGAGTTGAGTGGAGGACATCATCTCTGAAAATAGGGTCCCACAGCTGCACCCCATCAGTGTGAGCAGGACTCTTAGGACTCTTAGAAGAGTCAATGCTCTGAGACCATGGGGGCTCTTAGCCTCCTCTCTTCGTCACTGAGGATGATTTCATTTTTCAGGGATTAGAGAGAGTGGTCCTTGTGGTGGACTGCAGGTATGGAGAGCTGTTTTCATCGTATTAGATAGATAAGAATGATTATATGTATTGTAGAAATGTCTCCTATCATGTTCCCTAATTTTTTATTATGTCCACATCCTGGTCCCCATCTTGGACATCATAACAAACGTGCACTTTTTTGTTTAATTTTCACATTGGACCATAGGAAAAATGACACTACAGCTACAGAGGTGACCGTCTGATAGCCCAGCTCGACTATCCATCTCTACTGAAGACCCTTTCAGCTTTTTGAGAGTTGGGTGGAGGACATCATCTCTGAAAATAGGGTCCCACAGCTGCACCCCATCAGTGTGAGCAGGACTCTTAGGACTCTTAGAAGAGTCAATGCTCTGACACCTTGGGGGGCGCTTAGCTCCCTCTCTTCGTCACTGAGGATGATTTCATTTTTCAAGGATTAGAGAGGGTGGTCCTTGTGGTGGACTGCAGGTATGGAGAGCTGTTGTCATCGTATTAGATAGATAAGAATGATTATATGTATTGTAGAAATGTCTCCTATCATGTTCCCTAATTTTTTATTATGTCCACATCCTGGTCCCCATCTTGGACATCATAACAAACGTGCACTTTTTTGTTTAATTTACACATTGGACTATAGGAAAAATGACACTAAAGCTACAGAGGTGACCGTCTGATAGCCCAGCTCGACTATCCATCTCTACTGAAGACCCTTTCAGCTTTTTGAGAGTTGGCTGGAGGACATCATCTCTGAAAATAGGGTCCCACAGCTGCACCCCATCAGTTTGAGCAGGACTCTTTGGACTCTTAGAAGAGTCAATGCTTTGAGACCATGGGGGGCGCTTAGCCCCCTCTCTTCGTCACTGAAGATGATTTCATTTTTCAGGGATTAGAGAGGGTGGTCCTTGTGGTGGACTGCAGGTATGGAGAGCTGTTGTCATCGTATTGAATAGATAAGAATGATTATATGTATTGTAGAAATGTCTCCTATCATGTTCCCTAATTTTTTATTATGTCCACATCCTGGTCCCCATCTTGGACATCATAACAAACGTGCACTTTTTTGTTTAATTTACACATTGGACCATAGGAAAAATGACACTACAGCTACAGAGGTGACCGTCTGATAGCCCAGCTCGACTATCCATCTCTATTGAAGACCCTTTCAGCTTTTTGAGAGTTGGGTGGAGGACATCATCTCTGAAAATAGGCTACCACAGCTGCACCCCATCAGTGTGAGCAGGACTCTTAAAAGAGTCAATGCTCTGAGACCATGGGGGGCGCTAAGCCCCCTCTCTTCGTCACTGAGGATGATTTCATTTTTCAAGGATTAGAGAGGGTGGTCCTTGTGGTGGACTGCAGGTATGGAGAGCTGTTGTCATCGTATTAGATAGATAAGAATGATTATATGTATTGTAGAAATGTCTCCTATCATGTTCCCTAATTTTTTATTATGTCCACATCCTGGTCCCCATCTTGGACATCATAACAAATGTGCACTTTTTTGTTTAATCTACACATTGGACCATAGGAAAAATGACTCTACAGCTACAGAGGTGACCGTCTGATAGCCCAGCTCGACTATCCATCTCTACTGAAGACCCTTTCAGCTTTTTGAGAGTTGGGTGGAGGACATCATCTCTGAAAATAGGGTCCCACAGCTGCACCCCATCAGTGTGAGCAGGACTCTTAGGACTCTTAGAAGAGTCAATGCTCTGAGACCATGGGGGCTCTTAGCCCCCTCTCTTCGTCACTGAGGATGATTTCATTTTTCAGGGATTAGAGAGGGTTGTCCTTGTGGTGGACTGCAGGTATGGAGAGCTGTTGTCATCGTATTAGATAGATAAGAATGATTATATGTATTGTAGAAATGTCTCCTATCATGTTCCCTAATTTTTTATTATGTCCACATCCTGGTCCCCATCTTGGACATCATAAAGAATGTGCACTTTTTTGTTTAATCTACACATTGGACCATAGGAAAAATGACTCTACAGCTACAGAGGTGACCGTCTGATAGCCCAGCTCGACTATCCATCTCTACTGAAGACCCTTTCAGCTTTTTGAGAGTTGGGTGGTGGACATCATCTCTGAAAATAGGGTCCCACAGCTGCACCCCATCAGTGTGAGCAGGACTCTTAGGACTCTTAGAAGAGTCAATGCTCTGAGACCATGGGGGGCGCTTAGCCCCCTCTCTTCGTCACTGAGGATGATTTAATTTTTCAGGGATTAGAGAGGGTGGTCCTTGTGGTGGACTGCAGGTATGGAGAGCTGTTGTCATCGTATTAGATAGATAAGAATGATTATATGTATTGTAGAAATGTCTCCTATCATGTTCCCTAATTTTTTATTATGTCCACATCCTGGTCCCCATCTTGGACATCATAACAAACGTGCACTTTTTTGTTTAATTTACACATTGGACCATAGGAAAAATGACACTACAGCTACAGAGGTGACCGTCTGATAGCCCAGCTCGACTATCCATCTCTACTGAAGACCCTTTCAGCTTTTTGAGAGTTGGGTGGAGGACATCATCTCTGAAAATAGGGTCCCACAGCTGCACCCCATCAGTGTGAGCAGGACTCTTAGGACTCTTAGAAGAGTCAATGCTCTGAGACCATGGGGGGCGCTTAGCCCCCTCTCTTCGTCCCTGAGGATGGTTTCATTTTTCAGGGATTAGAGAGGGTGGTCCTTGTGGTGGACTGCAGGTATGGAGAGCTGTTGTTATCGTATTAGATAGATAAGAATGATTATATGTATTGTAAAAATGTCTCCTATCATGTTCCCTAATTTTTTATTATGTCCACATCCTGGTCCCCATCTTGGACATCATAACAAACGTGCACTTTTTTGTTTAATTTACACATTGGACCATAGGAAAAATGACACTACAGCTACAGAGGTGACCGTCTGATAGCCCAGCTCGACTATCCATCTCTACTGAAGACCCTTTCAGCTTTTTGAGAGTTGGGTGGAGGACATCATCTCTGAAAATAGGGTCACCCCATCAGTGTGAGCAGGACTCTTAGGACTCTTAGAAGAGTCAGTGCTCTGAGACCATGGGGGCTCTTAGCCCCCTCTCTTCGTCACTGAGGATGATTTCATTTTTCAGGGATTAGAGAGAGTGGTCCTTGTGGTGGACTGCAGGTATGGAGAGCTGTTTTCATCGTATTAGATAGATAAGAATGATTATATGTATTGTAGAAATGTCTCCTATCATGTTCCCTAATTTTTTATTATGTCCACATCCTGGTCCCCATCTTGGACATCATAACAAACGTGCACTTTTTTGTTTAATTTTCACATTGGACCATAGGAAAAATGACACTACAGCTACAGAGGTGACCGTCTGATAGCCCAGCTCGACTATCCATCTCTACTGAAGACCCTTTCAGCTTTTTGAGAGTTGGGTGGAGGACATCCAAGATGGGGACCAGGATGTGGACATAATAAAAAATTAGGGAACATGATAGGAGACATTTCTACAATACATATAATCATTCTTATCTATCTAATACGATGACAACAGCTCTCCATACCTGCAGTCCACCACAAGGACCACCCTCTCTAATCCCTGAAAAATGAAATCATCCTCAGTGACGAAGAGAGGGGGCTAAGCGCCCCCATGGTCTCAGAGCATTAACTCTTCTAAGAGTCCTAAGAGTCCTGCTCACACTGATGGGGTGCAGCTGTGGGACCCTATTTTCAGAGATGATGTCCTCCATCCAACTCTCAAAAAGCTGAAAGGGTCTTCAGTAGAGATGGATAGTCGAGCTGGGCTATCAGACGGTCACCTCTGTAGCTGTAGTGTCATTTTTCCTATGGTCCAATGTGTAAATTAAACAAAAAAGTGCACGTTTGTTATGATGTCCAAGATGGGGACCAGGATGTGGACATAATAAAAAATTAGGGAACATGATAGGAGACATTTCTACAATACATATAATCATTCTTATCTATCTAATACGATGACAACAGCTCTCCATACCTGCAGTCCACCACAAGGACCACCCTCTCTAATCCCTGAAAAATGAAATCATCCTCAGGGACGAAGAGAGGGGGCTAAGCGCCCCCCATGGTTTTAGAGCATTGACTCTTCTAAGAGTCCTAAGAGTCCTGCTTACACTGATGGGGTGCAGCTGTGGGACCCTATTTTAAGAGATGATGTCCTCCACCCAACTCTCAAAAAGCTGAAAGGGTCTTCAGTAGAGATGGATAGTCGAGCTGGGCTATCAGACGGTCACCTCTGTAGCTGTAGTGTCATTTTTCCTATGGTCCAATGTGTAAATTAAACAAAAAAGTGCACGTTTGTTATGATGTCCAAGATGGGGACCAGGATGTGGACATAATAAAAAATTAGGGAACATGATAGGAGACATTTCTACAATACATATAATCATTCTTATCTATCTAATACGATCACAACAGCTCTCCATACCTGCAGTCCACCACAAGGACCACTCTCTCTAATCCCTGAAAAATGAAATCATCCTCAGTGACGAAGAGAGGGGGCTAAGCGCCCCCCATGGTCTCAAAACATTGACTCTTCTAAGAGTCCTAAGAGTCCTGCTCACACTGATGGGGTGCAGCTGTGGGACCCTATTTTCAGAGATGATGTCCTCCACCCAACTCTCAAAAAGCTGAAAGGGTCTTCAGTAGAGATGGATAGTCGAGCTGGGCTACCAGACGGTCACCTCTGTAGCTGTAGTGTCATTTTTCCTATGGTCCAATGTGTAAATTAAACAAAAAAGTGCACATTTGTTATGATTTCCACGATGGGGACCAGGATGTGGACATAATAAAAAAATAGGGAACATGATAGGAGACATTTCTACAATACATATAATCATTCTTATCTATCTAATACGATGACAACAGCTCTCCATACCTGCAGTCCACCACAAGGACCACCCTCTCTATTCCCTGAAAAGTGAAATCATCCTCAGTGACGAAGAGAGGGGGCTAAGCGCCCCCCATGGTCTCAGAGCATTGACTCTTCTAAGAGTCCTAAGAGTCCTGCTCACACTGATGGGGTGCAGCTGTGGGACCCTATTTTCAGAGATGATGTTCTCCACCCAACTCTCAAAAAGCTGAAAGGGTCTTCAGTAGAGATGGATAGTCGAGCTGGGCTATCAGACGGTCACCTCTGTAGCTGTAGTGTCATTTTTCCTATGGTCCAATGTGTAAATTAAACAAAAAAGTGCACGTTTGTTATGATGTCCAAGATGGGGACCAGGATGTGGACATAATAAAAAATTAGGGAACATGATAGGAGACATTTCTACAATACATATAATCATTCTTATCTATTTAATACGATGACAACAGCTCTCCATACCTGCAGTCCACCACAAGGACCACCCTCTCTAATCCCTGAAAAATGAAATCATCCTCAGTGACGAAGAGAGGGGGCTAAGCGCCCCCCATGGTCTCAGAGCATTGACTCTTCTAAGAGTCCTAAGAGTCCTGCTCACACTGATGGGGTGCAGCTGTGGGACCCTATTTTCAGAGATGATGTCCTCCACCCAACTCTCAAAAAGCTAAAAGGGTCTTCAGTAGAGATGGATTGTCGAGCTGGGCTATCAGACGGTCACCTCTGTAGCTGTAGTGTCATTTTTCCTATGGTCCAATGTGTAAATTAAACAAAAAAGTGCACGTTTGTTATGATGTCCAAGATGGGGACCAGGATGTGGACATAATAAAAAATTAAGGAACATGATAGGAGACATTTCTACAATACATATAATCATTCTTATCTATTTAATACGATGACAACAGCTCTCCATACCTGCAGTCCACCACAAGGACCACCCTCTCTAATCCCTGAAAAATGAAATCATCCTCAGTGACGAAGAGAGGGGGCTAAGCGCCCCCCATGGTCTCAGAGCATTGACTCTTCTAAGAGTCCTAAGAGTCCTGCTCACACTGATGGGGTGCAGCTGTGGGACCCTATTTTCAGAGATGATGTCCTCCACCCAACTCTCAAAAAGCTAAAAGGGTCTTCAGTAGAGATGGATTGTCGAGCTGGGCTATCAGACGGTCACCTCTGTAGCTGTAGTGTCATTTTTCCTATGGTCCAATGTGTAAATTAAACAAAAAAGTGCACGTTTGTTATGATGTCCAAGATGGGGACCAGGATGTGGACATAATAAAAAATTAGGGAACATGATAGGAGACATTTCTACAATACATATAATCATTCTTATCTATCTAATACGATGATAACAGCTCTCCATACCTGCAGTCCACCACAAGGACCACCCTCTCTAATCCCTGAAAAATGAAATCATCCTCAGTGACGAAGAGAGGGGGCTAAGTGCCCCCAATGGTCTCAGAGCATTGACTCTTCTAAGAGTCCTAAGAGTCCTGCTCACACTGATGGGGTGCAGCTGTGGGACCCTATTTTCAGAGATGATGTCCTCCACCCAACTCTCAAAAAGCTGAAAGGGTCTTCAGTAGAGATGGATAGTCGAGCTGGGCTATCAAACGGTCACCTCTGTAGCTGTAGTGTCATTTTTCCTATGGTCCAATGTGTAAATTAAACAAAAAAGTGCACATTTGTTATGATGTCCAAGATGGGGACCAGGATGTGGACATAATAAAAAATTAGGGAACATGATAGGAGACATTTCTACAATACATATAATCATTCTTATCTATCTAATACGATGACAACAGCTCTCCATACCTGCAGTCCACCACAAGGACCACCCTCTCTAATCCCTGAAAAATGAAATCATCCTCAGTGACGAAGAGAGGGGGCTAAGCGCCCCCATGGTCTCAGAGCATTAACTCTTCTAAGAGTCCTAAGAGTCCTGCTCACACTGATGGGGTGCAGCTGTGGGACCCTATTTTCAGAGATGATGTCCTCCACCCAACTCTCAAAAAGCTGAAAGGATCTTCAGTAGAGATGGATAGTCGAGCTGGGCTATCAGACGGTCACCTCTGTAGCTGTAGTGTCATTTTTCCTATGGTCCAATGTGTAAATTAAACAAAAAAGTGCACGTTTGTTATGATGTCCAAGATGGGGACCAGGATGTGGACATAATAAAAAATTAGGGAACATGATAGGAGACATTTCTACAATACATATAATCATTCTTATCTATCTAATACGATGACAACAGCTCTCCATACCTGCAGTCCACCACAAGGACCACCCTCTCTAATCCCTGAAAAATTAAATCATCCTCAGTGACGAAGAGAGGGGGCCAAGCGCCCCCCATGGTACCAGAGCATTGACTCTTCTAAGAGTCATAAGAGTACTGCTCACACTGATGGGGTGAAGCTGTGGGACCCTATTTTCAGAGATGATGTCCTCCACCCAACTCTCAAAAAGCTGAAAGGGTCTTCAGTAGAGATGGATAGTCGAGCTGGGCTATCAGACGGTCACCTCTGTAGCTGTAGTGTCATTTTTCCTATGGTCCAATGTGTAAATTAAACAAAAAAGTGCACGTTTGTTATTATGTCCAAGATGGGGACCAGGATGTGGACATAATAAAAAATTAGGGAACATGATAGGAGACATTTCTACAATACATATAATCATTCTTATCTATCTAATACGATGATAACAGCTCTCCATACCTGCAGTCCACCACAAGGACCACCCTCTCTAATCCCTGAAAAATGAAATCATCCTCAGTGACGAAGAGAGGGGGCTAAGTGCCCCCAATGGTCTCAGAGCATTGACTCTTCTAAGAGTCCTAAGAGTCCTGCTCACACTGATGGGGTGCAGCTGTGGGACCCTATTTTCAGAGATGATGTCCTCCACCCAACTCTCAAAATGCTGAAAGGGTCTTCAGTAGAGATGGATAGTCGAGCTGGGCTATCAGATGGTCACCTCTGTAGCTGTAGTGTCATTTTTCCTATGGTCCAATGTGTAAATTAAACAAAAAAGTGCACGTTTGTTATGATGTCCAAGATGGGCTAAGAAAAGGGGAGCAAAACTTCTTTCCTGCATGCTGACCAATGCAAGAAGCCTGACCAATAAGATGGAGGAACTGGAGCTGGTAATGTATGAGGAGAAATACGACATAGTAGGAATAACTGAGACATGGTTAGATGATAGTTATGACTGGGCGGCTAACCTGCAAGGATATGAATTGTTTAGGAGGGATCGTAAAAAAAGGAAAGGGGGTGGAGTCTGTCTATATATAAAGTCCAGTTTAAAGCCCAGACTAAGAGAAGATATTCAAGAGGGAAATGAAGAGGTGGAGTCTCTATGGGTGGAGATACAAGGAGGGAAAACTAATAAAATCCTCATAGGGGTTTGTTATAAGCCACCAAATTTAACAGAAACCACTGAAAATGTATTATTGAAACAAATAGACAAAGCAGCAAATCACAATGAGGTGATTATTATGGGGGACTTCAATTACCCCGATATAGACTGGGAAACTGAAACCTGTGTATCTCAGAAAGGAAACCGGTTTCTGTCAGTAACTAAGGATAATTATCTGTCCCAACTTGTGCAGGGCCCAACTAGAGGGGCAGCCCTTCTGGACTTAATTTTAAGCAACAGGCCAGATAGAATAACAGACGTACGAGTGGATGGGCACCTAGGGAATAGTGACCACAATATAATACAATTCCACTTGTCCTTTAGTAAGGTGCCTTGGAGGGGGGTTACAAAAACGCTGAATTTCAGGAAAGCAAAGTTTGATCAACTTAGAGAAGACCTTCGCCAAATTGATTGGGACAATGTCCTCAAAAATGGGAGCACAGAAAATAAGTGGGAAATTTTTAAATCGGTATTAAACACCCACTGCGAGCTAGCCATACCATACAGAAATAAAAGGGCTAGGAACAGGAGAAAACCAATGTGGCTTAATAAGGATGTAAAAGGGGCAATGAATAATAAGAAAAAGGCATTTAAAAAGCTAAAACAAGAAGGCAGCGAGGAAGCATTAAAAATATATAGAGAAAAAAATAAAATGTGTAAAAAACAAATATATTTAGCAAAAGTAGAAACTGAGAGACGCATTGCTAAGGAAAGCAAAACAAATCCCAAACTATTCTTTAATTATATAAACAGAAAAAAGATTAAAATTGATGGTGTTTGCCCTTTAAAGAATAATGAGGGTAAAATCATAGAAAGCGATGTGGGAAAAGCAAATGTTTTAAATACTTTTTTCTCAACTGTGTTCACACAGGAAAAGCATATGCCAGGGGAAATGCAGAGTGATCATGTAAATGCCCCATTAAGTATGACCTGCCTAACCCAGGAAGAAGTGCAGAACCGACTTAGTAACATTAAAATTGACAAATCACCAGGCCCTGATGGCATTCACCCTCGGGTATTAAGGGAGTTAAGTAATGTGATAGACAGGCCTCTATTCCTTTTATTTAAAGACTCTATAGAAACTGGGTCTGTTCCACTGGATTGGCGGCTAGCAAATGTGGTACCAATATTCAAAAAAGGGTGTAAAAGGGAACCTGGAAACTATAGGCCGGTAAGCTTAACATCTGTTGTGGGTAAAATGTTTGAAGGGTTTTTAAGGGATACTATTATGGAATGTCTCAATGTTAATAACTGTTTAACTCCATATCAACATGGATTTATGAAGGATCGCTCCTGTCAAACTAACCTGATCAGCTTCTATGAGGATGTAAGCTCTCACATGGACCGAGGAGAATCATTGGATGTCATTTATCTCGACTTCGGTAAAGCATTTGACACTGTCCCACATAAAAGACTGCTAAGTAAAATGAGAAAGCTTGGGCTCGGGGAAAATGTGTGTAGATGGGTAGGTAGCTGGCTTAGTGGTAGAAAACAAAGAGTGGTTATTAATGGTGCATACTCAGATTGGGCCAGGGTTACTAGTGGGGTGCCACAGGGGTCTGTATTGGGCCCCCTACTATTTAATATATTTATTAATGATCTGGTGGATGGTTTACAGAGTAAAATATCAGTATTTGCAGATGATACAAAACTATGTAAGGTAGTTAACACAAAGGAGGACAGTTTGCAACTACAGATGGACTTGAGTAAATTGGAGAATTGGGCTGAAAAATGGCAAATGAGGTTTAACACAGATAAGTGTAAGGTTATGCACATGGGAAGGAGAAACAGATGCTACGATTACTTACTAAATGGGAAACTGCTGGGGAAATCAGACATGGAAAAAGACTTAGGCATCTTAGTGAATAAGAATCTAAATTGGAGTGCCCAGTGTCAGGCAGCAGCCACCAAAGCAAATAGGGTGATGGGATGCATTAGAAGAGGTCTGGGGGCACGAGATGAAAACATCATTCTCCCTCTGTACAAATCACTAGTCAGACCACACTTGGAGTATTGTGTGCAATTTTGGGCGCCGGTGCTGAAGAAAGACATTACTGAACTTGAAAGGGTTCAGAGGCGGGCTACTAAAATAATAAATGGAATGGGTGCATTACAATACACGGAAAGGTTATCAAAATTAGGTCTATTTACTCTAGAAAAGAGAAGACTTAGGGGAGACCTAATAAATATGTACAAATATATCAGAGGGCCATATAGAGATCTCTCCCATGATCTGTTTGTACCAAGGACTATGACAAGAACAAGGGGGCATTCTTTTCGATTGGAGGAAAGAAAATTCCTACATCAGCATAGAAGAGGGTTCTTCACGGTAAGAGCAGTGAGGCTCTGGAACTCTCTTCCTGAGGAAGTGGTGATGGCCAACTCACTGAATGAATTTAAGAGAGGAATGGATGCATTTCTTGTTAGCAAAAGTATAGAAGGTTATAAATAGCATAATCTTACAGGTAGATAGAAGAGCGACCAAGATTATTAGAGGAATGGGTGGGCTGCAATAACAAGACAGGTTATTAAACTTGGGGTTAGTTAGTTTGGAAAAACAAAGGCTTAGGGGGATCTAATCACAATGTATAAATATATGAGGGGACAGTACAGAGACCTTTCCAAAGATCTCTTTACACCTAGGCCTGCGACTGGAACACGGGGGCATCCGCTACGTCTTGAGGAAAGAATGTTTAATCATAATCACAGATGAGGACTCTTTACTGTACGAGCAGTGAGACTATGGAGCTCTCTGCCGCATGATGTTGTATTGAGGGATTCACAAGTAAAATTTAAGCAGAGCCTGATCGCATTAATTGAAAAATATAATATTACCAGTTATGTATATTGGATTTTATGACAGTGTGTTGATCCAGGGAACAAGTCTGATTGCCGTATGTGGAGTCAGGAAGGAATTTTTTTCCCCATTGGAGCTTATTTGACAAATTGGGGTTTTTTTGCCTTCCTCTGGATCAACATGTTAGGCTACGGGTTGAACTAGATGGACTTAGAGTCTCCCTTCAACCTTAAGAACTATGAAACTATGAAACTATGGGGACCAGGATGTGGACATAATAAAAAATTAGGGAACATGATAGGAGACATTTCTACAATACATATAATCATTCTTATCTATCTAATACGATGACAACAGCTCTCCCTACCTGCAGTCCACCACAAGGACCACCCTCTCTAATCCCTGAAAAATGAAATCATCCTCAGTGACGAAGAGAGGGGGCTAAGCGCCCCCATGGTCTCAGAGCATTAACTCTTCTAAGAGTCCTAAGAGTCCTGCTCACACTGATGGGGTGCAGCTGTAGGACCCTATTTTCAGAGATGATGTCCTCCACCCAACTCTCAAAAAGCTGAAAGGGTCTTCAGTAGAGATGGATAGTCGAGCTGGGCTATCAGACGGTCACCTCTGTAGCTGTAGTGTCATTTTTCCTATGGTCCAATGTGTAAATTAAACAAAAAAGTGCACGTTTGTTATGATGTCCAAGATGGGGACCAGGATGTGGACATAATAAAAAATTAGGGAACATGATAGGAGACATTTCTACAATACATATAATCATTCTTATCTATCTAATACGATGACAACAGCTCTCCATACCTGCAGTCCACCACAAGGACCACCCTCTCTAATCCCTGAAAAATGAAATCATCCTCAGTGACGAAGAGAGGGGGCCAAGCGCCCCCCCATGGTACCAGAGCATTGACTCTTCTATGAGTCCTAAGAGTCCTGCTCACACTGATGGGGTGAAGCTGTGGGACCCTATTTTCAGAGATGATGTCCTCCACCCAACTCTCAAAAAGCTGAAAGGGTCTTCAGTAGAGATGGATAGTCGAGCTGGGCTATCAGACGGTCACCTCTGTAGCTGTAGTGTCATTTTTCCTATGGTCCAATGTGTAAATTAAACAAAAAAGTGCACGTTTGTTATGATGTTCAAGATGGGGACCAGGATGTGGACATAATAAAAAATTAGGGAACATGATAGGAGACATTTCTACAATACATATAATCATTCTTATCTATCTAATACGATCACAACAGCTCTCCATACCTGCAGTCCACCACAAGGACCACTCTCTCTAATCCCTGAAAAATGAAATCATCCTCAGTGACGAAGAGAGGGGGCTAAGCGCCCCCCATGGTCTCAGGAGCATTGACTCTTCTAAGAGTCCTAAGATTCCTGCTCACACTGATGGGGTGCAGCTGTGGGACCCTATTTTCAGAGATGATGTCCTCCACCCAACTCTCAAAAAGCTGAAAGGGTCTTCAGTAGAGATGGATAGTCGAGCTGGGCTATCAGACGGTCACCTCTGTAGCTGTAGTGTCATTTTTTCCTATGGTCCAATTTGTAAATTAAACAAAAAAGTGCACGTTTGTTATGATTTCCAAGATGGGGACCAGGATGTGGACATAATAAAAAAATAGGGAACATGATAGGAGACATTTCTACAATACATATAATCATTCTTATCTATCTAATACGATGACAACAGCTCTCCATACCTGCAGTCCACCACAAGGACCACCCTCTCTATTCCCTGAAAAGTGAAATCATCCTCAGTGACGAGGAGAGGGGGCTAAGCGCCCCCCATGGTCTCAGAGCATTGACTCTTCTAAGAGTCCTAAGAGTCCTGCTCACACTGATGGGGTGCAGCTGTGGGACCCTATTTTCAGAGATGATGTTCTCCACCCAACTCTCAAAAAGCTGAAAGGGTCTTCAGTAGAGATGGATAGTCGAGCTGGGCTATCAGACGGTCACCTCTGTAGCTGTAGTGTCATTTTTCCTATGGTCCAATGTGTAGATTAAACAAAAAAGTGCACGTTTGTTATGATGTCCAAGATGGGGACCAGGATGTGGACATAATAAAAAATTAGGGAACATGATAGGAGACATTTCTACAATACATATAATCATTCTTATCTATTTAATACGATGACAACAGCTCTCCATACCTGCAGTCCACTACAAGGACCACCCTCTCTAATCCCTGAAAAATGAAATCATCCTCAGTGACGAAGAGAGGGGGCTAAGCGCCCCCCATGGTCTCAGAGCATTGACTCTTCTAAGAGTCCTAAGAGTCCTGCTCACACTGATGGGGTGCAGCTGTGGGACCCTATTTTCAGAGATGATGTCCTCCACCCAACTCTCAAAAAGCTGAAAGGTTCTTCAGTAGAGATGGATAGTCGAGCTGGGCTATCAGACGGTCACCTCTGTAGCTGTAGTGTCATTTTTCCTATGGTCCAATGTGTAAATTAAACAAAAAAGTGCACGTTTGTTATGATGTCCAAGATGGGGACCAGGATGTGGACATAATAAAAAATTAGGGAACATGATAGGAGACATTTCTACAATACATATAATCATTCTTATCTATCTAATACGATGATAACAGCTCTCCATATCTGCAGTCCACCACAAGGACCACCCTCTCTAATCCCTGAAAAATGAAATCATCCTCAGTGATGAAGAGAGGGGGCTAAGTGCCCCCAATGGTCTCAGAGCATTGACTCTTCTAAGAGTCCTAAGAGTCCTGCTCACACTGATGGGGTGCAGCTGTGGGACCCTATTTTCAGAGATGATGTCCTCCACCCAACTCTCAAAAAGCTGAAAGGGTCTTCAGTAGAGATGGATAGTCGAGCTGGGCTATCAGACGGTCACCTCTGTAGCTGTAGTGTCATTTTTCCTATGGTCCAATGTTTAAATTAAACAAAAAAGTGCACGTTTGTTATGATGTCCAAGATGGGGACCAGGATGTGGACATAATAAAAAACTAGGGAACATGATAGGAGACATTTCTACAATACATATAATCATTCTTATCTATCTATTAGATAACAACAGCTCTCCATACCTGCAGTCCACCACAAGGACCAGTCTCTCTAATCCCTGAAAAATGAAATCATCCTCAGTGACGAAGAGAGGGGGCTAAGCGCCCCCCATGGTCTCAAAACATTGACTCTTCTAAGAGTCCTAAGAGTCCTGCTCACACTGATGGGGTGCAGCTGTGGGACCCTATTTTCAGAGATGATGTCCTCCACCCAACTCTCAAAAAGCTGAAAGGGTCTTCAGTAGAGATGGATAGTCGAGCTGGGCTATCAGACGGTCACCTCTGTAGCTGTAGTGTCATTTTTCCTATGGTCCAATGTGTAAATTAAAGAAAAAAGTGCACGTTTGTTATGATTTCCAAGATGGGGACCAGGATGTGGACATAATAAAAAAATAGGGAACATGATAGGAGACATTTCTACAATACATATAATCATTCTTATCTATCTAATACGATGACAACAGCTCTCCATACCTGCAGTCCACCACAAGGACCACCCTCTCTATTCCCTGAAAAGTGAAATCATCCTCAGTGACGAAGAGAGGGGGCTAAGCGCCCCCCATGGTCTCAGAGCATTGACTCTTCTAAGAGTCCCAAGAGTCCTGCTCACACTGATGGGGTGCAGCTGTGGAACCCTATTTTCAGAGATGATGTTCTCCACCAAACTCTCAAAAAGCTGAAAGGGTCTTCAGTAGAGATGGATAGTCGAGCTGGGCTATCAGACGGTCACCTCTGTAGCTGTAGTGTCATTTTTCCTATGGTCCAATGTGTAAATTAAACAAAAAAGTGCACGTTTGTTATGATGTCCAAGATGGGGACCAGGATGTGGACATAATAAAAAATTAGGGAACATGATAGGAGACATTTCTACAATACATATAATCATTCTTATCTATTTAATACGATGACAACAGCTCTCCATACCTGCAGTCCACCACAAGGACCACCCTCTCTAATCCCTGAAAAATGAAATCATCCTCAGTGACGAAGAGAGGGGGCTAAGCGCCCCCCATGGTCTCAGAGCATTGACTCTTCTAAGAGTCCTAAGAGTCCTGCTCACACTGATGGGGTGCAGCTGTGGGACCCTATTTTCAGAGATGATGTCCTCCACCCAACTCTCAAAAAGCTGAAAGGGTCTTCAGTAGAGATGGATTGTCGAGCTGGGCTATCAGACGGTCACCTCTGTAGCTGTAGTGTCATTTTTCCTATGGTCCAATGTGTAAATTAAACAAAAAAGTGCACGTTTGTTATGATGTCCAAGATGGGGACCAGGATGTGGACATAATAAAAAATTAGGGAACATGATAGGAGACATTTCTACAATACATATAATCATTCTTATCTATCTAATACGATGATAACAGCTCTCCATACCTGCAGTCCACCACAAGGACCACCCTCTCTAATCCCTGAAAAATGAAATCATCCTCAGTGACGAAGAGAGGGGGCTAAGTGCCCCCAATGGTCTCAGAGCATTGACTTTTCTAAGAGTCCTAAGAGTCCTGCTCACACTGATGGGGTGCAGCTGTGGGACCCTATTTTCAGAGATGATGTCCTCCACCCAACTCTCAAAAAGCTGAAAGGGTCTTCAGTAGAGATGGATAGTCGAGCTGGGCTATCAGACGGTCACCTCTGTAGCTGTAGTGTCATTTTTCCTATGGTCCAATGTGTAAATTAAACAAAAAAGTGCACGTTTGTTATGATGTCCAAGATGGGGACCAGGATGTGGACATAATAAAAAATTAGGGAACATGATAGGAGACATTTCTACAATACATATAATCATTCTTATCTATCTAATACGATGACAACAGCTCTCCATACCTGCAGTCCACCACAAGGACCACCCTCTCTAATCCCTGAAAAATGAAATCATCCTCAGTGACGAAGAGAGGGGGCTAAGCGCCCCCATGGTCTCAGAGCATTAACTCTTCTAAGAGTTCTAAGAGTCCTGCTCACACTGATGGGGTGCAGCTGTGGGACCCTATTTTCAGAGATGATGTCCTCCACCCAACTCTCAAAAAGCTGAAAGGGTCTTCAGTAGAGATGGATAGTCGAGCTGGGCTATCAGACGGTCACCTCTGTAGCTGTAGTGTCATTTTTCCTATGGTCCAATGTGTAAATTAAACAAAAAAGTGCACGTTTGTTATGATGTCCAAGATGGGGACCAGGATGTGGACATAATAAAAAATTAGGGAACATGATAGGAGACATTTCTACAATACATATAATCATTCTTATCTATCTAATACGATGACAACAGCTCTCCATACCTGCAGTCCACCACAAGGACCACCCTCTCTAATCCCTGAAAAATGAAATCATCCTCAGTGACGAAGAGAGGGGGCCAAGCGCCCCCCATGGTACCAGAGCATTAACTCTTCTAAGAGTCCTAAGAGTCCTGCTCACATTGATGGGGTGAAGCTGTGGGACCCTATTTTCAGAGATGATGTCCTCCACCCAACTCTCAAAAAGCTGAAAGGGTCTTCAGTAGAGATGGATAGTCGAGCTGGGCTATCAGACGGTCACCTCTGTAGCTGTAGTGTCATTTTTCCTATGGTCCAATGTGTAAATTAAACAAAAAAGTGCACGTTTGTTATGATGTTCAAGATGGGGACCAGGATGTGGACATAATAAAAAATTAGGGAACATGATAGGAGACATTTCTACAATACATATAATCATTCTTATCTATCTAATACGATCACAACAGCTCTCCATACCTGCAGTCCACCACAAGGGCCACTCTCTCTAATCCCTAAAAAATGAAATCATCCTCAGTGACGAAGAGAGGGGGCTAAGCGCCCCCCATGGTCTCAGAGCATTGACTCTTCTAAGAGTCCTAAGATTCCTGCTCACACTGATGGGGTGCAGCTGTGGGACCCTATTTTCAGAGATGATGTCCTCCACCCAACTCTCAAAAAGCTGAAAGGGTCTTCAGTAGAGATGGATAGTCGAGCTGGGCTATCAGACGGTCACCTCTGTAGCTGTAGTGTCATTTTTCCTATGGTCCAATGTGTAAATTAAACAAAAAAGTGCACGTTTGTTATGATGTCCAAGATGGGGACCAGGATGTGGACATAATAAAAAATTAGGGAACATGATAGGAGACATTTCTACAATACATATAATCATTCTTATCTATCTAATACGATGATAACAGCTCTCCATATCTGCAGTCCCCCACAAGGACCACCCTCTCTAATCCCTGAAAAATGAAATCATCCTCAGTGATGAAGAGAGGGGGCTAAGTGCCCCCAATGGTCTCAGAGCATTGACTCTTCTAAGAGTCCTAAGAGTCCTGCTCACACTGATGGGGTGCAGCTGTGGGACCCTATTTTCAGAGATGATGTCCTCCACCCAACTCTCAAAAAGCTGAAAGGGTCTTCAGTAGAGATGGATAGTCGAGCTGGGCTATCAGACGGTCACCTCTGTAGCTGTAGTGTCATTTTCCCTATGGTCCAATGTGTAAATTAAACAAAAAAGTGCACGTTTGTTATGATGTCCAAGATGGGGACCAGGATGTGGACATAATGAAAAATTAGGGAACATGATAGGAGACATTTCTACAATACATATAATCATTCTTATCTATCTAATACGATGACAACAGCTCTCCATACCTGCAGTCCACCACAAGGACCACCCTCTCTAATCCCTGAAAAATGAAATCATCCTCAGTGACGAAGAGAGGGGGCCAAGCGCCTCCCATGGTACCAGAGCATTAACTCTTCTAAGAGTCCTAAGAGTCCTGCTCACACTGATGGGGTGCAGCTGTGGGACCCTATTTTCAGAGATGATGTCCTCCACCCAACTCTCAAAAAGCTGAAAGGGTCTTCAGTAGAGATGGATAGTCGAGCTGGGCTATCAGACGGTCACCTCTGTAGCTGTAGTGTCATTTTTCCTATGGTCCAATGTGTAAATTAAACAAAAAAGTGCACGTTTGTTATGATGTCCAAGATGGGGACCAGGATGTGGACATAATAAAAAATTAGGGAACATGATAGGAGACATTTCTACAATACATATAATCATTCTTATCTATCTAATACGATGACAACAGCTCTCCATACCTGCAGTCCACCACAAGGACCACCCTCTCTAATCCCTGAAAAATGAAATCATCCTCAGTGACGAAAAGAGGGGGCCAAGCGCCCCCCATGGTACCAGAGCATTGACTCTTCTAAGAGTCCTAAGAGTCCTGCTCACACTGATGGGGTGAAGCTGTGGGACCCTATTTTCAGAGATGATGTCCTCCACCCAACTCTCAAAAAGCTGAAAGGGTCTTCAGTAGAGATGGATAGTCGAGCTGGGCTATCAGACGGTCACCTCTGTAGCTGTAGTGTCATTTTTCCTATGGTCCAATGTGTAAATTAAACAAAAAAGTGCACGTTTGTTATGATGTCCAAGATGGGGACCAGGATGTGGACATAATAAGAAATTAGGGAACATGATAGGAGACATTTCTACAATACATATAATCATTCTTATCTATCTAATACGATGACAACAGCTCTCCATACCTGCAGTCCACCACAAGGACCACCCTCTCTAATCCCTGAAAAATGAAATCATCCTCAGGGACGAAGAGAGGGGGCTAAGCGCCCCCCATGGTTTTAGAGCATTGACTCTTCTAAGAGTCCTAAGAGTCCTGCTTACACTGAGGGGGTGCAGCTGTGGGACCCTATTTTCAGAGGTGATGTCCTCCACCCAACTCTCAAAAAGCTGAAAGGGTCTTCAGTAGAGATGGATAGTCGAGCTGGGCTATCAGACGGTCACCTCTGTAGCTGTAGTGTCATTTTTCCTATGGTCCAATGTGTAAATTAAACAAAAAAGTGCACGTTTGTTATGATGTCCAAGATGGGGACCAGGATGTGGACATAATAAAAAATTAGGGAACATGATAGGAGACATTTCTACAATACATATAATCATTCTTATCTATCTAATACGATCACAACAGCTCTCCATACCTGCAGTCCACCACAAGGACCACTCTCTCTAATCCCTGAAAAATGAAATCATCCTCAGTGACGAAGAGAGGGGGCTAAGCGCCCCCCATGGTCTCAGAGCATTGACTCTTCTAAGAGTCCTAAGATTCCTGCTCACACTGATGGGGTGCAGCTGTGGGACCCTATTTTCAGAGATGATGTCCTCCACCCAACTCTCAAAAAGCTGAAAGGGTCTTCAGTAGAGATGGATAGTCGAGCTGGGCTATCAGACGGTCACCTCTGTAGCTGTAGTGTCATTTTTCCTATGGTCCAATGTGTAAATTAAACAAAAAAGTGCACGTTTGTTATGATGTCCAAGATGGGGACCAGGATGTGGACATAATAAAAAAATAGGGAACATGATAGGAGACATTTCTACAATACATATAATCATTCTTATCTATCTAATACGATGACAACAGCTCTCCATACCTGCAGTCCACCACGAGGACCACCCTCTCTATTCCCTGAAAAGTGAAATCATCCTCAGTGACGAAGAGAGGGGGCTAAGCGCCCCCCATGGTCTCAGAGCATTTACTCTTCTAAGAGTCCTAAGAGTCCTGCTCACACTGATGGGGTGCAGCTGTGGGACCCTATTTTCAGAGATGATGTTCTCCACCCAACTCTCAAATAGCTGAAAGGGTCTTCAGTAGAGATGGATAGTCGAGCTGGGCTATCAGACGGTCACCTCTGTAGCTGTAGTGTCATTTTTCCTATGGTCCAATGTGTAAATTAAACAAAAAAGTGCACGTTTGTTATGATGTCCAAGATGGGGACCAGGATGTGGACATAATAAAAAATTAGGGAACATGATAGGAGACATTTCTACAATACATATAATCATTCTTATCTATCTAATACGATGACAACAGCTCTCCATACCGTATTTCATGGTCAATCCAGGTTTGTCAGTGATGGCACTGACATAATGTATGGCGTCTTTTTCGGGCGTTATCCTTTGCCCTTTCATTGTGAAAATCCAGTTGCCTATATCAAAGCAAATTCTACTACTTGTAAAGTATGCAGAAAATGAAATGTAGAACATATAACATCAACTGCTTAGGAACGCATCATAGGTTAGTACTTAAAAGGATATTGTCATGTTCTAGTCATAATGCAAGCTGGACATTTTTCATGTTACCCTGTAATCGCCGGCCTGTTCTAATGCTCACAAGCAAAGATATATGCTCAGCTGCTAAGGCTTCCCTCTGCCTTCTGAATGAAAATTGAATATGTTTGGCTCACTGTGTATATAGCAGGTGCTCAGAAAAAATAAGAGTCAATTCAAAAGAAATAGCTCTGGCACATTATAGTGATTAATAACGTAAGAAAAGAACTCTTGGAATGCTGAAAATTCTTTATTTGTGCAAAAGGATAATTCATCCAACGTTTCGACCTTGTTTTTAGGTCTTTATCAAGGATAAAGTTATCTAAGATCATAAAGGGTTACAAAACCATATAAACACGTAATTAGTACATAGTACAACATAACAGTACAATATATTGCTACTTGAGAGTACAATGGGTCAAATGACCATGAGGCACATACAAAAAATTTTTCCAAAGCCATAGTGAAAACATTTGTACTGAGGAAAGAAAATTTCCACATGACCTATCTGGAGAAACATTCTGGATCAAACAACCAAAAATAGTCAAGCAGGTAAATACACACCTATATGGATAACAGGATGATATGTGTTCAATTGTATAGCGTCATTGCCATTAAGGTACAAATGGAAAACTTGCAATCCTATATAGTGAAGGAAATGAACACATATCATATCAAAGAACACAGGAACATGGGTGTGAGAAAAACCTCAATGTTTATACTTTGTTCTTTATAATGGTGTGAACATGTATATGTCTCAGTACCTTATGCACTTGAGAATTCTAGTGAGTAGATGATGAAAGCCTATTCCAGAACTGGAATCGGTAAATAATTGTAGGTGGAATCTAAATGAAAAGATGGTACAAGTGTTATCATGACACGTGGGCTATAACACAATGGACCGTGTGACAAAGAAGAAAGGAGAGAATGAAGAGGAAGAAAATGGAACTACCTGTAACATTACGTGATAGTCACTGGTAAGTATCACTTGACAATTCAGGTGAAAAAGGATTCCTTTATTAAAGGGTTCTCAGTCGCCTCAGGATCATGAAATACTAGGGTAAATGATATGAGAATGGGTAAGAAGCACCACTAAAGGAAATATGAGATGCAGGACATATATCTATAAACCCCTGAACTACATGATAGAAATAAAAAGAAGAAAAAAGAAAAAAAAGAAGAAAGAAGAAGAACACATAGAATGCGGAAAGAGAATGGGTACAACTACCTGAGTTACTGCAGGGAGGCCCCTGGTTGGTATTGTGAGGGTTAGTGGAATTCCTTCACTGAAGGGTTCTCAGTTGCCTCAGGTTCGTGAAAAATGCTATAGACAAATAATGCCCGGAGAAAAGGGGTTCATATACAGCGAATAATGGTAATACAAGGTACATGTGTCACATGTAATAGTATATATATATATATATTGTACTAAGCTCTACACCAGAAATAGAAAGTAGTCCCTCTGCCTTTTGTCTAGGTGCCCTGAGTTATGTCCTGTAAACTGTCACAGCGACCCAGACACACATGTGTAGTAGGGGAATATCCCTGCTGAGATGCCAGTGCTAGAGCACTCGTTTGCTGTGGAGTTGAACGCTATGTGAGCAGTTCTTACCTTCAATGATTAGAAGTCTCTTTTTTCAGATTTCAATATCTCTGTGGGTATCTGGCAGAAATATGGAATACTCTTTACTGCTAAGACCCTGTACACCACTCCCACTAAAGGGGGCTTTACACGCTGCGACATCGCTAATGCGGAGTCGTTGGGGTCACGGAATTTGTGACGCACATCCGGCCGCATTAGCGATGTTGCTGCGTGTGACACCGATGAGCGATTTTGCATCGTTGCAAAAACGTGCAAAATCGCTCATCGGTGACATGGGTCTCCATTCTCGATTATCGTTACTGCAGCAGTAACGATGTAGTTCGTCGCTCCTGCGGCAGCACACATCACTCCGTGTGACACCGCAGAAACGAGGAACCTCTCCTTACCTGCCTCCCAGCCGCTATGAGGAAGGAAGGAGGTGGGCGGGATGTTCCGGCCACTCATCTCCGCCCCTCCGCTGCTATTGGGCGGTCGCTCAGTGACGTCGCTGTGACGCCGCACGGACCGCCCCCTTAGAAAGGAGGCGGTTCGCCGGTCACAGCGACGTCGCCGGGCAGGTAAGTATGTGTGACGGGTCTGGTCGGTGTTGTGCGGCATGGGCAGCGATTTACCCGTGTCGCGCAACAGATGGGGGCGGGTACCCACACTAGCGATATCGGGACCGATATCGCAGTGTGTAAAGTAGCCTTTAGTCACATGACCAAGACTGTATCTGTGTCCCTACAACACACTTGAGACAAATGTGTGTGTGAGCCTGCATTGTGGGGTATATATAATATATTATAGAGCTGGGAAGGATCATTCTAAGCAGTGAGCTGTTCCAGTATTTGTAGGAAAATACCCAGTAGAAGCATCAAACACAGCACCAATACCTCCCATCAGTATCCCACCACAGTGCCATGTAACCCATGCCCTACACTCCCATCTACACCAATACTATACAGGCACAAACTAGTATATCTGACTTAAAGCCCCCAAAATATGAAGAACGGCCTATAGTTGAGTGTGGATATAAAATCTATGTGAGCAGAGCTAGAATAGAAATCACTGATCGCATTGAAGTCATTCTGACCATAAATCACCATGATATCAAGGTGAGGAGTTGTGTGTTACTGCTGGGAGGAAAGGGTTAACAGTGGAATATTAAGGTGCATTTCTGTGTGCAGTGTTACTAGTCAATGTAACAATTCAGTATGAGCTGCTCTTGGTGCCGGGGGAGGGAGATGCTCTCCTGAGCAAGATAGATGGGGAATGAACATAATATCTATATAGTGTAAGGCAGGGGGTCTCAAACTCGGCTGGGTGTATGGGCCGCACAGAGGAAAAAAATAATTTGGGGGGCTGCATTGTTTGCAAGACAAAGTGACATTTTTATTGGTACCATATATGTATATATTTTTTTCACACACCTTTGGATGACTGATTTTCAACATTTTTCACTTGTTTATTATAACAAATGTGCACATTCTTTGGTTAAATCTAAAAAAAATAAATGTGATGTTAAAAAAAAGTCATGCCTTATTTTGGTTTTTTTTACATTTTATCCCTTTCTTTTAACTAATAGTGTTACAATTATGACGCTAGCGTTTTGTGAAGGGAATGCTTTGCCTACTTCCGTGACTATGGCCTTCCGGAACTGCTGCATTTTGGCTGACCTCTCCGCCTCGGTAATAAGAGACATAAAGTTCTCCTTGTAGCGTGGGTCTAACAGTGTTACCAACCAGTAATGATTGTCGGCCAAGATGTTCTTAACGCGAGGGTCACGAGACAGGCAGCTTACCATAAAGTCATCCATGTGCGCCAGACTCTTAACAGCCATCACTTCAGTATCCAGACCAACACGATGACTGAACATGCTGTCCTCCTCCTTCTCCTCCTCCTCCTCATCTACCCTGTCCTCTGGCCAGCCACGCTGAACTGAGCATATGACTGGTATGCATGTCATATCCTCAATTTGGCCGGAGAGTTGCTCCATGTCTTCATCTTCCTCCTCGTCATAGTCCTCCACTGCACGTTGTGATGAGACGAGGCTGGGCTATGTGTTATCACCCACACCCACTACTGTTTCTTGCTCCAACTCATCGTGTTCCGCCTGCAATGCATCATCTTTGGTTTTGAGCAGAGACCGTTTTAGAAGGCAGAGAAGCGGTATGGTGACGCTAATAATGGCGTCATCGCCGCTCACCATCTTGGTGGAGTCCTCAAAGTTTTGGAGGATGGTACATAGGTCGGACATCCATCTCCACTCCTCAGGTGTTATGTGTGGAGTTTGACCCATTTCCCGACGGCTTAGGTGATGCAGGTACTCAACAACTGCCCTCTTCTGCTCACATATCCTGATCAACATGTGCAGAGTTGAATTCCAACGCGTGGGGACATCACACACCAGTCTGTGAGCCGGAAGATGCAAACGACGCTGAAAGCCGGCAAGGCCGGCTGAAGCAGTAGGTGACTTTCGAAAATGTGCAGACAGGCGGCGAACTTTTACCAGCAGATCAGACAGCTCTGGGTATGACTTTAGAAACCGCTGAACCACGAGGTTGAGCACATGGGCCATGCATGGAACATGTGTCAGCTGGCCTCGCCTCAAAGCCGCCACTAGGTTCCGGCCATTGTCACACACAACCTTTCCTGGCTTTAGGTTCAGAGGTGTGAGCCAGTGATCTGCATGCTGTTTTAGAGCTGTCCACACCTCTTCTGCATTGTGGGATTTGTCACTTATGCAGATTAGCTGCAGCACAGCCTGTTGCCGCTTCGCCGAGGCAGTGCTGCAGTGCTTCCAGCTTGGGACTGGTGTGGAGGGTAAAGTGGATGAGGATGCGCAGGAGGAGGAGGAGGCTGAAGAGCATGACATTCCGGAGCTGTAGAGTGTGGGTGAAACCCTGACTGAGGTAGGGCCTGCAAACCTTGGTGTGGGAAGGACTTGTTCCGTTCCTCGCTCAAACTGGGTCCCAGCTGGGCTGGGCTGGGTCCCTACCCGGCTGGGTAGGGCGTTGTGGGGGGTTTGTCTATCTCCGTTTGAGGTGAGTTTGTTTAAGTTAGCCTTTTCTTTGGCGTTTTTTGGAGCCCTGCGGGTTGGGGAGTTGGTATCGCCCAGTAAGGCGTTCCCCGGGGGCTTGGATTGGGGTGACATTGTCAGTGGAAAATGGAGTTGAATTTTGGATTAGGAAATCGAAAACTGATCAGAGAGGTGTGGGTAGACTAGTCCGTTTGGGGATGGTTGTGGCATCTGATATGTGGCCGTTCAAGTGTCTCGGGAATTTTCAACAGATCCGTCCGAAGGTGGATGGCCCCTTATTATGTCACGAGGATGGGTCCTTTTTATCGAGATACCAATTTGTGAGTGTTTTTAGGGCATGTTTGAAGTCGTTGGGGTTAGATCCGAAGTCTTTCGGATTGGGGCAGCGACGGAGGCCTCTATATGCGGCCTACCGGAGGAGACAGTTAAGCAGATTGGTAGGTGGAAGTCGCAGCGCTTTAAGTCGTATGTACGTCCCCAGGTGGTTGTTGGCAATTGAGGGGAAAAGGGGGGGGGTATTAGGGTAGCAATGGGGGGGGTGAGAGTGTGTGTTTTTTGTCAATTTGGTTTGGTGAGGCAATAAAATGGTGTCGTCTGTACATTTTGTATTGCAGAAGCACCCCCCTTCCTTCCCTGGTCTGGATCCTTGGCCACTCTTATGTGTATTGGGGAGCCCGACGAGCGGACGCGAGATGGAACGGGAGACAGCTAGGTTTTGAGAAGGACCTGGCTCTCGTGCGATGGCTCGGTGTTCGGGGGTTAGGGTGGAACAGGGTGTTGCAGGAGGTGCATAGATACGCCCGGTTGGACAGACCTCCTGACATGTTAGTGTTGCATGCCGGGGGGAATGATTTGGGTGGGCGTCCTTTTCGAATCTTGATAAAGGACATCAAACATGATTTGTTACGGTTATGGGTGTCGTTTCCAGGTCTAACGATAGTCTGGTCGGAGATAGTAGCGAGAAAGAGTTGGCAGAAAGCGCGGTCAGTTGACAGGTTGAACAAGGCGCGGGCGAAGGTTAATAGGGCGATCTCGAAGTTTGTTAGTCGGAACGGGGGTATAGCAATACGGCATGTTGAGTTGGAAAGGACGGAAGAGGAATTTTGGTTGGCTGACGGGGTACACCTTAATGCGGTGGGAACTGACTTATGGGCTCTTGGCTTGCAGGGAGGTATTGAGAGGGCCCTTTGGTTGCGGGGGGTCTCAGGCACTTGAAGGGTTTCAAGGTGCCTTCGTTGTGGTGTTGTTTATTGGTGGGTCCTTGAAGTTGGTTTAAAATTGGTTCGGGGATTCATCCGGGTATGGATCCCCTCATTGGCAGAATTGATGGTCCCCTGGTGATTTTGGGGGGGAACCCCGACGGGGTATGTCGGGGCCCCTGGGGGTGTGGTTGGGGTTGACGGAGGATTAACCCTTACCATTTGGTGCTCCTGAGCCAGTGTGGGTAACGGCTGGGAGCAAGTTGAGGTTTTTTATTGCTCGGTTATGGGAATCACCAGGGTTTTGGTAGCTTCAAGGACCTTACCACATTGCAAATTTTATTGGTTATGTATTCTTGTTAATAAAATGGCTGCTATGGCCAAAATTATCCAAAGATAAATTTGTGTCTGTGTAATTACTTTTAAATAAGAAATGGGAATGGAGGTGTGGGGTATGAAAGGAAGACCGGAGTCAACAATTCCAGGGTCAAGCATGTTTATTTGCGTAAGCTTCGTTCCAGGGTAGAAAGGGTAAGAGTGCCTTTCAGAATTCGAAGTGGTCGGACTGTACGGACCACCAAGAACTGCAGGAGAGCTTGAACATCTTCCCATGGATTTGCGACATCCTCCCTCATCAGTTACGTAGGTAAGCAGGTTCTCAGCATTGCAGCCCATTTGTTGTCTTAAGTTAGTTAAGCGGGGTTAACTAACCTGTCAGTTCAGCCTCAGGTCTAAAGCAGAGGCCTGGACTCCACTCCTTACTCCTCACTCCACAACTCTCCTTAAAAACAACTGACTCCTTTTTCCTGCCCCGGGGTCTCCAGACCCCTAGGTGGGCGTTTCCTTCCGTCTGGTCCTGCCCACTGGTGTGCCTGTCTTTCCCTGGGGGAGGTGACTAGGATTTTCTGGTTGGCTTTGTGTGACTTAGGTGAGGGAAGTTGTTATGCGGGGGCCTATGTGTGACTACCTGCAGTGTCAGGGCGTCACATATGTATGTGTGTATGTCTGCTAAAGGAATCCGCACCGTCATATTTACAAACACAAAATTTTGCAGACACCTCATGTGACTCAGGGAACGTCGTAGACTATGTTTTAACAGGAATATTTAACCCCGCGCTTTACAGTTACTCTCCAAAAAACCTGCCTCCATTAAACTGAATGGAGGTGGGAGCTGCAAGTTATTAATAGCAGCTGTGATTGGTTGCTATAGGAACAAAGGACATTCATAGTATAAGAAGCTTATGTGTGAGATAATATGATGTCAGTGGGGAGACAGATAGAGAGAGACAGACACAGACTGAGAGACAAACAGACAGAGACAGATAGGCATAGACAGACAGGGAAAGAGACAGAGACAAACAGACAGAGGCAGACAGGGAAAGAGACAGACAGAAATAGACAGGGAAAAAAGGCAGACAGACAGAGACAGAGAAAGAGACAGAGGCAGATAGGGAAACAGACAGAGACAAACATACAGAGACAGGCAGGAGAAAAGGCAGACCGACAGGGAAAGAGACAGACAGGGGAAGAGACAGACAGAGAGAGACAGACAGATAGAGACAGACAAAGAAATACAGAGATAGACAGGGAAAGAGACAAACGGGGAATGAGTCAGACAGAGAGAGACAAAGAGAGACAGGCAGAGAGAGACAGGGAAAGAGACAGACAGGGGAAGAGAAAGACAGAGACAGACAAAGAAATACAGAGACAGACAGGGGAAGAGACAGACAGGGGAAGAGACAGACAGGGGAAGAGACAGACAGACAGGGGAAGAGACAGACAGACAGGGAAAGAGACAGACCTGGAAAAGAGACAGACCTGGAAAAGAGACAGGCCTGGAAAAGAGACAGACAGACATAGAAACAGACAGCCACAAAGAGAGAGAGAGACAGACAGACACAGAGAGACAGACAGAGATAGAGAGACAGACAGACATGGATAGAGATAGAGACACACAGAGACAGACAGATGACAGAGACTGGGAGAGAGACAGACAGAAGCATAAATCCCTAACTAAAACTTAACATTTAATGATAGTTTTAAAAGGTAAAAAAACACAAATCATGTAAATAGAATGACTCTCTTCTGTGCATAGAGTCAACATTTTGTGTTTGTAAATATGACGGTGCGGATTCCTTTAGCAGACATACACACATACATATGTGACGCCCTGACACTGCAGGTAGTCACACATAGGCCCCCGCATAACAAATTCCCTCACCTAAGTCACACAAAGCCAACCAGAAAACCCTAGTCACCTCCCCCAGGGAAAGACAGGCACACCAGTGGGCAGGACCAGACGGAAGGAAACGCCCACCTAGGGGTCTGGAGACCCCGGGGCAGGAAAAAGGAGTCAGTTGTTTTTAAGGAGAGTTGTGGAGTGAGGAGTAAGGAGTGGAGTCCAGGCCTCTGCTTTAGACCTGAGGCTGAACTGACAGGTTAGTTAACCCCGCTTAACTAACTTAAGATAACAAATGGGCTGCAATGCTGAGAACCTGCTTACCTACGTAACTGATGAGGGAGGATGTCGCAAATCCATGGGAAGATGTTCAAGCTCTTCTGCAGTTCTTGGTGGCCCGTACAGTCCGACCACTTCGAATTCTGAAAGGCACTCTTACCCTTTCTACCCTGGAACGAAGCTTAGGCAAATAAACATGCTTGACCCTGGAATTGTTGACTCCGGTCTTCCTTTCATACCCCACACCTCCATTCCCATTTCTTATTTAAAAGTAATTACACAGACACAAATTTATCTAAAGCCATTTTTAAGGCATTTCGCGCATACATGAAATGAACACATTTTTCTCCAAAACTATAACAGATGCAAGCTTGTCCTGTTTGGTGGAGATGATATTTAATAAAATAAGTAGAAATCCACTAAAAGTTTTGTTTGGTTATCTTGCAATCCCGAGATAATCGTCTCCATGCTCCAAATCCATTTTAAAGCCATTTTTAAGGCATTTCGCGCATACATGAAATGAACACATTTTTCTCCAAAACTATAACAGATGCAAGCTTGTCCTGTTTGGTGGAGATGATATTTAATAAAATAAGTAGAAATCCACTAAAAGTTTTGTTTGGTTATATTGCAATCCCGAGATAATCGTCTCCATGCTCCAAATCCATTTTAAAGCCATTTTTAAGGCATTTCGCGCAAACATGAAATGAACACATTTTTCTCCAAAACTATAACAGATGCAAGCTTGTCCTGTTTGGTGGAGATGATATTTAATAAAATAAGTAGAAATCCACTAAAAGTTTTGTTTGGTTATCTTGCAATCCCGAGATAATCGTCTCCATGCTCCAAATCCATTTTAAAGCCATTTTTAAGGCATTTCGCGCATACATGAAATGAACACATTTTTCTCCAAAACTATAACAGATGCAAGCTTGTCCTGTTTGGTGGAGATGATATTTAATAAAATAAGTAGAAATCCACTAAAAGTTTTGTTTGGTTATATTGCAATCCCGAGATAATCGTCTCCATGCTCCAAATCCATTTTAAAGCCATTTTAAGGCATTTCGCGCATACATGAAATGAACACATTTTTCTCCAAAATTATAACAGATGCAAGCTTGTCCTGTTTGGTGGAGATGATATTTAATAAAATAAGTAGAAATCCACTAAAAGTTTTGTTTGGTTATCTTGCAATCCCGAGATAATCGTCTCCATGCTCCAAATCCATTTTAAAGCCATTTTTAAGGCATTTCGCGCAAACATGAAATGAACACATTTTTCTCCAAAACTATAACAGATGCAAGCTTGTCCTGTTTGGTGGAGATGATATTTAATAAAATAAGTAGAAATCCACTAAAAGTTTTGTTTGGTTATCTTGCAATCCCGAGATAATCGTCTCCATGCTCCAAATCCATTTTAAAGCCATTTTTAAGGCATTTCGCGCATACATGAAATGAACACATTTTTCTCCAAAACTATAACAGATGCAAGCTTGTCCTGTTTGGTGGAGATGATATTTAATAAAATAAGTAGAAATCCACTAAAAGTTTTGTTTGGTTATCTTGCAATCCCGAGATAATCGTCTCCATGCTCCAAATCCATTTTAAAGCCATTTTTAAGGCATTTCGCGCATACATGAAATGAACACATTTTTCTCCAAAACTATAACAGATGCAAGCTTGTCCTGTTTGGTGGAGATGATATTTAATAAAATAAGTAGAAATCCACTAAAAGTTTTGTTTGGTTATCTTGCAATCCCGAGATAATCGTCTCCATGCTCCAAATCCATTTTAAAGCCATTTTTAAGGCATTTCGCGCATACATGAAATGAACACATTTTTCTCCAAAGCTATAACAGATGCAAGCTTGTCCTGTTTGGTGGAGATAATATTTAATAAAATAAGTAGAAATCTACTAAAAGTTTCGTTTGTTTATATTGCCATCCTGAGATAATCGTCTCCATGCTCCAAATCCATTTTAAAGCCATTTCAAAGGCATTTTGCGCATACATGAAATGAACACATTTTTCTCCAAAACTATAACACATGCAAGCTTGTCCTGTTTGGTGGAGATGATATTTAATAAAATAAGTAGAAATCCACTAAAAGTTTTGTTTGGTTATCTTGCAATCCCGAGATAATCGTCTCCATGCTCCAAATCCATTTTAAAGCCATTTTTAAGGCATTTCGCGCATACATGAAATGAACACATTTTTCTCCAAAACTATAACAGATGCAAGCTTGTCCTGTTTGGTGGAGATGATATTTAATAAAATAAGTAGAAATCCACTAAAAGTTTTGTTTGGTTATCTTGCAATCCCGAGATAATCGTCTCCATGCTCCAAATCCATTTTAAAGCCATTTTTAAGGCATTTCGCGCATACATGAAATGAACACATTTTTCTCCAAAACTATAACAGATGCAAGCTTGTCCTGTTTGGTGGAGATAATATTTAATAAAATAAGTAGAAATCTACTAAAAGTTTCGTTTGTTTATATTGCCATCCTGAGATAATCGTCTCCATGCTCCAAATCCATTTTAAAGCCATTTCAAAGGCATTTTGCGCATACATGAAATGAACACATTTTTCTCCAAAACTATAACACATGCAAGCTTGTCCTGTTTGGTGGAGATGATATTTAATAAAATAAGTAGAAATCCACTAAAAGTTTTGTTTGGTTATCTTGCAATCCCGAGATAATCGTCTCCATGCTCCAAATCCATTTTAAAGCCATTTTTAAGGCATTTCGCGCATACATGAAATGAACACATTTTTCTCCAAAACTATAACAGATGCAAGCTTGTCCTGTTTGGTGGAGATGATATTTAATAAAATAAGTAGAAATCCACTAAAAGTTTTGTTTGGTTATCTTGCAATCCCGAGATAATCGTCTCCATGCTCCAAATCCATTTTAAAGCCATTTTTAAGGCATTTCGCGCATACATGAAATGAACACATTTTTCTCCAAAACTATAACAGATGCAAGCTTGTCCTGTTTGGTGGAGATGATATTTAATAAAATAAGTAGAAATCCACTAAAAGTTTTGTTTGGTTATCTTGCAATCCCGAGATAATCGTCTCCATGCTCCAAATCCATTTTAAAGCCATTTTTAAGGCATTTCGCGCATACATGAAATGAACACGTTTTTCTCCAAAACTATAACAGATGCAAGCTTGTCCTGTTTGGTGGAGATGATATTTAATAAAATAAGTAGAAATCCACTAAAAGTTTTGTTTGGTTATCTTGCAATCCCGAGATAATCGTCTCCATGCTCCAAATCCATTTTAAAGCCATTTCAAAGGCATTTTGCGCATACATGAAATGAACACATTTTTCTCCAAAACTATAACACATGCAAGCTTGTCCTGTTTGGTGGAGATGATATTTAATAAAATAAGTAGAAATCCACTAAAAGTTTTGTTTGGTTATCTTGCAATCCCGAGATAATCGTCTCCATGCTCCAAATCCATTTTAAAGCCATTTTTAAGGCATTTCGCGAATACATGAAATGAACACATTTTTCTCCAAAACTATAACAGATGCAAGCTTGTCCTGTTTGGTGGAGATGATATTTAATAAAATAAGTAGAAATCCACTAAAAGTTTTGTTTGGTTATCTTGCAATCCCGAGATAATCGTCTCCATGCTCCAAATCCATTTTAAAGCCATTTTTAAGGCATTTCGCGCATACATGAAATGAACACATTTTTCTCCAAAACTATAACAGATGCAAGCTTGTCCTGTTTGGTGGAGATGATATTTAATAAAATAAGTAGAAATCCACTAAAAGTTTTGTTTGGTTATCTTGCAATCCCGAGATAATCGTCTCCATGCTCCAAATCCATTTTAAAGCCATTTTTAAGGCATTTCGCGCATACATGAAATGAACACATTTTTCTCCAAAACTATAACAGATGCAAGCTTGTCCTGTGTGGTGGAGATGATATTTAATAAAATAAGTAGAAATCCACTAAAAGTTTTGTTTGGTTATATTGCAATCCCGAGATAATCGTCTCCATGCTCCAAATCCATTTTAAAGCCATTTTTAAGGCATTTCGCGCATACATGAAATGAACACATTTTTCTCCAAAACTATAACAGATGCAAGCTTGTCCTGTTTGGTGGAGATGATATTTAATAAAATAAGTAGAAATCCACTAAAAGTTTTGTTTGGTTATCTTGCAATCCCGAGATAATCGTCTCCATGCTCCAAATCCATTTTAAAGCCATTTTTAAGGCATTTCGCGCATACATGAAATGAACACATTTTTCTCCAAAACTATAACAGATGCAAGCTTGTCCTGTTTGGTGGAGATGATATTTAATAAAATAAGTAGAAATCCACTAAAAGTTTTGTTTGGTTATCTTGCAATCCCGAGATAATCGTCTCCATGCTCCAAATCCATTTTAAAGCCATTTTTAAGGCATTTCGCGCATACATGAAATGAACACATTTTTCTCCAAAACTATAACAGATGCAAGCTTGTCCTGTTTGGTGGAGATGATATTTAATAAAATAAGTAGAAATCCACTAAAAGTTTTGTTTGGTTATCTTGCAATCCCGAGATAATCGTCTCCATGCTCCAAATCCATTTTAAAGCCATTTTTAAGGCATTTCGCGCATACATGAAATGAACACATTTTTCTCCAAAACTATAACAGATGCAAGCTTGTCCTGTTTGGTGGAGATGATATTTAATAAAATAAGTAGAAATCCACTAAAAGTTTTGTTTGGTTATCTTGCAATCCCGAGATAATCGTCTCCATGCTCCAAATCCATTTTAAAGCCATTTTTAAGGCATTTCGCGCATACATGAAATGAACACATTTTTCTCCAAAACTATAACAGATGCAAGCTTGTCCTGTTTGGTGGAGATGATATTTAATAAAATAAGTAGAAATCCACTAAAAGTTTTGTTTGGTTATCTTGCAATCCCGAGATAATCGTCTCCATGCTCCAAATCCATTTTAAAGCCATTTTTAAGGCATTTCGCGCATACATGAAAAGAACACATTTTTCTCCAAAACTATAACAGATGCAAGCTTGTCCTGTTTGGTGGAGATGATATTTAATAAAATAAGTAGAAATCCACTAAAAGTTTTGTTTGGTTATCTTGCAATCCCGAGATAATCGTCTCCATGCTCCAAATCCATTTTAAAGCCATTTCAAAGGCATTTTGCGCATACATGAAATGAACACATTTTTCTCCAAAACTATAACACATGCAAGCTTGTCCTGTTTGGTGGAGATGATATTTAATAAAATAAGTAGAAATCCACTAAAAGTTTTGTTTGGTTATCTTGCAATCCCGAGATAATCGTCTCCATGCTCCAAATCCATTTTAAAGCCATTTTTAAGGCATTTCGCGCATACATGAAATGAACACATTTTTCTCCAAAACTATAACAGATGCAAGCTTGTCCTGTTTGGTGGAGATGATATTTAATAAAATAAGTAGAAATCCACTAAAAGTTTTGTTTGGTTATCTTGCAATCCCGAGATAATCGTCTCCATGCTCCAAATCCATTTTAAAGCCATTTTTAAGGCATTTCGCGCATACATGAAATGAACACATTTTTCTCCAAAACTATAACAGATGCAAGCTTGTCCTGTTTGGTGGAGATGATATTTAATAAAATAAGTAGAAATCCACTAAAAGTTTTGTTTGGTTATCTTGCAATCCCGAGATAATCGTCTCCATGCTCCAAATCCATTTTAAAGCCATTTTTAAGGCATTTCGCGCATACATGAAATGAACACATTTTTCTCCAAAACTATAACAGATGCAAGCTTGTCCTGTTTGGTGGAGATGATATTTAATAAAATAAGTAGAAATCCACTAAAGGTTTTGTTTGGTTATATTGCAATCCCGAGATAATCGTCTCCATGCTCCAAATCCATTTTAAAGCCATTTTTAAGGCATTTCGCGCATACATGAAATGAACACATTTTTCTCCAAAACTATAACAGATGCAAGCTTGTCCTGTTTGGTGGAGATGATATTTAATAAAATAAGTAGAAATCCACTAAAAGTTTTGTTTGGTTATCTTGCAATCCCGAGATAATCGTCTCCATGCTCCAAATCCATTTTAAAGCCATTTTTAAGGCATTTCGCGCATACATGAAATGAACACATTTTTCTCCAAAACTATAACAGATGCAAGCTTGTCCTGTTTGGTGGAGATAATATTTAATAAAATAAGTAGAAATCTACTAAAAGTTTCGTTTGTTTATATTGCCATCCTGAGATAATCGTCTCCATGCTCCAAATCCATTTTAAAGCCATTTCAAAGGCATTTTGCGCATACATGAAATGAACACATTTTTCTCCAAAACTATAACACATGCAAGCTTGTCCTGTTTGGTGGAGATGATATTTAATAAAATAAGTAGAAATCCACTAAAAGTTTTGTTTGGTTATCTTGCAATCCCGAGATAATCGTCTCCATGCTCCAAATCCATTTTAAAGCCATTTTTAAGGCATTTCGCGCATACATGAAATGAACACATTTTTCTCCAAAACTATAACAGATGCAAGCTTGTCCTGTTTGGTGGAGATAATATTTAATAAAATAAGTAGAAATCTACTAAAAGTTTCGTTTGTTTATATTGCCATCCTGAGATAATCGTCTCCATGCTCCAAATCCATTTTAAAGCCATTTCAAAGGCATTTTGCGCATACATGAAATGAACACATTTTTCTCCAAAACTATAACACATGCAAGCTTGTCCTGTTAGGTGGAGATGATATTTAATAAAATAAGTAGAAATCCACTAAAAGTTTTGTTTGGTTATCTTGCAATCCCGAGATAATCGTCTCCATGCTCCAAATCCATTTTAAAGCCATTTTTAAGGCATTTCGCGCATACATGAAATGAACACATTTTTCTCCAAAACTATAACAGATGCAAGCTTGTCCTGTTTGGTGGAGATGATATTTAATAAAATAAGTAGAAATCCACTAAAAGTTTTGTTTGGTTATCTTGCAATCCCGAGATAATCGTCTCCATGCTCCAAATCCATTTTAAAGCCATTTTAAGGCATTTCGCGCATACAAGAAATGAACACATTTTTCTCCAAAACTATAACAGATGCAAGCTTGTCCTGTTTGGTGGAGATGATATTTAATAAAATAAGTAGAAATCCACTAAAAGTTTTGTTTGGTTATCTTGCAATCCCGAGATAATCGTCTCCATGCTCCAAATCCATTTTAAAGCCATTTTTAAGGCATTTCGCGCATACATGAAATGAACACATTTTTCTCCAAAACTATAACAGATGCAAGCTTGTCCTGTTTGGTGGAGATGATATTTAATAAAATAAGTAGAAATCCACTAAAAGTTTTGTTTGGTTATCTTGCAATCCCGAGATAATCGTCTCCATGCTCCAAATCCATTTTAAAGCCATTTCAAAGGCATTTTGCGCATACATGAAATGAACACATTTTTCTCCAAAACTATAACACATGCAAGCTTGTCCTGTTTGGTGGAGATGATATTTAATAAAATAAGTAGAAATCCACTAAAAGTTTTGTTTGGTTATCTTGCAATCCCGAGATAATCGTCTCCATGCTCCAAATCCATTTTAAAGCCATTTTTAAGGCATTTCACGCATACATGAAATGAACACATTTTTCTCCAAAACTATAACAGATGCAAGCTTGTCCTGTTTGGTGGAGATGATATTTAATAAAATAAGTAGAAATCCACTAAAAGTTTTGTTTGGTTATCTTGCAATCCCGAGATAATCGTCTCCATGCTCCAAATCCATTTTAAAGCCATTTTTAAGGCATTTCGCGCATACATGAAATGAACACATTTTTCTGCAAAACTATAACAGATGCAAGCTTGTCCTGTTTGGTGGAGATGATATTTAATAAAATAAGTAGAAATCCACTAAAAGTTTTGTTTGGTTATCTTGCAATCCCGAGATAATCGTCTCCATGCTCCAAATCCATTTTAAAGCCATTTTTAAGGCATTTCGCGCATACATGAAATGAACACATTTTTCTCCAAAACTATAACAGATGCAAGCTTGTCCTGTTTGGTGGAGATGATATTTAATAAAATAAGTAGAAATCCACTAAAAGTTTTGTTTGGTTATATTGCAATCCCGAGATAATCGTCTCCATGCTCCAAATCCATTTTAAAGCCATTTTTAAGGCATTTCGCGCATACATGAAATGAACACATTTTTCTCCAAAACTATAACAGATGCAAGCTTGTCCTGTTTGGTGGAGATGATATTTAATAAAATAAGTAGAAATCCACTAAAAGTTTTGTTTGGTTATCTTGCAATCCCGAGATAATCGTCTCCATGCTCCAAATCCATTTTAAAGCCATTTCAAAGGCATTTTGAGCATACATGAAATGAACACATTTTTCTCCAAAACTATAACACATGCAAGCTTGTCCTGTTTGGTGGAGATGATATTTAATAAAATAAGAAAAAAACCACTAAAAGTTTTGTTTGGTTATCTTGCAATCCCGAGATAATCGTCTCCATGCTCCAAATCCATTTTAAAGCCATTTTTAAGGCATTTCGCGCATACATGAAATGAACACATTTTTCTCCAAAACTATAACAGATGCAAGTTTGTCCTGTTTGGTGGAGATGATATTTAATAAAATAAGTAGAAATCCACTAAAAGTTTTGTTTGGTTATCTTGCAATCCCGAGATAATCGTCTCCATGCTCCAAATCCATTTTAAAGCCATTTTTAAGGCATTTCGCGCATACATGAAATGAACACATTTTTCTCCAAAACTATAACAGATGCAAGCTTGTCCTGTTTGGTGGAGATGATATTTAATAAAATAAGTAGAAATCCACTAAAAGTTTTGTTTGGTTATCTTGCAATCCCGAGATAATCCTCTCCATGCTCCAAATCCATTTTAAAGCCATTTTTAAGGCATTTCGCGCATACATGAAATGAACACATTTTTCTCCAAAACTATAACAGATGCAAGCTTGTCATGTTTGGTGGAGATAATATTTAATAAAATAAGCAGAAATCTACTAAAAGTTTCGTTTGTTTATATTGCCATCCTGAGATAATCGTCTCCATGCTCCAAATCCATTTTAAAGCCATTTCAAAGGCATTTTGCGCATACATGAAATGAACACATTTTTCTCCAAAACTATAACACATGCAAGCTTGTCCTGTTTGGTGGAGATGATATTTAATAAAATAAGTAGAAATCCACTAAAAGTTTTGTTTGGTTATCTTGCAATCCCGAGATAATCGTCTCCATGCTCCAAATCCATTTTAAAGCCATTTTTAAGGCATTTCGCGCATACATGAAATGAACACATTTTTCTCCAAAACTATAAGAGATGCAAGCTTGTCCTGTTTGGTGGAGATGATATTTAATAAAATAAGTAGAAATCCACTAAAAGTTTTGTTTGGTTATCTTGCAATCCCGAGATAATCGTCTCCATGCTCCAAATCCATTTTAAAGCCATTTTAAGGCATTTCGCGCATACAAGAAATGAACACATTCTTCTCCAAAACTATAACAGATGCAAGCTTGTCCTGTTTGGTGGAGATGATATTTAATAAAATAAGTAGAAATCCACTAAAAGTTTTGTTTGGTTATCTTGCAATCCCGAGATAATCGTCTCCATGCTCCAAATCCATTTTAAAGCCATTTTTAAGGCATTTCGCGCATACATGAAATGAACACATTTTTCTCCAAAACTATAACAGATGCAAGCTTGTCCTGTTTGGTGGAGATGATATTTAATAAAATAAGTAGAAATCCACTAAATGTTTTGTTTGGTTATCTTGCAATCCCGAGATAATCGTCTCCATGCTCCAAATCCATTTTAAAGCCATTTCAAAGGCATTTTGCGCATACATGAAATGAACACATTTTTCTCCAAAACTATAACACATGCAAGCTTGTCCTGTTTGGTGGAGATGATATTTAATAAAATAAGTAGAAATCCACTAAAAGTTTTGTTTGGTTATCTTGCAATCCCGAGATAATCGTCTCCATGCTCCAAATCCATTTTAAAGCCATTTTTAAGGCATTTCGCGCATACATGAAATGAACACATTTTTCTCCAAAACTATAACAGATGCAAGCTTGTCCTGTTTGGTGGAGATGATATTTAATAAAATAAGTAGAAATCCACTAAAAGTTTTGTTTGGTTATATTGCAATCCCGAGATAATCGTCTCCATGCTCCAAATCCATTTTAAAGCCATTTTTAAGGCATTTCGCGCATACATGAAATGAACACATTTTTCTCCAAAACTATAACAGATGCAAGCTTGTCCTGTTTGGTGGAGATGATATTTAATAAAATAAGTAGAAATACACTAAAAGTTTTGTTTGGTTATCTTGCAATCCCGAGATAATCGTCTCCATGCTCCAAATCCATTTTAAAGCCATTTTTAAGGCATTTCGCGCATACATGAAATGAACACATTTTTCTCCAAAACTATAACAGATGCAAGCTTGTCCTGTTTGGTGGAGATGATATTTAATAAAATAAGTAGAAATCCACTAAAAGTTTTGTTTGGTTATCTTGCAATCCCGAGATAATCGTCTCCATGCTCCAAATCCATTTTAAAGCCATTTCAAAGGCATTTTGAGCATACATGAAATTAACACATTTTTCTCCAAAACTATAACACATGCAAGCTTGTCCTGTTTGGTGGAGATGATATTTAATAAAATAAGAAAAAAACCACTAAAAGTTTTGTTTGGTTATCTTGCAATCCCGAGATAATCGTCTCCATGCTCCAAATCCATTTTAAAGCCATTTTTAAGGCATTTCGCGCATACATGAAATGAACACATTTTTCTCCAAAACTATAACAGATGCAAGCTTGTCCTGTTTGGTGGAGATGATATTTAATAAAATAAGTAGAAATCCACTAAAAGTTTTGTTTGGTTATCTTGCAATCCCGAGATAATCGTCTCCATGCTCCAAATCCATTTTAAAGCCATTTTTAAGGCATTTCGCGCATACATGAAATGAACACATTTTTCTCCAAAACTATAACAGATGCAAGCTTGTCCTGTTTGGTGGAGATGATATTTAATAAAATAAGTAGAAATCCACTAAAAGTTTTGTTTGGTTATCTTGCAATCCCGAGATAATCCTCTCCATGCTCCAAATCCATTTTAAAGCCATTTTTAAGGCATTTCGCGCATACATGAAATGAACACATTTTTCTCCAAAACTATAACAGATGCAAGCTTGTCCTGTTTGGTGGAGATAATATTTAATAAAATAAGTAGAAATCTACTAAAAGTTTCGTTTGTTTATATTGCCATCCTGAGATAATCGTCTCCATGCTCCAAATCCATTTTAAAGCCATTTCAAAGGCATTTTGCGCATACATGAAATGAACACATTTTTCTCCAAAACTATAACACATGCAAGCTTGTCCTGTTTGGTGGAGATGATATTTAATAAAATAAGTAGAAATCCACTAAAAGTTTTGTTTGGTTATCTTGCAATCCCGAGATAATCGTCTCCATGCTCCAAATCCATTTTAAAGCCATTTTTAAGGCATTTCGCGCATACATGAAATGAACACATTTTTCTCCAAAACTATAAGAGATGCAAGCTTGTCCTGTTTGGTGGAGATGATATTTAATAAAATAAGTAGAAATCCACTAAAAGTTTTGTTTGGTTATCTTGCAATCCCGAGATAATCGTCTCCATGCTCCAAATCCATTTTAAAGCCATTTTAAGGCATTTCGCGCATACAAGAAATGAACACATTCTTCTCCAAAACTATAACAGATGCAAGCTTGTCCTGTTTGGTGGAGATGATATTTAATAAAATAAGTAGAAATCCACTAAAAGTTTTGTTTGGTTATCTTGCAATCCCGAGATAATCGTCTCCATGCTCCAAATCCATTTTAAAGCCATTTTTAAGGCATTTCGCGCATACATGAAATGAACACATTTTTCTCCAAAACTATAACAGATGCAAGCTTGTCCTGTTTGGTGGAGATGATATTTAATAAAATAAGTAGAAATCCACTAAAAGTTTTGTTTGGTTATCTTGCAATCCCGAGATAATCGTCTCCATGCTCCAAATCCATTTTAAAGCCATTTCAAAGGCATTTTGCGCATACATGAAATGAACACATTTTTCTCCAAAACTATAACACATGCAAGCTTGTCCTGTTTGGTGGAGATGATATTTAATAAAATAAGTAGAAATCCACTAAAAGTTTTGTTTGGTTATCTTGCAATCCCGAGATAATCGTCTCCATGCTCCAATTCCATTTTAAAGCCATTTTTAAGGCATTTCGCGCATACATGAAATGAACACATTTTTCTCCAAAACTATAACAGATGCAAGCTTGTCCTGTTTGGTGGAGATGATATTTAATAAAATAAGTAGAAATCCACTAAAAGTTTTGTTTGGTTATCTTGCAATCCCGAGATAATCGTCTCCATGCTCCAAATCCATTTTAAAGCCATTTTTAAGGCATTTCGCGCATACATGAAATGAACACATTTTTCTCCAAAACTATAACAGATGCAAGCTTGTCCTGTTTGGTGGAGATGATATTTAATAAAATAAGTAGAAATCCACTAAAAGTTTTGTTTGGTTATCTTGCAATCCCGAGATAATCGTCTCCATGCTCCAAATCCATTTTAAAGCCATTTTTAAGGCATTTCGCGCATACATGAAATGAACACATTTTTCTCCAAAACTATAACAGATGCAAGCTTGTCCTGTTTGGTGGAGATGATATTTAATAAAATAAGTAGAAATCCACTAAAAGTTTTGTTTGGTTATATTGCAATCCCGAGATAATCGTCTCCATGCTCCAAATCCATTTTAAAGCCATTTTTAAGGCATTTCGCGCATACATGAAATGAACACATTTTTCTCCAAAACTATAACAGATGCAAGCTTGTCCTGTTTGGTGGAGATGATATTTAATAAAATAAGTAGAAATCCACTAAAAGTTTTGTTTGGTTATCTTGCAATCCCGAGATAATCGTCTCCATGCTCCAAATCCATTTTAAAGCCATTTTTAAGGCATTTCGCGCATACATGAAATGAACACATTTTTCTCCAAAACTATAACAGATGCAAGCTTGTCCTGTTTGGTGGAGATGATATTTAATAAAATAAGTAGAAATCCACTAAAAGTTTTGTTTGGTTATCTTGCAATCCCGAGATAATCGTCTCCATGCTCCAAATCCATTTTAAAGCCATTTCAAAGGCATTTTGAGCATACATGAAATGAACACATTTTTCTCCAAAACTATAACACATGCAAGCTTGTCCTGTTTGGTGGAGATGATATTTAATAAAATAAGAAAAAAACCACTAAAAGTTTTGTTTGGTTATCTTGCAATCCCGAGATAATCGTCTCCATGCTCCAAATCCATTTTAAAGCCATTTTTAAGGCATTTCGCGCATACATGAAATGAACACATTTTTCTCCAAAACTATAACAGATGCAAGCTTGTCCTGTTTGGTGGAGATGATATTTAATAAAATAAGTAGAAATCCACTAAAAGTTTTGTTTGGTTATCTTGCAATCCCGAGATAATCGTCTCCATGCTCCAAATCCATTTTAAAGCCATTTTTAAGGCATTTCGCGCATACATGAAATGAACACATTTTTCTCCAAAACTATAACAGATGCAAGCTTGTCCTGTTTGGTGGAGATGATATTTAATAAAATAAGTAGAAATCCACTAAAAGTTTTGTTTGGTTATCTTGCAATCCCGAGATAATCGTCTCCATGCTCCAAATCCATTTTAAAGCCATTTTTAAGGCATTTCGCGCATACATGAAATGAACACATTTTTCTCCAAAACTATAACAGATGCAAGCTTGTCCTGTTTGGTGGAGATGATATTTAATAAAATAAGTAGAAATCCACTAAAAGTTTTGTTTGGTTATATTGCAATCCCGAGATAATCGTCTCCATGCTCCAAATCCATTTTAAAGCCATTTTTAAGGCATTTCGCGCATACATGAAATGAACACATTTTTCTCCAAAACTATAACAGATGCAAGCTTGTCCTGTTTGGTGGAGATGATATTTAATAAAATAAGTAGAAATCCACTAAAAGTTTTGTTTGGTTATCTTGCAATCCCGAGATAATCGTCTCCATGCTCCAAATCCATTTTAAAGCCATTTTTAAGGCATTTCGCGCATACATGAAATGAACACATTTTTCTCCAAAACTATAACAGATGCAAGCTTGTCCTGTTTGGTGGAGATGATATTTAATAAAATAAGTAGAAATCCACTAAAAGTTTTGTTTGGTTATCTTGCAATCCCGAGATAATCGTCTCCATGCTCCAAATCCATTTTAAAGCCATTTTTAAGGCATTTCGCGCATACATGAAATGAACACATTTTTCTCCAAAACTATAACAGATGCAAGCTTGTCCTGTTTGGTGGAGATGATATTTAATAAAATAAGTAGAAATCCACTAAAAGTTTTGTTTGGTTATATTGCAATCCCGAGATAATCGTCTCCATGCTCCAAATCCATTTTAAAGCCATTTTTAAGGCATTTCGCGCATACATGAAATGAACACATTTTTCTCCAAAACTATAACAGATGCAAGCTTGTCCTGTTTGGTGGAGATGATATTTAATAAAATAAGTAGAAATCCACTAAAAGTTTTGTTTGGTTATCTTGCAATCCCGAGATAATCGTCTCCATGCTCCAAATCCATTTTAAAGCCATTTTTAAGGCATTTCGCGCATACATGAAATGAACACTTTTTTCTCCAAAACTATAACAGATGCAAGCTTGTCCTGTTTGGTGGAGATGATATTTAATAAAATAAGTAGAAATCCACTAAAAGTTTTGTTTGGTTATCTTGCAATCCCGAGATAATCGTCTCCATGCTCCAAATCCATTTTAAAGCCATTTCAAAGGCATTTTGAGCATACATGAAATGAACACATTTTTCTCCAAAACTATAACACATGCAAGCTTGTCCTGTTTGGTGGAGATGATATTTAATAAAATAAGAAAAAAACCACTAAAAGTTTTGTTTGGTTATCTTGCAATCCCGAGATAATCGTCTCCATGCTCCAAATCCATTTTAAAGCCATTTTTAAGGCATTTCGCGCATACATGAAATGAACACATTTTTCTCCAAAACTATAACAGATGCAAGCTTGTCCTGTTTGGTGGAGATGATATTTAATAAAATAAGTAGAAATCCACTAAAAGTTTTGTTTGGTTATCTTGCAATCCCGAGATAATCGTCTCCATGCTCCAAATCCATTTTAAAGCCATTTTTAAGGCATTTCGCGCATACATGAAATTAACACATTTTTCTCCAAAACTATAACAGATGCAAGCTTGTCCTGTTTGGTGGAGATGATATTTAATAAAATAAGTAGAAATCCACTAAAAGTTTTGTTTGGTTATCTTGCAATCCCGAGATAATCGTCTCCATGCTCCAAATCCATTTTAAAGCCATTTTTAAGGCATTTCGCGCATACATGAAATGAACACATTTTTCTCCAAAACTATAACAGATGCAAGCTTGTCCTGTTTGGTGGAGATGATATTTAATAAAATAAGTAGAAATCCACTAAAAGTTTTGTTTGGTTATATTGCAATCCCGAGATAATCGTCTCCATGCTCCAAATCCATTTTAAAGCCATTTTTAAGGCATTTCGCGCATACATGAAATGAACACATTTTTCTCCAAAACTATAACAGATGCAAGCTTGTCCTGTTTGGTGGAGATGATATTTAATAAAATAAGTAGAAATCCACTAAAAGTTTTGTTTGGTTATCTTGCAATCCCGAGATAATCGTCTCCATGCTCCAAATCCATTTTAAAGCCATTTTTAAGGCATTTCGCGCATACATGAAATGAACACATTTTTCTCCAAAACTATAACAGATGCAAGCTTGTCCTGTTTGGTGGAGATGATATTTAATAAAATAAGTAGAAATCCACTAAAAGTTTTGTTTGGTTATCTTGCAATCCCGAGATAATCGTCTCCATGCTCCAAATCCATTTTAAAGCCATTTTTAAGGCATTTCGCGCATACATAAAATGAACACATTTTTCTCCAAAACTATAACAGATGCAAGCTTGTCCTGTTTGGTGGAGATGATATTTAATAAAATAAGTAGAAATCTACTAAAAGTTTCGTTTGTTTATATTGCCATCCTGAGATAATCGTCTCCATGCTCCAAATCCATTTTAAAGCCATTTCAAAGGCATTTTGCGCATACATGAAATGAACACATTTTTCTCCAAAACTATAACACATGCAAGCTTGTCCTGTTTGGTGGAGATGATATTTAATAAAATAAGTAGATATCCACTAAAAGTTTTGTTTGGTTATCTTGCAATCCCGAGATAATCGTCTCCATGCTCCAAATCCATTTTAAAGTCATTTTTAAGGCATTTCGCGCATACATGAAATGAACACATTTTTCTCCAAAACTATAACAGATGCAAGCTTGTCCTGTTTGGTGGAGATGATATTTAATAAAATAAGTAGAAATCCACTAAAAGTTTTGTTTGGTTATCTTGCAATCCCGAGATAATCGTCTCCATGCTCCAAATCCATTTTAAAGCCATATTTAAGGCATTTCGCGCATACATGAAATGAACACATTTTTCTCCAAAACTATAACAGATGCAAGCTTGTCCTGTTTGGTGGAGATAATATTTAATAAAATAAGTAGAAATCTACTAAAATTTTCGTTTGTTTATATTGCCATCCTGAGATAATCGTCTCCATGCTCCAAATCCATTTTAAAGCCATTTCAAAGGCATTTTGCGCATACATGAAATGAACACATTTTTCTCCAAAACTATAACAGATGCAAGCTTGTCCTGTTTGGTGGAGATGATATTTAATAAAATAAGTAGAAATCCACTAAAAGTTTTGTTTGGTTATCTTGCAATCCCGAGATAATCGTCTCCATGCTCCAAATCCATTTTAAAGCCATTTTTAAGGCATTTCGCGCATACATGAAATGAACACATTTTTCTCCAAAACTATAACAGATGCAAGCTTGTCCTGTTTGGTGGAGATGATATTTAATAAAATAAGTAGAAATCCACTAAAAGTTTTGTTTGGTTATCTTGCAATCCCGAGATAATCGTCTCCATGCTCCAAATCCATTTTAAAGCCATTTTTAAGGCATTTCGCGCATACATGAAATGAACACATTTTTCTCCAAAACTATAACAGATGCAAGCTTGTCCTGTTTGGTGGAGATGATATTTAATAAAATAAGTAGAAATCCACTAAAAGTTTTGTTTGGTTATCTTGCAATCCCGAGATAATCGTCTCCATGCTCCAAATCCATTTTAAAGCCATTTTTAAGGCATTTCGCGCATACATAAAATGAACACATTTTTCTCCAAAACTATAACAGATGCAAGCTTGTCCTGTTTGGTGGAGATGATATTTAATAAAATAAGTAGAAATCTACTAAAAGTTTCGTTTGTTTATATTGCCATCCTGAGATAATCGTCTCCATGCTCCAAATCCATTTTAAAGCCATTTCAAAGGCATTTTGCGCATACATGAAATGAACACATTTTTCTCCAAAACTATAACACATGCAAGCTTGTCCTGTTTGGTGGAGATGATATTTAATAAAATAAGTAGATATCCACTAAAAGTTTTGTTTGGTTATCTTGCAATCCCGAGATAATCGTCTCCATGCTCCAAATCCATTTTAAAGTCATTTTTAAGGCATTTCGCGCATACATGAAATGAACACATTTTTCTCCAAAACTATAACAGATGCAAGCTTGTCCTGTTTGGTGGAGATGATATTTAATAAAATAAGTAGAAATCCACTAAAAGTTTTGTTTGGTTATCTTGCAATCCCGAGATAATCGTCTCCATGCTCCAAATCCATTTTAAAGCCATATTTAAGGCATTTCGCGCATACATGAAATGAACACATTTTTCTCCAAAACTATAACAGATGCAAGCTTGTCCTGTTTGGTGGAGATAATATTTAATAAAATAAGTAGAAATCTACTAAAATTTTCGTTTGTTTATATTGCCATCCTGAGATAATCGTCTCCATGCTCCAAATCCATTTTAAAGCCATTTCAAAGGCATTTTGCGCATACATGAAATGAACACATTTTTCTCCAAAACTATAACACATGCAAGCTTGTCCTGTTTGGTGGAGATGATATTTAATAAAATAAGTAGAAATCCACTAAAAGTTTTGTTTGGTTATCTTGCAATCCCGAGATAATCGTCTCCATGCTCCAAATCCATTTTAAAGCCATTTTTAAGGCATTTCGCGCATACATGAAATGAACACATTTTTCTCCAAAACTATAACAGATGCAAGCTTGTCCTGTTTGGTGGAGATGATATTTAATAAAATAAGTAGAAATCCACTAAAAGTTTTGTTTGGTTATCTTGCAATCCCGAGATAATCGTCTCCATGCTCCAAATCCATTTTAAAGCCATTTTTAAGGCATTTCGCGCATACATGAAATGAACACATTTTTCTCCAAAACTATAACAGATGCAAGCTTGTCCTGTTTGGTGGAGATGATATTTAATAAAATAAGTAGAAATCCACTAAAAGTTTTGTTTGGTTATCTTGCAATCCCGAGATATTCGTCTCCATGCTCCAAATCCATTTTAAAGCCATTTTTAAGGCATTTCGCGCATACATGAAATGAACACATTTTTCTCCAAAACTATAACAGATGCAAGCTTGTCCTGTTTGGTGGAGATGATATTTAATAAAATAAGTAGAAATCCACTAAAAGTTTTGTTTGGTTATCTTGCAATCCCGAGATAATCGTCTCCATGCTCCAAATCCATTTTAAAGCCATTTTTAAGGCATTTCGCGCATACATGAAATGAACACATTTTTCTCCAAAACTATAACAGATGCAAGCTTGTCCTGTTTGGTGGAGATGATATTTAATAAAATAAGTAGAAATCCACTAAAAGTTTTGTTTGGTTATCTTGCAATCCCGAGATAATCGTCTCCATGCTCCAAATCCATTTTAAAGCCATTTTTAAGGCATTTCGCGCATACATAAAATGAACACATTTTTCTCCAAAACTATAACAGATGCAAGCTTGTCCTGTTTGGTGGAGATGATATTTAATAAAATAAGTAGAAATCTACTAAAAGTTTCGTTTGTTTATATTGCCATCCTGAGATAATCGTCTCCATGCTCCAAATCCATTTTAAAGCCATTTCAAAGGCATTTTGCGCATACATGAAATGAACACATTTTTCTCCAAAACTATAACACATGCAAGCTTGTCCTGTTTGGTGGAGATGATATTTAATAAAATAAGTAGATATCCACTAAAAGTTTTGTTTGGTTATCTTGCAATCCCGAGATAATCGTCTCCATGCTCCAAATCCATTTTAAAGTCATTTTTAAGGCATTTCGCGCATACATGAAATGAACACATTTTTCTCCAAAACTATAACAGATGCAAGCTTGTCCTGTTTGGTGGAGATGATATTTAATAAAATAAGTAGAAATCCACTAAAAGTTTTGTTTGGTTATCTTGCAATCCCGAGATAATCGTCTCCATGCTCCAAATCCATTTTAAAGCCATATTTAAGGCATTTCGCGCATACATGAAATGAACACATTTTTCTCCAAAACTATAACAGATGCAAGCTTGTCCTGTTTGGTGGAGATAATATTTAATAAAATAAGTAGAAATCTACTAAAATTTTCGTTTGTTTATATTGCCATCCTGAGATAATCGTCTCCATGCTCCAAATCCATTTTAAAGCCATTTCAAAGGCATTTTGCGCATACATGAAATGAACACATTTTTCTCCAAAACTATAACACATGCAAGCTTGTCCTGTTTGGTGGAGATGATATTTAATAAAATAAGTAGAAATCCACTAAAAGTTTTGTTTGGTTATCTTGCAATCCCGAGATAATCGTCTCCATGCTCCAAATCCATTTTAAAGCCATTTTTAAGGCATTTCGCGCATACATGAAATGAACACATTTTTCTCCAAAACTATAACAGATGCAAGCTTGTCCTGTTTGGTGGAGATGATATTTAATAAAATAAGTAGAAATCCACTAAAAGTTTTGTTTGGTTATCTTGCAATCCCGAGATAATCGTCTCCATGCTCCAAATCCATTTTAAAGCCATTTTTAAGGCATTTCGCGCATACATGAAATGAACACATTTTTCTCCAAAACTATAACAGATGCAAGCTTGTCCTGTTTGGTGGAGATGATATTTAATAAAATAAGTAGAAATCCACTAAAAGTTTTGTTTGGTTATCTTGCAATCCCGAGATATTCGTCTCCATGCTCCAAATCCATTTTAAAGCCATTTTTAAGGCATTTCGCGCATACATGAAATGAACACATTTTTCTCCAAAACTATAACAGATGCAAGCTTGTCCTGTTTGGTGGAGATGATATTTAATAAAATAAGTAGAAATCCACTAAAAGTTTTGTTTGGTTATCTTGCAATCCCGAGATAATCGTCTCCATGCTCCAAATCCATTTTAAAGCCATTTCAAAGGCATTTTGCGCATACATGAAATGAACACATTTTTCTCCAAAACTATAACACATGCAAGCTTGTCCTGTTTGGTGGAGATGATATTTAATAAAATAAGTAGAAATCCACTAAAAGTTTTGTTTGGTTATCTTGCAATCCCGAGATAATCGTCTCCATGCTCCAAATCCATTTTAAAGCCATTTTTAAGGCATTTCGCGCATACATGAAATGAACACATTTTTCTCCAAAACTATAACAGATGCAAGCTTGTCCTGTTTGGTGGAGATGATATTTAATAAAATAAGTAGAAATCCACTAAAAGTTTTGTTTGGTTATCTTGCAATCCCGAGATAATCGTCTCCATGCTCCAAATCCATTTTAAAGCCATTTTTAAGGCATTTCGCGCATACATGAAATGAACACATTTTTCTCCAAAACTATAACAGATGCAAGCTTGTCCTGTTTGGTGGAGATGATATTTAATAAAATAAGTAGAAATCCACTAAAAGTTTTGTTTGGTTATATTGCAATCCCGAGATAATCGTCTCCATGCTCCAAATCCATTTTAAAGCCATTTTTAAGGCATTTCGCGCATACATGAAATGAACACATTTTTCTCCAAAACTATAACAGATGCAAGCTTGTCCTGTTTGGTGGAGATGATATTTAATAAAATAAGTAGAAATCCACTAAAAGTTTTGTTTGGTTATCTTGCAATCCCGAGATAATCGTCTCCATGCTCCAAATCCATTTTAAAGCCATTTTTAAGGCGTTTCGCGCATACATGAAATGAACACATTTTTCTCCAAAACTATAACAGATGCAAGCTTGTCCTGTTTGGTGGAGATGATATTTAATAAAATAAGTAGAAATCCACTAAAAGTTTTGTTTGGTTATCTTGCAATCCCGAGATAATCGTCTCCATGCTCCAAATCCATTTTAAAGCCATTTTTAAGGCATTTCGCGCATACATGAAATGAACACATTTTTCTCCAAAACTATAACAGATGCAAGCTTGTCCTGTTTGGTGGAGATAATATTTAATAAAATAAGTAGAAATCTACTAAAAGTTTCGTTTGTTTATATTGCCATCCTGAGATAATCGTCTCCATGCTCCAAATCCATTTTAAAGCCATTTCAAAGGCATTTTGCGCATACATGAAATGAACACATTTTTCTCCAAAACTATAACACATGCAAGCTTGTCCTGTTTGGTGGAGATGATATTTAATAAAATAAGTAGAAATCCACTAAAAGTTTTGTTTGGTTATCTTGCAATCCCGAGATAATCGTCTCCATGCTCCAAATCCATTTTAAAGCCATTTTTAAGGCATTTCGCGCATACATGAAATGAACACATTTTTCTCCAAAACTATAACTAATGCAAGCTTGTCCTGTTTGGTGGAGATAATATTTAATAAAATAAGTAGAAATCTACTAAAAGTTTCGTTTGTTTATATTGCCATCCTGAGATAATCGTCTCCATGCTCCAAATCCATTTTAAAGCCATTTCAAAGGCATTTTGCGCATACATGAAATGAACACATTTTTCTCCAAAACTATAACACATGCAAGCTTGTCCTGTTTGGTGGAGATGATATTTAATAAAATAAGTAGAAATCCACTAAAAGTTTTATTTGGTTATCTTGCAATCCCGAGATAATCGTCTCCATGCTCCAAATCCATTTTAAAGCCATTTTTAAGGCATTTCGCGCATACATGAAATGAACACATTTTTCTCCAAAACTATAACAGATGCAAGCTTGTCCTGTTTGGTGGAGATGATATTTAATAAAATAAGTAGAAATCCACTAAAAGTTTTGTTTGGTTATCTTGCAATCCCGAGATAATCGTCTCCATGCTCCAAATCCATTTTAAAGCCATTTCAAAGGCATTTTGCGCATACATGAAATGAACACATTTTTCTCCAAAACTATAACACATGCAAGCTTGTTCTGTTTGGTGGAGATGATATTTAATAAAATAAGTAGAAATCCACTAAAAGTTTTGTTTGGTTATCTTGCAATCCCGAGATAATCGTCTCCATGCTCCAAATCCATTTTAAAGCCATTTTTAAGGCATTTCGCGCATACATGAAATGAACACATTTTTCTCCAAAACTATAACAGATGCAAGCTTGTCCTGTTTGGTGGAGATGATATTTAATAAAATAAGTAGAAATCCACTAAAAGTTTTGTTTGGTTATCTTGCAATCCCGAGATAATCGTCTCCATGCTCCAAATCCATTTTAAAGCCATTTTTAAGGCATTTCGCGCATACATGAAATGAACACATTTTTCTCCAAAACTATAACAGATGCAAGCTTGTCCTGTTTGGTGGAGATGATATTTAATAAAATAAGTAGAAATCCACTAAAAGTTTTGTTTGGTTATCTTGCAATCCCGAGATAATCGTCTCCATGCTCCAAATCCATTTTAAAGCCATTTCAAAGGCATTTTGCGCATACATGAAATGAACACATTTTTCTCCAAAACTATAACACATGCAAGCTTGTCCTGTTTGGTGGAGATGATATTTAATAAAATAAGTAGAAATCCACTAAAAGTTTTGTTTGGTTATCTTGCAATCCCGAGATAATCGTCTCCATGCTCCAAATCCATTTTAAAGCCATTTTTAAGGCATTTCGCGCATACATGAAATGAACACATTTTTCTCCAAAACTATAACAGATGCAAGCTTGTCCTGTTTGGTGGAGATGATATTTAATAAAATAAGTAGAAATCCACTAAAAGTTTTGTTTGGTTATCTTGCAATCCCGAGATAATCGTCTCCATGCTCCAAATCCATTTTAAAGCCATTTTTAAGGCATTTCGCGCATACATGAAATGAACACATTTTTCTCCAAAACTATAACAGATGCAACTTGTCCTGTTTGGTGGAGATGATATTTAATAAAATAAGTAGAAATCCACTAAAAGTTTTGTTTGGTTATATTGCAATCCCGAGATAATCGTCTCCATGCTCAAAATCCATTTTAAAGCCATTTTTAAGGCATTTCGCGCATACATGAAATGAACACATTTTTCTCCAAAACTATAACAGATGCAAGCTTGTCCTGTTTGGTGGAGATGATATTTAATAAAATAAGTAGAAATCCACTAAAAGTTTTGTTTGGTTATCTTGCAATCCCGAGATAATCGTCTCCATGCTCCAAATCCATTTTAAAGCCATTTTTAAGGCATTTCGCGCATACATGAAATGAACACATTTTTCTCCAAAACTATAACAGATGCAAGCTTGTCCTGTTTGGTGGAGATGATATTTAATAAAATAAGTAGAAATCCACTAAAAGTTTTGTTTGGTTATCTTGCAATCCCGAGATAATCGTCTCCATGCTCCAAATCCATTTTAAAGCCATTTCAAAGGCATTTTGAGCATACATGAAATGAACACATTTTTCTCCAAAACTATAACACATGCAAGCTTGTCCTGTTTGGTGGAGATGATATTTAATAAAATAAGTAGAAAACCACTAAAAGTTTTGTTTGGTTATCTTGCAATCCCGAGATAATCGTCTCCATGCTCCAAATCCATTTTAAAGCCATTTTTAAGGCATTTTGCGCATACATGAAATGAACACATTTTTCTCCAAAACTATAACAGATGCAAGCTTGTCCTGTTTGGTGGAGATGATATTTAATAAAATAAGTAGAAATCCACTAAAAGTTTTGTTTGGTTATCTTGCAATCCCGAGATAATCGTCTCCATGCTCCAAATCCATTTTAAAGCCATTTTTAAGGCATTTCGCGCATACATGAAATGAACACATTTTTCTCCAAAACTATAACAGATGCAAGCTTGTCCTGTTTGGTGGAGATGATATTTAATAAAATAAGTAGAAATCCACTAAAAGTTTTGTTTGGTTATCTTGCAATCCCGAGATAATCGTCTCCATGCTCCAAATCCATTTTAAAGCCATTTCAAAGGCATTTTGCGCATACATGAAATGAACACATTTTTCTCCAAAACTATAACACATGCAAGCTTGTCCTGTTTGGTGGAGATGATATTTAATAAAATAAGTAGAAATCCACTAAAAGTTTTGTTTGGTTATCTTGCAATCCCGAGATAATCGTCTCCATGCTCCAAATCCATTTTAAAGCCATTTTAAGGCATTTCGCGCATACATGAAATGAACACATTTTTCTCCAAAACTATAACAGATGCAAGCTTGTCCTGTTTGGTGGAGATGATATTTAATAAAATAAGTAGAAATCCACTAAAAGTTTTGTTTGGTTATCTTGCAATCCCGAGATAATCGTCTCCATGCTCCAAATCCATTTTAAAGCCATTTTTAAGGCATTTCGCGCATACATGAAATGAACACATTTTTCTCCAAAACTATAACAGATGCAACTTGTCCTGTTTGGTGGAGATGATATTTAATAAAATAAGTAGAAATCCACTAAAAGTTTTGTTTGGTTATATTGCAATCCCGAGATAATCGTCTCCATGCTCCAAATCCATTTTAAAGCCATTTTTAAGGCATTTCGCGCATACATGAAATGAACACATTTTTCTCCAAAACTATAACAGATGCAAGCTTGTCCTGTTTGGTGGAGATGATATTTAATAAAATAAGTAGAAATCCACTAAAAGTTTTGTTTGGTTATCTTGCAATCCCGAGATAATCGTCTCCATGCTCCAAATCCATTTTAAAGCCATTTTTAAGGCATTTCGCGCATACATGAAATGAACACATTTTTCTCCAAAACTATAACAGATGCAACTTGTCCTGTTTGGTGGAGATGATATTTAATAAAATAAGTAGAAATCCACTAAAAGTTTTGTTTGGTTATATTGCAATCCCGAGATAATCGTCTCCATGCTCCAAATCCATTTTAAAGCCATTTTTAAGGCATTTCGCGCATACATGAAATGAACACATTTTTCTCCAAAACTATAACAGATGCAAGCTTGTCCTGTTTGGTGGAGATGATATTTAATAAAATAAGTAGAAATCCACTAAAAGTTTTGTTTGGTTATCTTGCAATCCCGAGATAATCGTCTCCATGCTCCAAATCCATTTTAAAGCCATTTCAAAGGCATTTTGAGCATACATGAAATGAACACATTTTTCTCCAAAACTATAACACATGCAAGCTTGTCCTGTTTGGTGGAGATGATATTTAATAAAATAAGAAAAAAACCACTAAAAGTTTTGTTTGGTTATCTTGCAATCCCGAGATAATCGTCTCCATGCTCCAAATCCATTTTAAAGCCATTTTTAAGGCATTTTGCGCATACATGAAATGAACACATTTTTCTCCAAAACTATAACAGATGCAAGCTTGTCCTGTTTGGTGGAGATGATATTTAATAAAATAAGTAGAAATCCACTAAAAGTTTTGTTTGGTTATCTTGCAATCCCGAGATAATCGTCTCCATGCTCCAAATCCATTTTAAAGCCATTTTTAAGGCATTTCGCGCATACATGAAATGAACACATTTTTCTCCAAAACTATAACAGATGCAAGCTTGTCCTGTTTGGTGGAGATGATATTTAATAAAAGAAGTAGAAATCCACTAAAAGTTTTGTTTGGTTATCTTGCAATCCCGAGATAATCGTCTCCATGCTCCAAATCCATTTTAAAGCCATTTTTAAGGCATTTCGCGCATACATGAAATGAACACATTTTTCTCCAAAACTATAACAGATGCAAGCTTGTCCTGTTTGGTGGAGATGATATTTAATAAAATAAGTAGAAATCCACTAAAAGTTTTGTTTGGTTATATTGCAATCCCGAGATAATCGTCTCCATGCTCCAAATCCATTTTAATGCCATTTTTAAGGCATTTCGCGCATACATGAAATGAACACATTTTTCTCCAAAACTATAACAGATGCAAGCTTGTCCTGTTTGGTGGAGATGATATTTAATAAAATAAGTAGAAATCCACTAAAAGTTTTGTTTGGTTATCTTGCAATCCCGAGATAATCGTCTCCATGCTCCAAATCCATTTTAAAGCCATTTTTAAGGCATTTCGCGCATACATGAAATGAACACATTTTTCTCCAAAACTATAACAGATGCAAGCTTGTCCTGTTTGGTGGAGATGATATTTAATAAAATAAGTAGAAATCCACTAAAGGTTTTGTTTGGTTATCTTGCAATCCCGAGATATTCGTCTACATGCTCCAAATCCATTTTAAAGCCATTTTTAAGGCATTTCGCGCATACATGAAATGAACACATTTTTCTCCAAAACTATAACAGATGCAAGCTTGTCCTGTTTGGTGGAGATGATATTTAATAAAATAAGTAGAAATCCACTAAAAGTTTTGTTTGGTTATCTTGCAATCCCGAGATAATCGTCTCCATGCTCCAAATCCATTTTAAAGCCATTTCAAAGGCATTTTGCGCATACATGAAATGAACACATTTTTCTCCAAAACTATAACACATGCAAGCTTGTTCTGTTTGGTGGAGATGATATTTAATAAAATAAGTAGAAATCCACTAAAAGTTTTGTTTGGTTATCTTGCAATCCCGAGATAATCGTCTCCATGCTCCAAATCCATTTTAAAGCCATTTTTAAGGCATTTCGCGCATACATGAAATGAACACATCTTTCTCCAAAACTATAACAGATGCAAGCTTGTCCTGTTTGGTGGAGATGATATTTAATAAAATAAGTAGAAATCCACTAAAAGTTTTGTTTGGTTATCTTGCAATCCCGAGATAATCGTCTCCATGCTCCAAATCCATTTTAAAGCCATTTTTAAGGCATTTCGCGCATACATGAAATGAACACATTTTTCTCCAAAACTATAACAGATGCAAGCTTGTCCTGTTTGGTGGAGATGATATTTAATAAAATAAGTAGAAATCCACTAAATGTTTTGTTTGGTTATCTTGCAATCCCGAGATAATCGTCTCCATGCTCCAAATCCATTTTAAAGCCATTTCAAAGGCATTTTGCGCATACATGAAATGAACACATTTTTCTCCAAAACTATAACACATGCAAGCTTGTCCTGTTTGGTGGAGATGATATTTAATAAAATAAGTAGAAATCCACTAAAAGTTTTGTTTGGTTATCTTGCAATCCCGAGATAATCGTCTCCATGCTCCAAATCCATTTTAAAGCCATTTTTAAGGCATTTCGCGCATACATGAAATGAACACATTTTTCTCCAAAACTATAACAGATGCAAGCTTGTCCTGTTTGGTGGAGATGATATTTAATAAAATAAGTAGAAATCCACTAAAAGTTTTGTTTGGTTATCTTGCAATCCCGAGATAATCGTCTCCATGCTCCAAATCCATTTTAAAGCCATTTTTAAGGCATTTCGCGCATACATGAAATGAACACATTTTTCTCCAAAACTATAACAGATGCAAGCTTGTCCTGTTTGGTGGAGATGATATTTAATAAAATAAGTAGAAATCCACTAAAAGTTTTGTTTGGTTATCTTGCAATCCCGAGATATTCGTCTCCATGCTCCAAATCCATTTTAAAGCCATTTTTAAGGCATTTCGCGCATACATGAAATGAACACATTTTTCTCCAAAACTATAACAGATGCAAGCTTGTCCTGTTTGGTGGAGATGATATTTAATAAAATAAGTAGAAATCCACTAAAAGTTTTGTTTGGTTATCTTGCAATCCCGAGATAATCGTCTCCATGCTCCAAATCCATTTTAAAGCCATTTCAAAGGCATTTTGCGCATACATGAAATGAACACATTTTTCTCCAAAACTATAACACATGCAAGCTTGTTCTGTTTGGTGGAGATGATATTTAATAAAATAAGTAGAAATCCACTAAAAGTTTTGTTTGGTTATCTTGCAATCCCGAGATAATCGTCTCCATGCTCCAAATCCATTTTAAAGCCATTTTTAAGGCATTTCGCGCATACATGAAATGAACACATTTTTCTCCAAAACTATAACAGATGCAAGCTTGTCCTGTTTGGTGGAGATGATATTTAATAAAATAAGTAGAAATCCACTAAAAGTTTTGTTTGGTTATCTTGCAATCCCGAGATAATCGTCTCCATGCTCCAAATCCATTTTAAAGCCATTTTTAAGGCATTTCGCGCATACATGAAATGAACACATTTTTCTCCAAAACTATAACAGATGCAAGCTTGTCCTGTTTGGTGGAGATGATATTTAATAAAATAAGTAGAAATCCACTAAAAGTTTTGTTTGGTTATCTTGCAATCCCGAGATAATCGTCTCCATGCTCCAAATCCATTTTAAAGCCATTTCAAAGGCATTTTGCGCATACATGAAATGAACACATTTTTCTCCAAAACTATAACACATGCAAGCTTGTCCTGTTTGGTGGAGATGATATTTAATAAAATAAGTAGAAATCCACTAAAAGTTTTGTTTGGTTATCTTGCAATCCCGAGATAATCGTCTCCATGCTCCAAATCCATTTTAAAGCCATTTTTAAGGCATTTCGCGCATACATGAAATGAACACATTTTTCTCCAAAACTATAACAGATGCAAGCTTGTCCTGTTTGGTGGAGATGATATTTAATAAAATAAGTAGAAATCCACTAAAAGTTTTGTTTGGTTATCTTGCAATCCCGAGATAATCGTCTCCATGCTCCAAATCCATTTTAAAGCCATTTTTAAGGCATTTCGCGCATACATGAAATGAACACATTTTTCTCCAAAACTATAACAGATGCAACTTGTCCTGTTTGGTGGAGATGATATTTAATAAAATAAGTAGAAATCCACTAAAAGTTTTGTTTGGTTATATTGCAATCCCGAGATAATCGTCTCCATGCTCAAAATCCATTTTAAAGCCATTTTTAAGGCATTTCGCGCATACATGAAATGAACACATTTTTCTCCAAAACTATAACAGATGCAAGCTTGTCCTGTTTGGTGGAGATGATATTTAATAAAATAAGTAGAAATCCACTAAAAGTTTTGTTTGGTTATCTTGCAATCCCGAGATAATCGTCTCCATGCTCCAAATCCATTTTAAAGCCATTTTTAAGGCATTTCGCGCATACATGAAATGAACACATTTTTCTCCAAAACTATAACAGATGCAAGCTTGTCCTGTTTGGTGGAGATGATATTTAATAAAATAAGTAGAAATCCACTAAAAGTTTTGTTTGGTTATCTTGCAATCCCGAGATAATCGTCTCCATGCTCCAAATCCATTTTAAAGCCATTTCAAAGGCATTTTGAGCATACATGAAATGAACACATTTTTCTCCAAAACTATAACACATGCAAGCTTGTCCTGTTTGGTGGAGATGATATTTAATAAAATAAGTAGAAAACCACTAAAAGTTTTGTTTGGTTATCTTGCAATCCCGAGATAATCGTCTCCATGCTCCAAATCCATTTTAAAGCCATTTTTAAGGCATTTTGCGCATACATGAAATGAACACATTTTTCTCCAAAACTATAACAGATGCAAGCTTGTCCTGTTTGGTGGAGATGATATTTAATAAAATAAGTAGAAATCCACTAAAAGTTTTGTTTGGTTATCTTGCAATCCCGAGATAATCGTCTCCATGCTCCAAATCCATTTTAAAGCCATTTTTAAGGCATTTCGCGCATACATGAAATGAACACATTTTTCTCCAAAACTATAACAGATGCAAGCTTGTCCTGTTTGGTGGAGATGATATTTAATAAAATAAGTAGAAATCCACTAAAAGTTTTGTTTGGTTATCTTGCAATCCCGAGATAATCGTCTCCATGCTCCAAATCCATTTTAAAGCCATTTTTAAGGCATTTCGCGCATACATGAAATGAACACATTTTTCTCCAAAACTATAACAGATGCAAGCTTGTCCTGTTTGGTGGAGATGATATTTAATAAAATAAGTAGAAATCCACTAAAAGTTTTGTTTGGTTATCTTGCAATCCCGAGATAATCGTCTCCATGCTCCAAATCCATTTTAAAGCCATTTCAAAGGCATTTTGCGCATACATGAAATGAACACATTTTTCTCCAAAACTATAACACATGCAAGCTTGTCCTGTTTGGTGGAGATGATATTTAATAAAATAAGTAGAAATCCACTAAAAGTTTTGTTTGGTTATCTTGCAATCCCGAGATAATCGTCTCCATGCTCCAAATCCATTTTAAAGCCATTTTAAGGCATTTCGCGCATACATGAAATGAACACATTTTTCTCCAAAACTATAACAGATGCAAGCTTGTCCTGTTTGGTGGAGATGATATTTAATAAAATAAGTAGAAATCCACTAAAAGTTTTGTTTGGTTATCTTGCAATCCCGAGATATTCGTCTCCATGCTCCAAATCCATTTTAAAGCCATTTTTAAGGCATTTCGCGCATACATGAAATGAACACATTTTTCTCCAAAACTATAACAGATGCAAGCTTGTCCTGTTTGGTGGAGATGATATTTAATAAAATAAGTAGAAATCCACTAAAAGTTTTGTTTGGTTATCTTGCAATCCCGAGATAATCGTCTCCATGCTCCAAATCCATTTTAAAGCCATTTTTAAGGCATTTCGCGCATACATGAAATGAACACATTTTTCTCCAAAACTATAACAGATGCAAGCTTGTCCTGTTTGGTGGAGATGATATTTAATAAAATAAGTAGAAATCCACTAAAAGTTTTGTTTGGTTATCTTGCAATCCCGAGATAATCGTCTCCATGCTCCAAATCCATTTTAAAGCCATTTTTAAGGCATTTCGCGCATACATGAAATGAACACATTTTTCTCCAAAACTATAACAGATGCAAGCTTGTCCTGTTTGGTGGAGATGATATTTAATAAAATAAGTAGAAATCCACTAAAAGTTTTGTTTGGTTATCTTGCAATCCCGAGATAATCGTCTCCATGCTCCAAATCCATTTTAAAGCCATTTCAAAGGCATTTTGCGCATACATGAAATGAACACATTTTTCTCCAAAACTATAACACATGCAAGCTTGTCCTGTTTGGTGGAGATGATATTTAATAAAATAAGTAGAAATCCACTAAAAGTTTTGTTTGGTTATCTTGCAATCCCGAGATAATCGTCTCCATGCTCCAAATCCATTTTAAAGCCATTTTAAGGCATTTCGCGCATACATGAAATGAACACATTTTTCTCCAAAACTATAAAAGATGCAAGCTTGTCCTGTTTGGTGGAGATGATATTTAATAAAATAAGTAGAAATCCACTAAAAGTTTTGTTTGGTTATCTTGCAATCCCGAGATATTCGTCTCCATGCTCCAAATCCATTTTAAAGCCATTTTTAAGGCATTTCGCGCATACATGAAATGAACACATTTTTCTCCAAAACTATAACAGATGCAAGCTTGTCCTGTTTGGTGGAGATGATATTTAATAAAATAAGTAGAAATCCACTAAAAGTTTTGTTTGGTTATCTTGCAATCCCGAGATAATCGTCTCCATGCTCCAAATCCATTTTAAAGCCATTTTTAAGGCATTTCGCGCATACATGAAATGAACACATTTTTCTCCAAAACTATAACAGATGCAAGCTTGTCCTGTTTGGTGGAGATGATATTTAATAAAATAAGTAGAAATCCACTAAAAGTTTTGTTTGGTTATCTTGCCATCCCGAGATAATCGTCTCCATGCTCCAAATCCATTTTAAAGCCATTTTTAAGGCATTTCGCGCATACATGAAATGAACACATTTTTCTCCAAAACTATAACAGATGCAAGCTTGTCCTGTTTGGTGGAGATGATATTTAATAAAATAAGTAGAAATCCACTAAAAGTTTTGTTTGGTTATCTTGCAATCCCGAGATAATCGTCTCCATGCTCCAAATCCATTTTAAAGCCATTTCAAAGGCATTTTGAGCATACATGAAATGAACACATTTTTCTCCAAAACTATAACACATGCAAGCTTGTCCTGTTTGGTGGAGATGATATTTAATAAAATAAGAAAAAAACCACTAAAAGTTTTGTTTGGTTATCTTGCAATCCCGAGATAATCGTCTCCATGCTCCAAATCCATTTTAAAGCCATTTTTAAGGCATTTTGCGCATACATGAAATGAACACATTTTTCTCCAAAACTATAACAGATGCAAGCTTGTCCTGTTTGGTGGAGATGATATTTAATAAAATAAGTAGAAATCCACTAAAAGTTTTGTTTGGTTATCTTGCAATCCCGAGATAATCGTCTCCATGCTCCAAATCCATTTTAAAGCCATTTTTAAGGCATTTCGCGCATACATGAAATGAACACATTTTTCTCCAAAACTATAACAGATGCAAGCTTGTCCTGTTTGGTGGAGATGATATTTAATAAAATAAGTAGAAATCCACTAAAAGTTTTGTTTGGTTATCTTGCAATCCCGAGATAATCGTCTCCATGCTCCAAATCCATTTTAAAGCCATTTTTAAGGCATTTCGCGCATACATGAAATGAACACATTTTTCTCCAAAACTATAACAGATGCAAGCTTGTCCTGTTTGGTGGAGATGATATTTAATAAAATAAGTAGAAATCCACTAAAAGTTTTGTTTGGTTATATTGCAATCCCGAGATAATCGTCTCCATGCTCCAAATCCATTTTAATGCCATTTTTAAGGCATTTCGCGCATACATGAAATGAACACATTTTTCTCCAAAACTATAACAGATGCAAGCTTGTCCTGTTTGGTGGAGATGATATTTAATAAAATAAGTAGAAATCCACTAAAAGTTTTGTTTGGTTATCTTGCAATCCCGAGATAATCGTCTCCATGCTCCAAATCCATTTTAAAGCCATTTTTAAGGCATTTCGCGCATACATGAAATGAACACATTTTTCTCCAAAACTATAACAGATGCAAGCTTGTCCTGTTTGGTGGAGATGATATTTAATAAAATAAGTAGAAATCCACTAAAAGTTTTGTTTGGTTATCTTGCAATCCCGAGATATTCGTCTCCATGCTCCAAATCCATTTTAAAGCCATTTTTAAGGCATTTCGCGCATACATGAAATGAACACATTTTTCTCCAAAACTATAACAGATGCAAGCTTGTCCTGTTTGGTGGAGATGATATTTAATAAAATAAGTAGAAATCCACTAAAAGTTTTGTTTGGTTATCTTGCAATCCCGAGATAATCGTCTCCATGCTCCAAATCCATTTTAAAGCCATTTCAAAGGCATTTTGCGCATACATGAAATGAACACATTTTTCTCCAAAACTATAACACATGCAAGCTTGTTCTGTTTGGTGGAGATGATATTTAATAAAATAAGTAGAAATCCACTAAAAGTTTTGTTTGGTTATCTTGCAATCCCGAGATAATCGTCTCCATGCTCCAAATCCATTTTAAAGCCATTTTTAAGGCATTTCGCGCATACATGAAATGAACACATTTTTCTCCAAAACTATAACAGATGCAAGCTTGTCCTGTTTGGTGGAGATGATATTTAATAAAATAAGTAGAAATCCACTAAAAGTTTTGTTTGGTTATCTTGCAATCCCGAGATAATCGTCTCCATGCTCCAAATCCATTTTAAAGCCATTTTTAAGGCATTTCGCGCATACATGAAATGAACACATTTTTCTCAAAAAATATAACAGATGCAAGCTTGTCCTGTTTGGTGGAGATGATATTTAATAAAATAAGTAGAAATCCACTAAAAGTTTTGTTTTGTTATCTTGCAATCCCGAGATAATCGTCTCCATGCTCCAAATCCATTTTAAAGCCATTTCAAAGGCATTTTGCGCATACATGAAATGAACACATTTTTCTCCAAAACTATAACACATGCAAGCTTGTCCTGTTTGGTGGAGATGATATTTAATAAAATAAGTAGAAATCCACTAAAAGTTTTGTTTGGTTATCTTGCAATCCCGAGATAATCGTCTCCATGCTCCAAATCCATTTTAAAGCCATTTTTAAGGCATTTCGCGCATACATGAAATGAACACATTTTTCTCCAAAACTATAACAGATGCAAGCTTGTCCTGTTTGGTGGAGATGATATTTAATAAAATAAGTAGAAATCCACTAAAAGTTTTGTTTGGTTATCTTGCAATCCCGAGATAATCGTCTCCATGCTCCAAATCCATTTTAAAGCCATTTTTAAGGCATTTCGCGCATACATGAAATGAACACATTTTTCTCCAAAACTATAACAGATGCAAGCTTGTCCTGTTTGGTGGAGATGATATTTAATAAAATAAGTAGAAATCCACTAAAAGTTTTGTTTGGTTATCTTGCAATCCCGAGATATTCGTCTCCATGCTCCAAATCCATTTTAAAGCCATTTTTAAGGCATTTCGCGCATACATGAAATGAACACATTTTTCTCCAAAACTATAACAGATGCAAGCTTGTCCTGTTTGGTGGAGATGATATTTAATAAAATAAGTAGAAATCCACTAAAAGTTTTGTTTGGTTATCTTGCAATCCCGAGATAATCGTCTCCATGCTCCAAATCCATTTTAAAGCCATTTTTAAGGCATTTCGCGCATACATGAAATGAACACATTTTTCTCCAAAACTATAACAGATGCAAGCTTGTCCTGTTTGGTGGAGATGATATTTAATAAAATAAGTAGAAATCCACTAAAAGTTTTGTTTGGTTATCTTGCAATCCCGAGATAATCGTCTCCATGCTCCAAATCCATTTTAAAGCCATTTCAAAGGCATTTTGCGCATACATGAAATGAACACATTTTTCTCCAAAACTATAACAGATGCAAGCTTGTCCTGTTTGGTGGAGATGATATTTAATAAAATAAGTAGAAATCCACTAAAAGTTTTGTTTGGTTATCTTGCAATCCCGAGATAATCGTCTCCATGCTCCAAATCCATTTTAAAGCCATTTCAAAGGCATTTTGAGCATACATGAAATGAACACATTTTTCTCCAAAACTATAACACATGCAAGCTTGTCCTGTTTGGTGGAGATGATATTTAATAAAATAAGAAAAAAACCACTAAAAGTTTTGTTTGGTTATCTTGCAATCCCGAGATAATCGTCTCCATGCTCCAAATCCATTTTAAAGCCATTTTTAAGGCATTTTGCGCATACATGAAATGAACACATTTTTCTCCAAAACTATAACAGATGCAAGCTTGTCCTGTTTGGTGGAGATGATATTTAATAAAATAAGTAGAAATCCACTAAAAGTTTTGTTTGGTTATCTTGCAATCCCGAGATAATCGTCTCCATGCTCCAAATCCATTTTAAAGCCATTTTTAAGGCATTTCGCGCATACATGAAATGAACACATTTTTCTCCAAAACTATAACAGATGCAAGCTTGTCCTGTTTGGTGGAGATGATATTTAATAAAATAAGTAGAAATCCACTAAAAGTTTTGTTTGGTTATCTTGCAATCCCGAGATAATCGTCTCCATGCTCCAAATCCATTTTAAAGCCATTTTTAAGGCATTTCGCGCATACATGAAATGAACACATTTTTCTCCAAAACTATAACAGATGCAAGCTTGTCCTGTTTGGTGGAGATGATATTTAATAAAATAAGTAGAAATCCACTAAAAGTTTTGTTTGGTTATATTGCAATCCCGAGATAATCGTCTCCATGCTCCAAATCCATTTTAATGCCATTTTTAAGGCATTTCGCGCATACATGAAATGAACACATTTTTCTCCAAAACTATAACAGATGCAAGCTTGTCCTGTTTGGTGGAGATGATATTTAATAAAATAAGTAGAAATCCACTAAAAGTTTTGTTTGGTTATCTTGCAATCCCGAGATAATCGTCTCCATGCTCCAAATCCATTTTAAAGCCATTTTTAAGGCATTTCGCGCATACATGAAATGAACACATTTTTCTCCAAAACTATAACAGATGCAAGCTTGTCCTGTTTGGTGGAGATGATATTTAATAAAATAAGTAGAAATCCACTAAAAGTTTTGTTTGGTTATCTTGCAATCCCGAGATATTCGTCTCCATGCTCCAAATCCATTTTAAAGCCATTTTTAAGGCATTTCGCGCATACATGAAATGAACACATTTTTCTCCAAAACTATAACAGATGCAAGCTTGTCCTGTTTGGTGGAGATGATATTTAATAAAATAAGTAGAAATCCACTAAAAGTTTTGTTTGGTTATCTTGCAATCCCGAGATAATCGTCTCCATGCTCCAAATCCATTTTAAAGCCATTTCAAAGGCATTTTGCGCATACATGAAATGAACACATTTTTCTCCAAAACTATAACACATGCAAGCTTGTTCTGTTTGGTGGAGATGATATTTAATAAAATAAGTAGAAATCCACTAAAAGGTTTGTTTGGTTATCTTGCAATCCCGAGATAATCGTCTCCATGCTCCAAATCCATTTTAAAGCCATTTTTAAGGCATTTCGCGCATACATGAAATGAACACATTTTTCTCCAAAACTATAACAGATGCAAGCTTGTCCTGTTTGGTGGAGATGATATTTAATAAAATAAGTAGAAATCCACTAAAAGTTTTGTTTGGTTATCTTGCAATCCCGAGATAATCGTCTCCATGCTCCAAATCCATTTTAAAGCCATTTTTAAGGCATTTCGCGCATACATGAAATGAACACATTTTTCTCCAAAACTATAACAGATGCAAGCTTGTCCTGTTTGGTGGAGATGATATTTAATAAAATAAGTAGAAATCCACTAAAAGTTTTGTTTTGTTATCTTGCAATCCCGAGATAATCGTCTCCATGCTCCAAATCCATTTTAAAGCCATTTCAAAGGCATTTTGCGCATACATGAAATGAACACATTTTTCTCCAAAACTATAACACATGCAAGCTTGTCCTGTTTGGTGGAGATGATATTTAATAAAATAAGTAGAAATCCACTAAAAGTTTTGTTTGGTTATCTTGCAATCCCGAGATAATCGTCTCCATGCTCCAAATCCATTTTAAAGCCATTTTTAAGGCATTTCGCGCATACATGAAATGAACACATTTTTCTCCAAAACTATAACAGATGCAAGCTTGTCCTGTTTGGTGGAGATGATATTTAATAAAATAAGTAGAAATCCACTAAAAGTTTTGTTTGGTTATCTTGCAATCCCGAGATAATCGTCTCCATGCTCCAAATCCATTTTAAAGCCATTTCAAAGGCATTTTGCGCATACATGAAATGAACACATTTTTCTCCAAAACTATAACACATGCAAGCTTGTCCTGTTTGGTGGAGATGATATTTAATAAAATAAGTAGAAATCCACTAAAAGTTTTGTTTGGTTATCTTGCAATCCCGAGATAATCGTCTCCATGCTCCAAATCCATTTTAAAGCCATTTTTAAGGCATTTCGCGCATACATGAAATGAACACATTTTTCTCCAAAACTATAACAGATGCAAGCTTGTCCTGTTTGGTGGAGATGATATTTAATAAAATAAGTAGAAATCCACTAAAAGTTTTGTTTGGTTATCTTGCAATCCCGAGATAATCGTCTCCATGCTCCAAATCCATTTTAAAGCCATTTTTAAGGCATTTCGCGCATACATGAAATGAACACATTTTTCTCCAAAACTATAACAGATGCAACTTGTCCTGTTTGGTGGAGATGATATTTAATAAAATAAGTAGAAATCCACTAAAAGTTTTGTTTGGTTATATTGCAATCCCGAGATAATCGTCTCCATGCTCAAAATCCATTTTAAAGCCATTTTTAAGGCATTTCGCGCATACATGAAATGAACACATTTTTCTCCAAAACTATAACAGATGCAAGCTTGTCCTGTTTGGTGGAGATGATATTTAATAAAATAAGTAGAAATCCACTAAAAGTTTTGTTTGGTTATCTTGCAATCCCGAGATAATCGTCTCCATGCTCCAAATCCATTTTAAAGCCATTTTTAAGGCATTTCGCGCATACATGAAATGAACACATTTTTCTCCAAAACTATAACAGATGCAAGCTTGTCCTGTTTGGTGGAGATGATATTTAATAAAATAAGTAGAAATCCACTAAAAGTTTTGTTTGGTTATCTTGCAATCCCGAGATAATCGTCTCCATGCTCCAAATCCATTTTAAAGCCATTTCAAAGGCATTTTGAGCATACATGAAATGAACACATTTTTCTCCAAAACTATAACACATGCAAGCTTGTCCTGTTTGGTGGAGATGATATTTAATAAAATAAGTAGAAAACCACTAAAAGTTTTGTTTGGTTATCTTGCAATCCCGAGATAATCGTCTCCATGCTCCAAATCCATTTTAAAGCCATTTTTAAGGCATTTTGCGCATACATGAAATGAACACATTTTTCTCCAAAACTATAACAGATGCAAGCTTGTCCTGTTTGGTGGAGATGATATTTAATAAAATAAGTAGAAATCCACTAAAAGTTTTGTTTGGTTATCTTGCAATCCCGAGATAATCGTCTCCATGCTCCAAATCCATTTTAAAGCCATTTTTAAGGCATTTCGCGCATACATGAAATGAACACATTTTTCTCCAAAACTATAACAGATGCAAGCTTGTCCTGTTTGGTGGAGATGATATTTAATAAAATAAGTAGAAATCCACTAAAAGTTTTGTTTGGTTATCTTGCAATCCCGAGATAATCGTCTCCATGCTCCAAATCCATTTTAAAGCCATTTCAAAGGCATTTTGCGCATACATGAAATGAACACATTTTTCTCCAAAACTATAACACATGCAAGCTTGTCCTGTTTGGTGGAGATGATATTTAATAAAATAAGTAGAAATCCACTAAAAGTTTTGTTTGGTTATCTTGCAATCCCGAGATAATCGTCTCCATGCTCCAAATCCATTTTAAAGCCATTTTAAGGCATTTCGCGCATACATGAAATGAACACATTTTTCTCCAAAACTATAACAGATGCAAGCTTGTCCTGTTTGGTGGAGATGATATTTAATAAAATAAGTAGAAATCCACTAAAAGTTTTGTTTGGTTATCTTGCAATCCCGAGATATTCGTCTCCATGCTCCAAATCCATTTTAAAGCCATTTTTAAGGCATTTCGCGCATACATGAAATGAACACATTTTTCTCCAAAACTATAACAGATGCAAGCTTGTCCTGTTTGGTGGAGATGATATTTAATAAAATAAGTAGAAATCCACTAAAAGTTTTGTTTGGTTATCTTGCAATCCCGAGATAATCGTCTCCATGCTCCAAATCCATTTTAAAGCCATTTTTAAGGCATTTCGCGCATACATGAAATGAACACATTTTTCTCCAAAACTATAACAGATGCAACTTGTCCTGTTTGGTGGAGATGATATTTAATAAAATAAGTAGAAATCCACTAAAAGTTTTGTTTGGTTATATTGCAATCCCGAGATAATCGTCTCCATGCTCCAAATCCATTTTAAAGCCATTTTTAAGGCATTTCGCGCATACATGAAATGAACACATTTTTCTCCAAAACTATAACAGATGCAAGCTTGTCCTGTTTGGTGGAGATGATATTTAATAAAATAAGTAGAAATCCACTAAAAGTTTTGTTTGGTTATCTTGCCATCCCGAGATAATCGTCTCCATGCTCCAAATCCATTTTAAAGCCATTTTTAAGGCATTTCGCGCATACATGAAATGAACACATTTTTCTCCAAAACTATAACAGATGCAAGCTTGTCCTGTTTGGTGGAGATGATATTTAATAAAATAAGTAGAAATCCACTAAAAGTTTTGTTTGGTTATCTTGCAATCCCGAGATAATCGTCTCCATGCTCCAAATCCATTTTAAAGCCATTTCAAAGGCATTTTGAGCATACATGAAATGAACACATTTTTCTCCAAAACTATAACACATGCAAGCTTGTCCTGTTTGGTGGAGATGATATTTAATAAAATAAGAAAAAAACCACTAAAAGTTTTGTTTGGTTATCTTGCAATCCCGAGATAATCGTCTCCATGCTCCAAATCCATTTTAAAGCCATTTTTAAGGCATTTTGCGCATACATGAAATGAACACATTTTTCTCCAAAACTATAACAGATGCAAGCTTGTCCTGTTTGGTGGAGATGATATTTAATAAAATAAGTAGAAATCCACTAAAAGTTTTGTTTGGTTATCTTGCAATCCCGAGATAATCGTCTCCATGCTCCAAATCCATTTTAAAGCCATTTTTAAGGCATTTCGCGCATACATGAAATGAACACATTTTTCTCCAAAACTATAACAGATGCAAGCTTGTCCTGTTTGGTGGAGATGATATTTAATAAAATAAGTAGAAATCCACTAAAAGTTTTGTTTGGTTATCTTGCAATCCCGAGATAATCGTCTCCATGCTCCAAATCCATTTTAAAGCCATTTTTAAGGCATTTCGCGCATACATGAAATGAACACATTTTTCTCCAAAACTATAACAGATGCAAGCTTGTCCTGTTTGGTGGAGATGATATTTAATAAAATAAGTAGAAATCCACTAAAAGTTTTGTTTGGTTATATTGCAATCCCGAGATAATCGTCTCCATGCTCCAAATCCATTTTAATGCCATTTTTAAGGCATTTCGCGCATACATGAAATGAACACATTTTTCTCCAAAACTATAACAGATGCAAGCTTGTCCTGTTTGGTGGAGATGATATTTAATAAAATAAGTAGAAATCCACTAAAAGTTTTGTTTGGTTATCTTGCAATCCCGAGATAATCGTCTCCATGCTCCAAATCCATTTTAAAGCCATTTTTAAGGCATTTCGCGCATACATGAAATGAACACATTTTTCTCCAAAACTATAACAGATGGAAGCTTGTCCTGTTTGGTGGAGATGATATTTAATAAAATAAGTAGAAATCCACTAAAAGTTTTGTTTGGTTATCTTGCAATCCCGAGATAATCGTCTCCATGCTCCAAATCCATTTTAAAGCCATTTCAAAGGCATTTTGCGCATACATGAAATGAACACATTTTTCTCCAAAACTATAACACATGCAAGCTTGTTCTGTTTGGTGGAGATGATATTTAATAAAATAAGTAGAAATCCACTAAAAGTTTTGTTTGGTTATCTTGCAATCCCGAGATAATCGTCTCCATGCTCCAAATCCATTTTAAAGCCATTTTTAAGGCATTTCGCGCATACATGAAATGAACACATTTTTCTCCAAAACTATAACAGATGCAAGCTTGTCCTGTTTGGTGGAGATGATATTTAATAAAATAAGTAGAAATCCACTAAAAGTTTTGTTTGGTTATCTTGCAATCCCGAGATAATCGTCTCCATGCTCCAAATCCATTTTAAAGCCATTTCAAAGGCATTTTGCGCATACATGAAATGAACACATTTTTCTCCAAAACTATAACACATGCAAGCTTGTCCTGTTTGGTGGAGATGATATTTAATAAAATAAGTAGAAATCCACTAAAAGTTTTGTTTGGTTATCTTGCAATCCCGAGATAATCGTCTCCATGCTCCAAATCCATTTTAAAGCCATTTTTAAGGCATTTCGCGCATACATGAAATGAACACATTTTTCTCCAAAACTATAACAGATGCAAGCTTGTCCTGTTTGGTGGAGATGATATTTAATAAAATAAGTAGAAATCCACTAAAAGTTTTGTTTGGTTATCTTGCAATCCCGAGATAATCGTCTCCATGCTCCAAATCCATTTTAAAGCCATTTTTAAGGCATTTCGCGCATACATGAAATGAACACATTTTTCTCCAAAACTATAACAGATGCAACTTGTCCTGTTTGGTGGAGATGATATTTAATAAAATAAGTAGAAATCCACTAAAAGTTTTGTTTGGTTATCTTGCAATCCCGAGATAATCGTCTCCATGCTCAAAATCCATTTTAAAGCCATTTTTAAGGCATTTCGCGCATACATGAAATGAACACATTTTTCTCCAAAACTATAACAGATGCAAGCTTGTCCTGTTTGGTGGAGATGATATTTAATAAAATAAGTAGAAATCCACTAAAAGTTTTGTTTGGTTATCTTGCAATCCCGAGATAATCGTCTCCATGCTCCAAATCCATTTTAAAGCCATTTTTAAGGCATTTCGCGCATACATGAAATGAACACATTTTTCTCCAAAACTATAACAGATGCAAGCTTGTCCTGTTTGGTGGAGATGATATTTAATAAAATAAGTAGAAATCCACTAAAAGTTTTGTTTGGTTATCTTGCAATCCCGAGATAATCGTCTCCATGCTCCAAATCCATTTTAAAGCCATTTCAAAGGCATTTTGAGCATACATGAAATGAACACATTTTTCTCCAAAACTATAACACATGCAAGCTTGTCCTGTTTGGTGGAGATGATATTTAATAAAATAAGTAGAAAACCACTAAAAGTTTTGTTTGGTTATCTTGCAATCCCGAGATAATCGTCTCCATGCTCCAAATCCATTTTAAAGCCATTTTTAAGGCATTTTGCGCATACATGAAATGAACACATTTTTCTCCAAAACTATAACAGATGCAAGCTTGTCCTGTTTGGTGGAGATGATATTTAATAAAATAAGTAGAAATCCACTAAAAGTTTTGTTTGGTTATCTTGCAATCCCGAGATAATCGTCTCCATGCTCCAAATCCATTTTAAAGCCATTTTTAAGGCATTTCGCGCATACATGAAATGAACACATTTTTCTCCAAAACTATAACAGATGCAAGCTTGTCCTGTTTGGTGGAGATGATATTTAATAAAATAAGTAGAAATCCACTAAAAGTTTTGTTTGGTTATCTTGCAATCCCGAGATAATCGTCTCCATGCTCCAAATCCATTTTAAAGCCATTTTTAAGGCATTTCGCGCATACATGAAATGAACACATTTTTCTCCAAAACTATAACAGATGCAAGCTTGTCCTGTTTGGTGGAGATAATATTTAATAAAATAAGTAGAAATCTACTAAAAGTTTCGTTTGTTTATATTGCCATCCTGAGATAATCGTCTCCATGCTCCAAATCCATTTTAAAGCCATTTCAAAGGCATTTTGCGCATACATGAAATGAACACATTTTTCTCCAAAACTATAACACATGCAAGCTTGTCCTGTTTGGTGGAGATGATATTTAATAAAATAAGTAGAAATCTACTAAAAGTTTTGTTTGGTTATCTTGCAATCCCGAGATAATCGTCTCCATGCTCCAAATCCATTTTAAAGCCATTCTTAAGGCATTTCGCGCATACATGAAATGAACACATTTTTCTCCAAAACTATAACAGATGCAAGCTTGTCCTGTTTGGTGGAGATGATATTTAATAAAATAAGTAGAAATCCACTAAAAGTTTTGTTTGGTTATCTTGCAATCCCGAGATAATCGTCTCCATGCTCCAAATCCATTTTAAAGCCATTTTTAAGGCATTTCGCGCATACATGAAATGAACACATTTTTCTCCAAAACTATAACAGATGCAAGCTTGTCCTGTTTGGTGGAGATGATATTTAATAAAATAAGTAGAAATCCACTAAAAGTTTTGTTTGGTTATCTTGCAATCCCGAGATATTCGTCTCCATGCTCCAAATCCATTTTAAAGCCATTTTTAAGGCATTTCGCGCATACATGAAATGAACACATTTTTCTCCAAAACTATAACAGATGCAAGCTTGTCCTGTTTGGTGGAGATGATATTTAATAAAATAAGTAGAAATCCACTAAAAGTTTTGTTTGGTTATCTTGCAATCCCGAGATAATCGTCTCCATGCTCCAAATCCATTTTAAAGCCATTTCAAAGGCATTTTGCGCATACATGAAATGAACACATTTTTCTCCAAAACTATAACACATGCAAGCTTGTCCTGTTTGGTGGAGATGATATTTAATAAAATAAGTAGAAATCCACTAAAAGTTTTGTTTGGTTATCTTGCAATCCCGAGATAATCGTCTCCATGCTCCAAATCCATTTTAAAGCCATTTTTAAGGCATTTCGCGCATACATGAAATGAACACATTTTTCTCCAAAACTATAACAGATGCAAGCTTGTCCTGTTTGGTGGAGATGATATTTAATAAAATAAGTAGAAATCCACTAAAAGTTTTGTTTGGTTATCTTGCAATCCCGAGATAATCGTCTCCATGCTCCAAATCCATTTTAAAGCCATTTTTAAGGCATTTCGCGCATACATGAAATGAACACATTTTTCTCCAAAACTATAACAGATGCAAGCTTGTCCTGTTTGGTGGAGATGATATTTAATAAAATAAGTAGAAATCCACTAAAAGTTTTGTTTGGTTATATTGCAATCCCGAGATAATCGTCTCCATGCTCCAAATCCATTTTAAAGCCATTTTTAAGGCATTTCGCGCATACATGAAATGAACACATTTTTCTCCAAAACTATAACAGATGCAAGCTTGTCCTGTTTGGTGGAGATGATATTTAATAAAATAAGTAGAAATCCACTAAAAGTTTTGTTTGGTTATCTTGCAATCCCGAGATAATCGTCTCCATTCTCCAAATCCATTTTAAAGCCATTTTTAAGGCATTTCGCGCATACATGAAATGAACACATTTTTCTCCAAAACTATAACAGATGCAAGCTTGTCCTGTTTGGTGGAGATGATATTTAATAAAATAAGTAGAAATCCACTAAAAGTTTTGTTTGGTTATCTTGCAATCCCGAGATAATCGTCTCCATGCTCCAAATCCATTTTAAAGCCATTTTTAAGGCATTTCGCGCATACATGAAATGAACACATTTTTCTCCAAAACTATAACAGATGCAAGCTTGTCCTGTTTGGTGAAGATGATATTTAATAAAATAAGTAGAAATCCACTAAAAGTTTTGTTTGGTTATCTTGCAATCCCGAGATAATCGTCTCCATGCTCCAAATCCATTTTAAAGCCATTTTTAAGGCATTTCGCGCATACATGAAATGAACACATTTTTCTCCAAAACTATAACAGATGCAAGCTTGTCCTGTTTGGTGGAGATGATATTTAATAAAATAAGTAGAAATCTACTAAAAGTTTCGTTTGTTTATATTGCCATCCTGAGATAATCGTCTCCATGCTCCAAATCCATTTTAAAGCCATTTCAAAGGCATTTTGCGCATACATGAAATGAACACATTTTTCTCCAAAACTATAACACATGCAAGCTTGTCCTGTTTGGTGGAGATGATATTTAATAAAATAAGTAGAAATCCACTAAAAGTTTTGTTTGGTTATCTTGCAATCCCGAGATAATCGTCTCCATACTCCAAATCCATTTTAAAGCCATTTTTAAGGCATTTCGCGCATACATGAAATGAACACATTTTTCTCCAAAACTATAACAGATGCAAGCTTGTCCTGTTTGGTGGAGATGATATTTAATAAAATAAGTAGAAATCCACTAAAAGTTTTGTTTGGTTATCTTGCAATCCCGAGATAATCGTCTCCATGCTCCAAATCCATTTTAAAGCCATTTTTAAGGCATTTCGCGCATACATGAAATGAACACATTTTTCTCCAAAACTATAACAGATGCAAGCTTGTCCTGTTTGGTGGAGATAATATTTAATAAAATAAGTAGAAATCTACTAAAAGTTTCGTTTGTTTATATTGCCATCCTGAGATAATCGTCTCCATGCTCCAAATCCATTTTAAAGCCATTTCAAAGGCATTTTGCGCATACATGAAATGAACACATTTTTCTCCAAAACTATAACACATGCAAGCTTGTCCTGTTTGGTGGAGATGATATTTAATAAAATAAGTAGAAATCCACTAAAAGTTTTGTTTGGTTATCTTGCAATCCCGAGATAATCGTCTCCATGCTCCAAATCCATTTTAAAGCCATTTTTAAGGCATTTCGCGCATACATGAAATGAACACATTTTTCTCCAAAACTATAACAGATGCAAGCTTGTCCTGTTTGGTGGAGATGATATTTAATAAAATAAGTAGAAATCCACTAAAAGTTTTGTTTGGTTATCTTGCAATCCCGAGATATTCGTCTCCATGCTCTAAATCCATTTTAAAGCCATTTTTAAGGCATTTCGCGCATACATGAAATGAACACATTTTTCTCCAAAACTATAACAGATGCAAGCTTGTCCTGTTTGGTGGAGATGATATTTAATAAAATAAGTAGAAATCCACTAAAAGTTTTGTTTGGTTATCTTGCAATCCCGAGATAATCGTCTCCATGCTCCAAATCCATTTTAAAGCCATTTCAAAGGCATTTTGCGCATACATGAAATGAACACATTTTTCTCCAAAACTATAACACATGCAAGCTTGTCCTGTTTGGTGGAGATGATATTTAATAAAATAAGTAGAAATCCACTAAAAGTTTTGTTTGGTTATCTTGCAATCCCGAGATAATCGTCTCCATGCTCCAAATCCATTTTAAAGCCATTTTTAAGGCATTTCGCGCATACATGAAATGAACACATTTTTCTCCAAAACTATAACAGATGCAAGCTTGTCCTGTTTGGTGGAGATGATATTTAATAAAATAAGTAGAAATCCACTAAAAGTTTTGTTTGGTTATCTTGCAATCCCGAGATAATCGTCTCCATGCTCCAAATCCATTTTAAAGCCATTTTTAAGGCATTTCGCGCATACATGAAATGAACACATTTTTCTCCAAAACAATAACAGATGCAAGCTTGTCCTGTTTGGTGGAGATGATATTTAATAAAATAAGTAGAAATCCACTAAAAGTTTTGTTTGGTTATCTTGCAATCCCGAGATAATCGTCTCCATGCTCCAAATCCATTTTAAAGCCATTTTTAAAGCATTTCGCGCATACATGAAATGAACACATTTTTCTCCAAAACTATAACAGATGCAAGCTTGTCCTGTTTGGTGGAGATGATATTTAATAAAATAAGTAGAAATCCACTAAAAGTTTTGTTTGGTTATCTTGCAATCCCGAGATAATCGTCTCCATGCTCCAAATCCATTTTAAAGCCATTTTTAAGGCATTTCGCGCATACATGAAATGAACACATTTTTCTCCAAAACTATAACAGATGCAAGCTTGTCCTGTTTGGTGGAGATGATATTTAATAAAATAAGTAGAAATCCACTAAAAGTTTTGTTTGGTTATCTTGCAATCCCGAGATAATCGTCTCCATGCTCCAAATCCATTTTAAAGCCATTTTTAAGGCATTTCGCGCATACATGAAATGAACACATTTTTCTCCAAAACTATAACAGATGCAAGCTTGTCCTGTTTGGTGGAGATGATATTTAATAAAATAAGTAGAAATCCACTAAAAGTTTTGTTTGGTTATATTGCAATCCCGAGATAATCGTCTCCATGCTACAAATCCATTTTAAAGCCATTTTTAAGGCATTTCGCGCATACATGAAATGAACACATTTTTCTCCAAAACTATAACAGATGCAAGCTTGTCCTGTTTGGTGGAGATGATATTTAATAAAATAAGTAGAAATCCACTAAAAGTTTTGTTTGGTTATCTTGCAATCCCGAGATAATCGTCTCCATGCTCCAAATCCATTTTAAAGCCATTTTTAAGGCATTTCGCGCATACATGAAATGAACACATTTTTCTCCAAAACTATAACAGATGCAAGCTTGTCCTGTTTGGTGGAGATAATATTTAATAAAATAAGTAGAAATCTACTAAAAGTTTCGTTTGTTTATATTGCCATCCTGAGATAATCGTCTCCATGCTCCAAATCCATTTTAAAGCCATTTCAAAGGCATTTTGCGCATACATGAAATGAACACATTTTTCTCCAAAACTATAACACATGCAAGCTTGTCCTGTTTGGTGGAGATGATATTTAATAAAATAAGTAGAAATCCACTAAAAGTTTTGTTTGGTTATCTTGCAATCCCGAGATAATCGTCTCCATGCTCCAAATCCATTTTAAAGCCATTTTTAAGGCATTTCGCGCATACATGAAATGAACACATTTTTCTCCAAAACTATAACAGATGCAAGCTTGTCCTGTTTGGTGGAGATGATATTTAATAAAATAAGTAGAAATCCACTAAAAGTTTTGTTTGGTTATCTTGCAATCCCGAGATAATCGTCTCCATGCTCCAAATCCATTTTAAAGCCATTTTTAAGGCATTTCGAGCATACATGAAATGAACACATTTTTCTCCAAAACTATAACAGATGCAAGCTTGTCCTGTTTGGTGGAGATGATATTTAATAAAATAAGTAGAAATCCACTAAAAGTTTTGTTTGGTTATATTGCAATCCCGAGATAATCGTCTCCATGCTCCAAATCCATTTTAAAGCCATTTTTAAGGCATTTCGCGCATACATGAAATGAACACATTTTTCTCCAAAACTATAACAGATGCAAGCTTGTCCTGTTTGGTGGAGATGATATTTAATAAAATAAGTAGAAATCCACTAAAAGTTTTGTTTGGTTATCTTGCAATCCCGAGATAATCGTCTCCATGCTCCAAATCCATTTTAAAGCCATTTTTAAGGCATTTCGCGCATACATGAAATGAACACATTTTTCTCCAAAACTATAACAGATGCAAGCTTGTCCTGTTTGGTGGAGATAATATTTAATAAAATAAGTAGAAATCTACTAAAAGTTTCGTTTGTTTATATTGCCATCCTGAGATAATCGTCTCCATGCTCCAAATCCATTTTAAAGCCATTTTTAAGGCATTTCGCGCATACATGAAATGAACACATTTTTCTCCAAAACTATAACAGATGCAAGCTTGTCCTGTTTGGTGGAGATGATATTTAATAAAATAAGTAGAAATCCACTAAAAGTTTTGTTTGGTTATCTTGCAATCCCGAGATAATCGTCTCCATGCTCCAAATCCATTTTAAAGCCATTTTTAAGGCATTTCGCGCATACATGAAATGAACACATTTTTCTCCAAAACTATAACAGATGCAAGCTTGTCCTGTTTGGTGGAGATAATATTTAATAAAATAAGTAGAAATCTACTAAAAGTTTCGTTTGTTTATATTGCCATCCTGAGATAATCGTCTCCATGCTCCAAATCCATTTTAAAGCCATTTCAAAGGCATTTTGCGCATACATGAAATGAACACATTTTTCTCCAAAACTATAACACATGCAAGCTTGTCCTGTTTGGTGGAGATGATATTTAATAAAATAAGTAGAAATCCACTAAAAGTTTTGTTTGGTTATCTTGCAATCCCGAGATAATCGTCTCCATGCTCCAAATCCATTTTAAAGCCATTTTTAAGGCATTTCGCGCATACATGAAATGAACACATTTTTCTCCAAAACGATAACAGATGCAAGCTTGTCCTGTTTGGTGGAGATGATATTTAATAAAATAAGTAGAAATCCACTAAAAGTTTTGTTTGGTTATCTTGCAATCCCGAGATAATCGTCTCCATGCTCCAAATCCATTTTAAAGCCATTTTTAAGGCATTTCGCGCATACATGAAATGAACACATTTTTCTCCAAAACTATAACAGATGCAAGCTTGTCCTGTTTGGTGGAGATGATATTTAATAAAATAAGTAGAAATCCACTAAAAGTTTTGTTTGGTTATCTTGCAATCCCGAGATAATCGTCTCCATGCTCCAAATCCATTTTAAAGCCATTTCAAAGGCATTTTGCGCATACATGAAATGAACACATTTTTCTCCAAAACTATAACACATGCAAGCTTGTCCTGTTTGGTGGAGATGATATTTAATAAAATAAGTAGAAATCCACTAAAAGTTTTGTTTGGTTATCTTGCAATCCCGAGATAATCGTCTCCATGCTCCAAATCCATTTTAAAGCCATTTTTAAGGCATTTCGCGCATACATGAAATGAACACATTTTTCTCCAAAACTATAACAGATGCAAGCTTGTCCTGTTTGGTGGAGATGATATTTAATAAAATAAGTAGAAATCCACTAAAAGTTTTGTTTGGTTATCTTGCAATCCCGAGATAATCGTCTCCATGCTCCAAATCCATTTTAAAGCCATTTTTAAGGCATTTCGCGCATACATGAAATGAACACATTTTTCTCCAAAACTATAACAGATGCAAGCTTGTCCTGTTTGGTGGAGATGATATTTAATAAAATAAGTAGAAATCCACTAAAAGTTTTGTTTGGTTATCTTGCAATCCCGAGATAATCGTCTCCATGCTCCAAATCCATTTTAAAGCCATTTTTAAGGCATTTCGCGCATACATGAAATGAACACATTTTTCTCCAAAACTATAACAGATGCAAGCTTGTCCTGTTTGGTGGAGATGATATTTAATAAAATAAGTAGAAATCCACTAAAAGTTTTGTTTGGTTATCTTGCAATCCCGAGATAATCGTCTCCATGCTCCAAATCCATTTTAAAGCCATTTTTAAGGCATTTCGCGCATACATGAAATGAACACATTTTTCTCCAAAACTATAACAGATGCAAGCTTGTCCTGTTTGGTGGAGATGATATTTAATAAAATAAGTAGAAATCCACTAAAAGTTTTGTTTGGTTATCTTGCAATCCCGAGATAATCGTCTCCATGCTCCAAATCCATTTTAAAGCCATTTTTAAGGCATTTCGCGCATACATGAAATGAACACATTTTTCTCCAAAACTATAACAGATGCAAGCTTGTCCTGTTTGGTGGAGATAATATTTAATAAAATAAGTAGAAATCTACTAAAAGTTTCGTTTGTTTATATTGCCATCCTGAGATAATCGTCTCCATGCTCCAAATCCATTTTAAAGCCATTTCAAAGGCATTTTGCGCATACATGAAATGAACACATTTTTCTCCAAAACTATAACACATGCAAGCTTGTCCTGTTTGGTGGAGATGATATTTAATAAAATAAGTAGAAATCCACTAAAAGTTTTGTTTGGTTATCTTGCAATCCCGAGATAATCGTCTCCATGCTCCAAATCCATTTTAAAGCCATTTTTAAGGCATTTCGCGCATACATGAAATGAACACATTTTTCTCCAAAACTATAACAGATGCAAGCTTGTCCTGTTTGGTGGAGATGATATTTAATAAAATAAGTAGAAATCCACTAAAAGTTTTGTTTGGTTATCTTGCAATCCCGAGATAATCGTCTCCATGCTCCAAATCCATTTTAAAGCCATTTTTAAGGCATTTCGCGCATACATGAAATGAACACATTTTTCTCCAAAACTATAACAGATGCAAGCTTGTCCTGTTTGGTGGAGATGATATTTAATAAAATAAGTAGAAATCCACTAAAAGTTTTGTTTGGTTATCTTGCAATCCCGAGATAATCGTCTCCATGCTCCAAATCCATTTTAAAGCCATTTTTAAGGCATTTCGCGCATACATGAAATGAACACATTTTTCTCCAAAACTATAACAGATGCAAGCTTGTCCTGTTTGGTGGAGATGATATTTAATAAAATAAGTAGAAATCCACTAAAAGTTTTGTTTGGTTATCTTGCAATCCCGAGATAATCGTCTCCATGCTCCAAATCCATTTTAAAGCCATTTCAAAGGCATTTTGCGCATACATGAAATGAACACATTTTTCTCCAAAACTATAACACATGCAAGCTTGTCCTGTTTGGTGGAGATGATATTTAATAAAATAAGTAGAAATCCACTAAAAGTTTTGTTTGGTTATCTTGCAATCCCGAGATAATCGTCTCCATGCTCCAAATCCATTTTAAAGCCATTTTTAAGGCATTTCGCGCATACATGAAATGAACACATTTTTCTCCAAAACTATAACAGATGCAAGCTTGTCCTGTTTGGTGTAGATGATATTTAATAAAATAAGTAGAAATCCACTAAAAGTTTTGTTTGGTTATCTTGCAATCCCGAGATAATCGTCTCCATGCTCCAAATCCATTTTAAAGCCATTTTTAAGGCATTTCGCGCATACATGAAATGAACACATTTTTCTCCAAAACTATAACAGATGCAAGCTTGTCCTGTTTGGTGGAGATGATATTTAATAAAATAAGTAGAAATCCACTAAAAGTTTTGTTTGGTTATATTGCAATCCCGAGATAAACGTCTCCATGCTCCAAATCCATTTTAAAGCCATTTTTAAGGCATTTCGCGCATACATGAAATGAACACATTTTTCTCCAAAACTATAACAGATGCAAGCTTGTCCTGTTTGGTGGAGATGATATTTAATAAAATAAGTAGAAATCCATTAAAGTTTTGTTTGGTTATCTTGCAATCCCGAGATAATCGTCTCCATGCTCCAAATCCATTTTAAAGCCATTTTTAAGGCATTTCGCGCATACATGAAATGAACACATTTTTCTCCAAAACTATAACAGATGCAAGCTTGTCCTGTTTGGTGGAGATGATATTTAATAAAATAAGTAGAAATCCACTAAAAGTTTTGTTTGGTTATATTGCAATCCCGAGATAAACGTCTCCATGCTCCAAATCCATTTTAAAGCCATTTTTAAGGCATTTCGCGCATACATGAAATGAACACATTTTTCTCCAAAACTATAACAGATGCAAGCTTGTCCTGTTTGGTGGAGATGATATTTAATAAAATAAGTAGAAATCCATTAAAGTTTTGTTTGGTTATCTTGCAATCCCGAGATAATCGTCTCCATGCTCCAAATCCATTTTAAAGCCATTTTTAAGGCATTTCGCGCATACATGAAATGAACACATTTTTCTCCAAAACTATAACAGATGCAAGCTTGTCCTGTTTGGTGGAGATGATATTTAATAAAATAAGTAGAAATCCACTAAAAGTTTTGTTTGGTTATCTTGCAATCCCGAGATAATCGTCTCCATGCTCCAAATCCATTTTAAAGCCATTTTTAAGGCATTTCGCGCATACATGAAATGAACACATTTTTCTCCAAAACTATAACAGATGCAAGCTTGTCCTGTTTGGTGGAGATGATATTTAATAAAATAAGTAGAAATCCACTAAAAGTTTTGTTTGGTTATCTTGCAATCCCGAGATAATCGTCTCCATGCTCCAAATCCATTTTAAAGCCATTTTTAAGGCATTTCTCGCATACATGAAATGAACACATTTTTCTCCAAAACTATAACAGATGCAAGCTTGTCCTGTTTGGTGAAGATGATATTTAATAAAATAAGTAGAAATCCACTAAAAGTTTTGTTTGGTTATCTTGCAATCCCGAGATAATCGTCTCCATGCTCCAAATCCATTTTAAAGCCATTTTTAAGGCATTTCGCGCATACATGAAATGAACACATTTTTCTCCAAAACTATAACAGATGCAAGCTTGTCCTGTTTGGTGGAGATAATATTTAATAAAATAAGTAGAAATCTACTAAAAGTTTCGTTTGTTTATATTGCCATCCTGAGATAATCGTCTCCATGCTCCAAATCCATTTTAAAGCCATTTCAAAGGCATTTTGCGCATACATGAAATGAACACATTTTTCTCCAAAACTATAACACATGCAAGCTTGTCCTGTTTGGTGGAGATGATATTTAATAAAATAAGTAGAAATCCACTAAAAGTTTTGTTTGGTTATCTTGCAATCCCGAGATAATCGTCTCCATGCTCCAAATCCATTTTAAAGCCATTTTTAAGGCATTTCGCGCATACATGAAATGAACACATTTTTCTCCAAAACTATAACAGATGCAAGCTTGTCCTGTTTGGTGGAGATGATATTTAATAAAATAAGTAGAAATCCACTAAAAGTTTTGTTTGGTTATCTTGCAATCCCGAGATAATCGTCTCCATGCTCCAAATCCATTTTAAAGCCATTTTTAAGGGATTTCGCGCATAAATGAAATGAACACATTTTTCTCCAAAACTATAACAGATGCAAGCTTGTCCTGTTTGGTGGAGATAACATTTAATAAAATAAGTAGAAATCTACTAAAAGTTTCGTTTGTTTATATTGCCATCCTGAGATAATCGTCTCCATGCTCCAAATCCATTTTAAAGCCATTTCAAAGGCATTTTGCGCATACATGAAATGAACACATTTTTCTCCAAAACTATAACACATGCAAGCTTGTCCTGTTTGGTGGAGATGATATTTAATAAAATAAGTAGAAATCCACTAAAAGTTTTGTTTGGTTATCTTGCAATCCCGAGATAATCGTCTCTATGCTCCAAATCCATTTTAAAGCCATTTTTAAGGCATTTCGCGCATACATGAAATGAACACATTTTTCTCCAAAACTATAACAGATGCAAGCTTGTCCTGTTTGGTGGAGATGATATTTAATAAAATAAGTAGAAATCCACTAAAAGTTTTGTTTGGTTATCTTGCAATCCCGAGATAATCGTCTCCATGCTCCAAATCCATTTTAAAGCCATTTTTAAGGCATTTCGCGCATACATGAAATGAACACATTTTTCTCCAAAACTATAACAGATGCAAGCTTGTCCTGTTTGGTGGAGATGATATTTAATAAAATAAGTAGAAATCCACTAAAAGTTTTGTTTGGTTATCTTGCAATCCCGAGATAATCGTCTCCATGCTCCAAATCCATTTTAAAGCCATTTTTAAGGCATTTCGCGCATACATGAAATGAACACATTTTTCTCCAAAACTATAACAGATGCAAGCTTGTCCTGTTTGGTGGAGATAATATTTAATAAAATAAGTAGAAATCTACTAAAAGTTTCGTTTGTTTATATTGCCATCCTGAGATAATCGTCTCCATGCTCCAAATCCATTTTAAAGCCATTTCAAAGGCATTTTGCGCATACATGAAATGAACACATTTTTCTCCAAAACTATAACACATGCAAGCTTGTCCTGTTTGGTGGAGATGATATTTAATAAACTAAGTAGAAATCCACTAAAAGTTTTGTTTGGTTATCTTGCAATCCCGAGATAATCGTCTCCATGCTCCAAATCCATTTTAAAGCCATTTTTAAGGCATTTCGCGCATACATGAAATAAACACATTTTTCTCCAAAACTATAACAGATGCAAGCTTGTCCTGTTTGGTGGAGATGATATTTAATAAAATAAGTAGAAATCCACTAAAAGTTTTGTTTGGTTATCTTGCAATCCCGAGATAATCGTCTCCATGCTCCAAATCCATTTTAAAGCCATTTTTAAGGCATTTCGCGCATACATGAAATGAACACATTTTTCTCCAAAACTATAACAGATGCAAGCTTGTCCTGTTTGGTGGAGATAATATTTAATAAAATAAGTAGAAATCTACTAAAAGTTTCGTTTGTTTATATTGCCATCCTGAGATAATCGTCTCCATGCTCCAAATCCATTTTAAAGCCATTTCAAAGGCATTTTGCGCATACATGAAATGAACACATTTTTCTCCAAAACTATAACACATGCAAGCTTGTCCTGTTTGGTGGAGATGATATTTAATAAACTAAGTAGAAATCCACTAAAAGTTTTGTTTGGTTATCTTGCAATCCCGAGATAATCGTCTCCATGCTCCAAATCCATTTTAAAGCCATTTTTAAGGCATTTCGCGCATACATGAAATAAACACATTTTTCTCCAAAACTATAACAGATGCAAGCTTGTCCTGTTTGGTGGAGATGATATTTAATAAAATAAGTAGAAATCCACTAAAAGTTTTGTTTGGTTATCTTGCAATCCCGAGATAATCGTCTCCATGCTCCAAATCCATTTTAAAGCCATTTTTAAGGCATTTCGCGCATACATGAAATGAACACATTTTTCTCCAAAACTATAACAGATGCAAGCTTGTCCTGTTTGGTGGAGATGATATTTAATAAAATAAGTAGAAATCCACTAAAAGTTTTGTTTGGTTATCTTGCAATCCCGAGATAATCGTCTCCATGCTCCAAATCCATTTTAAAGCCATTTTTAAGGCATTTCGCGCATACATGAAATGAACACATTTTTCTCCAAAACTATAACAGATGCAAGCTTGTCCTGTTTGGTGGAGATGATATTTAATAAAATAAGTAGAAATCCACTAAAAGTTTTGTTTGGTTATCTTGCAATCCCGAGATAATCGTCTCCATGCTCCAAATCCATTTTAAAGCCATTTCAAAGGCATTTTGCGCATACATGAAATGAACACATTTTTCTCCAAAACTATAACACATGCAAGCTTGTCCTGTTTGGTGGAGATGATATTTAATAAAATAAGTAGAAATCCACTAAAAGTTTTGTTTGGTTATCTTGCAATCCCGAGATAATCGTCTCCATGCTCCAAATCCATTTTAAAGCCATTTTTAAGGCATTTCGCGCATACATGAAATGAACACATTTTTCTCCAAAACTATAACAGATGCAAGCTTGTCCTGTTTGGTGTAGATGATATTTAATAAAATAAGTAGAAATCCACTAAAAGTTTTGTTTGGTTATCTTGCAATCCCGAGATAATCGTCTCCATGCTCCAAATCCATTTTAAAGCCATTTTTAAGGCATTTCGCGCATACATGAAATGAACACATTTTTCTCCAAAACTATAACAGATGCAAGCTTGTCCTGTTTGGTGGAGATAATATTTAATAAAATAAGTAGAAATCTACTAAAAGTTTCGTTTGTTTATATTGCCATCCTGAGATAATCGTCTCCATGCTCCAAATCCATTTTAAAGCCATTTCAAACGCATTTTGCGCATACATGAAATGAACACATTTTTCTCCAAAACTATAACACATGCAAGCTTGTCCTGTTTGGTGGAGATGATATTTAATAAAATAAGTAGAAATCCACTAAAAGTTTTGTTTGGTTATCTTGCAATCCCGAGATAATCGTCTCCATGCTCCAAATCCATTTTAAAGCCATTTTTAAGGCATTTCGCGCATACATGAAATAAACACATTTTTCTCCAAAACTATAACAGATGCATGCTTGTCCTGTTTGGTGGAGATGATATTTAATAAAATAAGTAGAAATCCACTAAAAGTTTTGTTTGGTTATCTTGCAATCCCGAGATAATCGTCTCCATGCTCCAAATCCATTTTAAAGCCATTTTTAAGGCATTTCGCGCATACATGAAATAAACACATTTTTCTCCAAAACTATAACAGATGCAAGCTTGTCCTGTTTGGTGGAGATGATATTTAATAAAATAAGTAGAAATCCATTAAAGTTTTGTTTGGTTATCTTGCAATCCCGAGATAATCGTCTCCATGCTCCAAATCCATTTTAAAGCCATTTTTAAGGCATTTCGCGCATACATGAAATGAACACATTTTTCTCCAAAACTATAACAGATGCAAGCTTGTCCTGTTTGGTGGAGATGATATTTAATAAAATAAGTAGAAATCCACTAAAAGTTTTGTTTGGTTATATTGCAATCCCGAGATAAACGTCTCCATGCTCCAAATCCATTTTAAAGCCATTTTTAAGGCATTTCGCGCATACATGAAATGAACACATTTTTCTCCAAAACTATAACAGATGCAAGCTTGTCCTGTTTGGTGGAGATGATATTTAATAAAATAAGTAGAAATCCACTAAAAGTTTTGTTTGGTTATCTTGCAATCCCGAGATAATCGTCTCCATGCTCCAAATCCATTTTAAAGCCATTTTTAAGGCATTTCGCGCATACATGAAATGAACACATTTTTCTCCAAAACTATAACAGATGCAAGCTTGTCCTGTTTGGTGGAGATGATATTTAATAAAATAAGTAGAAATCCACTAAAAGTTTTGTTTGGTTATCTTGCAATCCCGAGATAATCGTCTCCATGCTCCAAATCCATTTTAAAGCCATTTCAAAGGCATTTTGCGCATACATGAAATGAACACATTTTTCTCCAAAACTATAACACATGCAAGCTTGTCCTGTTTGGTGGAGATGATATTTAATAAAATAAGTAGAAATCCACTAAAAGTTTTGTTTGGTTATCTTGCAATCCCGAGATAATCGTCTCCATGCTCCAAATCCATTTTAAAGCCATTTTTAAGGCATTTCGCGCATACATGAAATGAACACATTTTTCTCCAAAACTATAACAGATGCAAGCTTGTCCTGTTTGGTGTAGATGATATTTAATAAAATAAGTAGAAATCCACTAAAAGTTTTGTTTGGTTATCTTGCAATCCCGAGATAATCGTCTCCATGCTCCAAATCCATTTTAAAGCCATTTTTAAGGCATTTCGCGCATACATGAAATGAACACATTTTTCTCCAAAACTATAACAGATGCAAGCTTGTCCTGTTTGGTGGAGATAATATTTAATAAAATAAGTAGAAATCTACTAAAAGTTTCGTTTGTTTATATTGCCATCCTGAGATAATCGTCTCCATGCTCCAAATCCATTTTAAAGCCATTTCAAAGGCATTTTGCGCATACATGAAATGAACACATTTTTCTCCAAAACTATAACACATGCAAGCTTGTCCTGTTTGGTGGAGATGATATTTAATAAAATAAGTAGAAATCCACTAAAAGTTTTGTTTGGTTATCTTGCAATCCCGAGATAATCGTCTCCATGCTCCAAATCCATTTTAAAGCCATTTTTAAGGCATTTCGCGCATACATGAAATAAACACATTTTTCTCCAAAACTATAACAGATGCATGCTTGTCCTGTTTGGTGGAGATGATATTTAATAAAATAAGTAGAAATCCACTAAAAGTTTTGTTTGGTTATCTTGCAATCCCGAGATAATCGTCTCCATGCTCCAAATCCATTTTAAAGCCATTTTTAAGGCATTTCGCGCATACATGAAATAAACACATTTTTCTCCAAAACTATAACAGATGCAAGCTTGTCCTGTTTGGTGGAGATGATATTTAATAAAATAAGTAGAAATCCATTAAAGTTTTGTTTGGTTATCTTGCAATCCCGAGATAATCGTCTCCATGCTCCAAATCCATTTTAAAGCCATTTTTAAGGCATTTCGCGCATACATGAAATGAACACATTTTTCTCCAAAACTATAACAGATGCAAGCTTGTCCTGTTTGGTGGAGATGATATTTAATAAAATAAGTAGAAATCCACTAAAAGTTTTGTTTGGTTATATTGCAATCCCGAGATAAACGTCTCCATGCTCCAAATCCATTTTAAAGCCATTTTTAAGGCATTTCGCGCATACATGAAATGAACACATTTTTCTCCAAAACTATAACAGATGCAAGCTTGTCCTGTTTGGTGGAGATGATATTTAATAAAATAAGTAGAAATCCATTAAAGTTTTGTTTGGTTATCTTGCAATCCCGAGATAATCGTCTCCATGCTCCAAATCCATTTTAAAGCCATTTTTAAGGCATTTCGCGCATACATGAAATGAACACATTTTTCTCCAAAACTATAACAGATGCAAGCTTGTCCTGTTTGGTGGAGATGATATTTATTAAAATAAGTAGAAATCCACTAAAAGTTTTGTTTGGTTATCTTGCAATCCCGAGATAATCGTCTCCATGCTCCAAATCCATTTTAAAGCCATTTTTAAGGCATTTCGCGCATACATGAAATGAACACATTTTTCTCCAAAACTATAACAGATGCAAGCTTGTCCTGTTTGGTGGAGATGATATTTAATAAAATAAGTAGAAATCCACTAAAAGTTTTGTTTGGTTATCTTGCAATCCCGAGATAATCGTCTCCATGCTCCAAATCCATTTTAAAGCCATTTCAAAGGCATTTTGCGCATACATGAAATGAACACATTTTTCTCCAAAACTATAACACATGCAAGCTTGTCCTGTTTGGTGGAGATGATATTTAATAAAATAAGTAGAAATCCACTAAAAGTTTTGTTTGGTTATCTTGCAATCCCGAGATAATCGTCTCCATGCTCCAAATCCATTTTAAAGCCATTTTTAAGGCATTTCGCGCATACATGAAATGAACACATTTTTCTCCAAAACTATAACAGATGCAAGCTTGTCCTGTTTGGTGTAGATGATATTTAATAAAATAAGTAGAAATCCACTAAAAGTTTTGTTTGGTTATCTTGCAATCCCGAGATAATCGTCTCCATGCTCCAAATCCATTTTAAAGCCATTTTTAAGGCATTTCGCGCATACATGAAATGAACACATTTTTCTCCAAAACTATAACAGATGCAAGCTTGTCCTGTTTGGTGGAGATAATATTTAATAAAATAAGTAGAAATCTACTAAAAGTTTCGTTTGTTTATATTGCCATCCTGAGATAATCGTCTCCATGCTCCAAATCCATTTTAAAGCCATTTCAAAGGCATTTTGCGCATACATGAAATGAACACATTTTTCTCCAAAACTATAACACATGCAAGCTTGTCCTGTTTGGTGGAGATGATATTTAATAAAATAAGTAGAAATCCACTAAAAGTTTTGTTTGGTTATCTTGCAATCCCGAGATAATCGTCTCCATGCTCCAAATCCATTTTAAAGCCATTTTTAAGGCATTTCGCGCATACATGAAATAAACACATTTTTCTCCAAAACTATAACAGATGCATGCTTGTCCTGTTTGGTGGAGATGATATTTAATAAAATAAGTAGAAATCCACTAAAAGTTTTGTTTGGTTATCTTGCAATCCCGAGATAATCGTCTCCATGCTCCAAATCCATTTTAAAGCCATTTTTAAGGCATTTCGCGCATACATGAAATAAACACATTTTTCTCCAAAACTATAACAGATGCAAGCTTGTCCTGTTTGGTGGAGATGATATTTAATAAAATAAGTAGAAATCCATTAAAGTTTTGTTTGGTTATCTTGCAATCCCGAGATAATCGTCTCCATGCTCCAAATCCATTTTAAAGCCATTTTTAAGGCATTTCGCGCATACATGAAATGAACACATTTTTCTCCAAAACTATAACAGATGCAAGCTTGTCCTGTTTGGTGGAGATGATATTTAATAAAATAAGTAGAAATCCACTAAAAGTTTTGTTTGGTTATATTGCAATCCCGAGATAAACGTCTCCATGCTCCAAATCCATTTTAAAGCCATTTTTAAGGCATTTCGCGCATACATGAAATGAACACATTTTTCTCCAAAACTATAACAGATGCAAGCTTGTCCTGTTTGGTGGAGATGATATTTAATAAAATAAGTAGAAATCCATTAAAGTTTTGTTTGGTTATCTTGCAATCCCGAGATAATCGTCTCCATGCTCCAAATCCATTTTAAAGCCATTTTTAAGGCATTTCGCGCATACATGAAATGAACACATTTTTCTCCAAAACTATAACAGATGCAAGCTTGTCCTGTTTGGTGGAGATGATATTTATTAAAATAAGTAGAAATCCACTAAAAGTTTTGTTTGGTTATCTTGCAATCCCGAGATAATCGTCTCCATGCTCCAAATCCATTTTAAAGCCATTTTTAAGGCATTTCGCGCATACATGAAATGAACACATTTTTCTCCAAAACTATAACAGATGCAAGCTTGTCCTGTTTGGTGGAGATGATATTTAATAAAATAAGTAGAAATCCACTAAAAGTTTTGTTTGGTTATCTTGCAATCCCGAGATAATCGTCTCCATGCTCCAAATCCATTTTAAAGCCATTTTTAAGGCATTTCTCGCATACATGAAATGAACACATTTTTCTCCAAAACTATAACAGATGCAAGCTTGTCCTGTTTGGTGAAGATGATATTTAATAAAATAAGTAGAAATCCACTAAAAGTTTTGTTTGGTTATCTTGCAATCCCGAGATAATCGTCTCCATGCTCCAAATCCATTTTAAAGCCATTTTTAAGGCATTTCGCGCATACATGAAATGAACACATTTTTCTCCAAAACTATAACAGATGCAAGCTTGTCCTCTTTGGTGGAGATAATATTTAATAAAATAAGTATAAATCTACTAAAAGTTTCGTTTGTTTATATTGCCATCCTGAGATAATCGTCTCCATGCTCCAAATCCATTTTAAAGCCATTTCAAAGGCATTTTGCGCATACATGAAATGAACACATTTTTCTCCAAAACTATAACACATGCAAGCTTGTCCTGTTTGGTGGAGATGATATTTAATAAAATAAGTAGAAATCCACTAAAAGTTTTGTTTGGTTATCTTGCAATCCCGAGATAATCGTCTCCATGCTCCAAATCCATTTTAAAGCCATTTTTAAGGCATTTCGCGCATACATGAAATGAACACATTTTTCTCCAAAACTATAACAGATGCAAGCTTGTCCTGTTTGGTGGAGATGATATTTAATAAAATAAGTAGAAATCCACTAAAAGTTTTGTTTGGTTATCTTGCAATCCCGAGATAATCGGCTCCATGCTCCAAATCCATTTTAAAGCCATTTTTAAGGGATTTCGCGCATAAATGAAATGAACACATTTTTCTCCAAAACTATAACAGATGCAAGCTTGTCCTGTTTGGTGGAGATAAAATTTAATAAAATAAGTAGAAATCTACTAAAAGTTTCGTTTGTTTATATTGCCATCCTGAGATAATCGTCTCCATGCTCCAAATCCATTTTAAAGCCATTTCAAAGGCATTTTGCGCATACATGAAATGAACACATTTTTCTCCAAAACTATAACAGATGCAAGCTTGTCCTGTTTGGTGGAGATGATATTTAATAAAATAAGTAGAAATCCACTAAAAGTTTTGTTTGGTTATCTTGCAATCCCGAGATAATCGTCTCCATGCTCCAAATCCATTTTAAAGCCATTTTTAAGGCATTTCGCGCATACATGAAATGAACACATTTTTCTCCAAAACTATAACAGATGCAAGCTTGTCCTGTTTGGTGGAGATGATATTTAATAAAATAAGTAGAAATCCACTAAAAGTTTTGTTTGGTTATCTTGCAATCCCGAGATAATCGTCTCCATGCTCCAAATCCATTTTAAAGCCATTTTTAAGGCATTTCGCGCATACATGAAATGAACACATTTTTCTCCAAAACTATAACAGATGCAAGCTTGTCCTGTTTGGTGGAGATGATATTTAATAAAATAAGTAGAAATCCACTAAAAGTTTTGTTTGGTTATCTTGCAATCCCGAGATAATCGTCTCCATGCTCCAAATCCATTTTAAAGCCATTTTTAAGGCATTTCGCGCATACATGAAATGAACACATTTTTCTCCAAAACTATAACAGATGCAAGCTTGTCCTGTTTGGTGGAGATAATATTTAATAAAATAAGTAGAAATCTACTAAAAGTTTCGTTTGTTTATATTGCCATCCTGAGATAATCGTCTCCATGCTCCAAATCCATTTTAAAGCCATTTCAAAGGCATTTTGCGCATACATGAAATGAACACATTTTTCTCCAAAACTATAACACATGCAAGCTTGTCCTGTTTGGTGGAGATGATATTTAATAAACTAAGTAGAAATCCACTAAAAGTTTTGTTTGGTTATCTTGCAATCCCGAGATAATCGTCTCCATGCTCCAAATCCATTTTAAAGCCATTTTTAAGGCATTTCGCGCATACATGAAATAAACACATTTTTCTCCAAAACTATAACAGATGCAAGCTTGTCCTGTTTGGTGGAGATGATATTTAATAAAATAAGTAGAAATCCACTAAAAGTTTTGTTTGGTTATCTTGCAATCCCGAGATAATCGTCTCCATGCTCCAAATCCATTTTAAAGCCATTTTTAAGGCATTTCGCGCATACATGAAATGAACACATTTTTCTCCAAAACTATAACAGATGCAAGCTTGTCCTGTTTGGTGGAGATGATATTTAATAAAATAAGTAGAAATCCACTAAAAGTTTTGTTTGGTTATCTTGCAATCCCGAGATAATCGTCTCCATGCTCCAAATCCATTTTAAAGCCATTTCAAAGGCATTTTGCGCATACATGAAATGAACACATTTTTCTCCAAAACTATAACACATGCAAGCTTGTCCTGTTTGGTGGAGATGATATTTAATAAAATAAGTAGAAATCCACTAAAAGTTTTGTTTGGTTATCTTGCAATCCCGAGATAATCGTCTCCATGCTCCAAATCCATTTTAAAGCCATTTTTAAGGCATTTCGCGCATACATGAAATGAACACATTTTTCTCCAAAACTATAACAGATGCAAGCTTGTCCTGTTTGGTGTAGATGATATTTAATAAAATAAGTAGAAATCCACTAAAAGTTTTGTTTGGTTATCTTGCAATCCCGAGATAATCGTCTCCATGCTCCAAATCCATTTTAAAGCCATTTTTAAGGCATTTCGCGCATACATGAAATGAACACATTTTTCTCCAAAACTATAACAGATGCAAGCTTGTCCTGTTTGGTGGAGATGATATTTAATAAAATAAGTAGAAATCCACTAAAAGTTTTGTTTGGTTATCTTGCAATCCCGAGATAATCGTCTCCATGCTCCAAATCCATTTTAAAGCCATTTTTAAGGCATTTCGCGCATACATGAAATGAACACATTTTTCTCCAAAACTATAACAGATGCAAGCTTGTCCTGTTTGGTGGAGATGATATTTAATAAAATAAGTAGAAATCCACTAAAAGTTTTGTTTGGTTATATTGCAATCCCGAGATAAACGTCTCCATGCTCCAAATCCATTTTAAAGCCATTTTTAAGGCATTTCGCGCATACATGAAATGAACACATTTTTCTCCAAAACTATAACAGATGCAAGCTTGTCCTGTTTGGTGGAGATGATATTTAATAAAATAAGTAGAAATCCATTAAAGTTTTGTTTGGTTATCTTGCAATCCCGAGATAATCGTCTCCATGCTCCAAATCCATTTTAAAGCCATTTTTAAGGCATTTCGCGCATACATGAAATGAACACATTTTTCTCCAAAACTATAACAGATGCAAGCTTGTCCTGTTTGGTGGAGATGATATTTAATAAAATAAGTAGAAATCCACTAAAAGTTTTGTTTGGTTATCTTGCAATCCCGAGATAATCGTCTCCATGCTCCAAATCCATTTTAAAGCCATTTTTAAGGCATTTCGCGCATACATGAAATGAACACATTTTTCTCCAAAACTATAACAGATGCAAGCTTGTCCTGTTTGGTGGAGATGATATTTAATAAAATAAGTAGAAATCCACTAAAAGTTTTGTTTGGTTATCTTGCAATCCCGAGATAATCGTCTCCATGCTCCAAATCCATTTTAAAGCCATTTTTAAGGCATTTCTCGCATACATGAAATGAACACATTTTTCTCCAAAACTATAACAGATGCAAGCTTGTCCTGTTTGGTGGAGATGATATTTAATAAAATAAGTAGAAATCCACTAAAAGTTTTGTTTGGTTATCTTGCAATCCCGAGATAATCGTCTCCATGCTCCAAATCCATTTTAAAGCCATTTTTAAGGCATTTCGCGCATACATGAAATGAACACATTTTTCTCCAAAACTATAACAGATGCAAGCTTGTCCTGTTTGGTGGAGATAATATTTAATAAAATAAGTAGAAATCTACTAAAAGTTTCGTTTGTTTATATTGCCATCCTGAGATAATCGTCTCCATGCTCCAAATCCATTTTAAAGCCATTTCAAAGGCATTTTGCGCATACATGAAATGAACACATTTTTCTCCAAAACTATAACACATGCAAGCTTGTCCTGTTTGGTGGAGATGATATTTAATAAAATAAGTAGAAATCCACTAAAAGTTTTGTTTGGTTATCTTGCAATCCCGAGATAATCGTCTCCATGCTCCAAATCCATTTTAAAGCCATTTTTAAGGCATTTCGCGCATACATGAAATGAACACATTTTTCTCCAAAACTATAACAGATGCAAGCTTGTCCTGTTTGGTGGAGATGATATTTAATAAAATAAGTAGAAATCCACTAAAAGTTTTGTTTGGTTATCTTGCAATCCCGAGATAATCGTCTCCATGCTCCAAATCCATTTTAAAGCCATTTTTAAGGGATTTCGCGCATAAATGAAATGAACACATTTTTCTCCAAAACTATAACAGATGCAAGCTTGTCCTGTTTGGTGGAGATAATATTTAATAAAATAAGTAGAAATCTACTAAAAGTTTCGTTTGTTTATATTGCCATCCTGAGATAATCGTCTCCATGCTCCAAATCCATTTTAAAGCCATTTCAAAGGCATTTTGCGCATACATGAAATGAACACATTTTTCTCCAAAACTATAACACATGCAAGCTTGTCCTGTTTGGTGGAGATGATATTTAATAAAATAAGTAGAAATCCACTAAAAGTTTTGTTTGGTTATCTTGCAATCCCGAGATAATCGTCTCCATGCTCCAAATCCATTTTAAAGCCATTTTTAAGGCATTTCGCGCATACATGAAATGAACACATTTTTCTCCAAAACTATAACAGATGCAAGCTTGTCCTGTTTGGTGGAGATGATATTTAATAAAATAAGTAGAAATCCACTAAAAGTTTTGTTTGGTTATCTTGCAATCCCGAGATAATCGTCTCCATGCTCCAAATCTATTTTAAAGCCATTTTTAAGGCATTTCGCGCATACATGAAATGAACACATTTTTCTCCAAAACTATAACAGATGCAAGCTTGTCCTGTTTGGTGGAGATGATATTTAATAAAATAAGTAGAAATCCACTAAAAGTTTTGTTTGGTTATCTTGCAATCCCGAGATAATCGTCTCCATGCTCCAAATCCATTTTAAAGCCATTTTTAAGGCATTTCGCGCATACATGAAATGAACACATTTTTCTCCAAAACTATAACAGATGCAAGCTTGTCCTGTTTGGTGGAGATAATATTTAATAAAATAAGTAGAAATCTACTAAAAGTTTCGTTTGTTTATATTGCCATCCTGAGATAATCGTCTCCATGCTCCAAATCCATTTTAAAGCCATTTCAAAGGCATTTTGCGCATACATGAAATGAACACATTTTTCTCCAAAACTATAACACATGCAAGCTTGTTCTGTTTGGTGGAGATGATATTTAATAAAATAAGTAGAAATCCACTAAAAGTTTTGTTTGGTTATCTTGCAATCCCGAGATAATCGTCTCCATGCTCCAAATCCATTTTAAAGCCATTTTTAAGGCATTTCGCGCATACATGAAATGAACACATTTTCTCCAAAACTATAACAGATGCAAGCTTGTCCTGTTTGGTGGAGATGATATTTAATAAAATAAGTAGAAATCCACTAAAAGTTTTGTTTGGTTATCTTGCAATCCCGAGATAATCGTCTCCATGCTCCAAATCCATTTTAAAGCCATTTTTAAGGGATTTCGCGCATACATGAAATGAACACATTTTTCTCTAAAACTATAACACATGCAAGCTTGTCCTGTTTGGTGGAGATGATATTTAATAAAATAAGTAGAAATCCACTAAAAATTTGTATGGTTATCTTGCAATCCCGAGATAATCGTCTCCATGCTCCAAATCCATTTTAAAGCCATTTCAAAGGCATTTTGCGCATACATGAAATGAACACATTTTTCTCCAAAACTATAACACATGCAAGCTTGTCCTGTTTGGTGGAGATGATATTTAATAAAATAAGTAGAAATCCACTAAAAGTTTTGTTTGGTTATCTTGCAATCCCGAGATAATCGTCTCCATGCTCCAAATCCATTTTAAAGCCATTTTTAAGGCATTTCGCGCATACATGAAATGAACACATTTTTCTCCAAAACTATAACAGATGCAAGCTTGTCCTGTTTGGTGGAGATAATATTTAATAAAATAAGTAGAAATCTACTAAAAGTTTCGTTTGTTTATATTGCCATCCTGAGATAATCGTCTCCATGCTCCAAATCCATTTTAAAGCCATTTCAAAGGCATTTTGCGCATACATGAAATGAACACATTTTTCTCCAAAACTATAACACATGCAAGCTTGTCCTGTTTGGTGGAGATGATATTTAATAAAATAAGTAGAAATCCACTAAAAGTTTTGTTTGGTTATCTTGCAATCCCGAGATAATCGTCTCCATGCTCCAAATCCATTTTAAAGCCATTTTTAAGGCATTTCGCGCATACATGAAATGAACACATTTTTCTCCAAAACTATAACAGATGCAAGCTTGTCCTGTTTGGTGGAGATGATATTTAATAAAATAAGTAGAAATCCACTAAAAGTTTTGTTTGGTTATCTTGCAATCCCGAGATAATCGTCTCCATGCTCCAAATCCATTTTAAAGCCATTTTTAAGGCATTTCGCGCATACATGAAATGAACACATTTTTCTCCAAAACTATAACAGATGCAAGCTTGTCCTGTTTGGTGGAGATGATATTTAATAAAATAAGTAGAAATCCACTAAAAGTTTTGTTTGGTTATCTTGCAATCCCGAGATAATCGTCTCCATGCTCCAAATCTATTTTAAAGCCATTTTTAAGGCATTTCGCGCATACATGAAATGAACACATTTTTCTCCAAAACTATAACAGATGCAAGCTTGTCCTGTTTGGTGGAGATGATATTTAATAAAATAAGTAGAAATCCACTAAAAGTTTTGTTTGGTTATCTTGCAATCCCGAGATAATCGTCTCCATGCTCCAAATCCATTTTAAAGCCATTTTTAAGGCATTTCGCGCATACATGAAATGAACACATTTTTCTCCAAAACTATAACAGATGCAAGCTTGTCCTGTTTGGTGGAGATAATATTTAATAAAATAAGTAGAAATCTACTAAAAGTTTCGTTTGTTTATATTGCCATCCTGAGATAATCGTCTCCATGCTCCAAATCCATTTTAAAGCCATTTCAAAGGCATTTTGCGCATACATGAAATGAACACATTTTTCTCCAAAACTATAACACATGCAAGCTTGTTCTCTTTGGTGGAGATGATATTTAATAAAATAAGTAGAAATCCACTAAAAGTTTTGTTTGGTTATCTTGCAATCCCGAGATAATCGTCTCCATGCTCCAAATCCATTTTAAAGCCATTTTTAAGGCATTTCGCGCATACATGAAATGAACACATTTTCTCCAAAACTATAACAGATGCAAGCTTGTCCTGTTTGGTGGAGATGATATTTAATAAAATAAGTAGAAATCCACTAAAAGTTTTGTTTGGTTATCTTGCAATCCCGAGATAATCGTCTCCATGCTCCAAATCCATTTTAAAGCCATTTTTAAGGGATTTCGCGCATACATGAAATGAACACATTTTTCTCCAAAACTATAACACATGCAAGCTTGTCCTGTTTGGTGGAGATGATATTTAATAAAATAAGTAGAAATCCACTAAAAGTTTTGTTTGGTTATCTTGCAATCCCGAGATAATCGTCTACATGCTCCAAATCCATTTTAAAGCCATTTTTAAGGCATTTCGCGCATACATGAAATGAACACATTTTTCTCCAAAACTATAACAGATGCAAGCTTGTCCTGTTTGGTGGAGATGATATTTAATAAAATAAGTAGAAATCCACTAAAAGTTTTGTTTGGTTATCTTGCAATCCCGAGATAATCGTCTCCATGCTCCAAATCCATTTTAAAGCCATTTTTAAGGCATTTCGCGCATACATGAAATTAACACATTTTTCTCCAAAACTATAACAGATGCAAGCTTGTCCTGTTTGGTGGAGATGATATTTAATAAAACAAGTAGAAATCCACTAAAAGTTTTGTTTGGTTATCTTGCAATCCCGAGATAATCGTCTCCATGCTCCAAATCCATTTTAAAGCCATTTTTAAGGCATTTCGCGCATACATGAAATGAACACATTTTTCTCCAAAACTATAACAGATGCAAGCTTGTCCTGTTTGGTGGAGATGATATTTAATAAAATAAGTAGAAATCCACTAAAAGTTTTGTTTGGTTATCTTGCAATCCCGAGATAATCGTCTCCATGCTCCAAATCCATTTTAAAGCCATTTCAAAGGCATTTTGCGCATACATGAAATGAACACATTTTTCTCCAAAACTATAACACATGCAAGCCTGTCCTGTTTGGTGGAGATGATATTTAATAAAATAAGTAGAAATCCACTAAAAGTTTTGTTTGGTTATCTTGCAATCCCGAGATAATCGTCTCCATGCTCCAAATCCATTTTAAAGCCATTTTTAAGGCATTTCGCGCATACATGAAATTAACACATTTTTCTCCAAAACTATAACAGATGCAAGCTTGTCCTGTTTGGTGGAGATGATATTTAATAAAATAAGTAGAAATCAACTAAAAGTTTTGTTTGGTTATCTTGCAATCCCGAGATAATCGTCTCCATGCTCCAAATCCATTTTAAAGCCATTTTTAAGGCATTTCGCGCATACATGAAATGAACACATTTTTCTCCAAAACTATAACAGATGCAAGCTTGTCCTGTTTGGTGGAGATGATATTTAATAAAATAAGTAGAAATCCACTAAAAGTTTTGTTTGGTTATCTTGCAATCCCGAGATAATCGTCTCCATGCTCCAAATCCATTTTAAAGCCATTTTTAAGGCATTTCGCGCATACATGAAATGAACACATTTTTCTCCAAAACTATAACAGATGCAAGCTTGTCCTGTTTGGTGGAGATGATATTTAATAAAATAAGTAGAAATCCACTAAAAGTTTTGTTTGGTTATATTGCAATCCCGAGATAATCGTCTCCATGCTCCAAATCCATTTTAAAGCCATTTTTAAGGCATTTCGCGCATACATGAAATGAACACATTTTTCTCCAAAACTATAACAGATGCAAGCTTGTCCTGTTTGGTGGAGATGATATTTAATAAAATAAGTAGAAATCCACTAAAAGTTTTGTTTGGTTATCTTGCAATCCCGAGATAATCGTCTCCATGCTCCAAATCCATTTTAAAGCCATTTTTAAGGCATTTCGCGCATACATGAAATGAACACATTTTTCTCCAAAACTATAACAGATGCAAGCTTGTCCTGTTTGGTGGAGATGATATTTAATAAAATAAGTAGAAATCCACTAAAAGTTTTGTTTGGTTATCTTGCAATCCCGAGATAATCGTCTCCATGCTCCAAATCCATTTTAAAGCCATTTTTAAGGCATTTCGCGCATACATGAAATGAACACATTTTTCTCCAAAACTATAACAGATGCAAGCTTGTCCTGTTTGGTGGAGATGATATTTAATAAAATAAGTAGAAATCCACTAAAAGTTTTGTTTGGTTATCTTGCAATCCCGAGATAATCGTCTCCATGCTCCAAATCCATTTTAAAGCCATTTTTAAGGCATTTCGCGCATACATGAAATGAACACATTTTTCTCCAAAACTATAACAGATGCAAGCTTGTCCTGTTTGGTGGAGATGATATTTAATAAAATAAGTAGAAATCCACTAAAAGTTTTGTTTGGTTATCTTGCAATCCCGAGATAATCGTCTCCATGCTCCAAATCTATTTTAAAGCCATTTTTAAGGCATTTCGCGCATACATGAAATGAACACATTTTTCTCCAAAACTATAACAGATGCAAGCTTGTCCTGTTTGGTGGAGATGATATTTAATAAAATAAGTAGAAATCCACTAAAAGTTTTGTTTGGTTATCTTGCAATCCCGAGATAATCGTCTCCATGCTCCAAATCCATTTTAAAGCCATTTTTAAGGCATTTCGCGCATACATGAAATGAACACATTTTTCTCCAAAACTATAACAGATGCAAGCTTGTCCTGTTTGGTGGAGATGATATTTAATAAAATAAGTAGAAATCCACTAAAAGTTTTGTTTGGTTATCTTGCAATCCCGAGATAATCGTCTCCATGCTCCAAATCCATTTTAAAGCCATTTTTAAGGCATTTCGCGCATACATGAAATGAACACATTTTTCTCCAAAACTATAACAGATGCAAGCTTGTCCTGTTTGGTGGAGATGATATTTAATAAAATAAGTAGAAATCCACTAAAAGTTTTGTTTGGTTATCTTGCAATCCCGAGATAATCGTCTCCATGCTCCAAATCCATTTTAAAGCCATTTTTAAGGCATTTCGCGCATACATGAAATGAACACATTTTTCTCCAAAACTATAACAGATGCAAGCTTGTCCTGTTTGGTGGAGATGATATTTAATAAAATAAGTAGAAATCCACTAAAAGTTTTGTTTGGTTATCTTGCAATCCCGAGATAATCGTCTCCATGCTCCAAATCCATTTTAAAGCCATTTTTAAGGCATTTCGCGCATACATGAAATGAACACATTTTTCTCCAAAACTATAACAGATGCAAGCTTGTCCTGTTTGGTGGAGATGATATTTAATAAAATAAGTAGAAATCCACTAAAAGTTTTGTTTGGTTATATTGCAATCCCGAGATAATCGTCTCCATGCTCCAAATCCATTTTAAAGCCATTTTTAAGGCATTTCGCGCATACATGAAATGAACACATTTTTCTCCAAAACTATAACAGATGCAAGCTTGTCCTGTTTGGTGGAGATGATATTTAATAAAATAAGTAGAAATCCACTAAAAGTTTTGTTTGGTTATCTTGCAATCCCGAGATAATCGTCTCCATGCTCCAAATCCATTTTAAAGCCATTTTTAAGGCATTTCGCGCATACATGAAATGAACACATTTTTCTCCAAAACTATAACAGATGCAAGCTTGTCCTGTTTGGTGGAGATAATATTTAATAAAATAAGTAGAAATCTACTAAAAGTTTCGTTTGTTTATATTGCCATCCTGAGATAATCGTCTCCATGCTCCAAATCCATTTTAAAGCCATTTCAAAGGCATTTTGCGCATACATGAAATGAACACATTTTTCTCCAAAACTATAACACATGCAAGCTTGTCCTGTTTGGTGGAGATGATATTTAATAAAATAAGTAGAAATCCACTAAAAGTTTTGTTTGGTTATCTTGCAATCCCGAGATAATCGTCTCCATGCTCCAAATCCATTTTAAAGCCATTTTTAAGGCATTTCGCGCATACATGAAATGAACACATTTTTCTCCAAAACTATAACAGATGCAAGCTTGTCCTGTTTGGTGGAGATGATATTTAATAAAATAAGTAGAAATCCACTAAAAGTTTTGTTTGGTTATCTTGCAATCCCGAGATAATCGTCTCCATGCTCCAAATCCATTTTAAAGCCATTTTTAAGGCATTTCGCGCATACATGAAATGAACACATTTTTCTCCAAAACTATAACAGATGCAAGCTTGTCCTGTTTGGTGGAGATGATATTTAATAAAATAAGTAGAAATCCACTAAAAGTTTTGTTTGGTTATCTTGCAATCCCGAGATAATCGTCTCCATGCTCCAAATCCATTTTAAAGCCATTTTTAAGGCATTTCGCGCATACATGAAATGAACACATTTTTCTCCAAAACTATAACAGATGCAAGCTTGTCCTGTTTGGTGGAGATGATATTTAATAAAATAAGTAGAAATCCACTAAAAGTTTTGTTTGGTTATCTTGCAATCCCGAGATAATCGTCTCCATGCTCCAAATCCATTTTAAAGCCATTTTTAAGGCATTTCGCGCATACATGAAATGAACACATTTTTCTCCAAAACTATAACAGATGCAAGCTTGTCCTGTTTGGTGGAGATGATATTTAATAAAATAAGTAGAAATCCACTAAAAGTTTTGTTTGGTTATATTGCAATCCCGAGATAATCGTCTCCATGCTCCAAATCCATTTTAAAGCCATTTTTAAGGCATTTCGCGCATACATGAAATGAACACATTTTTCTCCAAAACTATAACAGATGCAAGCTTGTCCTGTTTGGTGGAGATAATATTTAATAAAATAAGTAGAAATCTACTAAAAGTTTCGTTTGTTTATATTGCCATCCTGAGATAATCGTCTCCATGCTCCAAATCCATTTTAAAGCCATTTCAAAGGCATTTTGCGCATACATGAAATGAACACATTTTTCTCCAAAACTATAACACATGCAAGCTTGTCCTGTTTGGTGGAGATGATATTTAATAAAATAAGTAGAAATCCACTAAAAGTTTTGTTTGGTTATCTTGCAATCCCGAGATAATCGTCTCCATGCTCCAAATCCATTTTAAAGCCATTTTTAAGGCATTTCGCGCATACATGAAATGAACACATTTTTCTCCAAAACTATAACACATGCAAGCTTGTCCTGTTTGGTGGAGATAATATTTAATAAAATAAGTAGAAATCTACTAAAAGTTTCGTTTGTTTATATTGCCATCCTGAGATAATCGTCTCCATGCTCCAAATCCATTTTAAAGCCATTTCAAAGGCATTTTGCGCATACATGAAATGAACACATTTTTCTCCAAAACTATAACAGATGCAAGCTTGTCCTGTTTGGTGGAGATGATATTTAATAAAATAAGTAGAAATCCACTAAAAGTTTTGTTTGGTTATCTTGCAATCCCGAGATAATCGTCTCCATGCTCCAAATCCATTTTAAAGCCATTTTTAAGGCATTTCGCGCATACATGAAATGAACACATTTTTCCCCAAAACTATAACAGATGCAAGCTTGTCCTGTTTGGTGGAGATGATATTTAATAAAATAAGTAGAAATCCACTAAAAGTTTTGTTTGGTTATCTTGCAATCCCGAGATAATCGTCTCCATGCTCCAAATCCATTTTAAAGCCATTTCAAAGGCATTTTGCGCATACATGAAATGAACACATTTTTCTCCAAAACTATAACACATGCAAGCTTGTCCTGTTTGGTGGAGATGATATTTAATAAAATAAGTAGAAATCCACTAAAAGTTTTGTTTGGTTATCTTGCAATCCCGAGATAATCGTCTCCATGCTCCAAATCCATTTTAAAGCCATTTTTAAGGCATTTCGCGCATACATGAAATTAACACATTTTTCTCCAAAACTATAACAGATGCAAGCTTGTCCTGTTTGGTGGAGATGATATTTAATAAAATAAGTAGAAATCCACTAAAAGTTTTGTTTGGTTATCTTGCAATCCCGAGATAATCGTCTCCATGCTCCAAATCCATTTTAAAGCCATTTTTAAGGCATTTCGCGCATACATGAAATGAACACATTTTTCTCCAAAACTATAACAGATGCAAGCTTGTCCTGTTTGGTGGAGATGATATTTAATAAAATAAGTAGAAATCCACTAAAAGTTTTGTTTGGTTATCTTGCAATCCCGAGATAATCGTCTCCATGCTCCAAATCCATTTTAAAGCCATTTTTAAGGCATTTCGCGCATACATGAAATGAACACATTTTTCTCCAAAACTATAACAGATGCAAGCTTGTCCTGTTTGGTGGAGATGATATTTAATAAAATAAGTAGAAATCCACTAAAAGTTTTGTTTGGTTATATTGCAATCCCGAGATAATCGTCTCCATGCTCCAAATCCATTTTAAAGCCATTTTTAAGGCATTTCGCGCATACATGAAATGAACACATTTTTCTCCAAAACTATAACAGATGCAAGCTTGTCCTGTTTGGTGGAGATGATATTTAATAAAATAAGTAGAAATCCACTAAAAGTTTTGTTTGGTTATCTTGCAATCCCAAGATAATCGTCTCCATGCTCCAAATCCATTTTAAAGCCATTTTTAAGGCATTTCGCGCATACATGAAATGAACACATTTTTCTCCAAAACTATAACAGATGCAAGCTTGTCCTGTTTGGTGGAGATGATATTTAATAAAATAAGTAGAAATCCACTAAGAGTTTTGTTTGGTTATCTTGCAATCCCGAGATAATCGTCTCCATGCTCCAAATCCATTTTAAAGCCATTTTTAAGGCATTTCGCGCATACATGAAATGAACACATTTTTCTCCAAAACTATAACAGATGCAAGCTTGTCCTGTTTGGTGGAGATAATATTTAATAAAATAAGTAGAAATCTACTAAAAGTTTTGTTTGTTTATATTGCCATCCTGAGATAATCGTCTCCATGCTCCAAATCCATTTTAAAGCCATTTCAAAGGCATTTTGCGCATACATGAAATGAACACATTTTTCTCCAAAACTATAACACATGCAAGCTTGTCCTGTTTGGTGGAGATGATATTTAATAAAATAAGTAGAAATCCACTAAAAGTTTTGTTTGGTTATCTTGCAATCCCGAGATAATCGTCTCCATGCTCCAAATCCATTTTAAAGCCATTTTTAAGGCATTTCGCGCATACATGAAATGAACACATTTTTCTCCAAAACTATAACAGATGCAAGCTTGTCCTGTTTGGTGGAGATGATATTTAATAAAATAAGTAGAAATCCACTAAAAGTTTTGTTTGGTTATCTTGCAATCCCGAGATAATCGTCTCCATGCTCCAAATCCATTTTAAAGCCATTTTTAAGGCATTTCGCGCATACATGAAATGAACACATTTTTCTCCAAAACTATAACAGATGCAAGCTTGTCCTGTTTGGTGGAGATAATATTTAATAAAATAAGTAGAAATCTACTAAAAGTTTCGTTTGTTTATGTTGCCATCCTGAGATAATCGTCTCCATGCTCCAAATCCATTTTAAAGCCATTTTTAAGGCATTTCGCGCATACATGAAATGAACACATTTTTCTCCAAAACTATAACAGATGCAAGCTTGTCCTGTTTGGTGGAGATGATATTTAATAAAATAAGTAGAAATCCACTAAAAGTTTTGTTTGGTTATCTTGCAATCCCGAGATAATCGTCTCCATGCTCCAAATCCATTTTAAAGCCATTTTTAAGGAATTTCGCGCATACATGAAATGAACACATTTTTCTCCAAAACTATAACAGATGCAAGCTTGTCCTGTTTGGTGGAGATAATATTTAATAAAATAAGTAGAAATCTACTAAAAGTTTCGTTTGTTTATATTGCCATCCTGAGATAATCGTCTCCATGCTCCAAATCCATTTTAAAGCCATTTCAAAGGCATTTTGCGCATACATGAAATGAACACATTTTTCTCCAAAACTATAACACATGCAAGCTTGTCCTGTTTGGTGGAGATGATATTTAATAAAATAAGTAGAAATCCACTAAAAGTTTTGTTTGGTTATCTTGCAATCCCGAGATAATCGTCTCCATGCTCCAAATCCATTTTAAAGCCATTTTTAAGGCATTTCGCGCATACATGAAATGAACACATTTTTCTCCAAAACTATAACAGATGCAAGCTTGTCCTGTTTGGTGGAGATGATATTTAATAAAATAAGTAGAAATCCACTAAAAGTTTTGTTTGGTTATCTTGCAATCCCGAGATAATCGTCTCCATGCTCCAAATCCATTTTAAAGCCATTTTTAAGGCATTTCGCGCATACATGAAATGAACACATTTTTCTCCAAAACTATAACAGATGCAAGCTTGTCCTGTTTGGTGGAGATAATATTTAATAAAATAAGTAGAAATCTACTAAAAGTTTCGTTTGTTTATATTGCCATCCTGAGATAATCGTCTCCATGCTCCAAATCCATTTTAAAGCCATTTCAAAGGCATTTTGCGCATACATGAAATGAACACATTTTTCTCCAAAACTATAACACATGCAAGCTTGTCCTGTTTGGTGGAGATGATATTTAATAAAATAAGTAGAAATCCACTAAAAGTTTTGTTTGGTTATCTTGCAATCCCGAGATAATCGTCTCCATGCTCCAAATCCATTTTAAAGCCATTTTTAAGGCATTTCGTGCATACATGAAATGAACACATTTTTCTCCAAAACTATAACAGATGCAAGCTTGTCCTGTTTGGTGGAGATGATATTTAATAAAATAAGTAGAAATCCACTAAAAGTTTTGTTTGGTTATCTTGCAATCCCGAGATAATCGTCTCCATGCTCCAAATCCATTTTAAAGCCATTTTTAAGGCATTTCGCGCATACATGAAATGAACACATTTTTCTCCAAAACTATAACAGATGCAAGCTTGTCCTGTTTGGTGGAGATGATATTTAATAAAATAAGTAGAAATCCACTAAAAGTTTTGTTTGGTTATCTTGCAATCCCGAGATAATCGTCTCCATGCTCCAAATCCATTTTAAAGCCATTTTTAAGGCATTTCGCGCATACATGAAATGAACACATTTTTCTCCAAAACTATAACAGATGCAAGCTTGTCCTGTTTGGTGGAGATGATATTTAATAAAATAAGTAGAAATCCACTAAAAGTTTTGTTTGGTTATCTTGCAATCCCGAGATAATCGTCTCCATGCTCCAAATCCATTTTAAAGCCATTTTTAAGGCATTTCGCGCATACATGAAATGAACACATTTTTCTCCAAAACTATAACAGATGCAAGCTTGTCCTGTTTGGTGGAGATGATATTTAATAAAATAAGTAGAAATCCACTAAAAGTTTTGTTTGGTTATCTTGCAATCCCGAGATAATCGTCTCCATGCTCCAAATCCATTTTAAAGCCATTTTTAAGGCATTTCGCGCATACATGAAATGAACACATTTTTCTCCAAAACTATAACAGATGCAAGCTTGTCCTGTTTGGTGGAGATGATATTTAATAAAATAAGTAGAAATCCACTAAAAGTTTTGTTTGGTTATCTTGCAATCCCGAGATAATCGTCTCCATGCTCCAAATCCATTTTAAAGCCATTTTTAAGGCATTTCGCGCATACATGAAATGAACACATTTTTCTCCAAAACTATAACAGATGCAAGCTTGTCCTGTTTGGTGGAGATGATATTTAATAAAATAAGTAGAAATCCACTAAAAGTTTTGTTTGGTTATCTTGCAATCCCGAGATAATCGTCTCCATGCTCCAAATCCATTTTAAAGCCATTTTTAAGGCATTTCGCGCATACATGAAATGAACACATTTTTCTCGAAAACTATAACAGATGCAAGCTTGTCCTGTTTGGTGGAGATAATATTTAATAAAATAAGTAGAAATCTACTAAAAGTTTCGTTTGTTTATATTGCCATCCTGAGATAATCGTCTCCATGCTCCAAATCCATTTTAAAGCCATTTCAAAGGCATTTTGCGCATACATGAAATGAACACATTTTTCTCCAAAACTATAACACATGCAAGCTTGTCCTGTTTGGTGGAGATGATATTTAATAAAATAAGTAGAAATCCACTAAAAGTTTTGTTTGGTTATCTTGCAATCCCGAGATAATCGTCTCCATGCTCCAAATCCATTTTAAAGCCATTTTTAAGGCATTTCGCGCATACATGAAATGAACACATTTTTCTCCAAAACTATAACAGATGCAAGCTTGTCCTGTTTGGTGGAGATGATATTTAATAAAATAAGTAGAAATCCACTAAAAGTTTTGTTTGGTTATCTTGCAATCCCGAGATAATCGTCTCCATGCTCCAAATCCATTTTAAAGCCATTTTTAAGGCATTTCGCGCATACATGAAATGAACACATTTTTCTCCAAAACTATAACAGATGCAAGCTTGTCCTGTTTGGTGGAGATAATATTTAATAAAATAAGTAGAAATCTACTAAAAGTTTCGTTTGTTTATATTGCCATCCTGAGATAATCGTCTCCATGCTCCAAATCCATTTTAAAGCCATTTCAAAGGCATTTTGCGCATACATGAAATGAACACATTTTTCTCCAAAACTATAACACATGCAAGCTTGTCCTGTTTGGTGGAGATGATATTTAATAAAATAAGTAGAAATCCACTAAAAGTTTTGTTTGGTTATCTTGCAATCCCGAGATAATCGTCTCCATGCTCCAAATCCATTTTAAAGCCATTTTTAAGGCATTTCGCGCATACATGAAATGAACACATTTTTCTCCAAAACTATAACAGATGCAAGCTTGTCCTGTTTGGTGGAGATGATATTTAATAAAATAAGTAGAAATCCACTAAAAGTTTTGTTTGGTTATCTTGCAATCCCGAGATAATCGTCTCCATGCTCCAAATCCATTTTAAAGCCATTTTTAAGGCATTTCGCGCATACATGAAATGAACACATTTTTCTCCAAAACTATAACAGATGCAAGCTTGTCCTGTTTGGTGGAGATAATATTTAATAAAATAAGTAGAAATCTACTAAAAGTTTCGTTTGTTTATATTGCCATCCTGAGATAATCGTCTCCATGCTCCAAATCCATTTTAAAGCCATTTCAAAGGCATTTTGCGCATACATGAAATGAACACATTTTTCTCCAAAACTATAACACATGCAAGCTTGTCCTGTTTGGTGGAGATGATATTTAATAAAATAAGTAGAAATCCACTAAAAGTTTTGTTTGGTTATCTTGCAATCCCGAGATAATCGTCTCCATGCTCCAAATCCATTTTAAAGCCATTTTTAAGGCATTTCGCGCATACATGAAATGAACACATTTTTCTCCAAAACTATAACAGATGCAAGCTTGTCCTGTTTGGTGGAGATGATATTTAATAAAATAAGTAGAAATCCACTAAAAGTTTTGTTTGGTTATCTTGCAATCCCGAGATAATCGTCTCCATGCTCCAAATCCATTTTAAAGCCATTTTTAAGGCATTTCGCGCATACATGAAATGAACACATTTTTCTCCAAAACTATAACAGATGCAAGCTTGTCCTGTTTGGTGGAGATGATATTTAATAAAATAAGTAGAAATCCACTAAAAGTTTTGTTTGGTTATCTTGCAATCCCGAGATAATCGTCTCCATGCTCCAAATCCATTTTAAAGCCATTTTTAAGGCATTTCGCGCATACATGAAATGAACACATTTTTCTCCAAAACTATAACACATGCAAGCTTGTCCTGTTTGGTGGAGATGATATTTAATAAAATAAGTAGAAATCCACTAAAAGTTTTGTTTGGTTATCTTGCAATCCCGAGATAATCGTCTCCATGCTCCAAATCCATTTTAAAGCCATTTTTAAGGCATTTCGCGCATACATGAAATGAACACATTTTTCTCCAAAACTATACAGATGCAAGCTTGTCCTGTTTGGTGGAGATGATATTTAATAAAATAAGTAGAAATCCACTAAAAGTTTTGTTTGGTTATCTTGCAATCCCGAGATAATCGTCTCCATGCTCCAAATCCATTTTAAAGCCATTTTTAAGGCATTTCGCGCATACATGAAATGAACACATTTTTCTCCAAAACTATAACAGATGCAAGCTTGTCCTGTTTGGTGGAGATGATATTTAATAAAATAAGTAGAAATCCACTAAAAGTTTTGTTTGGTTATCTTGCAATCCCGAGATAATCGTCTCCATGCTCCAAATCCATTTTAAAGCCATTTTTAAGGCATTTCGCGCATACATGAAATGAACACATTTTTCTCCAAAACTATAACAGATGCAAGCTTGTCCTGTTTGGTGGAGATGATATTTAATAAAATAAGTAGAAATCCACTAAAAGTTTTGTTTGGTTATCTTGCAATCCCGAGATAATCGTCTCCATGCTCCAAATCCATTTTAAAGCCATTTTTAAGGCATTTCGCGCATACATGAAATGAACACATTTTTCTCGAAAACTATAACAGATGCAAGCTTGTCCTGTTTGGTGGAGATAATATTTAATAAAATAAGTAGAAATCTACTAAAAGTTTCGTTTGTTTATATTGCCATCCTGAGATAATCGTCTCCATGCTCCAAATCCATTTTAAAGCCATTTCAAAGGCATTTTGCGCATACATGAAATGAACACATTTTTCTCCAAAACTATAACACATGCAAGCTTGTCCTGTTTGGTGGAGATGATATTTAATAAAATAAGTAGAAATCCACTAAAAGTTTTGTTTGGTTATCTTGCAATCCCGAGATAATCGTCTCCATGCTCCAAATCCATTTTAAAGCCATTTTTAAGGCATTTCGCGCATACATGAAATGAACACATTTTTCTCCAAAACTATAACAGATGCAAGCTTGTCCTGTTTGGTGGAGATGATATTTAATAAAATAAGTAGAAATCCACTAAAAGTTTTGTTTGGTTATCTTGCAATCCCGAGATAATCGTCTCCATGCTCCAAATCCATTTTAAAGCCATTTTTAAGGCATTTCGCGCATACATGAAATGAACACATTTTTCTCCAAAACTATAACAGATGCAAGCTTGTCCTGTTTGGTGGAGATAATATTTAATAAAATAAGTAGAAATCTACTAAAAGTTTCGTTTGTTTATATTGCCATCCTGAGATAATCGTCTCCATGCTCCAAATCCATTTTAAAGCCATTTCAAAGGCATTTTGCGCATACATGAAATGAACACATTTTTCTCCAAAACTATAACACATGCAAGCTTGTCCTGTTTGGTGGAGATGATATTTAATAAAATAAGTAGAAATCCACTAAAAGTTTTGTTTGGTTATCTTGCAATCCCGAGATAATCGTCTCCATGCTCCAAATCCATTTTAAAGCCATTTTTAAGGCATTTCGCGCATACATGAAATGAACACATTTTTCTCCAAAACTATAACAGATGCAAGCTTGTCCTGTTTGGTGGAGATGATATTTAATAAAATAAGTAGAAATCCACTAAAAGTTTTGTTTGGTTATCTTGCAATCCCGAGATAATCGTCTCCATGCTCCAAATCCATTTTAAAGCCATTTTTAAGGCATTTCGCGCATACATGAAATGAACACATTTTTCTCCAAAACTATAACAGATGCAAGCTTGTCCTGTTTGGTGGAGATGATATTTAATAAAATAAGTAGAAATCCACTAAAAGTTTTGTTTGGTTATCTTGCAATCCCGAGATAATCGTCTCCATGCTCCAAATCCATTTTAAAGCCATTTTTAAGGCATTTCGCGCATACATGAAATGAACACATTTTTCTCCAAAACTATAACACATGCAAGCTTGTCCTGTTTGGTGGAGATGATATTTAATAAAATAAGTAGAAATCCACTAAAAGTTTTGTTTGGTTATCTTGCAATCCCGAGATAATCGTCTCCATGCTCCAAATCCATTTTAAAGCCATTTTTAAGGCATTTCGCGCATACATGAAATGAACACATTTTTCTCCAAAACTATAACAGATGCAAGCTTGTCCTGTTTGGTGGAGATGATATTTAATAAAATAAGTAGAAATCCACTAAAAGTTTTGTTTGGTTATCTTGCAATCCCGAGATAATCGTCTCCATGCTCCAAATCCATTTTAAAGCCATTTTTAAGGCATTTCGCGCATACATGAAATGAACACATTTTTCTCCAAAACTATAACAGATGCAAGCTTGTCCTGTTTGGTGGAGATAATATTTAATAAAATAAGTAGAAATCTACTAAAGGTTTCGTTTGTTTATATTGCCATCCTGAGATAATCGTCTCCATGCTCCAAATCCATTTTAAAGCCATTTCAAAGGCATTTTGCGCATACATGAAATGAACACATTTTTCTCCAAAACTATAACACATGCAAGCTTGTCCTGTTTGGTGGAGATTATATTTATTAAAATAAGTAGAAATCCACTAAAAGTTTTGTTTGGTTATCTTGCAATCCCGAGATTATCGTCTCCATGCTCCAAATCCATTTTAAAGCCATTTTTAAGGCATTTCGCGCATACATGAAATGAACACATTTTTCTCCAAAACTATAACAGATGCAAGCTTGTCCTGTTTGGTGGAGATGATATTTAATAAAATAAGTAGAAATCCACTAAAAGTTTTGTTTGGTTATCTTGCAATCCCGAGATAATCGTCTCCATGCTCCAAATCCATTTTAAAGCCATTTTTAAGGCATTTCGCGCATACATGAAATGAACACATTTTTCTCCAAAACTATAACAGATGCAAGCTTGTCCTGTTTGGTGGAGATGATATTTAATAAAATAAGTAGAAATCCACTCAAAGTTTTGTTTGGTTATCTTGCAATCCCGAGATAATCGTCTCCATGCTCCAAATCCATTTTAAAGCCATTTTTAAGGCATTTCGCGCATAAATGAAATGAACACATTTTTCTCCAAAACTATAACAGATGCAAGCTTGTCCTGTTTGGTGGAGATGATATTTAATAAAATAAGTAGAAATCCACTAAAAGTTTTGTTTGGTTATCTTGCAATCCCGAGATAATCGTCTCCATGCTCCAAATGAATTTTAAAGCCATTTTTAAGGCATTTCGCGCATACATGAAATGAACACATTTTTCTCCAAAACTATAACAGATGCAAGCTTGTCCTGTTTGGTGGAGATAATATTTAATAAAATAAGTAGAAATCTACTAAAAGTTTCGTTTGTTTATATTGCCATCCTGAGATAATCGTCTCCATGCTCCAAATCCATTTTAAAGCCATTTCAAAGGCATTTTGCGCATACATGAAATGAACACATTTTTCTCCAAAACTATAACACATGCAAGCTTGTCCTGTTTGGTGGAGATGATATTTAATAAAATAAGTAGAAATCCACTAAAAGTTTTGTTTGGTTATCTTGCAATCCCGAGATAATCGTCTCCATGCTCCAAATCCATTTTAAAGCCATTTTTAAGGCATTTCGCGCATACATGAAATGAACACATTTTTCTCCAAAACTATAACAGATGCAAGCTTGTCCTGTTTGGTGGAGATGATATTTAATAAAATAAGTAGAAATCCACTAAAAGTTTTGTTTGGTTATCTTGCAATCCCGAGATAATCGTCTCCATGCTCCAAATCCATTTTAAAGCCATTTTTAAGGCATTTCGCGCATACATGAAATGAACACATTTTTCTCCAAAACTATAACAGATGCAAGCTTGTCCTGTTTGGTGGAGATGATATTTAATAAAATAAGTAGAAATCCACTAAAAGTTTTGTTTGGTTATCTTGCAATCCCGAGATAATCGTCTCCATGCTCCAAATCCATTTTAAAGCCATTTTTAAGGCATTTCGCGCATACATGAAATGAACACATTTTTCTCCAAAACTATAACAGATGCAAGCTTGTCCTGTTTGGTGGAGATGATATTTAATAAAATAAGTAGAAATCCACTAAAAGTTTTGTTTGGTTATCTTGCAATCCCGAGATAATCGTCTCCATGCTCCAAATCCATTTTAAAGCCATTTTTAAGGCATTTCGCGCATACATGAAATTAACACATTTTTCTCGAAAACTATAACAGATGCAAGCTTGTCCTGTTTGGTGGAGATAATATTTAATAAAATAAGTAGAAATCTACTAAAAGTTTCGTTTGTTTATATTGCCATCCTGAGATAATCGTCTCCATGCTCCAAATCCATTTTAAAGCCATTTCAAAGGCATTTTGCGCATACATGAAATGAACACATTTTTCTCCAAAACTATAACACATGCAAGCTTGTCCTGTTTGGTGGAGATGATATTTAATAAAATAAGTAGAAATCCACTAAAAGTTTTGTTTGGTTATCTTGCAATCCCGAGATAATCGTCTCCATGCTCCAAATCCATTTTAAAGCCATTTTTAAGGCATTTCGCGCATACATGAAATGAACACATTTTTCTCCAAAACTATAACAGATGCAAGCTTGTCCTGTTTGGTGGAGATGATATTTAATAAAATAAGTAGAAATCCACTAAAAGTTTTGTTTGGTTATCTTGCAATCCCGAGATAATCGTCTCCATGCTCCAAATCCATTTTAAAGCCATTTTTAAGGCATTTCGCGCATACATGAAATGAACACATTTTTCTCCAAAACTATAACAGATGCAAGCTTGTCCTGTTTGGTGGAGATAATATTTAATAAAATAAGTAGAAATCTACTAAAAGTTTCGTTTGTTTATATTGCCATCCTGAGATAATCGTCTCCATGCTCCAAATCCATTTTACAGCCATTTCAAAGGCATTTTGCGCATACATGAAATGAACACATTTTTCTCCAAAACTATAACACATGCAAGCTTGTCCTGTTTGGTGGAGATGATATTTAATAAAATAAGCAGAAATCCACTAAAAGTTTTGTTTGGTTATCTTGCAATCCCGAGATAATCGTCTCCATGCTCCAAATCCATTTTAAAGCCATTTTTAAGGCATTTCGCGCATACATGAAATGAACACATTTTTCTCCAAAACTATAACAGATGCAAGCTTGTCCTGTTTGGTGGAGATGATATTTAATAAAATAAGTAGAAATCCACTAAAAGTTTTGTTTGGTTATCTTGCAATCCCGAGATAATCGTCTCCATGCTCCAAATCCATTTTAAAGCCATTTTTAAGGCATTTCGCGCATACATGAAATGAACACATTTTTCTCCAAAACTATAACAGATGCAAGCTTGTCCTGTTTGGTGGAGATGATATTTAATAAAATAAGTAGAAATCCACTAAAAGTTTTGTTTGGTTATCTTGCAATCCCGAGATAATCGTCTCCATGCTCCAAATCCATTTTAAAGCCATTTTTAAGGCATTTCGCGCATACATGAAATGAACACATTTTTCTCCAAAACTATAACACATGCAAGCTTGTCCTGTTTGGTGGAGATGATATTTAATAAAATAAGTAGAAATCCACTAAAAGTTTTGTTTGGTTATCTTGCAATCCCGAGATAATCGTCTCCATGCTCCAAATCCATTTTAAAGCCATTTTTAAGGCATTTCGCGCATACATGAAATGAACACATTTTTCTCCAAAACTATAACAGATGCAAGCTTGTCCTGTTTGGTGGAGATGATATTTAATAAAATAAGTAGAAATCCACTAAAAGTTTTGTTTGGTTATCTTGCAATCCCGAGATAATCGTCTCCATGCTCCAAATCCATTTTAAAGCCATTTTTAAGGCATTTCGCGCATACATGAAATGAACACATTTTTCTCCAAAACTATAACAGATGCAAGCTTGTCCTGTTTGGTGGAGATAATATTTAATAAAATAAGTAGAAATCTACTAAAAGTTTCGTTTGTTTATATTGCCATCCTGAGATAATCGTCTCCATGCTCCAAATCCATTTTAAAGCCATTTCAAAGGCATTTTGCGCATACATGAAATGAACACATTTTTCTCCAAAACTATAACACATGCAAGCTTGTCCTGTTTGGTGGAGATGATATTTAATAAAATAAGTAGAAATCCTCTAAAAGTTTTGTTTGGTTATCTTGCAATCCCGAGATTATCGTCTCCATGCTCCAAATCCATTTTAAAGCCATTTTTAAGGCATTTCGCGCATACATGAAATGAACACATTTTTCTCCAAAACTATAACAGATGCAAGCTTGTCCTGTTTGGTGGAGATGATATTTAATAAAATAAGTAGAAATCCACTAAAAGTTTTGTTTGGTTATCTTGCAATCCCGAGATAATCGTCTCCATGCTCCAAATCCATTTTAAAGCCATTTTTAAGGCATTTCGCGCATACATGAAATGAACACATTTTTCTCCAAAACTATAACAGATGCAAGCTTGTCCTGTTTGGTGGAGATAATATTTAATAAAATAAGTAGAAATCTACTAAAAGTTTCGTTTGTTTATATTGCCATCCTGAGATAATCGTCTCCATGCTCCAAATCCATTTTAAAGCCATTTCAAAGGCATTTTGCGCATACATGAAATGAACACATTTTTCTCCAAAACTATAACACATGCAAGCTTGTCCTGTTTGGTGGAGATGATATTTAATAAAATAAGTAGAAATCCACTAAAAGTTTTGTTTGGTTATCTTGCAATCCCGAGATAATCGTCTCCATGCTCCAAATCCATTTTAAAGCCATTTTTAAGGCATTTCGCGCATACATGAAATGAACACATTTTTCTCCAAAACTATAACAGATGCAAGCTTGTCCTGTTTGGTGGAGATGATATTTAATAAAATAAGTAGAAATCCACTAAAAGTTTTGTTTGGTTATCTTGCAATCCCGAGATAATCGTCTCCATGCTCCAAATCCATTTTAAAGCCATTTTTAAGGCATTTCGCGCATACATGAAATGAACACATTTTTCTCCAAAACTATAACAGATGCAAGCTTGTCCTGTTTGGTGGAGATGATATTTAATAAAATAAGTAGAAATCCACTAAAAGTTTTGTTTGGTTATCTTGCAATCCCGAGATAATCGTCTCCATGCTCCAAATCCATTTTAAAGCCATTTTTAAGGCATTTCGCGCATACATGAAATGAACACATTTTTCTCCAAAACTATAACACATGCAAGCTTGTCCTGTTTGGTGGAGATGATATTTAATAAAATAAGTAGAAATCCACTAAAAGTTTTGTTTGGTTATCTTGCAATCCCGAGATAATCGTCTCCATGCTCCAAATCCATTTTAAAGCCATTTTTAAGGCATTTCGCGCATAAATGAAATTAACACATTTTTCTCCAAAACTATAAGAGATGCAAGCTTGTCCTGTTTGGTGGAGATGATATTTAATAAAATAAGTAGAAATCCACTAAAAGTTTTGTTTGGTTATCTTGCAATCCCGAGATAATCGTCTCCATGCTCCAAATCCATTTTAAAGCCATTTTTAAGGCATTTCGCGCATACATGAAATGAACACATTTTTCTCCAAAACTATAACAGATGCAAGCTTGTCCTGTTTGGTGGAGATAATATTTAATAAAATAAGTAGAAATCTACTAAAAGTTTCGTTTGTTTATATTGCCATCCTGAGATAATCGTCTCCATGCTCCAAATCCATTTTAAAGCCATTTCAAAGGCATTTTGCGCATACATGAAATGAACACATTTTTCTCCAAAACTATAACACATGCAAGCTTGTCCTGTTTGGTGGAGATGATATTTAATAAAATAAGTAGAAATCCACTAAAAGTTTTGTTTGGTTATCTTGCAATCCCGAGATTATCGTCTCCATGCTCCAAATCCATTTTAAAGCCATTTTTAAGGCATTTCGCGCATACATGAAATGAACACATTTTTCTCCAAAACTATAACAGATGCAAGCTTGTCCTGTTTGGTGGAGATGATATTTAATAAAATAAGTAGAAATCCACTAAAAGTTTTGTTTGGTTATCTTGCAATCCCGAGATAATCGTCTCCATGCTCCAAATCCATTTTAAAGCCATTTTAAGGCATTTCGCGCATACATGAAATGAACACATTTTTCTCCAAAACTATAACAGATGCAAGCTTGTCCTGTTTGGTGGAGATAATATTTAATAAAATAAGTAGAAATCTACTAAAAGTTTCGTTTGTTTATATTGCCATCCTGAGATAATCGTCTCCATGCTCCAAATCCATTTTAAAGCCATTTCAAAGGCATTTTGCGCATACATGAAATTAACACATTTTTCTCCAAAACTATAACACATGCAAGCTTGTCCTGTTTGGTGGAGATGATATTTAATAAAATAAGTAGAAATCCACTAAAAGTTTTGTTTGGTTATCTTGCAATCCCGAGATAATCGTCTCCATGCTCCAAATCCATTTTAAAGCCATTTTTAAGGCATTTCGCGCATACATGAAATGAACACATTTTTCTCCAAAACTATAACAGATGCAAGCTTGTCCTGTTTGGTGGAGATGATATTTAATAAAATAAGTAGAAATCCACTAAAAGTTTTGTTTGGTTATCTTGCAATCCCGAGATAATCGTCTCCATGCTCCAAATCCATTTTAAAGCCATTTTTAAGGCATTTCGCGCATACATGAAATGAACACATTTTTCTCCAAAACTATAACAGATGCAAGCTTGTCCTGTTTGGTGGAGATGATATTTAATAAAATAAGTAGAAACCCACTAAAAGTTTTGTTTGGTTATCTTGCAATCCCGAGATAATCGTCTCCATGCTCCAAATCAATTTTAAAGCCATTTTTAAGGCATTTCGCGCATACATGAAATGAACACATTTTTCTCCAAAACTATAACAGATGCAAGCTTGTCCTGTTTGGTGGAGATGATATTTAATAAAATAAGTAGAAATCCACTAAAAGTTTTGTTTGGTTATCTTGCAATCCCGAGATAATCGTCTCCATGCTCCAAATCCATTTTAAAGCCATTTCAAAGGCATTTTGCGCATACATGAAATGAACACATTTTTCTCCAAAACTATAACACATGCAAGCTTGTCCTGTTTGGTGGAGATGATATTTATTAAAATAAGTAGAAATCCACTAAAAGTTTTGTTTGGTTATCTTGCAATCCCGAGATAATCGTCTCCATGCTCCAAATCCATTTTAAAGCCATTTTTAAGGCATTTCGCGCATACATGAAATGAACACATTTTTCTCCAAAACTATAACAGATGCAAGCTTGTCCTGTTTGGTGGAGATGATATTTAATAAAATAAGTAGAAATCCACTAAAAGTTTTGTTTGGTTATCTTGCAATCCCGAGATAATCGTCTCCATGCTCCAAATCCATTTTAAAGCCATTTTTAAGGCATTTCGCGCATACATAAAATGAACACATTTTTCTCCAAAACTATAACAGATGCAAGCTTGTCCTGTTTGGTGGAGATGATATTTAATAAAATAAGTAGAAATCCACTAAAAGTTTTGTTTGGTTATCTTGCAATCCCGAGATAATCGTCTCCATGCTCCAAATCCATTTTAAAGCCATTTTTAAGGCATTTCGCGCATACATGAAATGAACACATTTTTCTCCAAAACTATAACAGATGCAAGCTTGTCCTGTTTGGTGGAGATGATATTTAATAAAATAAGTAGAAATCCACTAAAAGTTTTGTTTGGTTATATTGCAATCCCGAGATAATCGTCTCCATGCTCCAAATCCATTTTAAAGCCATTTTTAAGGCATTTCGCGCATACATGAAATGAACACATTTTTCTCCAAAACTATAACAGATGCAAGCTTGTCCTGTTTGGTGGAGATGATATTTAATAAAATAAGTAGAAATCCACTAAAAGTTTTGTTTGGTTATCTTGCAATCCCGAGATAATCGTCTCCATGCTCCAAATCCATTTTAAAGCCATTTTTAAGGCATTTCGCGCATACATGAAATGAACACATTTTTCTCCAAAACTATAATAGATGCAAGCTTGTCCTGTTTGGTGGAGATGATATTTAATAAAATAAGTAGAAATCCACTAAAAGTTTTGTTTGGTTATCTTGCAATCCCGAGATAATCGTCTCCATGCTCCAAATCCATTTTAAAGCCATTTTTAAGGCATTTCGCGCATACATGAAATGAACACATTTTTTCTCCAAAACTATAACAGATGCAAGCTTGTCCTGTTTGGTGGAGATGATATTTAATAAAATAAGTAGAAATCCACTAAAAGTTTTGTTTGGTTATCTTGCAATCCCGAGATAATCGTCTCCATGCTCCAAATCCATTTTAAAGCCATTTTTAAGGCATTTCGCGCATACATGAAATGAACACATTTTTCTCCAAAACTATAACAGATGCAAGCTTGTCCTGTTTGGTGGAGATGATATTTAATAAAATAAGTAGAAATCCACTAAAAGTTTTGTTTGGTTATCTTGCAATCCCGAGATAATCGTCTCCATGCTCCAAATCCATTTTAAAGCCATTTTTAAGGCATTTCGCGCATACATGAAATGAACACATTTTTCTCCAAAACTATAACAGATGTAAGCTTGTCCTGTTTGGTGGAGATGATATTTAATAAAATAAGTAGAAATTAACTAAAAGTTTTGTTTGGTTATATTGCAATCCCGAGATAATCGTCTCCATGCTCCAAGTCCATTTTAAAGCCATTTTTAAGGCATTTCGCGCATACATGAAATGAACACATTTTTCTCCAAAACTATAACAGATGCAAGCTTGTCCTGTTTGGTGGAGATGATATTTAATAAAATAAGTAGAAATCCACTAAAAGTTTTGTTTGGTTATCTTGCAATCCCGAGATAATCGTCTCCATGCTCCAAATCCATTTTAAAGCCATTTTTAAGGCATTTCGCGCATACATGAAATGAACACATTTTTCTCCAAAACTATAACAGATGCAAGCTTGTCCTGTTTGGTGGAGATAATATTTAATAAAATAAGTAGAAATCTACTAAAAGTTTCGTTTGTTTATATTGCCATCCTGAGATAATCGTCTCCATGCTCCAAATCCATTTTAAAGCCATTTCAAAGGCATTTTGCGCATACATGAAATGAACACATTTTTCTCCAAAACTATAACAGATGCAAGCTTGTCCTGTTTGGTGGAGATGATATTTAATAAAATAAGTAGAAATCCACTAAAAGTTTTGTTTGGTTATCTTGCAATCCCGAGATAATCGTCTCCATGCTCCAAATCCATTTTAAAGCCATTTTTAAGGCATTTCGCGCATACATGAAATGAACACATTTTTCTCCAAAACTATAACAGATGCAAGCTTGTCCTGTTTGGTGGAGATGATATTTAATAAAATAAGTAGAAATCCACTAAAAGTTTTGTTTGGTTATCTTGCAATCCCGAGATAATCGTCTCCATGCTCCAAATCCATTTTAAAGCCATTTTTAAGGCATTTCGCGCATACATGAAATGAACACATTTTTCTCCAAAACTATAACAGATGCAAGCTTGTCCTGTTTGGTGGAGATGATATTTAATAAAATAAGTAGAAATCCACTAAAAGTTTTGTTTGGTTATCTTGCAATCCCGAGATAATCGTCTCCATGCTCCAAATCCATTTTAAAGCCATTTTTAAGGCATTTCGCGCATACATGAAATGAACACATTTTTCTCCAAAACTATAACAGATGCAAGCTTGTCCTGTTTGGTGGAGATGATATTTAATAAAATAAGTAGAAATCCACTAAAAGTTTTGTTTGGTTATCTTGCAATCCCGAGATAATCGTCTCCATGCTCCAAATCCATTTTAAAGCCATTTTTAAGGCATTTCGCGCATACATGAAATGAACACATTTTTCTCCAAAACTATAACAGATGCAAGCTTGTCCTGTTTGGTGGAGATGATATTTAATAAAATAAGTAGAAATCCACTAAAAGTTTTGTTTGGTTATCTTGCAATCCCGAGATAATCGTCTCCATGCTCCAAATCCATTTTAAAGCCATTTTTAAGGCATTTCGCGCATACATGAAATGAACACATTTTTCTCCAAAACTATAACAGATGCAAGCTTGTCCTGTTTGGTGGAGATGATATTTAATAAAATAAGTAGAAATCCACTAAAAGTTTTGTTTGGTTATCTTGCAATCCCGAGATAATCGTCTCCATGCTCCAAATCCATTTTAAAGCCATTTCAAAGGCATTTTGCGCATACATGAAATGAACACATTTTTCTCCAAAACTATAACACATGCAAGCTTGTCCTGTTTGGTGGAGATGATATTTATTAAAATAAGTAGAAATCCACTAAAAGTTTTGTTTGGTTATCTTGCAATCCCGAGATAATCGTCTCCATGCTCCAAATCCATTTTAAAGCCATTTTTAAGGCATTTCGCGCATACATGAAATGAACACATTTTTCTCCAAAACTATAACAGATGCAAGCTTGTCCTGTTTGGTGGAGATGATATTTAATAAAATAAGTAGAAATCCACTAAAAGTTTTGTTTGGTTATCTTGCAATCCCGAGATAATCGTCTCCATGCTCCAAATCCATTTTAAAGCCATTTTTAAGGCATTTCGCGCATACATGAAATGAACACATTTTTCTCCAAAACTATAACAGATGCAAGCTTGTCCTGTTTGGTGGAGATGATATTTAATAAAATAAGTAGAAATCCACTAAAAGTTTTGTTTGGTTATCTTGCAATCCCGAGATAATCGTCTCCATGCTCCAAATCCATTTTAAAGCCATTTTTAAGGCATTTCGCGCATACATGAAATGAACACATTTTTCTCCAAAACTATAACAGATGCAAGCTTGTCCTGTTTGGTGGAGATGATATTTAATAAAATAAGTAGAAATCCACTAAAAGTTTTGTTTGGTTATATTGCAATCCCGAGATAATCGTCTCCATGCTCCAAATCCATTTTAAAGCCATTTTTAAGGCATTTCGCGCATACATGAAATGAACACATTTTTCTCCAAAACTATAACAGATGCAAGCTTGTCCTGTTTGGTGGAGATGATATTTAATAAAATAAGTAGAAATCCACTAAAAGTTTTGTTTGGTTATCTTGCAATCCCGAGATAATCGTCTCCATGCTCCAAATCCATTTTAAAGCCATTTTTAAGGCATTTCGCGCATACATGAAATGAACACATTTTTCTCCAAAACTATAACAGATGCAAGCTTGTCCTGTTTGGTGGAGATGATATTTAATAAAATAAGTAGAAATCCACTAAAAGTTTTGTTTGGTTATCTTGCAATCCCGAGATAATCGTCTCCATGCTCCAAATCCATTTTAAAGCCATTTTTAAGGCATTTCGCGCATACATGAAATGAACACATTTTTCTCCAAAACTATAACAGATGCAAGCTTGTCCTGTTTGGTGGAGATGATATTTAATAAAATAAGTAGAAATCCACTAAAAGTTTTGTTTGGTTATCTTGCAATCCCGAGATAATCGTCTCCATGCTCCAAATCCATTTTAAAGCCATTTTTAAGGCATTTCGCGCATACATGAAATGAACACATTTTTCTCCAAAACTATAACAGATGCAAGCTTGTCCTGTTTGGTGGAGATAATATTTAATAAAATAAGTAGAAATCTACTAAAAGTTTCGTTTGTTTATATTGCCATCCTGAGATAATCGTCTCCATGCTCCAAATCCATTTTAAAGCCATTTCAAAGGCATTTTGCGCATACATGAAATGAACACATTTTTCTCCAAAACTATAACACATGCAAGCTTGTCCTGTTTGGTGGAGATGATATTTAATAAAATAAGTAGAAATCCACTAAAATTTTTGTTTGGTTATCTTGCAATCCCGAGATAATCGTCTCCATGCTCCAAATCCATTTTAAAGCCATTTTTAAGGCATTTCGCGCATACATGAAATGAACACATTTTTCTCCAAAACTATAACAGATGCAAGCTTGTCCTGTTTGGTGGAGATGATATTTAATAAAATAAGTAGAAATCCACTAAAAGTTTTGATTGGTTATCTTGCAATCCCGAGATAATCGTCTCCATGCTCCAAATCCATTTTAAAGCCATTTTTAAGGCATTTCGCGCATACATGAAATGAACACATTTTTCTCCAAAACTATAACAGATGCAAGCTTGTCCTGTTTGGTGGAGATGATATTTAATAAAATAAGTAGAAATCCACTAAAAGTTTTGATTGGTTATCTTGCAATCCCGAGATAATCGTCTCCATGCTCCAAATCCATTTTAAAGCCATTTCAAAGGCATTTTGCGCATACATGAAATGAACACATTTTTCTCCAAAACTATAACACATGCAAGCTTGTCCTGTTTGGTGGAGATGATATTTAATAAAATAAGTAGAAATCCACTAAAAGTTTTGTTTGGTTATCTTGCAATCCCGAGATAATCGTCTCCATGCTCCAAATCCATTTTAAAGCCATTTTTAAGGCATTTCGCGCATACATGAAATGAACACATTTTTCTCCAAAACTATAACAGATGCAAGCTTGTCCTGTTTGGTGGAGATGATATTTAATAAAATAAGTAGAAATCCACTAAAAGTTTTGTTTGGTTATCTTGCAATCCCGAGATAATCGTCTCCATGCTCCAAATCCATTTTAAAGCCATTTTTAAGGCATTTCGCGCATACATGAAATGAACACATTTTTCTCCAAAACTATAACAGATGCAAGCTTGTCCTGTTTGGTGGAGATGATATTTAATAAAATAAGTAGAAATCCACTAAAAGTTTTGTTTGGTTATATTGCAATCCCGAGATAATCGTCTCCATGCTCCAAATCCATTTTAAAGCCATTTTTAAGGCATTTCGCGCATACATGAAATGAACACATTTTTCTCCAAAACTATAACAGATGAAAGCTTGTCCTGTTTGGTGGAGATGATATTTAATAAAATAAGTAGAAATCCACTAAAAGTTTTGTTTGATTATCTTGCAATCCCGAGATAATCGACTCCATGCTCCAAATCCATTTTAAAGCCATTTTAAGGCATTTCGCGCATACATGAAATGAACACATTTTTCTCCAAAACTATAACAGATGCAAGCTTGTCCTGTTTGGTGGAGATAATATTTAATAAAATAAGTAGAAATCTACTAAAAGTTTCGTTTGTTTATATTGCCATCCTGAGATAATCGTCTCCATGCTCCAAATCCATTTTAAAGCCATTTCAAAGGCATTTTGCGCATACATGAAATGAACACATTTTTCTCCAAAACTATAACACATGCAAGCTTGTCCTGTTTGGTGGAGATGATATTTAATAAAATAAGTAGAAATCCACTAAAAGTTTTGTTTGGTTATCTTGCAATCCCGAGATAATCGTCTCCATGCTCCAAATCCATTTTAAAGCCATTTTTAAGGCATTTCGCGCATACATGAAATGAACACATTTTTCTCCAAAACTATAACAGATGCAAGCTTGTCCTGTTTGGTGGAGATGATATTTAATAAAATAAGTAGAAATCCACTAAAAGTTTTGTTTGGTTATCTTGCAATCCCGAGATAATCGTCTCCATGCTCCAAATCCATTTTAAAGCCATTTTTAAGGCATTTCGCGCATACATGAAATGAACACATTTTTCTCCAAAACTATAACAGATGCAAGCTTGTCCTGTTTGGTGGAGATGATATTTAATAAAATAAGTAGAAATCCACTAAAAGTTTTGTTTGGTTATCTTGCAATCCCGAGATAATCGTCTCCATGCTCCAAATCCATTTTAAAGCCATTTCAAAGGCATTTCGCGCATACATGAAATGAACACATTTTTCTCCAAAACTATAACAGATGCAAGCTTGTCCTGTTTGGTGGAGATGATATTTAATAAAATAAGTAGAAATCCACTAAAAGTTTTGTTTGGTTATCTTGCAATCCCGAGATAATCGTCTCCATGCTCCAAATCCATTTTAAAGCCATTTTTAAGGCATTTCGCGCATACATGAAATGAACACATTTTTCTCCAAAACTATAACAGATGCAAGCTTGTCCTGTTTGGTGGAGATACTATTTAATAAAATAAGTAGAAATCTACTAAAAGTTTCGTTTGTTTATATTGCCATCCTGAGATAATCGTCTCCATGCTCCAAATCCATTTTAAAGCCATTTCAAAGGCATTTTGCGCATACATGAAATGAACACATTTTTCTCCAAACCTATAACACATGCAAGCTTGTCCTGTTTGGTGGAGATGATATTTAATAAAATAAGTAGAAATCCACTAAAAGTTTTGTTTGGTTATCTTGCAATCCCGAGATAATCGTCTCCATGCTCCAAATCCATTTTAAAGCCATTTTTAAGGCATTTCGCGCATACATGAAATGAACACATTTTTCTCCAAAACTATAACAGATGCAAGCTTGTCCTGTTTGGTGGAGATAATATTTAATAAAATAAGTAGAAATCTACTAAAAGTTTCGTTTGTTTATATTGCCATCCTGAGATAATCGTCTCCATGCTCCAAATCCATTTTAAAGCCATTTCAAAGGCATTTTTCGCATACATGAAATGAACACATTTTTCTCCAAAACTATAACACATGCAAGCTTGTCCTGTTTGGTGGAGATGATATTTAATAAAATAAGTAGAAATCCACTAAAAGTTTTGTTTGGTTATCTTGCAATCCCGAGATAATCGTCTCCATGCTCCAAATCCATTTTAAAGCCATTTTTAAGGCATTTCGCGCATACATGAAATGAACACATTTTTCTCCAAAACTATAACAGATGCAAGCTTGTCCTGTTTGGTGGAGATGATATTTAATAAAATAAGTAGAAATCCACTAAAAGTTTTGATTGGTTATCTTGCAATCCCGAGATAATCGTCTCCATGCTCCAAATCCATTTTAAAGCCATTTTTAAGGCATTTCGCGCATACATGAAATGAACACATTTTTCTCCAAAACTATAACAGATGCAAGCTTGTCCTGTTTGGTGGAGATGATATTTAATAAAATAAGTAGAAATCCACTAAAAGTTTTGATTGGTTATCTTGCAATCCCGAGATAATCGTCTCCATGCTCCAAATCCATTTTAAAGCCATTTTTAAGGCATTTCGCGCATACATGAAATGAACACATTTTTCTCCAAAACTATAACAGATGCAAGCTTGTCCTGTTTGGTGGAGATGATATTTAATAAAATAAGTAGAAATCCACTAAAATTTTTGTTTGGTTATCTTGCAATCCCGAGATAATCGTCTCCATGCTCCAAATCCATTTTAAAGCCATTTTTAAGGCATTTCGCGCATACATGAAATGAACACATTTTTCTCCAAAACTATAACAGATGCAAGCTTGTCCTGTTTGGTGGAGATGATATTTAATAAAATAAGTAGAAATCCACTAAAAGTTTTGTTTGGTTATATTGCAATCCCGAGATAATCGTCTCCATGCTCCAAATCCATTTTAAAGCCATTTTTAAGGCATTTCGCGCATACATGAAATGAACACATTTTTCTCCAAAACTATAACAGATGCAAGCTTGTCCTGTTTGGTGGAGATGATATTTAATAAAATAAGTAGAAATCCACTAAAAGTTTTGTTTGGTTATCTTGCAATCCCGAGATAATCGTCTCCATGCTCCAAATCCATTTTAAAGCCATTTTTAAGGCATTTCGCGCATACATGAAATGAACACATTTTTCTCCAAAACTATAACAGATGCAAGCTTGTCCTGTTTGGTGGAGATGATATTTAATAAAATAAGTAGAAATCCACTAAAATTTTTGTTTGGTTATCTTGCAATCCCGAGATAATCGTCTCCATGCTCCAAATCCATTTTAAAGCCATTTTTAAGGCATTTCGCGCATACATGAAATGAACACATTTTTCTCCAAAACTATAACAGATGCAAGCTTGTCCTGTTTGGTGGAGATGATATTTAATAAAATAAGTAGAAATCCACTAAAAGTTTTGTTTAGTTATATTGCAATCCCGAGATAATCGTCTCCATGCTCCAAATCCATTTTAAAGCCATTTTTAAGGCATTTCGCGCATACATGAAATGAACACATTTTTCTCCAAAACTATAACAGATGCAAGCTTGTCCTGTTTGGTGGAGATGATATTTAATAAAATAAGTAGAAATCCACTAAAAGTTTTGTTTGGTTATCTTGCAATCCCGAGATAATCGTCTCCATGCTCCAAATCCATTTTAAAGCCATTTTTAAGGCATTTCGCGCATACATGAAATGAACACATTTTTCTCCAAAACTATAACAGATGCAAGCTTGTCCTGTTTGGTGGAGATAATATTTAATAAAATAAGTAGAAATCTTCTAAAAGTTTCGTTTGTTTATACTGCCATCCTGAGATAATCGTCTCCATGCTCCAAATCCATTTTAAAGCCATTTCAAAGGCATTTTGCGCATACATGAAATGAACACATTTTTCTCCAAAACTATAACACATGCAAGCTTGTCCTGTTTGGTGGAGATGATATTTAATAAAATAAGTAGAAATCCACTAAAAGTTTTGTTTGGTTATCTTGAAATCCCGAGATAATCGTCTCCAAGCTCCAAATCCATTTTAAAGCCATTTTTAAGGCATTTCGCGCATACATGAAATTAACACATTTTTCTCCAAAACTATAACAGATGCAAGCTTGTCCTGTTTGGTGGAGATGATATTTAATAAAATAAGTAGAAATCCACTAAAAGTTTTGTTTGGTTATCTTGCAATCCCGAGATAATCGTCTCCATGCTCCAAATCCATTTTAAAGCCATTTTTAAGGCATTTCGCGCATACATGAAATGAACACATTTTTCTCCAAAACTATAACAGATGCAAGCTTGTCCTGTTTGGTGGAGATGATATTTAATAAAATAAGTAGAAATCCACTAAAAGTTTTGTTTGGTTATCTTGCAATCCCGAGATAATCGTCTCCATGCTCCAAATCCATTTTAAAGCCATTTCAAAGGCATTTTGCGCATACATGAAATGAACACATTTTTCTCCAAAACTATAACACATGCAAGCTTGTCCTGTTTGGTGGAGATGATATTTAATAAAATAAGTAGAAATCCACTAAAAGTTTTGTTTGGTTATCTTGCAATCCCGAGATAATCGTCTCCATGCTCCAAATCCATTTTAAAGCCATTTTTAAGGCATTTCGCGCATACATGAAATGAACACATTTTTCTCCAAAACTATAACAGATGCAAGCTTGTCCTGTTTGGTGGAGATGATATTTAATAAAATAAGTAGAAATCCACTAAAATTTTTGTTTGGTTATCTTGCAATCCCGAGATAATCGTCTCCATGCTCCAAATCCATTTTAAAGCCATTTTTAAGGCATTTCGCGCATACATGAAATGAACACATTTTTCTCCAAAACTATAACAGATGCAAGCTTGTCCTGTTTGGTGGAGATGATATTTAATAAAATAAGTAGAAATCCACTAAAAGTTTTGTTTGGTTATATTGCAATCCCGAGATAATCGTCTCCATGCTCCAAATCCATTTTAAAGCCATTTTTAAGGCATTTCGCGCATACATGAAATGAACACATTTTTCTCCAAAACTATAACAGATGCAAGCTTGTCCTGTTTGGTGGAGATGATATTTAATAAAATAAGTAGAAATCCACTAAAAGTTTTGTTTGGTTATCTTGCAATCCCGAGATAATCGTCTCCATGCTCCAAATCCATTTTAAAGCCATTTTTAAGGCATTTCGCGCATACATGAAATGAACACATTTTTCTCCAAAACTATAACAGATGCAAGCTTGTCCTGTTTGGTGGAGATAATATTTAATAAAATAAGTAGAAATCTTCTAAAAGTTTCGTTTGTTTATACTGCCATCCTGAGATAATCGTCTCCATGCTCCAAATCCATTTTAAAGCCATTTCAAAGGCATTTTGCGCATACATGAAATGAACACATTTTTCTCCAAAACTATAACACATGCAAGCTTGTCCTGTTTGGTGGAGATGATATTTAATAAAATAAGTAGAAATCCACTAAAAGTTTTGTTTGGTTATCTTGAAATCCCGAGATAATCGTCTCCAAGCTCCAAATCCATTTTAAAGCCATTTTTAAGGCATTTCGCGCATACATGAAATTAACACATTTTTCTCCAAAACTATAACAGATGCAAGCTTGTCCTGTTTGGTGGAGATGATATTTAATAAAATAAGTAGAAATCCACTAAAAGTTTTGTTTGGTTATCTTGCAATCCCGAGATAATCGTCTCCATGCTCCAAATCCATTTTAAAGCCATTTTTAAGGCATTTCGCGCATACATGAAATGAACACATTTTTCTCCAAAACTATAACAGATGCAAGCTTGTCCTGTTTGGTGGAGATGATATTTAATAAAATAAGTAGAAATCCACTAAAAGTTTTGTTTGGTTATCTTGCAATCCCGAGATAATCGTCTCCATGCTCCAAATCCATTTTAAAGCCATTTCAAAGGCATTTTGCGCATACATGAAATGAACACATTTTTCTCCAAAACTATAACACATGCAAGCTTGTCCTGTTTGGTGGAGATGATATTTAATAAAATAAGTAGAAATCCACTAAAAGTTTTGTTTGGTTATCTTGCAATCCCGAGATAATCGTCTCCATGCTCCAAATCCATTTTAAAGCCATTTTTAAGGCATTTCGCGCATACATGAAATGAACACATTTTTCTCCAAAACTATAACAGATGCAAGCTTGTCCTGTTTGGTGGAGATGATATTTAATAAAATAAGTAGAAATCCACTAAAAGTTTTGTTTGGTTATCTTGCAATCCCGAGATAATCGTCTCCATGCTCCAAATCCATTTTAAAGCCATTTTTAAGGCATTTCGCGCATACATGAAATGAACACATTTTTCTCCAAAACTATAACAGATGCAAGCTTGTCCTGTTTGGTGGAGATGATATTTAATAAAATAAGTAGAAATCCACTAAAATTTTTGTTTGGTTATCTTGCAATCCCGAGATAATCGTCTCCATGCTCCAAATCCATTTTAAAGCCATTTTTAAGGCATTTCGCGCATACATGAAATGAACACATTTTTCTCCAAAACTATAACAGATGCAAGCTTGTCCTGTTTGGTGGAGATGATATTTAATAAAATAAGTAGAAATCCACTAAAAGTTTTGTTTGGTTATATTGCAATCCCGAGATAATCGTCTCCATGCTCCAAATCCATTTTAAAGCCATTTTTAAGGCATTTCGCGCATACATGAAATGAACACATTTTTCTCCAAAACTATAACAGATGCAAGCTTGTCCTGTTTGGTGGAGATGATATTTAATAAAATAAGTAGAAATCCACTAAAAGTTTTGTTTGGTTATCTTGCAATCCCGAGATAATCGTCTCCATGCTCCAAATCCATTTTAAAGCCATTTTTAAGGCATTTCGCGCATACATGAAATGAACACATTTTTCTCCAAAACTATAACAAATGCAAGCTTGTCCTGTTTGGTGGAGATAATATTTAATAAAATAAGTAGAAATCTACTAAAAGTTTCGTTTGTTTATATTGCCATCCTGAGATAATCGTCTCCATGCTCCAAATCCATTTTAAAGCCATTTCAAAGGCATTTTGCGCATACATGAAATGAACACATTTTTCTCCAAAACTATAACACATGCAAGCTTGTCCTGTTTGGTGGAGATGATATTTATTAAAATAAGTAGAAATCCACTAAATGTTTTGTTTGGTTATCTTGCAATCCCGAGATAATCGTCTCCATGCTCCAAATCCATTTTAAAGCCATTTTTAAGGCATTTCGCGCATACATGAAATGAACACATTTTTCTCCAAAACTATAACAGATGCAAGCTTGTCCTGTTTGGTGGAGATGATATTTAATAAAATAAGTAGAAATCCACTAAAAGTTTTGTTTGGTTATCTTGCAATCCCGAGATAATCGTCTCCATGCTCCAAATCCATTTTAAAGCCATTTTTAAGGCATTTCGAGCATACATGAAATGAACACATTTTTCTCCAAAACTATAACAGATGCAAGCTTGTCCTGTTTGGTGGAGATGATATTTAATAAAATAAGTAGAAATCCACTAAAAGTTTTGTTTGGTTATCTTGCAATCCCGAGATAATCGTCTCCATGCTCCAAATCCATTTTAAAGCCATTTTTAAGGCATTTCGCGCATACATGAAATGAACACATTTTTCTCCAAAACTATAACAGATGCAAGCTTGTCCTGTTTGGTGGAGATGATATTTAATAAAATAAGTAGAAATCCACTAAAAGTTTTGTTTAATTATCTTGCAATCCCGAGATAATCGTCTCCATGCTCCAAATCCATTTTAAAGCCATTTTTAAGGCATTTCGCGCATACATGAAATGAACACATTTTTCTCCAAAACTATAACAGATGCAAGCTTGTCCTGTATGGTGGAGATGATATTTAATAAAATAAGTAGAAATCCACTAAAAGTTTTGTTTGGTTATCTTGCAATCCCAAAATAATCATCTCCATGCTCCAAATCCATTTTAAAGCCATTTCAAAGGCATTTTGCGCATACATGAAATGAACACATTTTTCTCCAAAACTATAACACATGCAAGCTTGTCCTGTTTGGTGGAGATGATATTTAATAAAATAAGTAGAAATCCACTAAAAGTTTTGTTTGGTTATCTTGCAATCCCGAGATAATCGTCTCCATGCTCCAAATCCATTTTAAAGCCATTTTTAAGGCATTTCGCGCATACATGAAATGAACAAATTTTTCTCCAAAACTATAACAGATGCAAGCTTGTCCTGTTTGGTGGAGATGATATTTAATAAAATAAGTAGAAATCCACTAAAAGTTTTGTTTGGTTATCTTGCAATCCCGAGATAATCGTCTCCATGCTCCAAATCCATTTTTAAGCCATTTTTAAGGCATTTCGCGCATACATGAAATGAACACATTTTTCTCCAAAACTATAACAGATGCAAGCTTGTCCTGTTTGGTGGAGATGATATTTAATAAAATAAGTAGAAATCCACTAAAATTTTTGTTTGGTTATCTTGCAATCCCGAGATAATCGTCTCCATGCTCCAAATCCATTTTAAAGCCATTTTTAAGGCATTTCGCGCATACATGAAATGAACACATTTTTCTCCAAAACTATAACAGATGCAAGCTTGTCCTGTTTGGTGGAGATGATATTTAATAAAATAAGTAGAAATCCACTAAAAGTTTTGTTTGGTTATATTGCAATCCCGAGATAATCGTCTCCATGCTCCAAATCCATTTTAAAGCCATTTTTAAGGCATTTCG